>NC_090941.1:787853857-789053857 GCF_040938575.1 Ambystoma mexicanum
ACCCTAGGGGAAAGGGAAAGGTATAGGTATGCCCAACTGAGGCACTGGCTGCACCACCCCACCATGAAATAAGCAGGAACACGCCAACTTACCTCCTTCGAAAAAAGTATTTAAACAGGAACCCGGGGGACAGGCGACTGGTAACAGCCTTATACAAGCACATAAAGGCAGACGAGGACCCTCCGATAAGGCAATATATGAAAAGATGGGAGATCTCCAAGGGTAGCACAGTAGAGGAGTCGGAGTGGGCTAGGCTCTGGGCGCATATTCCCAAGCTAACAAGATACCTCCAAATAAGGGAGATATGGCTAAAACACATTCCCCAATGGCACATGACACTGAGAAAGATGCACAAAATGTACCCAGAGTCCTCACTGCTCTGTTGGAGGGAATGCGGAGGGAGGTGGGGGCTACCTGGAGTCACATATGGTGGTAATGCCCCAAAATGGACCTCTACTAGAAGGGCATGCTGGAAGCTATTGAGCAGGTCCTAGGGGTGAAGTGCAAGGGAAACAGAGGCCTGTCAATTATAGGAATTGATGGGACGCTGGAGGAAATCACCTATAAGCCAGGTCACAAACTCTATGTCATAATGATGATGGCGGCGGCGCTGGTACTGGCACCTAAATAGAAGGCCAGGGACCCGCCACAGGACCACGAATAGGTGGGAAAATCTGGTCCTCTGTCGCTTTGGAGTGGCCCACATACTCCATCCAAGGGGAGTACAAGAGGTTTAACACTGATTGGTCGTCCCTATCGAAGTATTGTAACGCTCACCTGGTATCCGTGGGGACGTCACTCAGCCTGTTCTGACCTCTTACGACCTTGAATCCTTCCTTGGAGTCTACTCGACTGGAGACTGGGCCTGAAACACAGGATTGGTAGAGTTTAAATCCCTATTGTCTCTGTGTGCTTGAACCCCTTCTTCCCCGGGGTCCAACCATTCCCTTTGATCCACAGCTCACCTTGTTTTCTTGGAAAGTGTGCTCTCTGTCCTGCTTTCAGCGCAGGGGTGCGTTGTTTGATGCGGGCTCGTTGCTGCCTAGTTACTTCACTGGCAAGAGTCCGACAGGTAAGTATAATGAGTCTTTTCAACAGTTCTCCAACTTCGTTCCTTTCCTTCCTTAGATGATGGCCGGCGTCCGGGGATGGTGATGTGCTGCTGAGATGAGTAGCGCTGAAGGTGAGTGAGAGCGCGATGCGACCCTTTCATATTTGTATTGAACCGAGCTCTTTTTCTGTGTCTTTTAGGTGCCGTGACGTTTTCAGCGTGGATGCCGGTTATGAAGAAGAAATGCAGTGAGTAAGCGCTGTATGCAGCGCCTCTAGATGTTTCCACGCTGACCTGGAGTGTCTGTTCCCTCTTGCAGATGGATGAGAAGTTCCGGAGACAGAGTTCCCTCGGAGCAGCTGGGATTCAGGTAAGCGTTTGAAGCTCGTACAGTCTTTAAAAATAAGCGAAGATTTGCTGAATGCTTACTAATGCCTTTTTTCTGTTCTTTTCCCTTTTCCTTAGGAAGCGGCGTGCCGGGATGGGAATGACACCGCCGAAGATGCCCGCAGAACAGAAGAAGCGATGAATGATGGGCAGAAGCGCCGCAAGGTAAGGCTGTTCCTAACGGTGTTCTTGTTCTTGCAGGAGCTGAGCGCAGAAGAAAGATGCAGGCCTACTGGAGACCGATCCGAACACGGTGAGTGTCACGCTGCAGGTGCAGAAAACACAAAGCATGTTTCTCAGCCTGGGCGTGGCTTAAATAGTCTGTGGGTATCCCAGGTTTCTCTGGGCTGAACCACACCCAAAAGACTAGACTGCACATGCAGTTCTGGGAACCAAAATATGTGGGGGCATCTATCTTGTCCCCATCAATGCACTACAAGTCCAATACCCAATGTTATCCTATGGGGGTGAGTGGGTCTGGTGCCACAAGCGCCAAGTCTGACTCCAAGTAGGTCTTTGGAGGTTTGGAGAGGCCCTTGAGGGCCATGTAGGTGATCGTGGCCTGGCTCCAGCCTGACATCTTGGAGGGCTGGGGACATGAGGGGCAGGAACCATGACAGATATCTAAGGGAAAGGGCTATGGGAGCGTGGTGCCAAAGGACAATGCGCCTCCTGGGCATAGTCGACCGGCCTGGAGAAGGTGAACTATGAAGGGGCGACCGACGGCATGCTTCTGGAAACCTGTTAATCCGGAAGAACTGTTACACTACTGCAATCCCATCTCAACGGAACCAGCCACACTCAGACTGTGCTAGGACCAAGGGGGAGGGGAGAAGGAAGGGATGGAGGGGGCAAGTGAAGGGGGGGGGGGACATTCATGTTCGAAAGTGTTATTGTTTGGAAAAATTGCCAATAAGAAGTTAAGACAAAAAGAAATACAAGCATTCTAATAGAAACAAAGTTTCCTAGTACCGACAGTCTGAAGGACTAGCCAGTTTCCCCATATCAAATGAAAAATGGTAAGCAAAGAGAAGCTGAAGGCTTTACTTCAATTCAAAAAGACAGGTCAGGATCAAAAACAAAGCAGAAAGAATGGGGTTTGAGTGAAAACTATGGAAGGAAAGTTGCAAAAAGAAAATCTTTCCTAACAAGCGGTACGGTATAGTGATAGGTCCTCGCCTGCAACAGCGGAGGCCAAGCCCAGTGGTGTACAGTCACAGACCTTTGTGTATTCTTTGCCGGCTCATATCAGTCCGGTGAACTCCATCGATGCTGAAGCCTTTGGTAGCCGGACCGAAAGTCACCGGACCAGCGCCTTGGCAAAGATGTCCATCATCTTCAGCCGAAAGGCTTCCCATTGCTCTAGAGTTGAGGAATGGGTCAGAATAAGTGTAACTGCAGTGACCTTTTCCTCAGAGGAGTCACTGGAGTGGTGACTCCTCTTTTCTGGAAGATGAGGAATGCTGTTTTGAAGAACCGCAGGGTGACCTTGAACTCTTGCTGTGCATTTTCTTCTTTTTGTCTTTTCAGACTGGAGACCATTCTTCGATTTGACGAGCAATGCCCAGCAACCTCAAAATGGTCCGTATATCACCCTTCTCTTAATGGAGGAAGGTCAAAAGCTTTGCTGCCTGCTCCCAAAGCGTCTTGTGATCCGTTGGCTGACATGTTTGGCAGTCCTGCGTGGCATGATCCTCTATGAGGCAGTTGAGACATTCTATGCAGACTGGGGACAAACATCAGACACTGGCAGTCTACGCAGGGTGGAACCCCTGGTAGGCAGAATCCTGTGCAGTTCCCTTAGGGAACACTGCAAAAAGATTAAGACTACAGGAGTAAGCAGTAAACCCAATTGGTAGCAGTCTGCACCACCCAGATTTACCTGGTAGCTGTGGCTGAGCAGTCAGACTTCACTCAAGAAGAGTAGGGCAGTATATAGAGTATACACAATAGGGCTAAAAACACAGTAGAGCAAACAAACACTGACGAGAGCTTAGTATCAAAAGTATATAATTATTTATTTAAAACACACTTTAGGCAATACACTAGCACTCTAAATCAAAAGCAAGTTAAAACACAGTCAGGTAAAGTATACACACCTCCCTTGATAACTATTAGACAAGTCAGAGTTAAAACACCACGATTTGTTAAAACAGATGTGAGTGCGTAACCTAGATGGCACTCCAATAGTTAAGTTAAAGGGAGAGAAAAAGGCAGAGCATAGAAATAAAACAGGTCCCAACACTTTAAGGAGTTCTCAGCAAGGGAATAAAGGCAGTATACACTGTAGAGCCGAAGTTCATAGGCCGGGCCCACTTTAAATGGAGCAAAGCGAGATGTGCCCAAGATCACACAGTTTAAAATGCACTAAAAGTCTTTGCAGAAGGTTCAAAAGAGGTTGGGGTGATTCAAGAAGTTAAAGTTAGAAGGTCTGGGGCCAACCCAGTTGGAAAGCCAGGGATTTAAGGGTCACCTTGGGCAAACCGAAGAAAGGGAGGCTAGGCAGAAAACAGTACATTAAAGAGAGAGGAAGCACCAGCAGTGGCAGTTGTTCCTAGCAGTGGTTGCAGTTCGTTGTTTCGACCAGGGGAAGAGAGGATCTCATCGAGGAGGAAAATTGGCGTTGATGCACGGCACAGGGATGAAACCAGCCGCGGAGTATGTCGGTTAAAAGGCGCGTTCCTTTTATTCGCGGTCAAAGTGGTGAAGCTTGGCTATTCGGCCGCCCGAGTGCTTTGCACGGGCGATTCGACCAAGAGACGTCTTTGGAAGGCGAAAGGGGTGAACTGGTTGATCCCACCAGCTCAAAGGAAGAAGACTCGTCCAGCAGAAGATCTTCTTTTGTCGTTGGGAAAGTGGTGAGTTCGTTGCAGCAGGGCTCCACCGGTGGTGTCGTCGTTGCAGATGGCTCAGCTTCTTCCCTCTTCAGATTCTTAGGTCCTGTGGCGACTTCTGAAGTTCCAGTCCCAAAGGTCCTGCTTTTATACAGAAAAATCCCCATTCAACAGCCTAGCTGTCACTCAAACATGCTAAGTGGTGAGCCGGGTGGCTCACCACTGGGCCAATCAGAATAGAGTGCGACTTGGGTTGCTAAGGCAACACAGTCCAGGGTGCCAATTCCCCTCCCCACACATCCTGTGGAACCCAGACAGAGTGGCACCATTTGGCGGGCTTCTGTTGAGAAGCCCGCCAAAATAGTGGAACAAAGGGCCCGACCTTGGTTAGAGTTACAGAGGCGGACACAAACGCCATTTTAGAAAAGAGTTCTGGCAAAAAGACCCAACCAGTGATTTAATATTAAATAAATAAACCGGCGGTATCTTTAACATTGCACCAAAAAGTGGTGCGTTTAAAATCAATGGGAAAATCCCATAGGAAATATTCCGGTGGAATATTTTACGTGGTAACCACTGCCACCAGCCAGAAACTCGACAAGGGGGGACTGGACAGTGCCCCCTTGAAAACAGACCCAGGGGCAATCAAATTAACCCCTTCCAGTACTTCCACAATATGATGGTTTGTACTGGTTCTGTTCACAATTTTGGACTAGTAAAGTCAATGGTGACTTTACATGCCTCGGGAGAAAGTAGTCAGTCCCAGGGTATGGAGTCTATGTTTGGGGGTCACTATGACACCCCTGTGTTACTGCACTGAGGCTGCTGTGTAACACACATGAAAAACAGATGATACCCTATGGAGTAAAAGACCCCATAGCCCATAAGCACATACAAAGTCAAAGACATATCTCAAATCATGCCTAAGAGTGGGAGGAAAAGAGCCTGACTCTTAGCAGGAGAAAAGAAAAAAAAAATCCAGCAAAGCTGCTGGGGGACTCACTAGGTTTGGGAAATTAGCCTTATAAGATAATTCTCCCTAACAACCCCGAAAACGTGGACGGATTAGGCATTGCAAAGCGAAAATATACTCAAAACATCTAACTAAGCAATGTTCTTGAAGCAAGCAGAGTGGTGGAAAAAATGGTCTAAGGTTACGGGGTGCTGCACCTCAATATATACTGGCCCTGACGTGATGTCCTGCGTGGTGCCCTTAAAGGCCGAAATAGTTTCCGAAGAGCAGTTGTGCTTGGATAAGAGTTGTCATAGATGTGGAGTCCGTGGGAGGAAGGAATCCATCAGAAATTAGTTTCTGCTGACTCGTGACTGTATTCAACATTGAAGTGTAATGGATTCAACATTGCCTGGGCCCGCTGCCTGAACTGTCAAAGAGGAGGACAGTCAGTCATGCCAGGAGCCCTCCGTAAAACCACAGTAGCTGCCACCCTCACTGATCACTCAAAACCAAATGCCCAAACAGCCTCTGCAATGGCTGTCTGACTGATTGGAACAGGAGGAACAGGGGAATGGGACAAAATAAATAATAAAAAAACAGTCTCCCCAGGTCTTTAAAATACAAACAGAATAAAGGATTAATTCTCCTGCCTGTCTCCCTAGCTCCAGTAGTCACCTGATAAGCCTCTAGTTCTTGGCCTGAGGCTTTGGATTCCTCAACCCTCCTTCAGTAAGGTGGATTGTATCAGAACATTCACCTTCAAGTAGCGTGAATACTTTCAGAAGGATGGTTAACCCTAGTAGTTACAAGTCGAACTTCGGAAAAGAGCTTCAAATTTTACATAGGTTACTGATAAAGAATGTTACCATAATTTGCTGCCTGAACTCCAACCTACCCTAACTTCTTGTCCCTATTTAATACCTTACTATGAAATTATCTAAACTAAACCCAGAACTTTAGCAGGTTTCAATCTCTCAAAACTTTGAACGTATTTACAGAGTTTTACTTTTAGTTTCAGAGGTTACGCTTCTATCCAGATCTTATTGGCACCTTTTTTCTGTGCTTTATTTTTTTTATGCTATAATATGCTATATATACTTTGTTACTAAATTAACATATGCCATTATTCACTTCTTTCCTCTGGTAAATTCATCAGAAAGTCAAGAAATAACTTTCTGCTTATGCTAAACTTTCATCACTTATCTGATTCTTCCGTGACGTCTCAGAACAGGAGGTGCTGCTCTCTATATGTCATGAGAGCTGACTGATTAGTCTCTTGAGGTTGAGGGGGGAGCATTTAATCTGAAGACACTCATCAACACAATCAATTTCTTTTCATTTCCAGTTGAGTAGCGATTGTAGCCTAAGCAAACATCACTGACTGAAAGTGCCATGGGAAACAACCGTCCGCCAAAGTGAGGTTTTGACTTCTCCCTCACGTGCTGTACACAAGCAAAGAAATGAAAAGGTAGAAAAAGGAATGTTCCAACTACAGTAAACTAAATCATAAATACATCGTTTTGACTGAAAACCGGGTTGTCAGACTTTAGCTGGGGATTTCAGTCATGGGATATGATACGTACATCCTATTCAGCAGTTTCTGAATAATGATATGGTACCACAGTGTACTCCCCCTGCACCCTTTTCCTCCCCAAGAGTCACCAATGGAAACAACAGCAACAGTAATAAAAAATACAGGAAAACAAAAAAAAAACAATGGAGCAAAGCAGTGCCATATTAACACAGTAACATACATATGCCAGACACAAACAAAGCTTAGAAGTTGGTGGTGCCTAACCCACAATCAGCAGTGGTCATTGAGCATGCTATTAAGCTTCAGGTGAAATCTTGAAGTTAGTCATCAAGACCTACAAAATCAGACACTACAATGCAACTGCATCTTTGACGTATCAATAAAGCAGGATACCTTTTTCAAAATGAAGATGCAGATATTTTGTTTAAGACATAATTTTGCTGTGATAACAAACCTGTGTATTCCATCTCTTATGTTCCCCATCAAGTTGGCGGATCAGAATTTCTGCTGCTTGAATGATTTCTTGTGCCTTAGTTAACTCAGCTTCAAGTTTGGCAGCTTCTGTTGTCCTGCTTTGAAACCTGCAAAAAACAAGTGGTTTAAGATAACCAATATTTATGATCTTTTATCAAGTAAGAGACATCTTTAAGTCAGTGACTGATGATAGGGAAAAATAAACGTACTTTTCTTTCAGGTCCGCCACTTTTCGCCCAACTGAGTTGAGCTCATCTTCTAATCTCTGCTTTCGGTCCTCTGTTTTTCTCAAGTTTCTGAAACATATTTTTGCTTATAATTAAACATGGGCCAATATAAAAGGTAGCAGCAATCATGCAACAATATCAACTTATGTTCCTAAGACAAATAAGAAGCATTAGGAACAAGTTGCTTACCTGTAACTCTTGTTCTCCAGGCACGGGTCTTGCATGGATTCACATGCTCATGAATATTCCCAGTCGTCAGGCTGGGAATCCTCGGTAAAAGAAAGCAGTTTAGCTTTAAACTCAAAACTGCTTGTCTCATCTATAGCCTATCAGTGTCCTTTGGATCATACTGCCCCAGCCAATGACACTCGTCCTTCTAAGCTCCACCCCTGGTTGCATCTTCAGATTTGGTAGCGCATGTGAAGTAGCATTCTGAACCAAGAAGAGCCAGAGAGGGGAAGGAGGGAGGGTTCACATGCGAGTCCATGTAAGACCCTTGCTGGAGAACTGCCCCAAAGCCATTGGGGAACAAGCTGTATCGCCCCTTTCCAGGTAAGAAACTTGTTCTTTCTCCAGCATGGGGTCTTGCATGGATTCATATGCTCATGAATACGATTACACAGCAGTACATATACACAAACATGGGACGTGGCAAGGATCACAGAACCAATACACTTACCCCTAGAACAGACTCGCCTCAACCAAACAGGTTGCGTAGCATCGCTTGGGCGACCCGGGACTCCTCCTTGGAATCCCTGTCGACGCAGTAGAATTTCGTAAAGGTGTGAGTGGACCTCAACCAGAGAGAAACGATGTTGCTGCGATGGCTCTGGTGGAATGGGCTCTCAGCCGGCCTGGAAGCGGTCTGTTGGCTAGACTATGACAATACATGATCCAGCCAGAGAGCCATCTGGATATGGAAGCCTTAGACAGGGCCTTCCCATGTCCCACAGGTACAAAACTGACAAACAGCTGAAACGTCTTGCGTTAGTCTCTAGTGCGTGCCACATAGAACTTGAGGGCATGAGCAAAGTCCAGCGAATGCAACGGCCTTTCAGCAGGCGTAGCAGGGTTTGCGAAGAACACTGGCAGCACCAAAGGCTTGTTGAGGTGAAAATCCGATAGAACCTTTGGCATGAAGGTGGGATGAGGCCGCAGCACCACCTTGGTAGTGTGGAAAGATAAATACAGCTTCTTGCAGGAGAGCGCCTGAATTTTCCCAAAGCGCCTGGCCGAGGTGGCCACCACTAGGAAAACAGTCTTCCACGTTAGTAAATTAAAGGGGCCCGGTGCATTTGTTCGAATGGAGGGCCCTTAAACTTAGACAGGACTATGTTCGGCTGCCAAGCCGGGGCAGGAGTCTTCACTGGCAGAAAAGTCCTGAAGAGACCCCCGAGGAAAGCTCTGATGAGCCTGTGCGACCACAGGAAGACCACAAGTAGAGCTTGCCTGGTGCCCGTGTGTACCGGGATATGGCAGCCAGATGAACCTTGATGGAGGCATGAGACAGGCCAGCCTTAGCCAGCGAGAGCAGGTACAGGGAGAGTTGCAGAGCTGTTATCCGCAGTGGCGTAATCTTCTGCGTCCTGCACCACACCATGAAGCACTTCCATTTGTACCTGTAGCAAGACAGCGTGGCAAGGAGTAGTGTCCACATTCTAGGGCTGTAGGAGCCAGGCAGTGAGGCTCAGTGGCGCTGGGTCGTGGTGTAGGATTGTTCCGTTTTCTCTGGAGATAAGGTCTGGAAGTGAAGGCAGCTGGATGGTGGGAACCACTGACATATGAAGAAGGTCAGAGTACCAGATCTGCCACGGTCGCGCTAGTGCAATGAAGATCATCCTGCAATGACAACGTCCCAGTGTGCTGATCACACGTAACAGTAGCGGAATTGGAGGGAAGGCGTACAGGAAGAGCCCGTCACAGGGGAATGAGAAGGCATCCCTCAGGCTCCTCGGCTGAGGATATCTGGTGGAAAACGTCCGGCACTTGGAGTTGGCAGCTGTCGCAAAGAGATTGATGATCTGAAGAAGACCCCACTCGCTGAAAAGACGAGACACTTCCTCTTGTTAAAGCTCCCATTCGTGACAGGACCGCAGCTCTCTGCTGAGCGCGTCCACAATGGTATCTTGACGCCTGCCAGGTGAAAGGGAACGAGGAACATGTCTTGAAGAATGGCCCAGCGCCACAGGGACTGGGCTTCCAGGGAGAGAACGTCCCGCCTTACTTCCAGATATAAAACATGGTGGTAGTGTTGTCTGTGAAGATTCGCATCACCTTCCCCTGTAGCGGATCTCTCTCCTTTCTGCTCTTTAACCTCTAACTGAGCCCCCTCCAAACACTCATTCGACGATCCTATGGCCTTTCTTGCTGTAACTATGCAGATGACACCAACATAGTCTTCAAAATCCCAAAGGGCCCCGCCTCCACCTCCCCTGATCTCGCATCATGCCTCTCAGAAATCGAACACGTGATGACTGCCAACCACCCCTTCTCATCCCAGGTAAAACCGAGATCATTCTTTGCAGGAAGACCGCAGTCTTCTCCGAAACCAGAACATGGCTGCTCTCTGTAGGCTCAACCCCCACTGTTAGGTAAGATTTCCACAGAGCTGGTAAATCTTCCTTTCCTGGTTCAACCCCAGAACGTTTTGCTTTTCTAGTGGGATATTTTTCATTAATACCTCAGTGAGTGGGAACCTTTTTCCACACTCACCTCATCTTTAACTCTTTTAATGGGTGTCATTTTTAAGACTCTCCATAGTGTCTTTTTAATGTTATCATGTCTAACAGCTTATTGGCAATAAGTGCCTGTTGTAGCTGGGTTGCCCTAGGGGCTCCCCATTTAACTTTCTTGTGCTAACCTTGAGTGAACTAAAGTTCCCAAGGGTGGAAAGGATCTTTGGATCCCTTTTACATTTTATTCTGTGAAACCAGCACACCCCACCTTATGTGGAGTGCTGGGGAGATACAATGTATCCCCCTTCACATTAAAACTGTAACAATTATGTTACAGTGACAAGCTTACCTTTAATGGCTGGTGGCAGTGATACCTTTTACTAATTTGGTGCACCTTTACCGCGGGCTGTGATCACAGCTGCAGTAAAGGCACCTAAGGGTGCTCATTTTACCAAAATGGCCCCTGTCTTCTTTTTCTGCCATTTTAGTGTTTCTTGTAGTTTCTTGTTCCTTCCCTTGACATCCAGGGTGGGAAATTCCTTTGAGTTTTGTCTTTGGCGGGAGTCCCCTGGATACCCTGCCCAGGCTCCAGTCAGTCTGCAAGCACAGGAAGTGGGGGAGGAGTCCAAAACTTCCCCCTCCTTTGTCTTAGGCCTTCCTTCAACTGGGCAAAATCCCAGTGGGGGTTGGCTGTCCTGATTGGACAGCCAGACGCCCCTTTCTTGAAAAATGCAGGAAGAGAATGCAGAGGTTGTGTTGCAGTTCCTGATAAATACTGGAAACCTGGAAGCTGAAGTCATGTCGACCACTGGAACCGAAAACCGAAGAGGATGACGAAGGAAAAGCAGGGGGAATGATTTCCAGCGACCGGAGAGCCTGCTGTGTAACCGGAACCTGCTGCAGCCCTTCCTTCCGATCGACCTGGGGTCTCTGAAAACGACGACCCGAACCCAGAGCCTGGTGAGTCCCACTAGACTCAAGAAGACCTGCATTTTGAGCCATCCCACGGGTTACTTCGACCTTGCGTTCTTGCATTACCCCAATACCCTGGGACCTCCAGCCACTGTGGGGTGCACGGTCTTCCGAATTCCAAATCTCGCTGAAACTTCGTGGGCATCCTGGTGTATCTCCAGAGACACAAATCGGTATTTTACTCTCCTGTGATTAGGTTGTGCCTCTTTACAAAAGTAATGTGTTGGTTTCACCCGATTATTCCTGTAGGGTAATTGTATGAGTGTCCTCCAACTGTTGGTATCATCAGGTTAGTCCTGTTAGGATAACTGTATGAGTGTCCCCCAACTGGGTCTTGCTTCCCCTGACTTGCTGCTAGCCTGTCCTTAATAAGTCTACATTAGGTTGTTGCATACCTAGAATAACTATTCAGTAAAGTGTGACATTGGGTTTTACTTTCCCCTTCATTGTGAAGTTAAAGTAAGTGAGTTTTACTTACCTTGTGTTAGCTGTGTGCCATCCAAAACAAGTTATCAGAGCTATTGCTTACCTCAATCTAGGGTTCCCTGATTTCCAAAGCATCTGTAATTGTATATTACATCCTTAGGTTTTACTCACCTGGTATAACTGTGGGTTATGACAAAAGTAGTTATAGGTTTTTACTGCACCTAGAATAAGTGTTTCACTATTCACCAAAAGTATATTGTCCAGTTTACTGTTTATGTGATTTGTTCCAAGAGTCACTGTACAACTGGAAGGGCCTACTGTCCTTGTATTACCAAAAGTAATCTAAAAGTAACCATTGGTCTTTTACTCCCAAAGAATAGGCTTGACCTATACTAAATGTGTATAACAAGTTTTTGACTTCCCTAGAACTACTGTTAGGTGTTCCAAATAAGGTTTATACTTGGGTCTGTGTACTTTCAAGTATAGTGTTGTGTTTTATATTGTGATTTCATATAATGTGTTAGTACTTACTTAACCCCTAGATTTATCTGGGCCTACCTGTATTTAAATAAATCCTTCATTTTTACAATCCATAGTGTTTCAGTGTTTCTTTGGATCATTTGTATTACAATTTTCACTTGTACTGCATCTACTGCCCTCTCTCCCTCCTAAAATAAGCCTGGCTGCTCTGTCTACGCTACCCCGAACTCAGGTGGCGCAGCCTTATACTAAGTGTGGAGTCTTGTACTGCCTCAGTAGAATGGTTTTGCTAGGCCCTTAATTGGACTTCAGAAAAACTGTCCTAACACCCACCACCTCCAACACAGTAAAAAAACCTTGGATGCATTATGGACGCAGACCTGACTCCATTAGATCACACCAATTCGGTGACAAAAAGCTGCTACCTACAAATGTGCATTCTCAGTCCCATCTTTCCCTACCTGACCTTCCCACACAGAGTCTCTGCAATCATTGCTATCATCCTTTCACACTTGGACTATGCCAACACCCTCTTCCTGATGGCCCCCGCATCACAACTAAGAAAACTCCAACGGATACAAAACACATTTGCAAGACTCCTCCTTGACCTGGGCCCAAAAACACATCACACCCACCCTCCATGTCCTTCACTGGCTGCCAATTGGGCGACAATCCACCTTCAAGGCAATGTGCATCACGCACCAAGCTTTCCACAACACAGGACCAGAATATCTGCAATATAAACTTACATGCTACAGGCCTACCAGAAACCTCAAATTAGGCGCAACACTCCTCCTCATCCGTGTCATTGCAGTGGCAAAATCAACAAGAATAGGGGGCTCGTCTTTCTCAGCCCAAGCATCCACCACCTGGAACTCAATTGAGTTTACCATCTGCTTAATAGAGGATCACCTCGGCTTCGGGAAGGCTCTCAATAACTCTTTGCCCTTCAGCATCCTCACAGACTTAATCCATCTCCTGCGTGTTTACCCACCCCTTACAGGAATATGGGGCACCGGATGAGTCAATAGGGTGGGACCTAGCACCCCATGGGATGCATCTCAGTCAGGCCTTAGGATAAGCTCCGCAAGACCACATTGAATTACGCGTCAGCCTTGCTTCACTGGAATGTCTATCACTATCAAAATGTAACACAGCTGTATGCCGCCCAAGGCATGGACCACCCCCCACTGCTCAACTTCACCACACGCACATAACCACCTCCAATAGAATATTCCAATAGAATACAGCTGAGTCGCATGATAACATTTATTCCAGCTGTTCACATAATCGGTATCCATGACTCTCCTACTCCCCTGACATTCTGTCACAGCACTCATCCTCTCATATAATATCTATGGCTGCTTTTAGAGACCTAGCCACTCCCTAACTACCGTCATGCTAGCCAAAAATGTACACACACATTTTAGAATCCTTACTTCAGATCTCGGACTGTGGTCCTCCAAACGACGTACATTCCCCACAGCGCTTCTAGGCCATACAAATGGCAGGAGGCGCTATATGATATATGATTTGGCATTTATAATGCGCCTGTACACAAGTGTTGCTAGGCGCGAGAAGACAAAGAAGGGGAAACAAAGGGTGGACAAAATAACGTTATCACTGGGCCTTGTGTCATTCAGATAACATGACATAAAAAGAAAATAGTACGAATACCACTCCTGCCCCTATTCGAAGTAGTGACCAGCTCCATGTCTGCATTTGCCAAAAAAGAATAGATTTTCTGCAAAAGCATGCAATCAGAGGGCCTGGTAGGGCGAGAGGGTGGTGGGTCCAGTGGTTATGGTAGGAAGAGAAGGCAGTATCCCTGTGGCACAATTTGTAGCGCTCAGGCGGCCAACGTAGTATGCGACAACTCCTTCGTATACAGCCGCATCCTTCCAAACACTGGAGAACTGTGGGTGGAGTCCATATAAAAGGAGTTTTGTTGTGTTGGTGGCTGCAGAAAAAGCATCTGCTGGACACTTGCTTCTCTGTCCTCCTATCTGCTTTGTCAAACAAAAATAACATCCTCTGTGAAGGGGAGGATGCGGAAAACAAAACTAGGCCAGGTTGTTCTATAGCCAGACCAAAAGACTTGGGAGTAGCTTTAGTTTCCTTACATTTTTCTAAAGAGGGGTTTTTCTTGGCTCCAAAAATATCCCTGTTGAAAGGCATGTACAAAAGCTTTTCCTAGTCATCCTGAGCAAACCCAGAGGAACGGATTCTTGAGTGCCTTCTCACTACAGAGCGAATCCCCATTAATCTGCCCATGCAGTTGGTTGAGTCCAGTCCTGACTGTGGAGCATGTCCTGCAGCCTCCTTCCCATCCTTCTTGAGGGAGGTAACATCTTTTCTTATCTCGTCAGCCGGAAGGTTTTGAGCCACTTCCACGACCACAATTCACAGCTTGTAAGAGTATTTGCCTATTGCACATGGCAAATTGACTTTCTGCAGGGACAGGCAACTCGAAGCACACATCTGTTTTCCCAGAGCATCTAACTTTTTGCCTTCACTATCCGGTGTGAGAGAGAAGAAAGTGGTGGTTATAGATCTCCCTGTGGCAGCCTGAACTACCAGCCTCTGTGGGGACGATGCACAGAGAGGAATCTGGGATCAGACAGAGCCGGACAGCATTTTCTTTTCCATGAACATTTTTTATTGAAATGAGGTTCACAGTGTTAATAAAAAGCATTGACAATTCACAGTCGAGCTGCCATAAACAGTACAGATCTACAAAAGCATGTATAATGAATAACCAAAATATGAAACACAAAGAAAATAACCTTGAAATGACACTGTTAGATATTGCTATTTTTCAATTTCACGCAGCATATAAATATAAATTAAGCCAAGACTACATGCATGAGATTTTGGACACCATATTATTAAAAAAAAAAATGTAAACTTATTTTTTATTTTTGTAAACCTTGTCAAACAGTTTAAAAATTACACAGTTTAACCCTTGCAGCGGTAATGACAATACACACATTTAATTTTCTCCCCCGCTTTGCACACGATTCTCCATTTCCCCACCATAGCCCCCCAGTCTTCTCCACCTTCCTCCCCTCTGTTAGATCACACCGATTTCTACCCAGGTTCTTTTTCTCACCCACATTCCATCCCTCTATTTTTCACTTCATGATGTCCGGACGCCATGCAAGTCCTTAGCGGGCCCCAAAGACCTTAGGCCTCCTTCTCGAGGGCAATGATGCTGCATACTGCGACTCTTTTGCCTCACAGTCTGCCATGTACCCCAGCCATTGCTGGAATGTGGGCCTCAATCCCTTACCCCATGTTCTGGCTATCAAAGACTGTGCAGCCAACAAAGCCATGGTCAACAACCTTTTTGTGATTCAACCTTCCTCCTCAAAGATTGCTAATAACCATGCCAACGGCTCATCCGTGACCTGCCCAGATAGCATTGTGCTCATGGCTTCAATAACCTGCCTCCATAGCATATTCACTCCTTCACAATACTACGCCATATGTAGAAAGTCATCAGGGTTAGGACAACATCTATAACATTCCACCTATCTACTAGGATAATCCTAATGTTGCTATATTGGCCCTGGAACCATTTGCGGCCTTCCTCAGGGCTAAGTACAGGGACACGGAAATAGAGATCAACAGGGTGGTGCATCTAATATCGTTATATGCAAACGACATACTTCTCTATGTCGAGAACACACGAGTACACTTGACAGAACTGCTCGAAGCCCTGGGAGCAAAGTATTTGCTGTTCCCTCTGGAAGAGCTGAGAGGAATAACCCCAAACCAGCTGCTGAGCCTGGGCCTCACATGGACGCCACTTACCTTCAGATACCTAGGAGTAGATGTATACCATGACACTGCAGAGACATAAAGCTAATACACAGGTACCCCTAGAAAAAATAAGGAAGGCAATGCAGTTTTGGAAGATGTTGCCGTTGGGAATGATAGGGAGGGCGGCCCTGTTGAAGATGACGGTACTACCCCGCCTGCTCTACTATTTACCTAACATTCCTTACAACATCCCTGGGTTATTCTTTAAACAACTAGACAATATGGTGAGGGAATTATTGTGGGCGGTGGAGAAAAAGGATAGCACTGAGCACACTACAAAGAGACTATGAATGGGGGGGGCATCAAGCTGCCGGACTTCGAACGATATTACCTGGCAGGGCAGCTTCAATTTGTGGTACGATGTCTGGGAGAGGACACATCCATAGATTCAATACTTTTTCAGCCAGCAAGGCAACAATATTACCTACGGGAGATTCTGTGGATAGACGCAGCCTCAGCTAAGCCATTCCCCAGCATGGTGAAGCTGGGCCTGGCCCTGTGGAAGAGAGCATGGAAAGCCCAAGGAATATGTGACCCTGGCTCCAGGCAAATCCCTCTCGTGGGACTAGTAGACACCTGCATAGTGACTTTGGCAGCATAACGAACACAGTGGGAAGATAAGGGAGTAGCCCAGATTAGGGACTTGTGGCACGAAGGGCATTGGGTGGACTATCAGACCCTGGTGGAAGAGCAGGACATTCATAACGGCCAATTCATACTGTACAATAATATGGTCTGAACGATTAGGAAGAGATGGGAGACCTTGCCAGAGGAAGATGATGCGCGGAGGGCACTGGATACATGGTAGGAAATCCCAGGGGGGGGGACACACAGTGTCCGGACTCTATGAACAGCTGCTAAGTGTTAACAATACAAGAGCTACAAGCATGTGCCAGATGGAAGAGCTCCAGAGAATCTTCACGGACGAGGAATGGAGCCGAGCCCTCCGATACACAAAGAAGGTCTCCAGGGGGCATACCTCACGCCTAAAAGAATGTCGTCCATAGGAAGCAAACAGACACGGAGATGCCCGTGCTGTGGGGCGAAGTCAGCAGATATGCTGCACATGTTCTGGTCCTGCCCGGTGATAACGAACATCTGGGACTATGTCAGGGAAAGCGCGACGAGGGGTGGGGTTTGGGGATTCAAATGCAGGCATGGTCACCGGAGTCTTATCTGCTGGGCCTGTTCCCGAGAAGAAGTAAACAGAGGACACACTTGGCGAAAATGAAAGACCTGATGAGCGTACTAGCGAAGCACTGCATAGCAATGGCATAGAACACAAGCACCGGGCCATCAATAGAGATGTGGTGGGCGGACTTGAAGAAATGGACAGTAGCCGAGACATTGGCGTAGACGAGGGCACTGCAAAGGGGAGAGAGCGAAAGTGGGGCCAAGGTACTAGCATGGAACACCCTTGTGCAAGGCCTGTTTGAAAGGGAAGAAGGAGACAGCACAGATGATAGGGACCTGGAGGATGGCTAACTAAACGACAGTCTTAGGGAGTTCCTCAGAAAACAAGGGGATAAACGAGCTAAGGAGTAGTAAACTTCACAGGGCCGCACCCTGGCGAGACACACTGGCTAGCGAAGGAACATGGTGGACAGTTGAAGAAGAGGTCTTACAGATACATCGAGAAATTAGAATAAGTAGTGCAGATTCCAACCTGAATTTGCCAGTAGTTGTGTGATGTTTGTGCTTTATGGTTGTTATATGTTATGTTTGTATTGGAAATAACAATAAAACGGTTTAAAAAAGAAAAATACTAATGTTGCTGTTCTGGAGTGTAATACATTTGATGTGGAAACTTAAAATGGGTCAATTTATGTCTAGTGTTTAGAGATAGCCTTCTGGTGTGGATGCATGCCACTTTCCACTATTGATCCGTTATCATAACTTCTAGAGCCCTATCCCATTTCTCCCAAGCTTTATATCTCGCATCAACCTTCATCATTTTTATCATCCTTTATATTGAAAAGACAAGTTTAGTGTACCTGGGGAGGTTCTACTAGGTACTGCGCTGTAGTTGATGGTAAGGGTTGCCTGGGTAATCTCGGCAAATATGTCTGCAGCACGTACATGAGTCTATTGTTCCGCATACACTATCACGCATCAATGTCTCTATGGACTGGGCCTGAATATCTGGCTAATGGAATTTCTTGGCTACCAGCCGGCAGAACACTGCAATCGAACAATACCTCCCTCCTGGTCATTCCACGGACCAAACGTTCTTGTGTGGCACAGGGATCCTCTCCACATGCAGCTCCTAAACTATGGAACACACTGCCACCTGGATCTGCGAGCATGTACATCGCCATCAATCTTAAGACGGGGCTGAAAACTATTCCGTTTTGCAGATCTGCTCTGTTTATTTTTTTTCGTCCATCTTTCCTCACCAAGTCCAGCCTTTCCCAATTAAGGTTGTTCGTTGTTTGTCTTGTTAAGCGCCTCCATGCCTCTGGGCTTTTATATCGTGCTATAGAAATAAAATAAATAAATTGTAGGAGTATGGAAACTGCATTGCACTCCCCTCACTCCCTCAACTGGCACCAGCATTAGATACCTTCCCTCTCTAAAAATGCCCCCTATAGTGTGGATTCCCAGCCTCTCAAAGTGTATCCTAAATATCTTTTCATATGTCACCTTCAAACCACATACTCCATATATAGAGAAATCCAGCGAATATAACTGCTCCTCTCTGATAACTCTCGCCACCTTATATCATGCTGCACACGTGTTATGAACTGGTTGTACTTCCACCTGTTCTGCCATTTTCCCCATAACACCGATTTGAACACGTCTGGGTATGTTGTTGCTCTCTCAATCCCTAATTGTGGCAGTCCTGACATCAGGAACCCACCACCATGCAAGAAATTGCACTTGGACCGCTAAATAGTATATATACACATATCCGGATAATCCAATATCCCTCTCTCATATGATTTAGTTAAAATATGATACGCTATTCTTGCCTGCCTATGCAAGCCTGATCGACAGCCGCTTAACTCGTGACCAAAACGTTGCAGGAGGCATGATCGGGACATTGTTAAACATATACAGAAGTTTGGGAACAATACCATCTTTGCCAGTGTGAGCTGAGCCGCCTGCGAGATTGGGAGGCGTATCCAGGTGTTAACCTGGCTTTCCAGCTGCTCCAGCACTTTCACATAGTTTTCCACTTGCAGGGTGCTACAGCAATAGCTAGAGTTATACCCAAGTATCTAATACTCTTCTGGAACCATCTAAAATCAGCCCCTGCATCTTCCTTTGAGACTCGGGTGTCAGAGGGAATATTTCAGACTTACCCTAGTTCATTTTCAGCCCTGAGAGCATACCAAATCTCTGTACATCCTGCTCTATGGCCAGCAAACTTCTCTTGGGATACTTTACGTATAGCAGCATTTCATCAGCGTAGAGTGTGACAATGCTCAGCTGCGAGCATATCTTCATCCCTCTTTGGTCATGATATCCCCTAAAATAACAAGTCAGAGGCTCGATACCCAGTACAAAAAGAATGGGGGATAAGGCACACCCCATCTCATCCCATGAGTTGGGTAAATAGCCCCAGACACAGTTTGATTAGTCAGCACCATAGCTCTAGGTGAGTAATAGAGCAAGCGAATCCACTGAACAAAAACATTACCCATCTCAGATCTACTGAGAGCTTCGAACAAAAATGGCCATTCCACTGAATCAAATGCCTTCTCTTTGTCAAGTGAGTCCACCATTCCTGGTAATGACTCATTAATAATATTAACAAAGAGCCTTCTCAAGTTGATCTGTGTCAATCTTCCTGGGATGCACCCGGCCTGATCCGATAGGACCAGTGAAGGCATATGTGGTTGTAGCCAGTTCGTCAGCAGTCAGGCCAAAATTTTATTATCCGTGTTCACCAAAGAAAGGGGCCTATATGAGGCACACTTCGTCAGATCTTTATTGGGCTTCAATAACATGGTTACCAGAGTAGGCATTGTGGATTCAGGTAATCAGCCACTACTAGGTGCCAATTCATACATTGTATATGTATATTGCCACTCCCCTGGAGTGTGTGGTGAAAGGAACTCATGGTGGCAACAGTAAAGACAGACACAAGTGATCACAGTTCAAGGGTGTTTATTGAACTTTATAATGGGCGAGATAAACGCCTAATCTAAACCTAAATCTAAATCTAAGAAGGAAGGAAGCTACAACCATCAAATAAAAATAAGACAGTCCTAGTGGGTCTTGTCAAATAAAAAGGGTCTATAATAAAAAAAGACTTGCCAATCCTTACTACTAAACTACAAAAAGTGTGGGATAATGGTCACCAGAAAAGAAAGAAGTGTTCACCAAATGATAAGTCAGGATGGTATGGCTGGGTCTCCCTGCCCCATGTTTGAAGCACAGGACTCTCCAGCACAGCACACTCCTGAGCCTCAACAGCACGAGGTTCACAGTTTAGTTCAACAATATCAAAACCCCTTTCAGAGGCTAAGTCTCTTTCCTGCAAAAGTCTCTTGCCTTAGAAGGTTTGCTGATTCAAAGTAACAAAAAAACAAGATTAATCTTGAGATCTTGCACCTTGGGCGATTGCTCTTCGCCCCTAGGATCTCCCTCCGCCGGGCTCGGTTCCACCTTGCAAAAACGGGCCTGCCTACATCGGGTTCACTACGGCCTTTATTCACCACAGTTCATGTACTCTTAATACAGTTCATGCATGGCTTAGTTTCATCAGAAAGCAGGGTTTCTTTCCCCTAGCTTTCTTTCAGCATCCATCTGTCAGGTTCACATCTGCCAATTATCACAGTTCACAATCGTAGCTTTCGTCTTGCAACGGGTCCGAGACTTTTGATTGTACAAGGGATTGGACGTAACCCTTGTAGGACCACTCTAACCCTCACACCACCCTTTCGTAGGGTCTTCTGGTTTTTGTAGTTTCAAAACAGGTCCCGGTCAGAGTCTTTCGAATGAGCGCCTTCTGCACCTGGACCTCAACTGGACTTTCTGTAAAGTTCAATTATACACACAAGTTATTCTTCTTGTAATTTACTTGCGTTAAAAAATGTTGCTAATTGCAACCTCGGGATCAACACAGTTTGGTTTTCTATCAGTTTCCTCCGACTCATCGGCTGTGCTGAACCAGTTGGCTTCTGTGTTCTTTAGAGTCAAGGATAGTACCATGGTAGCCAGCTTGCCTCTCCGCCTGCCTTATCAATGCGGGAGGCCCCCCATGTACCATTGACATCTGCTGCTCTGCACGCCAGCGGTAACTCTGGGTCTTATTATCTCCCTATCTGAGGCTTCGTGGGTCTGAGTTGAAAAGGGCAAGGGCGATTCCCCCTTCATCATCCTTTCAGGTCTCACCGCTTTTCTCCTCCCTTTGTACTGGCGGTTGGGTGTAGCTGTCTCCTTGTGCGTTCGGCGTTGCTCAAAGTGTGCTTTCGTGCTCCGCCTTTTATCCCTGTGGGGAAGGTAAAGGGCCGTCAGGTGTATGAGATTATTTGTAATTGCCCGACTCTGCTTGACCCGAGTGTTGGGACATGTCAGGCAAACGGCTCTGTTGTTAGTCTGTTGTCTGTTACCTTGTAAGAAAGTGTTTGTGTAGGAAAATGGGGCGGTGGGTGTAGAGCTTCTAAATATCCTAAAGGGTAGGATGGGGAAAAGGTGTTACAAGGAAGGGGATACCATGTCTCAACCCTCAGTGTCCCACTTCCACTCCCCGAAGACCCCTCGACCAGGTGATCCTTCCCCCACTGGTCCACCCCCAGGAACTGGATCCAATAGCGATGGCCGTGTCCTGGCCACCTGGACGACAGATCTCTGGGAACCAGTGGGTGAGACACCTTCAGTGCCCAACAGTATCCCCTCCCTGTTCATGTGTGTTTCTTGCAACATCAAGATTGTCACCTGATGTCGTTTCGCATAGCTCATTATCTGCCTGAATTTGTTGTCATTTGTGAATCCTGTAATATTCCAAGTCATTATCATTATCGTATCCATGCCCCACGTTTACCCACTTGTTAGGGAGAATTCTCAGGAATGTGCTACCTTTTGAGACCCCCAGCAAGTCTGCTGGATTTCTAGGATTTTAATTTTTACCTGGAAATAGTGTGAGCCTTTTTTCCCACTCTTTCATGTATTTGGATGCGTGTTTTACTTTTGTGTTCTTTGGATAAGGAGTTTTAGACAACTCCATAGGCATCATCTTTTTCTTGGGTGTCACACAGCACCTTTAGTGCAGTGGCACAGGGATGTCTTTCAGACTTCCCAAGGTTTAAATACCTTCTCTGGGACTGACTAATGTCTCCCAGAGCATGTAAACTTAAATTGACTTTGCTAGTCTTTTTAAATTCATAGACCCAGCACACAATATCTTCCTATAGAGTGCTGGAGGGGTTGCCTAGCATCCCCTGTGTCTAAACAGTCAAATGTTACTCTTTCCTCTTGAAATGGCTGGTGGCAGTGGTTTTAGAACAAACTACCATGATTTTTCCCGAACACAAACACCGGTAGCTAAAAATCGGGTGAGCCATGTTTTTCACTATGGCGCCCAAGACCCCTCTGTAAAAACAGACTCCGGTCATTTTCTTTTTGCCGTTTCTTTTAGGAAAGGTCCTTCTAGTGTTTGACGGTACGCGCCAAACCAGGTTTGGTCCCTTTGTTCGATGGCCTTTGGCAGGCTTCAGTGCTGAAGCACTCCTCTGGCGCCTGAGTGTCGGGGGTGGACAGGATGTGAGGGAGGTGCCCAAAACTCCCTGTGCTTAGTCTCCTAGAAGACATGAATGCACTCTGGCGTGATTGGCTGTCTGACTGACCGGCAAGGACAGCCACCCTGCTGTGTGAGTGACAGCTAGGCTGGAATGAATGGGAGAAAACCTTTTAAAAGCAGGTCTCTGGGACTTGGAAGGCAGAGTCGACCACTGGAACGAAAGAACCGAAGACGAGCTGAAGGCAGACGACTGTTGCAACTCCTGAACCGTTGGTTTGCCCAGTGAAGCCCTGCTGCAGGTCCGAATTGCCTGAAACTCCCTCGACAGATTCCCTCCTTCAAGGACGACTTCTTCCCTTGAACTGGTGGGAACAACTGACTCGCAAGCCACCTGGACACCGTCTCCATACTGGTCGAACTTTCTTCAGAGTGCTGTTAAAAACCATATAGTCAGTGAGAAGGATACAAGTTTGTGGACTTTAAGACACTCACACCTTAAAACCGACGTTTAGCCAAGCTTGTGGCTTCATCCCTGGGCAGTGCAGAAACCTCCCGATGTCCTCCTTGTCCCCACGACTGAAGCTCAGGAACAGCGAGATCTGCAGGAACTGCCAGGAACAACTGCCTCAGCTATAGCTTTTCTTCATCCTTAAGGTACTGTGCAAACGCGGTGTGAAATCCTTTCTGCTGTGGTGAAAGTTTGTGAAACTTTCCCAACTTTGGAGTCTTGTTCGCTCCTAATTCGACATATAACTCTTTTTCTAGCAAACTACTCCTAAGAACATTGGCAAAGACTAAACTGTTTACTACCAGAACTGTGCTATCCTACCCAACACACTGAACCATTGACTTTGGCCCATGCCTATTGAAATGAATTGCCTCTTGTAGTGAACTGAAACTATTTGCCCTGCCACTGAAAGTAATTGTGTTTTGATTCTTGTAACCTTTGTCTGTCTACCCCTTTTGAAAGTTACTGAAGTGCCATTTTGCTCCCACTTCAGGGGAGCTTAACTTGTTCAGAAACTTATTGGTTGTGTATTATCTAGTGTATTATCGTGTGATATTGAGCTGCTTCTTGCTAGTGGAATGTTTTCTAACTAGATGTGTAAATAAATGTATATTCTTTTACCAAGAAACCTTCAGTAAATGTTTGTTTGAACTACTGTGATTGCAAGTCCTTTGTGTAACATCTTGTACTGCTCACATCCCTCTTGAAATAAGCCTGGCTGCTCAACCACTGCTACCACATAACTGTGTAGTACAGGCTTGTACCAAAGATGAGATTGTGCTTACACCTTTAGTCTTAATTGTGTTTAGGGTTCCAAAAGGATACTGCATGTAATCCTGCCTAACACCACTTGACAAGCAGATTGATAATGCCTCACTCAGCCTATCCTACCCTACCCTAGATATAGTCGCGCTTGGGGGGCCTCAGGGGTTCCAGTAACATCTATATCCATCTCTTCCTGTTGACCAACTGTGTACACCATGCATAAACAAGAGAACAAACCTTCATAAATACCCCCTACTCCCTACCCCCTACCTGCCATGCCACAAACCTCAACATACCCGCTAATCCTTCCATCCATGAAAATAAAAAATAAAACGTGTTACTTCCCAATCTTGAAGTTACTGCTCTGAAGAGTCGCGTGTGCGGGCCACGGCTACTCCACATGGCAGTCAACTTGTCATCAAATGTACTTCCAAGCTCTATCACCCAGATGGTTTCCTCCTCCCACCTGCATTCAACGCGGACACAACCAAACTGCGACAAACCGGCCATCTGCTGCTCCCCACTCCCCCCACTCAGTGTGGCGACACCTGCGGTGGCCTGGCTGGTCCAGGCAGGCCCTTGATGAACTTTTCGGCTGCCTTTGAATCTGTAAAAAAAGTAGCTTTCCCGTCAGTTATAAATTATAAGTTACTCACCGTAGTAACTAACGTACTCCTAAGTCCATAGTCCCCTTTCCTCCATACTGAATAAGCGTCCCTCACTAGGGATGGGAGACGGAAATGTTTTCACCAGAAAAATCATCTTCCCCATTAAATTTAGATGCATGCGGGCCCATGGCCCTGGGAGCATGGGCTCCCCTGACACCGCCCACAAGGGCCACTCCTCAGTCCCCTTTGACGCGTCCACAATATTAACATTGCCTAATGACACCAGTTTTATTGGGGGGGAGGATGGTGGGACGTATGGAGGAAAGGGAACTATGGATTTAGGAGTATGTTAGTCACTACGTTGAGTAACTTATAATTACTCTCATGTCCTGTCCCCTTTCCGCCATACAGTATGGGCGAGTACAACTGAATGTAGCCCCAAGGTGGAGAGGTGCTCTCTTAAGAAAACAAGTTCCTTAACAAGGCCTGACCAAATGCTGCGTCCGACCTGGAGCAGTAGTTCTTGCAGAAGGCCGAGGGCGTAGCCTATGTAGCCGCCTTGCTGATAACCTGCCATGGGACATGCCTCTGGAAAGCAACCGCCGAAGCTTCAGCTCGGATTACGTGGGCATGCATATTTGCTGGCAGAGGTTTGTGCTGCCTCTCGTATGCCTCCTTGGTGGCCGTAAACATCCACCTTGCTATGGAAGCCTTGGAGGCTTGACAGCCAGGCTTTTACCCACCGAAAGTGACGAAGAGGGCCTTTGATTTGCGGAAGCTCTTGGTCCTGTCCAGGTAGTATCTCAGTGCGCACCTCACATCCGGAAAGTGCAATACCCTCTGGGCATCATCCTTAGGGTCTGGGAAGAACTTTGGAAGGTGAAACGAGGAGACCACCTTAGGTAAGAATGTGGGCTGATTTCCAAGCACCACCTTGTCCTTATGAAAAGTAGTATAAGGCTCTGAGGCCACCAGTGCCTGGATTTCACTGATCTGGCGTGCCGTGGTAAGGCCCACCAGGAAGGCCGTCTTAATGGTGACTAGTCTGATGTCCGCGGCACCCAAGACCACATTGAGGTCCCAAACTGGGTGCGGTTTCTTGATAGGTGGATAAAGCCTTGTCAGGCCTGCCAAGTGTCTTTTAACCACCGGATTCGAGGATGAGAATACCTCCTCCTCCTCCGAGTTCCTGTAGGCTCCAACGGCCGCCAGATAAGTGCAGCATGTGCCTACCTGCACGCCCGAGTGTGCAAGGTGTGCAGAGAAGGATAGCATGTCGTCCAACATGCAGGTCAACTGTTCGACCTCCTTTGATTCCGCCCAGTGACAAAACCTGGTCCCTTTGCTTTTGTACTGGCTCCTGGTAGCATCGCTCCTAGCCCCTTGTATAATGTCTAGGTTAGCCTGCAACAGATGCACATGCCTCAGTGTGACTTGCTCAGGAAGCACGCTGCAAGGGCCAACTTCTGGGGGACGAAGTGGATGACCGTGCCTTCCTGCTGAGAGAGTATGTGTGTTGGGCCCAGCGGAAGGTGCACCAGGGCCTGATCTGACAGGCAGAGTCCTTCCGAGAAACATGGCCTTCCTTGCCACCACAGAGCTATCAGAATGAAACAGAGGTGTCGGTCCTCCCTGATCTTGCAGATTACCCTGTGCAACAGGGGAGTGGGAGGGAAGGCGTTCATGTTGTTCCACTGGATCTGCATCGCGTCACCCAGCGAGCCCCTGCCCTGTCCCTGCCAGGACGCAAACTGGGGGCACTTCCTGTCTGACCAGGTGGCGAAGCGATCCACCTGAGGGTGACCCCACTTGTCATTGTAGTTGCCATTCGTAGTTGTCCGCACCCAGTCTGCTGAGCCTGCCCGCCTCTAGATTGGACTCCCCGGGGAGGTGGATTGTTGTCGGGTGCATGATGTTTTCCAGAGCTCACTCCCAAATGTGGAGTGAGGGGAGAGGACCTGGTGCCACCCTGCTTGTTGATGTAATACATGCTGGTGGAGCTGTCCGTTTGAACAAGGATCGCCTTGCCACTGACCATCGGGAGGAAGGCATTGAGAGCGAGCCAGATGGCCATTAACTCGAGCCAGTAGATGTGGGCCGCCTGCTCCCGACGGGACCATACCCCATGGACACTGTGGCTGCCCAATGTAGCTCCCCAGCCCTCTAGGGATGAATCTGTGGTGATGGTGACCTGAGGTGCAGGTTAACAGAAGAGCCGGCCTATCTGCAGGTTGCTGCCTGTGCTCCACCAGACTAGGTCCTGGCGGAGATGATGTGGGATGCTGACCTGCTCCGCCTGCAAACCCCTCTCCTGACTCCAGGAGGCTGCGAAGTGCAACTGCAGTCGCCTCATTTTGAGCCTTGCATGCGGCACTGCCAGGAGACATGCCGCCATGATGCCCAAGAGGTGTTAGTACCACCATGCCGAGGTCACAGCTATGCTGAGAAAATGCCCTGTGGCCCTCTTGATGGCTGCGATCTTGTCTGCTGAGGGGAAAATCCTCTCGGAGTTCGTATTCCAGATAAGGCCCAGGAAGGTTAGACTCTGCATGGGCGCCAACTTTGACTTCTTGAAATTTATGTAAAATCCCAGCTTGTGTAGTGTATCCATGAGGGTGGAGGCCGTGTGCTGGACTGCCTCTGGAGACCTTGCCCTGACTAACCAGTCATCTAGATATGGGTAGATGTGGTGACCCTGCGCCCTGAGTAGGGCTGCCACAGCGTTCATCCATCTTGTAAAGACCATGGGGGCTGAATTCAGGAAAAAGGGTGGAACCTTGTATTGGAAATGAACCCCCATGATCCTGAACCTCAGAAAGGACAGATGGGTTGCCAGATCGGGACGTGTAGGTAGGCATCCTTCAGATCCAGGGAGCACATCCAGTCTCCTGCACACAATGTCTCTGCTACTAGTGCTGCGGAATCCATCTTGAACTTTTGGAGAGGAAGGGAAAGATTCAATGTGAAAAGGTCCAACACAACTCTCAGGGCAGCCTGGTTCTTTTGTGTATGGTGAAAATCCGTGAATAGAAGCCTAGACCCCGCTGAGAGGCTGGGACTTCCTCCACTGCCTGACTGTCTACGAGCGAGCCAATTTCCACCAACAGAGTTGCTGTACCAATCTGTGGCAGCAGAGGGGAGGAGAGAGGAGAAGGAGGGCTAGGGAGCCGGAAGCCCGTGGATACTACGGAGAGGATCCATGGGTCTGTGAACCTTGTCTGCCAGCGGTGAGCGTGAAGGGCAAGCCTGCCCCCACGGAGACTCGTGGATCCAGATGGATGTGCCATTATTTGGGATCTCTGAGGCTGGGGCTGAGGAGGGGGACTGGAAAAAGCCCTTGTGAGCCGGCTTGTGCGCTTGGATATATGCCTTAGGGGTGGACTTGGTGAGGATCGATAAAGACTTAGTAGTCTGAAAGCTATTCCTTTTCTTACCAAGTTCCTTGTCTGTTGTTGAACGGAACAGATCGCTCGCTCGAAAGAAAGGTCCAGTATATGTTCCTGGACATCAGGGTTGAACTTAGTCGTCCTTAGCCAAGCCGTCCTTCTCATGTCGGTAGTAATACAGATGGCCCGACCTGAGGTATTAATGTGAGCCACTGTGGACTCCATTATGTCCTGTGCCACTATTTTGGCTTCAGCCAGACCAGCCTTGAAGCGAGCCTGTCTCTGTACAGGGAGTACAGGTAGGAAATCAGCAATCTCACGCCAGAGCCTCTAGTTGACCGCCGCCAGCATGGCATCCGCATTGGACTGGTGCAGATGGAAAGTAGCATTGGAATAGATTTTCTTTCCAAACGCCTCCAGGATCTTCTCCTCCTTACTCAGGCGTGCTGAGGCTGATGTAGCCGAGGACGACTGAGGCTTAGAGTAGAGTGATGCTGCCGCTATCACTGAGGAGTGTGGATGGGGGTGTGCCGACAGTAAGAGGGGGTCCCCTTCCGTTTGCCTAAACTTAGCATCGAGAGGCCAATTGGTAGGCTGGGAAGAATGTGGCTTGAGCCATCCTTTTTTGGCAAGCGCCATCACATCCTTCTCCAGTGGGATTCACGTTCTAGCAGTGGCGCGTAGAGTGAGAACTTCTGGCAATACCCCCTCCTCTGGTTGTTCCATTTGTGGCTGTGGGATCCCCAAATACTCAGCCAGGCCTGCCAACCATTCATGAAAGGCTTTGGCTGATGATGGAGTATCTGGGTCCTCCTCCTCATCTGTGTCCACCATTGTGTCTTGCTGGTCCGGTGCAGTGGAGGAGTGCTGGGCGCAGGAAGCTGTGGCATACTGATTGTCAGCGCTGGAGGCTGCTGCGGCAGCATAGACAGGGCTGTTATGACTGGGACAGGCATGAGAGCCGGTGTCGTAGGGACTGGCATGGGCGCCTGGGGCTGCGCTGGACCCAGAGGAGCTGGACCTAAAGGCGGCATGTCTGTGGGTGCTAGCGGATGTACCGGAGGGAGCATGGCCCTGATCACATCTTTAAGGATGGTGCCCATCTGTGGGGACCTCATGAGATAAAGGAACTTCTCAAAGAACCTGTCTTCACAGGCCGCAGGAGTGCTCGATGGCATAGACATAGGTGCAGGGCCCTGAGGTTGCTGAGACCTAGGCGCGCCCTGTCTCGCTGTATGGGCCGAGGTTTATCTGCCATGCGAAGTTGATAGGTATGCTGTGGGCCAAGTGACAGGTGTTGACCAGTCCCACCTGGAAACTCGCTCCCCTACCCGGTCCCCAATAGATTATGTCGGGCGAGCAGCCATTTTGTCTGGCCCGGCGGTCATTCTGTCCTGCTGCATGCCACTTGCCTGCGTCATAATAATAATTATAATTTAGCATTTATATAGCGCTACAAACCCTCAGGCATGAAGCAGACACTTCACCCGTTCCGTTCTACCTCTAAGCATTCAGCAGGAGTTGAGTGCTTCCCTTGTCCCCTGCAGATAACGTTGATCGCTGTACCCGCCACAGGACTACAGTGCCTCTCCTTTGCCAGTCTCCTAGACCCATCGAAGGCCACACCAAGGACAAGGGATAGTCAACAGCCTCTTTGTCGCAATTCGCAAGCCCGGATGACGATGGCCCTTCTCTGCACTGCTCTGCAGCAGTCCATTCTCGCAGTCAGGGGTTGCCATGTTTGCACGCACACTCCTGTCGTAGTCCCACCGGCCTGTTTTTCTTTCTCTCCTCATTGCTGTTTACACCGGCAATCTGCTACGTTCGGACAGGCGGGCAAAGCCTTCCTCCTCATACGTCTATGACGCCGACCCTCACCACGTTGTCACTGCCGCGGCCTGCCCGTGGCCTGGGCCTGAGGCACTGCACGTCTTTGACGCAGCGGCCAGTCCCCAAACTTGGCTCTCCAGGTGTAAGGACAGCCGCGGGACCCTGGCTGTGGAGGAGCTTCAAAAATATTCACCAGGAAAGGTTATTTTTTGCTGTCTATTGCCAGAGTGCTGTCAGAACGCAGCTATCTTGTGGCTCGGGCAACAGCGTTCCTTGGGCATAATATTGTGATCTGTTATAAAGAGTTGAGAACTTGTAATGGCCACAACGACTATATCATGCAAAAAGACCTCCAGATGTGCAGCAGGAGACCTTCAGCCTGCAAGCATCTCCAACAGAAGATCACGGATCAATGGAATTTAGGATGTATTTCTGCTGCTCCCATTGGCAGCCCACCCATAATTGAGTTCCAGGTTATACACTGCAATGAGACAGAGATTATCAAACTGGTCAATAATTTGAAATCTACATCTTGCAGGGGTTATCAAGGCAGGCATTATCAAGGAATCGATTGCTTATCGGAGTCCTTGGGTTAGCAAAATGGTCAATCTCTCTTTCAATGAGGTGTGATGCCAGATTGACTGCAGCTTTCTTTTTTGAATTCTGAGGTCTTTAAGGTGTGGTGTGAACCAGTTGTTTAGGTGACAAAGTTGTTTACTTTTGCGTATTTTGGTAGGGGCAATCAAGTCAAGTGCCTTAATCATCGTGCTGTTGTAGGCTTCCACAAGCGAAGTGGGGTCTGTGATGTTATCTAGATTGTCGAGAGTGGGGAGGAGGTGGGGTAAGAGTTGTTCTGCTGTGATGTCTTTTTTACTTCTGGTGGGGAGTGGCGGGGCCATAAGTATAGGTTTGGGTCGGATAAGGTCAAGTGAGGCATTGAATACAATTAAATAATGGTCAGTCCAGGATTGTGGCATTATGTTGGTAATGCTAATGTTGCAATTCCGATCAGCAACCCAGTCTAGGGTCCTGCCTTTGGCATGAGTAGGGGAGGAGACTTTTTGTGTTAGGGCGTAATCATTCAGAAGTGAGGCAACAGATAGGGCGTGTTTGTCATTACAGTCATTAAAGCCCAGGTTAGAGTCTCCCAGTAATAGAATTTGAGCATGGTCTTTAGTATTATTAGTTAGGATACTAGTTAGGTCGTCTTCGAAGGTTCCTAGTGGTCCAGGTGGTCTGTAGATGACATACATGGTGAGGGTACGGTTACAAGAAAGGTGAAGTTTAGCAGTAAGGAGTTCGCATGATGGAAATAGCAAGGTAGTAGCTAATTTAATAGGTAAGGTAGATTTATGGATGATAGCTAGGCCACCTCCTTTGGTGTTTGGTCTATCGACTCTTAGTAGTTGGTAGCCGTCAGGTATTGCTAGCATAATGGCAGGGCCAGCCGCCTCATGGAGCCATGTTTCGGTTATGACTAGCAGGTCTATGTTCTCATTGGTTAAGGTGTCCGAGATCTCTGTAGCGTGGGCTACCATGGATCTAGCATTGATGAGTGACCCAGTTAGTGATAGGGTGCTAGTTAGTTTATTCAAGGGAAGTTGTTTATTTTTAGTAGGAGTGACTTTTTGTAAAGGTGACTGGTTAGTTGTTATGGGGGCAGGGTGGAGAGTGGCAGGTTTGAAGTATTGCGAACGTTTGTTTGCTAGATCGATATAGCCTCTATAGTTGTGGTGGGATGATGGTTCATGGAGACGGGACAATCTTGCCCTCAGTCTCATGTTTCTGTCATTAGGAGGGTGTGAAGCAGCGGATGCAAGTGCCATGGTGGGGAGGAGGCTCAGTACAAGGTGTAATGTTTGGTATTGGGTGATTTTCATTATGGTCGTGGGCAGGGAGTAGTTAATGATAGGCAAGTCCAGGTTCAGGCTATAGGTGTAGATCAGTGCTGCGTGCAAAGGTGTGTAACTATATGAGTTATAGCAATTCGGTAGCAGGGAAGTCTAAGCAATCTAGTAAGAGACCGTATATTGGTAGTTGGGTAATCTAGGCAAGTACAAATAGGCTGGGACCTGGGTAGGCAGGCAGACTGGCCAGTACAAGTGGTGTCAAGCTAGGCAAGTACAGATGAGCTAACTAGGGCAGTGTATCACCTAAATGCGAGAGTCACAACGCAGCCAAAAACACATTGGACAACAGGGAGTAACTACGGCAGTGTTTCACCTAAATGAGATTTAAATGCACATTAGTGCATGGGTTCCTCAAGGGTCCTGCATTTCATCCTCACTCTTCAACATCTACATAAGACCTCTTCTAAAATATTAGATCACTTGGGCATCCGATAAACCAACTATGCGGATGGTACGCAGGTGGTCTTTGAGCTGTCGGGCAACTATGCCCAGGATTCTGAGTTGCTAAACAGAGCGTACTCAGTAATACAATCCTGGATGCTTTCCAACTCTCTGGATCTAAACGATGATAAAACAGAGCTTCTGGCAGTGGCTACTGACCAGCAACTTGCTAAACTAGATGCCTCCTATAAAAGCTTCTGCATTGCCAATAATCAGATTGTGGTTTCTGACCATGTAAAAATATTAGGCGTCCACTTAGATGCATAACTTAACATGAAGGCCCACGTATCTCACATTCGCACCTCATGCGACTACCTTGTTAAGCTATTGAATCAAATCAGACCCTTTCTCACTCTTGAGAATAGATGCCTTCTTGCCTCTGCCTTTGTGTATTCAAGGCTTGATTATTGTAACAGCCTGCTGGCAGGGATAACACAGCTCAATATTGAGTCCCTGCAAACTGCCTAAAATGGCGCGGTACGTGCAGTCTTTGGGCTGCCCAGACAGGATCACGTTAAAGACTCCAGAAGGGCCTTGCACTGGCTGCCTGTTAGACAAATGATTGTGCTCTAGCATATAAGTGTTGAACAGTAACCATCAATCTACCATCTCGCTCTCTTTGGACCAATGATGGCCATAAATTTAAACAACCTTGCTTCAAACTTGCTAAGTTCGGTGGTAGCAGCTTCCCAGTACAAGCCACCAGACAATGGAATATTCTCCCACTGTCAATAAGAGCTGCCAAATCTCTGTCCACCTTTAAGGGGGTGGTCAAAATGTATCTATTCAATCAGTAATTGTTTACTTTCCTTCTGATATCCAGTGTTCTCATCCTGTTTTCTGACTTCTTCTATTTGTTATTTGTGCTCCCTGAGGCCCATGGCCATGTGGCGTGTAACAAGAAATAAAATAAATAAATACATTTTGTGGAGGCAGAATGATGTGAGGGATCAGTGCATTAGTAAGCTATGGGGGCTTGCCTTCATCTGGATACAATTCTACACTTGGCTGCTCTAATCCAAATATTATTCCAGAAACTATCCTCCAGTTTCTTCTGTGGGTCAGCTTCCCATAATCGCATGTAGGAACGTATGGGTGGGTTGGGTTCTCAATGATTTAATCGACTTTGAGTATAGAGATCCATGAGAAAAGGGACTGCTCTTGCGCTGCGAGGTCCAAACATGCACAGGAAGAAACACAACCCAGTTGACAAAAACTGAGGAACTTCACTCAGTATTGGTGTCACCCAGTAGTAAAAGCCACACATTCCATATTAAAAACATTTAATTCTCAATGCTCTGTCAAAAATCCACAATAATCTTTAATACAACAGCATCATCTTCACTATATTTCAAAAAGCAGACTGTTGGGCAGTGCATTTCAGACCCTCAAGAGTCCTTTATCAGGGCAAAATCTATCTGGAACATGTGCCAAAGAAAATGTGTATAATAATCATTTTTAAAAAGCATCAAGGAATGAGTAGAAACCTAAAGGCACACTCAAAAATATGGGACAGGGAGATGTTTCAGCTTTGGGTAGCAACATTCCACCTCAATCAAGAGGGAGACTCTAGGGATTTTGGTTAATTATTTGCAAATAGCTGGCTAAAATGCGATAAGCCTCCTCCTCACCAATGTCTAAATGCCTCAGATTTACATTCTGGGGGAAAATCTGGATTATCCCAAACAGGGGTAATTGGCAAGGGTGACGTCTATATTTTGAGGATGTGTTTAATATTATCCCAGTAGAATAGGAGAGAAGTGATGGCAAATAGACTATCTTTAGATGTGGAGGAACAAGACCTACATAAGAGTAATTAGTAGTACATTACATTAGGCTTCTTCTACAGCTCACAATGTTTTGGTTTAACCCATGTCTATACAGTCTTAGCAAATGTTTGACGCTTTCCAATATCTGCTGAGGACCCCCGACCACCACAAAAACCTGTTGGGCACAAACTGCTGTGGATGCCACCTTTGGCATGCCAGTCCCCCAAATGAAATGAAGACAATTGCTTTGAAAGAGCTGGAGGCTACAGGAGGAATGATCAGTTGGGAAGGGAAAGGGGATTTGTAGAAGAAATATACATTTTGATGGCTGCTATACGACCTAGTCATGACATTTCCAATAACTTCCATTTCGATAATTATCCAAAAGATTAGCCAAAGGTCTGGGGATATTACTTTTGTACAGAGTGGTCGGACAGTTTGTTAAATAGAGACCAAGAAATGTATTGCGGTGCTTGCCCAAACAGGCTGAATTGGTGTTGTAAGGATTTATTGACTGATGTGGAAGCCTAAATGTTAAAACATTGTGATTTATCATAATTTATTTTATGCTGGCATTTGTATGCGTGGGTCTTATATTAGAAATAATGCATTGTCTGCAAATAAAGCTTATTTATGGGAATATCTACCAACTATTAGTCCATGGACAGCCATATTATTCCAAATCTTTAGAGCCAGGGCTTTCACAGCTAAAACATATATTTAGAGGGAAGGGAGACGCCCTTGCTCATTATCCCTACAGCTGGCTAGTGGATCTAAAAGTAGCTTATTCATCTTAATTCTTGTTTTGGGCAAGCGTAATTGGCCTATATAAATGTGATGAAAGTCCCAGTCCAATCGGTCAAATGCTTCTCTGCATCAACCGCGAGGAGCACGAAAAGGATCTGCCCATATTGGGCATTGTCAATGAGCATATGCGCACATCATAGTTTAATATTGCGATAGCACAAGAGGAGTTGCAGTAAAGGTGGGTTCATTGTGGGATTTAACAAACAGGACAGGGAAGAATCTCCCAATGTGAATGTCAATGCAGTCTGGATTGAAATTTTCAATAGGACTGAGAATTCAGCCCATCTTGTAACGACTTGAAGGGATTCCACAGATGAGATATCGGCATCAAGCGATTTTCATTCTTCCCTGACATCGTAGGAAGAATCATATAATGTAAATAAGCAGATTACTGAGCCAAATCTGTGGGTTGACCCGTGAAAAGAGGTGAAATATTCAGTCAGGATCTAGCTCATCCTGTTACCATGAAAATATTTATCTGCCTTTGTCTCACACACTCGAAATAATGTTTCGGGACTAGAGCATTTTTAATTTGTAGGTCGATAATCAGTTTACCTTATCAAAACAGAATCGTACCATTACTGCGACAACACAGTCGAAATTGTGCCTTTGCTCAGTAAATAAATGCTGACTCCCATTACTGCGACTAAGGCGGGGGTTGCGGGGGTGTCCCCCGATCTGTTAAATGGAGAGTGGGGGACAACGTTTTAAGAACTAAAAAAATCTTATGGATCTAGAAAGAACTGCTAGCCTCAAGGTCTCAATCACCTTGCCTTGCTGCACGTTTCAGATTGACATAAGGAGTGGCTTGCATAAAATCCAGCTCTGACGATGTGTCACGACAACTTGCGTCTTGGGGGTCTGTTACCAGCTCAGTCAGAGCAGCATCATCTCGGTGGAGATAAGCCAGAAAATCAGCATATTGCTGTAAAGAGATCTTTGCAAACAAAGTGATAGGGGATACCCCTCTTCATCAAAAAGGTTATCTATCCTTGATTTTAAAAAATTGTGTCCTATAAATGGGACAAATTCCCGTACCAAACCAGCCTCCGGTGTCACCAAAGGGGCATGGGACACGTTAAGGTGGTGAATGTTATCTCTTTCTAGTTAGTAGAAGGCACCTTTGAAGAATTGTTCCTTCGTTGTGTCTTTATGAGTGGTCTCTTTTCTTCTTTTTTGAGGCAGAGGACTCCAGGCATGGGACTGTTTTCTAGGTTTCCTCTTTCTCTCTCTTTTCTATTTTAAATTCCTGAAGAATGAGGATCAGCCAGTTCTTCCATCTCTGAAACAACCAATGTGTCCCTCTCAACCTCCAGGGCTAAGTTAGCAGGGGTAGCGCCCGGGGATTTGGAAAGGGGATGAGCGCAGCCGCAGTGAAGGGCGGTAAATATTGTGTCACCCATTCCCATGTTGTTCTAAAAATACAGCGTGATGAGTGCATGCAAAAAAGGAAATGAAGTCAGGAGTGTCATGCTCTATTTGTATGGAGCATGACATTACATCTGGTGCCATGAAGTCAACAGTGCTGACGAGACCTAGCGAGGAGCCACATCATGCTCCCTGGTTGTTGAAATATTTTTATGGCAATCAGCTGGAAATGGGAAGATATTTAATTTGAGGTTGCTGTTAGGAAAGATCTCTCTTTTGGCAACTTTCCCTTTATAGTTCTATGAACCCCCAGAATGTTGCTTTTGTTTCTGAACCTGACGTTTTACAAGGAAGTCACTCGGCTGGCATTTTGCAAATTATTTTTATGGGTAAACTGATCAGTCCGTCAGACTATCAGCACTGGGAAACTATGAGCCTCATTACAAGGTATGCGGTAAGGGATTACCGCCCTACTACGAGGTCCCTGATTTTACCAGGCGTTAAGGAAGAGCCCGTTATTAGCTCCTTCCCCATTCCCATTGAGCCCTATGGGGGCTCAAATGGGAATGGGGAATGGTTCCCGGAATGGGGACTTACTGGTCCCGCCAGGGTCGGAATGACCTGGTATGTCCCCATTCCGGGAACACGGACCCGGAATGCAGTAAGGGGGTAGCCATGGCGCTAATAGCGCCATGGCTACCGCCTACCGTGTAATGAGGCCCTATGTTTCCCTTTTACATGTTACACTTTTGTAACTGTTTAACATTGCACACAACATTTTACAATGCAGTGCAATGAAGAAACCTTTGTATCACCCTAGTCTTTTAAACTTGGAATTTGTGGTTACTTGTATATGTGCCTAAAGACAAGCTGGTGGCAGCAATCATATGTTTGTGTTATTTCTAGTGTGCACATTCGTGTTTACCGCATCTGGCTACTAAACATGGCTAGTGCTCTAAAATGGCCAAGCCACAAGAATTCTGCTTGTTCTTTTGCCATATTGTGGTTTGGCCCTCCTTCCTGTCTTGCCAGGTCAGGAAATCCCTTACAGGGTCATGCACTTGTTGGGAAAGCCCCAGTTTTTGCAGGCCAGTTGTGCCTTTTTGTTTGTGTGGCTCAGAAAGCGGGTGAGACTGTCTGGTCCCAATCCACATCCATGGTGCCTAAAAGTCTAGGTGTGGGGCATAAGTGAAACCAACAGTGGCCTGATTGGATCACTGCTGGCTGTTTGAATAGTGCAGATCTTTACCATTGGTGGGCTTAAACAGGCTTCCAGGCTGGATTTAGGACAAGAAGAGGAATCCTGCAGCCATTTCTTCAGATCAGCGTTGGAGCCAAGAATCCTGTGAAGAAGAACAGCCAACTGAAGATCCGAAGAAGAATCCTAAGGAGGCCCAGCCTCCCTTCCTGTGTCTGTCCCTGGTGGACTACCTGATCTGCGAAGACCCAGTGTGGTGCTTCAACTCCTGGACTGGTGGGACCAATCAGACTCAACGTGTTCGAGGATTCAGCTGTCCTGAGCCTTCGGAAGTGTACCTGAACCACCCTGTGGACTTGTCAGCTCTCCAGTGGGTTACCAAGCTAGAACCGTCGCTGTACCGAGTTTGCAGTAAGAACATTGGTGGTCACCAGCATGTGGTGTAAATCGCCTTCCTGCCAAATGACGGCCTACCTGCTTCATGGGTTCCGGCTCTGGGAGGTCTGTTTCAACCGCAACTGGAAGTACGCTTGCTGTCGTCTGTGTGTGGTGGCCAGCACTGGTAACCTGCCTTCCACCATGCTGTGAAGTGTCCTGAAGAGGTATGCATCAGTGCTTTCTGCATTTCTCCATCGCCAAGGTTTGCACTCTGTTCCTGGACTCAACGGTGGGAACAGCAACCTCCAGCAACCCCCAGTCGACCCATCCAGTCTTCTGGAAGAATAAGAGTGAAGGGGGGCAAGTAAATGCAAGGAATCTGTCTCCCCCTGTCCTCCATAGGATAACATTGAGAACAAGTCTCTTTATATCCTTCCATTCCACTTCTTTTTGATTGTCTCACCTGAGCAGGGAAACCTGAAAGATAACAATACATTTATACCTACCAGTAGGTTTGTTGCATCACTTCTCTTTAAGATTCACCAACACAAATACTGTACCTGCATCAGATACATTCTCCGGAAGCATTGTGACGTTTGGACACAAGGCCTCACTATTCATAGCGATTGGACCTCTGAAGCTATAGCACATTTCTTGTGACTTGGGTCCATCTTACTGCATCACTGACCTCCTTTTATAGATTTAAGTCATTAAATGCATTTTTAAGAACATATGTTTAAGGTCTAGAATATAGTATTTTTGCACATTCCTGTCTAAGTTGAATTATCGTATGGACTCCTTGTGAAGCCTTGACTGCTCTCTATTGCTACCTTGATTGGGTTTTGGTTAACCTCTCAAGAGTTACCCGGTTCACTGTAACTAGGATGTGGCCTCCTAAAATCTGCACCACCAGGTCAGATTCTAGAATTCCATCTTAACAGATGGAGTTGTGGGACACTTCGTTACAAAGGGAGCCAATACTTGGAATCAGCAAAGCAATGTGCCCGTCTGTAGGGCACAGCCAAATTTGTAGTATTTAATTTGGCACCACAGCTGTTATGGTTAAGAGTTCTGGAAAGTGGGGAGATTTAACTGCGAAAAGTCCTCCCAGGCATCACACTAGGAATATTTTTCAATGGAGAACAGCAAGCCACCCAGAGATCTTAGGGATTTTTAAGGTGGTTTGGTATTGACATAATTAAGAAAATAGATGGGGCCAAATCATCAAATATCGATTCATGGGTGAGGAAAGGTTTCTTGGATTTTAACAGTGAATGCACTTACAATGTGTGATCATGGGGTTCAAGATGAAATTGAGACTTGCTTCTTTGTTTTTAAATATATGTTTGTACAGTAAGAGCAGGTACCTGGGCCCAGGTACCTGCTCACCCTGCCACCTTCCTGCACTGCCTCCTGGCCACCCCTTGCACTGGGGACTGTATCTGTACCCATACAGCCCCCCCCCATTTTTCTTCTTTTCTGCACTTATTCAGACTTACCCAGTCTGCTGCCTTAAACACAGCACTTGCCACTTGCTGGCTGCACTACCACAGTTTGCCTCAATTTTCTATTTATTTTATTTATCTGCGCTCCTCGGCTTCTGCACTTTCCACTCTCCCCCTTCCATGCACTTTTTCCCTTTTCCCTTTCCCATGCACTTGCACATTCTCAATGTCACTGGGCCTAGTAAGATCGTTTTTATGTTGTGCTGTGTTCTCCCTTGTTCCCCTCCCTTGCCTAGTCGCGCTCTGAAACACTTGTGTACGAGTGCGATACAACTAAAATATCATATCATATCATAAATGGATAACTGTGGTACACTAATGTAGAAGGAACATGTATAATGCATTCTAGAAACAACGATAAATACAATGAGGACGCTCTGAGGGAAGAAGTGAAGCAAAAAGCATGCTGTGTTTTTCTTTTGTTTTTTAGCATTTTTATCATTTGTTCAAGGGAGCAGATCTAACAACAATATTAAACAATGGCTGAAACGAGAGTAAACTGTAAAGGAAACCGACACGTTAGTGTGTATGTCACTTACGATTCTAATCCCGCCTGTTCTTTCTCTAGTGGTTGAATTCTTTCTAGAACATGAGAATACTGGACGTTGGCCTTCACCCAGGCAGCTAGAGAAGCAGCTGCAGTACTGGCTCGTTTAGCATTCTGAAATGAAGGTTCATTGTCAGATGTTAATGTTACATATTATAGTTGCAGGAAATCAAACAAAACAACCATGTGACCACATATATGCTTATATGATGTTGGTGCTCTAAAGAGGAGTATTGGCTACTTCTCAATACAGTGTATTAATTCACATCATATTCTACAGTAAATATTTTTGATGGTGGAACTCCAGAACACAGATCTTCAATGTAAAGAAAACAGGATGCTTACCTGCATTTATAAATCCTTTTTTGACTAAATGCAGAGCCACCAGAATCTTCCTGGTATTTGGGGTAGAGTAAAATGTCATATTACGGCAAATCCCTTCATGCAGGGACATTGTCCCAGCCAAAAATGAAAACTGAGATGAACCGCATGCTGAATGAGGGAGGGTCACACCTTCATGACCACACAAGGATTTAAAAAACACAATTAGGGGAAAGAAAAACTAAAGGAGGTCTACAGAAGAATGCTTGGGAGGATCAAACAACCAACTAGCTCATTCTTCCCAGCAAGAGTTAAGACAGCAAAGCTACTGAAGGAAGGATTCCAAGCATGCTTTGCCTAGAGTCACAAGCTACACTTCATTGATCATGCCAATGAGGCAGAAACACATCTAGGGTAGCTTGTGGTCTCATGCAAACTGGATATAGCATAGCAGTTCGGATGGCCAGCCCCATTTCGGGGGAGGGGTATGCAGAGCATAGCTTGATTTGCATGATATCTCCCTGTATTAGATTCCTAAAGGGGATGGAAGCAGGGTTCCTGGACTGGTGGGCTGCTGTGAAGAGGAGTGGTGGTGGGAAGAACATGTGGTATGGGACCTGGACATGTTCCTCTTCTGCTTATCTGTCTCCTGAATGACACTACGGAACTGCAGGGTCCACAGCAGGAGAAACAGTTTCACTGCAGGAGGCATCAAAATTGCTCAAATTTACTCATCACCATAAAGACCATGGCAAACCACTTTCTTATGGTCAATAGGTGCACTGATTGACTGGAACCACATTCCTATACATGGGGATTCTGTCCTTGACACGAGACAGACTGAAGGTGAGGGTCAGCAACAGGTGCTTGTCTGCCACACCTTGTCAGCTCCCTAACTTACTGAGTTCTCTAAACCTTTTGCTAGCTTCCTTGGTTTCCAACTTTTGAATTTGTGGTCAGAGGATCGTCTGCTGAAGTCCCTTCAACACTGCCACTCTATTTTTGATATGCTGCCCTTAGAAGCACATAAGACTATCACATCAGGGGAGCATTTTAAGCACCTAATTTGGGTCCCACGGTGAAGGTTTGTTGTGTAATAGGCTGTTGGCACTTGCTATTTAGGTTTGGATACACCAGGTTTGTAGCCACTTGTACGGCAGTAGCAGCCTTTTAGGGAGATGTTATCAGTTGTATGCGTAATCCCCTCTCCTAGTGAGACTCCCAGCACTTTTTGCTGGACTTCTGGACCTTTTTCTTTCTCTTCTGAATGAGGGTAGCCTTTTTCCCCTCATTCATACTTTTTCCCCTCATTCATACTTATTTGCTCTGACTTTGCTCTGTTATTTCCGTTTGATCTTATTCCATGGAGTCTTGCTTGACTCCATATCTCTTAAAGGCATCTGTGTAACTTTTGCAGCACATAGTACCCTATGTGCAGTGTTGGTGGGAACCCATTGGGTTCTCGCTTTATATTCTTTCATTTTTCCTAAGAACTACTGCTCTTAAGGAAAGAGGGATACTTTGTATCCTTCCTAAACTTTGATTTATGAGAGATTAGCACACACCACCTTATGTGGAGTGCTAAATGGATACCTAGTATCCCCCTTCTCTCGGCTCCTGTGACTTTTTGGTCACAGTAACAACCCTATAGTTAAGGTGTCTTTGGAAGACCCAGTAAGATTGTTCCGCTCCGTGTTCGTGAGGGATGGCGTTCCAGTTTTCTGTCGCAATAACAGGCAAGCTTGTGCCCTCAGCTCTTTTCAGTCTATACCTCGGGGTGATCAGGCAGTTAGTGTAGCGTGACTGGCTCAGCCTAGAGGATTTGGATTTTTGTAATTTTTGCGAGAGATATCTGGGTGCGTAGTGGTTATGCATGTGTGTGTGTGATGGCCAACGTTTTGAACATAATCCGCTGTCGAATGGGGAGCCAGTGAGCATTTTGTCTAGCCAATGTAATCTGCTCTGGCCTGGGGATATTCAGAGCAGCTCTGAGAGCATTATTTTGAATGATGTGCAGATTTTTGAGGTTTCAAACAGAAGTACCTGCAAATAGGGTTTTGCAATAGTCCAGTATTGACCCGATGAAAGCCCTTGAGATTGTGAGGCAACTGTCGGACAACATCAGTAACTGTGAAGCGACCACTGCTGTCCTGACCCTGTTTTCTTATCGACAGAGGAGCTCCAAAGAGGAAGACTCTTTCCCTTTGGCTGGTGGGACCAACCAGCCCTAAGACGAACTGCAGATCGAGACCCCCCCTCCCCGACGTGCTGTGACCTTTCAGGGCTGCAAACCGTTAATACCAGGGGACCTCTGACCCAAATGCAGTGCACCCTCTTTGCATGAACTAATCGTCCCAGAACTTTGGTGAGCTCCAGTTGGACCTCCAGAGGCATGATCCCACTCATCAAGTCCCCTCACCAGAGTACAGGACTGCAGAATCGATGCAGATTGACTAGGCGGTAACCGTTCATTGTTGGAGATAATAAAAAGGCACCAAAACCGCAGACTGATGTGGGAAACCGGAGAAAGCCTTGCTGAGGGTCCTTTCTTGCGACTGCTGCTGTGACATCCCATTCAGAATCCTTCATTTCGTCACCAGCCGAGGAATCAGGAGACCGGGTCCGTCGTTGCTGCACAGGAAAGAATCCAGCTGCATTTTCTTCAACCACCCTAGGCACTGTGGGACCTTAGGGTAGAATTTAACTCAACCCGAACAGTCGCTCTAGTGCGACTGGAGTGAGATACCAGGTGTTTGGGTGTCCACCCATACCTCTTGCCAAAGCTTAACAGTTTGTGCTCTTTAAGTGAGTCCTTTGCAAGGTCCCTAGTCATTGTGTTATTATACTAAAGCATTTTATTTAACTAACTAAAGTGCCATTTTTACTGCTACATAAGACTTTTGCACCCCCATTCAACCGACTGATGAACTCGTGACTAATTGGGGGTTGTACTGCTAAAGCATTAGGACCATAGAAAAGTGTTACTAAGAAGTATCTTGCTGTTGAATAACCCTCTTTTTCCTTCCTACAGACTTTGTCCGAGTGACTTTATAAATGAATGAAACTGTCATTTTCTGGAACAATTGTGGGCGCACGACACAACTATTGAAGCAGTCACCTTTGAAAAGTATTGCTTGTGTTTCCTATGTGCATTGGTTAGACTGAATAGTGTTTGCTTACCTTGCCCTGTGTATATACAATAAATGTATATTTTATTATAACTTCATGTGTGTACTTGTTTCTTAGTACTACAGTATTTACTGGGTTCTCTGTACTTAACTACAGCTCACATCCTCCTCATAAAATAAGCCTGGCTGCTCTGCCATTCTACCAATCCTTTGGGTAGTACAGACTTATACTAGTTGGGGACCTGTATACCAGGGGATCATTGTGTAGATCAGAGTGCCAGAGTACATTGGGGTGACAATTTCTCCCATTTTTTTTATGGAGTCCCGCAGGGAGCAAGCCTGTCATCTCTTTTGTTTAATTTATATTTGAGAAGCCTCTGAGAACTCCTGGAACACATCGGCGTATTCTTCACGAATTACGCCGATGATACGCAGCTCATTTTCGAACTTACGGGTGATTATATTACTAACAGTGCGAACATTTCAGAGGTTTATCAGGTCATAGACCACTGGATGCAACATCATTGGATGTGTTTAAACAATACTAAAACTGAACTGTTGATCTTTGGAACGCGACAGGCTAGATCCAAGTTGGGGAAGGAATATAAGTCCTTTACCATCAAAGACGCCATCATCCCGGTGATGCCGCATGTTAAAACTCTCGGGATGATGGTGGAAGCCTCAGTGGGCTCTGAGGTACAAGTAAGCTACCTGCAGAAAAATAATGCCTACTATCTGCGTCTTCTCAGAGCAATAAGACCCTTCATTAATGAAGTCAATGCTGCAACAATTGCTAGAGCTATCATCCTGCCGCGGCTTGACTACGGCAATGCTCTTTTGCTAGGAGCTACGAAGAGGGAAATTCAAAAGTGTCAAGTCATACAAAACGACGCAGTTCGCATAGTTAAGAATATAAAAAACATAGAACATGTGTCAACAGGGAGAAGAGCACTCCCTTGGTTAAGAGTGGAGGATAGACTTAATTTTAAGGCCATGACAATAATCCATAGATGCTTATATGGAGAGGCCCTCAGCTATTTCAAAAAACATGTCTCCTTCTATACACCCGGAAGATGTCTAAGATCAGCCGACAGGGGCACCTTGAATATTCCCAGTGCCAAGCGTGAATCCTTCTTGGTGAAAGCAGTAGACCACTGGAATAAATTGCTGATGGCATTACAGCTAGAAGCAAACTACCAGAGATTTAGGAAACTGCTTAAAACCTTGCTGTTCCAATGAGTAATTATGGTCCCCTGTCCCCAGTATCCAATCTAACTCAAGGAGGAGAACGACGTGTTTTTGATTTTCTTGGTTCCCGCACCCTGATGCCTGCGGGCTACCGGCGCGAAATAAGCAAGCACATAACATAACAGAGTCCTACTACCAGGTGGACTTCAGGAAAACTCCCCAAACACAGCCCTATACATCTATAAAGTGGCATTGTGGTACTGATGCAATTTGTGAGCCCTGCGCCAACCATTAAGTGTTGGGGCATCCCATTGTTGATGTGGAAAATAACGCATGCACAAAAGGGTTGTCTGCTGAAAAATACACCCTTGATTTTAGTTTAAACAGATTTACAGTCCTCTAAACTTCCCAATCTACATCCACTGTGGGTGGGCATGTGTGACACTTTTCTTTTTTGTGCTAGCCCGACTGGCTGGCTAACAACACCTTTGTGTACTCACCTGTGATGGTATTGTAGGGCTGATCAGGCCAGCCCTGAGTCAATGATCGTCTGATCGGGAGGCTGTGTACATTCCCCAGAGTCTGCACCTGAACTCCTGGTAGACTACTGTTAAAGATGCATTACTGCTGAGAACCCGGATGTGGCCATACTGGCTGGAACCTTGCTCACATTTCCATGTACTCTTCTTCTCTGCTAGTGAAATCCCATCATGAGCTCTTTCCAAGCTTTTTGTCATCATCCTAGCTGGCTGTAATGCCTCTTTTGTGGGGTATTGTCCTGGTACGCAGGGTTGCCTACCTGGCAAATCTTTTTAGCACAGGTTCCCCAAGGTGGGGAGTCTTCCTGGCCTAGAAACTGAGTGGCTTGCTTCTGCCCCACCTCAAGTCTATTTTTGAGTGTCCAGAATCACCTACAGCATTTGCCTAGATAATGGGACTGTTTCTTGATGGACTACTGCCCCCCCTCCTGCTTCCATGAGTAGAACTGGAACCTTGATCTGGCTCTTAGATGCTCCTGTCGCATCTTTGCCTTTTGGGTTGTCCTCTCAGGTGTCCTGTTTTGTGGATCCTTTGGGTTGTCTGGATTGTTGCAGGGTTGTGAGTCCCAGTCCCATCCATTTGGAGGTCCCAACCTTGGCTAGTCATAACTGAGCTTGGCGCAAAAGCTCACTGTTTTCTCACTGTTCTTGCACCACATTCTCTACATCCAGCACCAAGTACTTGTCCCAAAGTACTGAGGTACTGGTATATTTCTTAATGTTGTAGTCGGGGGTCCCCTGGGACCAAGAGTAGTGGGGTTTCAGTTCCCCACATCTACAATTGAACCCTTTTGTCTGAAGTGGGCTTTTGTTCCTCCTTCATCCAGCTATTCCTAGTCTGCGGGTTCCTGAACCCTGACCTAGAATTCTTCTCAGAGGACACCCTGGTGTCCCCTCTGGCAGGTTCCCCTTTCTGGAGGAGGATTGGTCAAAAAATTAGAGTTGTACCTTGCTATTCCCTACAATCTGCAGAATGGTGGGATTTTCCCAATTGTTTCCTATAGGAGAACGTTTGGAAGCACTTGAAACACCAAATGATTAGCCTGCGTCGCACGTCCCGAGAATTGCTAATATTGCATTGCGTCACATTGGCGTGTTTTCTCTTGTACCCAAACAGCATTGTTAAACCTATGCCTCACCCCCACTATACAGCACTCTCAAAATCTAGGTGTGTTTTCTCCTGTACCCAAACTGCATTGTGAAACCTAGGCCTCTCTCCCACTATACAGGACTCTCAAATCTAGGTGTGTTTTTCTCTTGTACCAAACTGCATTGTGAAACCTAGGCCTTTCTCCCATTTCTAGGTGCCTAGAATCTAGGTGTTTCAATTACAACCGGCCATTCTGTGAAACCTAGGCCTTCTACCATTTCTAGGTGTCTCGAATCTAGGTGTTTCATTTACTGCCTGCCATTCTGTGAAACCTAGGCCCAGGTGTTTCAACTACTGCCTGTCATTCTGTGAAACCTAGCCCTTTCTCCCATTCTCTAGGTCCATCAAATCTTAGTGTTGTGTTGCTGCTTGTCATTGTGTGGGAGTGAGGGGTCGTTTAGGCCCCCCTCATACATTCAGCACGATGTAAACCACTTGCTCGCACAATAATGAGGGATGCTTCCATTGCTCGTAGGCATGCTAACAGTAGCAGATGCGGGGCTGTTGTGCGAGACACTTGGGCTTCCATTTTGTGTACCCTCGACTCCATCTTTGGACTAGGCCTTACTGCGATAATATGAAAAGGCTTCTCTCTGTTAGGGAGAATTCTCTCTTTAGGCTGAATTTCCTAACCTAGTGAGTTCCCCAGCAGCTTTGCTGGATTTCAGGAGTTTGTTTTTTTTCTCCTGCCAAGAGTGAGACTCCTTTTCTCCCACTCTTGGACATGATTTATGGTGTTCCTTTGACTGTTAATGTGTTTTAGGGGCTATGGGGTCCTTTACTCCGTAGGGTCTCGTGTGTTTTTACTATGTGTGTTACACAGCACCCTCCGTGCAGTAACACAGGGGTGTCATAGTGACACCCCACCACAGACTCCATACCCTTCGACAGAGGCCTTCGAGGGACCATCGACTCGACGACATCGACGCACAGCGCCCTCTGCCGAAATTTTTTCCAAAGCAGCTAAAGCTGGATGGAATACATCTAAGATGAGGAATACGTTGGAGGACACAATCCACTCGAATGAGAATTCTCCCTAACACGCTCCCTCAATGGCATGGGATTCATTTGTTGACACAACCCACCCTCCTCGACATCCTGATCTTTACCGAGGCACCACACGCAGATACTGTGCAGGCCAGTGACCGACATCTTGGAGTTGCAGTCTTGACAATGCTTGAAACTGGATGCCTTAGGTGCGGACATATCAACAAAAGTCAATCAAAATGTTGTTGAATTTAAATATTCTCTCATGAGAAGTGTTCCGAACAACAGTGTGCCGAGCACACAGAAAAAAGGAACTGAGGTACAGGGGCATAGTGACGTAATATATATGGCGGCAGATATCAATTCCAAAGCCGATGAGTGGCTCGGTCGAGCCAAGAAGGATCGACGGTCGAGACGGGTCATACTACACCCGCTGTCAAAAAGGTTTCCAAGCAACGGAAGCTGGAACGGATATCTCTCTGATGAGGAATGGAGGCGTGGCCAGGTGTCATGATGCATACCCCCAGGCATCCGGACCACGTCCATCAGCCCTGGGAGCAGGCATCATGTCGCCTTGAGAAAACCCAGCAACCCCTGCTAGGGGCTGTCTGGGTTCAGTCCTGGCGCCTATGGCGCCAGGCTCATATGCGACATCAGTCCTGGCGCCATAGGCGCCAGGCTCATAGGTGCACACTTACCTGATGCAGACCATGCTGCAAGAAGATCCAAGCCCATGTGAGGCCTGGAAGAGACTACTTTACCTTAGGGACTATTTTGTTACTCGGTGGTGGTCGGGGAGGAATAACTACCTGGGACTACTTTGGAGGGTATTTAAACAACCCCGAAGAGCAGCACACGCTTCCCGTTATTCTGCATCCAGCAGCGTAACGCTCACCGTGCCAGCAGCAGCATCCAGCCTTCTGCCACGCCCGTCTCGAACCTGGAGCACCTAGAAAGAAGGAAAGAAGCAAAGGTTAGAACAAGAGTATTACCTGATTTCTTACCTGATTCCGGCTTCATCGCATCTTCAAACCAGAGGAAAGACTTTGTTTTAAACGCGTCGCATCGCCAGCAGCAGCGCCGCGCCATACTCACCGTTCCACGCAGCATCTCTTCGATCCGGCGATGTCTCCATCTTAACATCGCTGAATCCCGGCACCTAAGGGGGACAAGAAACAACAAGGTGAGCAGAGAGAACAGACCGAGACAATCTCTTTAGCCGCCATATGCTTACCTGATTTTACCGCCGGAGGTATAATTCTTCAGCACGCCACATCTTCTAATGCTGCACCTGTAAGATAAGGAGAAAGCAGCAAGTTTAACCCTTGGCATTATTTACCGGACAGTTTTGGGTAACACAGACTTTTACCGGAGCGCTTTCAGCTGTCAATCTTCTTATTGGGTCAAAGCTGCAAGATAAAAGAGGAATTGGACAGGAGTGAATTCCAGACATTTTGAACTCTTACGAACTATATACTTACGGCTCTTCGCCAGGACCTTTTGGAGTCAGGATTCGTCTACAACTCTTCCAATATCTTCAGGCCAGTGAAGTAACTGTCATCAACGCGCCCTTGCGTGCTTCGCAGGATGGAGAGCTCATCCTTCAAGAATATAAGGTGAGATTGCTGAGAGGGGGCGCTTCAGAGGTCATTAGTGGGAGGACAGTGGGGGTGCTATCACTTCAATCCACAAGTGGCTAAATCTATCTCTCCACTTGTAGGAGAATATTTCTACGGGCAAAGCAGACAAGATTAGGAGGGCAGATTCAGTCAGTCATCGCTGCACTACGCTTCACGAGGGTGGAGGCCGCAGCAGTCTGGGTCCGACGACCCTGTGGGAGCCAGGTGAGCGTAACAGAACGCGAAGCCTATCTACAAATCCCCACCCGGGCGTTATGGAAACCTCAGAAACCGACCAACTGGCACAACTATTGGGCGAATTTAGGGCGGAAGTGCACTCCGCTCGCCAAGAGACTAATGCCCTCAGAAGAGAACTAATTGTATCGAAGGAGCGCACAGATGATCTCGCTAGACAACTGCTGCAAACTCAAGCTGGACAAGCAACCCTACCTGGTTCCGGGGGAAACCCAGCTCCTGTGTTATCGAGTAACCCTGTGCAAATAAACCTACCAGGAAATATTCCATTAGCTCCACCCGAACGCTTTGCTGGAGATCCCAAAAGGTTCACCGTGTTTATGAACCAATGCCGCTTGCAATTTTTATGCAGACCAGGAGCCTTCCCAAACGATCAAGCCAAGGTAGCCTTTGTATTATCATATCTCAGTGGCAGTGCAGCTGATTGGTCAATTCCACTAGTTACTCAGGATGACCCAATTCTTCGGATTTTCAGGGCTTTCAAACGAGCATGGAAAGACAATTTGCCCGGCACTGCCAAGGACAGGCCCTGGATAACAAACTTTTGTCCCTACGAGAGGGTAACCAGGATCTGCTAACCTATATTGTAACCTTCAATAGATTGATAGTGGAAACCAGATGGCCTGAGGAAAAACGAATTACATTGTTTCATCGTGGACTTCGGGGAGAACTTAAAGACATCTTGGCTCAAGTTGTGAACCCACCTCAGGATTGCGCAGAGTTTATAGACTTAGTGGTCCAGCTGGATCATCGACTCCAGAATAGAAAGGCTGATCGAGCTACGTTCGAAAATCGGGTATTGGTTAAATCCAACGTTGCCCCCAAAGGAACAGATGCATCAGAACCTATGCAAATCGGGGGGGTCAAAGGACCCTTAACTCAAAAGGAAAGGGAAAGAAGAAGACAGATGCAATTGTGTCTGTACTGTGGAACCTCAGGACATTTTCTACGGGATTGCCCTATAAAACCACCCAAGGTGGTGGTAGGAGTTGCTAATAAAAGTCCAAAAGAGCCCGATTTGGAAAACGACCACGCCCGACAAGCGTAGAGGTCTGCTTGCTGAGCTTAAAGAAGGACACTCAGACCGCGCATCTGATCATACCAATGGTCCTAATTGATCCTAGACAACCCTCACGTATGCACGCAGTAAGGGTATACATTGATAGCGGGGCCGTAGGGAACTATATGGACCACAAATTGGCTTCCAGGATGAATCTACCCCTCTGCCGAAAAACCACCTCAGATGTCATCAACACAGTCGATGGAACTGAAATAGCCTCTGGGCCTGTAACTCATTCCACCGCAGAGATGACACTATTGGGTCAGGATGGGCATCGAGAGACTATTGTGTTTGATCTAATCAAAGCCCCACAGTTCCAAATAATACTGGGGATACCTTGGTTGGAAACACATAATCCTGGTATTGATTGGCAAGAGAAAAGAATAACCTTCCTGGATTGTGCACAAACCTGTTACCCAAAGAAAAATCAGAACGCAGGCCTGGCCACAGTAACCACAGCAGTCATGCAACTACCGCCAGAATACCAAGAATTCCATGATGTCTTCCAAAAGGAACAGGCAAACACCTTACCTCCTCACAGATCGTACGATTGTCAAATCGATCTCATACCCGGTGCACAACCCCCTTGTAGCAGGATCTATGCCCTTACGGAACCTGAGAACCTTCACCTACGACAATACTTCGACCAGTACCTTGCCAATGGCTTTATTCGCCCTTCCAAGTCTCCTGTATCCTCAGCTTTGTTCTTCGTGCCAAAAAAGGAAGGTGACCTTAGAACGTGCATAGACTACCGCGCACTAAATCAGATTATGGTAAAAAACCGATACCCATTGCCTCTGATCCCCGAACTACTAGACCAAGTAAAGGATGCTTGTATCTACACTAAGTCAGATCTCTGAGGGGCATATCATCTGGTACGTGTAAAGAAAGGCGACGAATGGAAGATGGCCTTTCGCACCAAGTACGGTTTATTCGAATATCAGGTGATGCCCTTCGGGTTGGAATGCACCAGCAGGCTTCCAGTATTTTATGAACAATGTCTTTCGTAAACTTATTGACGTCTGTGTTGTCGTATACATAGACGATATCCTTGTGTACTCCTCCTCAGAATCAGACCATGTTAAGCACGTACGTGCAGTCCTTGAGAAACTATGCCAGCACAAGTTATATGCAAAATTGGAAAACTGTGTTTTTCATGTTACGGAAGTTGAATTCCTTGGATTTATCTGGACTCCAAAAGGAGTCCGAATGGACTCACGAAAGGTGGACGCAATTCTCAAGTGGCCATCACCTAGTTCAGTTAAAGGGGTGCAAAACATGCTCGGATTTGCCAATTTCTACCGCAGATTCCTTCCGGACTTCGCACATGTTGTACATCCCATCACAGCACTTTTGCGAAATAACAAACGTTTCTTGTGGACCGAAGAGGCTGAAAAGGCCTTCCAAGAGCTGAAAGCGAAATTCACGTCTGCGCCTGTCTTAAAGCATCCACGCCCAGAGCTTCCATACATAGTGGAAACTGATGCATCCAGTTTAGCCATGGGTGCTGTCCTGTCCCAGAAGGATCCTGAAACTGGTCAGCTTCACCCAGTGGCATTTTGGTCCAGAAAGTTCTCGGCACCCGAGTTAAACTATGCGGATACCGATAAAGAGTTATTAGCCATCAAATCCGTCTTTAAGGCTTGGCGACACTATCTTCTCGGTGCCAGGCATACCATTACTGTAATCACTGATCACCGGAACTTGCAGTATCTAAAAACAGCCAAAGCCCAATCATCGCGCCAACTTCGATGGGCATTATTCTTAGCCGAATTCGATTTTGTGATCACTTATCAACCAGGCTGTAAAAATGGCAAGGCAGATGCCTTATCCCGAATAGGAATGGAAGAAGCATATGCGGAGCCGGTGCCTATAATTTCTGAACAAAGAATTCTTGGCATAACTACTTTACAGACACTAGAAGAAATACATTTAAAAATCCAACAACTCTTCAATCCAGCAGCTCTGCAGGACTGGGTAAAGAAAGGCCCGGATTACTCAGTCATCAATGACCTACCCTACTATCAAGGACGACTATTTCTACCACACAAGGAATTACAGGAACTTGTCATCTCCAATTATCATGATTCCCTAATGGAAGGTCACCCAGGTATCGCAAAAACCGAAGCCAAATTTAAGAGACAATTCTGGTGGCCCGCCTGGCGAAAAGATATTAAGTCATTTGTGATGTCTTGCGGCATTTGCGCCCAAAACAAGAGTCAGAATAAAAAACCAGCTGGCCTTTTACAAACTTTGGATATTCCACCTAAACCTTGGCACACCTTATCCTTCGACTTTATTACTGATCTACCTCCATGTAATGGATTTAACACCATTCTAGTTTTCGTGGATCTTTTTTCCAAGATGGCCCACTTTATTCCTTTGAAGGGATTACCTTCTGGTTCAGTCCTGGCCAAGGAGTTCCTCGAAAACATTGTTCGAATACACAGGTTTCCTTCTGTATTGGTCTCTGACCGAGGTAGTCAATTCATTTCACATTTTTGGAAGAAATGTTGCCAATTGGCGCAAATAGACGTAAGGTTATCAACCAGTCACCATCCCCAGACCGATGGTCAGACGGAGAGGACCAACCAGACCCTTAAACAGTACCTTTGTTGCATGCTTCACCAGACCGAAAGTAATTGGAAAGATATTTTATGGATTTCCGAATATGCATACAATAACTCTATACATTCAGGAACCGGACAAAGTCCCTTTTATACCATATATGGACACCACCCTCGAACCTCAGAACTCGATTCGCCTCAGCACTTAGAAACGCCTGCAGTTAGTCATTTGCATTCTACTATTACACAAGCCTTCAAAGAAGCGACAGAACATTTGAAGCAAGCAAAAGCGAAATACAAGAAAAATGCTGATCTACATAGAAGTGAAACTCCACAGTACCAAATTGGAGATCAGGTTTGGCTAGCAACAAAACACATACATACCTCTGAAAGGAACTCAGACTTTTAATCCTATATATTTGGGACCTTACACCATTAAGGCCATTATCAACCCGGTGGCCGTCAAACTGGAATTACCCTCCAATATGCGAATTCATCCTGTCTTTCATGTTTCACTTTTAAAACCAGTTCAACCAGGAACAAGATTAACCAAACCACCAGATCCTATCTTGATAGATGGAGGACCTGAATTCGAGGTGAAAAACATCCTGGACTCCAAGGTGGTTAAATCAAAACTTTTTTCTTAATTGATTGGAAAGGTTACGGGCCACAGGAAAGGTCATGGGAGCCTAGTGACCACGTTCATGCACCACGATTAGTGAAGAGATTCCATCGGGACTTCCCAGACAAACCAGGACCAAGGGGAGGAACAATTTTAGGAGGGGCCTTGAGGGGGAGTGCTGTCATGATGCATACCCCCGGGCATCCAGACCACGTCCGTCAGCCCCGGGAGCAGGCATCATGTTGCCTTGAGAAAACCCAGCAACCCCTGCTAGGGGCTGTCTGGGTTCAGTCCTGGCGCCTATGGCGCCAGGCTCATAGGTGCACACACACTTACCTGATGCAGACCATGCTGCAAGAAGATCCAAGCCCATGTGAGGCCGGGAAGGGACTACTTTACCTTAGGGACTATTTTGTTACTCGGGTGTGGTCGGGGAGGAATACCTACCTGGGACTACTTTGGAGGCTATTTAAACAACGCCCGAAGAGCAGCACACGCTTCCCGTTATTCTGCATCCAGCAGCGTAACGCTCACCGTGCCAGCAGCAGCATCCAGCCTTCTGCCACGCCCGCCTCGAACCTGTAGCACCTAGAAAGAAGGAAAGAAGCAAAGGTTAGAACAAGAGTATTTATTTTCAAGTTTGTTTATTGGAATTTATCATAATATAATGACATTTGGCGAGTTGACAGTGTCATTTTATGCAATACTTTTGATGTTATACATTGAGTCGTAAAAGCTGAGCCAAAAAAGAAAGAAAGAAGAGAGAAAAAAGAAGAAAAAGGTCAGGAATAAGAAAATGAAAAGGGGAAAGCTTTCCCAACATTAACATAACAACATAACCGTCTCCTTGTTTAGGCTCCGATGTCCATTTACGGGGCCCCCGACAGGGCGTGGTGCAGGGGAGGGGGGGGTCTAGACTGCAGCAGTTTCTTTGGGTATTGGGGGGGCCTCCCTTGTGAGTTTCCGAGATCCTGCTGTATTGCACAGTCCAGATTATGTTTGCTCATGGGGGTTTGTCGTCTGAGGGGTAGATTATAGTTCTGGTCATCTCCTTCCATGCTTCTAGGGTGGCGCTTGCCTCATCAGTAGATCTGGTAACACTGTCTTCCCATGCCCTCGTTTCTGCATTAATCCATCGCACAAGTTCCTTGAGCCAGGCGGTGTGTCTGGGTCCCGCTGGCTTTTTCCAGGACATGGCGATATGTCTCTTTGCCATCATGCACATTAAGTCCATTAGTTTGACCCAATGCTTGAGTTTAGCCGGTCTGGGGTAGGTTCCCAAGAGGCATTCTCCAGGGGTCCACCTGTAGTTGGAGGTGCTCGCCTTCTCATAGGTCTGTTTAACTTTTGCCCATAAGGATTGCACTGTGATGCATTCCCAGAACATGTGTATGAGATCTGCTCTGTCAGCTGTGCACCATGAGCAGCTAGGGCTTGCGTTCTTGTAGAATGTTCTTAGTTTATGTGGGGTGAGGTAAGTCCGATGTACAACGTTTAGCTGTATGAAGCGAAATCTATGATTTCTGGACACGGCTTTAGGAAACACTAACGCTCTGCTCCATTCTCCTTCCAACATCTCCTGGCCAATGTTTATTTCCCATTTGCTCTTCAGGGTCTCCCCTTTTGGGTTAGGGTTGTCATTGAGATGTCTGTATAACTGGGATATCAGTTTTTGTCCCTCGCCTAGGTTATATAGTAGGGTTGTGAGAGGGTCTGGTTCGGGTTCTTCTGGCTAAGTGTCCCACTTATGTCTTGCTATTTCACGTATCTTACGGTACCACAGATACTGGCCGGCGGGCAGCCCATCTGCGTTCTGTAGTGAGCTGAACTCTCTGAAGGTGCCCCCATCATATAGGTCTCCCCATGTGCAGACTCCCTTCCTCTCCCAGGTTCTGAGGTGTAGCAGGTCTGAATCGGATTTGCATAGGTCCCAGATCATAGGTATTTCTGGGGAATACAAGTGTGTCTGGTGTCTTAGTGCAATTTGTCTTTGCCAGATTCGTTTCCCCAGGGTAGCTATGTAGGGTGTGTTTGCCAGCATGTAACATGGCGCCCAGAGTAGTTCCTTCAGTTGCAGTGGGGGGATCAGAGACTGCAGCAGGGGGGTCTCCGATGTGGTCTCGTCCGCTAGCCATTTGGACACAAAGCTGAGTTGGGCGGATAAGTAATATTTTTCGAAATGCGGGAGTTGAATTCCTCCTTGAGTATGCTGTAGGACTAGTGTGGAGTGCGCTATTCTATGTCTGCCCTGCCCCCATACGAAATCTCGAATTATTGATTCCAGTAAGCGAAAGAACGGGTTTCTAATGTAATACTGTACATTTTGGAACTTGTACAGAAATCTAGGGAGGACAATCATTTTGGTTATCGATATTCTCCCCATTGCTGACAGTGGGAGTTTTGCCCAGAAGGACATCGATTTGCGCAGTGCGGGTATTACTGAACTTGTATTGTGTTCGTGCATCAGTTGGGGAGTGTGCATGATCTGAATGCCTAAGTAGCGGAACTTAGTGGTTTCCCACCTTATCCCCAGCTGTGGGAGCTCTGCCGGATCACTATCCTTAAGGCCTGCTAGCGGAAATAAGCAGGACTTTGCCCTATCGAACTGTATGCCAGAGACTTTGGAGAAATTATCAAGGACGTCCAACATGGTTGTGACATTAAGGTGCGGATCTTTGACGTATAAGAGCACATCATCCGCATAAAGCGAGATGATGTGCTCTACCCTTCCCAGCCGTATTCCTGCATCAAAGAATTGCTTCCGGAAATAAATGGCTATGGGCTCTAGTCCCAGTATATAGAGCATGGGGGAGAGCGGGCAGCCTTGCCGAGTACCTCTACATATCTCCCAGGCTTCCGAGACATGTCTCCCAGTTTTTACCCACGCTCTTGGGTCAGTGTAGAGTATTCGGATCCACCTAATGAACCGTGGGCCAAATCCAAACTCCTTTAGGACTGCTAATAGCCACTCCCAGAATATGGAGTCGAATGCCTTGATGGCATCGAGCGATAGTAGGGCATAGGGTTCTGTGGCCATATCTGTTTGATTGATGATGTGCTGTAACCTGCGCAAGTTCATGGACGTGTTCCGGGCTGGGACAAACCCGGTCTGATCTCGGTGTACAATGTCCCCTATCAGCCTGGACAACCTCTGAGCTAGGATTGTGGTTAGCAGTTTAATGTCATAATTGAGCATGGCTAGCGGACGATATGAATCGCAGTGTTCCGCGGGCTTGTTTGGTTTAAGGACTGGGATCACTAGGGTCTCCCTCATGGTGTCTGGTAAGGTGCCTCGTTCAAATATTTCCTGGAAGACCTCATGTAAGAGTGGTGTCAGGGAGGAGCTATAAACTTTGTAGAATTCTGAGGGTAACCCGTCGCTCCCGGGGGCCTTGCAGGTGGCTTGTGCCTTAATCGCTTCAGCGATGTCTTCTGGTGTGATGTCAGCTTCTAGGATCTCGGTCTGTGCCGAAGAGAACCTGGCCCGCCCTATCTCTTCCAGGGTGTTCGCTATCTGGTCCCCAGGTACTTCTATCTCGTGAGCGTATAAGTGTTTGTAGTAGCTCTTGAAGGTGTCGTTAATATCCTGTTGGGTCTGGTGCGTGTTGCCCTGCTCGTCATGTATCAGGGTGATGGTGTGTCTGGGGTGTTCCTTCCTGCAGAGCCAGGCCATGAGCCTACCGGGTCTATCTGCCTCCGTGTGGGTCCTATTTGTCCTGGTGACAAAATCGAACTTGGCAAGTCTGCTCCAAGCGTTCGAGCATTCCTCGCGGAGTGACCTGAGCCTGTCTTCGTGTCGTTGTGGGTCTGTAGGGTCAGTGCTAAGACTTTCAATCTCTGCTTCACCCTGTGCCAGTTCATCACACAGCGCTCTTCTAATGCCACCTGCTTTTGCCATGATCTCTCCTCTAATCACTACCTTTAGGGCCTCCCATACCGTGCTCACATAGTCTACGCTGCCCTTATTTAGTTCAATGTAGTCGTCAATCTTGTCGTGTAGCTCCTCTCTAAATGTTTGGTCTTTCAGGGCCTCTATGGGCATTCGCCACATGGGAATAGGAGGTTTGGGCCCAGTGTGGTTCCAATTTACTAACAATGGGGAGTGGTCTGAAATCGTTCTGCCCAGGTACTCTGCTGCTTCCATCTGGGATAGGTGTTCCCTACCTACAAAAATATAGTCAAGTCTCGTGTGGAGGCCGTGTGGGGATGAGAAGTACAAGTAATTTCGAGTATGGGGATGGAGTTCTCTCCATGTGTCGGCCAAGTCCAATCTGTCCTTCAGTGTGTTCAGCGCTGTGGTGGCAGCCATTATGGTGGTGGGCGGTGGTAACGACCTGTCCAGCGTGAGGTCACGCACACAATTAAAATCCCCGCCCCAGATGAACAGGCTGTCCCTGTGTGGAGCAATTATGTCGTACATCGAGGTCAAGTGGGCTGGGATGTTATTGTTGGGTAGGTAAGAGTTCACTATGCATACTTCTTGTTGTTCAATGTGCCCCGATAAAATCACGTACCTGCCCTCCGGATCGCTGGAAAATTTGGTTAAACGAAAAGGGAGTTGGGGGTGGATCCATGTGTACACCCCTCTAGCATATTTCGAGTAGGCAGATCCAAAGCCCTGGCCACCCCAGTGTTCCTGTAATTTGGCCATGGATGTCACCGTGCAATGCGTTTCTTGTAGAAGCGCTATCCCCACTTTTTTCCTGTGTAAATATGACTTGATTCTGTTCCTTCGGGGATAAGTGCCGAGGCCTCGCACATTCCACGTCATGATTTTTATGTTCCCCGCCATGTTATTTTGGGGTGGGTACTTCTGGTATCGCTGTCCTGTAGGGAGGCTGCCCACATTGAATCACCTCCCCCTGCCTGCACTCCCTCCGCCATGTCGTTGTATTCTGGAGACTTACCAACTGTTGAAACTTCCATTCGAGTGAATGAATAAACAAAAACGTTAAACTGTGAACTGCCCCCAGCAGTTGCTTCCAACTTGCAGCGCTCGGGGGCTCCCGAGCCTTCTGGGCCTCTCCAGGCCTTTCGGCACGGGTTGCGTGTAGGCATTTGGCCTGCACTGTCCATGAGGGGGTGGGTCAGCGGTGTATTTGCTTGTGGTTCTTTGTGTTCCTGCCCGGCAATAGCTGTATTCTCAGTGCAGTCCTTTTCAGCGTCTAGATAAACGACTTGTCTGCAGTGCGGGGCCTTCCATTGGTGTTCGTGTTTCTGTTGTTCGTTTCACTTTTTTCAACTCTTCTGTGGGTCGTCTCCGTTTTCCGCCAAGTTATTGTGCTCAAGCCACATGTTTGCCGCGGCGGGGGTCTCTAGGAAGATCGCTCTTCCTTTATGCAAGATTTTAAAGCGAGACGGGTAGAGCAGCATGTATCTAATGTTGAGTGCTCGTAGCCTGGCTTTCACTGGTATGAAGGAGTTCCTGGCCCGCTGGACCATGGGAGTGTAGTCGGGGTATATGACTATTCTGGAGTTCTGTCTTTTAATCTCTTTGCCTTCTCTGGAGTGTCGTAATATTATCTCTCTGTCGCGGAAATTCAAAATCTTGGCTATTATTGGGCGTGGGTGCGATCCCGGCGGGGGGCGCTTTTGAAGTGAACGGTGGGCGCGTTCTACCGAGAACCCCTGGGAGAGCTTCGCCGCCCCTATTTCTTGTAGGAGCAATGTCTCTATGAAGTCCGTTGGGTCCGAGCCTTCCATGTCTTCTGGGACCCCCAGAATCCTGACGTCGTTGCGCCGTGCGCGCCCTTCCGCGTCCTCAGATCTAGCCTCCAATCTCGCTACCTTCAGCTCCAAGTCCAGCACCATTTGCTTTCAAGTCTGTGGTGTTTTCAACGTTGTCTTGCAGCATAGCTTCGTTCGCATTGACTCTCTCAGTCAGATTGCGGGCATCTTGGCGCATAAGCTGCATGTCCTCCCTTATTTCTCCTATCTTGGTCTCAATAGAAGTGCGCAACGCTGCGATAGCTTGGAGGAGCGATGTGTTATCAGGTTCTGCTTCCCGTTGCAGTGGCGTTGCATCGGCCGTGGGCTCCTGCTGCGGCAACTGCTAAGGCTTGACCGTCGTGTATGAGTCCATGGTCGCGGTTGGTCTTGTCTTTGACTTGGGTGGGGACATCTCTGTCCTTGTCTCACTTTTTCTCCCCCCAGCAGGTGGTTTCTGCGCTGCGTATGTCGCTGGGTGAACGGGGTGCTGTCTTAGTCTGTTGGTTTTTCTCTCTGTCCGGCTAATGTGCAGCCTGTTGATGTGTAGATGGTCGCGGGGCTCACACCATGCGGGTTAGGTGGCGTCTGGTCCCTGTGCAGGGCTCTGTTCGTATGCTATCCTTGGTTTGCAAGGTACCTGCGAGGTTCCCGGAGCCGTGTCCTCATGTGGCGCAGCGCTAGGTTCTCTATTGTTGAGCCCTGGTAGAGCGGGCTGCTCAGGTTTAGTAGCCCCAAGGTTCGTTGTTGGAATGGTCGTGGAGGGTTCTGCTCTGGGGCTCACCGTCCGCCACGGCAGGTCTGCATGTAAGTTTTAGGCCAGGCCTCCTCTTTCTCGTGTAGACGTGTCAACTCCCCAGGCTCCGTCTGGGGTGTGTTCTCGCAATGTACCGGGTCTGGGCAGTCGCAGCGGGGCCCCCCTGATGCACTTAACTCTCCCAGTCAATCAGACTCGCTTGTGTGGCTGTCTGTCGCCCGTCTGCGGCTATCAGGGCGTTATCATGGAGTTTTTCAGGGATCGTGCCCCAGTATGGTGCCGTGCCCGGTCCTCTGTTCCTGGGCGGAGTGGGCCTGTCGTGTGTTGCGGAGCGGCCACGCACTGGAGAGGGGTCTCGCCCAGAGACTCACCCTCTGCCGCAGCTGGCCCTTGACGTAGGATGCAGGGCCGCGCCCACTCCGTTCCGCGGCCGGGTTTCCTCGCTAATCCTTCTCTGGTCGCCAGTTTCACTGGTTCTCCATCTCGACCGAGAGCCTCTCCAGGCGGTGCGGCGGAAGCAGGGATGGAGGTGGGGGAGCGGCCCCCCGTCCTCCCGTTTCAGGGGCCCGCCTCTCACTCCAGCTCAGGCCGTCCACCGACCCCAGTCTCTAGCAAGCCGCGGGGTCCCTCCGGCTAACTGTATGAAAGGTGGGGGCAAGCCAGCTCCTCATCCAAAAGTGCACGGGAAAGTGGCTTTCGCGGATGATTTCGGACACGCCTGTTAGGATCCCAGCGTCCGAATCGCTTCTCCCGTAATGGGCGCCGCCATCTTGTGAGGCCAGGGGGGCACCGCTTCGTCGGTCTCAATCGGGGCTTGGCGGTTTCCGAATATTCATGGGAGTGCCACCGAATCACGGAGAAGAGGTCTCACTTTCCGTGGACTGCAACGGCAGTGTGAAGTAATTAGTTTTTGTGGCTCAATTCCACCATTTGCAGGATCGCGGGCAGGAGCTCCTGGAGCACACGTCTTCACGGCATGTGTGCTGGCCACGCCCCCTAGAACAAGAGTATTACCTGATTTCTTACCTGATTCCGGATTCATCGCATCTTCAAACCAGAGGAAAGACTTTGTTTTAAACGCGTCGCATCGCCAGCAGCAGCGCCGCGCCATACTCACCGTTCCACGCAGCATCTCTTCGATCCGGCGATGTCTCCATCTTAACATCGCTGAATCCCGGCACCTAAGGGGGACAAGAAACAACAAGGTGAGCAGAGAGAACAGACCGAGACAATCTCTTTAGCCGCCATATGCTTACCTGATTTTACCGCCGGAGGTATAATTCTTCAGCACGCCACATCTTCTAATGCCGCACCTGTAAGATAAGGAGAAAGCAGCAAGTTTAACCCTTGGCATTATTTACCGGACAGTTTTGGGTAACACAGACTTTTACCGGAGCGCTTTCAGCTGTCAATCTTCTTATTGGGTCAAAGCTGCAAGATAAAAGAGGAATTGGACAGGAGTGAATTCCAGACATTTTGAACTCTTACGAACTATATACTTACGGCTCTTCGCCAGGACCTTTTGGAGTCAGGATTCGTCTACAACTCTTCCAATATCTTCAGGCCAGTGAAGTAACTGGTCATCAACCCGCCCCTGCGTGCTTCACAGGATGGAGAGCTCATCCTTCAAGAATATAAGGTGAGATTGCTGAGAGGGCGCTTCAGAGGTGATTAGTGGGAGTACATTGGGGGTGCTATCACTTGAATCCACAAGTGGCTAAATCTATCTCTCCACTTGTAGGAGAATATTTCTACGGGCAAAGCAGACAAGATTAGGAGGGCAGATTCAGTCAGTCATCTCTGCACTACGCATCACGTGGGTGGCGGTCGCAGCTGTCCAGGTCCGACCGACGCCCCTGTGGGAGCCAGGTGAGCGTAACACCAGGAGCCATGGTGTGACAAGACTTTTCAGTGAGCTCCTGCCTGATCTGACATGATCAGCCGAAATACTGCTGATCTGCTGAACAGATCCTACTTTTATACACAAGGTACTCTGCCTAAGCACTTCTAGAGTGCGCTCGCCACCTGTGCCACAATCAGGCCCATCGGTTCATAGGAACGAAGCCCCACAAGTTCTGCCGGCTGTCTGCTGGAGCCGAATCAAAATGGGGATCGCCGATGTGACCCGGAGAGAACCAAGACAAGCAAGACGATAAGAGAAGCGACCCACAGCAACAGGGCTAAATACAGAAGGCGGTTTCCCAGCTGTTGTTGGCTCGGAAACACGCCTGAGCACACGAAAGTGAGCCGACAAAGCCCCAACACATAAAAAGTATGGAAGAATTTTAGCGCACATTAGCGCTTGGTTGTGCACATGCTGGGCTAGTCAGCGTCTTTCCCGGCCTTCACAAATGAGTGCGCAGGAAAGTGCTCGGACCACCATGGGCTGTCCACACAGTCGCTGCCCAAAAGCGGCATCTTACATTACGCAGAGTTTGCGAAACCACAGGCGGCATACACCATCAAAGGCTCCTATTGACCCCAGCAATGTTGCCGAGCTCCATCTGAACGCAGATCTAAGCCCCCCTGCAGTCGGCAGGGACACACTGGCTTTTATAGGATTAGGAGTGGCAGGCCCTGTGAACAACTAAATGTGACGCATTCTCTGCCCACTGCACTATTCCACACGCACCAGGAACATGCATTGCCGCCTTGGAGACTAATAAAATAGCTGTCTACTGATCAGCCCATGCAGAAGAATTCCCTCCCCTCATTGTTCCAACCGCATCTAAAGCAAGACAAGTCAAACACCGGGAAATACAGCAAAGTCACACACTAGATCCAGCTAGCCACTCTCTAGTAGCGTGGGGGACACTCAAGTCCTGCGCACAAAACGCATCACACTTAGCAAGCTGAATGCCTCCTAAGGTGGCCAAACCAAAGGGCAGCCGAACAACAATAGACAACTACACCAAATCCCTATCAGATGCCTGCTCCCCGAATGCTGTCGACACAAGATAAAACTAAGAACACCGGAGAGCCTGACAACCAAATCCTGCTGGCTATAGCAGAATTGAAAGCCTCACCGTGCTAAAAAATAAACGCGGTCATGAAAGATGTTGGTCTATTGCCTCAAGATGTCAGGAAATTGTCAGAGGTCTACGAATTTAGAGAAACAGCTGACAGACAACACTGCAATGATCCAAGAAATCCACCTGGAGGTCCATATTTTGCAACAAAAGGGTAAACTACTGGAAAATAGGGCTGAGGACGCAGAGGGGAGAGCCCAGAGAAATAACGTCTGCATCGTAGGCCTGCCAGAAGGCGAAGAAGGAATAGATCCCATATCCTATGTGGAAAATATGTTTTTGCAGGAGATCGGTCCTGGGAACCTCTCACAAGGCTTCACAATAGAAAGGGCACACAGGGCCCTAACCTGAAAACTCCTGCCTCCATGACCGATCATATCAAAAGTCCTCAATTACAAGGATAGAGAGAAGATCTTATCCTACTCAAGGCAAGGCGGCATGATACGAAGGGCGGCAGCAAGCCTAGCGGTATATCCCGACTAAACCTTCCAAGTACAGAAAAGTAGGGCCCATTTTTCATCAGCCAAAGCCAGACTTCGCAAAGTGGATCTGAAATACATGTTGATGTACCCAGCACGGCTAAAAGTCCTTCACAAAAACTGCGCCCTATTCTTTGACCTCCCTGAGGAGGCACACGCGTGTTAGACAGGGAAAAAATGTGCCTGATCACAGACGGTGATGTCGCCTCGCCTTAACACAGCAAAACTCTGGATGCGACAGCACACATGAACTATGGACTGAGATGCCACTAACCACACCTCGCCCAGATTAAACGGCACTGATCCGTTACCAACTGCCAACCCCCAGGACATGCGGGTTACCAACTAAACAGAGTATCTTTCAAGATGGCAGACATTACTTTGATTACTCAACGTGGCAGGACCCACCATAAGTACGCAACCATGGTTTGCGTAGAGGAAGACCCGATCCCGGGCTGCTGCCAACTCGCCTTTAGAGTTTCTTTTTTGTTGGGACCCTTGTTTCTGCGTTCATCCACTGTACGCAAGTCCCCGGAACAGACACTAGAGGTGGACGCGGAAAGCGGACACGCCTCAGCAGAGGTAACAATGCTGAGCAATTATTGTTAGTTAGAGAAGTTGGGGAAGTTATTGGGTATCCTGTTTTGCCTGTAGTAGTGGCCAGTCTACAACACTGTCCTGGACTCCTGGCCCATCCCTCCGCTATACCTAAATATGGGACTCCTTGACCCTGCCAAAACGCTTACACTAACATGGCTATTGACTTGAAATTACTTACCTGCAATGTCCGTTGCCTGAAATGCTTTGTGAAAAGGAACCGAGTATACGCATACCTACGTAGGCACAAAATCGACATTGCCCTACTGCAGGAGACCCAGCTGTCAAGCCAGTAACTGTAGGATCCTGCAGGAGTGAAGCTGGCCCACCAGATGCCCTAAGCCTGCCAGCCGAACAATCCTGTTTCTAAAAACTATTGGACAGGCAAACCCAAGGGGAAAGGGGAATGGAGAAAATAATAAACTCAGGATCTTCTACTGCTTGTATTTCTATCTGTCTTCACTGGACTTAACCAGATCAGTAGATGTCCTAGAAAGAAAGTACAATAATATATGTAAGTATTTACTCAGCTGAACTCACTATGAGAGAATTACTACTCCTCTAGACTAAATACTTCATTACCTGTTGCCTAAACTTAATTGCCTTTAGGCTGCTTAAAGAAGGAATTCTTGAACTGGCTGCAATTATTGTTTAACTCTTTTTAATGTCTTTTTCAACCTGGTCTACGCCGATCCCTTCTTAACTTCTTCCTCTACTCTCTCGACTCTCTCTCTCTCACCGATGACCTTTAATTGGATTGTCCAAAGAATATCACTTAACTAATCAGAATCTTTACTGCGTGTTACTCAGAAACCTTTACTGCAAAACGTTCTTGATTACCTCACACAGATGCACGTGAAGTCTTTTTCATTTTCTCTAGTCAGCTCTATTCTGTAGATGCAAAATTCCTTTAGATAAGAAAGTCTTAGGATCATAGAAAATCTTGTTGCGATGCGCAAAGCAAACAAAGAACAAATTACGAACTTGCAAGCTAAAATGGCCGCGACGCACGCACGCACAATGTCGTTAGGTCCTTTTTTCTAACACACGCGCATTACAAACATCCTTCACGCTGAAGAAAGTTAGTATAAGATGTTAAATATTAGAATCATTAATAATGTAACATTTTCAGTCCGCGCGCCCAATTAGTAAGATCTTAACATTTAATTCACAACATGCGGCTAACTTGAAGAAATGCAATGACTTTCTTTACGGCACCTTCCACAGTATTCTGTTTCCTCTACAAACAACAATTCCCTTCGGAGCTTTCTCTACATAGTTTCTCATTGACAATTCGATTCAGTTGACAAGCCGTCTCTTATAAACTGATTAATCTCCAAAACTGAAGTACACTTAGCTTAAGCTGATCTTCAGTGGTCTCAGTTGATCTTCTTACTCTGCCACTCAGAAAACTTCAGCTGCCAAGTTCTTTCCTGTCTACTAAAACTTAAATTGGGCTTAACCTTAACTTTTAACAAATGATTTACAACTTCTTGGGAACTTTAAACTTTTATTTAACTGGAGCTAACAATACTATGACCCACTCTGAAGATAACTTTAATGAAAGGCAGTTTAGAATTACAGGGAAGGTTCCAAGTGACAACACAATGGTGACACACAATGCTTGAACCAATCACTGCTGAAATGTTGTTCCATCATCTTGGTCTGGGAGAGCTAAGCCTTCCTGAATAATGAAAAGTTAAGGACAACAAACCTTAACCCCTAAACTACCGCACTGAACCCAAACTTAACCTAGTACTTAAACAAACCTCCCCTTCTACTTCTCCAGAAAGAATGCCTGAAATGCCCACATTTCCCAGGACCCTTGAAAATGTGAAGAGCATGATGTGGAAACCTGACACCAGCAGACAAACCAGCGTTGATTGCCAGAAAATGGGGGCGGGGGGAACTATAGGCTCACCATACTCGGCGTATGTCCAAGGAGTGTTAATCTGGATAGCTCTTACCGTCCCCTTCAAAGTGACTCAATTCAAATCAGACGACAAAACTAGAATGGTGTTGGTACAAGAGCTACTGGAGAAAGTTGATACCCGTCTAATTAATACATGCTCCCAACCATGACACAGCAGCTTTTTTTTCCAAACACTATACCCACGCCTGGGGCCATACCGGGAGGGCAAAATCATATGGGGAGGAGTCTTCAACTGTGTCATAAACCCGCAAATGGATAGGTCAGACACCAAGTTTCAAAGACCTGCCCCACCGGCTCACTCCTTATGGACACTCTTGTCATCCTTCGAGCAGCTAGACATATGGAGGACACTCCACCCAAACTCCAGACACTACTCGCACTTTTCATCACCACATGCTGTCCACATCAGACTTGATTATTTTTTTTTGTAGGAAAAGACCCGGTTGCCGAACTTGTGGCCGCCGAATATATGAGTATGGTCTTAACGGATCATGCCCCCCTCCAGCTGAAGTGGCAATACATACCCCCAAGACCCCTAATTCCAAACATGGAGGCTCAGGAGCGAAGTACTGCAAGACCCCCTTTTTCAAATCCATATCCAACATAGTATTGAAGAATACTTTATACATAATTCCGGCAGTGTCACTAGCGCTGGCACTCTCTGGGAGACCCCAAAAGTGGTCATTAGAGGCACGGCCATTGCCAAATCAGGTGGTATAATAGCTTCGTTACGCAAGGAGCTCACCTCCATAGAGGAGGCATTACAGAACTTGCACAGTCAAACTCGGGCCAACAAGATGGGGACGCTAACGAATTAGCACTGCGACTAAAAGGCATGGGATGCTGGGAAAGATTAGGCATGTGCAACTATTCTAAATACGTCAAAAAACAACACGCTGAAGGCGATAAACCCCACCGGCTGCTTGCCTGGCTATTTAAAAAAAGAAAATAAGAGCAATGAGTACCCATCAACTGGATACACACACAGCAAGGGACCACACAAGAGGGCATTAATGCAGTCTTTCAAGAGTTCTACTGCACCTTATATAGTGTAGAGTCAACATACAACTCCCTCAACTCGACGATATGGCCGTCAATAGCGTGGACGCCCCATCACTGTAGAAGAACCTAATAGGCATAATACGCTCTCTGCCATCAGGGGAGACCCCAGACGTGGACGTCCGCCCAGTGAGTTCTATAAAGAATTTACAGAAGACCTCGCACCTCACCTCCTGAACACACTAACGGAAGCATATGACACTGGCATCCCCCCTCTTAGCTTAAGAGAATCCATAATCACAGCCCTCCTCAAATCACACGAATTGCACCTAGAATGTAGCTCGTACAGGCCCCTGTCCATGATAAACCAAGACAGCAAAAACCTGACAGCACTGCTAGCTAATAGTTTGAAAAAGGTGATCCATACCCTAGTGCACCCTGACCAAACAGGGTATGTGCCAGGCAGGCATGTGTCTTGGAACCTAAGGCGCTTGCATGATTTAATTGACAGCACTGCATCATGGGACACTCCCTGTGCTATAGCTGCGTTGGATGCCATGAAAGCATTCAAGACAGGCAAACACTTCTCACCAGACAAGGTCACCCACAATCTTTGCTGCTCTATATTCTGGCAATGGAGCCAGTAGCGAAACACCTAAGGGCAGAATACATAGACACAGGTATACTCATTAATGGTGCACGCCACCTAATATGCTTGTATGCCAACGATACACTAGTATACGTGCAGAACCCGGAAGACAACCTGGAACTTGTGGTGGAGGCTCTAGGATATCACAATTAGTATAGATAAGTCATCCCTGTTTCCACTAGCAAGCCTGACCAAAATACGTCATGATGGACTACCTGTCCAAGCTTTACAATGGTCCACGGATACATTCAGATATCAACGTATATCACGACCCTGCGCTTGAACACGTCAACAATACAAAGAAAGCCCCTTATGGTATAAGAAGCTCAATGAAGTTCTGGACTAAGCTACCCCTTTCATTAATGGACATAGTGGCACTATTGAAATTGGTAGTACTCCCCAGGCTACTATGCCATTTTGTAAACGTCCAATATAATATTCCCAAGACTTTCTTTAAAACGTTTGATTCCCTATGGAGAGAATTCCGATGGCGTAACAGTAGATGTAGAATAGCATTAACCTCCCTACAGAGGCCTTAAGAAGAGGGCGGTATCAACGCTCCAAACTTCGAGTCATATTACATCGCAGGGCAGCTGCAGTTTGAGGCAAACTGGCTAGCAGACAAGCCTACTTCAGACATCAAGCTGCTCCAGCCTCCGGCACCAATTTATTCCTTAAAGAGGTATTGTGGTACAGAAAGCCCCGGGTCATTCAAAACTCACACCTGGTATCACTAGGCACCCAACTATGGGATAGGGCGCTCACATTGATAGGGCTGTCGGATCAATTCTCTGTACAAATTCCACTTGCTTCACTGGTTCTGACTGCATTCCAGGCACAGCTGAGTATTCATATACATTTGGAATAGCATGGCAACGTCACCAAAGAGAACCTGCTTAATGGCATCTCCTTCACACCCTTCCAGGAGCTAGTAGATAAGACAAGCATACACCAAGGCCAATATCTGTTGCACTGCACCATCCTGAACACAATACGAAGTAGATGGCCAACATATAGCGAGATATTGGAAACACATGCAGTAGTTGACCTTCTGTATGATATAGCAGAAGGCGGCCATGCCATATCGAGGTTTTACCAATTTGTCTTGACCAACAGACCATCTGGGGCATTTGCAAATGGGAAGAGGACCTAGGTGCCCGTTACAAGACACAGACTAGGCAAAAATATTGAGGTATCATAAGAAAGTATTCCGCAATGGTAGATTGCAGTTGGTCCAACTGTTCGCCACCTAACAAGGCATACTTTACGCCCCTTAGAATATCAAGATTCTCAGGTGCTGCCACACAACACTGCCCTGGATGTGACGCCCCAGACGCTGGGTTACTACACATGTTTTGGACACGTCCGATCATTAGAAAATATTGGGAAGAAGTGGCGTCCAGATTGAGTAAAGCAGGTCTTATCACAAACCCACCGTCGCCATCAGCTTGCTTACTGGGACGCTTTATGAGCCCCAAATCTTCACGGCACGCATCCAAAATGAAAGATTTAGAATATATACTGTACAAACGCAGGATAGCCAGGTCATGGAAATCCCCACGTGGCCCCACTATAGAGGACTGGTGGCGAGACCTGAAGAAATGGGCATTAGCTGAAACAGCGGCTTGGAGGCGCGCAGCACAATAGTGCTCTTCTGATGCCAACGAAGAAATTACTTTATGGAACAAACTAACACAAGCATTATTTACTCCAGAGGCCGAGGGCCCAGAGCCAGCAAACACACTCCTGCCAATGTCACAGTCAACCCAGCCTTAGGGAATCTTCATATACATACGCTAGGAGTCAACGCTACACACAATTCGGGGGTCGGGGGCGTGGAAATGAGGTGTGGGGAGCGTGGGGAAGTTGGGGGATTAAGGTAATGTTAGTGACTGCCTTAGTCATCGCATTGAGAGACACGTTTACTATAACATAAAATGTTTTATACTGCATTGCTGATATATATGTTGTAAAAAAATAACAAAACTAATAAAGTCTGTTTAAAATAAAAATCTATCTGATGAGGAATCTGCAGGAGAATGCAATCCATTGAAACAATTACCAAGCGGAACAAGAAGGACATTATGAAAATGTAAGCCATGGGTGACATTAAGACGGTAGGCAGTTGGCATATTCCTTCAACACTAGAGAAAAACTCCAATAGCGCTTGATCATGGGCTTTGGCGATAACCTTACCCAGAGCGGAGTATATGTTCTTTCCATCTTTTTGTTTCAACTCTAGGTACAAATGTATCTTATTCCATTTTCTGGTGTACCTCAAGGATTGTAAACCCAGCTCTAGCCGCACAATTGCCATTGGCAAAGAGGAAAGCAGGCTTAGTACCTGTTAGGAAAGATTTCCAATTCATGTGTAATTTCCCCTCCAGTTGTGTACCCCACAACCTTTTGCTGATGTTAAACACCATAGTCTGACTTTGCCAGAGTAGCACAGCCTTCTGCTGCTCTCCCCTGGGATTTTCGCTCACTTTGTTATGGGCAAACTGACATGCCCTTAAAGACAGTCAGTACTGGGAGACTTTGTTTCCCTTAGTCCTAGTCTATGTTGCAACTTTTCTGCAACGTGTTGCAAGTGCACAATGTACCTTACAGTACAGTGCACTTGGGTCTTCCTGTCATTTCTAAAGGCCCTAGATACTCTCAACATATTTTTTAGAAGTGGACATGTGCCTTGGACAGGGCTGATGGCAGCTTATCTTATCATGTATTTTTAACCCTTTCCTGCTAGTTAAACCGCGATTACCGCTTTTGGCACAAATAGGTGGCCTAGCTCCAAAATGGCCATTCGACAAGGTTCTTTGTCCTGTCCTTTGGCCATCTTGCCCCTTCACTTTCCCCCACGTCGAGCCGACCCGGGTCACTCCTTATTTGGGCATGCATTCTCCCCTACATGCCTTGTGTGTGCTTCCAGTATGTGGGCTGGACTGTCTGGTTCCAATACACATCCTGGGTGCCAGAGAGTCTGGTGTGCTGTGAATGCCTGGGACCACCATGGTCCATGATTGATCCACGTATGGTATGCCTGTATGTGAGCAGATCTCCCATTGGGTCCTCTTCGTTTTGGCCCAAAGGAGATTTTGGATATGAGAAGGCTCCAAACGCCCATACCATGTCGATCACTGGAGTTCTCACTGAACGAAGGATAGGGTCCAAGTATCCTGAAATTAAGAAGCCGAGTCGAGGAACCGCTGGAAGGTTTGGCACCTTGAGCCCGCTGTCGTCCCGCTGGACCCCTCTGCATCTGGTCGTCCTAGAAAGTCTGCGAAGACGCTTCAACCCAATGGAATAGTTGGACCAACTATTCTCGGCACCTCCATCAAACCTTGCAGGTAAGCCTTCTCGGATCAGTGGGCTGATCAGCTTGCGCAGGACCTTTGCTCTGAAACCGCTGCCGTTTCAAGAAGGCCTTTGAAGCTTGGGACATCGCAAGCTCTGTGTTTACGGCACTTTCACAGCGAATTTCGTACACTTGGCGTTCCCAGGTCTGGAGTAAAGAGAGAGCGCCGTAACCAGAGTACACATGGTTTCCGTGTCGCCCAGCCAAAGTGACGAACTTTGCAAACTCATTGCAGCTGTGCTCCTCTTTGCCCTGAAGCCTGCTACAGCGGAACTGGCCTGACCATCCACCAGGACCGGAGAAATCAGCACTGTCCCGTTTGGGAATCAATGCTGTAACTTCGTCGCTGAAAGCCGCGGAGCAGTGATATTGCCACATTTGAACCTGCAACCGAAGTTGACTCGACTGCTGAAGTTTGGTCCGGAGGGCGCTGGGGGTCGGTGAGCAATTGCAACCCTAACTGATGGCCCCTAGCGCATCCATCCATTTTTACGCACGTGTGGCCCCTGAGATCCCCTCTCCTTTCCACTGCTATTGCCAACTACCGAACTATTCCCAAGACTTGGAACCTGCTCGGCCCTGTTGGGTAGACCCTCCACGAATAGTGGGAACTTATTCTGTATCACCTCACCCACATTCCTGAGCTGCTACAGGCCCTGCAAGAGACTCTGTTTTGGCCATCTGCATTACCGCATGCGCCAGCATTGCAAGTACATTTGAGCAATAGGCTCCCCTCTTCTTAGGGACTGGACTGCCTTTCAGTTAGGATTGTGTTTGTTGCAGAACTACCAAAAGAATGTTTGCACTACCTGCTTCCTTCCCTTTTTATTGGTTGTGGATTCATTTCGCGCATTTACCCTTTAGGCTCCTTTGGTATTCTATATATATGTATTTTAGTAAGATTGTGTTGGTTTAGAAGTGTTACTGTTAATAACTATTGTGTTGAAACTAAAAGGCCTTGAAATAAATGTATTTGTAAAATATCTACACCTGACTGGGAGTGATTTTCTTGAGGTCTTTCAGTCACCCTCGCCCATCCTGAGACCTAGTCTTGACTGCCACCAATGGTACCTTGATTGCTCTAGCCTGTCCAGAAGGTTACCCTGTTCCAAGAAACTAGGCTGGCCTTCTGAACCTCTGCCCACCATGTCAGAGTTCAGAAATCCGTCTTAACAGTACCCAACGCCATAAGCTTCCCTCCAATGTACCTAGCCAAGACCAGTTGTTACATTCAGATACTTCCAAACCGTACATCACGATGGGGGTGACTTGTGTTTTATAAAATTCCATTAGTGGATGGAGTGAGAAAAAAATGAATTTGGACATCATAATTTTGACTTGCTTAAAGAAGGATTCCATCTTAAGCCCCAACTTTTCTTTTAACAGCACGTCCTATTTCGGTTAGCCACCACCAGCCCTAAATACAGAATTTGATCAGCTAATTTGATAGTTCTGCCATTTAGGTCATCCTCTGTTTGTAGGCACCTCAAGCCGCAATATCCAAAAGATGCAAGTCATCTAGAACAACATACTCTGTGCAGCCCATAACATTATAGGCAAGCTCATAGCTCTACAAGAAGAAGAAACGCCCACTGGCTCCCAATAAGAGATCCAATTACCTTTAAAATGCTGAGAATCAACCACAGGTGCCTTTCAAACTCTGCCCAGCCCTACCTCTCACAGAACATCACTAAAGCCCAAACAAACAGACCAACCAGAACTGCTTACGCACACCATCCCATAATGCTCAAATTTAGACAGTCCAGGGCTGGCGGGGCGAGTTTCCCAGTCTTGGCATTGAAACTTTGGAATGCTCAGCTTTGAAAGACAAACAATCTTAATGGGCCTTCCGTAAACCCAACTCTTCACCGAGGGCAGTACCTACGATGCCCCCAATACCTCTCTGCCGATTCCTAAATATTGTCTTGTAACCTGTAATGTAACAGTGCCTTGATGCCCTTGGGCTTAGTCTGCTTTACAAATATAAAAGTAAATAAATAAATACATAGGTATCTTTTAAAGTTCCTATATTGCCACCCCCCCCCCTTTATTGAAATTAATGATTTTTGTTTTTGTGGGGTTAATTTCCAAATTATTGGCCCTTGCATAGTCTCCAAAACAGTTTTATTCTGCGTTGCAACCCAATTGGGGTGGAATCCAACAACATCAGCAGAGGCCAACCACCCCACCATTAAAAGAGACAATTCTAGGAGGAAATTGATTGGATTGTGAAAGGCACCTCTTGTATGTCAGACATATATAAATTAAAAAGACAGGGGGCCAAAACACCCCCGTCTTAATCTTTAATTCACTGGTATTACTTTAGACAGGGCACCTTCAGAATCAAGTCGTACTGGACGGCTGTTGTCAGTATAGTAGTAGAATATTTAACAGGCCTATTGGGATCTGTCAGGACATCATTTTCCTCCACAGTCTATTCCGAACTACCCTGTCGAACACCGCCGTCATGTCAAGGAAAGCTGAATAAAGGACTTTCCCATCAAATTTCAGCGCCTTTGTCTGGCAGAGCATATAAATCAAACCATTTATTGATGTCCCTGTATTTTTTCTAAAACTTGTCTGAAAAATTCTTAGACTCTCAGTTTGCTCTGCTCAACGAGCAAGATCTTGGAGGATGAAAACCGCTAGGATCTTACTCGGTGTATCTATTAGTGAAATCGGTCTGTGGTTCAATGAAGCGTCCCTGTTCCCCTTTTGATAAAGTGGGACAATGATGGCTCCCCGCCAAGACTATGGGACCTCACCCTCAAGAGCTACCTGAGAAAATAAAACCGTCAATATTTCGGACCTCAGTACCTATTTGGCTTTTAATAGTGCATTTGGTATCCTATTTGGACCACAAGTCCTAAAATTTCTCATTTTTTTGTATTGCTTGCTGCAAGTATTTCAGATCAAAATATAATTCCCACTGTTATGGAACTATCAGGTGAGGCAAAAGTAACTTAATTTGTTGACGTAAAGTATAGCTTCCAAAAGTGTTCACTCAATCTTTATTTAAGAGGACCCATACGCCTCTGGTATCTAGTTGGAAGAGGGAGTACATCATGTTTTGGCTTAAGAACTTTTTCTTTGTACCTTTTGTGCCAATTTTTATAATTCTGCTTCAATCGTCTAATTCTTCTCCAGTATCCCCTCCCAATCAAGAGAACAGTCAGACTTCACCCCTTTCATCTCTCAACCCAGCTCCCTCTTCCGATCCCTTATTATCCTATCAAACGGTTATTTATAAGAAACCGTCAGGAGGTGCTGCAACCAGCTTCGGGTTACTGACCCCTTTGTCAATCAGGAAGCGATTGTCACATAAAAAGATGGTAGGGTGCAAGTTATCATCTTCACTTTATCGTCCCACGACCCCCATTGAAATTCCACAAATCCATTATTTTTAAGATGTTAGCAGAGGTCCACACCAGCCTATTGCCAGAAAGATTCACTACAAAATGAATAAACAAATCATTCTCTGCTCTCGAATCTTTAAAACTATGTTTAACTTTTAGAACTCATTTTGCGTGATCATTTTTGTGGACCTTTCCACTAATGACCTTGCAAAAAACGAACAATGGGGCTGACAGAAAGATAAAATCAATGGCTGAGAATGAGGTTTGTCTAGCCCAAGTTCGCTAACGGGGGCAATCCCCATGTAAATTCCCAATTGTCCGAATCATGTTCCACCTCCCCACAAATATAGCCCATACTGGGGAGGAAATTAAGGGCGAGGTCTTATTCCTCTCCTCTATCTGGACAATTACAATCCTCTGCACAAAGTGCGTAAATCGAATTACCTTTTGTTACCTATTCAAGAAGAATGCTATCAATCTTGTCTCGTATCACATTGTCAATCTCAAACCTTTGGGTTGCAGAAGTTTCAATAATAAGATGTTCCTATCTGTTCTTTCTGCATAGTTCACCAACTCCCAAACATGCATTTGGGAACTCTTAGAGTTTACCAATTTCAGGGAAGCACCTAGATGAACAAGTTACTCTCTTACCTGGTAACGTTCTTTCGATGGGATGGTCCGACGACGTATTCCATATCTATAACAGTAATCACCACAGCTGTGCTGCTTCGGAAAATCTTCGGCGTCTGAGTCCTGCGTCGATGACATCGATACGCCGCCCTCGAGGACCTCCTCCGACAGCCGACATCACTGGATTTTATAAGTAGGACGCACGACGCCCGTAGCCTCAGTTGTAGTTTTTTCCCAGAACGTGTGCCACCAGTCTTCTGCCAGTCTGACACACAAAGCCTTGCGGAAACGTAAGCTGCAATCGCATAAGAAATTCTGTAGCGGGGAAAGTAGGGAGGGAGCGATATGGAATACGTCGTTGGACCATCCCATCGAAAGAACATTACCAGGTAAGAGAGTAACTTGTTCTTCGAGGGGATTGGGTCCTCTGACGTATTCCATATCTATGACAGACTCCCAAAGCAGTACAAATGCAAGGAGGTGGGAAAAAGAATTTAGAAAACAGAAATTTAGCATGCCCAATCAAATTGCGGAGTAAAGGACCGCCTTGCCAAAGGCCAAATCCTGCCCCCGGATGGAATCGAGGGAATAGTGACGTACAAAAGTATGTACCGAAGCCCAGGTGGCTGCATCACAGATGTTGCGAATAGGAACACCACTCTGCAGGGCAGTAGAGGCAGCCATACCCCTGGTAGAATGGGCCCGTAAGCCGACCGGTGGGTCCTTACCCGCCAAGCGGTAACACTCGGATAGCCAAAATAATCCAGCGAGACAAAGGCTGTTTCGTCACAGCCTGTCCCAAACACTTTCCAGCGTAACCAATAAAGAGCTGATCGTCCACTCTGACCCGGGACATGCGTGAAATATAAAAGCTTAACGCTCTCCTAGGATCAAGCCTATGGAGCCTCTCCTCTTCCTTACCAGGATGTGGAGGAGGATAAAATGCCGGAAGAACAACCTTCTGGTCTAAATGAAATTCCGACAACACCTTCGGAAGAAAAGAAGGACGAACTCTAAGGACAACCATGTCCTTATGAAACACAATGAAGGGTGGCTTAACTGAAAGCGCCTGTAACCGCAACTAAAAATACAGTTTTCAGAGTTAACAGTCTCAAAGGGCATGAATGCAAAGGCTCAAACGGAGCACCCATCAGACACTTGAGAACAAGGTTCAAATCCCAACCGGGCACCTGGAAAGGTGACGGAGGGAACACATTAGTGAGCCCTTTCAGAAACTGAGTAATTAAAGGAATTTTAAAATAGGAACACTCTTCAGATGAGCGCTTAAATATGGACAGCGCTGCCAGGTAACCTTTAATGGTACCCACTTGAAGGCCCCTGTGGGCCAAAGAAAGCAAAAAAGACAGAACCATGGGAATTTCACATGCAAAAGGATCCACATTCTTAACTCTGCACCAGTCGCAGAACTTCCTCCAACAGCAACGGTACAGGGACTTTGTTGCGGGCCTTCTGGCCGAAAGCAACACCTCCATCACGTATTCAGGGAGGTCCCAATCCTTATACCTCAACCTTTCAGAAACCAAGCGTGAAGGTTGAGGGACCTGACCTCTGGATGGAGAACCTGATCCCCCCCCTCCCGTGAGAGCAGATCGTCTCGGTAGGGAAGACGACGTGGAGGGCAGACGGACAAGTCGAGAAGGTCCGGGTACCACGTCCTCCGGGCCCACGCCAGAGCAATGAGGATCATCCGGGAACCGAACCTCCGTAACCTCTGCAGTACTTGCGGGATGACGGGGACTGGAGGAAATGCGACATCCTGCCGGAGGACTGAGACCACTGGAGCTTGAGTGCCCATTGCAAAGATCTCATTCGCAACCGGGCCTCTGGCACCAGAAGAATGCAGGATGCCATGAGGCCGAGCAGTCTCAAGAACTCGAACGCTGGCAGAGTCTGGGCAAGTTGAAACTTGTGCACCATCTGCTGAATGTGATGAGCCCTCACCTGGGGAGGAAAACACTGCCCCAGGGACGTGTTGAGCACTGCTCCGATGTACTGGAGCCTCTGAGTTGGTGTCGAATGGGACTTCTTTAAGTTGGGGGAGAAGCCCAGCTTGTGGAGGGAGTGGCAGGTGACTGACAGATGATCCAGGACTTGCTCAGGAGAGCGCCCTGATCAACCAATCGTCCAGGTAGGGGTAGACATGAATCCCCCCTTTCCTGAGGTGCGCTGCCACCACTACCATGAGCTTGGTGAAGACCCTCGGGGCGGAGGTCAATACGAACGGCAGGACCTGAAACTGAAAGTGCGAGTCACCAACCGCAAACTTCAGGTACTTGTGCTTCGGATGGATCAGCACATGAAAATAAGCGTCTTTGAGGTCGAGAGACACCAACCAGTCCTGAAGTTGAAGGGCCTGGAGGACTTGAGAAAGAGTAACCATCTTGAACTTGTCCTTGCTGAGGAGTTTGTTCAAACCGCGCAAGTCCATGATGGGTCTCAATCCCCCGTCTTTCTTGGAAATCAGAAAATAAGGGGAATACCATCCCTTGTTCCTCTCCACTACAGGCACCAGTTCTAAGGCGCCTTTCTCCAGCAGGGATTAAATTTCCTGCGCAAGGAGCAGATCCGGACTCTTCAAAGAGAGATTCCCCGGTGGATTGTCTTGAGGCTTCTGCCGGAAAGGAAGACAGTAGCCGTGGGTTATGATCTCCAGAACCCACACATCTGAAGTAATGGCGCACCACTCTGCAAGATGCTGCGCCAGCCTTCCCCCAACTGACGGACCATGGGACATGGCCTCATGACTGAGCTGAAGCGGCTGCGGCGTTGCCTGAGGGCAAAGAGGCAACAGCCCGAGCGGCGTTGGCAACTCGAGTACCTTGTTTTCCACCTCTGGCACTCCTACGGTGGCCCCTTTAACTGGTAGCTCCTCTCGCTTTATCAAAGGATGAGTAATAACGAAAGGAACCTCCCCTCCCCTTGCTGTCCCCTAGGACGAAAAAGCAGAGGTTGTCGAACTGCAGCGCCCAACGGCTTTGCTGCAGCTTTTGAGGCCTGCAACCTCTCAAGGCTCTCGTCAGCCTTGCTGCCAAAAAGATGTTCCCCGTCAAAGGGCATGTTGAGGAGCAGGGTCTGCACATCAGGAGCAAACCCCGACTTCCGCAACCGCGCAAACCTGCGTGTCACGGTGCTCGCCACCATGGACCGGCTGACGCAATCTGCCATGCCCAAACCCGACTGAACGGCCTCACGCATAGCATCCTTGCCATCCTGAACCATGGCAAGGAAACCATCCCGTTCATCCCCTTCGGGTATAGGTTCAGCTGCCCAGGAAACACAGTTCCACAGAGTGTGCGTGAAACGAGACAAGGCACAAATGGAGTTGGCCGCCTGAAGCGCCATACCCCCTGCAGAAAACACTTTCTTCGCCCAGCCATCAAAACGCTTGTTGTCCCCATCAGGAGGGATGGTAGGGTACTACGCTTGCTTTGCCGGGGCCGTAGCCGCCTGCACCACCAAACTCTCCGGAGTAGGGTGCTTGGACAAGTAGCAGGGGTCACTACTGGCTGGGCGGTATTTTCGCGGCAAAGACTTGCTCACTGCTGGGAGACTCTCCGGAGCAGTCCAAGCTGCCGCGACCCTCCTCTGTAGAGCCATATGAAACGGCAGGACTGGGTCAGTTGGTGGACCAATGTCGAGGATATCCGTAAGGTCATCCTGAACAAACACCCCTGTGGGAGCAGAACATCCTAAGTACTCGGTGACCCGTGACATAAGGCGCTGGTACGAAGAATCGGCATGAGTGCCAGGCTCAGGCCTACAAAACTCCACCTCCGGAGAGGTGTCCAGCCCACTAGCATCATGCAGGGACTGCCTCAGTTCCTCAAACTGGCTATGGCCCGAGAGAATCGCGTCAGGCACCGTGTCTGGCACCATGCCATCATCAGAGCCCTCATCCACCTCTGAAATGAATTCCAGATGGCGGTAAGAAGGCACAGAACTGGAACCAAAGCCATGCTTGACCTTGGCCAGAGCCTTTCTAGGTGGTTCCCCCGAGCCACGGGGTACCCCCGTCGACACAGCCCCGAAAGGCGTCGAGTGAATCGGCACCGGCTTCGAGAGAATCGGCGTTGACGACAGACGCGGCGCCGAAGGCATCGACAGTGTCGACACAGACCTCGAAGGCGGAGCACTGAGCGTGTCCCTCGACATCCTGGGCGCCGAAGGCGTTGACGATGTCCTCGGAGGCGGGGCCTCGAGAGAGTCCGTCGACAACCTCGGCGCCACAGGCGTCGACGTCTTCTTCGAAGACTTCACAGGTTCACGCGGTCTTGAGCGCGTTGAGGACCGGGACCTGGACCGGGCATGCCGAGAACGATTCCCCTTGTCCGAGCGGGACCTTTCCCGTGAACCGTGACGACCACCCGAGCCCAAAGGCGTGCGAGCGGCGTCTCTCGGCTGATCACGACTGACCCCACTGGGAGGCGCGGATGGACCAGTGCCCTGCGATTCGAGAATCGCCAACATTTTCTTCCCGAAGGAAGCCCATTCCTCTGGTGTCGCATGCTTGGTGGGGTAAGCGACCCACCGATGGGCAGAGTCCTCGGATGAGGACGGGGAAGGCGACCGATGACTGCGCTTCCGGGAGTGCCTCGAAGAGGCAGAGGAGTGGCGAGACCGACTCCGGGACCGAGACCCACTGGACTTCCGACGACGACGGCAAGTCGCCCCTCGAGTCGTCCGTCGAAAGCCCCGCAGACCTCGACTTCCGGGGCTTTGACACCTTAACTACCGATAACTTCTTCTTGCACTCCCACAAGGCTTTCGACGTGAGCGACTGGCAGTTGACACAGTCATCTGTGTCATGGGCCTCCCCGAGGCACCAAAGGCAGGCGTTGTGCGAGTCTGTGACCGACATCTTGGACCCACAGTCCCCGCACTTCTTAAAGCCCGGACGTGGTGTGGAAGACGAGGTAGACATCTTCACGAAGAAATATTTCACAAACAGGTTTGAAGAACCAAGAATAGCAACAGAAACTCCAAAGAGTCGAGGCGCGCCGGGATTCCCAAAGCGAACACGTTCGCGGAAAAAATGGAACTGAGGCTACGGGCATCGTGCGTCCTACTTATAACATCCAGTGACGTCGGCCGTCGGAGGAGGTCCTCGAGGGTGGCGTATCGACGTCATCGACGCAGGATGCAGACGCCGAAGATTTTCCGAAGCAGCATAGCTGTGGTGATTACTGTCATAGATATGGAATACGTTGGAGGACCCAATCCCCTCGAACCAACTTTACTGCAATTATTAGAGGTCCAAAAGGTCTACCAAACCTCCCCTTTATTGCACCCTTAAATATTATGTTGAATCCATCAATTATTGGGGCCTCTAACAACAAATGATATCATAATGATAAAATATATGCTTTACATTCTTATTTAATAAACTACTGAATCCTCTGGACTTTGAACTTAAAAAAGTGAATTCATCATTATTAGTGACCTGGGTGTAGATTTGGTAGGACGGGCAGAGATGTAGCAAGCCACGCCCAATTAGTGTATGCACTGTTGCTGTACTTCTCGCTCCTCTTCATCCAATTCACTCCATTTTAGGTCCACCAAGGACAAATCAGAGTGCTGGAATACCTCTAAAAAATGTAAGGAGACTGGATCTATTCAATGGAATATCCCAGTAATCCTTAAATAAAGACTGAAACCTTATCCGTAAGGTTGATCCACCTTCTTGTCCTGGCAGGCCTGCTCCATTACGATGGCCTGTGAAAGAATTGGGCTCAGAGTCTCGTGGGTCGATAGGGATCTGAGGGGGAGTGCCAGAACTGTTGGTACCTGGCCTTGAACACTTGAGACTCCTCCTGCTGCTACATTCGTCGAAGGTACGCTTAAAACCTGAGAGTTCAATCCCTCCAGCTCTTCTTCTGTGGCCTTATTTGCCATGCAGGTTGGAAAGATCTCTTTTATAGCGTTCTTGTTACAATGTTTTCTTATTTGATTTCTTGATTTCCGATGTGATCTGTACCAACTTGTCACCATTCATCTTGTGTACTTCCCCCTCGTTGCTGCGTGGCAAAGGATCACCTCGCCCAATTTTCGGGTTTGGCATTTTTTCCTTAGTCTGCTCGTTATAATCAGTACTTAAAGCATCAATGATTTGTGCCTTAGGACTCAAATCTTGCTTAAGGGTGGGCTGAGTCATACACATGATTTTACTCAAGAATGTTCTTGATCCCATTTGTCTAACTGAGAAAGAATTCTTTAAGTTCTTTGATTTTTTCTTATTTTGTCAATTTAGTTTAGCTTGAGCAATCTTGTCTTCAGCAAACTCTGTCCCTTTATCTTCCCCCAACTCATGGTCTAAAGTGTGCCTGCATCAAGCGAAATACCAGGCACATTTAGACTTTTAATGTCAAGCAAGTCTGGAGCCTTGGAGCCCATTTGGTAAGATCTGAAATACCCTTTAATGTTGGCTGAAGACTGATTCAACTGTTTCCTCAGAGCTTTTACACCGCTCACAATCTCTGTCAGCTGTGCTGTGTGTAATTGACTTCCCCTCATATGACCACATCAGCGCTTGGAGGACCAGGTTAAGGCCAGATAAGAGTGTAACCCCTAATGTTGAACGTTTGGAAAGGTAGAAAAATCTGAAGTGTCACAGTAATCAGATTGGTCCTTCTGAATCACTCCTCTTGATGTGGTTTTAATGGAGTTTTCCCAGGCTCACCCGGTACGTTGTCTGAAATGAACAAACAGGGAGAGGCACTTACGTTTGTTAATGGTGTTTCTAGGCTAGATATTTCTTTCTCCAAGTTTATGCAGGTGTTCATCAGTGAAGTATTTGCTGTAGACAAAGGGTGAATGTCTGAAATGTCAGTTGCTAAGCTCTTAGTAGCCAGCCCCAACTGATCTTCCTTATCAAGGACCTGTACTATTGGTCCTCCCTCTTCCACTTGGCTATAGAACAGTGTTTCTCTATATGGGAAAAAGGCAGGGATTTTTATTTGAGGATTATTATCATTTTTATTTAAGGATCCATCTTGAAGAGGTGAAGACTCATTGAATTAGTCTCCACTTTTTTATTTCGTAGATTGTATTGTTTCTTGGATCCTTTCATTTTCTTACCCCTATAGACTTAAGGGTGGGCTGCTAATCGCCTCAGAGTGGTTCAGTATTGTATCCTAGCTGCTCAATTGCTTACTCACCCGAACCAAGGAAATGAACGGCTCAGCTGTCACAATCAGTGTGAGTTCTACTAAAGCTGTTGCCACAGGCTTGATGGGTTGTACCCGTTATGCGGGCAGAGAGAGGTAATATCCTTACCCTTACGAGCGCTCCGAGCTCGATGACCTCCAGACTCCATTATTTGCTTCCAGCATCCCGACAACTCTTGCCAAACAATGTTCAGTTTATCCGGCTTGGCAAACTGCCAAACTGCACTCGGGTACTCTGTGGTGCACCGTGCCCAGATGATGTTTTTGAAGGAATCCCACGCATTGCTTCGAGTGCAGTCCATGCTGCAACAAACGCTGTCACAAGAAGGATCCAGCAAGCACTTCCTTTATTTTATTCCTTTTTTCTTTACATATAAAGCACCTTGTTACACCAAGTAATGGTAACTCATCTAACTGTTCTTCAAATGTACCCAAATATATATTTTAAGCTGTTGCTCATTAAAAAAAATAATGTAGTTTTGGGGCACGGGGGGGGGAGAGAACAGAACATCACCAGAGGGAAGTCATTTGTTCTTCTAATGACTTAATGAGATACCTACCAGAACTAGGACTTTCTTTCCAGGATACTTCTTTTGACACCTTAAATTACAAAAACAGTGCACAACATATGGAAGAAGGAGGAGAGCGAGGACCATGAACTTACACAAGAAACGTTGTCCTTCCAATGCAGGCATCCTTCCAAATTAAGTATCTAAGCAGTGGTGATGTCCAAAGGTATAGAGCGAAGCCCAGGTAGCTCCAATGCTGATACATCTGCCTGGAAGGCAGCCGTGGCCTCTAGGTTCTTTGAAGATTGAACCCAAAGCCCCTCCGGAACCTCCTTACCGACAAAAGCATAAGATTCTGAGATGCATAAGAACAAGAAGAAAACATTACTTACCTTTGGTATTATTCATTCTGAAGCACATGTTAATTCTTCAAACAGATTCCTCATATTCTTAAAAATATCCCCATTTCACAGTCAACCTAGAAAGCTTTTCTCATAGCCACTAGGTGGCGCCATTTGGCTCCGACATTGGCTCCGTCTCATTAGCGCAATCTCATGCCACATGACATGACAGGTATATAGGATAGGAGCCGCCAGAAAAATGTTCCTTCAGTTCTGCCCAATTTTCCCTGTGAAGGCAAGAAACCACAGACACTTGGTCACTCTCAATTTTATTTTTAATTTGAAGAGTTCAATTTAGAGAAGGTGTGAAGTCGCTGAAGAATCAGTGGGAGAAATTAACATGTCCAACAGATTGAAAATTACCAAAGGTAAGTATGTGTTCTTCTAATGGACATAGCCCTCTCACAGAATTTTCATCTTCTGAAAGACTCCCAAAGCCATATTCCATAAAGGGACGTGGAAAGGAAAAACGCTGATTACATCAGGACATTTTACAGCACTGGTTTTCAAAAGGAGGCATCTTCACTACTCAAGGAATCAAATTGGTAATGCTTGGAGAAGGAGTGAATAGATGACCACATAGCTGCCCAGCAGATATCCACAACCTCTTTGTAGAGCTCAAGTAGAACCCTACACCTCTTGTCGGGTGGGCATGGATGCAATCAGGTACCTCCTTCTTGCCAGTCCATAACAAGTTGTGATAGAAAATGTTCATGATGGATCATTCTTTGTATTAGAAATAGCCTCCCAATTGTGGGACCAAAGAAAACCCCAAATAGTTGGTCCTCTTGATTGAAATCTTCTGACCTAGAAAGATAAACCTTAAAGGCATGGTCTAGTAAAACATTTTATTTAAAAAATAGATAGGCAACATAAAAAAAAAATACTAGCATTCTCTTTTTTAAAACTTCCTATGCTATTCAAGCTCAAAATTCGCAAAAGCAAGCACATGGGCGCATCCATTTGGGGCTCTCAGGCTCCCCACTGAGAGCCCGAGAGCCCCAAATGGGAAAGCAGATTCAGGCAGAAACAACGCAGCATTGCGGAAAACAACCGCGTTGTTTCTGCCTGAATCTGCTTTCCCATTTGGGGCTCTCGGGCTCCCCACTGAGAGCCCGAGAGCCCCAAATGGGAAAGCAGATTCAGGCAGAAACAACGCAGCATTTAGCATTTCCCATTTGGGGCTCTCGGGCTCCCCACGGGGAATCCGAGAGCCCCAAATGGGAAATCAGCTGTAGGCAGAAACACTACGTGGCATGTAAACACAAGCGCGTTGTGTTTCTGCCTGCTGTGGCTTTCACTTTGGGTCTCCGGTGCTCCAGCACCGGAGACCCAAAGTGATAGCCACAGCAGGCAGAAACACAACACGGTTGTGTTGGAAAACGCTGCGGTTTTTCTTTCCGAGTTTCTCAGGCTCCTCCGAGGCGGAGGAGCCTGAGAAACTTGGAAAGAAAAATCGCAGCGTTTTCCAACACAATAACGTTGTATTTATGTTTGCGGTCGCTTCAGAAGCGACCGCAAACATAAATACAACGTTTTTAAAGCGGCGGTTTTATTTCTAAGTTTTCCGGGCTCCTCCAGCCCGGAAAACTTAGAAAAAAAACGCAGCTAGTGCTTATTTTAAAAAAATAAATAAATAGCACTTGCCGAGATTCAGCTGCAGCTTTCCTGCTCTGGTCTCCGGTCCCCGTCCTCCGCGTACAGCACTAATGAAGGGAAAGCCACCCAGCGGTAGCCTTTGTTTACTACAGCTGGCTGGCTTTTCCTTCATTAGTGCCGCAAAAGCAAAAGCCAGCACAGGAGGGCATCCATTTCACAAAATGGATGCGCCCATGTGCTTGCTTTTGCGAATTTTGAGCTTGAATAGCTCAAAATTTTACATAGGAAGTTTTAAAAAAGAGAATGCTAGTATTTTTTTTTATGTTGCCTATCTATTTTTTAAATAACATTTTTTACTAGACCATGGCCCTCATTACGACCCTTGCGGAAATCAACCGACCGGACCGCCATAGCGTAAATAGCGTTTCCGCCATTGCACGATGGAGCAAAGTGCGGCTCATTCCGACCCATCGGGCACGAGCACCACGCCATGGCGGAAGTGCAAAGTCCGCGATGGCGGAAATGACCCCAAAACGGCCAACACCGCCGCCGTACGGCGCCCTAGGTGCAATACCGCCACCCATCTTAGCGGACACCGCAGTGAGCGCCAACCGGAAAGTACGGTGACCGTAAATATACGGAAACGGAAGTAAAAGCATGGTCCCGGAACGGGAAACATCACGCCGTACACCTATAAAACCACAAAATCCACACAACCATAAAAAATACTACCCTGAGACACATCCCAACCCGTCATCCACCCTAGTGAAACCAAGAAAAATGGGAAAAGTAGCGAAGAAAGCGTGCGACCGCAAGCGGCAGGTCCACTTCTCCCGTGAGGAACTCACGGTGCTCACGGAGACCCTCCAGGAGAATGCTGCCGTCGTCTTCTCCACGCAAATGACCAGGACGGCACTTGCGAACAAGAAGGCCATATGGGCCCTGGTGGCACAGCGTGTAAGTGCGGTGGGGACCGCACCCCGCAACCCACAGCAATGCAGAAAGCGATGGGACGACCTGCGGATACGCGTCCGTAGCATACTTTCTGCCAACCGCAACATTGCCACAGCTACCGGGGGAGGATCGGAATCACCCATCAAGTTGACCCCCTGGGAAGAAATCTGTGCCTCCACCATTGGAATGGAGAGCATAGAGGGAGTCGGAGGGATGGAGAAAGGAGTGCAGACATCCGAAGAATCAGGTAGGTGTCCCAAATAAAACAATGCCAAAACCACAATGTCCAATCATGTGAAGTACCACGTGCCCACATAGTGCAACAGGAACACATGTCCAGGAGAACGTCCACATACATAGGCCTGATAGCACACTTTAAAACTCACATCAAATACATAAATAATTAAAAATCCTAAAAACACCCTCTACACGTGCAGCAGGCACACCCTAACTGCAGGCTGCCAAACAACTGCACCCTCACTCCACACACAAATGAAACCACCTCCAAGGCCCTGACCCAAATCACCCTCAGGTACCACCCCAATGCATGTGATACATTGCCATTCCAATTCCCACAGACCCATTAATAACGCTCGCCCTCCTTTACTCCACCACAGGGTCCGATCCAAACGACGAGCTCCAGGACACCCCTACCAGCACACCTGCAAAGAGGGCCAAGACCAACGGCCAAAGACCCTCCACCTCAGCTGCACGGATCAAGACACGGCAGCAGCACAAATCAAGTGACAGCACACAGGAGGGAACTCCAACAGGCACCCCAGCAGCCAGCATGCCCACAACACCACCACCACAGGTCCCCCCAATGGATGCCACAGTAGGCACTGCTTCTGGTGGCAGCAGCACCATAGGTGATGCTGCATTAATGGCAGCATGCTCCGACACAGAAAACGGGGATGTCGAAGTTAGATCCATCCATGACCTGTCTCAATCCCCCTGTCTGTTCCATCCCGTACACCATGAGGATACCACGCAGGGGCACCCACAAGACGACGACTGGCCATCCCCCACAAGCCCTGTGGCAAGGCAACATGAGGTGATCAGCCCCTCTGTGACACCACCGCAAATGGCCATGGCCCAGCAGAGGCAACAGTCCCTCGACCAGTTAATCGTGCAACAGCAGCAACTGGCCACGCTCCTCAAGGACCATGCCGATGAATGTGGGGGCACTAAGGCAGACATAGAAACATCAACTGAGACACTGAGGGCAGAAATGGAGAGAAGTACAGAGACACTAAGGGCACAAATGGAGAGTAGCACCGAGAGCCTGAGAGTACAAATGGAGAGTAGCACCGAGAGCCTGAGAGTACAAATGGAGAGAAGCACCGAGAGCCTGAGGGGGGAACTGCATGCGACGTCCAAAGACGTATGTGCCGAACTTGCCGCAGTGCGCCGTGTGCTCACTGAGCTCTCACAAACCCTTAGGGACATGCATGGACGTGAGCAGGCAGAGACATCATCCGTTGCAAGTTCCGTCCAGGGCAGCCCCCAACGTAGATCTGGGAGGAACCTGCGCTCCACAGGCAGGGGTGCCCCTGATACCCGCAGAGGGGGCTTGCAATAGCGACAGCCCACTGACAATGAGCATCTTTGGACACTGGTGTTCGGGGGGGAGGTAGGAGGGTGGAGGGGGTGTGTTGGGCTCACTTGGGTGGCGTGTCGATAGGGTGTTTAACATGATATCACATATGCCATAAACAATGTACGATCATGCAATGAGATGTGTGGACATTGATCTTTGTGTACGAGGCCATTATAGGCGTACAGTCCATATTGTGCATGTCCCAGACACACACAGTGCCACGAGTCCCGTGTCCATGTATCAGCCACCAGGCGTGAGTGCTAGAAGCATGCATCTATGAGATGCTGACGAATGTCACGGCCCTCCTGTGCCTCGCAGACTCCTTGAGGTGCTGCCACATCCCCACCCTCATCATGACCATCATCAGGTGCTTGCAGTTCTGCGTCAGGGGGCATGGGCACATTTCTACGTACGCACATGTTGTGGAGCATGACACATGCCATGACCATCTTTGCAACCTTCACATGGCGGTACAGGAGTGCCCCGCCAGACCTGCTGAGGCAGCGGAAACGAGTCTTCAGTAGGCCGAATGCCTGTTCTATGACTACACGGGTACGTGAGTGGGCATGGTTGTAGTCCTCCTCATGCTGGTCCCGTGGGTTCCGGACTGGTGTGAGGAGCCATCTCTTCAGTGGATACCCGGCATCACCTGTATGTGGACAGGAAAGGAATATTGAGGAATGCCATTGTTACGTACGCACCCCCCCCCCTTCCTGCCAGGTCATTGCCGCATCACATACCCCACATCATCATGCATGAAATGAGACTCACTGAGTAGCCAGGATCTGTTCCCTGCGTGTCGCTCCATGTAGCGTGGTATAGTAGAGTTCCTCAAGACCATAGAATCATGAGTTGATCCAGGGAATCTGGCACAACAATGTGTAATGATCCTGTTGGAGTCACACACCATTTGTACATTCAGGGAATGAAATTGTTTTCGGTTGCGGTACTGGGCCTCCATGGCATGTGGGACGACCAATTCCACATGGGTGCAGTCGATGGCACCAATGCAACCCGGTATGCCGGCAAGTGCATGGAATCCCACTTTTGTGTTCGTAATTTCCTGCTCCGAGCGTGGTAGAGAGATGTAGTCGTCTGCGTGCTTCAGGAGGGCATCGAGCACTTGCAATAGTGTCCGTGAGAACAGTGGCTGTGATATGCCATGCAACTGTCCGACTGTGTGCTGGTAGGTGCCTGTGGCCAGGAAGTGTAGTACAGACACCACCTTCAGTAGGGGTGGGATGGCGGTTGGGCTATCTATCATGCTGACAAGGTCAGCCTGTGTCATGTCCACAATGGCGGTTATGGTGTCCCGGTCCAAACGGTAGAGGGTGTGGATCTGCTCATCAGTGAGGTTGACCGGATGTGCTCGGAGGCGTGGGATTGCGGGCTGCCTACGTGGTGGTAGTGGCTGTGCTGGCGGCCCTTGCTGGCCCTGCCTTGCCCTCCTCCTCCTCCTGCGTCTCCGCCGTGCGGCCGGTAGTAGTTGGTGTTCGTCTTCTTCTTGAAGTTGGAGTACTTGCAGTGCTATCAGGTCCCCCAGGGCCAACATGGCTAGTCCTGCCGGTAGCATTTCGGAGTGGGTGTGGTTGTGGGAGGAGACTGGGTGTGCAATTTATGTGTTTTCAGGCTGTATGGCCTCCACCTGTGGTGATTCATTCCACCTGTGCAAGCTGCACTCCCCTTTGGGCGAGCACGTCCCGCACACAACGCTGCAATTCGACGAATGGCATCTTGCTATTGCAATCATGTATTTGTACCCGATGGCAGTGTAACATTGGTAGATATGTTCATTCGGCTATGGTCCCATTGTTTCACATACTATCTTTGCAGTCGCGAACAGACTTGTGAAGGGTCAGTGGAACGTAGTACTCGAGTAACGGTGGACCCTCATGCAACACTGTACCGAGCTTCACCGACGGGCGGGGCGTTCCATTTGTGAGTGAAGGCAGTTGCCATTTTCACACACAGCCGCACTAGATGGATTAATTTGTGGTTTCAAGCGGCCACAGATGCCTTTTCGACGTGATGTTGCAAATGAGGAATTCGAAGGGCGGCGCTTTCGGTTTTCAGCTAGCGGCGAGGAGATGCCCACAGGTCTGACTGCAAATATAACGTTCTATTGTTCAATGTCCTTGGGACAGGGGCCATGGCGAGGATGCAATGATTGATATGAATAGTATGGGATGCGCAATAGCGACGTGGGCGATGAGGCCGGACGTTCCCAAATACATGTTACTTCACAACACTGGAATAACGGGCTGGGGCACGGTGGATTTTGCAGGCTGCATAACGCACAGACTCAATGGAAATTTCACATATTATGTGAGTATGGAAACAGGCATTTTCATTACGGGATGAGGGTATGATGTATGGATGCATGGACAGATGATTTGATACAGAGTTTGCCATGTACAGGGCTTCTTGGAATCTATCCGCCTCCCCTGCGCTATGTGATGCAGGGCTGCCATAGTGGGGCCATCGTCTATCTGGCCTTGTTGAGCCCTCCCTGTCTCGACGCGCCTTCAGACACTTGTGTCTATGCACGTTACCAATCCCATCTGATGGATTCTGTTTTAACAGACGCATGCACAGGTACACTCGTTTGTGATAGTGTTTTCACCTCGATATAGATAGTTATGATTCGCAAGTGGTTTTTGGGTGGTGATGATCCTTTGGAGTGGGCTAGCATGCATATGGCTGTGGATTTGGTGTGATCATTGAAGTGAGTAATTCAAATGTAGTTCTGATGGCCATACTATTCTTTTTCATTTCATTTGGTTGACAGGTATCTCCTCCCCTTTTGCCACTGCCATCTGTATGCCACTCCTGCAGATGGATTTTACTCCCGACACCTGCTGCTTCGTGTTAATCAGTGGAGCAGCATTACGATCTTATGGGACGATCGCCAATGGGCCACATGCCCTTACGCAGTACTAGTGGCTAGGAGCAACATTTCGGCCTTTCAGCTGGACTAGTGCCTCCCTATTGGGACGGCCCTGCGGTTCTAGGCGCTTCCATGTTGCCTTTTCGTACGGGAATGTAGCCCCTGTGTACCATGAAGGAACAGGGCGTCACACAAGAAGTAGCTGGTCATTTATTGCGGATGCAGCCCACGATAATGAAATATATTTTGGAGTTCATGGCCTAATGGCTGTATGGGCTTGGTGAATTTGTTGTGCATTAAATTTCTATTCTGATATGAACCGTGTAGCGTTCTTCTTTGCGAGTGATGTGGCATATTCCTATTTGGGGAGCCCAGTGAGGTCAGGGATAAGGGCTGCCATTATGACTGTTTTGATGATGTCATGCTCAGGGGCGGGGGATTACCTTTTGTGAAACAGATGCCGGTCAGCCAGTTGGATTGGTGGAATGATGTGATTATCAGAATATTGCTGGTCACAGGTGCCTGTGTTTGCGTGCGTTTCTTGGTGGGAGACTGAGGTCATGTCCATTTGTATAGCTTCTGTATTCGTGCCATCTGTGCCCTGCAGCTCCCATTGGGCACTCTTGAGATTCATTTGTTCGTTGGCAGGCATGGATGACTTGTACATTTCACTGGTTGCATTGTGTGACTTCATTGCACCTACGGGGGGTTGTACAATGTGGCCAGGGAGCGGTGTACGAGCACTCAGTAGGGCCGTTTACGGTTGATTCGCGATGCCGTACTTCTCACCATGGCGGAATGGTACTTTCCGCCGTGCTTGATGGCGTTAGGTGCATGTCCGCTAGGGTCGGAATTCGCGTACCGTTGCGCCATGGTGGTAATTACGGTTTGGCATGGCGCGCGCGCGCGTGCTTGGTGCAGTTAGCGTTGGCGTTCACTACGGTGTCGCTAATGGCATTGTACTTTGCGGTGACGGGTCATGATCGCACCGAGCGCTATTCGATGGCGGTATTGCATTTCCGCCATCGTTTTTCGATTTCCGCCAGGGTCGTAATGAGGCCCCATGCCTTTAAGGGCTCTCCCAGGATCAAGTCCATGAAGCAAGTCTTCTATCTTAGAAAGCTGAGGCATAGCAAAAAACATGGGTAAATGAATAACCTATGACAGGTGAAATGCTGTAACTTCTTTCAGTAAGAAAGCAGATTTGACCCATAAGGTTAGTTTATCCTTAAAAGACTGGAGACATGCAAGAGAATTTGAAAGAGCCTAGAGTCCCAAAACTCTCCTCACTGAGGTACAGCTATCGGTAATGCATCTTTAAAAGAAATGAGACTTGATAGGCAAAAATGCATGAGCTCGAAACTGTCAGAACTAGATATAAATCCCAGGCGGGGACTTTAACATGCTTAGGAGGAAACACATTGACTAGTGCTTAAGAAAGTGAATGAGCAAAATAGGATCTTTGATCAGGCATGAGAGGGCATTGTCCAGCTTGATAGCTCTGAAAAGTATTAGCATCCTTGGCAGACTTAGCCAAAGAAAGCATAAACTGTACCGGAGAGGCACAATGGGTCAAACTAACTAGCATGCTACCAACTCACAAACCTTCACCAGCAAACAACTTGGTAGACAATGTCTTGCATCGAGAATCAGAAGTTGCAGGGGAGCAGTTTGAGTATTGGTGCCAGAATCGAGCCAGTTAGCATCTAGATGCAGTCCAAAGAGGTGCCTTTGCCGGCTTGTCCTAATGCAATGGGTCCTAACTCTGTCACCATGACTGAAGATGACAGGGCCTTGTCAAAGCTACCTGGCAACTGTTGCCTGAATTACTCCTACTATTTAAAACGGTAAGTAGGGAATGGTAACTTCAAAGGTTGTAATTCCTCATTAATATCTTTATCAATACAGGAACGGGAATGCAGACTATTCTTTCTGAAGGTGGAGGGAGAGTGGCATCCAGACAGTTCACTAGGGGGAATGAGACCACTTGTGGTGCTTTTTCTCCTCTTGCCAGCCACCGTATGTGAAATGGACTGCAAAGTGTGTCCTCCTGAGAGCGGTGTTCAACTCTCATTTTTCATCTCCAAATATCAGGCCTTCTTGGAAGAGGGCTTAGAAGCAGAAGACTCTGGCAAACCACAATCCACTATTTCATGTTACTTTAAGGTATATCATGTGGGGGTTAGTGTCTAACATATGCCTTGTACAGGCCCTACAAGGCTTGAAACCTGTTAGGCAGAATCCAGGGCAGTTCCCTTAGGGAGCACTACCCCAGATTAGGACTACAGGTGAAAGCAATAAATCCCCTTTGGTATCAGTCTGTACCACAAATATTTAGTTGGTAGCTGTGGCTGAGCAGTCAGACTTATCTCAAGAGGGAGATGAGCAGTATTCAGGGTTGGCACAATAGGTAGTACAGTACTATGGAACAAGGAAACACTGACCAAAGTTTTGTATTAAAAAGAGAATATATATTTATTTTATACACTTCGAAGTCCACACACAGATCACAGTTAATAAAATAAGTTAAGTTTAGTCAAAAGAAAAGCATATACAACTCCCTATTCAATGATAGATACGTTTGCGGTAGAGTGAAAACTGAGCAAAATGGCACAGTGAAAACCAACTACAAATGGCACTCTAACAATGTACCGAAAGGGAGGGAAAGCACAAGTGAAACCGAAATACCTTCAGACACCCCCTAGCAACACTTCCCTGAAGTTTTATGGGCAAGTAATGCACAGTAACACTTTAGCCAAAAGATAAGTGAATGAAAACTGAGCAAAATGGCACTTCACAAGTTAAAACAGTAGGAAGGAAGAGGGGTTTAGAAGATTTAGGTGCATCCACACATTTCTCATTGAAAACTAATCTAGTGAGAGCAGATCTAACAAATCAGCCAGAGTCAATAGGCCTGAGCGAGAGTCAGTGGTACAGGACCAGGAGCAAAAATGTTCTTGTAGCTGCAGTCAAGTCATTAGCAGAAAATTGTTGAAGAGGTAGATGCGAGGCAAAAGACAATGTTAAGAGAGAGGGTGGCCGACCCCACAAGTAGTTAAAGGATTTAAAACCCCTTTAGGGCTACCACAGAAAAAGGGCGGCCTATGCGAACAATGTACCTTAAACGTGAAGAAGTGGCTCCTGCGGTGGCGGTTGTTCCTGGTAGTTCCTGCAGGTCGAGGGATCCAACAGAGGAAGAGAGGCTCTCGTAGTGGAGGGACCCTTCAAGTCGCTGAACTACCCAGGGATGAAACCAGCCGCGGTGCTGCCAAACAAAGTTGAAAAGGTACGCTCCTTTTAATCGCGGTCCGGGTCGATAGCTGCCTGGCTATCCGGTCTCCAAGTGCTGGGCACTGTCGATTCAACCAAGGCAGGTCCGAGGAAGCGATAAGTGAACTGGTTGACCCCACCAGCTCAAGGGAAAGAGGCTCTTTCGCTGAAGATCTCCTCTCGTCGTGTGGAAGAAAAGTGGCGAGACGATCCGGCAGGGCTTCACCGGTGGTGTAGATGCTGAAGATGTCTCTGGCTTCTCCCCCCTTCGGTTCTGTAGTTCCAGTGGCAACGTCTTCCTCTTCCAGTCCTCAGGACCCTGCTTTTATGCAGAGAGAGACCCATTCATACAGCCTAGCTGTCACTCACACAGTGGAGTTGTCATCCTGGTGGGAGACCCTCCAGCCTATCAGGTTAGAGTGCAACCTGAGTTGCTGTGGCAACTCTGTACAGGGGTTCTACTCCCCCTCCCAAACAAGAGACCCACCCCAGATTCAGAGGCGCCGAAAGGAGGGCTTCTGGGCACAAGCCCGCCAAAAGAGCGAACAAAGGATCCCTGACCTGAGTTAGAAAAATAGAGTAAGACTCGATAAAGAAGTTTTATCAAAGTTCTGGCAAATAAAACCTACCGGAGTAAAGTTAATAATAAAATAAACCGGCGGTATGTTAGAGGCTGTCAGTAAAAGTATTAGCCTCGAACAATGGGAAAATCCCATAGGAAAATATTCGCGGTCGAATATAAAAAGGTAGTAACCACTGCCACCAGCCAGAAACTTTGTAGAGGGGGACTTTAAGGTAACCTCTCGAAAATGAACATAGGGGAAAAACTATTAACCCCTTCCAGTACTTCCATATTAAGATGGGGTGTACTGATTTAGTTCATAGAGATTGACTAGTAAAGTCAATGGGGACTTTACATGCCCTGGGAGATAGTAGTCAGTCCCAGGGAATGGAGTCCATGTTTGGGGGTCGCTACGACACCCCTGTGTCACTGCATGGAGGGTGCTGTGTAACACATGTGCATAAAGATGGTTCCTATGGATGAGAGAAAAGATCCCATAGGCATTAAACACAAAAATAGCCTAGAACACACATAGCAAAGATGCCTAAGAGTGGGAAAAAGAGTCTCACTCTTAGCAGGCAACGATAAATAAACCCTTCAAATCCAGCAAAGCTGCTGGGGGACTCTATAGGTAAGGGAAATGTAGCCATAAGTGAGATTTTTCCCTAACACTTGTTCCCCCCCCCCCCCAGATTAAGGGACAGGAGGATCTAATCCACTCCTGGATGAGTCTCATACCTCTAGTCGGTTATAAACATCCTAGAGAGACCATCAGCATTTTGGTGGTGACATCCTCACCTGTGCTCAATGGTAAAATCAAACCCTTGGAGGCAGATTGACCATCTCAGCAGTTTTGGGTTTTCCCCTTTCATTTGCATCAAACATCTCAAGGGTTGGTGGTCTGTTTGAATGGTGAAAATAGATCCATATATGTATGGTCTAAACTTCTTCAAAGCCCACACAATGGCAAAACATTCTCTCTCAATAGTTGCCCACCTTGTCTCAGGTTCCTTCAGTTTCCTACTGATGAAGCAAATGGGGTGCTCCCTACCTTTCTCATCCAGTTGACTGAGTACTGCACCTTTACCTATATTGGAAGCATCTGTCTGTACAATGAAGGGTTGGTGGTAGTCAGGAGCTCTGAGAACTGGAGCTTGACAAAGGGCTTTCTTCAGGCTTTTAAAGGCCTGATTGCACTCCTCCTTCCATTTGATCTTTTTAGGGAATTTAGGAGAGGAGATTACATTCAGTGGAGAAGCTATGGATCCATAGTTCTCAATGAAATTCCTGTAATACCCAGTGAGGCCTAGGAAGGCTCTCACCTGGGTTTGAGTAGAAGGGGTTGTCCAATTTTGTGCAGCTTCAATCGTGCTGAGCAAAGGCCTTATTTCACCACCTCCTACCTCATGCTCAAGGTAGACCACTTTACTCTGACCAATTTGACATTTGTTTGGCTTTATGGTCAGCTGGGCCTGTTGCAGAACCTGCAAAACATATCCTAGGTGGCCAACATGTTCTTTCCAAGTAGGGCTGAACACTGCAATGTCATCCAAGTATGCCATGGGGAAGTCCTCCATCCCATTCAGAAACTGATTAACCATCCTTTGGAATGTTGCAGGGGCATTCTTCAATCCAAAAGGCATAACCTTAAACTGGTATAAGCCAACTGGGGTGGAGAATGCAGCTTTCTCCTTGGCATGGTCAGTCAGGGATATTTGCCAATAGCCTGACGTGAGATCAAATGTGCTGAGGAACTTGGCTGAACCATAGTCTATCCACCAGCTCATCTGTCCTTGGCAAAGGATGGGCATCAGTCTTAGTGACTACATTTAGAGCTCTATAGTCCACGCAGAATCTCAATTATTTGGATCCTGCCTTTGGTACTAACACTACTGGGCTAGACCATGGACTAGTAGAGGGCTCTATTACCCCAAGATCAAGCATCTTGTTGACCTCTCCTTTGATGTGGGTCCTTACATTTTCTGACATCCTGTAGCCCCTGCTTTTGACAGGTAAACAGTCACCAGTTTGGATATCATGTTGGCTCCAAGGGGTCAAACCTGGTGTCCGAGAGAACAGAGGGGCGAATTGATTTAACTAAAGTTTGCACTCCTGCTGTTGTTTAGGTGTCAGATTAGAGAGATTGACTCCTCCTATTTTTTAATCTAAAGGTTTGCCTCTGAGGTGGTCAGGCCAAGGTTCACTCTCTTCCTCCTCTTGAGCTGAAGCTAGTAGCAAAGCTCCCAGTTCTGGTCTCGAGACATAAGCTTTTAGACGGTTGATGTGAAAGACTCTAGGAGGCTCCTTAGGATTGCCTAAGTCCACCAGATAGTTTACCTCTCCAAGTTTTCCCATGACCTTGAAGGGTCGCATCCATTTATCCTGCAATGCCCTCTGCCTTGTGGGTACCATAACAAGAACTAGCTGGTCTTGAGCGAACTCAACCATGTTGTCCTTTTGGTCATGCCAATGCTTGACCAGAGCCTGACCTGCTTTCAAGTTATCACTTGCTTCAGCCATCATATGTGACATTTGTTAGGCAGAAACCTATGCAGTTCCCTCTGGGGCCACTGCAAAAGATTTAGGACTACAGGTGTTTGGCAGTAAACCAACTTGGTAGCAGTCTGTACCACACAGATTCACTTGGTAGCTGTGGCAGAGCAGTCAGACTTCCCTCAAGAAGAGTTAGGCAGTATACAGAGTATTCACAATAGGTCAAGAGAACACAATAGAACAAGTAAACACTGACTAGGGCATGGTGTAAAAGAGATATCATTATTTATTTAAAACCACATCTAGAAAAAACACACAGGCACTAATAGTAAGCAATCCAAAAACACGGTCACTAAAAGATATACACTCCCTTAAAAGAATATTAGACAAGTCTTAAGTAAAGCCCCCACTTATTTTCAGACAGCGGTGAGCGCTTAACGTAGATGGCACTCTAATAATTCGTTTTAAAAAGGGAGACAAAAGCAGAGAATAAATTGAAACAGATCCCAACACTTTTTCACGAACACAACAAGAGAGGAAGGCAAAGTAACACTGAGTTTTAGAGTCAGTAGGCCGGATCCGCTTTAAGAGGATCAAAACGAAATGTGTCCAAGGTCACACGGTTGCAGTGCATAAAAGTCTTGAAAAGGTTCAAAAAGAGTGGGACCAAAGAAAGAGACCAGTTAGAGGGTCAAGGTGGCCAGCCCAGTCCAGAAGTTTAAGGGGTTATTATTACCTTGTAGCAATCTTTAGAAAGGGAGGCCCGGTGGACACGGTACCTTAAAGTGGTGAGAATACTCCAGCGGGGGCAGTTGTTCCTGGCAGCGGATGCAAGTCGGTGCTTCGTCCGGGGGAAGAGAAGATCTCATCAGGGAGGAAAACAGGAGTCTGTTGCACTGCCAGGGAAGAAACCAGCCGCAGAGTTTCTCAGGTACAAGGAGCGGTCCGTGGATTCTCGGTCCAGTGGTAAGTGGCTATACGGTTGCTGGGGTGCTTGGCACGGGCAATTCGACCACAAACCGGTCTGGGGTGCGATGAGAAGAAGGTAAACTGTTTGTGCCCACCAGTCAGGGGAAGAAACCTCTCCAGCCGGGAGATCTTCTCTGTAGTCGGGAAGTGGTGAGTCGGTTCCGCAGGGCTCCACCGGTGGTGTCGTCGTGGTAGGTCGGCTCAGCTTCTCCCTCGTCGGATTCTCAGGTCCTGTGGCGACTTCTGAAGTTCCAGTCCCCAAAGCCCTGCTTTTATGAAGCATACCCCCATTCACTCAGCCTGGCTGTCAATCAAACATGCTAAGTGGTGAGCCGGCCGGCTCACCACTTGGGCCAATCACAGAAGAGTGCGACTTGAGTTACCAAGGTAACTCAGTCCAGGGTGCCTAAACCCCCTCCCACACCCCCTGTGGTACCCAGACAGAGTGGCACCACTTTTGGAGGCTTCTGTGGAGAAGCCTGCCAAAATGTGGAACAAAGGGCTCAACTTGGGTTGGAGTCACAGAAGCGAACACAAACGCCATTTTAGAACCGAGTTCTGGCAAAAAATACCAACCGGAGAATTAATATTAAATAAATAAACCGGCGGTATGTTCGAGGCTATAGGAATTAAATAATTAAAGTTGGTAGCCTCGAACAATGGGAAAATCCCATAGGAAAATATTTGCGTTCGAATATAAAAAGTAGTATCCACTGCCACCAGCCAAAACTCGATCAGGGGGGACGGAGACGTGCCCCCTCGACTAACAGACCCCAGGGCAATCGAATTGCCCCGGCCAGTACGTCCACAGTATGATGGTTTGCACTGGTTCTGTTCAGAATTTGAGACTAGTAAAGTCAATGGTGACTTTACATGCCCTGGGAGAAGTAGTCAGTCCCAGGGTATGGAGTCTATACTGGGGGTCACTATGACACCCCTGTGTTACTGCACTGAGGGTGCTGTGTAACACACATCACAAAAACACATGAAGCCCTATGGAGTAAAAGACCCCCATAGCCCATTAAACACATCTAGAGTCAAAAAACACACTCAAATCATGCCCAAGAGTGAGGGTAAAAGAGTCTCACTCTTGGCAGGAGAAAAAAATAAACCCCAAAAATCCAGCAAAGCTGCTGGGGGACTCACTAGGTTAGGAAATTCAGCCTAAACAGAGAATTCTCCCTAACACTCGACCCCCCAGACTAAGGGACAGGAGGATTTAATCCACTCCTGGATGAACCTCATACCTCTAGTCGATGACATACATCCTAGAGAGTCCATCAGCAGTTTGATGGTGACACCCTGACCTAGGTGCTATGGTCAAGTCAAAGGTTTTCCTTTGCAAGCTGTGGAGAAGCCCGCCAAAAAGTGGAACAAAGGGCTCGACTTGGGTTGGAGTCACAGAAGAGAACACAAACGCCATTTTAGAATCGAGTCCTGGCAAAAAATACCAACCGGCGAATTAATATTAAATAAATAAACCGGCGGTATGTTCGAGGCTATGAGAATTAAATAATTAAAGTTGGTAGCCTCGAACAATGGGAAAATCCCATAGGGAAATATTCGTAGTCGAATATAAAGTAGTTTCCACTGCCACCAGCCAAAACTCAATCAGGGGGGACGGAGACATGCCCCCTCGACTAACAGACCCCGGGGCAATCGAATTGCCCCGACCAGTACGTCCACAATATGATGGTTTGTACTGGTTTCTGTTAATAATTTGGGACTAGTGAAGCAATGGTGACTTTACATGCCCTGGGAGACAGTAGTCAGCCCCAGGGTATGGAGTCTATGGTGGGGTGTCACTATGACAACCCTGTGTTACTGCACGGAGGGTGCTGTGTAACACACATAGTAAAAACACATGAGACCCTATGGAGTAAAGGACCCCATAGCCCATAAAACACATTAACAGTCAAAGGAACACCATAAATCATGTCCAAGAGTGGGAAAAAAAAGACTCACTCTTGGCAGGAGAAAAAAACAAACTCCAGAAATCCAGCAAAGCTGCTGGGGGACTCACTAGGTTAGGAAATTCAGCCTAAAGAGAGAATTCTCCCTAACAACATTCTCCTCTGGAGTCCTATCAGATAGTCAATGACTCTGACTGGTGTGGGGGAAGGAGCACTCTCCAACCCCTCCTTGATCAGGGTCAATGGACCTCTGACCGGATGGCCATAGAGAAGTTCTAAGGGACTGTAACCTACTCCCTCCTGAGGGACTTCTCTGTATGCAAAGAGAAGGCATGGCAGTAAAAGATCCCACTTTTTCTTAAGAGGGTCTTCTAAAGCTCCCATCATGCTCTTCATGGTTCTGTTAAACCTTTCTACCATTCCATTCCATTTGTCTGAGGGTGGTATGCGGTTGAGAATTTGTAGGTAACTCCACAGTTTTTCCACATGGCCTTCACGTAGCGGGACATAAAATGTGACCCCCTGTCGGATATTACCTCCTTAGGAAACCCAAACCTGGTAAAAATACCAAGGAGGGCCTTAGCTACAGCTGGAGCTGTAACAGTCCTTATAGGAATTGCTTCAGGGAACCTAGTAGCATGGTCTACTACAACAAGTATAAAACTGTTGCCTGAAGAAGTTGGAGGATCAGGGGGACCAACAATGTCGATTCCTACCCTCTCAAATGGTACTCCCAACAAAGGGAGAGGCACTAAAGGTGCCACGTTCTTGGATCCACTTTTACCAGAGGTCTGGCAAGTGTGGCAACTCTTGCAATACTTATCTACTTCAGCCCCCATTTTATGCCAATAAAAGTCGAGAGAGAGCCTTTCCTTGGTCTTCTTGAAGCTCAAGTGACCAGCCAAAGGTATCTCATGGGCTAGTTGCAAGAATTGGAGTCTGTTTGCTTGGGCCACTACAAGTCTTTTGTAGTTCCCAGGAGTTGACTCTGTTGGTTCACTATAGAAGAGGCCATCTTCCCAGTGTAACCTATATTTCCCAGGCTCTTGTCCTTCAAGCTGAGAAGCTGCATGGTGGCGAATACCTTCCAGAGTTGGACATTGTCTTTGTCCTTTACTGAAGTCTGCCCTTTGGGGTCCTCCTTCTGCCAGTAAAGACTGCAGCTCAGGATGGTCCACAGGGTCAAGATCTCCAATGAGTTCCTGGCCTCCTACTAGATCTGAGTCCTCAGGCTCTAGTTCAACCACAGGGTTGTACCTCACTCTCAGCCTCAGCTGGAGGAGGAATCACAGGTGTGATATTTGCTAATCTAGGAGATTTCCTGGTTGACAGCACTGGAGTGCTTTCTGCTGTCTTTTTCTTTGAAGTCTTAGGTTTCCCCTTTGCTTCTGGTTGCTGAGAAATAGTAGTTAGTAACTCCAGTGGTGTATATTTCCATCATCTCCCCAGGAAAGCCTCTCAAGGTCCTCTCCCTTGCAGGTCTGGTAAGCTCCTGTAATCTCTTACTAGGAGGTCTGTGAGTACTTGACACTACTCCCAGGTCTTTCAGATCATTGCCCAACAGCACCCTTCCTGGTACTTCAGATTGTACACTCACAGGTATCCTGACAGTCATTTCATTGCACTGGATGAGAGCTGGTAATTGGGGAAGCATCTGCACAGGCCCTCCAGCTAACTTGGTGAGGCGTTTGGGTGCCTTAGCAACATCCTCCACCTTGAAAAAAGATTTGTCCACCACAGTTATGATGGCCCCAGTGTCTCTAATGGCAGGGGTCCCCTGAGCATGGACTAGGACACTGTTTTTATAATACTCTTTAGTATTAGGAGGGATAGAATTATACACATCTAAATTCTGTTGTTGCCACAACCCAAGAGATACTAAAGATACACTAGCTGAGACTCCAATGGGATCATCAGCCAGCAATTGAATGTTTCCACTAGCCATCTGTACTTCCTCCTCTGGAGCGAAGGCTAAGGAGACAGTGTGGACCCCTGAAGGTTTACTCTTACATCTGGGATCCCCTTTCACATGGTCAGTTGAGCCACAAACATAACATTTTTCAAATGTCTTTATGAATGGTGGCTTGTTCTGACCTCCATCTGGTCTGGGACCAGTAGGTACACTAGCCTGATTTGGTTTCCCCTGTGGCTTACCCTTAGAATTTTGTTTGTGGCCCTCTTTGGAATTGGAATTATTTGAATTCTCTTTGGTGTCTTTCTTAGGCTGCTTTCCCTCATCCTTTTTCTGAGTTATCCCTGAATCCTTGTGAGTAGCCCTGTTGGCAACCCATAAGTCAGCAGCCTTAGCTAATTTCTTAGAATCCAATTCTTTTGCTGTCTTAGCTCAAGAGAGCAGGCATCATAGATAGACTCCATCATAACAAGATTTCTCATTCCTTCATAAGTGTTAACTTTATAACTCTTAACCTATCCCTCTAAGTTCTTCAAACATTCATTCACCCAAGTAGCCCAAGGGGTACTATCATGCTTTTTGTGGGTCCTAAACCTCTTAAGGTACTGGGAAGGAGTCTTCCCAAATCTAGCTATCAGAGCTAGCTTTACACATTCATAGTCCATCCTATCCACCTCCCCCAACTCCATTACCACATCAGATGCAACAGGAGGGAGCCTAGAGAATAGCCAGGGGATCAACTGATTCCCTGTGATATCCTGGAGCCCATGATTGTATTTAAACATAGCAAGCCAATCTAACACATCCAACTTAGGTTCATACATACCCACAAATCTCTTTAGGCATCCGGGATCTTTTTGGACTGGAAGATCTAGAGGATTCGGGGAGAGAAGCATTTTCCAAAGACAATTTCTTCATCTCAAGCTCATGGTTGAGCTCCATTTCTTTGAGCCTTAGTTCTTGATGCCTCTGTTCAGTTTGGGCACTAATTCTTTTGAATTCAAGCCCAAGTCTCATTTTTTCTAGAGATATAAATTCAGGATTTAAGTGGGACCTGGTAAGGGTCCAGTAGCTACAGGTTGAGGCCCTTGAGCAGGCAGAGGACCAGAGGGGGTGACATAGTTATCCTCCTATTCCTCATCTGTCTCAATAATAACATTTTCAACATTATCCTCATTACTGTTTGCCACATTTGCTGGAGTAGTAGGGCCTACAGAACCACTACCCAGACTTTGTTTCTCTAACAGTCTATCAATCATTTCTGTTTTCTTGCCTTTGACAGGAAGACCTTTATGTCTGCACAAATCTTTAAGATAATCAGCAGTTTTTGCAAGGAGGGTCTCCTGACTATAACTTTCCATTTTTGACTTTTGTTAAAATGACTTTTTGTGATTGTTAACCTTGTGGTTAGTTGCACCAAGGCACTAGTAACACACTAAAATGTCAGTCCAATACTTTTATCCTCACCGCTGTACACCAGTGTTAGGCAGAATCCAGGGCAGTTCCCTTAGGGAGCACTACCCCAGATTAGGACTACAGGTGAGAGCAATAAATCCCCTTTGGTATCAGTCTGTACCACAAAGATTTAGTTGGTAGCTGTGGCTGAGCAGTCAGACTTATCTCAAGAGGGAGATGAGCAGTATTCAGGGTTGACACAATAGGTAGTACAGTACTATGGAGCAAGGAAACACTGACCAAAGTTTTGTATTCAAAAGAGAATATATATTTATTTTATACACTTACTCAACACATAGATCACAGTTAATAAAGTAAGTTAAGTTTAGTCAAAAGAAAAGCATATACAACTCCCTATTCAATGATAGATAAGTTTGCGGTAGAGTGAAAACTGAGCAAAATGGCACAGTGAAAGCCAACTAGAAATGGCACTCTAACAATGTACCGAAAGGGAGGGAAAACACAAGTTAAACCGAAATAACTTCAGATACCCCCTAGCAACACTTCCCTGAAGTTTTGTGGACAAGTAATGCACAGTAACACTTTAGCCAAAAGATAAGTGAATGGAAACTGAGCAAAATGGCACTCCACAAGTTAAAACAGTAGGAAGGAAGAGGGGTTTAGAAGATTTAGGTGCATCCACACATTTCTCATTGAAAACTAATCTAGTGAGAGCAGATCTAACAAATCAGCCAGAGTCAATAGGCCTGAGCCAGAGTCAGTGGTACAGGACCAGGAGCTTAGGAGCAAAAATGTTCTAGTAGCTGCAGTCAAGTCTTTAGTAGAAAATTGTTGAAGAGGTAGATGCGAGGCGAAAGACAATGTTAAGAGAGAGGACGGTCGACCCCACAAGTAGTTAAAGGATTCAAAACACCTTTAGGGCTACCACAGAAAAAGGGCGGCTTGGCGGAATATTGTACCTTAAACGTGAAGAAGTGGCTCCTGCGGTGGCGGTTGTTCCTGGTAGTTCCAGCAGGTCGAGGGATCCAACAGAGGAAGAGAGGCTCTCGTCGTGGAGGAAGGTTCAAGTCGCTGCACTACCCAGGGATGAAACCAGCCGCGGTGCTGCCAAACGAAGTTTAACGAGGTATGCTCCTTTTAATCGCGGTCCGGATCGAAAGCTGGCTGGCTATCCGGTCTCCAAGTGCTGGCCACTGTCGATTCAACCAAGGCAGGTCCGAGGAAGCAATTAGTGAACTGGTTGACCTCACCAGCTCAAGGGAAGGAGGCTCTTTCGCTGAAGATCTCATCTCGTCGTGTGGAAGAAAAGTGGTGAGATGATCCGGCAGTGCTTCACCGGTGGAATAGATGCTGAAGATGGCTCTGGCTTCTCCCCCCTTCGGTTCCGTAGTTCCAGTGGCAACGTCTTGCTCTTCCAGTCCTCAGGAACCTGCTTTTATGCAGAAAGAGACCCATTCATACAGCCTAGCTGTCACTCACACAATGGAGTGGTCATCTTGGCGGGAGACCCTCCAGCCTATCAGGTTAGAGTGCGACCTGAGTTGCTGTGGCAACTCTGTCCAGGGGTTCTACTCCCCCTCCCAAACAACAGACCCACCCCAGACTCAGAGGCGCCAAAAGGAGGGCTTCTGGACAGAAGCCCGCCAAAAGAGCGAACAAAGGATCACCGACCTGGGTTAGAAAAATAGAGTAAGACTCGAGAAAGAAGTTTTATCAAAGTTCTGGCAAATAAAACCTACCGGAGTAAAGTTAATAATAAAATAAACCGGCGGTATGTTAGAGGCTGTCATTAAAAGTATTAGCCATGAACAATGGGAAAATCCCATAGGAAAATATTTGCGGTCGAATATAAAAAGGTAGTAACCACTGCCACCAGCCAGAAACTTTGTAGAGGGGGACCTTAAGGTACCCTCTCGAAAATGAACATAGGGGAAAAACTATGAACCCCTTCCAGTACTTCCATATTAAGATGGGGTGTACTGATTTAGGTCATAGAGATTGACTAGTAAAGTCAATGGGGACTTTACATGCCCTGGGAGACAGTAGTCAGTCCCAGGGAATGGAGTCTATGTTTGGCGGTCGCTACGACACCCCTGTGTCACTGCACGGAGGGTGCTGTGTAACACATGTGCATAAAGATGGTTCCTATGGGTAAGAGAAAAGATCCCACAGGCATTAAACACAAAAATAGCCTAGAACACACATAGCAAAGATGCCTAAGAGTGGGAAAAAGAGTCTTACTCTTAGCAGGCAAAGAGAAATAAACCCTTCAAATCCAGCAAAGCTGCTGGGGGACTCTATAGCTAAGGGAAATTTAGCCCTAACAAAACCCACCTTGGGATTAGACATAATGCAGCACATTCTTTTTAAAAAATAGGGAAACTGAGGGAGGAAGAATGCCATTAGAAAACTCACATCCTGACAATGTAACTCTGCCACAACTTCTGCCAGCTCCTTGATGACATTAAAAGTGTCATCACTATCCCATATGGCACTTTCCATTTATATTTTTGCTACTAGGAAACTCATTGAGTCCTACAGATAGTGATGATACGCCAATGGGATAGCAACATGACTTTCTAGGATTGGCTTGCTAAGGTGCGTTAGTCTATGTTTCTTCTTGGACAGGCTGCCTCTCACAAGCTTCCTGAATTAGACTTATAATCTGATCATCCTGTTGAGTAGTAGGAGGTGTTAATCGTACTGGACAGTGAAAAACAACATCGGTGTAGAAGATAATCCTAATGGCGTAGTGTCCTGTCTAAACGCTGAACTTTATTAACGTAACACCAAAGACATCCTGCAGTCGAATGGTGAAGGGATCCTAGTCTGAAACAACTAACCCACCATCACTTCAGTATTCTTTCATGAAAGCAGATTGGTGCTTAGAAGAAACACAAAACATTTAAAGCAACTCTGAACCTGGGAACAATGTGAAATGTGTAACATGGCAGTATCAATGCAAAAAAACACATTATGAAGTGACAGTTACATGTATAGCAAAACAGTGGGGCTACCAATCTGTTACCTTTGGTTCAAAAGAGGCTTTGTTCTGTGTGAGAAGTTCTTCTACACTTGCCCGTATTTCTTTTGAGATATTTCTGACATCAAAGGTTGCTATGTCTTCTCTAACTCCTCTCTTAGCAAGGAAGCTGTAATTAAAGATAAGTAGATTCATTAAATATTGCAAATAATGTAATGTTTAAAGGACATCAAAAATACACTTAAAATGAATGCATTTGAATGATTCCTCCTGCAGATTCCTCATTTTATGATATGCGCCTCGGGCACAGTCAGGTTCAGAAAACTATCGACCGCTGTTGAGATGGATTTTCAAAATCAGCTCTGAGAACAGATTCTGAGAGCCCACCCTATTCTGGTGAAAAGGGACACACATTAATGTTTAGCAAAACTCTACCTGGGTACTGTGACTGAACAGCAAGGCTTAGACTTAAGAGGGCGTGAGAGTGGTGAAGAGTTCAGTTAAGCACATATAGAGTACTTGCCTTGGAGGCAGAGGCAAACGGGGAGGGAGTCAGAGTTTGTAAGACTATAGACTTGGGAAATGATCTGGAGGACCGGTTAGTTTGATGTAACTCGTTACCATTTCTTGTTTCTTGGTGAACAACCTAACCCACCCTACCACCCACAGGAAAGTCATGTTAGAGTAAGGGCGGGCCACATAGACTTTTTTTGCTGGGTTATGAAATTGAGAGTTTGCCCTTGATGATGAAAATAATTGTGGTTGCTTTTTTGCTGTCCTTAGCCTTCTACATGAAGGGCTAGGGTTAGGGTTAGTAACAGCCCATGCCATCAGACAAACATGAAGTGGAGAGTGCCAACAGATCCAGGGATTTAGTGGTGGCTCCAGCAGCCTTGAATTGTGTAATGATTTTGTTTGCTTTGCTACAAAAATATTGATGACTTCATACACCACAGTGAACAGTTTTATCTGTACATACTGGATGAAGTTAGATTTACACATCAAGAAGAAGCTGTGAATTATCGCCACACAGTCTAATGACCTGGCCTTGTAGTCATTGGTATCCAATGCTGTCTTGAGAATTTGTTAAGCTGTCTCATTTTCCTTACATATTATTGGTTTGTAAGCACCCTGCCGACATCAGGAAGGAGGATCCATACCACCTCACGGTCCACATCCCATAGAGCAGAGGTGTGGTGTGTCAGGGTGCCAGTCGCTTTGACAGACTGCTGGATGTGGACATCTTGCACCTCTGTCTGTCCAACTTCTTGGATTCCTGTCAGGAGGAACCATAGGGAAAAATGTAAGGTGCCAAAGGCATCTTAATCTCCATACTCCAGGAGGCTGGGCGAGAAGATAGAAAGAGGGTGTCAAAAGGAACTAGTGTTTCTGAGCAATATTCATGAAGATAGAAGGCACGTATGCTGGTTTGTGTGCCAGACTACCATTGCTCGTTTTGTTAGTCTTAACCCAAAGAGCAACATAGTGGCACCTCTGATATCTTAGTTTCAAGGATGGTCATGAGCTAGTGGACCGTGCAGGCATCAGTTAAGAGCCGGCAAACTCTGGCACTACTTCAGTCTGGTCTCCATAATACAAATCACACTTATGGTAGGACCCAAAAGATGCCAAGATGCCACGGCGTTGCTCCAATTTCAGATTCAGGGGATGTGGTCCACTCACATTAGCATTCCCAAACCCTTCTTCTGAGTCTATCAGGGCAGGGTCATAGTGGTTGTCCATCATGAGCACCTTGGAGGGACCTAAGTTTCTCAGGTGTGTGAGGGGTCAGAAATGTGAGGCAGGCAACTTTGTGAAGTTTCTTCAACAAATGCCATTTTATAAAATTAGAAGGTTGTATAAACGCATCACTATCCCTACCTCGACAAGGTTTTCCCTGCCTAAAATAACCTAAAGGAAACACTCTAATAAAGGATATCTGTCAAACACACGCATACATACAATAAATAAATAAGGTAATGTATAGCTGTTCAAAGAGAACACAATTAGTATAACAACTGAGTTCATAGTGTAACAACAGTCTCGCCTTATAACCTGGGTGAAGTCACACAAACTAAACAAGAAAAGATACTGGACCACAGAGTTTAAGGACAAGACACTGTACACTGATTGGTTAACGCAACTCAGGTATGTCAATTTCCCACATCTATGTCCTTAGGCAGAATAACTAAATACAACTTAATGATGGTCATATGTTGGCAGAGCCAAGCAACAACACATGAAGAAGCATGGTCCCAGAGCTAGAACAATCACAACACAACACTGCTCCCTGTAGGGTAACTAGCACTTGCAGAAGTCTCTGTGACAAACAGTTATGCAACGCACATAATCCACAAAGTAGTCCCAATTGAGCATTAATAAACTTAATGCACACCATGTAAATATAGAGGTGATGGGGACAACTCAGGAAAGCCACATATTACACAAACATCATTGCCCATACACTGAGACTCCTTGAGATCTAGTAAACAGTATAACAGCTCACACATAAATCACACCCTATGACTTTTAGGGTCAACGTACATTGCACGAACACCTATGTGTGTAACGTTTACCTTGGGTGCCCTGCAGGAGGGCCTGGCCTGGACTGTTCCGAAACATTGCCCCCACTGGATAACTCTGCTATGATGAATGCCCTAGCCACTGCTTTCCCCACTGGTCCGCTGGTGAATCAAAACCCAGGAAACAGTGAGGTTGGGAGGGACTTGGAGTCCCTGGTAAGATGTGCTAGGGGGTCTGGATGAGACCTAAAGGTAAGTAAATACAGATATTCAGTACATGTTCCCCAGCTTTCTCCCCCCACCTCCCTCTTGTTTCCCTCTAGGTAGGCTGGCTGGCGCACTGATGCTGGTGCGCACCGTATTTGGACAAATAAGGCAGGCCGGAGATATCAGGTAAGCATCAGACACCAGTTGCTTCACTGAGAGTAGTGGTCCAGGTCGACTGCGACACACTGGATGCTGGAGGTATGAAGGAAAGTCTTTGTAGAATGCTGCTCTGGAGCTTTGGCAGCTTGAGGCGCAGGGTGCTGCCTGTTTTCATACTGTTCTCTCCTTCTGAATGGTGAGATGCTCTAATTAGACTCTTTCTTTCTCCTCCCCAGGTACGGAACTTGCGGAATGTCTTTGCTGGAATTGCCGCAACGCGAAAGAAGGAGCAAGGTGGCTGAACACCTGTTCAGGTTAGTTTGTGGTAAACTGAGAACTCAGGTGGGAATTAACTGTTAAATTCAGTCACTCTTACTATTGTCTTTCTCTGCTTTCTCATTTTCAGGAGCTGCGGTTGCTGTGGACCTTGATCGGATGCGGTTCTGAGAACAGAAACTTGAAACAAACTCTTACGATGAAGTTATCGGGTCTGTGTAGCTGCAGGTGAGTTCGAACTAAGATCCAGGTGAGTATCAGGACAGAAGCTTAAAGTGGAAATCCTACGATGATGCCTTCGGTCTTCAGGTGAGTATGGCTGTAAATAAGTCTGGCCGTACATCGCACGTGGAAGAACCGGAGCAGTAAGCATTACACTGCTCTGGTAGGTAGCAGACAAAATGCTAAGCACAGGGTGTAGGCCGGGGCTTGGTTTTATAGCCTCGGGCCGCGCCCTGTCAACACTAGACCACCAGAGATATCAGATCTTTGGGTCTCCCGGGGGTGATCTTAAGTTTCATAATGGGTTCTTTCTTGGCAGCCATGTTGGTGTGGGTGAATGCAGCTCTCATCAAACCCCTGTCCCAGCCAACCGCCTTGCAAGTCCACCTTCTCCCTACATTGCCATGGGAGGATGTATCCCTGGTCCTAACACACACATGCCTTGTGCCTTTACTGGGATCGTGACACTATGCATGTAAATACATACTCATTTGAACCTATACGAAAGAGAAAAGCTTGCAGGCAGTTAAGTCCCAGCATATAAGGTCAAAGGCAGGTCAGACAAACTCATGAGAACAGGAAGGGTGCAAGTAGTTTTTCCAACAATGGAGTTGCAACATGAACCAATGGTAAGCAGTTCACAAAGGAGCAGTACGACAGTGCCAACCACTGAGGTAAATAGGACGTTTCTCTAAAGGGTTATATTTTATGTGTCACACTGTCACATCGCACAATGATGATTGGTCAAAATGTCTGTAATCGTTCACTCCACTTCTACTCCTCCTGGAGCAACCAATTGTAAATTAGTTCTAACTGATATATGTGTCTAATGCTTCTGTCCAATCGCAGCATGTGAGAACTGAAATTATTTCACTGTACATAAGCTAATCAGTGAGCACGTCACTTTTATCACGTGGTTAAAATAGAGCTAGTAAGTTCAAAAACGAATAGAGTCACCTATATTGATGATCACACCAGCCAATGAACAATAAAAAAGTTGTCACATTGCTTAGCTTTTCCTCTCTGAAAATGCTATTTAACCTGCCATTTTGACAGATTGATTTTGAATGTCTGTTAGATATTTCCCGTCCCTGGCATTCACAATACATTTTTGTTTATCTCATATCTCGTGCAACTCATGTTTGGCTCTTTGGATTATTTGTATTGGCACAAAAGGGATCTGCCTTACAAACATCTCTCCAATATCCCTTTCCCATTTCTCTTGCACCTTCAGACAGGGTGGGGTTTCACTGTCTAACAGTGCCACGTATAACCATGACATTGTACGTCTCTCAGTGCCTATGGTCAGTATGGCATTAAGAATTGATGTAGTTGGAGGCTCGCCTGGAATGGAGCTCCATTTGGCTGCCAATACCTTGAATAACCTTGTAAAATTCAAGAACTGTCCTGTAGGCATTTGGAATGTCTCTGCACACTCTGCCAGTTCCCATCCAGTTGATGCCATGCAGGTCCAGGCGGACGACATGATCCCCATGTAGCCAGAAGCCACAGCAAGTATACTCTTGGATTGGTTGGTCTGACCACTACCACCATGTGAAAGAGGGCCCCCATAAATGTTATCTTGTGAAATGGAACAAACATGGCTCCTCGTTCCTCGAGAATCCCTGTTAGTGCTGCAGGCTAACAGTGGTATGCCAAGGAGCATACGCATTGAGCGTCTGTGTGGAGGGTGTGCTCCAGAGGTATATGCACCTTGCAGATTTCTTTTTAATTAAAATGCTGCTGCGCAACATGCTCCTCGCCATTTCCCATTGTGGTCGATGTCGCATGTGCATAGAAGAAAGTGGATGGGACTTACGAGTAAACAAATACATACATTTGCATAAAAATCAACAGAGCGTTACAATTTATCAAAAAAAAGTTAATAAAAAACATAGTAGGGCCAGATTCAACTGCGATTACTTCCATATAGTAATCATTGTCGAAGAGAGAGGGCAGAACAGATGAATTAGTTTATCCATTCATTGATTGTTATTACTGGTTTTCGATCTAGGTAGGGAAATACAGTTGAGAATGTGATTTCACAGATCTGGGTTGTTAATGCACTGACATGTCCATCATGATCAAGAAAGTGTTAGGGTAGCCTGTTTTACTGCAGGAGGGTGGGCCCAGAAGCTTAGATCAGACTATTTTTGTATAGTACTTTGGGCACAAAGGAGGGCCCAGAAGTTCAGTTCACACTTGTTTTTATAGTTGATTGCCGCTGTATTGCATTTCCATTTTCTGGACTTGCACATGAATCAAAATATTATTATGGATTATCAGCTCTTACTTGATGATAAACACCGACTGAAAGATCCACAAATTGAGTATTCAGACAGCCTAAGAAATAGACACAAAGGGAACTTACAACAGAGGTCCATGAATAGGAACTCCTACTGGAAAATAAGTGACATCCTTCAGCAACTATTGGGCTTTCACCACTTCAGAAGATACCACTGCATCCTGTGATGAATCCAATAGAGTTTTCACAGATCCCTCAGTTGTAACCTCCTCGCATGTGGCCAGGGGACTTCAGCCATTACCTAATCCTGACCCTGGGGGTGGCTAAATGAGGGAGGATCACATGGGCTGAGACAGCCTCCTGGGAGATGTCAAGACTTCGTTGGATGAGGCATGGTATCCCCCATTTGCCCATGAAGAATACCACCTGATGCCCAATACCCTAATGGCCTATTGCCATGCATCTATACCTCCTTGTAGGGAAAATAGAGAAACCTTTTAGCAAAACCCTTTAGGCCAAACTTACATCTCTGAAATAGAGGGTAAAAGCTCCAAGATTGACTTTTCCCATTCTTATTGTCATCCATGTAGAACTGTCTCATCATTTGAAATCATTGTAAGTAATTCCCCAAGTAATCTGCATCAGTTTACAGCAGTGGACTATCTCCCACAATTACTCAAGTACTGGGACAAGGAGGAAGAGTGTAATGATACAGAGCCTCAAGCTCAATGAACGTGCAAATTGTTTTGAAAATGCACCTGTGTTCGGGATGAAGAGGGATAGGGAAGTCTGCCCCCTCCTCCCCCTCCTATAAAATACATAACACGAAAGAAGGCCAGGAGGCGCCGCGATCATCAATTCTATTTCTGACCGATTACCAGTGCTCCTATGGTTGACAAGTATGTCGAAAGATACCCACTCAGCTAGCCCTATAGGCCAGGTGCGGTATAAATCTACCCAAGGGTGGATGCGGAGCCCCAGACTGCCACTAAAGAAACCTCAATTGACAATATCGATTAAAGTGCCACAAAGCCATGTTGCTGACATCGATAGAGACACCACGACTTAGCAGCGTTAGACATGAAGCACACGTGCCATTCGCACTTTGGGACACAAACACGCACTCGAATACACGAAGAACACAAGCGTACAGTTCTATAGTTAGAGGACAGATACATATACATACTGTCATTGCTTTTATTATTTTGCCATTAGCTAAATGCAGCAACGCAGATACCGCAAGAAGCAAGAGATACTGAACAGAGCTTGCAGTTGCTTACATGCGAAAAACCTTATGGAACTGCAGGAGCACCTATGGGACCTGACAGAACCAAGTGTGACTAACTTATGTAGAATAGTATGAACATTGTAGAAGCTGCATTATGGTTTAGGAAAACTACAGCAGGCCACAGGTCTCTCAGCAAGAGTTGAGCTGAATTCAGGCTGGACAGAGGGTGAAAACGTGTGAGACAGGGCCCACTGCCAAGGCCACAAGATACGGATGACATTCCATTCCCTGAATGACAGTAGCACCAGCTGAAGAAAATACAAATAACTCCTCATAATTCAGAGCTGCACAGCTCCATGTCACAGTCTCCCAACACGTGACCCAGGTGACGGAGACAATGGACAGCGACCGGTGCTAGGAAAGGGAGCCGATCTCAAGCCACCAGACAGAGGACCGCAACAAAGATGCTACAATGGGAAACAAGTGTTGCACAGAGCGAACGAGCACTCTCATAGCCTAAGGTGGTACAAATAAGTTACAATGCAGACACATAGTCATTCTTATAACCTTGAAAAAGTACACCAAGACCTGAGAAACTTTGCGGATCCCAGGCCTGAAACATCAGCTCTAGCCAATCACAGGTTAGTATCCTACGGGTGGGTAGCAACGGGCAAGAACCAATGGTAAGACCCTCACACTGCAACATTGTTATAGATAGTGACTTGGGGATGGACCAAGCTAGCCACCTGACAAGCGAGGGCCAGTAGACTAATGTGTATAGTGTCCACTATAGGCGGTCTATTACTCAGTATCCAATCCAGTGGTTCTGGAGAAGGGCCCAGGTTGTTGCATCACACTGACGTCATTAGGGTACAAAACTGGCCTGCAAGCCAGGAGAAGCTGAGATGTCCATGGATTTCTTCTGTCCCTGTGCTGATCCCTGTTGGTTTTGTTTGTAATAAACCGCAGCTTGAACGTGCCGTTGACTGAGTCCTCCATTTGTCCTGTTGAAAGTGTCGGGCTTTCTGAGAGTCTACAAACTCCTAGTGGCCCTCTGGCATATCTGGGAGTTTGTTCCAACAGGGACATTTAAAGAGAGAAGAGCAACTACAAAAAGCTGCTGCTTGGGAGAAGTTGAGCCTCTCTGCGAGGCTTGGAAGCACGAACTGTTGTGGCGGACACGGGTTTTGCCAACAGAGAGGCAGAGGAATGCTACACGCAGGACGTGTTGCAGACACGCCAGGAGCCAAGGGAAGATTCCTGGGCGTTTGTGAATGGGAGAAGGCAGTGTTTCACCTACTGGGACTTGAAGCAAGACAGGCGTGCTGGAGCGGAGCCGCAAGAGAAGCTGGAAAGACATGAAAGCAATCCAGAGTGGAGAGTGGGTAGCAAAGATTGGCCGGGTAAGCACAAAGAGGACCGAAGACGCCACACAGAGCCGGTGAGTCAACTCGAGGAAAGTGGGCACCCAGGGGTATTTCGGGGACCGGGCCAAATACAAACTGTGAACTTTGAAGCCACAGAGAAGAACAAGTTACTTACCCCTGGTAATGTTCTTTCGACTGGATGTTCCTCCCACGTATTTCTCATCTTATGATAAATATCCTCTAGCTTCAGCTGCTTCGAAAAAATTAAATTTGGCAGAGGGCGCTATGCGTCGATGTGGTCCACTCGATGTCCCTCAAGGGTTTCATGCTCGGAGTCGATATCATCGTCGGAATATCTAGCACGCACAGTGCCTTTTGGCTTCAGTTCTGTTTTTACACCTTCCTCATGTAGAATAACCAGCATCAGTTAATTATGGACATTACCAAACTCTCAAAGAGCGTAAAGTGTAATGCCTGGAAACTCTACAGCGGGGTAGGTTGAAAGAGGTGATGAGGAATACGGGCAAAGAACATTCAGTCGAAAGAAAGTTACCAGGGGTTTACTTACCTGCAACTATTGTTCTGCAGCATGGGTCTGGCATGGATTCACATGCTCATGAATATTCCCTGTCATCAAGCTGGGAATCCTCAGTAAATGAAAAAAGGATTTCCCTTTCACTTTAAAACTGCATTTCTCCTCTAACCCAATCACTGTCCTCTGGGTCAGATTGCCTGCATCCAATGACTGTCCTCTCCCTAACTCTCCAGCCGTAGTGGCTTCAGATTTGGTAAGCACGTAAAGTAGCTGTATGAAACAAGAAGTGCCACAGAGGGAACGAGGGAGGGTTCGCATGTGAATCCATGCCAGACCCATGATGGAGAACAATAGTTACAGGTAAGTAACTTAAACCTTCTCCAGCATGAGGTCTAGCATGGATTCACATGCTCATGAACAACAATTACACAGCAGTACATATACACAACCACGGGAGGTGGCAAAGCTCAATAGAAGCAATAAATACTCACCTCTGGAACACTGATTGTGCGACTCAGGACTCCTCCCTGGAATCACCATCAACGCAGTGAAGCCGGAGAGCCACCTGGAGACAGAAGCCTTTCCTTGATTTACAGGTCCATAGTTGACGAACAACTAAGAAGTCTTCTGAAAATTCTTCATACGTGCCACGTAGAAATTCAAGGCACAAGCAACGTTCGGCAAGTGCAAGGCCCTTTCCGACTGGCGACGATAGATTCTGGAACAAGACAGGTAATACCAAAGGTTTGTTCAGGTGGAATTCTGATGGTACCTTTGGCTTAAAGGTGGGGTGCGTACACACTACCACCCTTGAAGTATGGAAAGAAAAGTAAGGCTTCTTGCAAGACAGGGCCTGGATCTCCCCAACCCGCCTGGCCGATGTGATAGCCAAGAGGAAGGACATCTTCCACGAGAGAAACTTGAGCGTGATTAGATGCACAGGTACAAAAGGAGCTCCCATGAGCTTAGTTAGCACTACACTGAGCTCCCAAACAGGGGCAGGAGCCTTCACCGGCGGAAAAGTCCAGAAGAGTCCCTTGAGGAACTCATTGACAAGTCTGTGCGACCACAGCGAAGGTCTATCTGGAGACCTGGTGTGCCTGAATATGGCGGCGAGATGCACCTTGATAGAGGTATGAGCCAATCACGCCTTGGCCAAGGAAAGCAAGTATGGTAGAAGTTGTCGGGCTGTTACACACAGTGGGGTAATCTTCTGAGTCTGACACCACACAGAGAAGCGCTTCCATTTATGGCCATAGCACTTCAACGTTGACGAGGCTCTGGCCCTGGCCAAGATGTCCTTGCATTCCGTGGTTAAAGCATAACCTCCAAACTCTAGGGCTGCAGGAGTCATGCCCTCAGGTTCAGCAACTCTGGGTCGTGGTGCAGAATCGCCCCCCTCCCCCGCTCTGGTGAGAAGGTCTGACAGATGCAGCAGGTCCGGGCACCAGATTTGTTGCGACCACGTTGGGGCAATGAGTATTATCCTGCAGTGGCACTGTCTGAGTGTGTTGATCACACGTAGGAGGAGTGGAAAAGGAAGAAAAGCATACAGGAACTGTCCCTCCCATGGGAAAGAGAACGCGTCCCCCATGCTTCTCAGCTGAGGTAACCTGCTGCCGTACTTCTGGCACTTGGAGTTTGCTGCCGTCACAAATAGATTGATTTGGGGTTGGCCCCATTTGTCGAACAGAAGGTCCACCTGGTCCTGGCAAAGTTCCCACTTTTGGCAAGAACGCAGCTCCCTGCTGAGCAAGTCTACAATGATGTTCTTGACGCCGCCAGGTGAAAAGGGACGAGTAACATGTCCTAACGAATGGCCCAGTGCCACAGGTCCTGGGCCTCCTTAGAGAGTGCCGGCGAGCGGGTCCCTCCTGGCTTCCAGATGTAGAACATGGTGGAGGTGTTGTCTGTGAAGATCCTCACTGTTAGGGAGAATTCTCTGTTTAGGCTGAATTTCCCTACCTAGTGAGTCCCCCAGCAGCTTTGCTGGATTTCTAGGGTTTCTTTTTTTTCTCCTGCCAAGAGTGAGACTCTTTTACCCTCACTCTTGGGCATGTTGAAGTGTGTTTTCTTGGTTAAACCTTGTGTTGGATGGGCTATGGGGTCTTTTACTCCATAGGGCCTCATGTATTTTTTGGATGTGGGTTACACAGCACCCTCTGTGTCGTAACCCAGGGGTGTCCTAGGGACTCCCCAACATAGACTCCATACCCTGGGACTGACTACTGTCTCCCAGGGCATGTAAAGTCACCAAAGACTTTACTAGTCTTAAATCCTGAACAGAACCAGTACAAACCATCATATTGTGGACGTACTGGCTGGGGCAATTCGATTGCCCCAGGGTCTGTTAGTCGCGGGGGCACGTCTCCGTCCCCCCTGATCGAGTTTTGGCTGGTGGCAGTGGAAACTACTTTTTATATTCGACCGCGAATATTTTCCTATGGGATTTCCCATTGTTTTAGGCTAACACATTTAATTATTTATTTACGGTAGCCTTAAACATACCGCCGGTTTATATATTTATTATTATAACTCCGGTGGGGATTTTTTGCCAAAACTTGATACTAAAATGGCGGTGGCGTTCGCCTCTGTAACTCTGACCCAAAGTGGAGCCCTTTGTCCCACTTTTGGCGGGCTTCTCCACAGAAGCCCTCCAAAGTGGTGCCACTCTGTCTGGGGTACTTAGGAGGGGTGGAGGGGGATTTAGGCACCCTGGACTGAGTTACCTTGGTAACTCAAGTCGCACTCCATCCTGATTGGCCCAAGTGGTGAGCCGGCCGGCTCACCACTTAGCATGTTTGAGTGACAGCTAGGCTGGGTGAATGGGCGTTTGCTGCATAAAAGCAGGGCTTTGGGGACTGGAACTTCAGAAGTCGCCACAGGACCTAAGAATCCGACGAGGGACGAGCTGAGCTGATCTGCTACGACGACACCGCCGGTGGAGCCCTGCTGAACCATCTCACCACTTTTCCCGACGACCGAGGAGAACTCTTAACGGAGTGGCTCCTTCCCTTGACTGGTGGGGACAACCAGTTTTCACCTTCTTTCCGTTCTTTGAGGTATCCCGTGGCCGCCTTGCCAGTGCCAAGCACCCCGGCAACCGGAACCCCACCACTTTTACCCCCACCGCGAAAGTCGGTACAACCCTTTAACCGGAGGACTCCGCGGCTGGTTTCTTCCCGGGCAGTGCAACGACCTTCTTCTTCTGCTCTTCAGCGAGATCTTCTTCTCCCCTGACCGACGTCGAGCCTTGCTGCCACTGCCTGGAACAACTGCCCCCGCTGGAGGATCCTTTCCGTTAAGGTACCGTGTTCCGCCTGGCTTCCCTTGCCACCGACTGTACGAGGTAGTTTTAGCCCTCGGCTTTCGATCCTGGGATTGCCTGGGACACTTTGGCTAAACTTTCTGAGCCTCTCTAACTCTTTTCCGAACTCTTTTGCAAGACTCTGAATCCCTACCAACTGTGTGATCTTGGGCACGTTTTCGCTCTGTCTGCTCTAAGAGTGGGCCCTGCTTAGTGACTTTTTGCTCACCTGTGACTTTGTGCTTCTTTGAGCTTACCGAAAGCGTTCTTGACCTTAGAGTGGTGTGTTTATCCTAATTCTGCTCTTTTTCCCCTCCCTTCTTTAACCTACTAGAGTGTCATCTAACGTTAAGCACTCACCTCTGTTTTAATTATGTGGTGTTAACCTAGAGTTGTCTAGATAGGAATAAGGATTGGGACTGCTTTCCATATAACTGTGTTTGGAGTGTTTTATTATATTTTGCTAGAGTGTTTTCAATTTGTGTGTTCTTAAAAATAAATAACTATATACTTTTGAAACCAAGCTCTGGTCAGTGTTTGCTTGTGCTATTGTGCCTGAGTACATATTGTGTATACTTTGCATACTGCCTAACTCTTCTTGAGGGAAGTCTGACTGCTCAGCCACAGCTACCAGGTAAATCTGGGTGGTGCAGACTGCTACCAAGTGGGTTTACTGCTATACCTGTAGTCTTAAATCTTTTGCAGTGTTCCCCAAGGGAACTGCACAGGTTTCTGCCTAACACTCACCACCTTGCCCTTCAACGACCGCAGAAAAGACTTGAGGGCCTAGAATATGGCCCGGAGTTCCAGGACATTGATGTGGAGGCCCTTTTCTTCCAATTACCAGAGGCCTCTGGCGTGCAACTGTCCGGTGTGGGATCCCCAGCCTTCTAGAGAGGTGTCTGTGGTTACTGTCTCCTGGAAAAGCAAGACTTAAAACTGAGTCCCCTGGATGAGATGCGGCCGTACACCCCACCACTGTATCGCCTGACGGAACTCCTCATTGAAGGAGATCTTGTCCGTAAAGGTCCCCGATACTTGCATCCACCTGGCATCCAAGAACTCCTGGAGAGACCTCATCTGAAGTCTGCAGAGGCGGACGAGGCTGATGAAGGAGAACATCATACCCAGCAGCGACTTGATGGCCCGTGTTCGGCAGATTCCTGTGCAGTTCCCTTGGGGAAAACTGCAAAAAAATTAAGACTACAGGAGCAGCAGTAAACCCAATTGGTAGCAATCTGCACCACCCAGGTTTACCCGGTAGCTGTGGCTGAGCAGTCAGACTTCTCTCAAGAAGAGCAGGGCAGTATACAGAGTATACACAATAGGGCCAAAACACAGTAGAGCAAACAAACACTGACCAGAGCTTTGTATAAAAAGTATAGAGTTATTTATTTAAAACACACTTTAGGTAATACACTAGCACTCTCAATGAAAAGTAATCTAAAACACAGTCAGGTAAGTAAGTATACACACCTCCCTTGATAACTACCGGACAAGTTAGGGTTAAAGCACAACTATTTGTTAAGACAGAAGTGAGCGCTTAACCAAGATGGAACTCTGATAACATAGTTAACGGGAGAGAAAAAGGCAGAGCATAAAAATAAAACAGTTCCCAACACTTTTAAGAGTTCAGAGAAAGGGGAGAAAGGCAGGTTATACTGTAGAGCCAAAGTTCATAGGCCAGGCCCACTTTAAATGGAGCAAAGCGAAATATGCCCAGGATCACACGTTTTAAAGTGTACTGAAAGTCTTTGCAGAGTGTTCAAAAGAGGTTGGGGTGAGTCAAAAGATATAGTTAGAAGGCCTGGAGCCAACCCATTTTAGAAGCCAAGGATTTAAGGGTCACCTTTAGCACTCTGTAGAAAGGGGAGGCCAGGCAGGACACAGTACCTTAAGAGAAAGGAAGCTCCAGCGAGGGCAGTTGTTCCTGGCAGTGGTTGAGGTTCAAGGTTCTGACCAGGGGAGGAGAAGATCTCGTCAAGGAGGAAACGTGGAGACGTTGCACTGCACAGGGATGAAACCAGCCGCGGAGTTCCCGATTAAAAGGTGCGGTCCTTTTATTCGCGGTCAAAAGTGGTGAGCTTGGCTATCCGGCCGCCGGGGTGCTTGGCACGGGCAATTCGACCAACGGCCATCTTTGGAAGGCGAAAAGGGTGAACTGGTTGGTCCCACCAGATCAGAGGAAGAAGACTCGTCCAGCAGAAGATCTTCTCTTGTCGTCAGAAAAGTGGTGAGGTAGCTGCAGCAGGGCTTCACCGGTGGTGTCATCGTTGCAGATGGCTCAGCTTTGTCCCTCTTCGGATTCTTAGGTCCTGTGGCGACTTCTGAAGTTCCAGTCCAAAAGGCCCTGCTTTTATGCAGAAAAATCCCCATTCATCAGCCTAGCTGTCAATCACACATGCTAAGTGGTGAGCCGGGCGGCACACCACTGGGCCAATCAGAGTAGAGTGCGACTTGGGTTGCTAAGGCAACGCAGTCCAGGGTGCCAATTCCCCCTCCACCCTTCCCTGTGCAACCCAGACAGAGTGGCACCATTTGGAGGGCTTCTGTGGAGAAGCCCGCCAAAATAGTGGAACAAAGGGCTCGACCTTGTTCAGAGTTACAGAGACGGACACAAACGCCATTTTAGAATCGAGTACTGGCAAAAAGACCCAACCGGTGATTTAATATTAAATAAATAAACCAGCGGTATCTTTAACATTGCACCAAAAAGTGGTGTGTTTAAAATCAATGGGAAAATCCCATAGAGAATATTCTGGTGGAATAATTTGCATGGTAACCACTGCCACCAGCCAGAAATTCAACGAGGGGGGACGGGACAGTGCCCCCTCGAAAACAGACCCAGGGGCAATCGAATTACCCCTGTGTTACTGCAGTGAGGCTGCTGTGTAACACACATGAAAAACAGATGATACCCTATGGAGTAAAAGACCCCATAGCCCATAAGCACATACAAAGTCAAAGACATACCTCAAATCATGCCTAAGAGTGGGAGTAAGAGAGTCTCAATCTTAGGAGGAGAAAAAAACAAACCCCAAAAATCCAGCAAAGCTGCTGGGGGACTCACTAGGTTTGGGAAATGAGCCTTATAAGAGAATTCTACCTAACAGCCCGCATCGGTGCTGTCTGCGTCGATGACCAGCGCTGTACTTTCCCTTGTATGGCCACCAACCTGTCCTCCGAGGGGGACGCCAAACACATTACTGTGTTGAGTCGGGCACCGAGAAGCAGCACGTTCTGAGATTGGGTCAAGCAGGACTTTGGATAGTTTATGGAGAACCCCAACTCCGTAAGCAGATGTACAGTCCTCAATGTGTGCTTTCTCGCCAGCGCATGTGAGCAGGATCGCACAAGCCAATCGTCCAGGTAAGGGTATACGTGGATGCCCTGCAGAAGAGGATGTGCTGCCACCAGAGCCAAGAACTTTGTAAAGACCCTCATAGCCGATTTTAGGCCAAATGTCAGAGCCTTGAACTGGTAGTGCTGACCCCGAACCACAAATCGTAGGAATTTACAGTGTTTTTTGTGAATGGGGATGTGGAAGTAGGTGTCGTCCAGATCCAACAACGTCAGAAAATCTCCTTCCTCCAGCTGGCTGAGCAACGTGACCATCCAGAACTTTTGGGAATTTAAGTACTTGTTGAGCCGACGCAGATGCAAGATTGGCCTCCAACCCCCTGTTTTCTTTTGAGGCAGAAAGTATCTGGAATATACTCCGGAGCCCGAAGGTGCTGGGGAACGTGTTCTATCGCCCCCTTCTGTAACATGGCACGCACCTCTTGCTGTGGGCCATGTTGTTCTTGCCGCAGCACCAGTGGAATACGAGGACACTGGCGTTGGAATTCTAAGGCGTGCCCTTTTCCGAGAGCATCCAGCACACATCTGTCGCTGGTGATCTTCCACGCACTGGCGAACTTCGCCAGCCAGCCCCCCACTGGGGTGCATACGTCGGGGCACGATGTCACGGCCGGTTCAGGCCTGTTTGTGGGTCGGGCCCAGCCCTTTGGGCGGCGCCAACACCGCCCTCTGCTGCCTTGGGAGTGACCCCTGTATGCTTCTTGAGTGGCAGAGCGTGAAGGCTGTCGGTACGGGGTAGTATATCCCTTGGAATATCTGCCAGGCTTTCCTCTGGACGAATGAAAGGGAGACAGCGGATGTTGTTGCAGGGTTCCCAGGGTGCATGCGTCAGTCTTTATGGCTTGTACAGACTCGGTGACGGCCTGAAGAGGGTCATACCGTCGAACGGCATATCCAGCACCTTAGCCTGAACGTCCTGGTGGAAGTGTGTTGCCTTCAACCACCCTTGTCGACGAAGGGACACCACGTTCCCCATCTGGCAGAATCCCGTGTCCGTGATGTCCACCGCCGCTGTAATGGCGTGGTCTGAGGCCACATCCCCTTCTTGAAATTGTTCCAGTGCCTCGGCCTTCTTGTCCTCGCGCAGGAAATCTAGAATGAGTCCCAGTTTGTACCATAGTTCCCTGCAATAACAGGACAAAATGGCGAGGGCATTAGATGCCTTGATGGTAGAGGCTGCTGTGTAGATTATTCTCTTGCCCATTGCGTCCAGCTTCTTCCCCTCCTGGTCCTGAATGCTGAGCGATTCCTGGCAGCGGCTGAGACCACTGAGTCGGGCGAAGGCTGAGATCTTAAGCCTCTGGGAGCTGAATCTTGTACTCTGTACTTTTTCTCCAATCTGTCACGCGAGGGTGGGGCCATACTTGGGTTCTTCATTAGTGCCATGCCCTCTTCCCAGATATCACCCAGGAAAGGAACAGACATGATGGTGTTTCTTCTGAACTTGCACCGCTGGTACAGGAACACTTCTTTCTTAGTTTCTTTGGGTACTAACTGAAACAGTTCAGAGGCCCTGGACATCATGGAATGAAAGGATCCAACTTCGTGCAGTAAGGAAGGCCCTATGGGCTCGTCCGCGTGTGTGGATTCCCAGTCAGCTGGCACAAATTTGCCATTCTCGTCAGTGCCGGTAGCCGTAGTAGCCATGTCCGTGTGCGGAGCCGGGGCTCCGGGTGGAGTTCAGTGGCGATGCGGTGGTAGATGGTGGAGGAGCTGGATGATGTTGAGGACCAGCACCTCATTCTCAGGTGATCCTTTGGCACCAGGAAATTGCAGGATGCCATGAGGCAGAGCAACCTCAAAAAGTCGAAGGCCGGAAGACGATGGGCACTCTGGAATCTGGTCACCATCTGCTGAATGTGTTGAGCCCTCGCCTCTGGTGGCGAGGCTTTTCACAAGGATGCATCCAAGACTGCTCTGACGAACTGGAGTCTTTGAGATGGTATCATGTGGGACTTCTTGTAATTGAGGGAGAAGCGCAGTCTGTGGAGAGAGTGGCAGATGATGCTGAGATGTTCCAGAACTTGTTTGGGAGAACGTGCCCTGAACAGCCAATCAGCCAGGTAGGGGTAGATAGAATCCCCCCTCTCCTGAGATTCGCAGCACCATCGCCAACAGCTTGGTGAAAACCCCAGGGGCAGAGGTCCGTCCGAATGGCAGAACTAGAAACTGATCATGAGAGATGCCAACGGCGAACGTCAGGTACTTTCTATGCTTGTGATGAATGAGCACATGAAAGTAAGCATCCTGAAGGTTGAACACCACCATCCAATCCTGGAGCTGGAGGGCCTGAAGGATCCAAGAAGGTGTGACCATTTTGAACTTGTCCTTTGAGGAACTTCTTCAAGTATCTCAAGTGCAAGATGGGTCTCAATCCTCCATCCTTATCAGGGATTAGGAAATAGGGAGAGTGCCACCCTTTGTTCATCTCGGCTACAGGTAATGGTTCTGTAGCACCTTTCTCTATCAGGCTCAACATTTCCTGCACTAGGGATGGGTCTGGAACTTTGAATGAGTGGCTGCCCGGTGGATAGTCCAGAGGCCTTTTTAGAAAGGGGAGGCAGTAGCCCTGGGGTACGGTTTACAACGCCCATGCATCTGAAGTAATAACCTGCCATTCTTGCAGATGCAGTGAGAGTCTGCCCCCAACCGGGGTCTTGTGGGTTAAGGCTTCAGAGAGGTTTTGAGGCAGCTGAAGCAGCGGCCGATGGTAAAGTAGCCGTTGCTTGGACGGGCCTAGCAACTCTGCTGCATCCACCACGAGGGAATCTTCTTTGGCCCCTTTGACTTGACAGTCCTCGCGCACTTCCAAATGAGTAGAAACGAAAGGACTTACCCCTCCAAGATGATCCACTGGGATGAGAGGATAGTTGTTGTCCGATGGCAGCTCCAATGGATTTGGCTGCCGCTTCAGTAGGTTTTCATCAGCCTTTCTGCCAAACAGTTGGGTGCCATCAAAGGGCATGTTGAGGAGCCTGGCCTGCACGTCCGGCGCAAACCATGACTTCCTCAACCACACAACCTGTTTATTACTGTGCTTGCCGCCATGGCTCTTCTGATACAGTCAGCTGAGTCCAGTCCTGATTGTAGAGACTCGCACATCATCTCTTACAATGCTCAGGAAGCCGTCTCTCTCTTCCCCTTCAGGAATATGGTCAGCCGCCATAGCCAACAGTCCCACAGGGTGAATGTGAATTTTGCTAAAGTGCAAGTGACATTTGCAGATTTGAGCCCCATGCTTCCGGCAGAAAAGGCCTTTCTTGCCCAAGCTTCAAAACGCTTATCATCCCTATCCGGTGGGATGGTAGGGTATGCAGTTTGCAGTGAGGTCAGTGTCGTTGTCTGAACAACTAGGCTTTCAGGCGCAGGGTGTTTTGACAGGTAGCTAGGGTCGCTACTGGATGGCCTGTATTTTTGGTAAAGTTTTTGTTCACTGCTGGAATGGACTCAGGAACCTCCCAATTAGCCACGCCCCTTTTCGGGATAGCTACCTGAAAAGGAAGAATGGGAACTTTTGTGGACCTTTGTCCAGAATATCCATTATGTCATCTTGCTCAAACGGTCGAGCAGGCCTGCTCCATCCCATGAATTCAATTACTCTAGTCATCAGGTACCTAGAAGAGGCATCAGCATGATCTGCTAGATCTGGCTTGCCAAATTCCATTTCCGTTGAGGTGCCAACCACACAAGCAGTTTGCAGATTCTCATACAGATCTTTTAAGTCTGGATTCTTCAGAAATAAAACTTTCTGAAACGTTAGGTGTGTCCAGTTGCAACCCAAATGGTGGAGTGTTATTGTATTAGGGTTCGTAATCCTCATAGATTGATGATAAAGACTTGAAAAAGTTATTTTTCGGAAAAGGCTTGGATGATTTCTGAATCTCTTTAGGTTGTGAAGTTAAAGGTGTCGATGGTTTCGACATAGGCGTCCGTGACATCGACACTAATGGTGTTGACAACTTTTTTTTTTCGGTGTCTATGCAAAAGGCGTCTATGTCCTCAATGGCTTTTCTGTCGACTCAAAGGAGTCTCTGATGATTTCTCGTTGTGACGATATTTGGAAGGATCTCGAGGGTCTCAGACTTAAGACCCGGGCTCGAGGGCACGCAGGGGTAGTCTTTTGCTTTTCCTTGTCTGCCTTATGCGCTCAACAGGAGCATGGTATTTTACCTTTTCCTTCGAGGGGGTTGGAGCCTCTCTCTCTAAGATTTTCAACATTTCCTGCCTGAAATGTTCCCGCTCAGCCAGAGTAGAGGATTTAGTTGGACAGGTTATACTTCTCTCTGGAGAGGAATCAAATAAACTCGAAGAAGGCGATCTAGAATGCCTTTTCTTCGACTACCTCGAAGATGAGGAGGAATAGTGTGACCCACTCCTGGAGCGTGGTCGTTTCTTTGATCTCTTCTCAACTCGTCGGATGATCTTATTTTTGATTAAATAATCGAACTGGGATTTAGGAGGGGTCCTACCGGTCACTAGTTTCCCTTTAGGCTCTTTAAGAGCCTTACCGATAATCGACTTACAGGATTGACTGTCTGCTAATTCATGTTCGATGCCAAGGCACCACAGACACACCCGATGGGAGTCCGTGAGTAACATCTGGGCACCACAGTTGTAGCACTTCTTGAACCTGGTCTTCAGGGTTAAAGGATCTGAAAACGAGGACATAGTCTCGAACAAAGTTTTCTCACAAAATACGAAGCAAGCTGTAATTCTCGAAGTGAATGCTATCGCACGGAAAAACAGAACTGAAGTCAATGGGCGCTGCGTGCGCTACATATACCGACGAGGAAGTCAACTCTGAGATGAAAGCCTTTGAGGGACATTGAGTCTACCACATAATGCACATCACCCTCTGCTTCAAAACAAATTCCAAAGCAGCTGGATGAGGAATACGTGGGAGGACACAATCCATTCAAAAGATGCATTAAAGAGATGGGTTGCAAATTATGGAAACCGACTACAAATACAGCCCCCAGCCATATATGAATGCATGGGAAACCAATATCGGGGGAACCCAGAAGAAGCGTTGAATCAATCAGATGTACAATAGCCGAGAAGATATATGATTATGGAATTGAAAGAGGAATGGTTACCTGTGAATATAAGAAGTCCTGGCAGGCGAGTAAACCAAGCAGTTACAAGTGCTTAAGAAATTCTGACAGGTGAGTATAACAGGCAAATCAACAGTGCATAAGTAGTCCTGGCAGGGCAGTATACCAGGCAAATCACAAGTGCATAAGTTGTCCTGGAAGAGTAGTATATCAGGCAGTTGCAAACCTACAGGAAGTCCCAAGAAAGGATAGGAACTGTGTTCGCTGAATGAGAAAAACTTTTCAAAGAAGGAACTACAAAACTCAGTATCTTTTCAGCTAACAGGATTGTTGTGAACCACGACAAATATAAAGAACTGTTATACCAAGAATATGTTGGAAATTAAGGAAGAAACCAGGGGAAGGGAATCGCCCTCTGAAACCAAGGGCTGTTTTACCTTGGAGAACGTTTATGTTGGAACTGTTCTATTTTTCTTTATGAACTATTTTTGCAATCACCAGGCTAAAGACATTCCCCTTTTCACCTTACAAGTTGATTTGTAGTGTGAGGATCAGGATAGAATGTTTGGCCACAAGGACGGTTTTGATTTAGACATCCTGCCATGGACAGATCCTTAGTTTTTGGTTTTAAGTAGGGAAATCCTCTTAGAGCAGGGACAGAGAGGCCTTTTCCCAACCTCCTTTGTGTTCTTTGATTAGATTTATTGTTTGCTTGTAAGCGCTTAAATGGCAAGTAAAATACAGTTTCAAATCGCTCACAGGGCGAGGGGAGGGACCAAGGGAGTGAGATACATTACAAAACACAATCATTAATAAGAGCAGTGGAGGGGAAAGGAGAAAGGAACAAACCTATTATGCCTTGTGAGTATTCAGAGTGCAAGTGCAGCAAGGAAAAAGGGACAGGGCGTAAGTGCTGGGGAGTCCGGGCTCATGGGTGAGCACAGTTGAAGTGCTTGGATTGCTGAGTGCTACATGGCCAGTGGCCATGTTAGGAGTGAGTGCAAACCTCCAAGGCGGAAGGTGTGCCAAGGCAAGTGCTGAGGGTAGACGGGACCTGGGCAGATTGGGTTTGGGAGGTCAGGCACCCCAAGGATACATAATGCCCCTAACACCAATCTCAGCAACTGTATGATTAGCAGAGAAGAGAAGAAGGGAAAGAGGATGTGAAGAGGAAGGTCTTGAGGAGGTTTCAGGATTTATGAAAGTCCTGTTCAAGGCACAGAGGCAGGGGGAGGCTGTTCTGTAGGAGGGAGCCAGCAGAGGAAAGCAATCGACCACCTACCCTCTCTGTTTAGCAAAGCGCTTTACACACAAAGTTGGTGCCAGAGGAACGAAGAGGTCTAGCAGGAGAGTATTTAGTAAGATAAAGTTGAAGATAGTGTGGTCCCCGGGCCCAGACAGCCTCGTGGATGATTCAGAGGGATTTGAAGTTAATCTGTTCAACAACTGGGAGCCAATGAAGACTTTTTAAGGCAGGAGAGATGCGGTCCCTAGGCTTATGGCCAAGGATACATCTCACAGCCCTATTCTGGATTAGCTGGAGGGGTCGCAGAGTGGAAGACGGTAGATTCAGGAGGAGGCTGCTGCAATAGTCAAGCCTAGAGAGACCCAGGGCTCGTGTAGGATTGAGCCTTTGGGGAAAGTGAGAAAAGGGAGAGTTCCTGAGGAACAGGGGTCCCAATGGGAAGGATCTCAGTTTTACAGGCGTTGAGGCAGATATCGTTGGAGGTGCACCAGGACTGGATGGCAGGTAGGCAGTCAGGGATGATGGAGGGTGCAAGAGGGTCAGCAGAAAGTTTTAAAAGAGCTGTGTGTTATCTGCTTAACACTGGAAGTTGAACGAGGAGATGAGGTGTGCAAGCAGGGCAAGGTAGATGTTAAAGAGGGAGAGGCTAGAACCCTGGGGAAGACCACAGGCGGAGAAGGAAGTGGGAGAGGAGAATGTGCCCAAGATGACTTCGGAAGAGCGGTCAGTAAGGAACGATATCAGCCAGCCCAGTGCCTGTTCCGAGATACCAAGGGAATCGTGGAGCTTTTGTATGAGGATGGAATGGTTGAATGTGTCCAAGGCAGAGGAGAGATTGAGAAGGATGAGGACAGCAGGCGAGTTGGAATCCAGGGATGCAATCAGTTCTTCACAGGTGTTCAGAAGAGCAGTTTCCGTGCCTCTGAATGCTCGGAATCCAGATTGATGATCGTGGAGACCATCAACAAGTTTGGTGTGTGAGTTGAGTTGGGGCAATGCCAACTTCTCCAACAGCTTCCCCAGGAAGGAGGTGATGGAAATAGGGCGGTAGTTGGCAGGGCAGGTAGGGTCTGCTGAAGGTTTTATATCAGGAGTGGGCGCACAAGGGAGTGCTTAAGGGATGGGGGGAAAGATCCAGTGTCCAAAGAGTGATTGCAGAAATCAGTGAGTGCAAGAGAGACAATGTTATCTTTGCAAGAGAGACAATGTTATCCTTGATGGTTCTGGATGAGCAAGGGGAAACTGGTTTAGGAGAGACCTTCAAGGAGTGGACAACTCTGGTAACTTCTTCAGGTGTGATGGAGAGGGTGAGGGGCCATGGGAGGCAAGGGGGTTGAGGGAAGGGATCGGAGGTAGGCTAGCAAGGGTGTTCAACAGGTCCTGAGTTTTGGTGCGAAGTGTGTTGCAGAGGCCCTGGGAAGGAGAAGGGGAGGAGGAGACTGCAGGCGGGTTGGCTAGTTCCCTGCAGATCTTGAAAAGTTCAGCCGTGTTGCTGGATGCACCGGAAACCTGTGACTGAATGTGGGTTCTTTTATATGGCACGGATGGAGGGTTTGTATTGCCTTTGGAGCAGGCAGCAGGCCAGTTTGTCAGAGGGTGAGCCTGAAGTTTGCCACTTCCGTTCTGCCGCCCTGCACTTTCGTTTCAGGGCCGCAAGTTTAAAGTCGTACCAGGTGTTACACTTAGAGGCAGGTTTTAGGCGGATCCTAATGACTGGGGAAAGAATGTCAAGGGTATTGGTGATGGAAAGGTGGAGGTTGCTGAGAGCAGAGTCAGGGGTAGTATCAGAGGTAGGGGATGAGGGGGAATGAAGGTGGAAGCGAAGGAAGCATTTGACACTTGTTTCATCGGGTGGATGTTAGTGAACACAGATGGTGGGGCATTTTGGGGGCGGTCAGAGGGCCAAAGGGACCCAGGTGGGAGGAGAGGAGAGAATAGTCTGAGCAGGAGAGAGGGGTGACTAGTGGAGGGGAGGGAAAGAGGTCAGGGTGTACGAGGGCGTCCAGAGTGTGTCCAGCTGAGTGGGTTGGCCCAGAAGGGAGAATGGAGAGGGAAAGAGAGGTGCAGAGGTCAGTGAAGAGAGTGGATGAAGAGTCAGGAGAGTCCACTTTGATGTTGAAATCACCCAGGAGGAGGAGGAGGTTGGAGGTGGATGAAAGTAAGCAAGGGCAAAAATCAGCCGATTCCAAGAGGAACAGGGTGGTGGTGCCAGGAGGCCGGAAGATGGTAGCAATAGTCAGGGTGGGGATGGGAGAGATGACCAACTTGCAAAACAGGCTTTTGAAGGAAGAGTAGTGATGGGTGGGTAAGATGGAAGGCAACACCCCCCGCCCCCCTGAGGTGGTGTACAGGGGCATGGTACAACAGTCAGAGAGAGGAGAGAGAGAGGAGAGAGAGGAGAGAGAGAGAAGTTAATGAGAGAAGGCAGGATCATTAATAAGCCTATAACCAAGAAAAATGACAACTTCGTGTCCGACCTTCATTTCCGTTGCAATCTTAATTCTGGGACTACATTCAAGTATAGAAATTACTGCAATGCTATAGTCAGCCCAGACCTTTTAACAATTGCAGAATATAACAAAAATAAAGCCATTACTTCCAGGACTATGGAAAATAAGTGACATTCTTCAGCAATTATTGGGCTTTCACCACTTCAGAAGATACCACTGCTAAATTACTGAGGTGCTATGGTAAGTCCAGACCTTTTAACAACTGCAGAATATAACAAAAATGAAGCCACTATGTCCTTGAAAAACGAAATAAACCTTTACGACATAATAACAGTACTAGAAAACAACAAAATAATAGACTTACCTTTTCATGCTAACCCAGGATGTATCAAATATGCCCATCAAACGAAGAACTCCTTCAAGTATGTCTCGAATTACATCTGGTGGCATACGTAAGGATCGGATTTCGGACAAAGATTCTGGCTTTATGTTCCCAACAGCTAACTTTGCTTCATTCACCAGAGGCTACAGAAAGTGAACATATTACCAAGTAATACAATAACACTGTGCATACAGTGATTATAATTGTCCTATGACAGGAAGACATACTTTACTTTGGAACATGTTGACATGCTAACTACTTGACATTTAGAAACTAATCAGCTTTTAGCTTTGTCATTTATCACACACTTACCTCTCACTAGATATGAGCTTTTGCATTCCACCTTTGTTGTGGAAAGGGGGCACTGCATGCGAGTAAGACATTCACTCAAAAACCCATACACCAAAGTGAAGGAAATAGAAGCAAGATGAACAAATTACTTACCACTCAGTAATGTTCTTTTTTTTAAAAAATGTTTTTATTATTTGACTTAATTGTTTGTACAATTTTTTCAAAGTAAAAAGATCCAAAACAAAGTTTATTATCTTTGTTAATCCTTATTAGTAACCCGGCGAGAGACAATATGAACGCAACACGCATTCTGATTGGCTCTCGCCAGGTCCCTACCCGGCCGGGAATCCCTCTGTCGGGATTCCACGGCCTTTGTCCCCGGCGGGGGCGTGGCAACCCCTCAGCCAATGAGGAGGCTCAAAGTGGGGCCATCTCCGCTCCGAGCCTCCCCGCGGCTGAGAGGCTGCCTTCGCCCCCTGCCGGGACTCGGGTAAGTCTTTTTTTTATTCCCTCTCACCCGCCCCCCTCCAGCCGTGTGGAGACTCGGAGCCGGGCCATCCCCGCTCTGTGCCTCCACACGGCTGGGGTCTTTCCTCGTCCCCTGCCGGGGACGCGGGTACTTTTTTTTTCCCCCTCTTCCCGCATCCCACACCCACCCTCCCAACCCCACTTACCTTCTTTTTGATCCTTTTTCGGGAGCGGACGCGCTGGGAACACTTGTGTTCCCAGCGCGTCCGCTCCCGATGGCCGCCATGGAAAAGGAAAACGGACTCTGTTTTCCCTTTCCATGGTGACGGCCATTTTTATTTATTTTTTTCTCTCCCGAAACACTGCAGCGTTTCGGGACAAAAAAAACAGCTTTTAGTGCCCCGGTCATGCAATTTTTGCGGGCCGGGGTACTAATAGAAATAGAACCCTCGCGTCAGGGGCTTTACCTCTGGGTCCTTACGTCGGGGCCTTACCTATGGGCCTCGGGGCATTACCTGAGTCGGTAATGCCCCTGACGCTCGGGTTCTATTGCTTAATTAATCCATCCGTTTGTAAGAGCAATGTCGGCGATATGTTCTTTCTGATGGATTTTCCTCCCATGGATTCATCATTTATGATATCTATCTCCCAACAAAGCTGCTAATCATAAACCTTTCCACCACCGGGGGGCGCAGTGTGACTCTGCACTGGTTCCGCTTGATGCCCTCATGGGCCCCACACCGGACATGATGTCGGGGCCAGTATATTTCGATGTGCAGCGCCAAGTAACCTCATTTCCACCATTTATCCTCTAGCACTCTGATGCTGAGGGACTGCAGAATTAAAAGGTGTGATAGCTATCGGGAGGATAGCTCAGCGGCAACGTGTTCGCCTTGGAAGCAGGACCACACGGAGCAACACAGGTTCGATTCCCGGGTCCGCGCTTAGAAATCTCTGGGTATTAAGCGCGTTATAAATAACCTATCATATCATATCATATCTGCAATGTGGGCCAGGTTGGGAGGGAGATGAGTAATCTGTGAGAGGAATATATATCAGAAAAAACATTACATTACAGAGAGGTAAGTTTTTTGTTCTTCCAATGGATTATTTCCTCTTACAGATTCCTCATCAGTAGTATGTACAGCGGGAGGAGGGAGGAGAGCAAGGACACCACCTATATCAGAAAGCTCTAGGGTGACCACCCAACTGAAAGGAGCATATCCCAGAAAAAGGTTGTTATTCCTGCCATTGCTCATCCAAGAGACGTAATAGCTGAGGGCCTGCACCGGGTCCAGCTGATGGAATCGCTCTGCTGCTTCGTCCTACCAAGGCAAAGGAAAAAAGACTGGAAGAGGGATCTTTTGAGAAAGATGGACGTCTGAGACCACCTTCAGGCAGAAGGAGGGTCTCACTTCTCACCCTTTTCTTGGTAAAAAAACAACTGGGGAGGTTTAACAGACAACACCTGGAGCTCACTCACCCGCCTAGTGGAAGTGATGGCTACCAGGAAAATCCCCTTAATCGTGAGAAACCTTAAAAAACAAGAAGACAGGGGCTAAAATGGAGCACCCATAAGATAGGTCAACAGTAAATGTAAATCCCATGCCTGAAAAACAAACTGGCATTGGAGGGTGGAATTGGTTGCACAGTCCCTTCAAAAATTGCATAACACTGGAGATCAAGAAGAAGACCGTCTGCTCAAGGGGGGCGTGGCTGGGTAGCCATGCTGTAAGACATGACTCCATTGGCTCCTGTGATCCGTCACTGATTTTCTCCTGGAAAGAAGAGTTAATGCCAGCTGTTGTGCCTGGGGTCGCAGCCTTGGATGTGGGAATCAAGTGAGCTTAGGGGGGCACCACAGAGGACTGGAAGAGCCCAACCAACAGTGTACTAAGCGACTGACATCCGGGACCCGGCTTGTAAGAAATAACAAGATGGCGGCGTAGAACAAAAGAGACTCTGCTGAGCGCCGGACGGCAGAAGCATGACAAGTCTCAAACAGAAGAGGACCGCGTGTAACAGCATCAGGCCGGCAATATTAGGAGAAGCTCCGCTGGCCGGTTAAACTTCACGGTGCCCGAAGCAGCCGACCGCACTGTAAGTTGCATGGGGACTCAAGGACTCAGTGGTATTGTAACCGAGAGGAGATGCCGTGAGACGCTGGCACATGCAGCAAGAGGGTGGCCCTTGCCGGAGAAGCTGCGCATACACTAGCTGAGAGCACCGTGACCCCAATGGAGCACAAGGAATGACAAACTCTAGAGAACAAGCAGGCTCGTAATTGGACCCCTACAGAAGGCACTTATTGTGCGTACAAGAGGACCCACTCAAAGGGTCGTCGGAGAGGGGGCTGCAACAGAAGCGCATGCCGGACGCTGTGAGCTCCAGGACACACGCACGGCAAGAAGCAAAACTGAGGGATAGCAGTACAGTGGCCTAGGATCGTGCAACTCGGCTGGAATGTTTGCAGCCTGTATTGCCCAGGACAAAATGACAAGCAGACGGGTGGCGCAGTAGTAATACAAGTTGAATGTGGCTAACTGGAGGGGGCCTGCGGGTCGCACAGCAAGCTTTTGACATGCGAGAAACTATCGTGACACAAGCAGGACCACGGGGGCCGGTCGGATGTGTTCTGCTAGCAGGGCCTGCACTGCTGTAGGTCCGCAGACTGCCACGCATTGGGTGTTCTGTTTGATCGCTGCAGCGACCTGGTGAAGGATAGTGGGGCGATCGATTGCTTGTGCACTGGGCATTGCACCACCTATGTGTACGGTAAGAGAAACAAAACACGTGTACTAGGCTGGTATAATTAGGAGCATGACTAGAAACGTGACTCCCAGTGGGCATCCAACCTCCCTGTTTGGACGCATACCCGCGCCGTGAGTGCACGTATAAGCACAAGTTCAATTAATCCGAGGGAGCGGATTATAGTGAACACTATCCTGGCTGGTGAAATTGGGCGGACCATAGGGGGAACTGCCACCAGCTGCTAGGAGGAGGCGGACTGCAGTGGAAGCAAGAGCTGAGAGCATGTTGCTTGGTTGGGCAGACAGCAGGGGAAACCGTGCTTCAAGTCTCGGAAGATAAACTGTAACTGAACACCATCCCTGCTGCATAGTGTGAACCAACAAGCAGGCCTACCTCCAATGCATCTTGTGACACATAAGAAGTTTGAGTGACTACAAACAAGACACCTATGATGTATTGTTTACCCTGATAAACCAAGTGGCCAGTGTGGAGTATAGGGTCCCAGAGCAGAGCCGCCAGCACCCATCTGACCTTATTACGAGAAACTGTCCTGGGTTTCAAAAAGAGAGTCAAAAAGTACAGCCTTGAATACCAGATGGTCCATAATAGAGGAGTTAATCGGCACTTGCCCGATGGTTTCCAGCACAGCTCTGCTGCCCTGATTTTATCAATATGAATGCGAAATGGAACTCTGAGGGAGCTCGTCAAAACTGACGTTGTTTGGTATCGTTCTTTGGGTTATCTTCAGATGGTCCACCTTCAGACACTGTAAGTCAAGGCAGATGCAAGATGATAAAGTCTGAATATTTGGACATTGCCGATACGGTTAGAGAAGCCACAAGGATCACCTAGCGGATATGCTAAAGTACTCGAGGGGTACAGTCAGGGTAAAAAAAGGGTAAGTATCAAATTTTAATAACGATAAAACGTAAAGTTTAAAACATCCAATTAAATAAATTGGTTCACAGTACAAAAATATTGCTTTCAATGTATAAAACAACAACGAGGAATATGTAGCAGGTTTAGATAGCCAGTTTCAAATGGTGTTACAGAAAAAAGAGAAACAGAGGGTACTTGTAAAACAAATAGTATAGTGCCCAACACAGTTTAGATAAATGTGTCATAGATTATGATCTCTGTTTAGAGTCCAGAGACTTGTCGACATGTTTCTGTTCCTCAAGGAAAAGGTATGGAACATTCATCAGGAGGGAAAACTTTAAACAACGTAGCCTAGTTTACAATTGGAGTGGTCATCATAACAAAAGTATCATAGCACCTGCAAAATAAAAACAACATATAACAAAGGGTCAGCTCATAAATAGCTAGATGCTTTGGCAGATTCAAATGAATGAAAGTCGGCACCATATCAAGGGGAATATTTACCTAACGTGGTGTTAGTGGGGGCTCTCTACTGTCAATAGTAGGTGTAGGTCGTCCACCTAGTAGGCCCTACAAGAGATAGAAAAACATACTTGGATAAAAGCCTAAGAATGCTCACAACTAAACAGCAGAATTCTGAAGAATACGACCACCCAAACAGATCCATTAGCCAGTGCATAAGTGAAATGAGTAAAAAGGAGTCCTCAGCAGGACCCACGCATCATAGGAATCCAGTAGTAGGAGTAAAGAACGTGCCACAAGCATAGGGAAGCAGCAAAACCTGCCTGTACTAATAGACCGTCAAACAGCGGAATCGAAAAGCCTGGGTAGCACAACCACTAGCACAGTACAGACATGAGACAGCGATAACCCATGGCATCTAAACCCCAGAAGAGAAAAGGAAAACAGCTCACCTTGGAGGCCTGCATCAATACTGCGCTCCCAGAGGAGAACCCTGCCCAAGCAACCTCAAAACCTCAAAGAGAGAAGGCACTCCTTGAAGGAGATCAACAGATCCTAGCAGCCATAGCATCTCCGAAGGATTCTCTGGAGGTTAAAATAGACGCCATCAGCCTAGATGTCAACTTTCTCAGACAAGACGTGAGGGCACTCGCTGAACGCACTGGAACGCTTGAAAAGTCTGTGGGGGAGAATACAAGTGGCCTTAAAGACACCTCGGGAGAGGTCAGGGTACTGCAACAAGTTCGTAATCTGAGGAAAGAGCCGAGGATGCAGAATGCAGGGCTAGACGCAATAATGTAAGAATTATTGGGCTCCCGGAAGGTGAAGAGGGAACAAATCCGATGGAGTACATAGAGACCATGCAGCAGCAAGAAATCGGGCCAGGTGCCCTCACAAGGCTTCACGGTAGAAAGGGCGCATAGGCAGCTGGTGAGGAAACCAACGCCAGGAGCCCCGCCGAGGTCGATAATAGCCCGGATCCTGAACTACTACTGTGATAGGGAAAAGATCCTCAAACACTTTCGCAAAGTTGGGACGATCCAATAAGCGTCTGCCACAATAACTGCATATCCAGATTACACCCTGCAGGTACAGAAGCAACAATGAACTATATAGTGGTCAAGAGAAGACTACGAGCAGCTAATCTGAACTACATGCTATTGTAGCCAGCTCAACTAAAAGTGATTCACAAAGGCCGTGCCATCTTCTTTGAGAACCCCGAAGATGCATACAAAGGGATGGACCTTCAGAATTCTTCAACCAGAGCAGAGGCCAATCCGAGTAGCCAGGAGTAATCGTATGCAGAAGACCACGACAATTACAAGGCGGCAGAGGCCTGTAATCACAAATCTCAGGAAACAAAAGTTGCAAAATTCAGTAACGTGGTGCTTACTTAAGATCGCACTACGCAGGGGCGTCCTACATCTAAGACTGCATTGTTAGCTCGGATACTAGTGGTTACGTATCTGCCTACTGTGCCTTACGCACCAGCACATGCCCCTGGAATGGAGACGAGAAGTGGGGAGGCCTGAGCACAAGAGATTGAGCTGGGTAATTGTTGGGGGGGATGGGCAAGGGAGTTGGGGTAGTTAGAAGGGGGTTAGCATATGGATCCACACTGAATATGCTGAACTTGAATAACAGATTGCTGGTGCATGTCAGAATTGTTCAATGTGATGGGGGGAACTTACAATAGTATCCTGGAACATTAGAGGCCTCAGCAGTTAAACGTAACAGGATTATGACTTACCTAGGGCATCAGAAAATTGACATTGCACTCTTGCAGGAGACGCACCTCACAATAGAGAAACGGTCTGCTCTCGCTAAAAAATGGAGAGGCGAGGGTCGTGGCTAGGCAGAGTGCCAATGCGGACGTGTCTGCTGTAGGCTTCGTGGAAGGGCGCCTTGTCAGGCTACTTTAAATGCCTTAAAGACTATACCTTGTGGAAGAAATGTTGGCAGAGGGTCCCCCGGGCTTGAGGAGCTGATTTCGCTGTGATTCTGTGAGTTGCTGGAGGAGCCCGACACCCGAAGGTCTGAGAAGTGTCAGCGCAGCAGTGTCACAAGATGGCGGGCAGACCGTTGGTCTCTTCGCGCCTTGGTGTCCGGGTCCAGCGAACTTAGTGATTGGACCGGCGCCAAGGCTTGACACAACGAGATGACACCCGAGGCTGAAGTCTGTTGGAGCGGGTGAGGCAGAGGGATCGGAGACCTTCCGGTGGACTGCTGGTAGCGCCGGTGTCTTTCTGATGCTGGAGACAACGTGGTGCAGGAGACGTGGTGGCTGGCACCTGGAGGTGGCAGAGAGAACATCGATCGGCAGAGGTGAGGGGCTGAGGGGGGTGGGCTCCCTGATCTGCATTGGATTGGGAGCATTAGCGGTCGCCGGAACCCCCCCTCCAGGGAGCGTACTGGTAGGCGGTGTACGGCCATGCGAGGAGTGTGGCCTCACTGGCACTGGAACGGAGCACCTCCCCTCACTCAGCCTGGGGGCAGGTGAAAATTGCTGCGCAGGTGGAGCGCCTGCAGTGGAGAGGCATCTGGTCCTGCAGGAAAGGGGGCCCCTGCAAACGGCTCCACTATGAAAGATAATTGGAGGCAGTAAGGGGGCGGGGAGGGGGTTCTCTGGCTGGAAGCTATTGGGAAAATTTGCAGGTGCCGGACCCTCCCCTGCCCCCCTGGAGCATACTTACCCCGATGACAGCGCTTGAGGCGGCAATAGTGAGAGGCCGTGCGGGATGTGCAAGGCCTCGTTGGAGCAGAGCTCGCGGCCTCGCTCTTCTTGGAAGAAACTAGCGGTGCAAGTGGAACGCCTGCAGGGGCGATTCGGCTAGTCTTGGGGAGGAGATGTTGGGGCTGCTGTGCTCTGTTGAGGTACACATTAGTTGAGAAGCTGGCGGCAGCATGTGAAAGGGACTGATACCTTAAGGGCTGTCTTCCCATGCTTCACTGAATCACTCACCTGCATGAACTGGAGGCTGGTATAGCAGCGACAAGGTGACAGGTGTTCCTGGTCACTCCTGTGAGCTGTCCCAATCTTGGAGGTTGCCATTCCTGGTCTTGCGCTTGTTGCTGGCTTCGGAAAGACATTCTACTTCTGCACTTAGGTGGGCATTGTTGAATGCTTCACTGAGGGGACTATGCTCTGCGGGCTCTGGAAGGCCGCAGTGAGATAATTTCCCATTTGTCTTCCCTGATAATACCCAGATCTGGTCAGAAACACAAGGGGAGTGAAATTACAGCGTATCTGGCTCCTTCTGCGTCAGCTACACAAAAGATGCAGACTACCAAAGCAGATGTCCATGCCACGCAGGGGGTGGCTCCTCCCCGGAGTCCTCTTTATCCATGCTGCGCTTTGAGGAAATGTTAAAAACTCTTAAACGGGATATCACCCAGGAGATAAAGCTGGAAATAAAATCATCTAAAGACTCTCTAGCCCGCTCCATTGCTGACTTGGACTCTCACATATCAGGGCTGGAGGCCAGAGTCAATGATCTAGGGAATTTGGCATGTGAGCAAACAGATGGGAACGAGGAGCTTGCAGGGAGAGTCAGGATCATTGAGGAGCGGCTGGATGAATTGGGAGCCAAGCAAGCTGGCTTAGAAAACCGCTCAAGAAGGAACAATATTCGTCTGCGTGGCATCCCAAGACAAATCCCTGATCAGGACCTCCCCGACTATGTAAAGGCTCTTTTTAAATCATTGTTAGCCAATGTTCTACCTGCCTTATTACCCTCGCCATATCTACGTACCCTGGCCGGGGCTGCCATGTATCGTATTTCTCTGGCAGCTAGATCGTCAAAATCTTTAATGGACTTGTGAATCTCGGCCAGAGTGGACCTATCATGTGTGCGGCTATAGGTATCCTCAAGGCTATTTGAGGTGTTTTCCACTCCTTCAAGCTCTCTTCTTACACCCCTCAAGAGGCCCGTGGATTTTGAGATAAGTGCCCCCCTAGCCCAGACCTTGAAGGTTTCCATACTGTGGAGACCCGTGCCACCGTCCTAATATTATTAGTAAAAAACTCAGTTATTTCCTCCCGTAGCGCCTCCACTAAGCATGGGTCACCAAGTATCCCACCCGGCATTCTCCATCTCCTAGCAGGCCTGGGAACGTCTCTCAGCCTGAGCTCCAGTATTACAGGGGAGTGATCAGACAGTGTACAGGGCATGATTTTGCAGCTATGCAATGTCTCAGACAGGACCTGCGACACAAAGAAATAGTCTATACGTGATTCGCCATCATGGACGGATGAGTAATAGGTGTATCGTCTAGCATCTGGGTGTAATGTGCGCCATGCATCTATCAATGTCATTTGTGCTATTAGTTGACCTAATGTTAGTGCCTTTCTGGTTGGTGTCCTCATTTTCGTGCTGGATCTATCTGTCAACGGGTCAAGGGCCATATTGAAGTCCCCCCCATATTATGGATGATGCATCGTTGTTATTGAGGGTTTCAAATATATTTAAGTAAAAGTCTGGGTCGTCAATATTGGGGCCATATGTATTAACCAATGTTATTTGTTTGCCAGCTATCTCCCCCCCCCATACCAGCACATACCTTCCCTGCGCGTCTACCTTGGGTCCCGGAACCTCAATGAGGGGTGTATAAAAATGATAACTCCTCTAGATTGAGACGAATAGTTTGTATAATAACGTGTCTTTCCCCATTTGGGCATTATGTTCACGACGGGGAATATTCATGAGCATGTGAATCCATGCCAGACCCATGCTGGAGAACAACAGTTACAGGTATGTAACTTGTTCCTTCTCCAGCAAGGGGTCTGGCATGGATTCACATGCTCATGAATAAAAGAATACATAGCACTACACACATGCACAACCACGGGAGGTGGCAAAGGCTCAACATTAAGCATTACATCCAAAACTCAACATTAAGCAATTCTTACCTCCTCACCAGGCTCACCTTAGGCGAACAGGTTGCGCAGCACTGGTTGGCCGACCCTGGACTCCTCCCTGGAGTCCCGATCGACGCAGTAGAATCTTGTGAAGGTGTGCGTCGACCTCCACGTAGCAGCCCTGCAGATGTCCAGCAGGGGCACACCAGACAGGAACGCCGTGGTAGCAGCGATCGCTGTGGTCAAATGGGCTCTCGGGCGGCCCGGCAGCGGTCGGTTTGCCAACCGGTGACAGTGCATGATGCAGCCGGAGAGCCATCTGGAAATGGAAGTCTTCGAGAGAGCCTTCCCTTGATTCACAGCTCCAAAGTTCACAAACAGCTGTGACGTCTTCCGAAAATTCTTTGTGCGGTCCACGTAGAACTTCAGCGCTCTAGCTACATCCAGCGAGTGCAAAGTCCTTTCGGTCGGCGTCGAAGGCGACGAGAAGAAAACTGGTAACACCAAGGGCTCAATGAGGTGGAAGTCCGACGGCACCTTGGGCATGAAGGAGGGGTGCGTCCTCAGCACCACCCTTGTGTCATGAAAAGTCAAGTATGGAGGCTTGCAAGATGGGGCCTGGATCTCTCCCACTCGTCGTGCGGAGGTGATGGCCATGAGGAACGCTGTCTTCCATGACAGGAACTTCAAAGGCGCCGAATGCATAGGCTCGAATGGGGCCCCCATGAGCCTGGTCAGCACCACATTAAGCTCCCACGCCGGGGCAGGAGCCTTCACTGGCGGGAACGATCGGAATAGTCCCTTCATAAATTCCTTCACCAGGCGATGAGACCACAAGGACGCCTGTCCCGTAGTCCTGGTATATCGGGAGATGACAGCCAGATGTATTTTGATGGAGGCGTGAGCCAGTCCAGCTTTGGCCAGCGACAGTAGGTACGGCAGTACTTGAGGGGCCGTAATCCGCAGAGAGTTAATCTTCTGTGCACGGCACCAGACAGAGAACTTCTTCCATTTATGACCGTAACACTTGAGAGTTGAGGACGCCCTGGCCTTTGCAAGAACCTCTCTGCAATCAGCCGGTATATCGCACCCTCCAAACTCTAATGCCGCAGGAGGCAGGCCTGCAAGTTCAGCGACTGTGGGTCGTGATGGAGAATGGCACCTCCTTCTCTGGAGAGAGGATCTGCGTCTGCCGGCAGCTTGACTGGTGGGGACGTTGACAAGTCCAGAAGGTCCGGGAACCAGATCTGCCTCGGCCACGCCGGTGCGACGAGGATCATCCTGCACCTGGACTTCTTGAGCTGGTTGATGAGGCGGAGCAGCAACGGCAACGGAGGGAACGCGTATAGAAACAGGCCGTCCCAGGGGAACGAGAAAGCTTCGCCCATGCTCCTCGGCTGTGGGAACTTGCTGGTGAACCTCTGGCACTTGGAGTTTGTCGCCGTCACGAACAGGTCGATCTGGGGTTTGCCCCATCGTTGGAAGAGCCGATCCACTTGATCCTGGTGCAGTTCCCACTCATGGCAGGAGCGCAGCTCCCTGCTGAGTGAGTCGGCGATGGTGTTTTTTATTCCTGGCAAGTGGCAGGGAACCAGAAACAGCCCCTGGGCGACGGCCCAGTGCCACAGATCCTGGGCCTCCTTGGATAGGGCTGGGGATCTGGTGCCCTCCTGCTTCCTTATGTAGAACATCGTGGTGGTGTTGTCGGTGAAGATCCTCACCACTTTGTCCTTGAGGGACGGAAGGAACGACTTGAGCGCCCAGAACACTGCTCGGAGCTCCAGGATGTTGATGTGGAGAGACCTCTCCTCCGGGAGCCAAAGGCCTCTTGCGTGGAGATCTCCGGTGTGGGCCCCCCAACCCTCCATAGAGGCGTCCGTTGTCACCGTCTCCTGAAACGCCGGCGTTTAAAAGTCAGTGCCTGTAGTGAGGTGAGCACGGGTGCCCCACCATAGGACGCATCCGAAGTCTGCAAAGTGGTACAAGGTAGATGCATGAGGACATCATCCCGAGAAGGGACTTGATGGACCTCACCCTGGCCAAGTCCGTGGCTAACAGGCGCCGCACCTTGCCCAGGATGGTTTTGGTCCTCTCCTCTGAATGGAAGGCCAAATGCCCCACTGTATCGAGCTTCGCTCCCAGAAACAGCGCTACTTGCGATGGAACCAGGTGGGATTTGGGGTAGTTGATGGCGAACCTAAATTCCGTGAGTAACCGGACGGTCCTCGCCGTATGTTTGACGGCGAGTTCCCTTGTCCTTGCCCGGATTAGCCAGTCGTCCAGGTAGGGGTACTGGTGCCAGGCACTTGGTGAAAACCCTGGGTGCCGACTTTAATCTGAACGGTAGGGCTCTGAATTGGTAGTGGCGTCCCTGAACCACGAACCTGAGGAACTTCCTGTGCCTTTTTAGAATGGGGATGTGGAAGTAAGCATCCTCCAGGTCCAACGACGATAGGAAGTCGCCTTCCTCCAGCTGTCCCAGCACGTGATGGAGGGTGACCATCCAGAATTTCTGCGCCTTGATGTATTTGTTTAACCGACGCAGGTCCAGGATGGGGCGCCAACCACCTGTCTTCTTTCTGAAGAGGAAGTACCTTAAGTACACTCCGGAGCCTCCTGGGGACGAGCTTGATGGCACCTTTCTTGAGCATCGCCTTTACCTCCAACAGCAGTTGAGGGACGCGATTCTCCTTCCTGGCCATGGGAGGAATGCGAGGGCACTTCTTTTGGAATTCCAGCGAGGGCCCGTTGGCCAGGGTGTCCAGCACCCAATGATCAGTGGAGATGGACTCCCACACTCTAACGAACTTCGTCAGCCGGCCTTCCACCAGGGTGCTTCGGTGTGGGCCCGACAACCCGGCCGGGTCAGTCTTGCTGGGAGGCGGCCTTGCCGCCTTGGCCTCCTTGGCGACGACGGCGGGATCCCCCGTGCTTGTCGTGACCTCTGTAGGCCTCCTGGGAAGAGGAGCGGGCCGCCTGGCGGTAAGTGGAGGAGCCACCGCTGGATCCTTTGGAGGCACCCTGTCTGCCTTCGGAGCTCCGAAAGGGCCGTCGCTGTTGAAGCACCCCAAGGGCCCGGGCCGTCTCCGAGACGGTCTTGATGGCCTGTAGAGACTCGTCCACCGCTTTACCAAAAAGGTTGTTGCCATCGAACGGCATGTCCAACACTCTGGTCTGGACGTCCTGGCGAAAGTCTGTCGCCTTGAGCCAGCCTCGTCGTCGGAGGCAAACTCCGTTGCCCAGATGGCGAAATCCGGTATCGGCAATGTCCGTTGCCACCGTTATGGCATGATCCGACAGCACCTCGCCTTCCTGCAGAATTTCTAGGGCCTCCGCCCTTTTGTCATCAGGCAGGAAGTCTAGCAGAGGAGCTATCTTGAACTAGAGCTCCCTGTCGTAGCAGGCTACAATCTCTAAGGCATTGGCCGCCTTAATCGTCGTTGCAACCGACAAAATGACTCGTCGCCCCATAGAGTCCAACTTCTTGCCCTCGCTGTCCGGCGGGGAAGTGGAAGTTGAAGCCGCCGCACCCGCTGCCTTCTTCTTAGCCGTTGCCGAGATGACCGAGTCCGGCGTGGGCTGATCCCCGAGGCACAAGGGGGTGGCATCGGGGACTCGGTACTTCTTGTACCTGTCCCTCTTGGCAGGTGTCGTGGAAGGGTTCTTGAGGACAGCAAGCCCCTCGTCCCAGATGTCGTCGAGTAAAGGCACTGCGAGGACCGTCTTCCTCTTGGCCTCTCGTCGTTGGTACAGAAACTCCTCCTTTTTCTGTTCTTCAGGGTAGAGCTGGAAGAGCTTGGATGCCCTGGTTATCATGGCGTGGAAAGAGCCAACCTCGTTGGCTGGAGACGCGCGGAGGGGGGGTGACAACGGGATGTCCGCCGTGTCATCGCCGCCATCATCGTCCGTCCCCGTCGCTGTATCCGTCGCCGTATCCTCTCTAGGGTCCGGCGAGGGGGATGAGGGGTCCACCGGCCTCGCAGGTACGAAGGGCGAAGCGGGGTGGACTCTCCTCCGCTTGTTCGGAGGGCTTCCCGACGGGCCTGGTTCTGGCTCCTCCGTCGGGGTGCATGGTAATCTCGTCCTTATCTTGGTACATAAGGATTGGATTGCCAACAAAATGGCCGCCGAGCTAACCTGGGGCTCTGGCAATGGCTGCAACGGACGGGATGGCCGCTCCACTGGGCCCTGTTCATCGTCATCGTTGCTATCTTCAATCACGTCAGCGGGAACAGTCCCCTGGGATCGAACCTTCTCGAACCTCTCGTTGAGGCTTATGAACCTCTCGTTGAGGCCTATGGACCTTTCGTTGAGGCCCTTCTCGGTTTCCACCAGTTCCTCCTCAGAGGATGATTCCGAGTCTGTAATGGCCACCGGGCCCCCCCTCTTTTTCAGCCGGGGGCTTCACGAGGGTCTTAGCGATGGGTTGGAAAGAGGATTCCCTCCGCGGTGGCAGGGATACTCTGGGCCCAGAGGCCGTTTCCACTGGCGTAGTCTCAGCCGGCCCCGCCAGGGTCGCAGCGACCACTTCGGTAGAGGCCTTAGCCGGGTGGATCAAAGCCCTCACCACCTTAGGTGCGTCCTGGGCCTTCGCCTTGGGGGGAGGGTCAGCGCCTTGCTCCCCCTTCGAGATTGACCGGGTCCGCTCCAGCGGCCTACCCGGGTTCTCGGACGTCCTCTTCCCCGAACCAGAGAGCTGGCTCGTGGCCGAACGTGCCGAGGAAGTAGCGCCCTGCTTGGCAACCGAAGAGCCCGACCTTTCGGCGCTCCCGGTGCCCGCGGACTCGCGGTGCTTGGCCTTCTGTTGGGCCCCTGAAGCCGGGGCACCCTAGCAGGATTTAGAAGCCCGCTCAGACTTCTTCTTCGCCTTTTCACCTGCTCTGCCCTTCTCCAGCCAGATGGCGAGGTGGGAATGACGATCTTGTTTGGTCCGTTCCGAAAGGTTCTTGCAAAACGCACAGTCTTTCTCCACGTGCGTCTTGTCCTCATGAAGGCAGTAGAGACATCGCAAATGCTCGTCCTCCTTTAAAACATTATATAATCCGCATCCAGGGCAGTTCCTGAACAGCTTGGATCCGGGCGTCGAGCTTCCCTTGTCCTGGGCCATGTCCGTTGAGGTAGGCTGCAGATCTTCCGGAATCCTCCAAGAAGTGTAAACTCAACGGAAACCTCACCCTTGAAGGGCGGAGAAGAATTCCGAAATGGGTCTCCGTTATCGGAAGTAGAAACGGTGGAGCTTGAGGCTCGATTAAACCGAAAAAATTAGAAAATCTCCTGAAAAAGTGTGAAAACGCAGTAAAAAACTCGAGAGCTAAACACGAGGGCTCCCAACACTTGAGCGTGCGGTAGAAATCTGAGGATGGCTACCAGAGGCGGGGCTTAGGGAGAGGGCAGCCATTGGCTGGGGGCAGTATGACCCAGAGATCAGTGATTGGTTACTAATAAGAAAGACAGATCAGAAACGAAACTGATACTGATTTTTTCTTTACCGAGGATTCCCAGCCTGACGACGGGGAATATTCATGAGCATGTGAATCCATGCCAGACCCCATGCGGGAGAATCTCTTTTTCCACTCGCGCTTTCAAGGATCCAATTGTTGCCACTATGTCGTCCAGCTTGACGTTGACCGACATGAATCCATTCTGCACCACCGTAGCCAGGCGGTCTATAGGATCTGTCTCAAGGTTATCAGATGTCTGTGATAGTCCTCCAGTCACCCCGTGTGGCTGGGAGCTGGCGAAGGAGTACATTGGGCCGTTTTTTTTCCCTCCTGCACCTTTCTTCTCGGTGCGGCCCATGTGTGTCAGTTACCACTTCGGGGTGGACTGTGCTCTCCCACGTATAGGAGTCTAGTGCCTTAGTACCCAGTAAGAGAGTTAGATGTATGGTAAGAGGGCAATGCCGTCGCCCCTGTCGTGGCGCTGGATGCATTACAGGTCAGATATAGCTCCCAGCTCGTTTCAATGAGCAGTACTTGATTGTGGTATGCTGCGACGGGTCTCTCACTACCTCCAGAGGGCCACAGGTGAAGGCCGCAATGTGTGTTGCCTAGCCACCAGCCCGTACGGTGCCACCAATTCCACTCCCCCGAGGTGGCCGTGCAGCGCAGGCAAGGTACTGCACCTAGCCCTCGTGGCCGTATCCGAGCAATGTAGTTATATGTCCTCCCCTCCTCCAGTGGTGTGACGGGATCTTGTTACCCCGAAGGCACCAGCCGCCCAGTCGCTCCCCACTGCAGTCGCAGCGCAGGCCTGCACCAGGATGTCACAGTCGGGCGCACTCGCACTGTGTTACACTCACTTGCTGGTGTTGCCTCTGCTCCTCTCCTACCGGTTGGATCCACGGGTCCGATCGCGTGTAGATTGCCCAGGAAGACGATGCCGGATTCCAGAGAGATCGCCGTGTATGCGGACCCGTTGGCAGCAGGCGCAGAGCGTCGTCGCCAGTCTGTGTCTTTGGGCAGCCCCCTCAGCTGCCAATGCAGTATTCGGGCAGGATCCGGGTCGTGAAGGTATCTGCCGCAGCTCGCAGAGCCTCTCCCTCACGAGTGGGGCCGGCAGTCGTAGGTGTTCCCTCAGGGGAGAGGGTGGCAGCAAGTTCGTCACAGCCGATCTGCGGTGCTCTGGTCCGGCCCAGGCGCCCCTCCCCCACTCGGCCCTTGTGTTGTCCTCAAGTCCCCGGGCCAGAGTAGAAAGTAGAAAGCGCGTGGAACTCTTGAGCGGCCCCGCTGCAGGGTCTGACACGGATTTCTGCATTGTTAGGCAACCTGGGCGTCTCGTTTTTTCAGGGTTTACACCTTGCGCCTTCCGCCACGATATTTTGAAGTTTGCAGGTATCAGCGTTGGTTCTGGCAGGATATTTTATAAAAAAGGATTTTGTACGAGCCGGAGCTCTCCACCTAGGCGGCCATTTTCGTTGCGCGCAACAACGCCCCTGATAGCGGAGATTTTAACACTGTGGTTAACCCTTTAAGTTGACAAGACCCTGCCCCCCTCTGCTGCAGATAAGAACTTTCTAGCTCTCACTTCCCTGTTCCGCGAACACTCACTTATTGAGGCGTGGTGATTCTCTCATCAGGAGGAGCAGGATTATACTTTGTTCTGCGGCACATGGGGGCTTTTCTAGATTGGATATGTTCCTCATTTCAGACAAATTGGTTCCCCAGTTAATAGATGTAGAAATCCTCCCGCAAGCTTTGTCTGATCATGCCCCAGTTTCTTTAACAAGTATCCCTTTTCAGGCGACCCCGCCTTCTACGAGACCATGGGGTATGAATTAACTGTTGTTAAGTGACTCGCAGTTTCGAGAAAATGTCTCTGAAGCCATAGTTCGTTACTTTGCTGAAAATGATACAGGGGAGATGGATTATCTCACGGTTTGGGATGCTGCGAAGGCGATAATTAGGGGGCATGTTTACAGCACAAACAGTGGTTAGGCGGGAAGTGAGGACACAGGTGCAGGTTCAGTTGGAAGAGGTACTGTGAGAGAAGGAGGAGCTGTACAAAAGGAGATGTACCCGGTGTCTGCTTAGGGATGTGCGAATGGCACGCAAAGCCCATCACATGAGTCAGGCGGCATATGGTATTATGAGAACCAAGCAATATTATTATTCAAAAGGGAATAAGGCCAATCAGCTATTAGCAGCCAAGCTGAAAAGGCAGGCAGGCAGGGCGAAATCACATTGACTCTCTGAAAGATAATAATGGGAAATCGAGGGGGGGAAACTTCAAATTATAGAAAGTTTTTTTAGGGAGCACTCGGCTCCATTCTAGACGGACCGGAAATTAGCCCAGGAATTCGTACAGGAAGCACAGCTGCCCCAGGTGACCCGGGAAGCCCTGGATCGCTTAGAGGAACCTATCACACTTAAGGAAATGGAGCTTGCGATCCGTTCCTTTCCGACTGGGAAGGCCCCAGGCCTAGACGGTCTCACAAACAGGTTCTATAAGACCTTTGGCACTATTTTGGCACCTTACTTGACTAAATTATTTAATGCTATTTGGGCTGTGGGCTCTGTATCTAAATCCATGGCAGAATCTGCAACCACCTTGATATTGAAGCCGGGGAAAGACCTGACAGAATGTATATCCTATCGTCCGATTGCGTTATTAAATACGGACGCAAAGCTATTAAGTAGGATTATAGCAGGAAGGCTGAGCGAGATACTCCCGACTCTGATTGATAATCGCTCAGCGCAAGATAACATCCGGCGGGTGATAAATTTGATTACCCTGGCCCGACGATCCCAGGGAGATTAGCCTTTCTATCTTTCGATGCCCATAGGGCTTTTGACAGCATGTCCTGGGATTATCTGAGGCTGGTTTTAGATGGATATGGGTTTGGTCCTAATTTCTCAAAATTAATATTATCAAATTTCCAATTCCCTTCAACAAAAGTTCAGGTGAATGCACGTTGGACGTCGCAGATTACCTTGGGCAAGGGGACGAGGCAAGGGTGTCCCCTCTCCCCATTAGTATTTGCTTTACCTTTAGAACCCTTGGGCCAGCAAATTAGACTTCACCCTGAGATATTAGGGTTCGAATATGTGGGACAATGTCATAAACTAGCTTTATATGCAGACGATTTGCTTAGCTTCCTATAAGTCTATTCCACCGTTAATGAACCTCTTTGTTACGCTCACCTGACTCCCACGGAGGCGCTGGCCTGGTTCGCGCTGCTGTGACCTCTTCTAAGGTGATGCGCAGGGTTAGGAAGACGAACTGGACCGGGCCCCCAAATCTGGCTTGTCTGGCTCGCAGAAGTATCCTTCTGTAGGCGAAAATAGGGGATTAACTGTCTGCGGGGTAATGCAATCGGCCTCCCACTTTCCCCTCTCACCCTCCTTGATTTCTCGTAGCGTCTCACCTTAGGGTCTGAAAGGACAAGCTCTCCATCCTGCTTCTGATGCAGGGGCGCGTTGGTATCCAGTTACTTCACTGGATTTTTGGATTGGTGAGAACCAAACTTGCTTGGCTTCCAGGTAAGTTTTTTGATAAGAGGTTCCCCTTGTGTCCATGCATTAATGTACTAATGCTAGTGTCTTTTTCCCCATAGGGGCCGGGGTACGGAATGCCGGGGAACAGGCACCGACCCGAGATGAGAGGTGAAATCCTTGTAGAAATCAGGTAACTCTTTAATGAGCGTTTTTTGGTAATGTCTTTTCATTCGCTCATCAACGCTGATGTCTCTTTTTCCCCTTAGGGGCCGGGGTCCAGAAATGCCAGGATGCGGCGCGGACCCGAAATGAAGAGGGAATGAATCAACAGGTAAGTCTTAACATGGAGATTTAGCTTTCCTTATTCCCTTCTCTCTCTCACCTTTTGTTCTGGTCTTTTTCTCCCTAGGCGCTGGGGCGTGACTGCGAATCCGGATGATCACTGCTGAACATGGATGCGCCCTGTAAAGGTGAGTGGAATGCGGCGCTGCAGCGATCGACGCAATGAGCTTTTAAATTAAAGTCTTCCTTTTCAGGATTGTCGGCGAGATGTCTCCGGGATGCGAATTTAGCAGGTAAGGACTTTTCCTTCTTCTGTTCTCTTCTTCTCTTCCTTTGCAGGTGATCCAGGATGCTGGCAGGCGTGGCAGAAGTCAGGATGCAGGAGCAGACACGGTGAGCGTCCAGCTGCTAGATACAGAACAACGCGAAGCACGTGTGGCTGTTCGGGTGGGGTTTAAATAGCCTTGGAAGAAGTTCCAGGTATGTATCCTTCCTCCAATCAGGTATGTATCCTTCCCCGACCACGCCCGGATGGTAAATTAGTCCCACAGGTAAAGTAGTTCCTTTCAGGCCTCAAGAGGTCGGGATCCTGCAACATGGTCTGCATCAGGTAAGTGCACCCAAGCATTCCCATAATGAGCCTGGCGCCTAGGGCACCAGGACTGATGTCTTTTATGAGCCTGGCGCCATAGGCACCAGAACACTGTCCAAAGGGCCCCTATATGGGGTTGCTGGGTCCTTCCTTGGGGACTGGGAGCGGGCATCATGACAGCACTCCCCCCCCCAAGGCCCCTGCCAAGGTTGTTCCCTCCGGGGGTTTTGGTTTGTCTGGGAAGAGTCGGTGGAATTTCCTGACTAATCGAGGTGCATGCACATGGTCGCTGGGTTCCCACGACCTCTCCTGAGGCCCGTACCCCTTCCAATCAATTAGGTAGAACAGTTTTGACCTAAACATTTTTGAGTCTAAAATGTTCTTCACTTCGAATTCGGGCTCCCCATCTATTAGAATAGGTTCTGGAGGTTTGAGTAGTCGGGTTCCGGGTACCACTGGTTTCAGAAGTGACACATGAAAAACAGGTTGAATTTGCATACTAGCTGGTAAATCAAGTTTAACAGCCACTGGGTTCATTATTGCCGTAATAGAATAAGGTCCCAGATATTTTGGGTTAAAAGCTTGAGGCCCTTTGAGTGGTAAATGTCTGGTAGTTAACCACACTTGATCCCCAATCTGATACGGAGGTGCTTCACTCCGATGTAGATCAGCATTCTCCTTGTATTTTCTCTTTGCTTGTTGTAAATGCGTTGTTGCCTCTTTGAAGGCTTGGGTAATTGTAGAATGCAGATGTTCTACTGCAGACATTCCGAGGTTCTGAGGTGAGTCAAGGTTTGAGGTTCGAGGGTGATGCCCAAACAAAGTATAAAAAGCACTGTGGCCAGTTCCAGAGTGTACCGAATTATTATATGGGTATTCGGCTATCCAAAGAATGTCTTTCCAGTTGCTTTCAGATTGCTGTAACATACACCCGTAAGTACTGCTCAAGGGTCTGATTTGTCCTCTCGGTCTGACCATAGGTCTGAGGGTGGTGACTGGTCGATAATCTTACATCGATCTGCGCCATTTGACAACATTTGCGCCAGAAGTGGGAAATGAATTGGCTTCCCCGGTCAGAGATTAGTATAGATGGGAATCCATGTAGCCGAACAATATTTTCGAGGAATTCTTTGGCTAGGACAGAAGCTGAAGGTAAACCTTTCAAAGGAATAAAGTGGGCCATTATGGAAAACAAATCCACAATTACCAGAATAGTATTGTACCCCGAACAAGGAGGCAGGTCCGTAATAAAATCCATTGATAGGGTGTGCCAGGGTGCTGGTGGTATGTCTAGAGGTTGAAGGAGACCGGCTGATCTTTTGTTATGACTTTTATTTTGGGCGCAAACACCACAGGACATCACAAAAGATTTAACATCTTTTTCGCCAAGAGGGCCACCAAAATGGTCGTTTCACCTTTTCCTCTGTCTTGGCAATACCGGGGTGTCCCTCTATTAATGTATCATGATAACCGGAAATAACTAGTTCGTGTAATTCCTTATGTGGCAGGAATAAGCGTCCTTGGAAATAAGGTAAACCATTATCTATGGTAAAGTCTGATCCCTTTTGTATCCATTCCTGTAAGGTTGTAGGGTCCAGGAGTTGTTTCACTCTGGCTTGAATGTCTTCAAGCGTCTGTAACGAAGTCATGCCTAGAATCCTCTGTTCGGGAATTATTGGTACTGGTTCTGAGTTTGTATCAGATTCTCCCATTCCAATTCGGGACAAGGCGTCTGCTTTGCCATTCTTGCAGCCAGGTCGATAGGTAATCACGAAATAAAATTCAGCGAAAAACAAAGCCCATCTGAGCTGCCGTGATGACTGAGCCTTGGCGGTTTTCAAATACTGTAAATTCCGGTGATCAGTGATCACTGTGATGGTATGTCGAGCGCCAAGCAGATAATGCCGCCAGGCTTTAAAAGCGGACTTAATGGCTAACAGTTCTTTGTCCGTGATTGCATAATTAACCTCGGGTGCCGAGAATTTTCTGGACCAAAATGCTACGGGATGCAGTTGGTTGGTTTCGGGATCTCTTTGGGACAGGACAGCTCCCATGGCTAGGCTGGATGCATCAGTCTCGACGACATAAGGGAGATCTGGACGCGGGTGTTTCAATATAGGTGCGGAGGTAAACTTAGCTTTTAAATCCTGAAAGGCCTGCTCGGCTTCTTCAGACCATTCAAAACGTTTATTTTTCCTCAAGAGTGCAGTAATGGGTTGTACCACGCGTGAAAATTCCGGGATAAACCTGCGATAGAAATTGGCAAAGCCGAGCATGCTTTGAACCCCTTTTACAGAGCTAGGTGATGGCCATTTGAGGATGGCATCCACTTTTCTTGAGTCCATTCGGACTCCTTTGGGTGTCAGGATGAAACCTAGAAACTCGACTTCTGTGGTATGGAAAACACATTTCTCCAATTTAGCAAATAGTTTGTGTTGGCGCAGTTTTTCAAGTACTGCCCTGACGTGTTTTCTGTGATCAAATTCCGAAGAGGTGTACACCAGAATGTCATCGATATATACGACAACACAAACATCGATGAGTTCCCGAAGGACATCATTCATGAAGTATTGGAAGGCAGCCGGCGCGTTACATAATCCGAAAGGCATCACCTGGTACTCGAATAATCCGTATTTAGTACGGAAGGCAGTTTTCCATTCGTCGCCTTCTTTAACTCGTACCAGATGATAAGCCCCCCGGATATCTAACTTGGTGTATATGCAAGCGTCCTTCACCTGGTCAAGGAGTTCAGGGATCAGAGGCAGAGGATAACGGTTTTTAACCGTTATCTGGTTCAATGCGCGGTAATCGATACAAGTGCTAAGGTCGCCTTCTTTTTTGGGCACGAAGAACAAAGCCGAGGATGCCGGGGACTTTGACGGGCGAATAAAACCATTAGCTAGGTATTGATCCAAATATTTTCTCAAATGCAGATTCTCAGGTTCAGTAAGGGCATAAATCCTGCTACAAGGGGATTGTGCACCGGGCACCAGATCGATTTGGCAATCGTACGATCTGTGAGGAGGTAACGTGTTGGCCTGTTCCTTTTGGAAGACGTCCTGAAAGTCTTGGTATTCCGGAGGTAGTTGCATGGAGGCAGAGGTTACAGATGCTAGATTAATCTTCAGGTTTTCTGGGTAGCAGGTTTGTGTACAATCCGGGAAGGTTATTCTCTTAGCTCGCCAATCAATTCGAGGATTATGTGTCTCTAACCAAGGGATTCCAAGAATAACCTGAAACTGTGGAGCCTTGATTACATCAAACACAACACCCTCCCGATGGCCGTCGGGATCAATAAGAGTCACCTCAGTAGTGGAATGTGTTACCGGTCCAGAGGCAATTTCAGTTCCATCGACTGTGGTGATGACATCTTCGCTGGTTTTAGGACGGAGAGGGAGGTTAATCCTAGAGACCAATTCACGATCCACATAGTTTCCAATAGCCCCACTATCGATGTATGCCTTTATTGCATGCAACCGCATAGGCTGTTCTGGATCTACGAGAACCATTGGCACAATGAAATGCGAGGTCTGAGAGTTAGTTTTCAAGCTCGGTAAGCGGACCCCTACACTTGTCGGGCGGAGTCGTTTCCCGAAACAGAGTCTTCATGGTTTTTATCAGCGGCTCCTACCGCCTTTCGGGGCGGTTTTGCCGGGCAATCTCATAGAAAGTGTCCAGAATTCCCACAATAAAGACATAATTTTAACTGCCGCCTCCTTTCACGTTCCTTTTGAGTTAAGGGTCCTTTAACCCCTCCAATTTGCATAGGCTCAGAGACATCAACTCCCTTGGGATTAGCATGGGTCTTGACCAACACTCGGGTCTCAAACCTGGACCGATCTGCTTTTCTGTTTTGAAGTCTGTGATCCAATTGGACCACAAAGTCTATATACTCTGTGCATTCTTGGGGCGGATTTACAACTTGGGCCAAGACATCTTTAAGTTCTCCGCGAAGGCCTCGATAAAACAACGTGACTCTTTTATCCTCTGGCCATCCCGTTTCCACAATTAGTCTATTAAAGGTTGCAGTATAGGATAGGAGGTCCTGATTGCCCTGTCGCAGGGATAGAAGTTCGTCATCCAGAGCCTGCCCCTGAGAGTGTCGAGCAAATAACCTTTCCATGCTTGCTTGAAACCTTTGAAAATCACGGAGAATCGGGTCATCTTGAGTAACCAGTGGAACTGACCAATCGGCAGCGCAGCCGCTGAGATATGACAATACAAAGGCTACCTTGGTCTGATCATTAGGGAAGGCCCCAGGTCTGCATAGGAAGTGCAAACGACACTGATTCATGAATACGGCGAATCGTTTGGGGTCCCCAGCAAAGCGTTCGGGTGGGGCCAGCGGCATGTTTCCAGGTAGATTAATCTGCACAGGCTTACTGGAAACCACAGGAGAGGGGTTCCCTCCGGAACCGGGTAGAGGAGTTTGCCCAGCTTGACCTTGCAAAAGCTGTCTGGCCAGGTCATTAGTTCTTTCCTTTGATATTATTAATTTCCTCCTGAGGGCATTAGTCTCTTGACGAGCGGCATGTACTTCGGCCCGTAATTCCCCCGGTAATTGGGCCAACTGATCAGTCTCAGAACTTTCCATAGCGCCTGGGTGGGAATTTGTAGGAAGGCTTCGCGTTCTGTTACGCTCACCTGACTCCCACGGAGGCGCTGGCCTGGTTCGCGCTGCTGTGACCTCTTATAAGGTGATGCGCAGGGTTCGGAAGACGGACTGGACCGGGCCCCCAAAATCTGGCTTGTCTGGCTCGCAGAAGTATCCTTCTGTAGGCGAAAATAGGGGATTAACTGTCTGCGGGGTAATGCAATCGGCCTCCCACTTTCCCCTCTCACCCTCCTTGAAACCCTTCTGTGATTTCTCGTAGCGTCTCACCTTAGGGTCTGGAAGGACGAGCTCTCCATCCTGCTTCTGATGCAGGGGCACGTTGGTATCCAGTTACTTCACTGGATTTTCGGATTGGTGAGAACCAAACTTGCTTGGCTTCCAGGTAAGTTTTTTGATAAGAGGTTCCCCTTGTGTCCATGCATTAATGTACTAATGCTAGTGTCTTTTTCCCCATAGGGGCCGGGGTACGGAATGCCCGGTTGCTGGGTCCTTCCTTGGGGACTGGATGTCCGCTTTCAGGGACGCCGGGCTTGAACCGGCTCCCCGGGAGCGGGCATCATGACACTCTTGTCCCGTTTTGCTGACCTCTCAGGATTTCGGGTGAGCTCATCCAAATCTATTGGATTGGCTTTGACGGAGATCCCCAGCGAGATGGCTACCATTCAAACACGGTTTCCCATTCCGTGGTGTACGACTGAAATCCCTTATCTGGGTATAAAATGAACTCTGTCTTATTCGGGACTCTTCAAGGCCAATATCCCTGCCTTGCTGAGAGAAGCGAAGGATTGGCTCTTACAGTATACATCTCAAGAAATATCCTGATTGGGCCGGATTACCACGCTCAAGATGACCTTGCTTCCGAAACTCTTATATGTCTTTCAAGCCCTTCCAGTGCGGATTCCGGAGGGGAACCTTATCGAGATGCAGAAGGCATTGAGTCGTTTTGTTTGGAAAGCGAGAAAGCCTAGAATACCTCTTAAACTCCTCACCAGAGGAAAACCACTGGGAGGCCTGGGATTGCCCTCGTTTCAGAGATACTACAGGGCAGCACAGGTTTCTGCCATGCTGACCTGGCCGAACCCTTTGGAGGCCCCCAAATGGCAAGATATTGAGCAAGCAGTGTCCCCATTTCTGTTATTGCAGCTCCCGTTTCTCCCTAGAGAGGCCCGGACCTGGGAGCGTGCGCTTTTGGCCACCACGAATTCCACGCTACAGTGTTGGGATAAGGCATGTACTCAAAGTGGGATCAAATCGGGCCTGGGGCCCCTCTCCCCTGTCTCTCAGAACCCGGCCTTTGCACCGGGCCTGGTGAGTGGCACGTTCCGCAACTGGGAACCCATTGAACCAGTGCGCCTGAGGGACTTGTATAAAGATCGGGAACCTCTGACATTTGCTGAATGTAAGGAGAAATTTAATCTATCTGAAGCTGACGTTTTCGGTACATTCAGCTGCGCCACTGGATAACTAATAGGGTCGCACGCCGAGCTGCAGACAGAGATCCGACTGGATTAGAACTAAAAATACTAGAAGGCCAGCAGGCTCAGAGTCTGAGCCGGTTATAAACTCTTAGAGAGGGTTCCTCCAGGGGAGAAGCTGCCCTATATGCGGGCATGGGAAGAGGAGTTGGGAATAGAGATCCCAGAGGAATCCTGGCAAAGGATATGGCTTAGAGCCCAAACAAATTCCCGATGTACGATTGTGAAGGAGAATGCCATCAAACTATTTTATCTGCCCCCAAGTAGATTGCATGCAATGAACCCGGACTATCCTGACACATGTTGGCACAGCTGTGGTGAGAAAGGTGATCTGGCATATGTGGTGGAAATGTTCTGTTATACAATCCTTCTGGCTAGAGGTGCGCTCTAAAAACCCTCCTTATAGCGGCTCGGATCACAAGAGCCCGATTCTGGAAATCCATAGATGGACCCCATATTGCCTATTTGTGGGTGAAAGTGTGAGAATTATTAGGCTTAGAAAAGCTGTTGGCTATGTTAGATGGGGAAATGCTAAGATTTACACGCATCTGGTGACCATTTCTGGACTTTGTGCGGGACAAAGAACACATTTTTTTTAGCCAATGTTATTGAAGCATTTTCAGAAGCCTGACAATTATTATTATTTTTTTTGGTCTTTCTTGTCACCCTTTTCTGGCGTCTTCTTAATATTCCCTCCCTCTAGAGACGCTGCTCATGGTTCAATGACTCTGTAAGGGGATTGCGGTAGATTTGGGGAATGCAATGAATCATAAATATCTGCAGTAATCTGACCTTGTCAAAAGAGGGGATGGGAACCCTTTGCAGCCTGGTGTGGGAGGCCTACCAGTATGGATGTCAGAGACAGTCATACCCCAGAGTGGGAAGGTGGTATTTGGGAGAGCCGCAATCCCTGCCCCTTTTGTTTGTGCCTCAAACTCAAAACTATGTGTGGGCAATCCCCTTTCTTCGCAGACACCTGAAGAACAACAATAATACATTCAAGCAGGGGTGGTGTCTCACGAGTTAAATTGTTCAATTTTAGGGCTTAGACCAAGACAATGGATCTGTACAGGCAAAAATGCAAACGTTTATAATTGATAAATTCTTTATAATATAAAAAATGTCACAAACCAATTCTACAACATATACACAGTCGATAACACGTTCCATAATTGTATTCAATAGAAACCATCAATATCAAATACATAAATAAATTGGATGTGCAAAACGATGCAAAAAGTGCAAATATGCATGAAAAGTGGAAACTAGCTTAATTTTCTACTGTAACCACTCCCACATTCTAATTAGAAATTATAGAATGATACAATATTCCATGTTATTGCACACACCCCTATCTATACATATTTTTCCAATACCACCATTCTTTACCTTTTATTTGTGCCAACATGCATGAAATGAGTACCACTGTCGATCGCCCCATAGTGATCTCGTACAATGCTGGCCAATTTCTTCCTTTATCTTAAAGATACTACAAGTCACAGCATGCCCATCGGTGGAAAGATGAGAGAACAGGCCACTCGGGGGAGCTGCCATATAATTGCACCTATGCCGCAGAGACAATAGGCTCAATTGTAACAGGGCAACGGTACAGCTTCCTAGCTAGAATGACAATCCCAGGTATGAAGAATACCTCACATAAACTTGGACATTAACTGTAAAGCTCACTGTATTGGACCAGCATTAACAAACCTAGTAGATGGGCACATTAGAAAGGGGCAGGACTTAACCCATCATGATTTTTTTTCCAATTGTAACACCTCTTCTGGAAAAAAGGGCAGTAAACTGTTGGCCTGGAGGAAACAGCAGGGGAGGATAGCCCATGGAAGCAGAGCAGGGAGGATAATGAGAGACTCAGGAAGCAGGACGTTGTGGGTTGTTTGGGAAGAGTTCGGTGGAGGTGGGCCAAAAAACCAGCAGAGGAAACTAGGACAGAAGAGCGTGGACCCAGATTAAACATGAAGTATGCAAGGTGAGGTATTGGTTGGTGAGAGAAAGTGGTTATTGGGTATATGCTTATGTACTAGGTGTGCGAGTGAGAGGGTGACAGTGAAAGAAAGGGGACTGCGGAGGCAGAGGGGTCGAGTGAAGTAGAGTGTTGAGAGAGGGGACTAGTAGTGGTTTAGAGGGCAGTAGTAGTGGTGTAGAGCGGAGAGTAGTAGTGGTGTAGAGAAGGAAGCAGTGGTGGAGAGGAGAGCATTAGTGAGGTTGAGAATAATAGTGATGTAAAGAGGGGAGCAGTTGTAGGGGTAAGGAGAGGAGAGTCGTAGTATTGTGGGAGAGTGGAGAGCCGCATTGATGAAGGAGAGAGAGAGAGAAAGTGAGACCATCAGAGGGACCGAGAAAAGTAGAGAGACAGAGAGGGAGAAGGAAATGAAAGGGAGGAAGAGAGGTGGAGAGGAAGCATAGAGACAGAATGTCAGGGAGAGGAGTGAGATAGTGTGGAAGAGAACATTAATTGGCACTCGGGTGACTGAAAGGCACTATACATCGGGAATCATTGTATTAGAAAACTCTGGTAAGGATACACCTAGACTGTTCCCAGAGGGATACTTAGATCTATAAGGCTTTGCCTTTAGGCTATCACATCCAGTCAGACAGAACTTAAGATAGGAGGGGTTACCGATTACTAGTGACGAGCCTTGACTTGATGGGTGCCTGGGTCAAGGCGGGCACCGCCCAGGATAGATGAGAGACAGGAATGGCCCTTGGTGAGCCCCTTGAAGGACGAATTAATAAAACCCCTTGAACTATCTTCCAGAGTTAGTATTTTCTTGATGACATCTGTGGCAACATATAGCACAAAGACAGTAATAGGAAATCACTATTTAGTAGTACCAGCAATTCTATTCAACAATGGAGCTTTAAAACCATTCCCAATAGATTTGCTGCTTATTTTATGTTATGTCCCATCAGAAAAATGCGTTTAGTGCTCTGTCATCCTCATGGGTCTCTGGGTGTGTTAGGCAAAATCCAGTGCAGTTCCCTTAGGGAGCACTACACCAGATTAGGACTACAGGTGAGAGCAATAAATCCCCTTTGGTATGAGTCTGTACCACAAAGATTTAGTTGGTAGCTGTAGCTGAGTAGTCACTTATCTCAAGAGGGAGATGAGCAGTATTCAGGGTTTACACAATAGGCCTACTGTACTATGGCACAAAGAAACACTGACTAAAGCTTTGTAGTTAAAACGTAGATATATATTTATTTTATACACTTCTAAGAAAACACATGTATCACAAGTATCAAGCAAGTTAAATTAAGTCAATATAAAAATATAAACACTCCGTATATAAATTGTAGACCAAGTGAACCAGAGTGAAAACTGAGCAAAACGGCACAGTGACAACTACACACAAGGGATCCTCTAACAATTTCTCACAAGGGAGGGAAAACATCAAGAAATAGGTTCTTATACACCCTAACAACACTTCCCATCAGTTGTGAAACCAGTTCAGCAAGACAGTGCAACAATATAGGCAATACTTCAACTGAAAACTGAGCAAAATGGCATTTCACAATGATTATGCAGTGGGAAGGAAAGGGTAGCTATAAGAAAGGGTTGCACCACACAGTTCGAATAGAGAATCAATCTCGAGAAGGCAGGTCTAACAAATGTGACCAGAGTCAGCAGGCCTGTGCCAGAGTTAGTGGTACTGTGCAAGGGCCCAGGAGCAAAATGTTGTTGTAGCTGCAGTCAAGTCTTTGGTTAACGATGTTGAAAAGGTGGATGCAGAAAACGAAAGACAATGTTATGAGAGAGGGGCAGCCAACCCAACAGGTAGGTAAAGTATTTAAAACACCTTTAGCACTACCGCGAAGAAAGGGCGGCCTGGCGGAACAATGTACCTTAAAAATGAAGAAGTGGCTCCTGTGGTGGCGGTTGTTCCTGGTAGTTCCTGCAGTTCGGGTGATCCAGCAGAGGAAGAGAGGCTTTCGTCTTGGAGGAAGGTTCGAGGTTCTGCACTACCCAGGGATGAAACCAGCCGCAGTGCTGCCAAACTAAGTTTAAAAGGTTCGCTCCTTTTAATCGCGGTCCGGGTCGATAGCTGCTTGGCTATCCGGTCTCCAAGAGCGGGGCACTGGCGATTCTACCACAGCAGGTTCGGGAAGGCGATTGGCAAACTGGTTGGCCCCACCAGTTCAAGGGAAGAAGGCTCTTTCAGGTGAAGATCTCCTCTCGTCGTGTGGAGAAAAGTGGTGAGATGCTGCAGCAGGGCTTCACCGGTGGTGGTAGTCGTTGCAGGTGTCTTTGACTTCTCTCCTCTTCGGTTCCGTAGTTCCAGTGGCAACGTCTTGCTCTTCCAGTCCTCAGAACCCTGCTTTTATGCAAGAAGATCCCCATTCATACAGCCTAGCTGTCACTCACACAGTGGGGTGGTCATCTTGGCGGGAGACCCTCCAGCCTATCAGGATAGAGTGCGACATGGGTTGCTGAGGCAACCATGTCCAGGGGTCCTACTCCCCCTCCCACACAATGGACCCAACCCAGACTCAGTGGCGCTGGAAGGAGGGCTTCTGGGCAGAAGCCCGTCAAACGGACGAACAAAGGATCCCTGACTTGGGTTAGGATCGTAGAGTAAGACACGAGAAAGAACTTATATTACATTTCTGGCAAATAAAACCTACCGGAGCAAAGTTAATATTAAAATGCACCGGCGGTATGTTAGAGGCTGTCAGAAAAAGTGGTAGCCTCGAACAATGGGAAAATCCCATAGAGAAATATTCGTGGTCAAATATTTTTGGTAGTAACCACTGCCACCAGCCAGAAACTTTAGAGAGAGGGACTTTAAGGTACCCCCTCGAAAATGAACATAGGGGAAAAACTATTAACCCCTTCCAGTACCTCCATAGTAAGATGGGTTGTACTGGTTAAGTTCATAACAATTGACTAGTAAAGTCAATGGGGACTTTACATGCCCTGGGAGACAGTAGTCAGTCCCAGGGTATGGAGTCTATGTTTGGGGGTCGTTATGACACCCATGTGTCACTGCACGGAGGGTGCTGTGCAACACATGTGAATACAGATGGTTCCTATGGGGGAGAGAAAATCCCATAGGCATTAAACACAAAAATAGCCTAGAACACACATAGCATAAATGCCTAAGAGTGGGAAAAAGAGTCTCACTCTTAGCAGGTAAAAATAAACAAACTCTTCAAATCCAGCAAAGCTGCTGGGGGACTCTATAGGTAAGGGAAATAAGCCATAGTATGATAATTCTCCCTAACAGAGTGCTGAGGTGGAAAACAGTAAAAAAAAAATGTAAAAATAAAAAAAATGATAAAGAAAAGGGCAAAGAAAAAGCAGAACGTTAACTATCTCTAATGTAAAGAGGTTTTAGGAACTCACAAAAAAATATTTAAATGGCAACATATATGCTACCTAGGTTGTGTATCAGTCATGTAACATAAGACAGTTACAATTATGACCATGTCCCGACAAGCAGTCTTTATTATAGCAGACAGCTCAGGAAGCAGAACATGTGGGGGTTTCCGGGTGAGATCAGAGGTGGAGAGCGACCAGCAGGAGGAAGGAGGGAACGGCAGCTTGTGGAGAAGATTTAGTTGAGGTGTTGGTTAAGGAATGAATGTGGTTCTGAAGTTTGAGTGTGTGCCTGTGTGGTGAGTGTGTAGATAAGGTAGTTTAAGGAGCGTTTTGGGAAGCAAATGGGAATGGGTGTAAGAAGGGGGACTGAGTTGTGGAGGAGACTGTAGTAGTAGTGTGGAGGAGGGAGTAGCAGTGTGGAAGAGTGAATAGTAGTGTGGAGAAGGGATTAGTAGTGTGGAGGAGGGATTAGTAGTGTACAAGAGGGAGTAGAGTGGAAGAGGGAGTAGTAGCAGTAGTGTGGAGGAGGTCGTAGAGAGAGAGTGAGTAGTATAGGCATGTAAGGAGGAGTAACATCAAAGGGTGAAGGGAGTATTTAGGAGAAGTGAAACAGCATAGGGAAAAAGTGCTGGAGAGGATTATGATAGAGCAGACAAGCATAAAAAGTAGTAAAGGCATAGGTGAGATTGAGTATGATAGAGGAAGACAATCTATCAGAGTGCTTGCGAAGCACCATCTAAAACCCCATTAGATCACTAACAGCTGCATAGAGTAGGGACAGTTGCAAAGTTCCTGAGGAAGTTTAGTTTAGACAGCCGGCTTTTAGAATAAGTCAGCTTCAGGGCGGTCAACTTTCAGTAGCACTAACCGGGGATTACAGACACCTGGGTTAAGGAAGAGGTTTGACACTAGACGAGAGAGTGAGGAATGCCAATAGGGCCCACAAAAATTCTAATAAAAACCCTTGAACTATCCTTGAGACGTAGAGCAATTATTGTCCCATCTATGAAAAGCACACAACCTCAAACTTGCAAAAAGCATGATCTTTGTTTCACAATCTCACTGCATATACTGCCCAGTTCAAAATAGGTTGTCATGAACATGGTAGTTGTTTGAAAAATGTACACTTAATTGTTGTGTGTTCCCAAGGAAAACAAATTGCTGAAACAAAAACAAACGAACACACAAGTTCTATAAACAAGTTTAAAAAATGACCCAATCTGCAGCTCCAACCAAGATCATGAAGCAAAAGGTACTCAAATCTGTCTAAATGCGTACCTGAACTTCTTTCAGTTCAGATTCAATTTTCACTTTTCTCTCTTCAATCTTAACAGCTTCTTCGGCTATCTTCTGTTTTATTTTTTCCATTTCTGTTTTTTGATCGCTGGCATTCTGTGACACAATAGACACATTATCTTTTCATTTTTTGAAACAAAAAATAGGTTTTTAAAAAAGGGAGTGGACTACTGTTAAATAATTCTAAAACAGCATGCACTTAATTTGTGAGGAACATTTGAAAAATGCAACTTCCAGAGAAACACAGCAGAGCCAAAAATGTATGTGAGCTGGCTTACCACTAAACATGTTCTCCATGCAATGACCTCCATGTGCGCTTAATGTGATATTTATGTTTTCATAACAACATTGGCCAATGATGACAGGTTCCAAAGTGTATACCCGTCTTTGCCCTACCCCTCTCTTTCATTATGAAGCCTTTCTTTTACAGCACTCCACTTCTTTCTCTCTATGATTTTGTGCAATACAAATCACCTACAAACAAACATACACCAAGATCAACTTGTCTCTTACATGACACCGTAGTGAGCAATGCCTCTCTAATGAGGTACGTGTTCAATATGTAGTCCACAGGCACATGACATCACAATTTCTGTCATTTTGTGGTGCTTTCAATAACCAGTATTACTTTAACACAATTAAAAGCCAGTCAATATATGGATCTCATACGAGTGAAAGGCAATGCCAGATATGTCACAATTTCAACCTGTGGAATACATATTGAACAAGTACCTCATCTGAGAGGCATAGCTCCCTATGATAATCGGACCAGGTGGTGAAATTCAGTTCTAAAGAGAAAAAAAATCTGATCATATTATACATGCCTGGAACTAGCTGCACTGACTGCAAGTGGAATATCTAATTCATGTACGACTATGCATTACACAAAGAGCATTTTATGGGTCAGGATCCACCTTTCTTCAAAATAAATTTGAGATATGTCCTTGCGAGGTCTATTAACACATTGTTACTTGTCATTTTAAAAAAAATCAAAACAAAGCGAGGTGGTGGTCAAGCCTTAACTTTGTACACTGACACAATTTGGAGGTTGCTCCCAATTCACATCTGTACTGTGGAAAAACACTTCACCTTCAGAAAAAAACATTTTTTTCTTTTTTTTTTCTTTCGCTTTATTTTTCTTCTGTCATCTTTCTTTGAAACTTTAGGTAAGTTTTAAATTAAGCATTCTATTAGTCCTGAGCTCAATGACCAACCCCCCTCCACTCTCTATAAGGAAACTAATATGCCAAGATAATTGTAGAAAAATACTTCACCTGCTCAAGGCCAATATCCAGTAAAGGAGCATAATATATAAAGTATGAAATTCCATTTGAGCAAAGTCAAAGACTCCACAGCGCCCATAGTAGTCATCACTGGAAGTTCACCTCCAGTTCTGAGCCACAACAGCAAGGCATTGTGGGTATGCAAATTAGCCCAAATGCAAACCTTTTCTCCAGGAAATTGACTTTGTCTAAGAGGGCAGTGCTATTTTATACATACCTTAATCAACCCAAGATAGGCATTTTGCAAGGCTGTCAGGACAACTACATACCAGGTTTCAACCTTATTAGGGATCATCAGTGCAGTATAGTCCTGACAGCCTTTATATTTTCAAGAAAAAAACTTTAGCTGCAGGGACGTTAAGGTGAGAACTTAAAGAAACAAAACGCCTGAAATTCAGCTAAAGCCACCTTAACTTCGTGCCCCGTTGCTCAGCCACAGATGACATCACTGATGACATCATTGGTGGTATGGAACAATTAATGAGAAGTAGGTTGCAACTTTGTGTTTTTTTTTCTTAATAACTTTTTAAACAAATCTTTACCAAACTTTGCAGTCTGGGGAGGGTGCCTGTGTGTCCCTAATTGACTTCAAAATGTCAGCCAAATCCGTGGCACGAGTCAAAGGTTACTAGCAAATAATGTTTTCCAGGTTGCTATGGGAGTCAAACTCACCTTAACTATAGGGCGTTCTATATATATATATACATACACACACTATCCTTCCCGTATTGAGACATTTTAATCTGAGACAACACCTCTTAAGCGGCTTCACTTCAACACTAAAGCTAAGTCAATGCCTAGTCTGGGATGCTGAGGGAAACCCTTATTGATATATTTTTAGGTCCAGTTCATGTACTCTGGATGACAACCCTTATATAACACCCCTCTCTTAGAATCCCCCTGACCCCACTAAGCCAAGAAGTAGGTTTGTTTTGCAAATTAAAAGGTTTATTTGAAAAATTAAACAATATATATATATCACACTTTTATAATAAATTAATATCTTATAGTACACTGAGACATATGATGTGGATCCACAATGGGTAATATTACAGTGGTACACTTGATTACTTAGGAGTAGTATAGAGGATGAGGTAGCTGAAAATGCTTTATGGTTTCAAGGAAATGCAAGGTGGAATAAAATGCAGTACAGCAAATAAACTTGATATGATTTCAACCACCAACAATGTAATCACTTTTTCTCTGGCAATTCACCCCCCCCCCTATGCAATGTAAGAAATGGAAGGAGATGGAAAGAGGAGCACACAGTTCTCAGGAATGCAATCAAATACAATACGAAATTCAGTTCCCCCCCCAGCAAGCTTAGAGGAAACAGGTAGAAGTTTGAAACACAGGCCCAAAATGCTTTTAAATGTGATGGCAACGGATGGGAAAATGTGCTAACTGATTTTAATTCCCTCTAGAGATTCAGGGTGAGTGAGAGATGCTTGTTGGTATTAGTTCAGGCTCACTTTAGCAATGCTCTATGAGTTATTACCAGGTTGCAAACTGATTTTAACAAAGGAAGGAATGGACCTGCTATTTTGACAAGTGGAGAAATTGAGCCAAAATCGCAAATCGCGGTAAATTTCACAAGTGCGTAAATCGCGATTGCGGTAAAAGTATAAGGAGTAGGAAGTCGGTTCTAGGCTTGTTGGAAAGCTTAGAATCACACGTTCCTAGGACAAACCGTTCCGGAGATACAGACGATTTAATAAAGGTAGATTTTCGGATTTAAAGTAAAACTCAAAATGACAGGTGACAGCTTGCAGTTGCAGAATTGACAGGTGACAGTTTTGCAGCTTTACAAATGACAGATGACACGATTTCTAGGAGGCTGTTCTAATTAGGTTAAAATTGTTTGGATTAGATTATTTTAACTAAGAGATTGGGTTCTGCACAGTTCTGGCGGATACTCACTCCTAATTTTGAAATGAATGGGCCTCGTCACGGATCTGGTCAACGCGTCCAGCGGCAGTTCTCTCTGCTTGGCGGGTCAATCAGGCACCGGTTCTGCTCACAGCGATCCGGATCTCTGGTTCTGCTCACCGCGGTCTGGGTCTGGTCTGCGGTTCCGGCACAAGTGCTTGGCAAAGAATTCAAACAGCTCGCCCGGCTGTTGAATAGTTTGGTTAGGTTTGCTGGATTCTGAAGGCCTGCTGAGAATACTTTTGCTTGCAGTGGGCCTTCTTGGTTCAAAGTTCTTTAGTCTCTGTTTAGCTCGGAAGTCTAAGTGTTGGATCTCTGGATGTGAAGTCGTCAGTCAGCACGCCCCGCAGCAAATGGAATTGAATGTCTCTACCTGTCCCAGCAGTCTCTTTTTATGTGTTTTGGAAGTGGGTGTGTGCGTGGCATAACTGAGCCTGCCCCTCTCTACTTGTCATTGGCCCAATTCTCCCCTCTCCCATGATTGGGGGAAGGAAATGGATTGTCATCATGATGAGGTCTGTTTATGGGTAAGAGGATCCTCCACTGGTCAATTTGCCCACAAATCTATATTTGATTCAAATACATATTTCCCAGATACACAATTTGTTGAAATTACATGTACACATTATATATTCCTTATGGTCCATGCTTGTCCGCCTCTGATCTTCCTGGGGGCTTGCATTCAAAAATGACAACATTTTACGCTTTTTGACTGGTTTACCAATATCGGACATTTACCAAAAATTACACACATGTGCGCAAGGAGTATGGACATTAATTGATGAAGTGTCAGATTTTTAACATGCAGACATTTGGAGTAAGACCCTATTTTCCGCTAGCAACCCCCCAGAATACACCACAGGGTCCTAACGCCTCTTAAAACGTGCACAGAAAAATCACAAGAATAATGATATTACTTATATAATTTTGACCAGTCCGCACTATGAGTTATCTATCCTTTTAACTTATGCCCTGGTCAAAAAGGGGTGTGGCTTCCCACATCACATGGTGGAAGAACTGGTTTATCCACTTCCCCCAAGCCCAGCTGGCTCTCACAGGCACTTCTCCTCCCACTTCTCCCAAGAGGAAGCCACTTTACGGCCCCCCCAATATAACATTTGCCTGAGTCCATTGTTCAGTTTCCTGCAGTCCCCAGGTAATTCAATCAGAGAGGTGTCACCTCCTTTTTGTGGGGGCTGCAGAATGCAGCCAGGCCTGGGAACACAGCTGTTGATCCAGTTTTAACTCCTGTCGGGCAGAATCCAGTTTCATTAAGCCAGGTTTCAGCTAAATGTCACTTTTTGTTCCCAGTTTTCTACATTCAAATCAAACTGACAATTTTTACACATGCAGCTAGAATGCGGATTCTAAGTTCAAAACTAAAAGTAGGTCCCTCATTTAATTTAAACATTTCAATTTTAGTGGTTTTCAGTTCAGTTTAACTTAAGCTGCTGACCTCCACAGCTCAGCCAGTTTTGTTATGAACATTGTTTGGGGCTCTTTTTCTTTCCAGATTTTGTATGCACACAAAACTTCATTCTGCCAAATGTCTGCTAGTGTTCAGTGAGATTTTTGAATATCCTGCAATGTTTGAAATAGGCATTTTGAGCTTGCATTCAGAGAAACCAAGGTGATTTCAAAGGGCTTTTTAAGCTAACAGGCACTGTGGTTTTTCCTTTGGCACACATTCCACTCATGGCACCCCTGGTCCATCATGCTCGCACTGGTGGGTGGAAGGTTAGGCGACCATTTTGGTGTGCGCACAAACTGCGCAGTTCTCCTGGATTCTGGCGCACATGTGGGCTTTTTGGCGATCTTGGATTTTCTAAGCCCACAGCACCAAATGTTGCAGCTTAATGACTCAAACGTGGGTCAATACACCTGACACACCGTTCGGATTCTTTTATTTTATTTCATTTTATGTGCCGATTTCCCACATGTTGCATGGGCTTTGTTGTCCTAATTAAAAAGAGCTATGTATTTTTTTTTTAAAAGGTGTTTTTAGCTGTTTTGTGAACTGATTCTTTTTGCATAAGCACTATGTTTTTCTATATTGGAATTGATGTTCAATGTATCTTAAAAATGATATTTTTGCTATGTGCCAATGTGTACATTTTTAATGTTATGAATTTGTATCTTATACTGGTTTGATGAATGTGTTCATCCGAATAAACTTATTGAACTGAACTGAGATATATTGATCTAGTAGAGTTAGCTGATAATACTGCTGCTCACAAGGAACCACCGGAATTGGCACAATTTTGCATTAACACAGACAAGTCCAAAGCTACTAAGATTCGTGCCAAATCCAAATGTAATCCTCCCATGTCAGTAGGTTGTCTTGAGGCTTTCAATGATTTATTGATTGACGATCTCAAGCAGATGAGATTCATCTTTACCAATCCTTCCTACAGTTTGACTGTTGAACAAAAACTGTACTCCAGGAGCTTCATAATCTTCCCAATCTTATCATCAAACCATCTGATGAAGGCTCCAATATCGTCCTCCTGGACAGACAAGATTACATTCGGGAAGCGAACAGACAACTATTGGATAAGAAGTGCTACATGAAACTGGAATGTAATCCATTCCCTAAAATCAGTTTGGAACTAATGGCTCTGTTGAACACATGGGTTGATCGTGGCCTTTTGGAGCAAGAATTGCAGGATTTTTGTCACCAGATGCCTCTGTGATTCCAACTATTTACTTTTTGCCCAAGGTGCATACGTCGTTATTCAGACCTCCAGGGAGACCCATCATTACCCTTTGTGGTTCCTTGCTTGAGAATGTTGACAAATTCATTGATGAAACCATCAAACCTTTGGTTTCAACATTTCCCTCCTATCTCTGCGACACCAACGACTTTTTGTCCCACGTTAATGGTATAGCATGGGAAGGCGACATGCTTCTAGTGACTATCGATGTGGTGTCACTTTATACATCGATTAATCATGCTTTTGGCTTGGCAGCTTGCAAGTCCTTTTTGGAAATGCGTTTCCTTAACTATTTTCAGCACACCCAAAAGATTCTGGAACCTTTTGCCTCAATCACAATGATTTTTTGTTTGATGGGTCCTTTTACCATCAAGTTAGAGGCACGGCTGTGGGGGCTATTTTTGCCCCTCCCTTGCCAACCCGACAATGGGTTAGTGGGAGCATAATGTTGTTTAGAATGTGGCCAACTCCTTTTATACAGACAGGATCTCATGCTGGCCATGCTACACTGATTACCTTTTTATTCTTCGTAAAGGTAATCTTGAAGAATGGCTTGACTTTGTCAAAATCCTCAACTCTAACAATTTAAATCATCTGCGCTTCACCGAGAATCACAGTGACAGAGAATTGGTCTTTTTAGATGTGAAGATAAGTAACAAGTTACTTACCTGTAACTGTTGTTCTCCAGCATGGGTCTGGCATGGATTCACATGCTCATGAATATTCCCTGCCATCAGGCTGGGAATCCTCGGTAAAGAAAATATCAGTTTCAGTTCACTTCTAAACTGTCTTTCTCCTAACAACCAATCACTGGTCTCTGGGTCATACTGCCCCCAGCCAACGACTGCCCTCTACTTAAGCCCCTCCTCTGGCAGCCATCTTCAGATTTGGTAGAACGTGAAGTGGCAGTAGGACCAAGAGAAGAGCCGCAGAGGGGTAGACGGGAGGGTTCACATGTGAATCCATGCCAGACCCATGTTGGAGAGCAACAGTTACAGGTAAGTAACTTGTTCCTTCTCCAGCATGGGGTCTGGCATGGATTCACATGCTCATGAATAAAGAATACATAGCAGTACACACATGCACAACCATGGGAGGTGGCAAGGCTCAACATTAAGCGTTTCAACATCTCAACATTAAGCATCTCTTACCTCCTCACCAGGCTCACCTTCAAGCGAACAGGTTGCACAGAACTGCTTGGCCGACTCTGGACTCCTCCCTGGAATCCCGGTCGATGCAGTAGAATCTCGTGAAGGTGTGTGTCGACCTCCACGTAGCAGCCCTGCAGATGTCCAGCAGGGGCAAACCAGACAGGAACCCTGTAGTTGCAGCGATCACTCTGGTCGAATGGGCTCTCGGACAGCCAGGCAACGGTTGGTTTGCCAACCGGTGACAATGGGTGATGCAGCCGGAGAGCCACCTAGAAATGGAAGCCTTGGAGAGGGCCTTCCCTTGGTTCACAGGGCCAAAGTTCACAAACAGCTGTGACGTCTTCCAGAAAACTCTTTGTGCGGTCCACGTAGAACTTCAGCGCTCTAGCCACATCCAGCGAGTGCAAAGTCCTCTCAGCCGGCGACGAAGGCGATGGGAAGAAAACAGGTAACATCAAGGGCTCGATGAGATGGAAGTCCGACGGCACCTTGGGCATGAAGGAGGGGTGAGTCCGTAGCATGACTCTCGTTTCGTGAAATGTTAAGTACAGAGGTTTACAGGAGAGGGCCTGGATCTCTCCCACTCGTCATGCAGAGGTGATGGCCACAATAACGCTGTCTTTCACGATAAGAATTTCAGCAGCGCCGAATGCATAGGCTCGAACAAAGGACCCATGAGCCTAGTCAGCACCACTTTGAGCTCCCCGGCCGGTGCCGGAGCCTTTCATGAACTCCTTGACCAGGCTGTGCGACCACAGAGACGACTGCCCCGGAGTTCTGGTGTAGCGGGAGATAGCCGCCAGATGAATCCTGATGGAAGCGTGCACCAGCCCAGCTTTGGCCATTGACAGCAAGTACGGCAGCACCTGAGGGGCCGTAATCCGGAGAGGGTTTATCTTCTGTGCATATCACCAGCGGGTGAACCTCTTCCACTTATGTCTGTAGCAATTCAGTGTAGACAAAGCCCTGGCCTTGGCAAGTACCTCCTTGCAGGCCACCGGGATCTCGTATCCTCCAAACTCTAGTGCTGCAGGAGCCAGGCCTGCGAGTTCAGCGACTCTGGGTCGTGGTGCAGAATCGCACCTCCTTCCCTGGCGAGCAATTCTGCGTCTGCCGGAAGCCTGACTGGAGGAGACGCTGACAAGTCCAGAAGGTCCGGGTACCATATCTGTCTCAGCCACGCCGGTGTGACGAGGATCATCTTGCACAGGGACCGTCTGAGTTGATTGATGAGTCGCAGCAAGCAATGGCAGAAAGGCATAGAGAAACAGGCCGTCCCAGGGGAAAGAGAACGCATCCCCCATGCTCCCCAGCTAGGGAAACCTGCTGGCGAACCTCAGGCACTTGGTGTTCGTCGCCAATAGATCGATGTGGGGATTGCCCCATCGTCGGAACAGAAGATACACTTGATCCTGCCGAAGCTCCCACTAGTGGCACAAGCGCAGCTCCCTGCTGAGGGAGTCCGCAATGATGTTCTTCACTCCCTCCAGGTGAAACGGGACGAGGAATATTCCCTGGGCCATGGCCCAGTGCCATAGGTCCTTTTCCTCTCTGGAGAGAGCCGGGGATCTGGTGCCCCCCTGCTTCCGGATGTATAACATTGTGGTGGTGGTGTCCATGAAAACCTGTACCACCTTGCCCTTGAGGGACGGAAGGAAAGACTTGAGGGCCCAAAACACTACCCGTAGCTCCAGAATGTTGATATGGAACGACTTCTCCTCTGGTAGCCACAGGCCTCTTGCGTGGAGACCTCCGGTGGGCGCGCCCATTCCTTCCAGGGATGTGTCCGTCGTTACCGTCTCCTGATGAGGTGGGGTCTGGAAGTCTGTGCCCGACGGCAGATGCGCACAGACCCCCCGCCACCATACCGCTCAACGGAACATCTCGTAGAGAGAGATCTTGTCCTCAAAGCTTCCTGATACCTGGATCCAATGGGCGTGTCGAGGTACTCCTGCAGTGGCCGTATCCGCAGCCTGCACATTCGAACGAGGTATATGCATGACGACATCATGCCAAGAAGGGATTTGATGGACCTCATCCTTGCGATCTTCAGGGTCAACAGCCGTTGCACCTTGCCCAGGATGGCCGCTATCCTCTCCTCCAATGGAGACGCTAAGCACAACACTGTGTTGAGTCGAGACCCCAGAAACAGAGTGTCTTGCGATGGCACCAAGCAAGACTTTGCATAGTTCACCGAGAACCGCAGCTCTGTCAGCAGCTGGACGGTTTCCGTCGTGTGAGTGACAGCGATCTCCATCGATTTCGCTCAGATGAGCCAGTCGTCCAAGTAGGGGTAAACATGGATCCCTCGTAGACGTAGTTGCGCCACCACTGGTGCCAGGCACTTGGTGAAGACCCTTGGTGCCTACTTTAGTCTGAAGGGAAGGGCCTTGAACTGATAGTGGTGCCCTTGAACCACAAAGTGCAGGAACTTGCGGTGTCCCTTGTGGATGGGGATGTGAAAGTAAGCATCCTCCAAGTCTAACGATGACAGGAAATCCCCCTTCTTCCAGCTGTCCTAACACGTGCTGAAGGGTGACCATCCGGAACTTCTGGGATCTAATGTACTTGTTCAAGCAGTGACGTTTGCCAGCCGGCCTCCCACCGGGGTGTGCGGATGGGGGCCCGACTTCCCGGCGGTTCAGTCCTGCTTTGCCGTGGAGGAGCCGCCTTGGGGACCTGGCGATGACGGCGACCACCTCCGGGCTTGCTGCAGCCCCTGTATGCCTCCTGAGTCGAAGAGCGGGACGGATGACGGTAGGATGACGCGAAGCCACCGAAGCCTTTGGATGAAAAAAGCCAAAAAAGCCAAACATGCCAACTCCTGGTTCTCCAAAGAACTCCTTGATCAACGTGCGCAGAAGAGGGTTGCTCTTTCCACATGGAAAGCAAACCCGTCTGAAGCCACTAAACAGAAATTCAAAGCCATCTCCAAATTATATAAGACCAACATCACTCGAACAAAGGCTGCCTCCTTTAACACCAGGATCGCTGACGCTAAATCAGGCTCCAAGGAACTATTCACCATCTTCAGGGAACTCGAAAAACCATCTGCCCCCCCTCCTCTATCATCAAAGATGACAAATGGTGTAACAGCATTCAATCTGCCATGCTTGAGAAGCTTAACACTCTCCAAAGTAAAATTCGTGGCCACCAAAAAGCCCTCTCCGACATTATAGCGAACATGCATGCTAAGCCACCCACCAAGACCACGTCCTCCCCGTTGTTCGAATTTAAAGATATCACAGAGCAAGAGGTCATTACCCTGCTCAACTCCATTAAACCTGCCAATTGCAAAGGGGATGCATGCCCCGCCAGCCTCATCAAGGATTCCGCACCTAGCCTAGCCCCTTTCCTCACGGCCTTTATCAACTCATCCTTCCAATCAGGCCATGTCCCATCAGGACTTAAGGAAGCTTGGGTCCGCCCACTTCTCAAGAAACCCTCTCTCGACCCAACCGTCCCGGGGAACTACAGGCCCATTACGACTGTACCGTTCCTGCTCAAAATCTTGGACAAAGCAGCTTACCTGCAAGTCCAGAAGTTCCTAGAGGACAACCGCCTCCTCGGTCTACGGCAATCTGGGTTCCGCCCTCGCCATGGCACTGAAACGGCCCTCCTAGACCTGAAAAACCAAATGGACGATCTCATAGACGCAGGCAAACCTGCCCTTCTACTGCTCCTTGACCTCTCTGCAGCGTTCGATCTTGTCGACCACAATACCCTGTGTCACCACCTAGCCACACAAGCCAACTTCTCCCCTAAAGCCTGCCAATGGATCACCTCCTTTCTCAAAGATAGGGCCATGAAAGTCTTTTCTGAAGTTGCTGCTGCCACCCCCAGCCTCCTCACCTGCGGTGTCCCCCAGGGTTCCTGTATCGCACCTACTCCCTACAACCTCTTCACGAGGCCATTGTTTAGCATCTTGGACTCCCTGGGTATCTCATATACCAATTATGCGGACGATAAGCAGGTACTCATCCCACTCACGGGCGACTACCTAGCGGACTCCAACACCCTCTCCTCTATCTACTCTACCATCCAATCCTGGATGGCGGAGAATTGGCTTTGCCTCAATGGTGAAAAAACCGAACTCCTCCTTATTGGCTCACCTTTCACCCTCGGCAATCTTGGAGAACAGTACGCCTCCTTCACCATTGATAATATTCCAATTAAAGTCTCTAACCATGTTAAGACACTCGGAGTCTACCTTGACTCGACCTGTCGATGGACAGACAGGTCAATGCCATCGCCGCCTCCTCAGCCTACTACACCAAAGTCATCAACGCAACAAGGCCCTTCCTGGCCCGTCAAAGCAGCCTCACGATTGCCAGGGCCATCATCGGGTCAAGACTTGACTACTGTAATGCCCTTCTCGTCGGGACCTCCAACAAAAACATCGCCAAACTTCAGCTAGCCCAGAACAATGCTCTAAGGGCAGCCACCGGCACCGCAAGGAGAGACCACATCTCCGAAATCAGAAGGCAAGTGCATTGGCTCCCTGTTAAAGAAAGAATTGTCTTTAAAACTCTTGCCATTACCCACAAATGCATTCACGAGCTTGCCCCCCCCTACCTGACGAACAGAATCACCAGGCACTCCGCCACAAGACCGCTTAGATCTTTCTACGCCAACACCATTGTCAGGCCTACCTCTCGGAAAGTGCGTGCTAGTGGCTCCAGTTTCCCCACCCTTGCAGCCACGCACTGGAACGCCCTGCCACCTCACCTCAGACTCATCGAGTCCCACCTTGCCTTTCGTAAGGCTATCAAAACCAGACTCTTTGTGTGACTGTAACCTGTTTCTGCCTTTATGCCTGCTAACTTGTAACTAAGAGCCTCCGAATGTAATCTTAAATCTGTGTTTCCTCTGTAACAGCGCCTCGATGCCTCATGGGCTGCAAGTGCGCTTAACAAGTGCAAATAAATAAATAAAAATAATAAATAAATAAATGAACCCTGGGACTTTCCTCCGGAGGTCCGAAAGGATGGCCGTCGCTGCTGAAGCATGCCCAAAGCATGCGCCATCTCAGTATCTGCCTTGATGGCCTGAAGAGACTCGTCCACAGTCTTGCCAAACAAGTTAAACCCGTCGAAGGGCACGTCCAACACACTTGACTGCACATCCTGGCGGAAGTTAGTGGCCGTCAACCAACCCCGCCGACGAAGGCAAACGCTGTTGCCCATCTGGCAGAACCCCATGTCGGCGATGTCCGTGGCCACCGTGATGGCATGGTTCGATGCCACTGTTAGGCAGCAACCTGTGCAGTTCCCTTTGGGAACACTACAAAAGATTTAGGACTACAGGTGTTAGCAGTAAACCCACTTGGTAGCAGTCTGTACCACCCAGATTTATCTGGTAGCTGTGGCTGAGCAGTCAGACTTCCCTCAAGAAGAGTTAGGCAGTATGCAAAGTATACACAATAGGCACTCGGACACAATAGCACAAGCAAACAGTGACCAGAGCTTTGGTATCAAGGTATATAATTATTTATTTAAAAACACACTGAATGAAACACTCCAGCACTATTATTGTAAATCACTCTCAACACAGTTACTATTATTATATATACATCCCTTATTCCTTATCAGACAAGTCTTAGTTAACACCACTTATTTCCAGACAGAGGTGAGCGCTTAACTATAGATGGCACTCCAATAAGTTAACGAAAAAGGGAGGGAAAAAGGCAGAATGTAGGAAAATACACCACACTAATACTTAGGAACTCTTAAGCAAGGCAGGAAAGTCAAAAGTTACTTGTGAGCCAAAGTCCATAGGCCGGGCCCACTCTTGGAGAGAGCAGAGCACACATGCACCCAAGATCACACAATGACAACAGGCTTAACAAATCTTGCAGGGAGTTCAGAAAGGTTTTAGTTAGGCTCAGAAAAGTTTAGCCAGGGTGTCCCAGGCTAACCCAGGTTCGAAAGCCGGGGGCTAAATCTACCCCGTACAGTCGGTTGCAAGGGAAGCCAGGCGGAACACGGTACCTTATGTGGAAAGGATCCTCCAGCGGGGCAGTTGTTCCTGGCAGCGGGTGCAAGTCGCGGCGTCGTCCAGAGGAAGAGAAGATCTCAACGTGGAGAAAAGATGAAGGTCGTTGCACTTTAACAAGGGGGGTCCTGGGAGTCCCTCTGCCAGACATTAGTCCTGGTTACAAGAGACTTACCCAGAGTCTTTAACTCACTTTCTTTCACAGAGAAGAAATATCCCAAACATATCAGTCTTTGTCCTGCCCTGGGGCAGTCCAGCACCGAAATGCTAGGCAATTCTCCTCTGAACAAGAGTACCAACAGAAACCCCAGACACGTGTTTCCGTCTGGTTGGACCTCATCAGTAGGGTGGATCTGTGCCTCTCTAAGAATAGTGAGCAACGGGTCCACGTCTGGATTCCCCTAGTAACTTAGGGTGAGACCCACGTAAATATGCAAATTAACAAGGGGGGTCCTGGGAGTCCCTCTGCCAGACATTAGTCCTGGTTGCACTGCCAGGGAAGAAACCAGCCGCGGAGTTTTCCGGTTAAAGGTAAAACGTGGTATCCTGGTATCCCGGTTGCCGGGGTGCTTGGCACAGGCAAGGCGGCCACGAGATGTTCCAGGAAGCAAAAAAGGAAGCAGACTGGTTATCCCCACCAGTCGAAGGAAGAAGACTCTCTGGGCTGGAGATCTCCTCTGTCGTTGGGAAAAGTGGTGAGACGGTTCAGCAGGGCTCCACCGGTGGTGTCGTCGTAGCAGGTCGGCTCAGCTTCTCCTTCGTCGGATTCTTAGGTCCTGTGGCGACTTCTAAAGTTCCAGTCCCCAAAGCCCTGCTTTTATGCAGTATACCCCCATTCACTCAGCCTAGCTGTCAATCAAACATGCTAAGTGGTGAGCCGGCCGGCTCACCACTTGGGCCAATCACACAAGAGTGCGACTTGAGTTACCAAGGTAACTCAGTCCAGGGTGCCTAAACCCCCTCCCACACCCCCTGTGGTACCCAGACAGAGTGGCACCTCTTTTGGAGGCTTCTGTGGAGAAGCCCGCCAAAAAGTGGAACAAAGGGCTCAACTTGGGTTGGAGTCACAGAAGCGAACACAAACGCCATTTTAGAACCGAGTTCTGGCAAAAAATACCAACCGGAGAATATTAAATAAATAAACCGGCGGTATGTTCAAGGCTATAGGAATTAAATAATTAAAGTTGGTAGCCTCGAACAATGGGAAAATCCCATAGGAAAATATTTGCGTTCGAATATAAAAAGTAGTATCCACTGCCACCAGCCAAAACTCGATCAGGGGGGACGGAGACGTGCCCCCTCGACTAACAGACCCCGGGGCAATCGAATTGCCCCGGCCAGTACGTCCACAGTATGATGGTTTGTACTGGTTCTGTTCAGAATTTGAGACTAGTAAAGTCAATGGGGACTTTACATGCCCTGGGAGACAGTAGTCAGTCCCAGGGTATGGAGTCTATACTGGGGGGGTCACTATGACACCCCTGTGTTACTGCACCGAGGGTGCTGTGTAACACACATCACAAAAACACATTAAGCCCTATGGAGTAAAAGACCCCATAGCCCATTAAACACATCTAGAGTCAAAGAAACACACTCATCATGCCCAAGAGTGAGGGTAAAAGAGTCTCACTCTTGGCAGGAGAAAAAAATAAACCCCAAAAATCCAGCAAAGCTGCTGGGGGACTCACTAGGTTAGGAAATTCAGCCTAAACAGAGTATTCTCCCTAACAGCCACCTCGCCTTCCTAAAGAATCTCCAGCGATTCCGCTCTCTTGTCGTCGGGGAGGAAGTCCAGGAGGGGAGCTATCTTGAACCAGAGCTCCCTGTCGTAATGAGCCAGAATGGCAAGGGCGTTGGCCGCCTTGACTGCCGACGAGATGACTTTCCCTCGCTGTCCGGGGGGGGGCAAGAGGACGTCAACGCAGACTAATCCGCAGACTTCTTCCTAGCCGCCGCCGAGACCACCGAATCCGGGGAAGGCTGTGATCTCAAGCACTTGGGTGCAGTGTCTGGCACCCTGTACTTCATGAGGGACAATCCCTCGTCCCAAATGTCGTCCAACAGCGGAATAGACAGCACAGTCTTCCTCTTGGCTTCCCTGCGCTGGTACAGGAAGCCCTCCTTCTTCCCGGGAGCCAGGAGAGCCAGTTGGAACAACTCTGATGCCCTCAAGATCATGGCGTGAAACGAGCCAATTTCGTCGGGCGGCGAGGCTCTGGGCAGCAGGGACGAGAGATCCACTCCACCGTCGTCTGTTCCCGTGCCCGTCATCACCGTATCCGGTTCTGTCTCATCCCTCGGTGGAGGGGAGGGAGGCGATGGATGGTAAGGAGGTGGAGGGTGAACTCTCTTCTTGTGTGAGGGTTCAATTGACAGCCCAGCAGCCGCGGGGTCTCCCGCCGGCGACAGGGGCATCCTTGTCTGAATCTCTGAGCACAAGGTGTGCAAAGCCTGAAAGAGGCCCACTGAAATGTCTGCCGGAGGTGGATGCTGCGGTGGCTGCAACAGAGGGGACAGCGGCAGTGGCGTCCTCTGGCTCCTGGCCACCCGGCTCCTCCTCGTCGGTATCTTCGCCACTCTCCACATCTGCCTCGTCGGGGTCCCTCCGGTAGGACCTGGCCTTGACGGATTTTTCATCCAAAACAGTCTTAAGAACAGCAAGCTCCTCCTCGTCAGAGATGTCCGTGCATTGCAGGACTACCGTGCCCCCCCTCTTCTCGATCAGGAGAGACGGTCTCCGGGAGATGACCGGCATCGTCTTCACCGGTGTCTTCTCTACAGGCAGAAAAGATGATTCCCTCCTGGCCGGCAGGGAAACTCTCGCTCTGGCAGCCATTTCCTGTGAACCCGTATCAACGGCCTTCGCCAGGGATGCCACCACTCCTTCAATGGAGGTTTTCGCCGGGTGAACCTGGGCCTTCACGACCTTGGTTGCGTCGGAGGCCTTCACTGTGGGGTGAGGGTCAGCGCCACCCTCCCCTTTGGCCTTCTCCGTCTGAGCCGACTGGGACTTCTCCAGAAGTTTACCCGGGTGCTCAGACTTACTCTTCTTCGCCGAGCCAGACCGTCGGCTCGTGGTCGAACGTGCCAGGGATGCTGCACCCACCCTGGCCGCCGAGGAGCCCGCCCCAATGGTGCTCCCAATGCCCGCGGACTCTCAGTGCTTTGCCTTCTGTTGGGCCCCCGTCGCTGGAGCGCCGTCAAAGGTCTTAGAAGACCGCTCGGCTTTCTTCTTTCAGCTGGGTAACCGGGGCTCACCCGACTGTAGCCACTTGTTAAGCCGCTTGCGATGGTTCTTCATGGTGCGGGCACCATATCCTTGATGAACGCACAGGCCTCCTCCACATGCGTCTGGTCGGTATGCAGGCAGTAGAGGCACAGGGAGTGCCCATCGTCCAGGAAAATTTTCCATAGGCCACATCCAGGACAAATCCTGAACAGAGGTGTCGAGTCTCCTCTATCTTCAGCCATGTCCATGCGGCATAGGCCTCCAAGAATCTTCTGGAATCCTCCAAGAAGGGAACTCGACGTAAAATCGCCCTTGAGGGGCATAGAAAGGTCCGAAAAATGGGTCACCGTTAGTCAGATGATGGGTCGAGGGAGCTTGAGGATCGGTTGACCGAAAAAATTAGAGCAAACTAAGAAAAATCATGAACACAGAAAAAGCTCGAGAGCTATAGCACGAGGACTCCCAACACTTGAACGTGCGGTAAAAATCTGAAGATGGCTGCCAGAGGAGGGGCTTAGGTAGGGGGCAGTCATTGGCTGGGGGCAGTATGACCCAGAGACCAGTGATTGGTTGTTAGGTGAAAGACAGTTCAGAAGTGAAACTGAAACTGATTTTTTCTTTACTGAGGATTCCCAGCATGACCACGTAGAATATTCATGAGCATGTGAATCCATGCCAAACCCCATGCTGGAGAACTAAGGGTTTTGATGGTATCCATACCACTGTATTTGGAAAACCGACCAGTTTGAATCTTCCTCTCTTGGCCTCCAGCAGTCACCCTAGGTCATGCATCAACAGCATACCCTATGGTGAGTGTGTCAGATTCAGACGAAATTGCTCTAAAAAGGAAGATTTTGTTATACAGTCTGGCCATGCTGCACAACGCTTCACAGACAGGGGCTATTCTAAGAAACATGTAGAACATGCGTACTTAAAAGCCATCTCATTCGATTGGGACTCTCTTCTAGCTAACTCTAGGCCTACCTCCGCTGATGAAGATTCACAAATCCGTCATATATATATATATATATATATATATATATATATATATATATATATATATATACAACATACAAGATTAACTGGCATTTTGGCATTCCCACGGATTCTGCTGTGGGTTCGTTATCCTGGAGTTGTCTGACGATCCTGTTTCCTCTGCCTATTTATTTTCAAATTTCTTTATTGGCATTTATTATAGGTACAACAGCAGTGTGGCAGTGGGTGCCAACTGCGGCATGGAGTGAACTTATCTATGTAAAGCCAGTCATTTAATAAAACAATAAACATCATCAACATAAACAATTAATAATAACAGTGATTGTCTCCAGGTGGTTGGAAAATAGTTCATTTTGAGAGGAACAACACAGGGGGGAGGAAGGAGTTCAAGAAGTGGGGGGACCAGGTATGTTCAAGCGGTGGTCTATTCAGGTGTCTTGTGATGGATAGGTCGGTTAGCATGGGGGTGAATTATTCAAGGGGGTTTGTCGTCATTGGAGGGGTCGAACAGAGCCCATGTGAGGGCCTTCCAAGCGTCCAGTGCTTGGCTTGCGTCTTCAGGGGACCTGGCAATACCTTCCTTCTAGGCCGAAGTCTCTGACCCGACCCAGCGTTCCAGTTCGCTGTGCCATGCATGGAATCGTGGGCCACCTGGTCGATTCCATGCCATGGCGATGGTCCTTTTAGTCAAGATGCATGCCAAGTCCATGAGCTTTACTGTATGCTTAATTTTGGCTAGTCTGGGGTAAGTCCCCAGGAGGCACTCTCCGGGGGTCCGAGTCCACTCGTACCTGGTCATGCCAGCCCTCCTGTAGGTTTGCTCCACTTCTGCCCAGAGTTGTCAGGCCTTGACGCATTCCCAGAACATGTGCATTAGGTCCGCTTTGTCTCTGTTGCACCATGGACAGTTATGCTGGGGTTGCTCGTAGATCTTCGCTATTCTGTGCGGTGTTAGGTACAAGCGATACAGCACGTTGAGTTGGATCAGTCTGAATCTGGAGTTCCTGAGAACCTCCTTGGGGAACGCCAGTGCTCTCTCCCATTCTCCATCGGTCATTTCTCGCCCCAGGTCTCTGTCCCATTTAAGTTTTAGATCAGGGCTGCGGGGATTAGGCCTGTCTATTAAGTGGCTGTATATTTGAGACACTGGTCTCCATCCCTTTCCCAAACTGTACAGGAGTGTTACGAAGGGATTGGACTCGGGCTCCTCAGGCCAAGTATCCCATTTGGTTCGCGCTAGTTTCTGGATCTTTAGATACCAGAGGAATTGGCCACTGGGTATGTCATCTTCGGATTGCAAGGAGGAGAAGTCTCGGAAGGAGGCTTCGTTATATAAGTCCCCCCATGTGTACACTCCCTGCCTTTCCCAGTATCTGATGGTTGCTAGATCAACACTGTTCTGGCACAAATCAGAAAGGAGCTTTTGAGACCTCCCAGCAGGAAGAGGCAGGATTTACTTCTGCTGAATTGTATGCCCGATACTTTGGCAAAGTTGCCGAGGACCTCCAGCATGGTCGGGACGTTCAGGTGCGGGTCTCTTACTTAGAGGAGGACATCATCCGCGTACAGGGATATTATATGATCTATCCCGTCCAGCTGTATACCAGCATCAAAACAATGTTTTCTGAAATAGATGGCAAAAGGTTCAAGCCCAAGTATGTAGAGCATGGGGGAGAGTGGGCAACCCTGCCTAGTGCCCCTTTGTATGTCCCACGCTGCAGAGATAAGCCGTCCGGATTTTACTCGTGCCTTTGGTTTAGCATAGAGGACTTTGACCCATCTAAAGAATTTCTCTTCAAAGCCGAATTCCCGGAGCACCGCCAGCAGCCACTCCCAGAAGATGGAATCAAACGCCTTCATGGCATCCAAGGAAAGCAGAGCATAGGATCCCCTGTTTAAGTTGGCCTGAGACATGACATGTTGGATCCTGCGGAAGTTGGCGGTGGTGTTACGGCTTGGCACAAAGCCATTTTGGTCAGGGTGCACCACTCCTCCTATTACCCTGGAAAGTTGCTTGGCTAGGACCGTTGTCAGAATCTTGACGTCGTAATTGAGCATTGCAAGTGGGCGGTAGGAGTCACAATCTTCAGTGGGTTTGTTGGGTTTAAGCATTGGAATCACCAAAGTCTCACGCATACTCTTGGGTAGGATCCCCATTTTGTAAGCCTCCTGAAAAACCTCATGCAGCAGCGGGGTTAACTCAGGTTCATAAGTCTTGTAAAATTCGGTGGGTAGCCCATCACTGCCCAGGGCTTTGCACGTGGCCAGGGACTTGATCGCTTCAGTTATATCGTCCTTGGTGATGTCTGCATCCAGGGATTCTTTGTGTACGAGCGGTAGTTTAGGCAGTCCTATTTCTTCCAGGGTGTCTGAGATCTCGCCTGGGGGTACCTGGGCGTCATGGGAGTACAGCTGGGCATAGAATTGTTTAAAAGTGTCATTGATCCCCTGTTGGGTCTGGTATAGCGTGCCATCTGCACCTTTCAAGGCTGTGGTTGGGTACCTGGGATGTCCTTTTCTGCACAGTCAGGCTAGTAGTCTACTGGGTTTGTCCGCCTGGGTGTGTGCCCTGTTGGTCCTGGTGGTGTAGTCAAACTTGGCTAGCCTGTCCTAAGCCTTTTTGCATTCAGTTCTAATTTGCTGGAGCTTGTCCTCTTCTTGCTGGGGATCGCGGGTGCCGGATTCTAGCTGTTCTATTTAGTTTTCCCATTGCTCTAGTTCAGTTCTTTGGTGCTTCCTGATTCCCCCTGCCTTTGCTATGATTTCACCTCGTATACCTACTTTCAGGGCATCCCATGATCTGCTTAGGTGGTCAACGCTATTCATGTTTTCCTTTATGTAGTTCTCCAGGGACTCCTTGAGGTCGTCTCTGAATGCTAGGCCTTTTAGTGCTTCCGTAGGCATCCTCCATGTGGGTATTGGAGATCTGGGCCCTGCGGTGCTCCATTCTATTGTTAAGGGGGAGTGATCGGAGATGGTCCGGCCCAAGTATTGTGTCGTGCTCATCTGGGGGAGGCGTTCTCTACCAGTGAAAATGTAGTCGATCCTAGTGTGGAGGTTATGTGGAGACGAGTAGAAGGAGTAGCCCCGGTCTCTTGGGTGTTGCTCCCGCCAGATGTCCACTAAATCTAGGCGGTTCAGCATGGCATTTGGCGCCACGGTGGATGCCGATGGGTGTCCGGGGAGAGGGGTGGACTTATCAAGATCCGGGTTGCTGACACAGTTGAAGTCTCCCCCCCAGATAAAGAATCCATTCCTATACTGTGTGACCTTGGCATACATCAGGTCTAAATGCGCTGGTATGTTGTTGTTGGGGAGGTATGAGTTCACAATGCATATTTCAGTTTGCTCAATATGGCCCCACAATATCACATACCTTCCTTCTGGATCTGATTCAGCCCTGTTGAGTTGGAAGGGAATTTGGGGGCTAATCCATGTGAACACCCCTCTGGCATATCTTGAGTATGTGGCTCCAAACCCCTGCCCTCCCCAGTGTGTTTGAAGAGTTGCGATAGACTCCTTCGTTAGGTGAGTTTCCTGTAGGAGGGCCAGTCCTATCTTCTTCCTGTGGTGGTAGGATTTAATCCTATTGCGTCATAGGTAGGTACCCAGACCTCTCACGTTCCAGGTTACAACCTTGATGCGTGTGGCCATGTTAGTACAGAGAAAAGTTCAAGTGTCAGCTTCCTGCTGACCCAGTTCACCCACTTGTTGGTCTTGTATTTTGGACGCCTCCCCTCTTGGTTGATCAGTATTGATACATCCTCCATTCCCTCCCGTGTCCTCTGTAATTGAATTGCTTTGGCACTTGGAGACTTGTTAACTTTTTCAACTTCCACTCAAAGAGGTGGATTAACAACATACAATAACTGTGAACTGCCCCCAGCAGCTGCTTTGGGAGGGCAACGCTCAGGGGCTTCCGCGTCTCGTCGGCCTATCCAGGTCGTGAGATGCGGATGTAGTGCTGGCAACAGGCTGGCACAGGTAACGGTGGGGTGGGTTGTAACAGTGCCCATGTGTGATCATCTGAGCTTCCGTCTGTAAGAGCGCTTTCTGTCTATTTAACGGAGGATCACCTATTAGGTGCAATGTTCTGGTCTCATAACTTGAGGCAGTGTCATTCGTAGGTTTCGTGATTCCTGCTTAGTCCTTCGGCCCCTGAGGTGCGTTCATCGCCTTCGGCTAGGTTGTTGTGCTCCAGCCACATGTTGGCTGCAGCCGGGGTTTCCATGAAAACCGCTTTCCCTTTGTAGAGCATCTTGAGGCGTGAGGGGTATAGGAGCATGTATTTGAGAATGAGTTTGCGTAATCTAGCTTTAATGGGGGTATAATCAGGATACATGACGATCTTAGAGTCATTCCGTTTGATCTCACTACCCTCCCTCGAGAATTTAAGTATCGTCTCTCAGTCACAGAAATTTAGAATCTTCGCAATCATTGGATGTGGGTGTTATCCTGGTGGGGGTCTTTTTTGTAGAGATCTATGGGCTCTCTCGACTGAGAATCCCTGTGTGAGCTTGCTGGGTCCAATCTCCTGAAGTATCATGGACTCTACATATTCTGTTGGGTTGGTTCCCTCCATTTCTTCCGGAATTCCTAGAATACGTATATTATTGTGATGATCCCTCCCCTCTGCCTCCTCCGATCTCGCCTCTAGTCGTGAAACCTGCCTCTCTAGCTCATTTACCTTGGTTTTCAAGTCTGTGGCGGTATCTGTGGTGTCCTGCAAATTCACCTCCACTTCGCTCACCCTTTCTGTAAGATTATGGGCATCTTGGCACATGAGCTGCATGTCAGCCTTGAATTCGCCTATTTTGGTCTCAATAAATGTCTGAAGTGCCGCAATAGCCTGCAGTACCTGAGTGTTTTTAGGGTTGCCCTCGGGTGGGGGTGGTTCCGTTTGCGTGGTGTTTTCATGTTGGAGTTGCTGTTTGGGGCTTGTCCCCGAAAAGGAGTCCATAATTGTCACCGTTTTATTCCTGTGTCGTGAAGCGGACATCTTGCGCTGTGTTACGTGGGTTATTCCAGCAGGTTCTGGCTCGGCCCGATGTTTTGCAAGGTGGCCCTCGGCGTGTCGTGATGAGCCCCTTCTCCCACGTTTTAGCGTTAGTCCTCCGCCCTGGTGTCAGGCCTTGTGTTACCTGGATGCCAGTGACTTGCGGCCTCCAGTACCCAGTGCTTTCAAGCTCACCTCGGGCACTGAACTTTGCTGGGACTTCCCGCCACCCCACCGCATGGTACGGTAACAGGTTCCCTCCCTGCTCCCTGACACCTGGGCCAGCTATTGTTCCTTCGGACCCCTGCGGCCTAGTAGATGGGGCCCATCAAGTGGGGAGCTGTTCCTGAGGGCGCAAACAGTACTGCAGTCCAAAGCTCTTTCAGTGCTCACACGGCGCACCTTCAGGCCTTCTCGGGTTTCGCCTGCAAGTGTATCCGGGCTCCAACGCTTGAGTACAGCCGTGTGTACGCTCTGGCAGGGAATGCTGTTATTCCGCGTATTTCGTGTTACACAGGCCTTGTTATGGTCCCGATCTTCGTCCGCGTGGGGAACTAGCAGATTGCGCGGGAGCTGCAGGGGGAGGACAGTGTGTCGTTCCTCACCCTGGTGGTGTCTCCGTGCTGCCGGTGGTCTCCTCTCTCGATGTGGCAGCTGGGGGAGGGCTGTAGCAGGTCTGAAGCACAGCGGCACCGCCGCGCCTCTATCTGCTATGCGGTCAACTGGGCCGGTCCTCGACGGGCTCAATGCGAGGCGGCACCTCCGTGTAGCTATTTCAGAGGGCCGCTGTGCCCTCTTCGGTCACCCGGTGTCAGCGGTCCTCGGATCTGGACTGTGGCAGTCTCCGCCAACTTCCACCATCTGGCGTTCTTCAGGCCTTCAGCGTCTGAGTTAGCTCCTCCCCTGCAGCAGTCCCCAGCTCCGCTTAGGCTGCCATTACAGTGGCACCCCCGGGGCTCATTCGCAAACCTTGTTTCGGGGTATGCAGGCTCCAATTTTCTTCGGGTCTTTGCCTGAAAGGCACAGCAGCGCTTGTTCTAGCTGGTGCAGTGGTTTCTTGCCAGAATTATTGCCTTTGGTAGCAATTACAAGGATCAATGTAAGAATCAGGACGGGAGCTCAGCTCTGCTGCTGCCTCACTCCATGAGCTCCGGCCACACCCCCCTGCTTCCTCTGCCTATAACTTCTTGTGTGGGCAGCATCGGCATCCGTGCTCATACTGTCTTTTATTTGGTTGATTGTGCACCACTGTCTTGGGTCCTCGGATATCCCTGTACCTCCTCCGGGCCCTCTTCTTCGGTTCCCTCTCCCTCTCGTCCAAATAAGTCCTCCATCAGGGAGTTCCATGCCACTATTTTCCATGCAGTTTCCCCCTCCCCTCTTTGCACTGCTCTTATCCACTCTGCGGTTTCCGCTAGTGTCCACTTCCTGAGGTCCGACCACCATGCTTCTGCGGTCGGCCGTCCCTTGATTTCCAGGACATCGCTATCCTTCTTTTGGCTAATATACATATCAAGTCTTTCATCTTTGCTAGATGCGCTTTGTCTCTACCCCCTCGTGGGAAGAGGCCCAGCAGGTACCACTCCGGGTGTTCCGCCTGTATCTGAAGTCCACTCTCTGTTATTTTGATCCTAATTCCTTCCCAGAAAGTCTGTACCACTGGACATGTCCAAAACATGTGCACCATATCTGCTTAATCAGCTGAGCATCGGGGGCACCTGTTAGGGTCACCCCTACACATCATGTTCATCCTCTTAGGTGTGAGGTACGCTCTATGTGTTACGTACAACTGTGCTTGTTTGAACCTTGCGTTACTAGACACTGTCTTCGGGTATCTTAGCACCCTACTCCATTCTTGGTCACTAAATGGTCTGTGGAGTTCTTCTTCCCAGCTCTGTTTTATATGCAACTCTTCTTCAATGTAGGGTCTTAGCATTTGTACGTATAGCCTGGAGTTAGTGTGTGTTCCCTCCGATATGTCTTACCACATATCCAATGCTCCTGTTACGTCCTCTTGGTCTTCCCATTCCGGCCATCTTTTTTTAATTCTGAGGATTAATCTGTTGTAAAGGCTGAATTGGCCTTCCTGTATATCATGTTCTTCCACCATCTCTTGGAAGTCTGCCCTTCTTTCTTCTTTTCTTAAGTTCCCGATTTGTGCTACGCCTTTGGCTTCCCACTGAGTTCGGTTTGTTGCTAGCGCATTTGTGTCCATGCCCACTAGGCCTGCCAGGGGGATTTGTGCTGAGTAGGGATCTTCTGTCCCCTGTAGTTTCCATGCTCTATTCCACAACCTCACTGCGAGGTTAAGCAGATACGGTACAGTTCTGAGCAGTGGTTTGTCCAGCCATGGTATTTCTCTTAGATATTGTGTTTTCAATGCTGGCTGGAAAATGGTTGTGTCGATTGTCTCTTCCTCACCCAGCCATTTGACCACGAATTGCAGCTGCCCGGCTAAATAGTATTTTTCAAAGTCCGGCAGCCTAATGCCTCCTTCTTCATAATCTCTTTGCAGGGTCTTCATTGGGATCCTGTTTCTCCCCCCTGCCCACAGGAAGTTTCTTGCTATTGTGTTTAGTTTAATAAAGAAGGCCCTGGAGATACTGTGCAGAATGTTTGTGAAATAATATAACAGGCGTGGGAGTACCACCATTTTCAAGAGGGCCGCCCTACCCATCATTCCTAGTGGCAGTGTTCTCCAGAAGGTCATGCACTTTCATGTTTTTTCTAGGGCTGCCTGTGTGTTGTATTGGTGAGAGTCTGCGGTGTCATGGTGGACCACTATTCCCAAATATCTGAAGAAGGGAGTTGCCCATGTTAGGCCCAGGTCTGGGAGTTCTGCCTGGGGGACTCGCCACAGGGCAGCCAGGGGGAAGATCAGGGATTTCTCTTTGTTGATTGCTATACCCGAGAGTCTGGTGTATGCTCCAATTGTTTCCAGGAGGCAGGGCAGACTAGTGCGCGGGTTTCCCACAAACAACAGCATGTCATCTGCATATAACGAAATTTGGTGGAGCACTCCATCTACCTCTATCCCTGTGTCTCCATATTCTTTTCTAAAAAAGACTGCTAACGGTTCGAGGGCCAAGATATATAACATTGGTGATAGTAGGCACTCTTGTTTTGTTCCCCTATAAATCCTCCAGTCTTTTGAGATATGTCGTCCTGTCTTCACCCTGGCCCTAGGCTCCCTATACAGTAGCCTGATCCATCTAAGGAACCCCTCCCCAATGCCAAAGTGGGCGAGAACCCTCATCAGCCACCCCCAGTTCACTGAATCAAATGCTTTAACTGCGTCTAGAGACACTATTGCACATACTTTTCGCTCCTGGTTTGTTCCAACTATCACGTGGTGTAGTCTACGGAGGTTCCATGATGTATTTCGTCCTGGAACATAACCTGTTTGATCTGAGTGTATTAATGTGGGGGATTACTTGTTTCAGGCGGTTAGCTAGAACCGCCGTTAGTATTTTGGCGTCCTGGTTAATGAGGGGAAATCGGCCTGTATGCAGTGCACTTTGTGGGTGGCTTCCCTGGCTTAAGAATCGGTACAATAATTGATTCTGACATACTGGTCGGTAATCGTGCGTTTTCATATGCATCTTGATATGTCTCCAATAGCTCTGGGGTGATGGTACTTTTAAATGCTTTATAGAACTCTCCTGGGAGTCCGTCCGGGCCCGGGGATTTACCTGTGGGGAGTTCTGCTATTACACTCGCTATCTTTTCGTCTGTGAGTGGGGCGTCGAGTATTTTGGCTTGCTCTTCTGTTAATTTTGGCAGTCTTATCTCTGCTAGCGCGTCAGTTATGTCCTCTGGGTCGACTTATGGATTAGGGGCATACAATTTTTCATAGAAGCACGCAAATGAGTGGTTAATGTGTTCTTGGCTCCTGATCTCCGTCCCTGTCTCATCTTCTAGCACTGTTATGGGTACTCTTATTTTCTTGCTTAGTGAGCCATGCCAGGAGTCTACTAGGTTTATCCCCTTCCACATGCATCTTTGCAGATACCTCCCATAATTCAACCGTCCCAGTTTCTCCCAGAGCTTTATGCACCTCGTTCTCAACTTCATCAATTCCTTAGGCTCCTCCCCCGCTGCCTACGCCCTGTGTTCCTCTATTTCTATCTGCCTTTCCAGTTTATTAAGTTCCTCTATGGACGCTCCCTTCAGACCTCCCATTCTGCCAATTGCTGCCCCCCATATCACAACCTTAAACGCATCCCAGAGTGTGGCGTGGCTCTCTACGCTCCCTTCATTATGTTCAAAGTAGTAATCTATTGCTTCTTGAAGATGTTCCTGAAGCTCTCCCTCACCCAGAGCCTCTGCCTGGAGTCGCCACGTTGGTGTTGGGGCTTTCCTGTGTGTGAGTGCCCATGTTGCAAATATTGGGGCATGGTCTGAAAGTGTTCGGGCTCTAATATTAATCCCTGTGAAGTCGTGCAATGACTCAGTGCCCGTGAGTATGTAGTCTATTTGTGCAAATGTTCTGTGAGGTGCGCTATAGTGGGTGTACCCTCTCCTCGCCCCTTGTACCTGTCTCCAGATGTCCACCAACTTCAGATGGTCTAGGGCTCTCGGCGGTTCCTTGGCAGGAGGTGCTGGCTTCTTGTGCTTGTCGTCTGACCGACCAAAGAGCAGGTTCATGGTGCATTTGAAATCTCCGGCCCAGATGAATGTTGCTCCTCTGTATTGGGCCAATTTAGGGGTTAGTTTTTTGAAGAATTCTGTCGTTTCATGGTTTGGAGCATAAGTGTTGATTAGGTACACCTTCATGTTTTCTAGCATGCCGTGCACTATCACCAATCTCCCTTCAGAGTCGATCTCCTTTTTGATGAGTTGGAATGGCACACCTGGGGCAATCCATATCAGTACTCCTCATGCATAGTTTGAGTATGTGGCACTATATACCTGCCCTCCCCATTTTTGATCGACTTTGGACTGTTTCTCTCATGTCAAGTGCGTCTCCTGGAGCATTGCTATCTTGACCTTCGTCTTGTTCAGCCAGGCGTAGACTCGCAGTCTCTTAACGTACGCGTTGAGACCCCTCACGTTCCATGTTGCTATTGTTAGCTCATCCCGGCTCATGGATGTTCGTTATTCCAGCCTCTTCGTCCCATGGCCTTATACTTTCCTTCTCTTTCCTGCTGTTATTCTCCCCGATGCTGCCCAAAGTCGCCACCGTAGGGCTCTCTTTCCCTATACCTCGACGGTCGTGTCTCCAGGATCTTTGATGTGTTCTGTATCAGTCACTTTGTGCTGGTGTATCCCCATTACAGTCTTTGTTGTTTCTTCTGCTGCCAATGGCATTTTCCAGCCATTCATTCAAGTCAATAACCCAAACTACAACTAAAGAACTAACGCCCAGCGACCCTCCCCCTGCTCGGGCCTCGCCACTTCTCTCGCCGTGCTCCTCTAGGTGAAGCAGACTCGCCGCAGCTTGATGCCTTAAAACTGGCATCTGAACTAGCTTACGCTCTTTCCTGGGGTTGTGTTCTTCTCTGTTAATGCGGGCTGGTGGGGCTGGTCGCTCCTTCATATTTCCTTTCGTTTTCCTGACTTCATTTGTTTGTTAAGTACTTGGCGCTGTTGTTTCTGGCAATCTGTGGATCTCTTGCCCGGGCTGACCCCTACCATTGTTGGCGTTTCACTGCTCTAGTTGGGGGATTCATTGGGCATCCATCCACGCGTAGGCCTGCTCCGTAGATTCGAAGAAGTGTGTTTTCCCCTTGTATATCACCTTCAGTTTGGCTGGGAAGAGAAGCATATATCGTATCCCCGTTTTTCTGAGACATTCTTTTCTGGGGCTGAATTGTGCTCTTTGTTTTTGGACCGTGGCTGTATAGTCCGGGTATATGGTGATCTTGGAGGAATTCCTAGTGATCACCCCCCTCCCCTCGAGAATGCCAGTATCCTTTCCCTATCTTTGAAATTCATAATCTTGGCAAGCATGGCTCTCGGAGGGGCGCCCGGCTGAGGTCTCCTCATTAGTGCTCTATGTGCCCGTTCCACCACGAAGCCCTGGGACAATGTTCCAGCTCCAACCTCCTGTATAAGCATGTTCTCGATATATTCTGTGGGGTCGTTTCCTTCCTCTGCCTCCGGAACCCCGATTATGCGGACGTTATTTCTCCTCGCCCTTCCCTCTGCATCTTCTACTCTTCGTTCCAGGATCTTGACTTTCTGGAGCACCTCTGTCATTTGTGTCCGTGTGATGGCAAAATCTGCCATATTCTGTTGTACCTGCTGCTCCGTTGTTGTTACTCTATCCGTCAGGTTTCTTGCATCCTGGCGAAGGAGGCCCCACGTCCACCATGACTGTGTCCAGTTTTTGTTCTAGGGACGCTTTCAGGGCCGCTATGGCTGTATCCATCTTATTTTCAAGAGACGTCTTTAGGGAGGCAATCGCCTCTAGGATCTGTCCATCCTTTCCTTTGTCTGGTTGGTGTGGGGTATTCATCTCCGTCATGACTGTATCTGTTGAATTCGGCTGCTTTTGCCCTATGTCTTGGCGAAGGTGTCCATACTAACTTGTTTGGTTTTCCCCTCTGTTTTCTTGTTGGAAATTGTCACTATGCGGGCCAAAGGCACAGTACTGTTGTCTTGCCCTTCACCCGTGGCCTGTAAAAAAGATCTGTGTGGGGTCGAGTTCTGTTTCTCTTTGTTTGACTTGTTGTAGTCTCTTGGTTCCCTTCCTGCCCCTCTTCTCCGGGCTTATGATCTCAGCATATGTTATCTCAGCCTTTGTCACCGCCTAGAGTAGTTCCTCGATGGGTTCTGCTCGGTCTATGGTTCAAGCTGTGCGTCTCCCCTTGGGTTTGTGTGCTGGGAGCCCGCCTCTTCTATAATATCAGCGAAGGGTCTTGGCCTGGTCAGCCGTGTTGTTATAATGATTCTCCCTCTGCTTGCGCTCCTCTTCCCTGTTCCACAATGCCCCCTTTGTTGCTTGGTATCCCTGCGTGTAGAGCGGGTTGGGCACCTCCCAACAGTCTCTTCACCCTCCGTTCCACAGGGCTATCTTTTCCCAGGAGCGGAGGGCTCAGGCCCAGCTTGCCGCTTATTTTGTAAAAGGTGGCGCTCGCTTTTTGCATCTACCCCATTCCTCCGATCCTCAGCACTCTCCTGGGGGTTCTCTCAGTTCTTAAGCGTTTCTATGTGCCTTTGGATGGAATGGGCTCTTCCAAGCCCTTCCTCACCTTCTTTTCCAGTGGGTTATGATTGTTATTATTCTTCTTCAGGGGGCTTGGGTTGCCACGTTTTCCATACTTCTCATGCACTATGTACACCCTGCATGCCCCCAGGCTATACTGTGGGCCTCCCAGCTCTCTCCTCACCTCCTTTATTGCTGGGCCGTGTTTGTTCCTCTGGAGTGATTCAGCAGCTTCCTGCTGTGTCGCACTCTCGATGCCCTCTTATTCCATTATGGGTCCGCTCTGTCTGCCGGCCCTCCGCTGCCTCCAGGGTCTTCCTGCCTTGTGTGGGGCTCGGTGGGGGCCGGGGAGGGTGCAGTCCTCTATGCGGAACCCTGGTGCCCGCTCTGTGCGTGCTGGGTCTGCGCCGGCCAGCAGGGTTTATTCAGATCTCTCGGCGCCGCCTTCTCCGCGGCCGCTCCACTCTTACTGTCACGGCCGCTCTCCCGCTTCCGCACGCCCACCGCTGGTTTTCTCCCCCCCACCCCCCCGGGTCCACGGCTCTGTCCAGCAGCTTCTCTCGGTCTCCCGTCTCAAGTCGCCGCACTGCTGGGCTCTTCTCAGCGGGCCGCCATCTTGCCTTCAACGATCCGTGAGTTTGATACTCTTTTTTATCTCGATCCACAGTCCCATTCTTCGCCGGATTCGGATCGAGTGGTTGATGGATCTTCCGACACCTGCCAGTGAAGTTTAAATCCAATTAGGTCAGTTTTGAGCAGATTATCAACAGGATCTTACAGGAGCTTCCCTGTAGTGTGTCTTAACGCATGGCCGCTTAGCCACGCCCCACAAATCCGTCTTATTCTGACATTTGGTCCAGTCTCCAAGAAAATCTGTGATATTGTTGTAAAGCATTGGCATGCATTTGGGCAGCGTATTGCCGACCTGTCCCTATCTTACTTTTCGCAAAGCGCCTTCTTTGGAAGACAAACTGGTTTCCAGTTTTTTTGCTCCCAGTCAATCTGTATCTTGGCTAAACAAAAGTGGCGTGGGCTTTGCCAAATTCACTAAATGCAAAGTATGTGAGTATGCCATAACTCAGTCTAACTTTAAACATCCAGTGACTGGTACAAACTTTCCCATACATGGCCATATAAATTGCAACACTGACTTTGTTGTGTATATTCTCTGCTGCCCTTGATCCAAGTGGTATGTGGGGAGCACAACCAACAAATTAAAGCTCAGGATTCTACAACATCTTAGGGCCATCAAAAACAAGGATTTTGCTTATCGTATAACCAAGCATTTCCACAAAGTCCACGATGGTCAGCTACCGGGCTTCATATGTGGCTAGCATTGCTAAACACCCACGAGGAGGAGATAGGACACTTAAATTTAGACAACTGGAAACCAGACTCATTATTGACTTCCAAACAAAAGCACCTGCAGCGCATAACGTCGATGACGAACTATACACATTCATCGTATCTGACTGCTTATGTGCTGGGTATATTTTGGTTGCCTCTGTCGGGTCCTAACACCTTGGCCTACAACATAAGCTGGATTTTCTCACTTATTGCGGAGTTTCATTAACTCATACTGTTATTATTGTTTATGCTTTAGGCTCTATGGTTTTGCCATCCTTATCTGGTTCGTATCACCCATCTCTAGCTCTGATATTGATTCTGATCCTCCACCTTTTCTCTCCCCAGTTTGCTGGTGTTGCATAGTTTACCTTTCTTTACTATCCTGTGTTTTTCACATTCCCTTTCTGTAGGTACATTTTGTGTTGGATATTTGGCTTTTTTAGGTGTGCTTATTTACCTTGTAACTCTGGTTGAATTCATCTATCTTGGTTGATCTATAGTGACTTTTTCTGTGTTTCGACCGTCCACTGAACGCTAGACTGTCCACTGAACGCTAGATTTATCTGTTGGTCGATCAATTTTGACATATATTTGAACTGTATGTGCATTGAGGTTTTGGTTTTAATATGTCAATTTTCCTTTTTCTGCCTCTATGGTTGGAACTCTGGATTGCCTGAATTGTTCATGGCTATGATGATCATGTAGCATTGTGGTATTTGCACCAAACTTGGCACTTAATGCACCTTATCATTATGCTTACCATGCACATTGTCACTTTAAATCGTGCACTGCATGAAACACTGTGTCCTGCCCAGTACTGCATATATTGGCACTCTTCATCATTGTGCCCCCTTAATTGTTTACCCTTCATTGTCTTGTACCACTTAGGTAGGATTTACATATACTAATGCAGCCTCTGTGATGTGGACTTGGCTCTCTATTTTAGTTTGCTTTGATCTACCTAGATAAGGTCATATGTTCCGCTTTGACAGGCTCTCGGTTGCACTATGCATTTATGAATTATGGCACTATTCTGCTGATATATTCATTTTATTATGAGACTACACCTAGTCTTGTCTATATAATGAGGATCTAATCTTCCTGAGATTTGCAGACTTTTAAATCTAACCAGTTCTATCACAACCGCTTTACCTTGCACCATTTATGTATGGCTGTTCTTTTCACTGTGAAAGGTGTTGATGCTTCACAGACCACAGAGACTGAGAGCACTTTTTATACATGCCATGTGCACAGGGTCTGTTGATTGTTGTGTGATCAAGTGCCTAGAAGGGCACGAAATACATCGCTGACTGCCTCTCAACCTGATCTTTTTACTGAAACTGAAACCAATAAAGATGTCTATTTGACGGATTCAGTCTTTAATGCTGCTTGAATTCTGCTGCCTTTCCTGTGCAACCCTGACACAGCTGGTGTCTTTGTTCTCTTTCAAATATTACACAGCCACATTAGTGGCTGTGTAGTTATGGTTAAATTGCTGTTTCCATAGGAAGAGCACTTTTTGGGTGGCCTATAACTCCGCTCCCCCTGGGCGAATCTGCACCAAACTTTGCAAAAAAGTATATGGGCACTAAAAACGATAAAAAAGTATGTCTCTAAAAATTAGTGATATCTATGTCCGCTCCGCGGTCACACTTCCCTGTTCGCTCTGTGTAGAAGATTTCAATTGGCTATTCTGTGGCGTGCTGCCCGCAACCATGTTGCGGTTTCACCGATTGCTTGTGCCACAGCGTGAAGTGTGTCATAATCTTTCGATACGCCCGCCATGTTTACTTCGTTTTCTGTTGTACGCGGACATCGCCGCTAACATACATAAAGGAAGAAGACACCAATGCACTTGTTACACTTATGGAACACTGTTTTGAAAGGTGAGCGTGAGATGTGGCAGTAGAAAGTCAAACATTGGTGTATTCTTGTTACCACTGTCATACGGTACAGTGGGACTTGCTACTCATTGTACGACATGAACTTACTGCGTCCATGTTACAATACATAAACAACATTACCGTGGTCAGACTGGCGTCCTACAGTTTGGAATCTGAGCCAGCTACCTGCACTATTTCGTACACAAAGCACTTCTGCACGTGTACGGGAGTAGCGGTTCTCATGAATAGCTGCTGATATGTTGTTGCAAAATGATAGTGAATGTGTATTCGGAGTGAAGGTCACTTGATCTTATCTTTTCAATACGAGCTCAGTACGGCCACATATTTGTCGGCACCCATAAGGGTCCCTTTTTTTTTTACCTTGAGCTACAGGGAAAAAGCAGAAAGAATGCAGGGAGTAACAATTTGAAAAACATATCGTTTGATAAGGTTATGCTTCAAAATCGTTTGTAAGGAACATGAAATATCCGTTCTCGAACTGTACCGAACGCAATGGAGGCGGTCCACATCATGTAAGTTTATTTTTGACGCCTGTATACCGAACTGGCATTACATTTTTAATTTCGAAAAGAAAAACTGTATTATTGCTAATGCATTACAAGGTTTCTGAGGCGTTGAAATTCTTTTTCCCCATTATGGAGATTGCACATTGTCGCCGTTTGTTGGGTGCCACTACATTTCCCCAAATTAAATTAATATTTTGTAAAAATGGTATGTGTTACAACTTTAGTTTGTGCAGAGGTTGCGTATTGATACATGTTTTATTTCCCCTTTCCCCCTGCCGAGTGACGGCTTTTTTAACCGTCAAATGCAACTGTTCGTCACCGGTTGTCTGTGCGTCATAATTCAGTGGGATGACCGTGTCGGACCTCTATGTCCTTACGCTGCTGTCGCCATAAGGAGTAACATTCCATTCTTTCTGGTGGTGTAGATCACAGCGATTGACGTCGTCTTGCAAATCAATGTGCGAGGAAAACGACTACTGCGCTGACAACGCTTACTTTCTGTGTGGGAAAACAACAACGTGGCCATCACCATTAACATTTTCATTGTCGACCAAAGAGACAAACTTACTATTTCTATGGAAATGTGAATAGGGCGATCATTTCGCACAGTTTATTGTGAAATACAACTACTTTACTAATTCCATAGGGTGATGACTTCGCACAGTTTATTGTGAAATAAAACTACTTTACTAATTCTTAAATGTTAGTGTTTTTTTTACAAATTTACTCTCCTATTTCAAAATGTGGCGTGCTACGTTGCAGGTCGTAATGTGTTCTTTTGTAGGTGATGCATCACGGAACATAAGTCATTATGGACGCATTTGTTTACGCTGCCAAGGGACGTTATGGAGAAAGGTATTGCATACCACTTGCTTTGGCTACGGGAGGGTCAGGCCCATCTTATGTGCTTTAGTGCTGTCAGGCCAATTTCTGTCACCCAGATGCCCCATTAACCAACATTAGTTCAGAATGATTAGTATCTTTCTAAAATAGGAAAAATGAGGTAAGGTGCACTGAAAGTGTTTGCTGTACAGAAATGTTTGTAAAATAATACATGGTTACAGCCTCCCAATACACATATCTTCACACCTTTCGACCTGTGCCACTTACGAAATGTAAAGGCCATGCACCGAAGAACAGCAGTTGTAAGCCACTATGGATTTTATATACTGCATACCCCTACATTGAAAAATCCATGGCCTCACACCCGAGTCTGTAGCCTGTGGCTACAACTACTGCAGCATATCACAGATATGGGTACACTATGCACTACCATAAAACAAGGGCGTAGCGTTTTGGGGGCATGGCCGAAGGCCATGCTGCCAAAACCAACTTTATAAGTAGGGAAATTAGAAGCCACAATGGAGGCCACATGCTGTGGTGGCCAGGACTCAGATTCTTGGGTGCATGGCCAAAGCCCATGCACACAAGACTGAGGTTATAAGTGAACATGGTGTGGTGTGGTGCGGTAGTTGTGTGCACGTCCTAGCGTCTTGCGTGCATGGCTGCAGACTATGCACCCAAGAGGAAACTTATAAGTAGTCAATTTACAAGCACCATGGTTTTCATATGCAGCGATGGTTGTGGGTAGGACCTATAGTCTTGGTAGCTTGGCCGTAGGGTGTAGGTGGTAGGTTATACAACAAAGATGCTAGGGCTAGCATACAGCCGCTGCAGCATATTAGTGCCATAGATTACACGTGTAGATTCGCATATGTATGAGATGACTGTAATATACTTACTGTTTACTTTGTTCAGAATCCATTTAGGTCTTATATGACTTTAGTACTTGGCGGAACTATCCTTTTTTAATTTCTGTGATAAAAGAAAAGAGCATGTTAGTGTTTGCATTTTATGAAGACTTATTCCATTGTATAATAGACAGTTTAGCTTTTTTTTTTACCCTCATATTTTGTTTACAAACCAGTGTACTGTGCATTTTGCTCAGTTACTGTGTTTGTGATTGAAATCATTGGGTCTGGGGAAAAAGAATCCTTGTCGGATTTAAAAAAAAACCCTTTATTTGCTATGCTACACACTATTTCTTTGTTTTCTTTGAGTGTTTCCTTCTTCTTTCTGATTAATGTTATCTTTGTTGCCTTGCTGCTGATTTTTAGCAACAGTTAGATACCTGTTGGCATATTCTAACTGTGCATTTGTGGTTACGGATCTGTGATATTCATTCATCTCTGTTGTTGTTATACACTCTTAGGCAGTTAGTCACCTGTTGGCGTATTCTAACTGTTTGTAGTCTTTCTCTTAATTTTTTTGGTAATGATGAAGTACACATTAGTTATTAAATGTTGGCTTTAAGAAGATTAAATACACATTTGTGAGATTAGCTGGCAATCTCTTCTTTAGAGTAATGGTGCTATCATTACATTCCAACCATCCACATTTCTTTTTAATGTATGCAGTGTAGTGACCTGCATCGGTTGTAGCTCCTGCATGGTAGATTATACCTATTGTTGTAAAGGTTTTCTTTCCAAGTGACACTTGACTGTGTGTGAATCCAGTCAGCTTGCAGTTGTTTTTGGTACCATCTGCATTATAACGTAGAAGCATAAGTATTATGTAGTTACTATGTGTTTGTATCAGTAAGGTGGAGCGATTGTCTGAATTGCACATAGTACATAATCTACCATGGTTTGCATTCTGTACAAGTTGCTGAAATGGAATGGATTCACAACTAGGTAGGGATACGTACACAAATCTCTCATTTGGGATTTCTTCCTGTATCACATTGCTACAGAGAGTGCATGTATGTTTCCACATGTATGAAATTTGAAAGATTTCTTTTATAGGTATGCTTTTGTTTTCCAGTACTTGTAGTAAGTACATTAGAAATTCTTGTGGATCTTCTTGTGTGTTTATAGTCAATCTCACCATTCCAGCACAGTAGTCCAATTCTTGTCTTATTCCGTGAACACTGAACGTGTTGTCAGGGTTGTTTGTTGCATTTCTATGCAGGACTACCATTTGCAAACACAATTGATCTGTACTGTGTAAGTAAATATTGTTCACAATTGGTGGGAATTGAAATAGAATATTCATTGCTACATTTGCATAGCAATTTACACCACTTTCATTTGAAAATTTGAATGGACCAGCTAGTTCTGTATCTGAGTGCATTTTTCGGCCTTTCTGTTCCTTCTTTGAAGAAGTACCTGCTTTACTTTCCCCAATAGGTTCTTCTTTGCTTGTGGTAATTGATGAAGCTTTAGCTTCTTTTGTTTTCTTTGAAGGATTTGCTATCAGATACTGTTGCATTTCTATTTTAGTTTTCTTTTACCACGTTTTACTTTTTCTGGAACAGGATATTGTTTCAGATGTGGGGTGTACAGTGAACGCAGTCTATTGTATTCTAAAATGCAAGGAATATCAACGTTCACTTTACTTGCATCAAAGTTGATTAGAAATAGGCCATCAAGTGTACGTAAGTGTGATAGCGCTACGTAGCTCATGCCTTCTTTAAAGACTGTGTTTCCTATATCTATCAATGCTTTGTCAAGGGTAAGACCTTGGGATTTATGAATGGTGACTGCATATGAGTTAGAGAAAATTGTTCTCTACGTACATACATGTCTTTGAAGAGAAGGAATTGAGCAGTTGAGCGCCCTATCCTTTTCACTTCTGAAAGTTTGGCGAAGCGAATATTGACAAACTGAATGTTGTCACGTGGGTATGATTGAAAGCCAACAACTGTACCCAGTGCCCCATTAACTAGCCCTTGCTCCACGTCAAGGTTACGTTTAAGCATTACTCTACAATTTAAGGCCAATTTTAATATTTTTTCCAACCCAGCTGTGTACTCCTAGAGTTTTTTCTAGTTTTCATTGAATTTGAAACAGCTTGCAAGAGTTGCATTAAGGCCATACAATTGACATTTTTGTGCGCTAATTGTTCCATAACATCAGTAGCACTTGCATTATCGCCATAAAGTGCACGAATGTGCCGGTTTTTCAATATTGCCTGTGCTTCTTGCGATAGTACACCGACTCTAATACTTTAAGATGTTGGCATAAGTGAGATCTGCAGATTGCTGCATGTTTTCTTATAATTCTTTGTATTGGAAATGTTGCCAAAGGTTGACATTTCCTATGCTGCCAACAGTTTTACGGCAGAGTTTGTGTCCTAAAGTTTTAAAAATAGGTCCACCTTTCACTAGTGTCAATTGTAGAAGATCTCCGAAAACAATAATGTGTTTTCCTACAAAGAGTTCCTCGTAGTTTATTTTAAGTACTTCTTGCAATCTGAGGTGAATCAAAGCCAACATTAGGTTGGAAACCATGCTCACTTCATCTATTAGTAGCATTTTTCTTTGTTTTAATACTCTGCGTAGTGCCATTACAGCTTCTGCAGAAAGTTTGTAATAGTCTAATTTGTTTTGGTGCTCTACTGGAACGAGTAGTAATCGGTGTAAAATGACATTGCCTATGTTGTAGGCAGCTAAACCTGTGGGGCAGTTACAACAGCTGACAGTTTGTTGTTTGTCAATTGTTGAAGGAACTTGCTGATGATTTTGATTAAGAATGTTTTTCCTGACCCAGTTTCACCACTGACGTACAGCAGTATAGGTTTGTAATTTTGGCGGGTACATTCTTTATTTTCGTATTGCACACCATGTACATTTTTTTTTGTTACGTCTTCAAAAATGGTGTGCTGATCTTTGTTGAGTTTTGCTTGTTGTACAGTTAAGTCTTCTATATCTTCTTGATAGTGACACATGGTGTTTTCCACTTCTGTCAAAGCTAATTCTTCCTCATTTGCTATTAGTGGCTGTCCTAGAGGTTCTTGGCTTCCTGTTAGAGAAGGTTGACTACTGTCGGAAGATTCCTTATCTAGTTGGGCCTGAAGTTCTTCTTCGGGTTGCTGCTCATTGTGTAACATTGTTTTGTACTGCGTAAATTTCACATCGGTAATATCGCTTTCATTTACTTTGAAATCATCTTCATAGCAGTCATAGTTATCTAGTATCTCGTCCTCTTTTCTCCACGGTTTAAAAAGTTGTAGCGGAGACATGTAATATAATTCTTTTTGTTGCCGATTTTTTAATGACAATTTAACATGATTAATTAAGCTTCGTTTTGTAAGTTTCACTAAGCTCCCTTCACAATCGGTTACTCCATATCTACCTTTGCTTTCATCGGGTTTTACACTATTTTTGTATGCAAAGTTTTGAGCTATGTGGTATAGACACATGCTTTCCAAAGTGCTACTTCTGTTCAGATAGTATGTGTCCAGTAAATTGTTTTTTGAAATGTCTTGGCTGTTCGGATCACTTCTGGCAATTGTTTCTATGTCCTCATATCATTTCAGAACTATTTTTCTAGTTTTAGCAGGACCAAGACTTAGCCATACTATGTTGTCTGATTTTTCATACAAAGCAGTACCGGTTAAACGATCTGCTGCTTCATAGGCGCCACATTCTCTATGAGAGAGCATTTTTGTGCCTAGGCTGTACAATTTCTGTGATAGTGTTTTGTCTGATGCTAGGACATCCCACAGGTCTTAAAGCTCTGATTTTTCTGCTTTTGTTAAGTAGGATGTAACATATCGTGCAACAGCAGTAGAATTGTCTGCAATGTACTGCACATCTATGTTTGCATTCCATAACAGGGCAATGATTGCATTGTAATCATTGATATATTTTGATTCTTCTGTTCTTTTTATGTAATACGTGTTCTTAGGTGACTTACCTTTAACACGATGTCGAACTGAAGACATGAAGTTGTTCACTTCAACTGTTTCTGTAACTGGTCTAGGGAAACCAAAGCGACATTTGGTGTAGTATTTACCTTTGTTTTTGTATTTGCAACGACAATATTTGCCACATTTGTGTCTTTGAAATTGTAAAACCTGCCCTTGCAGGTCACTATGTGACGGGATTTCACAAGTGACATATTTTTGAATGAACTGCAAAACAGTGGCATCACTGTTGTGACCAAATTTAGGTGCACCTTTGATCCATAAAAGCATGTGAATATGTGGTGCTCCTCTCGCTTGATATTCTTTTCTCCAAAAGAAGTGTTGCACTTCTCCGAGGGGAGGAACAGTTTTATTGCAAATAAAGTGTAGCATAGCAATGAAACGATGTTGGAAATATCTTGACACATTAACTGGATCTAGAGAGCAAAGTTCTCCAGGTGTTAACATATCTATGTTGGTTTTGTTGTTGTTTCCTCTCCGTAGGAACTCATGTAAATCTTCCCATGCATATTCTGCACAACTTAGTGTCACAAACCAAGTCGGTGGTCCAAGGTTTCTGATCATACAACGTACGTCTCCGTGCCGTCGAAACCAGTATTCTTTTGTACCACGCATGTTTGCAAACAAATTTGTTATACTTGATTGTAAAACCTCATCTTTCTCCTGTACTTTTTGTATTAATTGCATAGCTGACATATTTTGAAAGTAGGTTCCAGATTTCAAAATGTGTGCCACTCCGTGACATAGCGTTGCTAGTTCACTTTCAAAGAGTAGGTGTAATATGTACTCCACATTTTATATAAATCTGGGATCTTGTGAATACATTCGGAATGAGCGGTATTCTGATGCCATAATCTGAGTGGGTCTATCATCGTATCTTCCACCTTTGCCAGTAGGAAATAGCAGTGGAAAAGCACGTGCTTCTATACTTTCTTCCCATATACTCATTGGTGAACCTTTGGTTCGTCTCATTTGGTAAGTTTCTAGTGCATCATCTATGCTTTCATTGGAATGCAATGGATGAATTGTGTACTGGTCCAAAAGAGTGCATACTGCAGAAGGATCCAGTAGTTCGAATTGTCCAGTTTCTGATGGCTCTTGAATTATTTCAGTTGCTTCCCTTAAGTTTTCTACAATATTTCTTTGTAGTACTCGTTATTGTCTTTCAGATATTGCAAGGCTAGTCTACATTTCTGTAAGTCCACCAGTTGTTGCCAAATATTTTTATCCTTTGTTGATACACCATTTACCAAGACAATTAAAGAATGCTCTATTGAACCTTGTACTCCTAGAGTGTGTATGCTTTTGGTTAGATCTAATGGCAAATAAACTACTTTGCCACAAATGCCTTTCACAAATTCAGAGGGAGGTAATTTTGCTGTTTTTGGGTGAAGGCGTATAATTGCTTGAAATGGGTGAACTGTTTGAATGATGATGCTCTCATACAAATTGAGTTGTTGCAGGGTTTTTGGTAGTGGGAACAATTCCAAATTATTTGTGATAGAACGTGAAGGAGTTTGGTTGTTGTCTAGTTTTGTAGTTCAGTAACTGCAACAAATTAGGGGTTCTCTTATTTCATATTTGTTTTCTGCTAAAAGGTAGAGAGCTAATTGAAACCATTTGGAATCTTCATTGTCTTCTATTTTGTATGCTATGTCTCAATTTTTTGTGTTCCTTTTGTAAAACGTTCTGCGGCAACACACACACACATGGTTTGGTACTTCAGCCGATGCACTTTTAAATTTTAGTATTTCTTTTTTGTATGTGTGTAATAGAAGGTTGCTATGTGCAGATTTGTTGCTACTCTGTTCTAAAACTGTTGCATTTTGGGAGTGGCTTTCACTTCCAAAATATTTTCTCTGGATACGGTCCATTTCTTCTTGTAGGTATTTGGGTGTACCATGCAGAAGAGTGTTATTTATATTGGCTAATTCTGAAGCTGGACTTTTAGCATAGCATATTTTATACACTAGATTTCTGTCACGCTCATCTGGTCTCCACGGGGGCATGCTCGTGTTCGAAGTATGTCTACACTGGTGTTGCTCTGCTTAACTGAGGGTACTAGCTCACGTCTTCCCTTCGTTCTTGCCTCAGGAGAGGTTTGTCTGCAAGTTGAAAAAAGATATTAGTCAATTGAATGGAGCTGGTTTTGGTTTTCCCCTCCTACCGATTTTCCCTTCTCCTCCTCTGGTTCACCTTGGTTTTTTAATGGGCGAGCTCTCCGTCCTGCACACTCTGGCAGGGGCACGGTTTCACAGTCTTTCCAGGCTCTAGTTACTTCACTGATCCGATGGAGCATGCTGAAGTGGAAAGGGTGGAGTAAGCAGGTAAGTCTCTATTCCAATAACTCCTTGAAATAGCTGCCTTAAGTCTTTCTGCTCCAGATATCTACTGTTCGTTCTTGTCTCCTGACAATGATGAGCAGGATTCCAACTGGTAAGTATAGCGCTGTGCGGGGCGCGCTAATTGTTCGCTGTATTTAGCTTTCCTTGCTGTGTGCGACTAACCTGCTTTGTCTGTTCTGTTCGGCAGGTGCGGCACAGTTCGAGGAAGAAGATGGAAGAGCCGCTTGGCGGGTTGAGTTGCGGCGCGATGCTGGAATGATGAAGAACTGCTTGATGGAGTTCCTAGAGGTGGCCGATTTCAGGTGAGTAGCTACCCGAGAGGGTAACTTCAGTTCTGCTCTTCTACAGATGCGACGGTCCGTGGGTAAGCAGATGGCGAGATCAGGTAGTTCTGCAGGTAAGGACTTCTATGCGTTTCGAACTCCTGTTCTTCTCTTCTCTCAGGTGCCGATGGAAAGAAGACCCTGGATGGGCGTGGCAGAAGGGAAGCAAGAGCTGAGCTGACACGGTGAGCGTTACGCTGCAGGAGTGCAGAATAACGCAACGCGCGTTCAGTTTGCAGGGTGTGGTTTAAATAGCCTTGCAAGTAGTCCTAGGAAAATAGTCCCCCTTAACCGTATCCTGCCTCCAGGTAAAGTAGTCCCAAGCCACACCCTGTACTGAATGGCTCAGCCTCTCAGAGCCAAGTATATGGCCCATGTATTTAGCATCTACCTTGAGCCTGGCGCCAGCGGCGCCAGGACTGAGTCCAGGTGAGCCTAGTTGGGGCCTGGGAAGTCCCCAAGGAAGCCAAAGTCCGGGATGGGCTCACCAGTTTCAGGGTTTTGGGAGCATGCACAATGACAATTTCTTACATTTGAATGATGTATTGATATCCTTTTGATACCATGGAAGGTGCTTTTGCAAATAGGTCCAGAAATGCAGTCTAATGAAAGTCCTTGCAGTCCTGTGTATTTGCGCACTGGACAGATATCCATATTTTGTAGCACTTTCATTTTAATTTTGTCTTTACCTTTTACATACTGATTGAGGAACTGACGTAAAGATTTGAAAGATTTGTTAGGAATGGCACACATTGATGTGCATGGCCATTTGTATACTGGACCGTCTGGTTCAGTCAAATCGAGAGGTAATTCTGAGTTTTCAGGGGATACTTTTCTAAGTACCGTTTCTTGTTCCATGATGGTATTATTGATTTTTTCATACCCTCGTCCACTGCTATTGACGGCAATTGTGTTTGTTTGATTTTGTTTGTATGCTTCTTCATTAAAATATGGTTCTGTGGTTGTTGTGTGACTCCATTCACCTCCACAAATATTTAAGAAGTTATTTTTGTTCACATTCCGTTTATTGATAAGTTTCTTTTGTAGTTTGGTACTTAGTTTCGTTAGTGATTTCATCCTATTTAACACTAATATGAACAACTTCCTTTTGAGCAGGATTGCACTGTCCACAAGAGCTTGTAGGATTAATTTTCTACGGTATGTTTTAAGGGTTGAGGATGATTTCAGTCCTGTTCTTATTAGATTCTGAAGGACTCTGTGGCGAAACATTTTTGCTAAAATACTTTTTTTACTATGGGTTCTTGTTACTATATCAGGATTAATAGGAGCATTGTTAGAAATACTGGTAGCTGATTTCTTGTGAAGAGTTTTGTGTTTCATGCTACATTTTGATGGAGGAGGTAAAGTTTCGGTAGTTGAAGCTTCCTTTGTTTTCCTAAACTACTGTATTAGCTGTTTTGTCCCAACGTTCTGTACAAACTCCGCTACAGATGGTTGCTTAGGTTGGACACTTATTTTTATTTGCTCTACTTCTGCGTTCCTTTCTACAGACTTGCTTTTTGGTAGGCATTCTTGGGGGGTCTGTTGAAAAAAAGAAGGCATGGTTTAGTCTGCTGTACAATGTATGTGTGATGTGTTCATGCGTGCATGCGTTTGATGGGGAAACTCTTTGTGGTGGTGTGTCAATGTGCATTGGCCTCTTACAATGATTTGGGAAGGCTATTTTTCTGTTTGTATACTACTACAATGTGCTTCAGTGGACTAGTGGTGATCAGAAGCATTAACAGTAAACGTAATGGCATAAAATTAAAACATCTATTTGTTTTCCAATACTAACATTCTAACAATTTTATTTGTTATTTGCGTTCCAAACATACAGGGATTTGTGAGCCATTCTGCCTGTTATTCTTTACATAATAAATGGGGATTTATGGATAGAATGGTTCCGAAATCAATGTTTGTTTTGGTGTACAAATTAAATAAATACCCCACACAGTCTCTTTGAGTAATAGTTGGAATATAAAAGGTAGTACTGTACTTACTTTTTTGCGGAATTACCAGGTTTCTTCGGATATGTCGTTTGCAGTGTAGATGCGGTTGATTTTCAGGAGAGTAGTTTTCACTGAGAATATTAAAAAAAAACATTACTAACTTTGTGTGTTTAAAGCAGTGATGTTACTATATATGCTACTTTTGCAACGGCCTACGGCCATGCATCCAAGACTCTAGGCCCTGGCCACAACCACCGCAGCATGTCACAGCCGTGGTGGCGTTTGAATGAATGGCGTACACATAGGAAAAAGTCAGAGTATTCTCCTTTCATATTTCAACATAGTGCATGTGTACATTTCACTTCACTATGTGCCACCTCCATGTTATTTGCAGTATCTTAATTGCACGTGCTTCAGAAATGAGTACACTTTTTAGGTTACAAAAATGCCTTGTTTATTTAAAGCTGTATTATCTATAGGAGAGAGGTTTGTAAGCGATAGGTCATTATAGTAGATGGAAAAAATGCCTCTACTTTCATATTATAAGTACGATTCCGAAAAATCGGCAGACCCTCAGCGGGAGATGTCACCACAGCAATCAGGAGCGTTTATTTTTCTAATACGATCGCACTACAATTAGCATTAATGTAGGCGGTACACGTTACAAAATTCAGACATTTTCTAATGGACAATAGGGTTTCGCGCTCAATAGGGACGGTTGTGACGTAGTTATAGGTTATGCCGGAGACAGTAAGAAGTTGTGCGGTTTGTCAATGAAAAATCGCATATCTTGCACATAAAGGGGGAGCGTTGGTATGTATTGCCTATGCAGAATTATTGGCATTAATTTGTTTAAATTAAATCATATGGGTTGCACATGTTCTCTGATTAAAATATGCATACCGGTACTTTATACTCATGCATGTGCGCATGCATGGAGATGTACGTAGAAATCTGCAACACTTGCACAGTCGTTTTTGAAGTAGGTGCTTTGCAATGATATGCAACTTCCCTTCAGTCATTGATAGTACATTTGAAGTGCGAAATGTTGATGACAGAGTTTGATTTAGCGATGATGATTGTGATTGGTGGATGGCTGTGTGACTGCTTAGTTCTGTCCAAAGAGGGAATGGATTTGCGACTGATGTCGAAAGGGTAGAAGGACTGGGTAAGAGTTACGTTCCGCACGTAGACAACGCTTGTCCGCGGGTAGGTCGTGTCGCATACGGGTTTCTACAGCAAATCCAGCATGGAAAGGGGACTGTAGGCATCAGCCAATCAGATGTTCACATTGCTCTTTTGTGTCGAAAGACAGTGCGTACACTGAAGATGGCAGAGCTGCAGAGAGTCAGGGTTTTGGTGCTTGGGGATATTTGTGTCCATGGCTTACAGCACTATGCCGAGAGTAGGCATGTGGCACACCATTTCGATGTGAGAGAAGTGGAGGTCGTGTGGAGCGCTGAGAGTGATCGAAATGTTGAGGCAATTCTGGAAGTTTGCCGACACACGCGTATGATGACCACTCCGCATGTGGTACTTTTGCACTACGGTGCTTGCCATTTGGGCTACGTGACTTCACGTACTTTGCTAAAAGATTTGGAACAGTTTGTTCAAGCTGTCATGAACATCTTTCCAACTGGGACAGTCATTTTTTCTGGATTACTCCCTAGAGGAAAATGGGACAACAGTTCTGTTTCTGTCCTGATCAAAATATTGGGAGGTGTATCATCAATCGCGGCATGCGTGCTTTCATGTTACAAGCTGGTATGTTTTTCTGCAGCCACAATAACATTGTTCCCAGTAATGCCGATTATTTTGAAGCAGATGGTGTTGTGTTGTCTTCTTTGGGAAATGCCATGTTCTTTTGGAATGTACGACTTGGTTTAGAGAAGGATCTATAATGGTTGTAGGAGTTAAGCAGGAAAAACAATTATATAAAAAAACACACACAAAATAACAGGTGTCTGTAAGGCATCTGCCAAAAACAAAAAAAAAGGCTCTTTTCAGAGCCCACCTTAAAGGGGAAAAGGGGAATAATACTTAAATGTACAGTCGTCACGCTCTGATCCTGTACGTGTCCGCGAACATGGCAGTGGTTTGCAGGCAGTGCATGTTAACAAGGGGAATTCTGGGGTGAAGACGTATGCCAATGAGAATGAGCGGAGCTAGGGATTGGTCAGTAAAGTTCAGTGGGTGTGTTCTGAACAGAGAAATTTACTGAGACCATCTTCTCCCTGACAGCAGAGTAGACAGACATGGCTCTGTGTGCGCGCAAACAGATTATCTGGAGTTTGGAGAAAGAAAGTTGCCGTCTATCTGCAGATCTTGGATTTTCTCATGTGGAAGTGCACTAGCATCGCGTGCGTGGAATGAGGTGGCTCGACTTGGTACCTCTCTGTGCTACTTTACAGAAAGAGTGTCATCCTGATATAATTATCATTCATTGTGGAGGAAACAGTTTAGGCCATGTCTCTGAAATTTCTTTGCAATTTGCAATGAAGAAAGGACTTGCGAAGGTCATGGACATGTTTCCAAATTGTCAAATACTTTTTTCCCGTATTGCGCAAAGACAAATATGGCTGCGTTCTTCTGCATTTGGTCCACAAATTGAGAAAGCGGGCGCAATGTCAATAAGGCTGTTTGTGCCTTTCTAAGAGATGTTGGCATGTCCTGTTTCCACAATGAAAACATTTTGTTTTAAAACTCTTTCATTCTTTGCAGAGATGGAGTCCATCTCACATATGCTGGCAATCAGATTTTTCTCCGCAATGTACAAACTGCATTGCAACCTTTTTTGCATTCACTGTACCTATTTGACAATCCGTTTTTTCAAATGTACAATTTTTGACGCACACAAAACACCACCAAAAGGCTCTTTTCAGAGCCACCACTTACTCCCAGCGTACAGTCCATTGGTTTTGTTCCGCTTGCACCCTCCATTTTTGTGTGTCGTCTGACTGTCCGCAGACTTTTTCAAAAATGCGCAGAGGCCTACAACGGTCACTTGATAGTTCTATTGTTAAACTAAGAAAGGCGGCTCTGAAAAGAGCCATTTTTAAAAAAATATACTTTTTCAGTTCAATTCTTTTGGCCACACGACACACTAGGAGAGGAAGTCAACGGAGGGTAAGGAAGGGACACCAACCACTGGAATAAGAAGGGGCAGGAGGAGAGAGAAAGATATAGGGTGAGCTTTACTTGGGTAGGAGGCACTTCTTCTGGTGCTCCGTGACCGTAGCCTCAAAAGCACTTCGAAAATTCTCCCACCTCAGAGTACTGCATCGCTATACACACACAATATTGTCACCTTCGAAAGGTAAGGGTCAACAGCTGTAACGCTCACCTGGTTCCCACGGGGGCGCTGGTCTAGTCTGGATTGCTGTGGCCTCTTCTAGCGTGATGCGCAGGACCCGGAACACCGATTGGACAGGACCTCCAAATCGTGCTTGCCTGGCCCGTAGGAATATCCTTCTTATGGTTTGGAAGGATGAACTCTCCATCCTGCTTCTGGTGCAGGGGCGCGTTACTTCACTGATTTTCAGAATGGCGCTGGCAAAAGTCCACTTGACTTTCCTGAGCGATGCGCCGTAAGTATGAAAGTTCAAAGTTCAAGTGAGGCCCCCTTTATGTTGTCTTTCTAACCTGTGATCTGTCCTTTATTTCAGGTGCAGAATGAAGGCGATGCGTCGGGGGGGTTAAACTGCCGAGGTGAGTAGTGATGAGGGCGATCCCTCTAAATGTCCTTATCATTCCCCAGAAATGTCTCTTGTTCTTTCCCCATAGGGGCCGGGGTACGGTACCTGCCAACGGGGCGGCGCCGACCCGAAATGTGGAAGAAAAGGCGGTAAGTATTATGGCTGTTAATCAGGCTTTCCTTCTGTGTTCCTCCTGCTCACCTTTTGTTTCTTCCTCTCTCCCCTAGGTGCAGAGATGTGGCGTCCGAAGCTGACAGCCGCGATGGAGCCGGGAGATGTCTCGAGGACAGGTGAGTGAAGCGTGGCGCTGCAGCGAGCAACGCAATGCTTTTAAATGGAAGTCTTTCTTCAGGGATGCTGGCGAGAAGATTCCGGATGCAGGTAAGAAGTTTGAAATAGTCCTTGGTTTTCACCTTTCTCTTCTCTTCCTTCCTTGCAGGTCTTCCAGGTTCGAGGCGGGCGTGGCTGGAGTCCAGGAGCAGACACGGTGAGCGTTAAGCTGCAGGAAGCAGAACAACGCGAAGCATGAGCTTCTGTCTGGGCGTGGCTTAAATAGCCTCCAAAGAAGTCCCAGGTATGTATCCTTCCCCAACTAGGTATGTATCCTTCCCTGGCCACGCCCGAGTGAAAAAATAGTCCCTATGAAAAAATAGTCCCTTTCAGGTCTCAGGGAGGCCTGAAGCGTGCAGCGTGGTCTGCATCAGGTAAGTGCACAAAACACCTCCCTTTATGAGCCTGGCGCCTATGGCACCAGGACTGATGTCCAACATGAGCCTGGCGCCAAAGGCGCCAGGACTGAGTCCAAAGAGCCCCTATAAGGGGCCGCCTGGCTTTTACCCGAGGACATGATGCCTGCTTCTGGGGGTGCTGGGCCTGGCCTGGTGCTCCGGGGGTAGGCATCATGACAGCACTCCCCCCCAAGGCCCCTCCCAAGGTTGTTCCTTCTGGAGGCTTTGGTTTGTTTGGGAAATTCCGATGGAACCTTTTTACCAGCCGAGGTGCATGTACGTGATCACTGGGTTCCCAAGACCTTTCCTGAGGCCCGTACCCTTTCCAATCAATTAGATAGAAAAGTTTTGATTTTGAGATCTTAGAATCCAAAATGTTCTTCACCTCGAATTCAGGCTCCCCATCTATCTGAATCGGTTCTGGTGGCTTTGTTAATCTGGTTCCTGGGTGCACTGGTTTCAAAAGTGACACATGAAAAACGGGGTGAATCCGCATGTTAGCTGGTAAATAGAGCTTGACTGCCACTGGGTTGATTATAGCTTTGATCGAGTAAGGGCCTAAATACCTTGGATTAAAAGTTCGAGGCCCCTTGAGTGATAGGTGTTTGGTAGCCAACCATACTTGATCCCCTATTTGGTATGGAGGCGCCTCTCTTCGATGCAGATCTGCATTCTTTTTGTATTTCCCTTTCGCATGTTGCAAATGTGCAGTTGCATCCTTGAAGGCTTGAGTAATCGTAGAATGCAAATGGTCCACTGCGGGCATTTCAAGGCTCAGAGGTGAGTCCAAGTCTGAAGTACGAGGGTGATGCCCATATAGGGTATAAAAGGGGCTCTGACCAGTTCCAGAGTGTATCGAGTTATTGTATGCATATTCAGCCACCCATAAAATGTCCTTCCAATTACCCTCCGATTGGTGCAACATACATCGTAGATATTGTTCAAGGGTCTGGTTCGTTCTCTCTGTCTGACCATCGGTCTGTGGGTGGTGGCTGGTCGAGAGTCTTACGTCGATTTGTGCCAGTTGACAACACTTTTTCCAAAAATGAGAAATAAACTGGCTTCCCCGATCGGAGACTAGTATGGACGGGAATCCATGCAAACGGATGATATTTTCGAGGAATTCCTTGGCAAGAACAAAGGCTGAAGGTAATCCTTTCAACGGAATAAAGTGGGCCATTTTGGAAAATAAATCCACCACGACCAGAATAGTATTGTAACCATTACAAGAGGGCAGGTCCGTGATAAAATCTAGTGACAGGGTGTGCCAAGGTGCTGGTGGAATGTCTAAGGGCTGAAGAAGACCGGCGGGTCTTGTCTTTTGACCTTTGTTTTGGGCACAAACTCCACAGGACATCACGAAAGATTTAATATCCTTTCGCCAGGAAGGCCACCAGAATTGTCGTTTAACCTTTTCCTCTGTTTTGGCAATGCCAGGATGTCCTTCCATCAGGGTATCATGATGACGGGAAATAACCAGTTCTTGCAATTCCTTTTCTGGCAAAAATAAGCGTCCTTGGAAGTAAGGTAAGCCATCCTTGACTGAAAAGTTAGACCCCCTTTTGATCCAATCCTGCAAGGCTGAAGAGTCAAGGAATTGTTTCACTCGTGCTTGAATGTCTTCAAGGGTTTGTAAAGTGGTTATCCCCAAAATTTTTTGTTCGGGAATTATCGGCACAGGTTCTGAGTTTGTGTCTATTTCTTCCATTCCAATTCGGGATAGAGCGTCCGCCTTACCATTCTTATAGCCGGGGCGGTAGGTGATTACAAAATCGAACTCAGCAAAGAACAAAGCCCATCGGAGCTGTCGAGATGATTGAGCCTTGGCAGTTTTTAAATATTGTAAATTTCGGTGATCACGGTGATGGTATGCCGGGCGCCGAGGAGATAATCCCGCCAAGCCTTAAAGGCGGACTTAATGGCTAATAGTTCCTTATCGGTGATCGCATAATTTATCTCCGGCGGCGAGAACTTTCTGGACCAAAATGCTACGGGGTGCAGTTGGTTGGTTTCAGGGTCTCTCTGAGACAGGACAGCTCCCATGGCTAAGCTGGACGCGTCGGTTTCGACTATATATGGGAGCTCGGGACGCGGGTGCTTCAAAATAGGTGCAGACGTGAACTTAGCTTTCAACTCCTGAAAGGCCTGTTCGGCTTCCTCGGTCCATTCAAAACGTTTATTTTTTCGCAAGAGTGCAGTGATGGGTTGCACCACACGTGAAAACTCCGGGATAAACCTGCGATAAAAGTTGGCAAAACCAAGCATGCTTTGGACACCTTTCACCGAACTAGGTGATGGCCATTTGAGGATGGCATCCACTTTCCGTGAATCCATTCGGACCCCTTTAGGTGTCAGGATGAATCCGAGAAACTCAACCTCGGTGGTATGGAAAACACATTTTTCCAGCTTGGCAAACAGTTTGTGCTGGCGCAGTTTCTCTAGGACGGCCCTGACATGCTTTCTGTGATCAGATTCGGAAGAGGAGTACACAAGAATGTCATCGATATACACGACAACACAGACATCGATGAGTTCCCGAAGGACATCGTTCATGAAGAATTGGAAGGCTGCAGGCGCGTTGCACAACCCGAAAGGCATCACCTGGTATTCGAATAGTCCATATTTTGTTCGGAAGGCTGCTTTCCATTCGTCGCCTTCTTTTACTCGTACCAGATGATAAGCCCCCCGGAGATCTAACTTGGTATATACGCAAGCGTCCTTCACCTGGTCAAGGAGTTCAGGGATCAGAGGCAGAGGGTAACGATTTTTAACAGTTATCTGGTTCAATGCGCGGTAATCGATACAAGTTCTAAGGTCGCCTTCTTTTTTAGGCACGAAGAACAAAGCTGAGGATGCCGGGGACTTTGACGGGCGAATGAAACCATTGGCGAGGTATTGATCTAAATATTGTCTCAAATGCAGATTCTCTGGTTCAGTAAGGGCGTAAATCCTGCTACAAGGGGGTTGTGCACCGGGCACCAGATCGATTTGGCAATCGTACGATCTGTGGGGAGGTAACGTGTTGGCCTGTTCCTTTTGGGAGACGTCCTGAAAGTCTTGGTACTCTGGAGGTAGTTGCACAGGGACAGAGGTTACTGATGCTAGATTAATCTTTGGATTTTCTGGGTAGCAGGTTTGTGCACAATCCGGGAAGTTTATTCTCTTCGCTCGCCAATCAATTCGAGGATTATGTGTCTCTAACCAAGGGATTCCGAGAATAAGCTGAAACTGTGGAGCCTTGATTACATCAAACACAACTGCCTCCCGACGGCCATCCGGACATACAAGTGTCACCTCAGCTGTGGAATGTGTTACCGGTCCAGAGGCAATTTCGGTTCCATCTACTGTGGTGATGACATCTTTGTTGGTTTTAGGACGCAGAGGGAGGTTTATCCTAGAGACCAATTCTCGATCCACATAGTTTCCTATAGCCCCGCTATCGATGTATGCCTTTATAGCATGCAACCGTTTAGGCTGTTCCGGATCTACGAGGACCATTGGCACAATGAAATGCGAGGTCTGAGAGTTTTCAAGCTCGGCAAGCGGACCCCTACGCTTGCCGGGCGTGGTCGTTTCCCGATACAGAGTTTCCATGGATTTTATCAGCGGCTCCTACCACCTTCTTGGGCGGCTTAACCGGGCAATCTCGTAGAAAGTGTCCAGAGGACCCACAATAAAGGCATAATTGCATCTGTCGTCTTCTTTCCCGTTCTTTTTGAGTTAGGGGTCCTTTAACCCCTCCGATTTGCATAAGCTCCGAGCCATCAGCCCCCTTGGGGTTAGCGTGGGTCTTGGCCAACACCCGGGTTTCAAACTTGGACCGATCTGCTTTTCTGTTTTGCAGCCTGTGATTCAATTGGACCACTAAGTCTATATATTCAGTGCATTCTTGGGGCGGATTTACAACTTGTGCCAGGACATCTTTAAGTTCTCCGCGTAGACCTCGATAGAATAACGTGATCCTTTTATCCTCTGGCCAACCAGTTTCCACAATTAGTCTATTGAAGGTTGCAATGTAGGATAGAAGGTCTTGATTGCCCTGTCGCAGAGATAGAAGTTCGTCATCCAGAGCCTGTCCCTGGGAGTGTCGAGCAAATAACCTTTCCATGCTTGTTTGAAATCCTTGAAAATCACGAAGAATCGGGTCATCTTGAGTTACCAGTGGGACTGACCAATCGGCAGCACAGCCGCTGAGATATGACAACACAAATGCTACCTTGGTCTGATCATTAGGGAAGGCCCCAGGTCTGCATAGGAAGTGCAAATGACACTGATTCATGAATACGGCAAATCGTTTGGGGTCCCCAGCAAAGCGTTCAGGTGGGGCCAGCGGCATGTTTCCAGGTAGATTAATCTGCACCGGGTTACTGGAAACCACAGGAGCGGGGTTCCCCCCAGAACCGGGTAAAGGAGTTTGTCCAGCTTGACCTTGCAAAAGCTGTCTAGCCAGGTCATCAGCTCTATCCTTTATTACAATCACTTCCCTCCTGAGGGCACTAGTCTCTTGACGAGTGGTGTGTACTTCGGCCCGTAATTCCCCCAGTAATTGGGCCAACTGGTAAGTTTCTGAAGTTTCCATAGCGCCTGGGTGGGAATTTGTAGGAAGGCTTCGCGTTCTGTAACGCTCACCTGGTTCCCACGGGGGCGCTGGTCTAGTCTGGATTGCTGTGGCCTCTTCTAGCGTGATGCGCAGGACCCGGAACACCGATTGGACAGGACCTCCAAATCGTGCTTGCCTGGCCTGTAGGAATATCCTTCTTATGGTTTGGAAGGATGAACTCTCCATCCTGCTTCTGGTGCAGGGGCGCGCGTTCGTCCAGTTACTTCACTGATTTTCAGAATGGCGCTGGCAAAATCCATTTGACTTTCCTGAGCGATGCGCCGTAAGTATGAAAGTTCAAAGTTCAAGTGAGGCCCCCTTTATGTTGTCTTTCTAACCTGTGATCTGTCCTTTATTTCAGGTGCAGAATGAAGGCGATGCGTCGAGGGGTTAAACTGCCGAGGTGAGTAGTGATGAGGGCGATCCCTCTAAATGTCCTCATCATTCCCCAGAAAGGTCTCGTGGCGCCGACCCGAAATGTGGAAGAAAAGCCGGTAAGTATTATGGCTGTTAATCAGGCTTTCCTTCTGTGTTCCTTCTGCTCACCTTTTGTTTCTTCCTCTCTCCCCTAGGTGCAGAGATGTGGCGTCCGATGCTGACAGCCGCGATGGAGCCGGGAGATGTCTCGAGGACAGGTGAGTGAAGCGTGGCGCTGCAGCGAGCAACGCAATGCTTTTAAATGGAAGTCTTTCTTCAGGGATGCTGGCGAGAAGATTCTGGATGCAGGTAAGAAGTTTGAAATAGTCCTTGGTTTTCACCTTTCTCTTCTCTTCCTTCCTTGCAGGTCTTCCAGGTTCAAGGCGGGCGTGGCTGGAGTCCAGGAGCAGACACTGTGAGCGTTAAGCTGCAGGAAGCATAACAACGCGAAGCATGAGCTGCTGTCTGGGCGTGGCTTAAATAGCCTCCAAAGAAGTCCCAGGTATGTATCCTTCCCCAACTAGGTATGTATCCTTCCCTGGCCACGCCCGAGTGAAAAAATAGTCCCTATGAAAAAATAGTCCCTTTCAGGTCTCAGGGAGGCCCGAAAGTTGCAGCATCGTCTGCATCAGGTAAGTGCACAAAACACCTCCCTTTATGAGCCTGTTATAAAACTTTTCAAACGCGCCATTATGGTTCAAAGTAAAACCGAAAAACCCCTGAAATTCGCCAGTTATGGTAGGCTAAGCACCCACACCTGTCATCACCACTGAACTGCTAACACTAACACCCAGGACATTAAAGATGGCATCACAAATGTCATTGATGACTCACTGACGGCATGACATGTTTAGCCCCTTTGTTTTTGTTCACTCCCATATATATATATATATATATGTATATTCAGTACAAAAATGTCTTAAAGGGACGTTACACTTCACAGTAAAACTGAAAAACTCTCCACATTCCCTAATTATGGTAAGCTAAGCAACCATAACTCGCGCCACCTACGTGCATTGCTAAGACTAACATTTGTGATGCCATCTTTAATGTCCTGGGTTTTAGTGTTAGCAGTGCACAGTGGTGATGGCAGGTGTGGGTGCTTAGCCTACCATAACTGGCGAATTTCAGGGTTTTTTTGGTTTTACTTTGAACCATAATGGCGTGCTTGAAAAGTTTTTTTAGGGAAGTGCACAGGTTTTTGGTAGGGCAACTTAACCATAACGTCCCCTTAACAAAGTTTTTTTGTAGTGATTATATATATATATATATATATATATATACATACACATATATACATATATATATTTACTTCGCTATAATAGGGATGTTTGGAATGATAATTTAGTTCTGGAACAAGATCTTTTTGTGTTATTTAATTTTCAATGCAGACCACAATGTAGGACTCATTACAGAGACAGTTTGACTTCAATGGAGCTATAAAGTGAATTTCTCCACAAAAGGTGTGCCACGCACATCCACTTTCAAAATAAATCTCAGGCAATTGTGATGAATCCAGTGGAGTCATCACTGATTCTCTGGACGGGATCTCCTCCCATGTGGCATGGGGAAGGTAGGTGCTACCTGATCATGACCCTGGGGGCGGCTTTATGAGGGAGGCTCACATGGGAGGAGACAACTACTGGGGAGATGTTATAAATTCACTGGATAAAGCACAGTACCCCCGCTCCCATTTCCCTAAAGAAGATCCTTTGACACCCAACACATTAATGGCATACTGGCATTTAACACTCCTCCCTGCCCCCCCCTCCCTCCCCTTTAGATGAAACAAAGAAATCATGTCAGGCTCCCACCATTAACCCAAAGACCCACAACTCCCACATACCACTATCTGTTTCATATGTGCCTTATTGTAAACATCCTGAGAAAAACCATTTAGGAAGTAGAAGCCCAAGAACATTCATGGACTCCAACTCCCATAATCACTCAGGTACTGAGACAAGGAGGAGAGAGTTTGTGCAGAGTGACCAGTGCCCAAAGTACAACATGCAGGATAGTGGTTTTTCATATATTGCGCACGACATTTAAAGATGCTGTCGGCACTTGGAAGGAGAGCAGCAGTGCAGGGGAGGACGGTACAATCCAGGTGGAGGCTCACAAATGCAAGACACACAGAAAGACTTAACGGAACAGAAGAAGGGACTCCGCAGCCTAGCAGGAAAAGCCAGGAGAGTTACTAGCCATGGGAATTCTAAAGAGGGCTCTGTTTGGAAGGGCTCGGTTTCCCAAAGCAGAGGAAGTTAAGAAAACGGACGAAACTGGGAAGCAAAGGCTTGAGAGAGGCAGATGCAGAGATCCCAACTACATCTGAGGCAGTAACACCTAAAGCCCTTGGGAAAGAAGCAGAGATTATTCTGGACTTGGCCTTCGCGCAAGGGAATGATCCCTTGCTTGCAGAAGCTTTCCTTTATGCGTTACCTGAAAATTAGGGTAAGCAAAAGGGGGACGAAGCGATAACTTTCTTTCCTAAAAACTGAACTACTCTACATCTTAGATAATGGTACCCAATAGGGGTGTCACGATATTAGTTTTATGACGGTACAATAACCTTCTTGCCAAATGACGGTATATCATGATTATCGCGGTATAGCAGGTGGTGTTAACTAATCTTAACAAATATTTTCTAAAAGGTCATAAATTGTCAGATTTTTCATCACAAACAAAACCAGGCACCCAAGACCAGAATTGGGCTTTTTAACATACTTTCCACTGAAATGCCACCCCTTGCTTCCACCAAACACAAACACACGTGTGGAGAGGAGGAGGGGGGTGGGGGGGCCGCTGCGACTATCAAAGCAAACTGAATAGCTTTTCTTAAGTGGTCATGTAGGCTTTTAGCTCCCCCACTGGCTACTAGTGAAGATGAACATGTTGCCATCTTGATAACCTGCACGCCACAGATCAATGGAGGCGGATGGTAGTATAAGCTTGTGCGCATATACACACACACACACACACACACACACGCACACACACGCACACACACGCACACACACGCACTCCCTCCCTCCCTCCCTCCCTCCCTCCCTCTTTACGTTACAGCCTTTAGGTTACTTCCGGGCCAAAAGGTGTTCAGTAATCACGGACATGTTACCCTTTGGTATGGCAGCAGGGAATACCCACAGAGATGAGTACATTTCGCAGTGTGACTTATTATATGTAAATTCAATGATAGAACCAGGGAAATCCCCCATTGTCATATGTTTAGAAAACATTATCCATTATAAATATATAAACCCCAAAGCCGCCAACTCAAAGTCCTGGGAGGATAGCTCAGCGGCAACGTGCGCGCCTTGGAAGCAAGACGACACGAAGCAACACAGGTTCGATCCCCGGGTCTGCGCTTAGAAACCTCAGGGTGTTTAAGCGCGTTATAAATATGCAACTAAGACAAAAACAATTACGCAACTAAATAAACAATTTCTTTAACACTGCCTCAATGCCCGCGGGCTGTGTGAGTGCTTTAAAAAAATAAAAGTAAACCCTTTTCCTTCTTGGCACTGTATTTATTCTTCCTATTGATAACATATTGATTTTGTGTCAGGCACGTGTGGTTTATGGAATGGAATTAAAAACTGCTCAAACTGAAACTACTTTGCAGACGGCACATCCAACAGTGCAAGACCAAGACTGCGCAGCACTTGCTTACTGCAGCCTTTCCAAATCAGATTTAAAAACACACTTAACGGTATGACCGGTATACCGGTATAAACAATGTGACGGTTATTATTGTTCAATTAGGTGGTTCACAGTATCTTTAACGGTATACCGTAATACCGTTGCATCCCTAGTACCCAAAAGCCATAAAAGAATGTAGAGATTGTAGAACAAACAAATAACGGATGGGCACCACGTTTGTAAAAGTACCTTGTATTTATATATAAATATATATGCACATTAATTACAATTTAGAGCATCCTCCTGTAACCTGACACAGGACAAAAGTGAACCATAACCTACTCTGATGAAAACTTTCACCAGAGCTGAGGACGCCTGTGGTGTAGTAAATACTACTGCATCTTAAATCAAAGGTATATTCAATTCAACATAAAAATCAAAATGAACCCCAAGAAATCTTCCAGAATGTTTTTTAATTTGAAGCTCTTCTAAAAAACGCATTATAAGGATTCAGTGACCAATGCCGGACAAACAATAAATCATCCCCAAACTGGAGAAAATATTAAGCTTAAATGTTATGCTACATGTGACACAGCTGGAATCATATATGGAATCAAATGTCCATGTGGGTTGTATTATGTCGGCCAAACACAATGCACAGCAAAGATAAGGTGGAACGAGCATAGATCTTGCATCAGGAACAAGACAGAAAGCTTGGCGGTGGCAAGACACTGGCAGAAGAAACAACATAGCTTGGCCCAAATTAAGTTTGTAATTCTTGAAAAAGTCCAAAGAAGGGAGAAACACGAGAATCTACAAAAAAGAATGGATCAACGTGAAACATTTTGGATAGACAGACTTAGTTCCCTGACTCCCAAGGGAATCAATGAAGAGATTAATTATATGTGTTTCCTCTAAGAACAGTGAAAATACTAAGTTGAGCTGAGATGAGTCTCACCTTCCGTGGGACTCTTGCATAGATTATGCTTTGTGATGCTTCCTCTAACATAGCCATAATCATTTGTGGTGCTACAAGGAGTTTTATCAGTAGTGAGACCCTAGCATAATAATGCTCTGTAAACGATGTCATAATACTAACGAGGACATGCTTAGTATAAGCAATTGATTCTTTACTTATTTTGAATAATCTGGACATTTATTTGTGTAATGTTTTCCTCGCAATGTTTTCCTCGCAATCAGCTTTCCGATTACTTATTGGCACCGACGTTTGTATTTTAGTTTGTATTGCAGTTAACAGAATGTAAATCGCACAGTAAGCTATTCGAGTTCTTACTCGAGTAAAACATACCCTGAATAGACACATGTATCTGAATAGATGCCCAGTTAATTCATAACACGCTTCTGAGTTGTTCGCCATGCTAACAGTCCCGCCCTTCCAGCATTCATGCAGGGCGGTGGGGCAGGAGGCGTACGTGCTGCTGCGTACGCGCTGTTGTGCGACGCCCCGCCCACGTTCCCATGGTGATTTAAACTAGCATCGGCGTTCAAGCGCGATTCACATTTGCTTTCAGAGCGAATGCGATCGGTTCCGCGCACGAACGACCGCAAGCAGGTAAGAGCTTTCTGAATATGAGCATAAAGATGTGCTACCGTAGTTAATGCTATAGTTATTTACACATTCACCCACTGTTATTTAACAGGAATGTTGGAGAATTTTCTCCAAGAGCACTTACAAGAGAGGACAACGCGAACCAGCAGGTACAGGGTATTAAACATAAGGGTGACACACTATCAAGTATAAGTATGGTGAAATGACGATGTTGATAAACTTTTCTTTACATCTCTCCCTTATTTTCTCCACTGATTTGAATCCACCTGGGGTATGTGCATTTCAAATTATTTCTGAATAATGGTTTACATTGATGTTTTGTACTGATACTGTACAGTTGATCTAAGATTCACTTAAGTACGGCCATGAAGATGGTCAAGGACTGAAATGCATTGGCATATGTACTTCTATGAATGAACGACCTAGATCTTTTTGAGTTGCCTCATGATACAAGAACTAATCAACCAAGGGACATGGGTCCTAGAAATGTGAATTAAACATTTCCGTTTGAAAATTAAGTACCATCTTTTTCATCATTTGTTTTATAACATGATCACTTTATGAAAAGATTGGATCGAACTGTGCAACCCTGTTTAGGGTCAACTGAGAGCACCATTCTTAAGTGGGGCATACACACCTTACTTTTTCTTCATTTCTACAGGACAAAAGTGAACCATAATCTACTCTGATGAAAACTTTGACCAAAGCTGGGGACGCTTGTGGTGTAGTAAATACTACTGCATCTTAAATCAAAGGTATACTCAATTCAACATAAAAATCAAAATGAACCTCAAGAAATCTTCCAGAATCGTTTTTTTATTTGAAGCTCTTCTAAAAAACGCATTATAAGGATTCAGTGACCAATGCCGGTGCATTTTCGGACCAGTCGGTCATTGGTTCTGTCCTCCTTAGAATTCAAGGCACCTGATTCTGAAAATAAAAGCCACCTTTATAGAAGCAGCTCGAGTAATTGCAGTATTTAAAACAAAAAAAAAGGTCTACCTCTGAGTAGAGAACAGCTTTCTAGCAAGCAGTATTAAAGACTCACTAAATGAGTAGCAATTAGAGCAACTTGAGCACTTGTTCTCAGCTATAAAGCGCTTTCATTTAGTAGATAGTCTGTATAAAGTCCACTACGAACGCTCATGGAAATATCAGGCATCTAGAGAATGCTACTTACTACAGGCTAGCTCGGCAAATGAAACCCCACTTGAAAGGAGCAGTCTCTATTGGAAGAGAGAGAGAGAAAACCAGACAGGAGAGTACACCAATAACAGACAAAGCATGGACAAGAGAAACCACCCTCTGAAACAAGGAACTTTGACTTTATGGAACTTTTGTTTTGGAGTTAGGTATACAACTCAAAGACATTACCCTTTTTCACCTTACAGTTCATGTATTAGAATGCGAGGGTCAGAATAGAACCTTGGACATAGGAGAGTTTTGCTTTGGACGTTTTGACATCGGCAGACCCTTAGTTTTGGTTGTACGTAGGGAAACACCTCTAGAGCATAGAGGCATTTCCCCACCCCTTTTTATTTTAATAAATGTCCTTGACCAAAACCATGAATCACTTGTGTCCGAGTTTCATTCCTTACTCCTCACAATGTCTTACAAATAAACGTTGTCCTTTGTCAAACCTATGCTATCCTAACATCTGTCCGAAGGTGCTAGTGAGCCCAGCCAAGATGGCTGTAAGCCTCTGAGCTCCGGGGTGCCCTAAACCATCTGGACATAATCCTGGCAATTCCCATCACACCACTGCCTCAATGAGTTAAGCATCTGCTGTGGGAACATCCTGAGTTCACCTCTGTGAAGTATGGGGGCTCTACTCAGGACCATGGCGGACTTATAGGCACAGACACAGGAGCAGGGTGGGTTCACCAGGAAATGATGGTGTGCACGGTACATGGGCCCTCCGGGGAGAATATCAGAGAGCCTTGGCAAGTGACTACAGTGAAGGCGGGATCGTTCGGAGCCTGGGCTACATTGGTGGCTGACCTTGGAGGGCACATTGCAAACAGCATAGGCAAGGTTCACGGATCAGTAAAAGAGCACCTCAGGAGGAAAACTGTGACCTTGATCTGGCGCCAACATAATGGGGTGCAGATAGGCGGCCTCAGGAGGGGCCTGCAGTGTTTCGGCGTGCGTTTGAGAGGAATGTTGTAGTAAAGGAGGCCAGAAGTAACCCGTGCATTTGTCCATTTGTACCCATAGCCAATTAGCCATCATTAGCTCATTCCTTCGCTGCACCTTGTTTCTTACAAGCAATGAATTGGCATGAGACAGTAGTTTCAAATGGCAAACTTGGCCGCAGTTTTATTTCCACAACAAAAGAATCATTGTACACATTTCGTGAAATCCAGTCTGTAAGTGTGGCACTTGCTCCGTGTCCGACCTCACCTGCTTCCCCCTATACCTTTGTATAGTTTCCATAGTAGGCCCAACTCTCCCAACCGTTTGTGCCTGAGCCTATCCTGCAGGTGTCCGTGGGTGGGGAGAGCTCTGCTTCTTTTTTGGGGGAAGCTGAGCCTTTGTTGTTACCACCAGATGCCCATGCCGTTAGGCTCCCAAGAGGCGCTGGTCCGAGAAGAGCGAAGACCCTTCAGGCTTCCTTCTGGGTCATCCGGAGTCTGTCTTTTGTGCTTTGTCGCCCAAACACTGCCACGCCACTAAGTGGGTTACCGCCCACCGTGGCTCCCCCTCTTTCCTGTTTCCTTTTACAGCTCCAACAATTTAGAACATATGTTCCAGTAGAAGAATTCCATCCCCATTGCTGACAGATGCACACCATCCTTTAAAAAATACTCCGGGGTTTTTAAGTTGATCGGGCCATGTCTGATTTGTTGGAAGCCTCTGCCCTTGCAGAACTTTGACATGGCCCCATTCAGTTTTTTCCTCGATTTTTCGACCGCTGAGTGGTTCTCGGTCCCCCTCCAATCCACCCTGGGAATCACCTCTGACCACACGATCTCCGTTTCACCCAGCTGCGCTGATATCTCTTGCAAAGAGAGCATTATGTCCCTCAACAGGAACCCCCTCCCCAAGTTGGTCAAGTCGTTCCCACCCAAGTGGATCACCAGCACATCTGGCCTTTGCTGCTTACCAGCAATTTTTCCAGCAGCCCCTGTAGCTGCAGCCATTTCATCCCTGGCACACCATGCCACTGAATTCGGAACTCGCCGGCCGTCAGCTCTTCCTGCTGCGGTGTCCAGCTCGCCTTGGCCCTTGAAATAAACGAATGCCTCACCACCCAAACGATGCGCTTCCTCTTCCTTTGCAATGCTGGTAATGGGAAGTAGAGGAAATGGCATATTAAATCACATTTTTTCCGGTCTGATATACCTTTTGAAACACCCTGAAGACCATCTTCCCAATTTCATAATGTCCTCCGCCCCCAAGCCCCCAGCTGCTGCGGAAGTGGCAGCCCCTATCCGGAACGAGTGGGTCCTGAACCGACCCTCTGTTAACCCCATTTTCGCCAGAGCCAGCTCCATCACTTTTTGGAACTGGAAGCGGCTCAAGGAGGAGCCGTCCGTATGCAGAAGCAATGGTGCCCCTGCCTCCGACAGCTGCCGTTGCTGGAGAAAGTTGGCCAATGCCGCCACCGGGCACACTCGGCTCATTTGAATAGCCTGAAGCATCAGTGCCACCCCCTTCCCCTTTTGGTCGGTCTTCGACCTCCAAACATATATGACCACGAGTGCTGTTCACTTGCACATCCATCAAACGTAAAAACCAGATCCCTTTGCCCTCTTTGTTCTCAGGCACCAGCTCGCTGACCCTGAGTGCCACAAAGAATGCTACAGTAAAGGCTGCTGCAAGTAGCACCCTCTCTGCTTCGCCGTTGCATACTGTGTTAAGGCATTTGATCAAACCATGCAGTTTTATAATATCGATGGGCAGCCTCTCGTCGGGCTTTAGTACCGCTTGCTTGGCCCAGCCTCTCATGGCCAGTGTGATGTAATGCTCCTTGGTGGGGTCCCTTTCACCCCTTAGCTTGGCATACTGTGCTATGGCCGCCAAATGATACGTCAGCCATGCTCTGGTTTTTCCAGTCTTCCAGCACCAGCCCACAAAGGCCCGTACCGCAGACTATACCTGACCTTCTAGTAGCACCTCTCTTTGGAATGTAATAAAACGCTCCCAACATGCCCTGTACCTCTTCGCTGTACCTGGAGCCAATGCCGTGTTTATCAAAGAGCTCAGATCACCCCAATCATTCCCCACCATTGTTCCTTGAACGGAGCAATCACCTTCCTCGCTTCTGGGCAGCTTTCTCAGAACTTCTCCCACTGTAAATGAGACAGAGAATCAGTGGCCATATTTTTAATACCGGGAATGTGCCGTGACCTGACCTCGATGTTCAATGCTAGCAGGCATTTGGTGAGTTACCTGAGCAACTTCAGCACTCTCAAATTGCTTGATGACCCCATATTAATAATTGGCACCACTGCCAAATTGTCTGACCACAAGGAAACTTTTTTGTTCCCAAGGAGTTCCCCCCACAACTTAAATGCTACTACAATGGGGAACAGTTCCAACAGCGTGATGTCCTTCGTGATTCCTTTGCTATGCCACTCGGCCGGCCACGCTTTGCCACACCACCTAACCCCCAGGATTTCCCCGACACCTAGGGACCCTGACGGATCAGTAAATAGCTTGAGCCTCTTGCAGCTTGCCCAGTCCTCCCTCCAGATCGCAACCACATTTGACTCTGACAAAATTGGAGATTCTCTTTTACCTCCGATCCCAACCGGACATGTTGAGAGGCATGCTGCAGCCCTACCGTTTTTAGTTCAACACTTCTGGCAAACACTTTGCCCGACGGTATTACTCTCCCTGCGAAATTGAGGTTACCCGCCAGTGACTGCAGCTCCCTCAGGGTTGCTTTGCTTCTCCCCATCAAGCCTTGTATCATGTCCTTCAGCTTTTGCACTTTGTCCAGCGCGAGCCTGCATTCGCCCTTTACTGAATCAATTTCAATCCCCAAAAATGTCAGAGTGGTGGCTGGACCCACTGTTTTCCCCGGTGCCAGCGGGACCCCCCAAGTGTCCCATCACCTTTGAAATACCTCCATGAGTGCCCTGCACTCATCGGTCCCTTCCTTACCAATGAAGAGAAAATCATCAAGATAATGCAATATTCCACCCTCCATTTTTTCTCTCAGAGTGAATTCCAAGAAGGTACTGAATGCTTCAAAATAAGCGCATGAAATGGCACAGCCCATTGTCAGACATTTGTCATAAAAATATTTCTTGCCCACTTTGAACCCCAGCAAATGATGGCTGTCCTTGCGGATAGGCAATAGTCTAAAAGCTGACTCTATGTCAGATTTCCCCAGCAGGGCCCCCCTCCCTGCTGCTTTTACCATTTGCACAGCATCTTCCAAGGAGGCATACTGTACCCTACACAACTCCTCTGGTGTGCCGTCATTCACTGATTGTCCCTCTGGAAAGGAGAGGTGGTGGATCAGGCGGAACTGTCCCTCTTCGTTTTTGGGCACCAACCCTAGTGGTGACACCACCAAATTGTACATGGGAGGGGAGGAAAAGGGGCCTGCCACCCTACCTAGTTATAATTCTTTCTTCCCTTTGTGTTCCACCACCTCCGGCCTCTCCAGGGCTGACCGCATGTTGGTCGCCTCTTTCACCCCTTAGCCTCCTGCCCCTGGGATCTGAAAACCCCACCTGAACCCTTGCCACAACAACTTTGCATCAACCTTGTTGTGATATGTATTAAGAAAAGGAGTCATGGCAAGGAGTTTAACTGGTGTAGGTAAGTTCCCATTAATCACAATCTTGTCACTCACAGGTTTATTAACATAGTGTCTCCTCGTTGGTACCTCTATCTCTCTTTGCTTTCTCTTTGGGTTTACTGCTGCTTCTATATGTTTAGCCTCGCCTGCAGTGGCGCTGCAAGACCCAGAGCAATCCCCTTCTGCAAATCTGCAACAATCTTCTCCCCCCCCTGGTTGGTTGCTGCCCGATACACCCAGGAGGAGGGCCCGCGAAAGGCCCACTACCCCGCTGTGCATGACCCCCACTGCCTCTTACCCGGGGCTTCTCCCCTTGCTGTTTGTCCTCAAGCTCCCTGGCAGGCATCATCTTGTCAATGTACCCCCCGACATCAACCTCATCCCAAGACATTGCCAGCCACACTTGCATTTTCAATCTGAAACCCCGATCGTAATCCAGCCACCCATCACCCCCATATTTCAGGTACAGATCATGAATATATTGCTCATAAGTTACCATTGCTAGGGCATCCTGCGGATATTTTTCCAACATCACTGACATGTACATTCTAAAAGCTTTGAGCCAGTTGTGAATGGTGTGCTCCACCTTAGCACTCTCCCTGTCCCTTTTCTCTTTCTCTTTTTCTGACAGTTCTTTCAATCCGCCCCACAATGGTACAATCCCCAGCAAGTCAAAGATGTCCACGAACTCCTTTCTCCACAGCCTCACCTTGCTGACCCATGGGATATGCCACACCAGAGAATTGACTGCCGCCCGCACCGGTGCAAACCCTGGCATCAGCCTTCCATATTGGGTCACCTGCCCTCAGGCTCCCCCTGCCCCAAAGTTGCTTGGACCTGCTGATGTAGGCTGTGCCTGGTTCTCCCCTCCTATATTGAGAGCCCCGGGCCCCTGCCTCCACCAACTTTGGCCCACCTGTGCCCCCGCTGGGGCCATTGGTGCAGGCTGCTGGGCCTCCCCACTGATATTGAGAGCCCCGGGCCCGTGTCCCCACCATGCTTGACCATTCTGTGTCCCCGCTGAAGCAGCCATCTTAGACAGCTGACTGACCCCCCCAGCTGGACCTGTGCTAGGCAAACCGACCAACAAAAATCCCCCAGGCAGAATCTCGCCCCTTTGAGGCAGCTAACCACTCCCCCCACCACCGGGGACCAGGCCTGATACGTTCCCCCCATAGGCACCCCCGAGTCATCTCTTGTTGGAATAATGCACCATTACTATTCCCCACAACATCCAGCATACTGGCATTAGCAGATACATTTGGCACTTGCCCATTTTTCCCCCACGCCTGCATGCACTCCCTGAACATACCTCTGACCATCTCAAGGGATGTGGTTCCTCCCACAGCTACATCCACCGGTCTGGTTGCAGGAGTGCTGGGTGGGCCCCCATGGTTCACTGGAGCCTCACCAGGTGTAGGAGCCGGTAAGGCTGCATCCTCCTGCGCCCTCCCTTTCCCTCGTGGTTTCTTGCTGGCGTTGGTCTGCTCCTTGCTCGCCTTGGCCTTCGCCGTCATTGTCCTCTTTCTTTTCTTTTCCTGGACCTCTTCCTCTTCTTCTTCTTCTTCTTCCACACCGTGTATTTCCACCTCCACCAGCGTCCCCTCGCTGGCACTGTCCTGAAACATGAGTGGCGAGCTGTTCACCACCTGACTGGGCCCAGGCAACTCCTGTCCAGTTTGAGCCACCATTGTTGACATCAAGTCTGGCCCATGTGTTGCTGCAGCTAACCTAGCCATCTCCAAAAAGGCTTCCAATTCCATTCTTCAGTTGCTTGCTGCTGAGCAAGATGCACAACTTGTTCAAAAAGGCTCCTGCCGTTGCCCCTTGCTGACTATCCTCCTCCGCTCTCTTTTTACTCCACTTCGCTGCTAAAAACCCCTTTGTAGGAGGCTCGACGTTCCCCAGACACTCCTGCTGCGTGCAGTGCTGGGGGATGCCTTTATCAGTTGGCCGGTCTGCTGTGGCACCCTGTAGCTCAGTTATGGGTGCCTGACCGCTTGCTACACCCTGTAAAATGCTCCCTGGCTCTTTCACCCAAGCAGCCCGTTACATGCAGTTTGCAGTGCAGTGCACTTCCTTGCTTCCGGGCGCCTGCCCGATCACCGCACTGCTGTTGGCCTCGTTCTTTTTCACCCAGGCGGCCCGCTTGCAAAGCCCTCGCAGCTCCTTACCCGCCGGCGCTCTAGTCCTCCGCCTCACACTCTCCTCTTCTACGGTCGCCTCTTCCTTCCGGCCCGTGACCCGATAAGCCGCTGCTCATGGATGATGCTTCCTGAGCCAGCCCCTCCTGTTCGGCGGCCCGGCACGTCCTTGTTCTGGGCGCTGGTGCCACGGCTCCCGTAACGCGCAACGAGTCCTCCGCCTCTCCTTCACAGCTGGGCGGTCTTCCTTCCGACGTCCTGGAAAACACACTCCAACGAACAAAACCTTCTTCGCGAAAACCAAAAACGAAATCCTTCTTCACGGCGGGTAGGCAGGGTCCTACTGCAGGTGCTGGATGCTTCCTGCTGTATGACGCTGCTCGTTATAAAGGGGCTTACCCCGTTCCTTTCCTTTGTTTGCCCTTCGCAGGCTTTGGGGTGCTTTTGGCGCCGTTCCGCCCCCCGCACCCTCCCCTTACCCAGGGGGAGGGGAAAGGTTAGAGGAGGACCTTGCAGCGGTTACTGTGCTGCCTCCTCCATTTTTCTTTGTTTTTGTCTTTCCGTCAGTGGCAGAACCATTACCGGAGCAGTGTCTGGTGGCCGGTATCACAGTGAGGTGGGGGCAATTGCCGGCCCCTGACAAGAGTGTGCAGCACCGGGGAGTCAGAGATGCCTGTGCCGAAAATTAAGATTGCAGCTGCTGGCCCGGTAACATGGCATGCCGCTCACCAAGTGGGAGGCAGGCGTTCTGGAATCCAACCGTTTGATGCATTGAAGGGGTAGCCCAGTGAAGTGGGTGCGCTGCAAGGCCCTGTGGCACTGAGGAGCCCTGTGGAGTGTGCACACTAGAACTGTCACTGTATCCCCAGTGCCCCAGGTGTGCATTTAAAACTAAGTGATTGGGGACGATTGTGTACTGAAGGCTGCAGCCTGCGAACACAGTATTTTGGAATTTTTCGCCTTCTGGCAACTGGGGAAATACATCACGGATAGCTTGGATGCTCTTAGTGGGGAGACTGACATGATGGGGGGCTTCATGACTGATGGCCATCCAGGATTGGCATGAATAGAGTGTGAGCTGCATGAAGGGACTTGTACCATCCTCTAATGGATACGGTTTGATACGTAGGCTCTCTTTCAGAGTGAGCAGTTCTACTGCCTGTGTGGCCCTGCGAACTGTAGAAGCTTTGCTGAGGGCAGCGGGAGCTACACTATTGGGATTGTTTGGGACAGTGACCCCCCCAACATTGTTTTTTTTGCTTATTTATTTATAAAGCGCACCAAACCCGCAGGTATCTGGGTGCATTACAGGATTATACAATATCTTAGTTACAAAGCAAGGTGCAAGAAAGGACTATATAGTTTCTTAGATACAATACATGGGAAAACAGTGGTATGATACAAAATAGGAATGTGCAAAAGAAATAGTAAAATGATGTCAAAGACATAGAAAATATAAAGGTAATATACAGCGTGCTTGACGAGACAGCACTGGTGATGTAAGTTCTGGTAGTGGGCGTCCAACAGAGTGGAGGGTCTTTGGAGATTGGTGGCAGTACTACATTGTTTCAAGTTGGTGATTGCAGCAGGTAGTGCATACTTGTTTATGCGGGGAAAGTAGGGAAACACCCCTCAGACTAAAAGCCATAAAGTGATGAAAGATTCTCCAGGTGTGAGTGCTCAGTCCGTACCTGTGGATGCAAATTGAGCAGCCAACGATATCAAAGCAATGATCAACCAACTGTAGGCCAGTATACAATCGTTGGCTGGTAAAATTGATACCTGCTGTGCAAAGTAGACCACACCGGACACTACTCAAATACGCCACAGGTAAATGGTCAGAGCATATTATGTAGACCTATAGAGTGTAGCAATCTGATTAGCAACCGCTAGAGCTATTGAAATAACATGATGTTATTTATATCAATTGCAGGGCCCTATTTATGGCATCTGAGTAACCATCACTCCACATGGCGAACATACATTATTGAGAGGTTAAATGTTAGCACTAAGTTTATGAATGGACAACTCTTGAAGACTACATCACAGATGAACTCAGATTACTTTATTCATTGAAAGACTTAAATCATATTGCTCCTGAAGAAGAGAGATAATCTCTCGAAACGCGTTGAGCTTTTTTGATTGTTTTTTTTAATTTTGTTGAATTTTGAATTGTTGAATTGTTGAACCTTCTGTGAAATTCTTTTGCAAATTGATTGTCAAAGTACCTAAATGGTACAAAATATATGTATGAGACTAATACATATGATATGAAATATATCTATGAGTATCTTTTTCTTAAATGGTTATGTGAATGAAGTTATGAAAGTGATAACTAATGAGATCAGCAAACACTGATTGTACCAAATGAAAGAGTTATACTAATACTGACTGGACATAATTGCCAGTACCAACAGGTGTGCAGGGGACGGGAGGATGCATGCTCTATGAGTTCTCCATTTTCTTGGTCAAAGTAGACCACATACAGGTACGCCTGTACAAACATGGAGAGAGACATTACATGAGGTTAAAGGAAGGGTCTCCACGGTAGACGATGAATCTTCGGCCACATAGCAAGAGCTTATTCAAGAGGGCTCTGAAGGAGCTGGCTGATAAGCAAGCGATCTTGAATCGTGCTCCAGAAGAAACAATCTACAGGTATCCCTGAATCCGTGGAACAGTGGTACATGGTACCTTTGGAGGAATTGATTTTAGGTGAAGTATTGTTAAGTGGGGGTTTCTCTGCCGTGTTTATAGTGGCGAGGGCGCATGGAATTCCCAGTGGCAAAAAAACGACTTCTGGTGCACGAGCCCGACCAATCATAGCCTAAATGCTGAACTATAAGGATAGAGATCTCGCTATCCAAAAGGCGAGCGCAGGTGGTGGCTGGCTGCTGGCACTGCCCTTGTGCAGAAGCTTATGACCGCAAATGTTTTTTGGGCGATGGAGAATGGAGATAATTGGCAGGTTCAGGTAGCCAGTGTGGGGGGGGGAGGGTGTTGTTGGGTACATTCTTGAGGGGGCAGTGGTTTGGGGGGGGGGAGGAAATCACCCTCATCTGGTATATTGGGATCTTTTTCCTGAACGCAGCAGTGGCGCAGGGGATGTCTAGAGAGGGACTGGTTGGGGTTGCAGATTTGTTTTGTAGCTGATGTGATAAAGATGAGTATAATGATAAGCTTATGGATTTAAATGGGGGATTTGCACTGGTATGGCTAAGGGGCTGAAATGTATGACATGGAACATCAGAGGTTTGAACTGCCCAGCTAAGGCACGTAAGGTGCTTTTATACATGAAACGTCATCATATCGACATAGCGTTTCTCACCGTACACTTCAACCAACCCACACACATAGCTGGCAACACCCTTGATTTTCTGATTTCACACATTCAGTTTCTGTGCAAAATCGAATCTGGTATTCTATTCAGACCACTTTTTCAACCCCTTCAAGCTCACTCTCCCCAAGAATATCCTCTCACCCGACACACACATCCCGCTCCCTAGCCAGGCACATCAGACAAATCAGAGACAGCTCTCGCACCATTCGTATCACAGTGCTGCACACTCATCCCCGCCTTACTCCTCAACAATTACAGCACTGCAATCACCCAGGAATTCAATTAAATAGCCCACCCATCAAAACACAGAAACCCCACAAACACCACCACAAGCCATGGTTCAACAATTCCCCCTATGTCAATGAACAGGAAAGGAGATGCCTAGAAAGAGCGTGGCAAAATAATCCATGGCATTCCGCCAGGACACCCCTCAAAGACTGCCGCTCCAAATACAATATGTCATACACACCGACAAAAGGTGACCACTACCACAAAGAGTTCCAATCCACAGCCAATCACACACAAACTTTTTACCATCATCAAGTTATTCTCAAACCTACCATCAAGTCACTCTAAAACGCACCATCCTCCTTTAGCATGTCCCCCTGCACCTCAGTATGCAACTACCCAATGGACTCCTTCAACTCCAAAATAAACATCAGACAAGGTCCTCCCCTCCACAGTCGCTCAAATCCCAAACCATGTGACACATTTCACCGCATTGAACAAGACACTCTGATCACTCACACTGCCAAAACAAAACCAGCACATTTTAAGAGGAATATGAGAATGTTTGAGGACATTTTCAGATTAAAGTTTTGAATACTTCAAGGGTTTTGTGACGAATTGAGGGAATTTGTTCCTTCTCCCCTTGGGGGCAGCCGTCCCCCACTGGTGAGGCGAGCCTGCTCCGCAACACCCTCCCTCAGGGTCGAAGCATTGGGACCTCACCATGAGAGACTCCCCCTTTGGGGCCAAGGATTCCCATTTCTGTGTGTGAGGAATTCTCTGAGGCCCAACAAGTGATGTCTTATATGGACTTTATTTTATACATAAGGATGTTACAAGTTTAAAGAGGATCAAGTGAATTTATCTGAAAACAAATGCAATGGTATCTATCTGGGGCAACCAGATTTTCTGATCCAACGGCTTCAGATACTGCAAAATTTGGCAGCACGATCGGCATTGAATGCGCTGAGACCGTCTTCTGCCTCGCTTTTACTGGTTAGACTTCATTGGGTGTTTGTGAGAAGCCGTATAAAGTTTAAGGCATTGTGCATTGCACATCTGCCCTTTTTTCTGACTGGGGCCATCTTTCTCCAGTCAAAACTCAGCTGTTATACGCCTTCTCGCCCCTTGCGCTCAGCCTCTGATAATATGTTTCAAGTCTGGCGTTTTTGTAAAACCTGAGCAGGGAGTCGTTCCTTCTCGGTTTTGACTCTGATATTATGAAACTCTTACCAGCACATTTGCAGGAGATTTCTGTTTCTGGAAAGCCCTCAGGACTTTTCTGTTCTGAGGAGGGGTGCAATATGTATGGCTTGTCTTAATTATGGCTGTTTAGTGCAAAGATGCCTTCTGGCCTTGGCTGCACTCAATACATTTGTATAGATACATACATCACCAAGAAACTGAGGCTATCCCTTTAAATCCAAGCCTCCAATGGACTCAGCGAGGAGACTGAAATGGGATGACAAGCCAGAAAAGCAGTGTAAGAAGGCAGTGTGAGAGCCGAGAGACACGGGGGACACTCCCTGTATGCAGAAGAGCAGAATGAGGCAGGTGGTCGGAGTATGCGAAGCCCTCGTAATGCAGAGCTGATCCGATGCGGAGCGCGAACCGTTGAGAGACCAGCAAACAAGAAAGGAAGAACTCCAAGGAAGATAGAGAAGAAAGTCCAGTGTTGGCATGACCACATAGCAATCGTGGTGGCCAACCTGCCCGTACAACAATGCTGATACCAGCCGCGGGAGCATGCAGCTCCCAACTTGAGTTCCGGTACTCGTAACATCCGGAAGTTTGAGAGCAGGATGCACCCCAAGCAGATGCCACAGAGAGTGAGCCAGTGAGCAAGCAAGGGGCTGAGAGTCCAACGTCCTGCAGACGTTATCCCTGGAGACAGAAGGCAATACAGGGAATGCAAGCACTGAATATTCAAGATGGACTTGTTATAAATTGAACGAAACATGTCCCAGTAGTAACGGTAAAGGAATTTAACATGAGTGGACGAATATCTCAATACCCTGGGGAAGGGGGAAGGATAACCTATATCAGAAAGAGAAGGACGAGAAAAGAGACATTTGGGGAGTAAGGACACGTGAAGTCACAAGAACCAGTCTTATACATGAAAGAGTACCTTGGCCAGAGGTGAACTATAATTGGGAGTTGAACCAGAGAGGAGAGCAATAAACAAGAGGGTCTCAAGCCCTGTAAGAAGTAGAGAACAAACTTGAACAGAACCAAAATAAACTCTAAGGAAGAGAAAAGGAAAACTACTAATCCCCTAAAAGAACTGCATAGCCTAATACAGAAGGTAACAAGAGACTATCTAAGTAGGGTCCATCAGGACTATCAGGAGAAGGATGTCATTCTCCTGACCATACTTAATTATAATAGTGGTAGGGTCAGTTAGGTTATATGTGGACAATGAACAGACTTTTTTGGACATTTACTCCGATTGAGGAGCACCTTAGTACAATAGGTAGGGAACACAAAGTAGCAATAGGGAAAGATAGGCTTTCTTTCTTTAAATAAATATTTGGTACAAATGTCCTCTCAGCATTTGCGTCCTCCTCCTGGTCCTCCACAGTTTACAATTTAAGTTTTTAGATTTCCAGTAGAGAATACTTACAAGGAGACATTTACAGATACATATTTCATCGTGAGGATTCTCTATTGAGGACATTTACATCAGGATTAATTGATCTCACAATCAAACTATAATTAAATTACATTGTCAAGACAGTGTAAGTGCATCAATTGTATTAATTTGGATTTTTGTATCAAATTCAATTTCGCATTACATCTAAAATATCAAACCTTTTTTGAATGAAACTGTTTCAAATTGGGAGCTATGCACATGAAGTATCCACATAATATGCTCTTCATATAGAAAGTAAACATATCTTCCAGAAAAGCAAAGAAAATGCAAGAAAACATGGTGGTGTAATCAACTATGGTACATCCTTTATGCACTAAAGGGTTCAATAGGAAGGGTCTATACTGTGTCATAGGGATGTTGAAATAAGATCACCAAATGCACAAATGGGGAAAAAAATCAGCCAGGTTTTCAGAAATCCCCATGTTATGTAACAGAATTAATAGGATTCGTTTTTTGTAGCCAATGTGACAGCAGGTCATAAACAACATCATGCTGGATAACAAATTCCTTTTCCGGAAGATCTACCATGAGTGTAATTACCTCTTGTAGAATGTGCAACAAAGTACCCAACGTTATACCTGTGGACATGCAACAATATAATATGCCTTATGTTTTTTATATTATGTTTGTCTTCGAATGAGCACAAACCAAACTTTCCAATCATGTAAGTAGATTAATTTCTGTATTCATTCTACAGACGCTTTCTATTTGAACACTTGTGGTCGGCTTGCTGGTATGTACTTGTCATTTGCCCCATATGTACTTGTCATTTGCCCCACCTAACATAAAAGATTTGTGGGGGAACACACACACTCCAAACACATGAGACTCGAACAGACCCTCTGAAAATGCGTTAAAGGAATGGAGACCAACCACTTCTGCTCAGTCATTTGACAAGCAGCATAGTACTTTCCAAACAACTTGCCACACGCACACTTTAGCTCCCCTCCTACTTGCCAACAGTCAGATGCTCAAATACAGTCTCGTCATCCAATGTTTTTCAACTCACAAGGCTTTACCAATTTTTCTATCCCAGCAGGCACAATTGTTCAGGGAAGGAAGCTAATCAGCCAACTATGCACGAAACTTACCAGTGGCTCTTGCATGCTTGCATGAAAAGTCTTAAACTGCCTTAAAAAGCACCTAAACAAATACTTTTTGTTACAATTCAATTCATCACCTGCATGGACACGGTAATCTCCTGAAGAGCAGCATCAGCTTCTGCCTGCTTCGTTTTCAGCAAAATGCTTTGTTCTCCCGCTTTACTTTTTAATTCATCTACAAGTGCTTTGGCTTCGTTTAACTTTGAAACACCAGCCTTAAAAAAAAAAATCAACAAAATAGTTGCAATTAGTAAAGTAATTACTTCATCTTTTATAACACGCTTAATACCAGAGACCAGTCTCTAAGCATGTGACCGGGATTCGAACATATGTTGCTCTGTGTTGTCTTGCTTCCAACAAAAATGTGTTGTTCATGAGCTATCCTCCAAGACCCTTTTTGAGAAATGTTACATATGGTTTCAGGCTGGAATTGTCAGCCTGCGTTGAGTAAGATGCCCATATTGAAGCCTATTCTAACTGAATAGAACATTTTGCTTTGAGGATGCAAATTCAGCTAGGCCCATAGATTAGGATCCATAAGGTTGTGATGAGCCTTAAAGTAATAAAGAGTTAATCAAGTAATGATTCACACACAGATAAAACCGCCTGTACAACTGAAAAGGTTAATACTAGAAAGTTTCAGGCAATTATGAGGAAACCTTGAAGTGCAGAAAAACACATTTCTCTACAACCTGCAAAATCCAATTAGTCAGTAGAATATAAGTGAACATAAAAAATTGGAAAAATATAATTAATAGTATTTTTTAAATGTTGAGTGACTTTTTTCTGGTATGTAGACACATTTCAAAACACACCCATATTTGGGTGGCAACCAATACTGTGCTAAGTGCAAAAGAGCAGAAAATAAAATGACTCGCATTGATGTATCCAGGATCCCATTGCTTATGTATATATAGTGCCCCTAATTGCACAGTTGGCAGTATGCATCACAAAATAATCAGTTGCTGGGTGATCAATGAGATAGGGGGAGGGAGGCTCCACGTCTCTGCTTGTGGAGCCTTCCCCAGTGAGTGCGCTGATCGCACCCACTCCAGTTCAGTTTCAAAGAGTCACTGCAGCCCTCAGGCAGCATGCTGGTCTCATTTTCCCTCTCCCGAACATGAAGGAGCCAGTGTTCTCTGGAATGCCTGGCTTTCAAAGTCATCCCTCGGCAGGGCTCACAGTCTTTACTCTCAGGTAGAGCATCCAGGCAACACTAGCAGTGAAAATGTGCGTCAGTTATGGTCACAGTCCTCTGGCACTTGCTGCAGGCCTTAAAACCCAACGGTTCCTTGCTCATTTTACAAAAACGTCTTTGAAAAAATTGTATTTAATTAGAAAAAACACCACATTTGAAGCCTATATCATGGACCCAGTCACTTCCAGTGGAGGGCACATGGATGTGCCTACGCCCCCCGTGAAAGGGTCAGGGTCATGACCCTGTCAAATGGGATTAGAGGGGGAGACCCTTCTCAACCAGCGGAGGGAAGCGTAGTAAAACAAAAGTCAGTACTAGTCCTACCCCACCAGGTGAAGTGCAATTGGGGGGTCCCCAGTACCAGAAAATTCTCCCCCATGTGCCAAAACATCAACCTTGATACCACTCTTTGTGTCCCAATGCTTCCCCAAACAGTTACTGGCCACTGTTCTTGCTTTTTTGTTTCAGAACCACAACTCCCAGAATCCCTTTTGGGCAGCCAGGAAAACGAGTACCAGAGCCCAACAATTGCAAAATCCAAAAGGCAGCCATTCTGGCAGACAGTGAACCAGCACCACAACGCGACATCATCCAGCATTGCAGAGAAGCAGCAAGCCCACCACACCAACAAGACCACATGGATTGCAATTTACCCTGGGCTGGGGACGGACCTCACAAGACTCCAGGTGCTGGCCATGTGAACCCTTGGAAACCACACAATCAGACGTTATGGAATAAGGGTAAGGGCCTGCATCAGGTATTAAAGTGGCAGGCGAAATGTTGAAGCGGAAATGTAGTCCATACGAAAAGTGTAGCATACATTTCCCTTGTGTGGAATGTCTGAGGGTTCAATGGTTATATAAAATGGATTAGGGTACATTCATATCTGCGTAGGCTGGGTGAAGGGACTGCACTGTTGCAGGAGACGTACCTTACCAAAGACAGGTTGGCCATGATGGCAAGAAGTAAGGTGGTGTGAGAAACCAGAGGGTGTCTCACCCGTTAGTCCACGGGGATCTCTCTCTCAGGTAGCCAGGCCATGGTCATCACCTTTGGATCCAGACCCTGGGGGTGGACCAGTGCGGGAGGATCACCTGGGTGAGGCTGCTGATGGTGAGATGCAATATTCCCCCCTTTTTTGTTTATCCAACCCATCCTATGTTTTAGGATGCTCCAAGGTCCCAACCCCCCCACACTTTTTACACAAACACTGGGCTGAGGAAGAGGGTGACTGAGAGTAACAACATTCACTTACACACATCTTGCTGGACATGTCCCGCTAATCGGGTCTGGCAAAGTCAGTCACTTGACTCTAAGTGCATACACCCGATTTCAATTCGCTCTCCTCACACGAATAAAAGGCAGAACCCAAAGACACACTCTCAGCAAGGCAGAACACTAGTACGAGCAGGGCTTCCGGGACAAAGGCAAACCTATTGGAGCAGAACGACGGACCAAGGGATAGGAGCCGTGGGTCGGAAAACCCCAGAGTTCTTTACTGGAGGTTGTTGTCTCCAAAAGGCTACGAAAGACACGTGGAGAAGGCCAGATCCCACAAGTGAAGATTGCATTGTGTTCCAAGGACGCCAGCGACCCTCCCGGGTGAACGGCAGAGTTGGAGAGGCGAGGTCGAGCCTATGGTACTAAACTTGACTCGTGAATGTTGAATCGTGAAAACCAAGAGAAGCACACAGCCGGTGAGTTGGCAAAGCGACCCGAAAGACTGGTGTGTGTTAAAAACTTGAAATAGCAACATTATATCGCAAGTGGGGGCTGCGCGCTGTAAGGAAGGCATGGTATCAAACAGTAAAACAGACAAGTGATCACAGTTCAAGGGTGTTCTTGGGTTAGTTTATATACGTAGGTTTCTAGGAGTTTTGCCTGGGTAGGGAATGTTTGAAATCGGCCTGTAGTTGGAGAGGTCTTCTGCGTCGCCACTTGTGTTTTTCAGAAGTGGTTTGATATATGCTGATTTGAAGGTCCTCGGTACAGTTCCTGTTGCTAGTGATAGGTTCAGAAGGTTTCTGTAGTATTCTGCTGGCCTTCCTTGTGCAAGGATCGATTTGTAGATGTCCAGGGGACAGGGATCCATGGGTGATCCAGCTTTCTTGCTGTGTTTTACCAGCATTGCGAACGCCTCTGCTGATATTTCAGGGAAGTTTTTGAGTTTGTGCTGAGGTTCTGTGACAGGTTCGCTTGGTAGTATGTTGCAGTTGTTTGGTATGTTTTGTATGGTTTGTCAGATGTCATTGATTTTTTTCTTGAAGTGGTCTGCCAAGCCATTGCATAGTTTCTCTGAGGGGTTTGGAGTGTTGTCATAGCCTGGTGGGTTTCTCAACTCTTTAATGATGTTGAACATTTCTTTTTGTGTGTTGGTGGCATTGGTGATTCCGTCATCGTAATGCCTTCTATTCGACTTTTGAATTTCCTTCTTGTATGCACGGATTTGTCTCTGGAAGAGTGTTTTGTTGTCTGTGTTGTATTCTTTCCTCCATTCCAGTTCCATCTTTTTGTTTTCCTTTTTCATGGTGCTTAATAGTGGGGTGAACCATTTTGCCATTGCTCTTTTTTTGATGGGGTGAATGGTTTTTCTGGGGCGATCTTGTCAATTGTGTCTGCAATCCATTTGTGCAGTAGCTCCGCTTTCCCGTCTAGGTCAGCTAGCTCTAGTTCTGTAGTTGAGAGTTTGCTTGACTCCAGTTGTTCGAATAGGTTGCTTTTTTTGATGTGTTTCCAGTTTCTTTTTGTGGTGGTTGTGAGTTTAGGAGGTTGGATGCAGACTTGAGTAGGCAGAGTGATCACGAATGGGATGATGAGATGGTCGCTCCACAGTATTTGTATCGGCGGTGCCGTGGTGATGAGTTTTTCCTTGGCAAAAATTGTGTCGAGGGTGTGTCCTGCCGAGTGTGTTGCCCATTTGACTAGTTGTCATAGTTTCATGGTAGTGAGTTGTTCAATCAGTGAGTTTTGGGAGTTGGCGTGACTGCCTTCAAGCCAGATGTTGAAGTCCCCCAGGATGATTAGGTGAGTGCTTCTATGAAGTTGTCGACGAAGGTTGCACATCAGGATGTATGTGACGTTGGTTTTTGGGCTTGCTGTTAGGTGTATTACCATGGTTTCGCAGTTGAGGATGTTGAGCGGTTTGTCTGTTTTTATTTTCAGGTGTCCTTTGAATGCTATTGCGATGCCTCCTCCTTTTTTGTTTTTCCAGTTTATTTGAAGGCATTTGAAGTTGGTAAGTTGGTTGGAAGACAGTTTTGGAGTGTGATTTTGTAGTTGTCGTCCAGCCATGTTTCTGTGATGAACAGGATGTCAATGCCGTTGTCATCGAGTAGGTCGAAGATCTCTGTTGAGTGTTTTGACATGGATCTTGCATTTATAAGATTGCAGTGGAGTTTGGAGGTGTTGTTTGGTTTGGACTTTCTTGTGGAGTCGTCTTCTGATCGGTGTTGGGGTTTCCTTCCTGGTCGATCTCTTGTTGAGGTGTACGTTTTGGGGTTTCAGCGTCTTCGAAGAGTTCTTCTAGGTTTTGTCTTGGGTTTTTGTCTCCATTGGGTTCGTCTTCCATGAGTTGTGTTTGTCGATTGGAACTTCTTCTTGCTTTGGTTATTTAAGGTGTTATCGCATCAGTCGTGTGTTTGTTGTTTCATGTGTTGTTCCTTCTTCTTCTGCGCGTTTGTGTTGGGTAGTTTGATGTTGCTGCTTCTAGCGTTGGGTTGGTTTGCTCTGGAGGTAAGGAGTTAAGTAGAGGAATTTGGCTCTTCTCTCAGTGTTGGTTCGCTTCTTGTTCCGGACTGCGGGGGTGCGTTCTGTAGTTGAGGTTCTTTGTTGTTGTTCCGGAGTGTTTGTTCTTTCTTCTATTTTTCTTACCCTCGGAATGGGTCGTTTGCGCGGCATTATAAAATAGAGAGTTGTTTAGTCTTTATTTGTTTGCTGATGTCCAATTGGTTCTGCTTTGGTTTGGTTGTCTTGTGGTGTAATAACGAGTGCACAGGGCTGTCTGCTAACAGTTAGGTCTCTGTCTGTAGGTGGTATTTCCGGCTGAAGTTGCCGACTCGTTCAGTCGCTGTCGTGAGAGGTGTAGGGGAGGTGGTTGGGGGTTATATAGTTGGGTTTTATCGGTGGCTCTCTTTGGTGTCCGTCTCCCTATATGCGGTTCACTGCAGTGAACAAACAGTGTCGGTTTAAGAAGGATATCTACTAGTTGACGGGTGATTTAGAAGGGCGCATCTAGGATTTACGCCTTATGCCTATTCTCACATTCGTAACCCACGGTGCTTCCACTGTGCTCTGATTTATACTTACTCCCAGGTATATGATATTCTCGATTCTTTCAAGACGTTCTTTCCCTATGTGCCAAATAAATTGCCTGGTTCCTCCACATGCATTCAATATCATTACTTTTGATTTTTTAGCATTGATGTGCAGATCGTTGATCCTGATATAGGACTCCAGAGATGCAGGCCTTCTCTGGAGCCCTATATGGGTTTTATCTATCAGATTCAGATCGTCTGAGTACAGAACCCAGGGTATTGGTACTCTGTTGATTTTTGGCAGGAAAGCCCTAACATGTATTTGGTGTGCTGCCAAATCCAAGATGTACAAATTGAACAAAATGGGAGCTAATGGGCATCCCTGCTTGAGGGCCTGATGTGTCTTGAGTTCCCTAGTCAACCCCCACCCCCATCGCATTCATACGTACCTGCATAGAGGTTCCCGAGTACAACGCCCGAATTGCTTGTACTAGGTGGGCGAGGCATCCAAACCCCTCCAGTTTTCTCCATAGTCACTCACTATTGATTCCATCGAGTGCCTGTTCAAGATCTAACAAGACAGATTTTTGTTTCCCCCTTGTTTGCCTGCATTTTCAGGATATTCATCAGGAAGAGGTTAACAGATGGTCCAACCCCCTTGACGAACCCTGTTTGTCGCGGGTCCAAGATTTCCACCTCGTTTGCCCAGCACGTCAGATGGCCCTGGATTAGTGAAGCAAAGAGTTTCCCAAAATGTCGAGAAGGGGGTGATAGGTTGACAATTCTTTGGATTCGATCTATCGCCTTTCTTAAAGATGGGCACAATGACGGCCTTTTTCCATGATAGCAGAACTTTCCTAGTTTTCATTACTTGTTGGAACAAGCCCTAGGCCAAATCTGCCCATTGTTCAGGATTCTGTTTTAGGATGCTATTGGTCAGCCCATCTGGACCAGGAGCTCTGGAGGTGCTCAGTTTCTGAATGAGACCCAAAATATCGCTTTTTCTAAATTTCCAGGACCATGGCTCACCCTCCTCACCAGCTCTTTCTTTTTCACAGTGGGTGGTGGTAGCAAACAGTTTAGAAAAGTTATCTACCCAACTATCTTCTGGCACCGCTGATATATGTAATGCTTCTTTGGGGCACCCTAGGGAATTAATTAATTCCCAAGTTAGACAAGAGTTTTTTTTGCCTAGTTACTTAAAGTTTTCAGCATAAGTTCAGCTTCAAACTGTGATCTCCTTTGTGTAAATGCCAATCTCCAGTTTTTGTACTGCTGCGATCGTTGCCTTAATTTTAACCCCCTCGATGAGCCCTGAAGTCTCTCTAGCGCTCTTAAATCATGTCTATATCACTTCCTAGCGTCTACCAGCTCTTTGTTGTAGCTATATTTGTTTGTTTGTTTATTATTTATAGAGCGCGCCACACCCTGGGGTATCTGGGCGCAATACAAGACAGCTTAGAAAACGTGAATACATGGACAAATCAAGGCAAGGCAAGGGAACATGAATATATAACAGTAGGGTGCATAGAACGGAACCTCATAATGGGAGGCAGGACAATGCTTACAGAGTATACATTTGTTGGTATATGATAATCATAAGAAACAAATACAACATTAGAATGGACAGCAGGAAGAGTAAAGGGTGCAGGTAAATAATCATGGAGTGGCGGGCTTACCGTGCACCGGCAGATGCGGCAGGGGCATAATTTGTAAGGAGCCATTTTTTGGTGTTAGATCTAAAGCTGTGGAAGGTTTGGTCGGTTCGTAAATTGAGAGGGAGGGCATTCCAAGCTATGGCCGCTTGTTCCGGGAAGCTAGTGCCTCGGGCTCTCATCAGATTAAAGCGAGGTGTAATGATGCAGCAGGAGTTAGCTGATCTAGTGGGTCTGGAGGTAGTTTTTGGGATGATTTTGTCTTTCAGGTATTGAGGGGCAGCATTGTTAAGGCATTTGTGGGAGATGTGAGCGTAATCTTGTTTTTTACAACCGCCTTGTTTGACCACAAGCGTGCCAGAAAAGGGACGAAGTCCAGGTTTTCCACTTCTCCTGCCTGGCCTCTGCGCCACTGCCTGGCAAGGTCTAGCACTTCCTTTGTGTCCATAACCACTTGGTTGCTGCCCTGCGAGATTGACAATTTTACATTTACGCTGAAGAAATTTTCTTTAGTCATAGCGAAAGTAAAGAATGATCGCTCGTGGGCATTTGATAATGGTTAGTGAAGTTACCTCCTGCTGAACATTCGGGGAAGCAAAAAAGGAGTCAAGGATATTCTTGAATCCATTACCATGCCATGTGGAATTGACAGGAATATCACCCTTTGTCTGGCCTCCATCTCAACAATAGCAAAAACAAAGAGGTGATGGCTGGAAGGTTTTGAATGAATCTTAACCACTGGCATTGCTCTGGGCAACCCTCCAGACCATCGTTCTTCGCCTGCCAAGCCATTACAGAGGCGGAAAGACCATATGCAAATCAGGCTTGGCACCACCCCAAAAGGGGCAGTCCAGCCCGAACTGCTAGGTCACATCCCTTCTGCACGAGACCACAAGCATCCCCAAACAAGTTTCGGCCTTGTTGGGCCTCATCAGTGAGGAGTAGCTTGGGTCTCTAGGCCCAGCAGGCACGGGACCCACGTCTGGGCATACCCGTCCCACTCGGGGTGACATAGCAAAAACAAAAAGAGGTGATGGCTGGAAGGTTTTGAATGAATCCTAACCACTGGCATTGCTCTGGGCAACCCTCCAGACCATCGTTCTTTGCCTGCCAAGCCATTACAGAAGGGGAAAGACTCTGGGTAAGGCTTGTGTAACCAGGACTCATGTCTGGCAGAGAGTCTCCCAGGACCCTCCTTGTTATTTGCATATTTCAAGTAACTTTGGGTCTCACCCTCAGTTACTAGGGGAATCCAGACGTGGACCCCTTGCTCACTATTCTTAGAGAGACACAGCTATACCCTACTGATGAGGTTCAATCAGACCGAAACACGTGTCTGGTGTTGCTGTTGGTACTCTTGTTCAGAGGAGAATTGCCTAGCATTTCGGTGCTGGACTGCCCCAGGGCAGGACAAAGACTGATATGTTTAGGATATGTCTCCTCTGTGAAAGATAGTGAGCTGAAGACTCTGGGTAAGGCTCTTGTAACCAGGGCTCATGTCTGGCAGAGTCTCCCAGGACCCCCCTTGTTAGCTCCATCTCAACAAGCCATCTACTCGCTCTTTCGTTCTTTAATACACTCTGTCTTTCTAAAGTTGCATGTTCATTTAACAGACACTTCATGTTCAAATCCCCACACAATATAGTATGTACGTTATGCCATTCACACCGCATAGTGTCGATCAGACTGGTGACGCTCGACATAAATAGCCGTTCCTTGATTTTTTTGGGTTCATGTACACATTGAATAGTTGCAAGATCTTATTTTGCCCATCACCACTCTCTCCAAATTCCAGAATCAACAGTTGTATCCAGGGATTAGGTTTATGATGTTCCAGGAATCGAATGCCCTTTCCCATCTTGATTAATGTCAGCGGCCCAGCATGGGGTCTACCCTTAGTTCCCATTTCTGCCGGGTTTAGTATAGTTCTAAATACATCACACAAGGGAGGTGAGAGATGGCTGATGCCACACTTCGCTGCTAGGCATATGCCCTGAGGGAGAGAAAGATAATGTCACACTAAGGTAGTAGGGATATGCACTGATGCAGAGAGAGCTGATGTCACACAAGCGAGATAGTGCTATACACTGATGGAGAGAGAGTGGATGTCACACTAGGGAGATAGCGCTATACACTGCCGGATAGAGTGCTGATGTCACACTAGGGAGGTAGGGATATGCCCTGGTGGAGAGACGCCTGATGCCACACTAGGGTAGTTAGTATGGATATGTCCTGATGGAGAGAGAGCTGATGTCACCGTAGGCTGGTAGGGATATGACCTGATGGAGAGAAAGCTGATGTCACACTAGGAAGGTAGGGATATGCCCTGGTGGAGAGAGGCATAATGTATGTACAATGATGCGGGAAGCACTTATGCTAGTAGAGCTACCCACTGCCGGGAAAACCAGTGGCCTTAGAGATGGACAGCTGTACAAGCTGGTGGAGTGGGCATTGAGGGAGGCAAAGAAGGCAGCCAAAGTATATACACATTCACAGAGTGAGTGTGGAGAAAGTATTAGCGCCACAAAAGAGATGATACATGGATGGGAGTGTGAAATGTAACCACAGGAGAGCGTCAAGGATATGCACTGATGGAGTGCCATGTCATCAGAGACATGCAGGGCTGGGCATTTCTCGAGCAAGTGTTAATGGTGCGGCAGAGGCAAGAGACTACGCTGATGGAGCGAGTGCTAAGGCCTCTCGGGAGAGGTCGGAGTATAGACTGACATTCTCCAGAGGGGCGGACTGATAGAGAGGGCAGTGAGACGTCAGGAATAGGGCAGCAGCGCACACTACTGCAGTGGTGCTGGGGTCTCAAGGGACAGACAGTGGAGCATAAAAACGGAGGCCAAAAGAGACAGGAGGAAAGATGTTGTGACCGAGTAGAGCACTGATGTGACACAAGGCAGGCGAGAGAGTATGATGTTGGCATGCCCACTCATGCTACATGAGCCTGTTACCGTTAGTAGTCTTCACGGATGACCAAGGCAGGAGACGGCAATGATGACCGAGGCAAGAGACCGCACAGATGACCGAAGCAAAGACTGCACACTGTCGTCCATATCACTTCGAAGACTCCTTGTGGCGGTGTCTGGCGGAGAGCAGGCTGCAGCTTATGTCATCCAATACAAATCACTGGGAGGGAGCAGGCCGGGCTGAGGCAGGCCCGGCCCCGATCACCCCTGCTGCTCCCAGTGATTTGTAGCACGGACTGCTGCTGCTGGCGCCATGGTGTCAGGTAGTTGGCCGCCGGCAGGGTGGCTTCAGGAACCTGCCACCCAGGGCCTGGCTTCCCTCATTATGATTTCGGCCCAGCCACGGGCCGAATGGCTGACGGGCAAATCCGATCCTGGGTTCTCGCAGCCAACATTCCTGAATGCATAGGATGTCAGACTGTTAAATCAAGTTCTTTGCTGCGTGGGTCATCATAGCTGGCTTATAACCAGGGCATGTTTTGATTGCCTGCGCTTGAGGGGGAACACGACAAAGTGGGCCTAAGCTGTCCTGTCTGTGGTGCATCCTTTGAAGATTTGGCTCATTTTATCTTGTTTTGTCCCGATTATGTAATCATCAGAGAGCAAACTATTTTGTAAGTTTTGAGATGCACTGATTTGCATTTATATAGGCCAGCACTGATGTTCCTACTAAAGACAGAAACTAAATGTACTGCCTGGGCTCTGCTTTCATACCTGAAGGTTGCAATGTCACAGAGAAGGGGAGCCTTAAGAAGGTGTGTTTCTGTACCATAAATTATACTGTTATCTGTGGATCTGAACTATATTGATTATTTCTGCATTTTAGAAGACTAATTAATTGCCTTATTGTGATATTTTATGGGTGGTTATGAATTATACTGTATATTGTTGCATTTTAGAGATCAATGTTCCACTATTGAGATTAATGTATTTCCTCTTTTTATTGTGATATTTTATCTACGTGTTTAATGGATATTGCTTTATCCGAATAAACTTTTCAACTCAACTCAAATCAAATCAGGTTCTTTGCTTTCAAAGAGGTGTCGAAAGCACCTTGTATTACAGGATCCCACCCACATTTCCTCTGTGTTCTTCACAACTGCATGCTATTTCCTGGGAGCTTTGAAGAGAGCTCACAGGAGCAAATCCCAATCTGCCATACGTTTCCTCTTTGGTGCCTCTGCTTGTAGACTGTTCATTACTCGTTGTTCCTGCCTAAGGGTTAAGAAAGTGATTGTCAGAGGCTTCTGGTCCTTCTGGCTGTGCAGGTTTTAGGTTGCATAGGGTAGTGTCAACTTCTTTTAAATCAAACCCCAACGGCGTAAGTGCTTCAGCTGCCTCGCACAGCATCTTTTTAATCGAGCTGGATTTAAGGTGCAATATCACCGAGTAAGGTCTTGGTTCCTTCCCGAATTCTACAACCACGTCAGAGTTCGAAGTGCAGGGATGTGGTGTAGTAATGTCATAACATTTCTTCTATTCAGGATCAGCTCTTCCTTTGTCCTTATAATAGATTCCAGTGGCAGCGTCATTTCCCTGTTAATCGTCCTCTTCAAAGGTGTACAATACTCAGACTCCTCTTCAGATTAGTCTTTTTTCTTTTTTTTTCTTTTTTTTCTTTTTTTTTTTAACTTCGGTTGAATTTCTTCTCTGTAATTTTCCTTTTCTCATCCATGGTCAGAAAGTCATACATTCACATGTTTTTTGTTGGATTCTCTTGCATTTTCTGTGGTTCAAATCTTCCTACGCAATCTGGTTCAATACATTCAGTGTCATTAGCTTCAAACAGTGATTCACTACTTTCAACGACGGTTCCCGTTGAGTATACTGAGTAATTCAGGATCGATTCCTCGGAGATTTCGACAGACCTGTTTTGAGCTTTTTTGTTGATTGGTCTTCCTCTGATCTCTCATATGCATGATAGCCAACAAAGTCACTTGGTCCACATAATTCTCATTTAGTGTCTGATAATTTCATGAAAGGGGCCATGGAGATAGACAACGCCGACATTATGATCCCCTGTAGATTTGCCACCAGGTGTTCATTTCTCCGTATCTGGGGAGGGGACATTTTAGGGGAGAAGACTGATTCATTCAAAGAGGAGTCTGATGAACAAAGGGAGGGAGATGTTAAAGTCCTTTGGGGCCTCTCTGCTTTGGCCGGCAAATTTTGAGAGTTACATCTAGTAGAGTTCTGACATAGGGATTCTCTCCTTGTCATCTGGCTGCTTTCTCTTTTTATCTTCAATTGCCATTGGATCTAGTAAACTGCCAGGTGTTAATTTAGATATTTTTTAGACTATTAGCTCCTTTGAGCCTGATTCCCTTTGGGGCTGTTCAGAGGCAATAGTTGGTGATGGCATCAGGCCGTATAGGCCCCTTTGGGCTTTATGATCACAATTTTCTTGGATTGCTGCTATGTTTTTTGATAATTGTAGTGCTAGGGTTGAGGTATTTCCTCTCTACCCCTTTTTGTGATTATACTTCCAGGCTCCCTAATTCCTCCACAGGTTTACTTCTCAGCATTTGAGATAACTCAGTTACTCTGTTGTTTTTAAGAATTAGCATTTCTACCCCTTTAATTTCCTCTTGCGCTTGCAATTGGGGGTACTTTTGCTTCTCAGAGAGGAGCGTATTTGGATCATTTCTTCTTGTGTCATCACACCCTGGATCACTGCTAGTCAAATTGAGTTCAGTGAGGTCTCTCCTCTCATTAGTTTCCTGCATTGATTCTTGTGGAGGGCTAAAAACGTCTTCCTCTGCTAGTATAATTTCTCAGTCAGTTAAGCCCAATTAACATTGTGTGATTTCATCTTGAAGACCTCAAGTATCCCTATGAGTTCTAGTTGTTTCAGGTGTTTCTATTACTTTCCCTAACTAGTTAGCCATCTGGCCTAAATTCAGGCCATTATCCTGTTCTGAGTCTGACATCCATCTTGCAGAGGACAGACCTTGTAATTTCAGTTGATTTCGTATGCGAGAACTCATTGTGCTATTAGGGATTGGGTGGGTTGGGGGAGTTTTGGCTGTGTTAATATTGATGTGAAATAGGGGGTGTAGGTTGTTACTCTCTGCTGGTACAGGGGATCTGGTTTGCTGTCAAATAGTGTCTCAAAGGCCTGCAGTCAACAGGAGTTACCAGTTCGGAAACAGTGGATACTGGTTGAATGTCAATTGCCGGCTCAAAGGCTCAAGGCCCACAGTCTCCAGCAATAACCAGTCCACACACTCTAAGCTAACCAATTCGCACACACTGAGCTGTTCTCTAATTTTTCCCCACCAAAACGGAGGTTAGTGGTTAACTGGTGCTAATTTCTCGGTTCACAGGCTGTAGGTCCCCCAGCCACCGACCTCTTTGTGCACGCACGTTAATTGTTGATGCCTTTGTTGTGGTTTTCCTCTTTTTTTTTCTCCACCCCCACGTCCTCCCCTTTCACCATCGCCACTTCACTTCAGGGTTTTTCCCACCACAGTTTTCAATATGGCTCGGCTGGTAGTGCTCAGGGCGTAGTACATAAAACGTCCACAGCATCAGGACTTGTCAGCACTTGTCTCGGGGAGCAAATGGGCAGGCGCGGTCAGAGCAAAGGAATAAACTCGCAAGCCACCACACAATGTAATCTAAAAACGGAAACAAGCAACTATTTCCGCGTTGGAGCCGGTTGGAGCTGTTTTTTTTTTTTTATTTCCTGGGTCTGATGGTCCGCGCCCTTATCCTTATCCACTCGGAAAGGAGGCTTGTTAGGAGGGAGGGAGATCACAGTCTTTGGAGTCTGCAGTAGCTTTACCGTTGCAGTAAGCTCGCACTCCTCGCAGCCCTGCACAGACTACCCCTCACGCTCATCCGCTCAACGGGTAGCAATGGATTTTAAAGTCAGGGACCGCCTCCAACAAACAGGAGCAAGGAAAGATCACAGCCAGAGTATCTGCACAGACTGCTCCTCCTGGAGAAGGAACTTACTGTTGGGTTATATTATTCTTTAGTTGTCGTGTAAGGGATAGAAGTAGGTTATGACACAGGATGGAGGAGTTAGATTTTGACTGACATTCTGACAGATCCTTTAGTATTAGTTTGAGGCAGGGAAACCCCTCATAGATGGGACAGTGAGGTTCCTTTTTCCCTTCAAATAAAGGTTTATAGCAACCAACAAGCCACCCTTGTGCCAGCTTCCTTGTTTGACACCCTTACAATACCTAGAGCCAAAAAGCAGGATCTACAAGAGGAATCCTGTGTCCCAGAGTGTGCCAGATCCGACAAGAATAACAGGTTGTCTACTGAGAATTGGAGAGGATTCCGATCTTAGCTGAGCAACCAATGGCAAAACCTAAGCCATTTCCCTCTATACTGAAACCTGGTGGAACCTTTCCTGGAAGCTGTCAGGATAACCATCTTGTGTTTTTCGATAAGCCTAAGTAGCCAAAAGTCAATTCTTCAGGCATAAAAGTGTCAAGAATACTGATTGATGGGAGGGATGATACACTTTAACCCCATGTGAGTGAAGAAGATTCAAAAGGGATGTGGAAAAGAGAGGTCGTTCAGATGCCATATGCAGTAGGTCAGAGAATCAGTGCCTCTTCAGCTAATGTGGAGCGATCAGGAGAATCTGACAATTCCTGACCCTAAGGAACCTCTAGAGAACCTTGGGGATTAGAGGCAGAGGGGGGGAAAGACGGGCAGCGGCATGTTGTCCCAAGGTAACACCATACATCCCCTAGGGAGCTGTTCACCCGCCTTCCAAGAAGCATAAATATGTGGTTAACTTCTGTAGCAAAGAGGTCCCCCTGCGTTATGTTCCTGGAAAAAAAAATATCCCCCCAGAAAATTCAGGTCTAGTTCGCATTTCTGTTTGGAGCACCAAATCTTGCTAATGCATCCGCCGCCTCGTTGCCTTTTCCAGACAAGTGGATGCTTGAAAGTAGATGTTATTCTGCAGGGCCCATTCCCATATTTGCACTTACAGTCGCTCAGTTTTGTCAATCATGTGCCCCCCTGTTTGTTTACAAAACACATGGTCACCACAATATAAAGAGCATGAGTGTGGAATATTTCAGAACTGGCAAGCAGGCTTGTAGGCCCAGGGACACGGTTTTCAGTTTCATAACATTGATATGCTTTTTCGTCGACTTCATACATTCTGAATTTGTAACTCTCCCAGGGTGGCTCCCCAGCCAGAGAGAGAAGAGTCAGGTAACATTGTTAGTTGATGTTGAGGTTACTGAAAGGGAGTTTCCAAAATAAGATTGTGATTTTTCGACCGCCAGAAGAGATCCAGTCTGGGATCTGAACTGGTTTGTCTTGAGGTTTTCTTGTTTGGTCCCATTGCGCAGCCATGCTGAGTTGTATGCGGCACATATGCAGCCTCAACATGGGCACTGCCTGTACACATGGCGCCATCAGCCCTAACCACAGCGTGATTCCGACTACGAGTCCAGAAAAGGTTTTCAGAGGTTAAGACATCTGCAATACGTTCTTGATTTGGGAATACCATACCTGACTGGGTGTAGCATAAAAACCCTATGAACTCCAGTCTTTGAGTAGGTAGCAGTGTAAACATCTTGGTGTTGATGGAAGGCCCCAATGAAAACATGAAGTTCAATAGAAGTTGAATATCACCACTGATCTTGAGAGGACGTCTTGACCAGTGTAAGGAAGGCATGGTATCAACAGTAACACAGACACAAGTGACAACAGTTCAACTGTGTTTATTGAACCTAAAAGGGTTTGAAAAACGCCCATCTAATGCGAAGTCTATAGATGGGAGCAAGCTATGACCATCAAATAATAATAACGTAGTCCTAGTGGTGTCTTGTCAAAATAAAAGGGCCTATACTAATAAACCTATTTACAATCCTTACTTCTAAATACAAATAGTGTGGGAAACAATGTTCACAAAATGATATGTCAAGATGTTCAGGCCGTTGGCCTCCCTTCCCCACGGTTTCAGCACAGGATAAGGCAGTACACTCGAGCTTAGCACAGTCTCTGGCTTCTCTAGCACGAGGAAACAGTTCGGTCAGCATCAGGGCCTTCTTTACCCAAGTCTCTTTGCCTTTTAAAGTCTCTTCATTCAGAGGGCCTGATGTGACAGATAAACAATAAGTTATTTTCCTTTTTCAGATTTTCACAAGTACTCAATTTCTTAGATGAATCACTATTCACCTCGGATCCCCCTCAGCCGAGCTCAGATTCTCTCAACACAATGTTCGTAAATTATTTAAGTATTCAATTTCTCGTAGGATACTCTTTCTCAGGTGCCTCACAGTTCACCCCGGATCCCCCTTGGATCACGGATCCCCCTCAGTTGGGCTCAGATCTCGCATCCCCCTCCGCCGGGCTCAGATCTCGGATCCTCCTCAGTAGGGCTCAGATCCCCTCAGTCGGGCTCAGATCAACTTCATATACCTTTTCATCAATTATCAAAGACTTTCAAAAGGTGCACAGGATTTTCCTTGACCCGTTGCAGGACCACTACAATTTTACAATTCCTTATCATTTTTCACATTTGCCACCTTTTAGCTGGATACCCAAAAGACTTACGAATGAGCACCCACGTGGTACAGAACCACTCTGTCTACGGTATTGTATCTTCGATTCAAAGTTCAATCACTCATCTGCTGTTTAATTATGTTTGCATTGCTTGCCACATACGCTTGACTGCTCTCTTCAGTTTTCACTGTACAATGTTGCTGCTTGCAACGTTGGCTTCAACACAGGCCGATTTGGTATCAGTGTCCCCAACTCACCGGCTGTGCTGACTTCACTGGCACTGCTTTGTTGTAGGAGCCAAGGACAGTATCCCGGTGGCAAACGCTTCTCTCTGCCTTGACTATCGATGCGGGAGAGCCCCGGGTACCTCCGGCACACAATGCAGGATTCTTTAGCCTTGATTCCTGGTCTTACGTTTCCTATTCTTGAAGGTTCATGAAAGGTTCACTTCCCTCCTTGCAATCCTCTTTGGTCTTGCCGGCCTTCGCCTTGTATTAAACTGCCATCTTGGAACTGCTGTTTACTTGTGTGCTTTGCCTTACTCAGAGTGTGCTTTCATGCTCCGCCTGTTATCCGTGTGGGGAAGTTGTTTGGAAGCCAGGTGTGTGTAATGATCAGTAATTGCCTGACCCTGTCTCACCATTGTATTGGGACATGTCAGGTATACGGCTCGGGTCTTAGTCTGTTTTCTCTTACAGTGAGCTATCCGTGAGAAAGTGTTCATGTTGGAAAAAGGGTATGGGGGTTGAGTTCCCAAGTATCCTACTTGGTAGGATGGGGTAAAGGTGTTACAGGCAAGGGGATACCGCGTCTCGCCATGCGGTGTCCCACTTCCACTCCCTGAAGACAAGTCTCACCCAGGTGATCCTCCCGCACTGGTCCAACCCCAGGAACTGGATCCAAAAGCGATGGCCGTGTCCTGGCCGCCTGGATGACAGATCCCCGGTGACTAGTGAGTGAGACACCTTCAGGTTTCCCACACCAGCAAGTTGTCTAAATAAGGGTAGAGAGGAACTCACTTCAAGCGAAGGTAGTGTAAGGGGTGCAGAACATGGAGACTGACACAAAGGTGGCATGTTTTCGGCAAAATACTTTTATTAAAGAAAGCTACAGAAAACATATGTATCCCTATTCCTAAGAGGGGGGTTCCCCGTCTCAACTAAGAGCATAAATGACTTACTGTAATGTTCTTTCTTCTCCCAATAGATTCCTCATCTGATAGGTATCCTCATCCATCTCTGCTGCTTCGGAAAAACTTCGACAGGGTGCGTAGTGGACCTCGACCCGGCCATCGATCGTCTTGCTCGATCATCGGGTCCGGACGTGACATCATATACCACGTTACTATGCCCCACACCTCAGTTTCCCCCTTTTTTCCCCACCCCTGAGCTCGACCACTGCATAGGAAAACGGAGAGAGAAAAAACGGGCTAACCAGCCCATAGGAGGTTAACACAACAATAAACTTCCCCAGGGAAGAAAACACCTTGCGAAAGACACCACAACATGTAGCGTCAGATAATATTTTTTTATTATTTTGGAGAGAAAAAACATGCCGCATAAAAGACAGAAAAAGGTGATCTTAGGACCATCACCATGTGTCAACCCACCAAGAAGCTATGTGCACCAACCACCAACTTTGAGCAGGGATGGAAGGTGGGGAGATGAGGAATCTGCGGGCAAACAATCCATAGAAAGAACATTACGGTAAGAAATTTCTTCTTCAATGGATTGCCTTTCTCTTGCAAATTCCTCATATGATAGACTCCACAAGCAGTGAGGCAAAGGAGGTGGGCAGAAAGTTATACTAACAAATTTTGCAGCACCAACCTGACAAAACGTGCATCAGCCTTACGGGCAACATCTAGACTGTAGTGTCTAGTGAAAGTGTGAAGTGCAGACCATGTCGCCTCACGACAAATATACCTAACCGGGACCCCCCTTTGTAAGGCAGTTGATGCAGAGACCCCTATAGTCGAATGTGCCCTAATGCCAGAAGGCAACGCCCTGCCTGCAGACTGGTAACACTCCGCTATTTACAAAATGATCCACCAGGACAGTGTTTGTTTTGCTACTGCCAGACCTTTACGGACTAGAGAATGGGCCACAAAGAGTTGGCCAGATTTTCGGAATTCAGATGTCCTCACGACGGAAACGCTCCTCTTCCTTAAAAAGGTGCGGAGGTGGGTAGAAGGTCTATGGCCTGCGATAGATGAAACTCAGACACCACCTTCAATAGAAATCCCGGCCTTACTTTAAGTGAGACCTTTTCTCGAAAGAACCGCAGTAAGAGTGGTTTGCAGCATAGGGCCTGCAATTCACTAACTCGCCTAGCGGATGTTATTGCAACCAAGAAGGTTAAAACAAGATCAAGTTCCCAATCTGGGACAGCAAAGGAAGCAGGCAGAAATCTATTTACAAGGCCCTTCTGGAATTGAGCCATCACAGGGACAGTAAAATAAGAACTTTGATCCGGGGACCTCTTGTACATAGACAATGCTGCCAAATATCCTTTAACTGTGGGGACCTGAAGGACTGCTGAGGCAAGTGACAGATGCGAATCACTGCAGTGGTGGGGCAAGAGATGAGGATCATTCTCGCGTTTCCTGCACCACGCCTCAAATCTTCTCCACCTGCACGCATACAGAGATCTTGTTGATGATCTGCATGCAGCCAGCAACACCACAAGTACCTGCTCGGAGAGATCAGTCATCATATCTCATCCTCTCAAGAGCCACGCATATAGGTTGAGGGATTCCGGTTTCAGGTGAAGCACCCAACCTTCTGACTGGGTTAGGAGATCCGGGCGCCGAGGCAACCGGAGAGGTGGGAAGATGGTCAGATCCAGAAGGTCTGAGTACCACGTCCTCCTTCCCCAGTCCGGGGCGATCAAGATCATGGTTGCTCGAAACCTTTTGAGCCTCCTGAGAACTCAAGGAATGACAGGCATCGGAGGGAAGACGTAGTGGCGAGGGATCGTCCAATACACCAGAAACGCATTTCCTAGCGCGCTGTTCGCTGGGAATTCCCCTCAAGCAAAACTGTCTGCATTTCCTGTTGGACTCTTTCCTCAGGAACTTGCTCAAGGGCCTGAGGTCCAAAATGGGACAGAGACCTCCTCCCTTCAAGGTCCGAGCATCCCTGACGCCATCCTGGGAAGGCCCCGTCATCGAAAGTTTTTGCGCCTGCTTCAGCGTTGAGCCCGAAGACTTCCCTGACGCGGATGGCATTGGCACTGGAGCTTGTAAGGGGTCGGTATTACCGAGCGCCTCTTTTGCCTCCGAGGCCTGCAGCATGTTTCTGAAACATTTCAAGCGTGGAGATCTTGAAATCTTCCCACTCCTCACGAGTGGTTGGCTTAGCCGAAGGCTTACCTCCTTCTGTCGAAGAATCGGTATCGCGATGGTGGCGCCTCTTTTACTTGTCTGATGACCATGATGAAGAGTGGCTCCAAGAATGGGACCACTTCTTCTTCTGTCGATATTTCTCCTCATCTTTTTTGGGGATAGGCCCCTCAGTCTCAATCTAGGGCTCGGAGGACCGGACGGTCAACCTCATCAGAAATTTTGAACGCGGTCGGCCTAAAGCGAGTTTAGCAGCACGCTTGCGCACTGATTACGGGTGCATTTTAGTGCACGACACACACACCTTAGTGTTGTGACCATTGCAGAGGCACTAGAGGCATACCTCATGTGGGTTGGTAACTGACATTTTGGAGTGACAGTCGGAACACAGATTGAAACCCAAAACCCGGGTGAGGGAGATCTCGAATTCTGACGTAAATACGTCAAGTAGAGTCGAAGACTTAATCACTGTGTTCCTAAAGGAGCGTGTCGAGCTTGGGGAAAAAAGGAACTGAGGTGTGGGGTGAAATGATGTGTTGTATATATATGATGCCTGGCGTCACGTCCACATCCGACGATCGAGTTCTGAGCAAGACAGATCGACGGTCGAGTCGAGGTCCACTCTGCCCCCTGTCGAAGTTTTTCTGAAGAAGCAGAGCTGTATGAGGATATCTATCAGATGAGGAATCTGAGGGAGAAAGGCAATCCATTGAAATAAGGTGTCTGTCAGGATGTCTTCTCAACTCAAAGTGTCCAACGTCCTGTGTCAAGAAAACCGTACACTAGAAACTAAAGAATAAGGCAATTCCGTTCTGGTCCCAGGAGAATTACTCCCTTCTCTTGGGTTATAGTTCCTGGCTCGTTGAAACATTTCACAAATCTTAGAACAGTCTTGTGTCTCACACGTCATCAGGGGGAATGGCTCCCTTCCCCTGATAGCAAAGTCCCACACAATACTTTCTTGGTGGGCCATGAGAATGTCTCCCTTCTCTTGACATATAGCACAGGGGAATGGCTCCCTTTCCCAGGCCTTGTGGACCTTCCTGCCAGTCCGGCTTACCAGGAGAATTACTCCATTCTCCTAGTACCTTTTCAGTTCCAGTCTCAGCACACATTATCAGGGGAATGGCTTCCTTCCCCCGATAGTAAAGCTCGACACAATACTTTCTTGGTGGGACAGGAGACAACCTGCCTTGTGGACCTTGCTGCCGTTCCGGGTTACCAGGAGAATGACTCCCTTCTCTGGGTCTTTTCATTAGGCTTCACACCTTTAACACCCACTCTGAGTGTTAGGAGGGTCTGCAACCGGGCTTCTCTTCTTCTTTGACCTAGCCCCATGTTTTTTTTTGATAAAACATTTTTATTGAATTTTGACATAACCAAAACAGCCACCAAATCGGGGGCCAAGAACAACAGGACAACAAAGAAAAAGAGGGGACAACACATTAAGAGCACTCCAGTACAGCTTCTTCAGTCATGTGTTTACATGGTATTTTGGTATCTCACATCGCCGTGGGTCGCAGACCACTCATCCCGCCCACCTTCTGTTCATGTGAAGACCACCACTGCTTAGGCCCAGTCTCTTCCCATTTCCCCCATATCTTGGATGCTTTATTCGGGCATCCTCTTGCGCGATAGACTCGGTGCTCCGTCATGGCACATGAGTCCATGTCCAGTATCCATTGTTCCAGTGTCGGAGGGTCAGGCGCTCCCCTTTTTTGGGCAATGTTGTGTTTCACTAGGGCCATGGCAGTGTTCAATAGCAATTTTTCCCATTTATTGAATTCAGACATGTCTGGTACCCCCAATATTAAGACCTTCGGATCTAGTTCAACAGGACAAGTAAGGGCTCTGGACAATTCCGTACAGCATTCAGCCCAATAGTCACGGATCCGAGGGTATGCCCAGAGGATATGAAAAAAGGTGCCTTCCTCCTCTGCACAGCGAAGACAGTTCGGACTCACTACTCTCCTCCAGCCATGCAAAAGAGTTCGAGGGTAGTACACCCTATGCAGGATTTTAAGTTGCACCAGTCTAAGTCTGGAGGAGATGGCTACCTCCCGTGGGTGCATTAGGACCTGGATCCAGTCCTCAGGGTCTATTTTTCCCACCTCCCTTTCCCATTTGGCCTTTAATCCCAATAGCTCGGGAGTCGCGAAGGAGGTAATAGCGTTATAGAGAGTGGATGTACATTTGCTGGGGATATACTCGGGTAGCATATTGCGTTCAATCGGAGTGTAGTCGGGGATTGAGTCACCTGGGGGCATATGGGCTCGGAGGGCGTGGGTCAGTTGTGTAAAGTGGTACTGCTCAGTGTTGGGCAGTTGGAATCTACCCTGGATGTCTTCAAATGAGGTTAGTTTCCCATCTTTTAGGACATCTTTGATTCTAAGGATTCCCGCTCTTACCCAGCGTGGCCATGGTTCAAGTTTCTCGATTTCCTTCAGATTGATGTTGTGCCATAGGGGTTGTGCTGCTGTTATTTTGTCTTCCCACCCAACAAACACGTGTGCCTGCCTCCAGACCATAGTAATGTGAGCATTAGTTATGAGCGGGGGGGGGGCCTACCCGGAGGTTGGTACAGTTCCTGCAACAGGTCTGTACCTTGTATGGGTTCCACTTCTGCCCTGATGTGAGGTAGCGTCCGATCCCTGTGAAGCAGGTCATTGACCACTGAGAGTTGTGAAGCCCAATAGTAAGTCTGGAGACGGGGTACGCCTATCCCACCCTCCCAGACTGACCTCTGCAAGGTGCGATGTGTGAGCAGCCTTCCCCCAAATGAGTTCCCTAAGAAGGGTTTCTATACGATTGAATTCGGGGGAAGGAATCGCAAGCGGGACATTCTGCAAAACGTAAAGGAATCTTGGCAATGACATCATTTTAAAGAGCGCAGCTCTCCCCATGAGGGTCAGAGGGAGGAGTTTCCAATGGTGGACGTCGTTGATCAAGTGAGGTCAGGTGTTACCCAAATCCCCAAATATTTAAAGCCCTGCCGTTCGAGCCGGTATGGACAGCCTGGTGACTCTGCCTGCTCCCCCCCACCCCCTTCACCGGGAACATTACGGATTTCTTCCAATTAATTTTTAACCCGCTGAATTCCCCGTAAGCGACTAGCATTTGAGTTACTATGGGGCAGCTCCGAACTGAGTCAGCCAGGTACAGTAGAAGATCGTCAGCATAAAGAGATATGCGGTCGCCATGCCCGTCGGGCCATTTGAATCCCTTTCATGCTCCGCTTTGACGAAGCCACAGTGCCAGTGGTTCAATGGCGAGGGCGAAGAGGAGAGGGGAGAGGGGGCAGCCCTGCCGCGTGCCTCTACCCAAGGAAAAGGCCCGGGAGGTCCATCCGTTCACTTTGACTTCTGCCCGGATGTTTGTGTAAAGCAATTTCACCCAACCTAGGAAGCTTTTCCCAAATCCCATATGGGCCATGATTTCCCAAAGGCAATCCCAACGAACAGAATCAAATGCCTTCTCGAAATCTATTGCCAGAAGTGCCAATGGGGTGTCAAGGATGGGGGCCCGTTCTAGCGCCAGGTGGAGTCGGCGCAGATTCATCCTGGTTGATTTATGAGGCATAAAGCCACATTGATCTGGATGCATAAGTGTGTCAGCTACCCGTTGTAGTCGGGTAGCCAAGAGCTTGGCTAGGACCTTGGCTTCGCCGTTGATTAGCGAGATCGGCCTATAAGATGCGCATTGCTCTTGGGGTTTATCAGGCTTGGGGATGACCACTATGGTGGCCTTACATAGGTCGTCCGGGAGGGAGCCCCGCTCTAACGCAGCCAGCGGCATCTGGTGCAGGGGAGGTGATACGCTATTGCCTCCCAGTTTCTGTCATATCTCTATGGGGAATCCGTTTGGGTCCGGGTCTTCCCCGGTTGCAGCTGTTCCAGGGCTTCTACCAGTTCGGCCTCAGAGAGATCAAAGTCCAACATTTAACGTTGCTGATCCGATAGGGAGGGGAGCACCACCTCATCGAGGAGGGTCCGGTCCAGCGGCAGCTCTGGGGCCTGGTATAATTCAGCATAAAATTGGGCGAAGGCTTCTGCTATATCAGCGTCTGACCGATAGACCTCTCCCTGCGGGGTGATGATCTCACGGACCGAGCGCCGACCCTCATCCCTCCTCTCAAGCCAAGCCAGCAGCTTGCCGGCTTTATCCCCAAGCTCGTATATCCGGGCTCTGGATTCCCAGTGGGCCTCTTTGGCATTGTCTAACGTAAGGTTTCGGAGGCATTCACTGGCGCGTTGAAGGGACCTATGGGTCTGTGGGGTAGGGTCTAGGGTGTGTTCGTTTTCTCTGTGGATTACCTCCTCCTCTGCCTCAGTTATCTTCTGGAGCCTCTCCTTTCTTTTGTTCGCTGTCCAGGAGATTATCTCTCCCTGCAGCACGGCCTTTTAGGCCTCCCACAGCACAATCGGGTTGGTTTCATCAGAACCATTAATCTCGAAGTATTCAGTTGAGGCCTCTGTGAGGCGGTCTACCAAATCCGAGCTGCCTAAATAGTAAGTGTTCAATCGCCACGTTCTAAGGGGGGCCTCTCCATGCAGTCGCCTCTCCACCAGGAGAGGCGAGTGGTCCGAAACCCTCTGGGGGAGCAAGTCCGCTGAGAGCATATTGGACAGGTCTGTGTGTGGAACAAATAGGTAGTCAAGCCTGGAAAGGGAGCCGTGGGCCCCGGAGTGGAACGAGTAGCCTCTGGTTCCCGGGCGCAGTTCCCGCCACACGTCACCAAGACCCAGGGCAGACACAAAGTTGAACAGCTTCGTGGGGAGGTTCGGATTGCGTTGTCTAAGGTGCGAACGATCTAAGGTATTGCACATGACGTCGTTGAAATCCCCTCCCAGGAACCACATGTCTGATTGGTGCTTACCCAACAAGGAGGTCAGGTCATCTAGGAGTTCTTGGCCCAGCCCAGGTGGAGAGTAGATGGAAACAAGTCCTAGTGTTTCTTCCCAGAGTGTCCCAAGCGCCATCACGTAGCGTCCGCGAGGGGCCTGCTCTAGTGCATGTAGAACAAACGAGACCCGTTTATGTAGAAGGATAAGGGTGCCCCTGGATCCCATGGTGTATCCCGCATGAAAGGCGGTCTTGTAATTGGTGCGTAGAAAAAATGTACAGTGTGCCCCTGCAAGGTGTGTTTCGGTAAGCAAAGCCACGTCGGGTGAGTATCTAGAGAGTAGCTGCTTGACCAGACGCCTTTTGATCGTGGAACCCATCCCATTCACGTTCCAGGTGAGAACCTTGAGAGAGCTGGGGCGCGTAGGCATGGGTGGGTGAGATTGGTCAAGTGACATCTGGTGGAGGTATAAGGGGGGATAGGCAGGCTGTCCCTAAGGTTGCAGCCCCGTCGTGTGAGCATGCGTTGCGAGAAAGATAAGGATTCAAGTCTGAAGCGCTGATCCTGTGTGGTGTGGTCCCAACCGGCCAGGAACTTCACTATCCCTGGAGAACTACCAGGGAGGGTCGGTCCTGAAATAACAAACAAAGTTCCCCAACTAACTCCTCCCTCCTCCTCCCAATACTCCACCCCAACTTGAAGTACCTGTTGACCCAACATTGCTGACAATCAAAAGGAGTAGATTGTCAGCTTTAACTGCCCTTGTTAAATATAACTAGAAAGTCAAGGGGGGGGGGGGGGGCTATGATGGTGTTGTACCCCCTCTTAAACACCCAAGTGGGAGGGCAGCGATCCCCCGCTTACCGCGTTACAAATGTGTGAAATCGCCTTTAGTAGTCTCATGGCTTCGTACTGACAGTGACCACAAGGTAGATACCCCACGGGCAAGGCCCTCAGCGGGTTCAGGGCGGTGACTCATCTCCCCCGTCTTCTGGCAGATCTGGTGGTGGTGGCCGATCCGGTCTGGGGTGTTGCTCCGGTGATAGTCTGGGGTTCCAATTTCTGTTGTTGTTACCCCGGGTTGCGGACCAGTCTCCTTCAATGTGCTGCTCCGCCCAGCGCCACGCTTCTGCAGGATCATCGCAATGGACCGTCGTGCCTCTGTGATAAATTTTCAATTGTGCAGGAAAGAGGAGGCCGTACTTGACTCCCAATGTCTGTAGTTGCTTCTTAAGCTTCCAAAAGGACTGTCTCGCTTTCTGTACTTCCCTGGTGTAGTCGGGGAAGAAGGCCAGTCTAGATCCGTTGAATGTAATTGTACCTTTGGATCTTGCAAGTTGTAGGAGCGCATCCCGGTCTCGATAATTTAAGAATCTCGCGATCACGGTGCGTGGGGGAGTGCCAGGCAGTGGTCTGCCTGCGGGCATTCGGTGCGCTCTCTCGATGGAAAATAACTTTGAAAAGGATTATAAGTCAAACAGATCCGTTAGCAATTGTTCCAAAAAGAGTTCCATGCAGGGCCCTTCTTCTTTCTGGGGGATACCAAGGATGCGAACGTTATTTCGTCTGGACCTTCCCTCGCTCTCCTCCACCCTGGCCCCCAGCGTCTTGAGTGTGGCCGAGATTCCTTGGATCTGTTGCTGCACATTGTGTAGGCCGTTTTCTGTCGTTGCGATCCGTGGTTCTGCCTCTCCAGTACGCGCTGATAGCTTCTGGAGGTCATGTCTAAGAAGGGAGACGTCGAGACTTATGCGAACTATCTTCTGCTCCATAGATGAGCGGGAGTCCGCAATGGCCGCCATAACGTCTTTAAGCGAGAGCGTGTGTTCAGTTTCCATCTCGTCAGATGTTGCAATTGGGAGTCCGTCTGTTGTGATGAGGGCACAGTGTACTGTTCAATTCTGTTCTGCATGTTGGGCTTCCTCGTTCTTTCTTTACCCATGGTCGCACCCGATCCTGGGGCAGTAGCTCGATAACAGTGTTCTTACCAAGTCGGACCCGTCTCAGTCGGGCGAGGGGTAGTGTGGTCGGGCGTCTGCGGCTTCGTGGCCCTTAACGTGTGTCAGGGTTCGGATTGTGAAACGTTCTTGCTCTCCAACCACAGAGCCGCTGGGTTCTTCCTGATGGTGTACCACTCCCACTCCGCGTGCCCTGTGTCTCGGGGCTGTGGTCTCAGTGCGGGAGGCGTCCGACGTTTAGGTCGGTGTTGCCGGTTGTCCTCCTTCTCAGGGGGCCCCCTCCGCGGGCACTGGTTCTGCAGCACAAGGCACGACGTGCCGGATGGCTCGGCCCAAATGATATATAGGTCGGTGTCTCGGCCCAGTGTGTTCTTCCAGGATCTGTACTCCGGACCTTCCTGTTCGTCGAGGCCCCCCGGGTCCTCGAGTGGCTGATTCGCCGGATCTACTGCACACTTGAGCGGTTGGTGGGGGAGGCCCGGGAGCCGCTCTCGACGAGGCCCGGCTCTTCTTCACAAATGTGACGATGGGGAAACCAGTTCGTGTTCCTGGGGGAGCAGAGGGGGGCTGCCGGGGGCACACATTGCAGGGTCTCGCCTCGGTCGCCTTGACCCGGGTCCTTAGGGCTGAGGCGAGTCGTCCACCTCCCCCGCCGTTCCGCTCAGCTCCGGGTCTGGTTCGTCGTGAGGTCGCCTCTTAAGGTTCGCACAGGAGCACACCAGCTCCCTCCGTGGTCTTTCCCTCGGCCGAAACCGTCGCAGCACCTCATCACCCAGTGTGTGCCGTTCGTTACACTTCTTCACTCAGGCGGCCATTTTGGGAAAGCGCCAGGCGATTCTCCGTTCACCTTCTCCTCGACGTATCTTCGTGCCTGGCTTTCGAATGCTTTCACCGCCTGGACCGAGTGAGCACCACGGTTTCCTCTAAGCGTAGAGGTAGTTTTAAAGTTTTATAATTAGCAATATCAGGCGTTTTATCAGGATTCATGCGGCGATCGCGGGAGCGACGAAAGGCTACGTCCTCCTCATCGCGCTGCTAGCCACGCCCCCGACCTAGCCCCATTGATTCACTTTCCTGCCAAGTACTGCCATGAAAAAGATGACTTGTATCACTTTCTTGCTTTGGGTCCCAGACCCTGGGTTTTCTTCTTCTTTGACCAAGCCCACTTGATTCACTCCCCTGCCAAATACTGCCACAAGGAAGATGACTCGCATCTCGTTTAGTGGGTTTATCCCCGCCACTGTTGTGAGAGACTCTCCCTATAAAGTTCTCTTTATGGTACTTGGGGTCTTTGACCATTCCCTGGTGATCAACAGGCTTTGTTTCATCAATGCAATGAGGAGGAGAAGGTTGGTAGGCTTTATGCCCTTGCCATGCCACCGAAGCATTATGGTTGCAAAAGTGCCTAGCCTAGGTGCCTAGCATGCACCCTCTTGGTAAGCCGCCCTGAGTCCCCTCCGGTTCTCCAGTACCACCCTTGACTTTGTCGAGGGTTTCTGTACGTCGGTGGTGCTTCCTGGGATGGCGGACATTCTATTCTACTTCTCTGGTATCTTGCTTTCCCTGCAACTTTGCGACGACGTTTCCTGTTGCCTGCTGCATTGCTTCCTTCTCTCGATACTGCTGTGCGCCAGTCTGCTACCAGTATCATCATCAGATGTGGTGGGCTGCCAACGTCTGTGGAGTTCTCTCCCTCTGGATCAGTGACGCATGTTTGTATCTCCCACGTTCGGTGCACGGCTGCCTGAGACAAAGTGTTTAGACCATTGTCTATTTGTATATGTTGGCAGCAGTGTCCGCGCCCATTGTATAAGTCCTCCATCTCCTTCACTTGTTTAATCTTTGTTGTTCCACTGGGCCAACTCGTCCCAGTACTTGGATTTCTTAGGTTCCGGTTGTTGTTCTTCACCTCAGTACTCTCTCTCTACAAAGAGGTTAGCAGAGGAAGGAGAGGCTAGAGTATGTGGGTGTGTGATGTTCTCACAAGGGCTGTACCCCAGATGGTCGTCCTTATCCCTATAGGGGGAGTTCCTCCCCAAGAGATCCTCCCACATTATACCACGGTATTACCCAAATTGACCTTTTACAATTGACTTTTTGTCCTAATTGACCTAATTATAGTGGTTCTAATTGACCTTCTGCGCAATTGACCTTTATATTATTTTAGTTATTTTATATATGTATTGGGTTGGTTTTGGATTATAAATGGTATAAGGGGATTGGGTGGGGGGTTGCAGGTGTTTTTGGATTGGGTGGGGAGTTGCAGGGGGTTCCCCCAGCATCTATTTCCTAATTAACCTTATAAATTAGGTCAATTTTCCCGAGGTCATTTCTCCCGAGGTCAATTGTGAAAATGTCAATTAGTATACATCGTATACCACACACAACGGGACTACTGGGTAGCGACTTCACCACCTCCCTGGCCTCATGGGAAAGGTCTCCCCCGCTGGGGAAGTGGCGATATCTAATGATTTGTCACAGTAGGCTGTCACTGCGAACATCAGATTCATGAATACCCTGGGGGCTGAGCTGAGGCTGAAGGGCAAATCTTTGTATTGATAATGGTCATTTTCTATGGAAAAATGGGAGGTGTGCCGATGAGAGGTCAAATCGGCAAATGCAGATATGAATCTAGGAAATCCACAGCGGCTAGCCAGTTCCCCGGCTGCAAAGAAGACTGAATAATTGATGATCATCTTTAAGTTTTCTACGGGTAAGAAAAGGTTGAAAGGGGAAAAGGTCAAGAACCGACCAAAGCCCAGCCTTGTTCATTTTTGGGATGGCAAAGAACCTCGAATAGAAACCCAACTCCCTTTCTGACAGAGGAACCTGCTCTATTGCTCCAATCAATAAGCAATATTGTTTCTGAACCCAGCTGAAAGAGGGGCAGACAAGAAGTGAGAAGAAGAGGATATTCCTTGCCTATCACTGAAAGAACCCAGGAATCGCTGCTTATTAACCTCTACTGGATTCTGTGATGGCAAATCTTGCGCCCCTAAGGGTGTCCTGTGAAACCCGACTCTAACACCACTTGGATGTTTTGGGGGCCTAGGCAGAAGAAGTCTCTGGGATAATGGTGAGGCTGTTCCTTGCAGGAGCTTTGTACTCGATTTAATCGGTCATGACAAGTTGCAAACCCTCTTGTGTACTAAGATGGCCAGGGCTGCCTCTGCGGACCTGTGGAGACTGAGTTTGCTGGACGCTCTGTAAGAGCGCGGTCAAGGATTTTTCAGACTGCATGCTTGTTTTTTTCTTATTAAGCTCCTCATCATTGTCTGGGCTGAAGAGCTTGATCCTGTTAAAGGGGAGGTCCAGAACTTTTCTTGAACATAGGCCTGAAACTTGGTGGCCCTTAACAGAACATGCAAATGCAGAGCTGTTCCAACAGCCATGTAGAGATGGTGATATGAAGCCTCCAACACGTCCTGTACAACCTGGCGTGCCTCTGCCAGTACTCAGCGGAAACCTGCCTGGTATTCAACCATTAGCAAAGACTTATAATCTCTCAACTCTCTACACAACTTAAAATGTGCTGCTGTCACAGCTACTGCGTTTACTTGCCTCAGACTGAGGGACAAATTTTGATTACAAAAATTGCCAGCAGTGTCCAGAACACAATCGCCCTGACTTATCAGGCTTTGCAAGGAGGGGGATGATGAGGCAGAAACGTGCGCTTTCCCAAATAGCATAGCTGCAGCGACAATGGTGGAATGTGCTGAAGGATGACCTATTGAGCAGTTGCTCGCCTGGTAGGGAATGGTACTGAATGCCCACCTTCTTGGCAACTGGTGGAAACAAGACTGTTTTTTGCCACAGCTTGATAGCCCCATCTGACACAACTTGCCAAAAGTATATACCAGATTTTCTTTCCGAGTACAGAGGAAAGGACACCCTGATATGTCTTGGGTGTCTCCAATAGTGGAATTCCAATATACTGCATCAGGCCTTAAATTCTGTCTTGAAAAGCCTTTACAGACTCAGTCATCTGTGGAGTCATCCAGGTCTCCCTTGTCTTTTCCTGGCAATCCAGGTAGCAATGGATAACAGTGGTGGAGGGTTCATAAGTGTAGAGGCTGTGGAGGCAATGACAGAGATGCTGGGGCAAAGAAGTGGTAAAGGTGGTAACACCGAAGGGGCCAGTGGTAAAGACACCAAAGAGAATGATTTGGTGTGGGGTGAGACCCAAGACCAAAGCTGCTTCCATTGCCTGAGTTACAGTCACTTGAGGATCACAAGTGAGCCCCGTAGTAGCTGTGGGCTGGGGTGTAACTGGCAAGAGAACCTCCAGAATAAGGCCTGAAATACTGGATCATGGTACCGAAATGTATGAGGTCTTCAAATCCCTTCAAATCCCTATAATAAGCAATATTCCCTCCATGAACGGTCATGGACCAAGCTTGTAGAAGACCCAGGGGAGCCTCCGGGGTCCCAAGTGCTTAGATGAGCCACCAAAGGTGGCAGAACAGGGGGGCACTGCTGAGCCGGTTCACGATGTAAACATGTACCGGAGAGCTCTGCCGTGGCCCAATATATCCTGCAATATTGCACCGACTGGGCGAATGAATCCTGCTATTTGGCTTACCCATGTGGGCGTGTCAAAGATCAAAATTTGCCTCGCTGTGCCCAACTTTCTCACTGTGCTCTGGGGAGCTGCAGTACCTCTGTGGCCGCTGTGCGGGACCAGTGTTGAACCATTGGTGGAGAGCTTGGCTTGGACTGTACACTACCCACCGCACCCTGACTCCCACCTACCAGGACCAACATTGCTGGCGGCGGAAGAGGAGATGAGGCCGGCCATTGCCGCATGTAAGAGCCACTGCAGACTTTATCTGGGGTGGGCTTCCCTCACTGTGCACACCTCAGCCCCTTGTGGCCTGGGACTCAGTGGCGTGCAGGGAACCACTATGGAGATGCGGGAGTTGGGGGGTGGGGGGGGGCAGCTGAGTGTAGGTGAACTTGAATCTTGGGCCTGGGTTCCCACACCTGTCGTGCGTACCTTTCCTGCTCTGCATCTGAGCTCAATCCCTATAATAAGCAATATTCCCTCCATGAACGGTCATGGACCAAGCTTGTAGAAGACCCAGGGGAGCCTCCGGGGTTCCAAGTGCTTAGATGAGCCACCAAAGGTGGCAGAACAGGGGGGCACTGCTGAGCCGGTTCACGATGTAAACATGTACCGGAGAGCTCTGCCGTGGCCCAATATATCCTGCAATATTGCACCGACTGGGCGAATGAATCCTGCTATTTGGCTTACCCATGTGGGCGTGTCAAAGATCAAAATTTGCCTCGCTGTGCCCAACTTTCTCACTGTGCTCTGGGGAGCTGCAGTACCTCTGTGGCCGCTGTGCGGGACCAGTGTTGAACCATTGGTGGAGAGCTTGGCTTGGACTGTACACTACCCACCGCACCCTGACTCCCACCTACCAGGACCAACATTGCTGGCGGCGGAAGAGGAGATGAGGCCGGCCATTGCCGCATGTAAGAGCGACTGCAGACTTTATCTGGGGTGGGCTTCCCTCACTGTGCACACCTCAGCCCCTTGTGGCCTGGGACTCAGTGGCGTGCAGGGAACCACTATGGAGATGCGGGAGTTGGGGGGTGGGGGGGGGGGGGGGCGGCTGAGTGTAGGTGAACTTGAATCTTGGGCCTGGATTCCCACACCTGTCGTGCGTACCTTTCCTGCTCTGCATCTGAGCTCAAGGGACTGAACGTGGTTCTTGGAATCCTGGCTAACGGATTTCGTAAAACCCAAGACCCTCTCGAAATTCTTCTCCATCGAACGGGCACACCGGTTCCCGACGGGTTCCCCGCACTGTAATTGCCAGGCTCCTCAACTATCAGACCAGGATGCCTTACTACAATTGGCCCAAGCGAAGGGTCCCACAACATACAATGGTGCTAAAAACTCCTTTTTTCCTGACTACACAAGAGCGGTCCAGAAGGCATGACAATCTTTCGATGTGATTAAGCGGCGCCTCCATGCACAAAGGGTTATGTTCACCCTCTTTTTTCCTGCTCTTCTCAAAATGCGTCACCCAGACCCAGACATTTACAGATCCTCAGACAGCATGGACATGGGCGGACACGCACCTTGGGCAGAGATCCTGGGGGATGCGGGCGGGGAAAGACGCCGGTGGAATCACCTGACCACCCGCAACCATCTGGGGCCTCTCAGGCTCTATCACCTGGAAGCCCCCCAACCACGATGGGTGTCTCACAATCATCATGGACTACTGCTTGAATTTTCCAGACTTCAACACAACCTGTTGTTCTGCTGACTGGACGAGTCATGAAGGAGACCTGCCAGTGTGAAACACTTCGGCTATGCTGGGCGCAGCAGAGAGGGTGGCCCCCCCTCTAGCCTCTTTATTCTATCTGCTCTCTTCTTCCCCAGAATGGAATCGTCAGGTCTTTTGACACTGTTCTTTTCCTTTCCTTTTTACGAGTGGTGACTATTGAGTGACATGTTCGGGCAATGAACACCTCTTGTTTGGGTGAAGTATGGGCTGGGGCTGGTTGGGGTTTATGACGTTTGCTATGCAGCACAAGTGTTGGTAGAAATATACGAGGGCTGGGAGTTAGATCTAGGGGGTGCTTGGATCACAAATTCGGAGCTGTACTCTTTCTCCCAATGCTGTCTTGATGGGTGCCTCCCAACATAATAAGACGCCTAGGTCAATGTCCTGGAATATCAATGGCCTGCGCTCCCGGATTGGACAGGCTTGGCTTTCTACTGCCTCCAAAGGTATCCCTCAGCTGTGGCTCACCCCCTCAAATTCATATAGCAAGCTTGAATTACATTCTCTACAAGTGCACCACTCACCAGAGTGCGACACATGCAGGCTTCCTACGGATTCCTGAGGTACACCGATGCTTGTTGGGGGAGGCGAGGGGTGGAGGATAACTGGGTAGTTGGGGTTCACAATGTTCTCTGTGCTGCCTGTGATGTTGAGGTGGTGGTGCAGGGGTGGAGATCCACACTCGGGTGTTTGTGGATCACAGATTTGGGGAGGCACACGCCTCTCTTACGGCGAATAGATGGGGACCGCTAGTGCGAATAAGAAACCTACATTGATGTTTGGAATGTTAACGACCTGTGTTCCCGAACTAACAGGGTCTGGTCCTCCAATGGGTATTCCCTGGATGTGGCCCTCCTCCTTGAGACACTTGGCGGGCTCAGGCTGCAATTTCTTAAGGCAAACTAATTATAGGAGTGCGACACATGCAGGCTTCTCCTGGGACTCCCAGGGGTGGTGGGGGTGCTGGTACTTATTCACAAGCGGTTGCCCCTCCAAACCATCTCCCCCCGAAGGGACCCCTGGGGGAGGTTTGTCCTAATTATGGGGAACTTTGGGGGCCACTATTGGCATCCTGGCTATCTATGCTCCCCCCCCCACACACCGCTTTCCTAAGATCTTCTGTACATCATCCAGAAACTCCTATTGTCCCACCAGCCCCACCTGTGGATCATGGGAGGCGATTTTAACAATGTCATGGACCCATCTGTGGACTGTTTCCACTTGAGGGGCAGAGATTCAACTGTGCCCACGAAATTGCATACCTTCACAACGGCGGTTGACTTGTGTGATGTGTGGGGGGGGGGGTTAATGGAGGCTCTAGGAGGTTCTCCTTCCATTCCGGGGTACATGCCTCTGTGTCCCGCGAATGCATGCACACCTTGTTTTGTCTGCCAGGTTTCTGGCAAGGGGCATCTCTGACCATTCCCTGCTCCTTATAGAGCTGGAGAGTGGTAGATTCAAACCTCAGTCAGGGTGGAGACTTAGCAGCTATTATCTTGGCTTCCCAGATATCCTGCAAGGTATTAGGTCCAAGGCTGAAGAATACTTTACACTTAATACTGGATGGGTTGATAGTTCAGTGACACTTTAGGAGGGCTATAAGGCAGTGGTGAGGGGGGACGGGACTGCTATCCTTGATATCTGCTAAGCGCAAGACCCATCTACAGCAGGCGAGGGAGGCTGAAAACACTGCCGAAGAGTTGGATGAAGAGTTTCTCCAATCAGATTCACCTGCCGCACATAATTTTGTCATGGCGGCTTGAGAGGCGCTGCGTAATATCTAGTTGGATAATGCCAGACAGGCACATGGGGATAGGCAGATCAGAATTTATGATACAGGGGACAAATCGGGGAAGATTGTGGCCTGGTTGGAGTGCCGGGATGAAGGTAATAGACACGTCAGGGAAATAATAGACGAGAACGGGGTGGGTCGCACAGATGACTCTGAGATTGCAGAATGCTTCGAGCAATACTATGATACATGATTTCACGGCCCGGCGCGGCAAGACCAAGACTTTCTTAACCATCTCGACAACATTACGGTCCCCCTGCCTTTCCCCGGACCAATCGACTAGCCTAGACTCAGAGATCACTGAAGAGGAGATTGCAGAGGCTACCTCCCAAATTCAATCAGGGAAATCACCCGGCCCCAACGGGTTCCTGGTACAGGTGTGGAAGGGAGTGGGCGGCCTGACGGTTCCACACCTGTTCGATGTGTTTCTCCGCAGCAAGGAAGCAACATTTTTCCTCCGGACCTGGGACAGGTCACCATAGTCGTTCTACCCAAAAAAGATAAACCCCCTACTTTGTGTTCCGCCTACCAGGCTATCTCTCTTATAAACAGTGAATCCAAGATTCTGGCAAAGGTGCTCGCTAATAGACTGCAGCGGGTGACCGCTTTGTTAGTACACCCAGATCAGTGTGGCTTTCTCCTAGAAAAGTCCACTCGCATGAACATCAGGCGTCTTTATCTGGATATAGACCGAGCCTCGATCCTTCCCGAACCTCTAACACTCACAGCGATAGATTTTGAAAAAGCCTTTGACTCGGTCCTTTGGGAACACCTGTGGACGGTATTGATAGGAATGGTGATCAGGGAACAGTTTGAGTGCTGGGTCAAGCTCTTATACGCGACCCCGGTCACCACTGTTCGGGTAAATGGAATAAGATCCATACCCTTTCGCTTGGGGCAGGGTATGCGACAGGGCTGCCCACTATCCCCCCTCGTGTTCACAATTGCAGTGGAGCCTCTAGCTATTCGGCTTTGCACAGATCCAATCTGGGGGGGTTTCCGTTGGCCTGCAGTATTTTGACCCTGGTCAGGTACTGACAGATGGAAGGGTGATTCCTTTTCCCAGTTTACAGTCTTCTTATGGACTCCCGATGACAGAGGGTTTCCACCACATCCAGATTACCCATGCATTACGTGCCCAGTTCATGGACATACATGGTGTCCTGCCCTGCTCTCCGTTCGAGGCCAACGTTGTTCCACAGCAAATTCCTGGGAAAGATACCTCTGTCATGCATCAATGTTTATCCTCTTTCGCTTCACGGGAGCTAACTGAACTACTGTCATGCCGCAGAGTAAGTGGCGTGTCTGGGACCTATGGAGACGGGTCCGCCATTAGCCGTTCCGGCACGCCTTTTGCTACGTCTCTCTGCGGTCTAGTCGTTGTACGAGTTAGTTTCGGAAGTATTTAGCCTGCCACTTCCGTTCCGCAGACGCGTTGCAACGCTAGGCTTTCCTGTCTGTTGTTGCGCTCCATGTGTTATTTCCCTTTGCGGTTTCGTCCGCCATTCTATCTTTTCTCGCTCTCATTTCCTTCCTTTCTGTGCTCAAAACATAAATACAATGTTTTTAAAGCTGCGGTTTTATTTCTAAGTTTTCCGGGCTCCTCCAGCCCGGAAAACTTAGAAAAAAAACCGCAGCTAGTGCTTATTTTTTTAAAAAAAATAAATACCACTTACCGAGATTCAGCTGCAGCTTTCCTGCTCTGGTCTCCGGTCCCCGTCCTCCGCGTACAGCACTAATGAAGGGAAAGCCACCCAGCGGTAGCTTTTGTTTACTACAGCTGGCTGACTTTTCCTTCATTAGTGCCTCAAAAGCAAAAGCCAGCACAGGAGGGCATCCATTTCACAAAATGGATGCGCCCATGTGCTTGCTTTTGCGAATTTTGAGCTTGAATAGCTCAAAATTTTACATAGGAAGTTTTAAAAAAGAGAATGCTAGTATTTATTTTTTATGTTGCCTATCTATTTTTTAAATAAAAATTTTTACTGGACCATGCCTTTAAGGTAGGTGGTCATTTCTTATTGGTTTCGCCTAGTATAACTCAAGATTCTACACAGGATATACTATCCTCATACATTGCTGTTCAGATGTGGCCGGGCCGCCCACAGGCGGTGCCGTAGATGTGACCGAACAGATGGTACATTTTTCCACACCATATGGGCGTGCTTGCATATCCGCTGCTTGGGCAGCCAATACCCACAGACCACAAACTACTGTTGCTGGGCATTTGGGGGGCTCACTCCTATAATCGTTGGGACAAGCTACTGATATCCCCTGTCACGAGGATCTGTTTGAAGCCCAAAGCCAAGTTCAACTCTTGGTATGACTCTACCTAGCCACACTTAAACTTAAGTGTAGGGCGGCCAAGAGGAAATGGAGGGCTTCTTGTTTATCCTCTGACAAACTGGCCTGTCGCCTGCTCCAAAGGCAATATCAACTCTCTGTCCACACCAAGAAGAGAGCCCACATCCAAGCCTGTATCTCTATGGCATCTACCAACTCGGCCGAACTCTTTAAAATCTGCAAGGAGCTGGCCAACCCTGCAGTAGTCTCTACCCCTCCTGTCGCCTCAGAGGCCCTTTGCAATACCCTTGCCTTTCACTTCATCTCAAAAACCCAAGACATCCTGTCCACCCTCTCCTCTCCTCCCCTCCCCTCCCATTCCATCCTCTCCCCTCTCCCCCGTTGGGAGAAAAGTCCTATCTATGAAAGCCTCATCAAAATAGGTTCATCGTTGTTCCTCTAAAACCATCAAGGACCACATTGACACCATTGCTTAGCTCTTGCTGATTTCTGCAACCTCTCCTTTGCCTCAGGAGCCTTTCCCTCCCCTCTGAAGCACTCTCTTGTGCATCCTCTTCTCAAGAAACCCACAGTTGATCCTTCTTGTCCAGTTAACTAACCGTCCGATGAAGAGAAAGGGACTGAGGGCTCAGAACATGTGGTGCAAAGTTTAAGGCATGCCCCGTTCTCAGCACCTGAAGCCGCCTCTGCGTGAAAATTATTTAAACAGAATCGTGCATTGCTATGTTCAGGCTACAGTGACAGCCTTGGTCCATGGGACATCCATAAGTATAAAGGAAAGCGGCAGGGCATAGGAATAAGACAGTACAGAGGCCCAGAAGGAAATATTACACACCAAGGAGGGAAACAGTAGCACCCCAGTGAAAGATTGTATATACTTAGACCAGAGTGTAATACACAGGTTTCAAAATACCAAGTAAATCAAGGAGAGTCTCTAAAAGTCCAGGGTTTGATGAAGCACTCCAGGGGCCCAGTGGGCCCTTGCAAAAAGCCACAATCTTGGGAAATACCTTCCAGAGCCACTTGTAGGAGTTCTAAAGTTGAAATAAATGACCCACAGGAAACAACAGGACAACATCTGTAGGCTGACCTGTGGTTATGGCGAAAAGCCAGGTGAGTCCCAGTTCCTACCCACAGTTACTCAGAAGAAAGCATTCAAACATAGATGGTTCATTGGAGACCTAGTAAACGAGATCTGGTGGGGGGATTGAGACCCAGCAGCCCCAGAATCTGAACAGCAGAGCAGGATTCGGCCCACAGTGTTAACTAATGGTGTAATGCAGTAGAAGGGGATTTGCAAAACCCAATGACCCTAGACCACGGGGACCAGTGAGGGGGGTGAGGGGGAGGAGTATCTTGAATAACCTGCCAACCCAGGGCCTAGAGTTAAGTACTCGCAGTGCTGGTTCCTGAAAACACTGATCAGGAAAAGCATAACAACCGGGTAAGGGCTTCTTTTCACGGTGCAAAATAAAGCATCGAGTCACCCAGAGACTTAACACTTGAGACAATGACGACCGTGACAGCCCCAAAGAAGAACAATAGTCCTTCACAGGAGTGGAACCACCATTCAGAAGCAGAATCAGTGAGAGAGGAACCTGCACATGGCAGACCCTGGCGGCTCAAAAGGCAAATGTGGCTGACATCCCAACAAAAAAGGTCCCTGTAGCAGGGCAATGGTGCTGGCAATCAAGATAAACCTGACAAGCAAATTTGCCAGGGTGTTAGGTCCCAACATCCTCCCAGGTAGTGGCACCTTCGAAAGACAAGGTGGCAGACTCAGGTGGTAAAACGGCTTGGAAAACAGTCCCAGAATGAAGGCATAGCCTGAGCTCACGAAGAGGACTAGTGGCAGGACAAAGAAGACTCTGGGAAGCATACCCAGCAGCTAAAAACTCAAATTGGACATATGCTCAGACCTCTACATCCAGCCAGTTTGGCCAGAAGAGCGTCTAAAAAGGCAGCAATGATGTGAAATGGTGAGACTTCGTCTAACAGGTAAGCTAACCTGCAGTCCTTCCAAAAATCCAGCAGCGCTAAGCTTAGGCCCAGGATTTCCCCAATATGTCCCTTCATTTAACTCACAGGGACCGGCTTCCCCACCATTCCAACAGGGAGATTTAAAACAAAGCCTATGTTGGAAAGCCAATCAAACTGACCCCTTAAAACAAAACGGCTATGAGTAGGACTTAAAACATCCCATTAGTGCCACAATGGCTATCATAAAGGTACATTGGACTAATAATGTGGAAAATCGGTTTGCAGCCTGGTGAAGCCAAAACTAAACATTACTCAACACCAATCCACGCTCTAAAACTAAAGTAGGATGATATAATCACATGTTCTTACTGATTTAAAAAAGGGATATATTGGCAGTTGGATTTCAGCAGAAGTTCCTTCGGCCACAAAAATAAAGAAACCCAACTCAATAAAGGGGAAAAATGCACAAATAGTAGGTGTCCCAATGAGACAGCAGAAACCCCAAAAATGTAATTTTGCCCTCAAATGGAGTTTAAGAAGAGCATACACACAGGGGCATCAGACAATGTACTTATTTGAAAGACTACAGAATTCCTCTGAGAGTGGAGATGGTGGGATGTGTACAATGCCAAGTATAGTGCGTACATATTGTCACATTCAGTCACACATTTCGGCTGGCTTACACCAGGTTATCCCCACCCTCAAGATGACAGGGTACATTTTTACTTCCCCACACATATAAACCAGCATGAAACAGAAAATAAAGTACCTGTAAATGGCTATGTCTCTTTGTCAATTCGTTTTTTTTGCCGTTGTACATTGCATTATATATATGCAAGAAGGTCATGTATCGACTTGGTGTGGCTCCATATGCTTTACACGACTCGTGGATCATCAAAAACGTTTTCAGAAAATCAGATTCACCTATGAAATGTTTTAATGAAAGCAGTTAGAATGTATAAATGTTAAGCTCAATAAAAACATTTGAGCAGCACAAACATTTAATTAAACTATGAGTCGCCAAGAGTTTCTAAAAAGTAAAAACTATGTACTACACTTATTGCTGAACACAGATGAGCACTACCAAACAGTTTCTCATCCCTTTAGGTATGTGACGTGATTGTGAACAAAATGTAAAGGGTACTCTTTAAATAAAATATGAATTATACCCCTCCAAACTGTTCCATATTTCAATTCTCTTTCCTGTCTAGTAGTATTTAGTAATAATCTTCCAAACTATCAAGTCGCAGTGGATTTCATGTTTTGTACATTGATCATAATAATAACCCTTATTTTCTATTGTCATTTTGGAGCTCTTAGTTTTGATAGCCTTTTGTCAGCACTGGCGCGGAGTACAAACATCTTAAGTAGTAGCTCAATTTCCCAGCATTGTCACTGATGTGATTACCATTTGTGCTCGCCTTTGGACCCCAAATGCCACCAGGTCAGAGGAAAATATGCAACCTATTTTGCCTCATCAGGGTAACTTCACATAACTGGCTTGGAGGCCTACACTTGCTGGTGCCGGCCTTTTCATCAATTTCGAGGTGGTGCTGAGAGCACTGTAAAATCCAGTACAGAGCTCAGCAGTCAAGCATTGTTCCTACAACAAAGTGAATGTGATGCGAATGTTGCCACATATGGCCATGCCTCTTAACTGTCCATGGAATTCCAAGGCTGCAGAGGCAATGACCAGATGAGAATGGATTCAATGGAATCTTTTATCACAGAAAGCCGATTGCAATGTTTAAAATATGATCATGATCCTTCTAGGGCTTTGTCTGGTTCCTCCTCTTCCTCAGCTCCAGAGATCATGCCATCTTCTGATGCCTGCTGGGATTCTTTCCTGCTGTTTACGGCGGCAGATCTGACCTTAGCAGTTGCGGGTATGAAGTCAGCCTCTCCTTCTGACGCTATTCCGCTGTCTGTGGTAAAATACATTTTCCCGCTGCTTCTAACTCAGATTACTGCCGCGGTTAACCTTTCGTGTTACTCCGGGATCATTACTTTTGCTTTGAAGTTTACCATAGTGATCCCCCTTCTGAAGAAGCCACCTCTTGACCCACTCCTTCCTGCTAATTTCCAACCTATTTCTCTCTTACCATTCTTTATGAAGTTGCTCGAATCCTTGGTGTCTCCTCTATTAGTGAAGTTCTGCGAGTCCAGGGCTATGCTTGACGTTTTCCAGTCCAGCTTTAGACCGGGCCGGGCACTGAGACTGTGTTGGTCTCAGTGCTCAATGATACTTATTGCGGATCAGGGGGGAGTGGCGGCATTGATCCTTTTGGATCTGTCGGCTGCATTTGATACCATCGACCATGTCATCCTGATCAGTCGTCTGTCAGCGGCTGGTATGTCAGGTCCTGCATTTTTATGGTTTCGCTCTTTTCTATCTGAACGGTCTCAGCAGTTGCTACTTCAACCTTTTCTTTCTGCAGTTGTGGCCCTGCTGTGTGGGTTTCCGCAGGGCTCTGCCTTGTCTCCCACATTATTCAATATCTATATTCAGCCTCTGATCGTCCTGATCCGCTCCCACAGATTCAGATGCTACTCGTATGCTGACGATACTCGGATCTTGGTTCAGCTTGACCTACTCTACCCTGCCAATGCCACTCAGCTGCGAGATTGCTTACCTGCCGTAGGACGCTGGATGAGTGAAAATTGGCTGAAACTTAATGGAGACAAGACCGAGGTTATGGTGGTGGGTGCTGACACTATCCCTTCCTTCTGGTCGCTGTCCTTCTGGCCGTCTTCGCTGGGTACCTTTCCTGCGGCAGTCTTGACAGTTAAAAATCTGGGTGTTAAATTATCTGCCTCTCTTTCTATGGCCTCTCAGATTAGGTCTGTCTGTCAGACTGCCTATTTTCAAGTGAAAATACTCAGGAAAGTGCTGCCTTTCATTTCTCCTCATCTGCGTGCCCCAGAGGTTTCTGCTTTGGTTCTCAGCAGAATTGATTACTGTAACTCCTTATATCTGGCTCAGCCAGATTATCTAGTACATTGTTTGCAGGTGCTTCAAAGTTCTGCTGCCTGCCTCGCTACTGGTACCCTGTATCAAGAGCATATCTCGCCTGTTCTCAGGTCGCTTCATTGACTCCCAGTGGCTAAGTATTTGTTTTTCAAATTCCTCTGTTTGGTGCATAGGGCTTTATATGCTGCCGGTCCAGATAAAGGGTTACATTAGGGTTAGGGTTGGGGGTTAGGGTTGGGGCTAGGGTTAATTAAGGGTTACATTAGGGTTAGGGCTAGGGTTAGATTAAGGGTTATGTTAGGGTTACATTAGGGTTAGGGTTACATTAGGGTTAGATTAAGGGTTACATTTGGGTTAGGGTAGGGGCTAGGGTTAGATTAAGGGTTACGTTAGGGTTGGGGTGGTGGGCGTGTGGGTTGGGGGAGCTGGGTGGGGGAACCTCCCCAATATACAAAAAAAAATTAAAACGTTACAAGGAGCTGGCCAGTGCCGAAATTCCAGCACTGGACAGCTCTGTGTAACTTTACAAATAAAAATCCATTAAAATGCTATCTTTTACATGTAAAAGTGCATTTCAATTGAAACCAGTCCATTTATATTTTCGATGGACTCGTTTAGATGGAAAGCACTTTTCCATGTTAAAGATAGACTGTCGATGCTTTGGCATTAGATGCTTTGGTGTGTCGACCCTTTGTTTTCGATGCAATCACTATAAACCGACACTGACAGATATATGGGAGAGGACCTGGGTATTGAGTTCAATGTGGGAGATATATATGATTTCTTCTCCATCCTCTTGCAACCGGAAATACAGTTCAAGATTGTTCAAAGGGCTTATTATACCCCATCCAGACTGCACAGTATGGGTATTGCCCTAACAGCAACATGTTGGTGCGGATTTGGAAGACTAGGTACCATGGGCCACATGCTCTGGCTCTGCCTGAAACTCAACTGATTTTGGGACGACGTCTCATCAACTTCAAGGAATTCGGGGGATCACAATGGAGCCGACCCCCACATCATGCTGTTTGGGATGGGTATTGAGGACTGGCACTCAGATGCAATGACCCGCAAATTGATTCACATTGCGCTCTTTATTGCCCGTAGGGCCATCCTCCTTGATTGGAAAGAGGCAAAGCCGCCATCCCAGCAGAAATGGAGCACATTGCTGTCAAAGGTCTGTGCGGTTGAACATGCATGCTTTCGCAGAACTGCAGGTCCCACACGGGCGGGTAAATTCTGGATAATGGCCAATATCTTTATTTAGACTAAACGACCCAGAATGTTGAAGAGACTTGGACACGGCTGGCTCATATAGATAGAGCATTTTCCACAACAAATGTATGGTTGGGGGAAGGGGTAGGGGAGTTGTGGGGTTTGGGTTGGTTTAGATTGTTTTGGTGGGTTGTTAAGCACTACGATATGGCCTTTACTTGCAAGATGCTAAGAATGCTCTCCAATGTGCCTTCAAGCATGCTCACCCATGTGAAGCTTATTTTATTTTTTTCTGTTGTGTTTTTTGGTTTATAGTCAATAAAACAAAGATTTAATTTAAAAAAAAAACAGCCTCCTTGTTTTTGTAGTCTTAGCCTAGTGCCGCTTGAGGAACGGTCCGATGCATTTTGCAATCTTGGACACCTCGAAACCCAGAAAAAAACCTAGATAGTTAACCAAACTTTTGAGGGTAAGAGGACTTTGCTGCAGGCTGCTTTGTTAGGACAGATAAAGTGTGGAAAAGGTCTTTACCTTCAAAAGGAAGGTCGGAAACCTTCTCCTGCACCGCTTTTGTAAATTTGGTTGCATGCAACCAAGCCTGCCGAGTAACATACACAACCAGAAAAAGCACTCAGGCATAAGTATCCACGCAATGTGCCACAGATTCTAATAAGTCCTCAGCCAGGACTTGAAATCATCAAGTCTGTTCTGAGGGATGAACTGTTCAAACTGTGACAGTTTGCTCCACAGTTTTAGATTAGCCGCCACTAACACTGCCTCAGTATTTGCCTGTCAAAGCTGGAGTGCAGAGTTTACAAAGACTTTCTTCCCTACCGCCTCAAAGGCTTTTTCTTCCTTTCGAGAGCACCTGTGCTGCAGAGCAAGAGGTTGCTGAGGATTTGGAGTGTAGGGTAGCCACTGCCAGTTGAAGATGGAAGAGGACATGTGGATAGGGGAAAATCTTCTGATGCTTGCCATCTGTGTCTGGTGTCTATTTTTTTTTATTTACGTGTTGGCCCATGTGTGGCTTCTCCCACACGTTGTGGGCTTCTGCCAAAATGTCTTTTTGAAGAAAAAGACTGGAGCGCTCTTGAGACTTTAAAGTAAGAACCCCTGACAACACTCTGGTTTGCTGCGCAAGAGGTTCAGGAGTTGAAATGTCCAAGAATGCCATAAGATCCAAGGCCCCATCATGAAAGGCTTTAACTGAAGACAGAGGTCCGTCGTCCTCGTCAAGCCTGTCTGGTTTCTCCATTTTGATGACCTTCTCCTAAGGCGATATAGTGCGTGGAGAAGGAGGCGCAGGCTCTTTAAGCTCAGGTACCCGCTGAAATGGAAGAAGAGGCGATAAAGGCAGAGCTTCTGTTGGAGAAGGTGGAGACTCCTGAGGCATGGGAACAATTTCTCCGAAGAGGTCCTTAAAGTTTGCCCTCATTAGATAAGAGTGCATTAGAGATTTTGGAAAAGGCAAAAGAACGGTTCCTCTGAAGATGGTCTTGGCCATGGTGATGGAACCGGTCTATCAAGCGATGGCACAACTTGTTGAGGCTGGTTGCCAAGAAGGACCTCCCATGTATGGATACACGTAGTGTAATGGGGCTGATGTAGGAGACAGATGTAGTCGGTGGAAGGGGCATCCTCTGAATATTGTGAGAAACCTGAAGGTGTCTCACTTACTAGTCCCCAGGGATCCAGGACACAGCCATTGCTATTCGATCCAGTTCCTGGGGCTGGACCAGTGGGGGAGGATCACAGGGATGAGGGGTCTTCAGGAAGTGGAACACCCAAGGGTGAGACGCGGTACCCCCTTCCTTATAACACCTTTTCCCCCATCATACCCCGTAGAATATTTAGAAGCACAATCCCCCCTCCTCCTTTCCAACACAAACACTTTCTTACACTGTGAAACACAACTGACTAACACCAGAGCCGTTTACCAGACATGTCCCAACAAAAGGGTCAGGTAGAGTCAGGCAATTGAAAATAGCTACACACAACTGATCGACCTTTCACTTCCCCACAGGGATAAAAGGCAGAGTAAAAGAGCACACTTTGAGCAAGGCAAACCGCACGAGAAGCCAGCTATTCCAAGACGACAGTTCAAAAGGAGGAGAGGCAGCAAGAACCGAAAGGACGACAAGAAAAGAAGTGCCCTTGCCCTTTTCGAACCAGACCTGCAAAGCCTCCGTGAAAGTAATCATAAGGCCGGTAACTACAGCTAGCGTGTGGTGTAACAGATGTCAACGGTGCACGGGGCCCTCTTACACTGATAACCAAGACGGGGGGAGATGCTTGCTACCGTGGTACCATCCCTGACTCCAGAGACAAGAAATGCCAAGCAGTTCATCACAGCCGGTGAATCGGAGGGAGAATCGATAGTATACCGAACTGTGTTGAGCAAAGGTTGTAAACAGCAACAAGATATGAATTGAAAGAACTGCTGAACAAAGAACTTGTGTGTATTGAACTTTTAAAGCACCATGGAAAGACAAGCCGCAGAGTGGTCCAGTGCCACGTGGGCGCCCTTTGGAAAGACTCTGGCTGGTCTCCTTTTGTTGAAACTACTGATGCCAGAGGGCCCTAGGAGAGCCCGACGAAAGAGGTCAAAGTGGTCATACAAGGGTCGAGTGAAAAGCCCTTGTACAATCAAAAGTCTTTGACACGCTGAGGAAACTAAGTGAACGTTGGTTACTGGGGGCAAATGTGTACCCGACTGAGGGATGCCTGCGCATTAGGGTGACCAGTAACAATCCTGAGAACATTGTGTGAATAGAAGTATGTGAAACCTGACTGGGGGCTGAGACTCAGATGTAGGTAAGAAGAGAACTTAAGGAGTCTAGTGAACTGTGGCAAGTGTGAACCCGATGGAGGGATGCTGAAAGAAATCTAGGGGAAGGGAACCCCTCTTTTCTGATGAGATGATAGAATCATGAACTGTGTTAGAATGGCTATGTGAACCCGACGGAGGGGTGCCAAGGGAAAAGCAAAGTAAAGTGAATCCTGCAGTGGTGATAAAACAAAGTGAACTGTCTATCTGGCAAATGTGAACCCGGCTGAGGGATGCCTGCAAGTTGGGGTGAAGCATAATAACCCTGTGAACATTGTGTTGACAAGAGTGAACCAGGCTGAGGGATGTCCACAGTGATAGGTTAAGGACATTGAGACTCGTGAAAACTACAGATGAAAATATTTTGAGTAAAAGGCCATAGTGAACCAGATGGAGGGAGGCTAACATTCAAGAAGGATAGGATCCTGGGGTGAAGCGTCATCACCCAATGTTAAATATTACAGAAAGGAACTTTTGTTTTGTTAATTTGATACATCAGGCCCTCGGAAACAAGAGACTTTGTAGAAAAGAGACTTGATCATCGAAGGTCATAATATCGCTAAAAGGAACTGTAGCCTTGTACTGGAGAAGCCCAGGAGTGTGCTGTGCTCAACAGTCCCGCCTTCTCCCATGCTGAAAACGTTGGGGGAAGGGAGACCCCGGCCATAACATCCTGAATTATCATTTGTGAACACTTCTTTCTTTTCTTGTGAACACTACCCCACATTGTTTTTGTAACTTAGTGGTAAGGATTGGCAATAGTTTTTTTTTTGTATAGGCCCTTTTTTTGTGAAGACACCACTAGGGCTGCCTTATTATTATTTGATGGTGGTAGCTTGCTCCAATCTTATTTAGGTTTAGAATAGGCATTTTCCTCTTCCATTTATACAGTTTAATAAACACCCTTGAACTTGTGTCTGTCTTTACTGTTGCGACCAGGAGTTCCTTACAGTATATGGAAAATGTGAATGAAAAGCATTTGAGCCCTGCGGTCGAGGCAGCAATAAATTGGGTCTGCCATCTGTACCCGTCGCCATTAGGTGTGCAGACAAAATGGGCGACCCCGAAAGGCCCGACAAAATGGTGGACAGAGGTGGCACAGGCTGAGGGGCCATTTTGAGTTCTTCTGAGGTGACTTGCGTCACAGGTTTGTCAGAGGCCATTTTCACTGGAGCCTCAAGCAATGATTTAACCCTCTTTGTGGGATCCTCGGCAGAGCCGGTAGATAAGAACTTTGGTAGTTAGTCTGTCCTGGCGCCACTTCAGGCTGGTGTGAGAAAGAAGTAATTTGAAAAGTTGTAGAATATAATTTAATAACTGCTGAGGCAAGAGACAGTAGACTAACTGAAACATTCATGCTTTCTGTCAGAGTCTCTCACTACTATTCACGTCTAAAACATTCTATCTGGAGGTTAAAGAGTGGTGGGCTGTCTAAGGTTTAGGCTGGTAACAGAGGGTGAGTCCTGTTTCCAGGTGGTGATGACTTGGGTATGTTAGATTCTTCCTTAATGTTTCTTTCAGGAAGCCTTTGTTTCCCCAGGGCAAGATGGGGGCTCAGTTCAGCAGCATTGATTGGCTAAGGCTGGGAGTGAGGAAGTTTGGAATCCTTTTCAGAATTCTAAACTGCCTTTCATTCTAGTAACCAGCTGAGCAGGTCACAGTTTTTTAAGCTCCAGCAATCTAGGATATAAAACCCTCCATAGTATACGTAGAAACACTTTGAAGAAGTAACCAGAGAATTAATATCATAGTGTGAATATCGTTAAGAAATAAGTTCCAGAAATCTTCAGAAGCATCGCCTAGGAAGAAAGGAATTGAAGTCTGGTGTAACAGAAGAAGAAAGCTAAGTGCACTTCAACTTTAAAATGTTTAACGTTTTGTTCCCTGAAGAAAAATGAAATTTGTAAAACGTTAAAATGAACTTATTTCAAGGAATGAACTTGTTAGTGTTTTCATTTGAAGAGAAGGATGTTCATTGAGTGTACAAAAGTAAACAGGCGTAGCACGCATGGAGTCTGAATGTTAAGGAAAAAAATACTAATTGAGGCGCCTGGTCGTGCGTTGCCGAGCTATTTACTAACACTGTTTGCTAATTCCTCTCTACCTTAGAGACCCTCAATAACTTTGCTGGATTTTGAGGATTAGAATTTTTAACCTCATGTATTTTTATGTGATTTGAACTCTGTGTTTCTTTTGGTTGTGGAGTCTGACAAACTCCATAGGCATCATCTTTTACATTGTCTCACACAGCACCTTCAGTGCAGTGACACAGGGAAGTCTTTCAGATTTCCCCAAGGTTTAAATACCTTCTCTTGGATAAACTACTGTTTCCAAGAGCAGTAAAGTGAAATTGACTTTACTTACATTTTGACTTTCTAGACCCAGCACACGCTATCTTACAATAGGGTGCTGGAGAGGTTACTTAGTATCCCCTTTGCCTAGCTTCTCATGTAACATTTTTATATTACCCTTTCCTCGATTAATGGCTGGTGGCAGTGGTTTACTATTAACTACCGTGGTGTGCATTTACTGCGGGCTGGGATCGCAGCTGCAGTAAAGTACCCAAGGGTGCCGTTTTTGTCAAAATGGCCCGGTCTTCTTTTTTCGCCAATTCTTTGTGGAAAGGTCCATATTGAGATTTACTCTGCGCCCCAAACCAGGTTGGGTCCCTTTGTTTGCTTTGCCTTTGGAGGGATTCACAAGGGAAGACCGCCTCTGGCATCAGGGTGTCTGGCAGGGGAAGGAAGCGAGGGAGGTGCCCGAAACTCCCTGTGCTTAGTCTCCTAGGAGACAGAAATGCACTCTTAGGTGATTGGCCGGCTGGCTGTCAGGCAAGGACAGCCACCCTGCTGGGTGACTGACAGCTAGGCTGGAATGAATGGGAGAAACCTGCATAGAGGCAAGGCTTTTTGGCTTGGAAGGCAGAGTCGACCACTGGACGAAGGAATCCCAAGAAGAACTTGAAGAAGACGCCTGCTGCAACTCCCGGACCGTTGGTTTGCCCAGTGAAGCCCTGCTTCTGTGCTGAAACTCCAAATTCGTTTCGACTAGAGGAGCCCTGTAAGGACAACTTCTCCCCTTGAGTTGGTGGGGACAATCAACTCCAAAGTAAGCCACCTGGACATCCTCTCGGAGCTGGTTGAACTTCCACTGCAGTTGCTGCAGGAACCGAATAGCCAGGGAGAGGAACATCAGATTGTGTGCGATGCTTTTAAGTTGGCTAAGAGCTCCAGGAAGATCCCCTGGACTCCCAGGAAGCAGGACTGACTGAGCCTGAGCCACCTCAACAGAGTGCTGGACCTCAGATGCAAGGAAAGCCCATCTCAACAGCCAAGAATCCGCGGTGGCACTATTTGCTTAGACGCGAGGAGCTGAAACCGCAAAGTGCCACTGAATAGAAGTTGGTCCTTTTCTGTCGCCGACCATCCTGTTGCAGTGCAGGAGTCCTCCAGACGTCCTCCCTCTTGTCCCCACGACTGAGGCCCAGAAACACGCGATATGCAGAGCTGCACAGGAACAGAAGCCAGCCAAAGCCCCTTTCTACTAACCCAAGGTACTGTACAGTCTAAGAAAACTTACCTCTTGTCGTGTAACCTCACTTGTTCTCTGCTGATACCGGTCTTGGTTGCTCTGTAGAGTTGCTAGCAGCTTCTTTACTTTACAAGCCTAAACAGCTTGTGGCCCTACTTTGATTTCTACTTTTCTACAAAGACTTCTAAAACATTGTGCAAGACTTTTTACCTACCTCTGAGAAGTGGTTCAGCTCACCTAGACTTTTGCTCAATTGACTTTGGCCTAGCCTGGCTCCCTGAATGACTCTTCTTCCCTCTGTCATTGTGTTTGGTCTTCCTTCCAGGAAGGGGCTAACTAACTTTGCATTGTGGGCGGGGGAGGGGGGAATGAAAAAGTACTTTCCTGCTTTCGGAATATTTGTGAGATCTCTTGTTTTGTCCTAATAAGCTTTCTCTTTGGCAAAATCTTAAGTCGGATTCTAAATGCTAACAGTGATATATATCACAGTGTCCAAGTTACTAAAGTCACCTAAGGGTGTAGGAAGTGTCTGTGTGCCACCCCAAATAATATATAATATTAAGAAATATTAAGAGTGTGTATTTTGAAGTGTATTTGTGTGTTACTAATATATTACCCCTTTCTGAAGGCGGCTTATTCAAAGTGACTTAAATAAATTAATAATTGTTTAATCAAGAAACCTTGTGTGTACGTTTATTTGAATACTTGTCACTGTGAATCTCTGTGTACTCCCCTACAGCTCACATTGACCCCTCTTGAGATAAGCCTGGCTGCTCAATCACGCTACCAACCTGTGTAGTACCAACTTATACCAAAGGTTGGGTTCCTATTGCCAGGATGTCAGGTTTGTTGTAGTGCACCCAAAGGGTACTGCATACAATCTAGCCTAACACACTTAAACTTGTTTTAGTACACAGGTTAACAATTTAAGAATTATACTTGAGTTTTCCTTTGCGTTCGTGTTAAGCGCGACAAGAGATTCGCTGGGGGTTTAGAAGAAAGGACCTAAGGGCATAGGCGTACATGCCGCATATTTCATTCAAAAGGAGATTTGACTGAAAAAAACAGGAGATTTCACAGCCGATTGCGCAGAAGTTCCTGGCGGATTCAATATATCTCGATACAAACTTTGAAGCAGAGAAAAGAGTTCAAGGTTCAGTTATAAGTAAGAAAACATTTGTTAAAGGCAGCGCTGACTCGCGAAACGTATGGAAGTCAAAAGCAATGAAAACATTTGCTCTAAGCCCGCGCAACATTTGGAAGTAATTAGAAAAGTTGTAGAATAGAATTTGATAATTGCCGAGGCAAGAGACAGTAGACTAACTGAAATATTCATGTTTATAAAAGTTACAGGTTGGATTAAGGCAAGAAGCAGTAGCAGTAGCCAGTAGCTGCGATCAAGCAACATTCTTCAACAGACATAAAAGAGTTTAAGCACTACAGCAGCAATTCAACCTTTCAAAAGCCTATCAGCAAATAAAGCATAGGCCGCAGGTATTGAAGGGAAGTTGGGTTGGAATAGTAAATCAGAAGCACAATTGAGATACAGAAGATTAGTGCCAGTGATTAACATGTATGTGATTCATTTGTAGGTCTGCTACTGAACAGTCCCTTACCAAGGAAAGAGCAAGAGACGAGGGCACTAGAAGAAATCGGCATTTGTTATTTTATTCACTTCCCCTTTTCCCTTTGGATTTGCCAGCTTGATAGTTGTACCTAAAGATCGTTAGGCTGGCAGGCTTAGCTTAGGGGGTCTGGTGGGCTATCATCACTCCTGCAGGAATTCTCAAGCTGGACCTGACAGAATGAAAGGACCACGTAACTAATCCGGCCTGAGTGAAGATGGAGCCAGAGTTGAGTTTGAGTGCATTAGGGAAAATGTTGTTGGAGATGAGGGAGGATATGAAGGTGGCTAGGAAAAAACTTTGTCTCTTGGTGCTAAGATGGAGGAATTAAGTACTTTAGGTCACAAGACAGATGCCGCAGGCCCACAAAGGTTGAGCAAGGAAATAGAAAGGGAACCCCCAGTATTTTATCCTGACGGAGGCATTGAGTGGCAGATGAGTGCGTCTGTGGAAAATAAGATGATTCATTTAACTCTGGGAATAGCTTTAGTTTCCACACCTTTAGTGCCTCCAGAGAGATTTGGTGGAGATTTGAGGAAATACAAGTCATTTTTAATGCGATGTGAGTTGCACTTTTTGTGTAGACCAGAGTCTTTTCCCACAGGAACTTCTAAGGTGGCGTTTCTGATTTCCTATTTAACGGGGGAGGCGGCAGCATGGCCTGTTCCTTTGGTGGAAAAGGGGGCTGCCGAGTTACACAGTTGGACAGAGTTTAAGAATGAGGTTAGTATGATGTTTGACAGGAGAACGTCATATCAGTGTGTAGATGGAGTTATTGGAATGACGTCAGGGAAGTAGAGAGCTAGTAGCTTATATCACTCAGTTCAGAGCGTTTGTATTTGAGAGTGGGTGGCCTGAGGAAAAAAAGAGCTTCACTTTTTTATAGGGGTTTGCATGGGGAACTAAAGGATGCTTTGGCAACTATAGTAGAGAGACCAACCTCTAGTGAAGATTTAATCTCCTTAGTTATACATTTAGATTTTAGACTAACTGAAAGGAGGAGAAATAATTTCTGAAGGTAGGGTTTGGAGTAGGAGTGAATGAACAAAGGCAGATCAGGTAGTGAAAGAAATAAGGGGTCCTGTGCGTGAAAGTCAAATTAGGCCACCGCTGAAGAGGGAGGAGAAAGACAGGAGGCACAAGGAGAATCTGTGCTTATACTGCAGGGAGGGTACTCACTTCGTGGGTAGATGTCCACGCACTCCAAAGCAATTCCCGCTGTTTGCTGGAAGAGGTCAACTGGTGGCTAATACCATGCAGACTGCGGTGCCACATATCACTCTCAACGTATCCTTTATCTGTGAAGGTAAGCTTAGATGTGGAGGTTCATGTGTGATTGACTCTGGAGCAACTGGGAATATTATGGATCTTACTTTGGCAAATAGACTGGGGGTGCCTGTGGTAAAAGGGGAGTTCCTGAACAAGTGAGAGCAGTAGATAGTATACAACTTACAACGGGATTAATTACACAAATTAATAGCCTTTTGGGAATGAGGGCTGGAGAAGAGCACAGTGAAGACAGTCTTTGAGCTTATAGATGCACCACAGTTACAGATTATTCTAAGAATGCCACGTTTTACCTTGCATAATCCCTTGATAGATTGGGGAAAAAGAACGGTGGAATTTAAGTCAGAGTTTTGTAGAGAGCAATGCACAGAAGATGTGAAAAAGTGGGAGCAGGAAGAGGTCTCTGAGGTTCAAGGGTTGTGTTTGGCAGCAGGTGTAGTAAAGGAACATATTGTAGGAGCAGCAGCTTGAGTCTTGCTAGAAAGTTATCAGGAATTCCAGGATGTGTTCAGCAAACAAGAAGCCTGTGAATTATCCATGCATCACTCATATGACTGCCAGATTGACCTGGAAGATGGAGCGCCAATTCCTTGTGGTAGAATATATGCTCTAACAGAGAAGGAAAATGAGCATTTGAAAGAATACTTGGAGGAGAATCTCACAAAAGGCTTTATTCGACATTCCCAGTCAGCTTCGCCTTTATTTTGAGAACATGCATCGATTATCGAGCCTTAAATAGGATTACTATAAAGAATCGCTATCCGCTACCATTGTTATCAGTAATACTTAATAGGATCCAGGGAGCCAAGATATTTACAAAGCTAGACCTTAGAAGGGCCTAACATCTGGTGAGAATTCGAGAAGGCTACGAGTGGAAGACTGCGTTCAGAACTCGCTACAGATTATTTGAATATCAAGTCATGCCGTTTGACCTTTGTAATGCTCGCCAGCTTTTTAATTTTTCATCAATCAGGTGAATATGTTTCAGCATGAAGAACATGTCAAGAAGGTACTAATCAAGTTGCAGGAAAATCATCTGTTTGCTAAGCCCAAAAAGAGCCAGTTTCACATGGATCGTGTAGAGTTCTTGGGGTTTGTTCTATCTCCTGAGGGGCTTGAAATGGACTCGGCCAAGATAAAGGCAGTGAAAGATTGGTCTCAACCCAACTACAGTGAAAGATATACAAAGTTTCATTGGTTTTACATATTTCTATCACAGATTTATTCAAGATTTTTCTCAAGTGGTTACTCCGATTACTAGACTGCCGAAGAAGGGAATGAGATGTGAATGGAGTGTGGAAGCAGAAACAGTTTTGCAATTTTTGAAGGAGAAATATATTACAGAACCCATTTTATTGTATCCAGATGTTGATCAGCCTTTTTTACTGGAATCGGACGCTTCAGATGGTGCTATGGGAGCAGTGTTATCTCAACGTCAGACTACTGGCCAACTTCATCCGGTGGCGGTCTTTTTGAAAAGATTTTACCCGGCTGAAAAGAATTATACAATTTCAGACAGAGCTTTTGGCCATCAAGGCAGCTTTTGTGGAATGGAGACACTATCTCCTGGGAGGTTGACATCGGGTCACGGTACTTACAGATCACAGGAATATGAGCTTTCTCATGAGCTTTCTCCGTTCAGCAAGAACTTTGACTCCTATACAATTGTGTTGGTCCTTATTTTTTGCCCAATATGACTTTGTAATCATGTTTTTTTTATATAAAATTTTTATTGGCATTTAATTATAACACGGAACAGCACACCCACCCCCCAGGTCCCATGCTATGTATCCTTTCACATAACTCTGCAAGAACTTGTACACTTAATGGCTTCTCTTCTCAAAGTCTGGGTTCTCCCTCTGGGTACGCCCAAACGTAGGGCGAGTGAACCTCTCCCCCAATTCCGCCGTTAAACACAAATCCATCAGTGTCACTCCTTGGTCGGCAAGTCGCCCCCTTCCCACCCCACCCTCTTCCTCAACCCCTCTGATCTAACCGCCCATATTTATCAAAGAAAGGGAGTCACACACCCTCAATGTTGGTCCTGGACTCAGCCAAGAGGTGGGTTAGGTATTCCAGATCATAAATGGCCTGGATCTTGGAGACCCATTCCTTCTCCACCCGGAAATCGTGGGTTCCTCCACAATTGGGCGGGCAACACCTCGCTGCAATGTGAAACATATGGCTCTGATCCACTTCAGGCTCCTCATCTGTGCTCTCTCCAAAGAGAATAAACCATGGAGAGAGGCCCCTCTGAATTCCATCAATCCCCTTCATCCAAGATAGGACCTCCCTCCAATATGCCTTTACCCTGGAACAACCCCACCACATATGGATATAATCCTCCCTTTTCACTGTGACACTTCAAACAATGAGAGTCGTATCCATCCCCCATCGGGCCAATCCTCAATGGGGGGTAATGCCACCTATGTAACAGTTTCAGGGCCTGATGTCTATATTGTAGTGACGTGGTAGAGTGATGGGCCCATCTGCACATCTGGGCCCACAGTGTATCCTCAATATCTCTGCCCAGGTCCCGTCCCCATTGAACTTTCCAAGGAGAGATGCAATTTATATAACCTAGCTATCAGCCCCCTGAACCCCCTCTGCGTGATCATAAATCACTCAAAGTCCATCAATTCCCTCCTAAGACTTACCCCTCACCTTTTTTCAGTCAGGACCCCTTTCAATTGTAGGAAACGGAAGGGCGATAGCTTACACAGACCCAGGACCTCGTCCAGTCCTTTCAGGGACATGTAAACATCTCCTACACATAACTGCCCCGCCTCGTTCCAGCATTGGAAGGACAGAGGTTCCTCGATACCGTCCCTGAGCGGGGGTACCCATATACAGCTCAGCGGTGACGGCCAAATTGTGAGCCACCTATTATCTCCTCCCTCTTTCCATACGGACCATAGAGCTTCCAGGACCGGGTGGCGCAGGGCTCTGTTTGGGATTTTCAGCTTTGGGGAACCATAGCCACTCGTCCAACGTGACTGGGGCCAATACCTCGTTGTCCACTGCCACCCACTGTTTCCCTGACACCGGGTTGACGTGTTCCACCAAGACTCGCAGCGGGGTCGCTTTGTAATATGTTGCTAAATCCGGGAATCCCACTCCCCCTTCCTCTTTTGGCCAAGCTAATATCCTGTAGGAGATCCTGTGAGTCTTCCCCGCCCAGAAGAACCACAACATGTATAGCTTTACCTCAGACAGAAAAGACACGGTACGGGTACTGGCAGCATTTGGAACAAGAATACAAATTTGGGGAGAACCACCATCTTAATAGAGTTTAGCCTCGCCATCCAGGAGAATCCCAAACCTGGCCACCTTTCCATATCGCGTTTCACTGCTGTCCAAAGAGGAAGGGAGTTACCAGAGAAGAGATCCCTAGGGTGCCGTGTCACCTGGACCCCCAAATATTGACACGTTTTCCTCTGCACTGTGAATGGGAGCCCATCCACGCATTTCTGTTCATCTGCGACCCCTGATTGCGAAAACCACCGATTTCCCCAGGTTTACTTTAAAGCCTGACAAATTCCCATATTGTTCCAAACTGGCCAACACATGTGGGACCGATTGGGACGGCCTGGTGACATAAAGTAAGGCATCATCTGCAAGAGATTTATCTTACAGTATACCCCACCTATCGTAACACCTCTGATCTCTCCACTGTTCCTGACCGACGCAGCCCATGGCTCCATCACCAACGCATAGATCTGCGGAGAGAGAGGACACCCCTGGCGTGTACCCCGCCGCAGGGGTAAGGTCCCTGATTCATTCCCGTTGACCACAACCCTAGCTGTGGATTCTGGGTACAGAGCCTATATCCAACCCATCCATCTTAGCCCCATTCCTAGGGATGCAAAGACGTCCCCCATGAAGGCCCAACTTACCCGGTCGAATGCCTTCTCAGCGTCCAGGGATAGCAGGAGCACCCCCTCCTTCTGTACCATCTGCAAACTCATAACATGGAGAGTTTTTTGCATGCTCTCCGCTCCCTGCCTATTTAGCACAAACCCTACCTAATCGGGTGAATCAGTTGGGGGAGGTGCGATTCCAAACGTGTCGCCATGATTCTGGCAAAGAACTTAGCATCCACTAAGGAGGGAGGTAGGCCTGTAGGAGGCGCAATCAGTTAGGTCTTTCCCTGGTTTCGGTATGACAGCCATCATGGCCTGGAGGAATGACTGTGGTACTGTTTCTCGCCCCACTATCCGGTTAAACAATTTGGTCAAATGCTTCGGCAGGAGGGTTTGGTATTGCTTATATAAGTCAGCAGTAAAGCAGTCTTCTCCCTTCAACCTTTTAATGGCCCCCCCAGCACCTCTTCCCCAGTTATTTCTCCCTCCAAAGCATCCATTTGAACCCCTGTAAACTGTAGGCTTGGGGAGGATTTGCCCGGCTAGGTACCGCTGCATGTCCTCCACAGATTCCTCCACCGGCCTAGCATATAATTCCTAGTAGAAAGTTGCAAAGCAGCCCACTATGTCCACCCATCCTTTCTGGGCTGCATCTCGGATTCTATCCACCGTTCTTTCTGCTCTGCGACCTCTCACCCTATTCGCCAGGAGTGTCCCTACTGTGTCCCCCCTCTCATAGCTGTAGGCGTAGGACTCTCAGTTCCCCTCGCAACTTATTTTCGATCAGTGCCCTTTCACGCTTCCTACAGGCTCCCTCAACAATCAGTAGACCTGGGAAGGAGCCTTTGGCCGCCTTTCACACCGTTGTCATGCCCATCTCCCCATTGTCATTGGTGTCAAAATAAGCCTGCATCTCCTCCCTCAGAAAGTCCCTGAACACCTGGTCCCTCAACAGGGTGTCGTTGCATCTCCACCTATAACACTGTGGGACTTTCGGCAGTCGCCAATTTACCATCACTAATTTGTGGTCTGACCACATAACAGCCTCTACCCCCGGGGACCCAACCTCACCCTCCTGTTCCCTAGGTATCAGCAGAAGGTCAATCTTTGTGTATGACTAATGCAGACGGAGAAGATCGTGTAGCCCTGAGGCCCCAGCCAGTACCTTTGCCATACGTCGACCCAAAAATGATCCTGCAGAAGATTCCGCAGGGCGAGATTATCTCTTGCCACCCCTCTCATCAGCAGTCCCTTTGCAGAGCACCAGTCCAACTTGGGGGTCTTATATCAAATTGAAATCCCCCCCCAGAAGCATCGCTCCCTTCACCCCCCCCGTCCGTCGCCTTGAACACCTGACGTAGGCACCCCACCTGACCCACATTGGGTTCATAGTGGGTGGCAAGCGGGATCAGTGTTCCTTCGTACGTACCCTTTATGCACAGAACCCTTCCCCGAAACCACTCTTAACCTCAATCCCCATGAGACTGAACAACTTGCCCAGCAATATACCCACCCCTTCCTTCTTGGAGGTTTTGTGAGGACCAAAAATTCCTCCGTATCTCTTTACCTTTTATCGGCGACTCGCCCCTTATCGATAATGTGTCTCTTGTGGAAAGAGGACCAGCAGTTTCTGTTTGCGAAACATGTTACTAGTCAGAAATCGTTTGTTTTGAGATTACAAACCCTTGAAGTTTAGCCTACCAACCATCCCCTCAACCATTTTCCCTTCTCACCCATCGCCCATTAGCCTTCTTGCGTCCCGTAAAGCTTGAAGCCTCTTCAGCGCACGGGTTCCATAGCATGTATCGCCCCCACTCCCCTTCCCACCGCCACCCACCCCCACCCTCTCCTCCCGTCACACCAACCCCCTACCTAGATCGAGGCGTCCGACCCCATCCCCCAGTCACGCTGGGAAAGGTTATCGGACCATTGGGGACTCGTCCACTGCCATGGACATGTTAAACAGTCTTTCCCGTTCTTATCGCACCAACCCTTTTGGAGGAAGATATGAGCCCCACCGGTTCCTAAACTTGACCCCAAATCGGGTCCCCCAACTCCCGGATCCCCCCCACCAACTGTGTGCCTTCTACCCACAGAGCACTCTTCATATTCGTCAACTTCAAATCCCAAACTCTCTCTGTCAAACTCCCACTGTCGGCCAACCAAACAGCCACCATTCATATAATTTACAGACCCCTGGCTCCCCCCTCATCGTTTGTGGATGACATCACCTCTCTAGTACTTGACAAAGTGAAAACTAACTCTCAAACCATCATCTTAGGAGACCTTAATTTAGGCTACCAAGACCTTAATGAACCTGCGGCCATTGACCTCGCCAACACTCAAACAGATCTAGGTTTCTCCCATCATATACAAGAACCTACTCACATCAAAGGGCGCTCCTTAGATTGGTTAAGTGACACTAACTGCAATATTAGCTTACTCTCTAATACCCCTTGTGCCTGGTCAGACCATCACATCATCGCCTTCAACATTGAAGCAGCTCACCTACCTACGCCTCCTGTCGCTCCAGCCATCCCCACTAGAAACATAAAGAACATAGCCCCTGAAAAGTTACTCCCCCTCATCCTCCCCTCTCTCAACAACGTCACTGACTCCTGTTCAGACCCCACTATCCTAGCCGACACCTACAACCAGGCAGTGCTCTCAGCCATAAAATCTATCGCTCCAGTCAGACTTAGGAGACCCAAACAGCATGCGCACCTCAACGCGTGGTTCACACCACAGGTCAGAGTGTTACGCAAAGAGAAACTTAGCGCAGAGGCAGTTTGGAAAATTCACCCATCTGACATCCACAAGGACAGTCTCTTCCTAGATACTCTCAACTACAAAGAAGCCATACTCCAGGCCAAAAAAGAATCTTACAATAACCGTATTCTGTTAGCACAATCGAATACTAAGGAGCTATTCAAAATCCTCAAGGAACTTGAGACTCCTGCAGCACCCCTCCCGACTCTTGCACTAAAGATAGCAATTGGTGCAATAATATACAAACAGCACTCTTGGGCAAAATTGCAACCCTCCAAAACAAAATCAGAGTTAAACAACAGTCTCTACAGTCAGACCAACCTCTGACCATCCCTACAGCAAATGCCGGCCAAACCAACTTGACCTTCAAACCATTCGCCTTCTCCCCTCTCACCACCCTTGAAGTAGAAGGAATCATAAACAAACTTAAATCCTCTAACTGCCAAGGTGACCCTTGCCCGGCACCTATCATCAAGGCAGCCGCCCATGACTTAGCCCCATTTATCACAGCTTTCATAAACGCCTCGTTCAAAACTGGCATAATCCCTGACAACCTCAAGGACGCCTAGGTGATCCCACTACTTAAAAAACCATCCCTTGACCCTAACATTCCGACCAACTTTAGACCAATCACTACGGTCCCGTTCCTGCTCAAGATCCTAGATCGTGCAGCATACCTTCAGATCCAAGACTATCTTGAATCTAACAATCTCCTGGGGCTAGGACAATCAGGCTTCCGTCCCAAACATGGAACCGAAACAGCCTTGATTGACTTGAAAACTCAAATGGAGACTCTAAAGGACAATGGGAAGTTAGCGCTACTCCTCCTCCTTGACCTGTCCGCGGCTTTTGACCTGGTTAACCACCAAATTCTCTGCCAACATCTCAAATCTGCGGCTTACTTCTCGGACTCTGCTAATGCTTGGATCCATTCCTTCCTAAGCAACAGGTCCATGCGGGTCTCCTCGGCCACTGCATCGGCTGACCCTGCTCCTATCCACTGCGGCATCCCCCAAGGCTCTTGTGTATCACCTACGCTTTACAACGTATTTACCAAACCCCTTTTTGATGTGCTCGACTATCTTGGTGTCTCCTACACTAACTATGCGGATGACACCCAGATACTCATCCCCATCACTGGTGACTACACAGCTGATACCAAATCCTTAAATGACGTCTATCTGGTCATCCAGGCCTGGATGGCACAACACGGATTATGTCTAAACAACGAGAAGACTGAGCTTCTATTACTCGGATCAACTCAGCGTCTCAACAAACTGGACCAAGCCTTCAAATCTTTTACCATTGACAGTAATGACATCAGGGTCTCTAAAGATACTAAAACTCTAGGTGTTTACTTGGACTCTGCTCTATCTCTGAACAGACAAACGAATGCAGTAAGATCAGCATCAGCTTATACCTGTCATGATCACTGCTTCCAAGGAGTCAGGAACAGCCCAACGTCCTTGGAAGCAGGCCCCTAACCGTTATCTTAGGCACCAGCCGGTCCCCACTGGGACCTTTTGGACCTTGTCCTGGCGCCGGTGGCACCAGGCTCATCAAAGCCATCGGTCCGGGTACTGGAAGCGCCGGGCTCATAATATGTATGAAGATGCTTGGGTGGACTTACCTGCAGCAGACCATGCTGCTTACTTACCAGCCACATAGGAATCCTCTGTGAACAGGAACTACTTTCTTACCTGGGTGGGGCAAGCTCCACTCCCTGGATACAACACAGGAACTCTTCTGGAACTGGAACTCTTTTCTTACCTAGGCGGGGCCGTGGAGGAAGACGCCTCATCACTCCAAGGCTATTTAAACCACGCCCGATTGAACAAACGTGCTTCGCGTTATTCTGCATCTGCAGCAGAACGCTCACTGAGTCTGTTCCATCCTTTCTTCCTTCCGATCCTGAACCTGCAAGAACAATACTTACCACTCCTGTATCCAGTATTCAGCAGCACCTGCAAAGACAAGAAACAACAGGTTAGCACTGCAACCTTTACACGCAGCGCTTTCCTCACCTGATCCATCGGCAGCGAACATTTCTTCACGCTGCACCTCCGCCTGTGAAGACAAAAGCATTGTTATTACTTAACGGCACTCCGCGAATTCCGGATTTCTTCAACGCTGCAACCCAGCATCTGAAAGACAAACGAAGAGACATTAGACAGGTATTTACTCACGTCCATCGCGCTCGCCACAGTAGAACGCCTGCAAATACTCCGGAGTTTTCCAGCATCTCTTCAGCACGAACTCACAGCTGCAAGGGAAAAGAGACAGTTAGAGCGCTTGCATTTACTTACGCATTTCCAAGCGCTTCATTCCAAAGCTCTGGCTCCAACTTCGGCTCTCTTCACACCATCTCCTATCTCAAGAGCCCTGCAAGACAAATAGGAAAAAGCATTATACAGAGTCCTGTTCTATATTAACGTGCCCACGCACCTAAAGACTAAAAGGACTAAAAAGGTGTCCAGAAACTCACTGCTCGTGCAGTTGACGATGGTAGCGATCCTCTGATGTCAAGAGGCCTATGTTTCACCAGTGAAGGAACTGGCAACGGCACCCTGCACCAGACGCAGATGGAGAGTCCAGCATTCACCTATCTAAGGTGAGCACGTTGACCTGGGGGCTCTACGGAGAACCTAAGAAGAGAGAGAGGGACATTCAACAACCCAGATCATTAACCCCCATATTCTTTCACCTGCAGAAAACTCACTCTTCGAGTTCGACACACAGTGCGAAGAGGTTCGGCCCCAGAAGCAAATCGAGTCCTGCACATCACTTTTCGGGTCACAGACACCTTCCTGCCAAGACCAGCGCCTCCGTGGGAATCAGGTGAGCGTTACAATACCTGCAAACTTATTACCGCCTGCAGACCTTTCCTGCACCCCCAGAATTGCATCACCCTTGCCAGAACACTCATTATGTCTAAAATCGACTACTGCAGTGCCCTCTACTTGGGGACTAGCCAATCTAACATCAACAAACTGCAAACTATCCAGAACAATGCCACAAGGGCAGCCCTCAATATCACCAGACGTTCTCATATCTCCAACGTCAGATCTGATCTACACTGGCTCCCGGTAATACAAAGAATTGCCTTGAAAACTCTAGCCTTGACTCATAAATGCCTGGACAACAAAGCCCCACCCTACCTCTCCTCTCGTCTCACACTACACACCTCCACACGACCAACCAGGTCAGCCCAAACTCACAGCCTCATCTTGCCTAGGTTCAAACTCCAAAAAGCAGGTGGGGTGAGCTTCCCTGTCCTAGCCTCCAAACTTTGGAACTCATTGCCGGATCCCATCAGAACTGAGCCCTCGTTCCAAACCTTCAAGAACAATACCAAATCTTGGCTGTTCACTCAGAACGCGTGAAGCACCCGCACTTAGGCTTTGCTGACTTGTAATATACTGAATTTGTGTATATTCCCCATAATGTACTCTTAATGTATATGTGCAAACTGTATATATTGTAACCTTGTAGCTAAGAATATGCGCCCATGTGTGCATACTGTATATATTGTAACCTGTATCTAAGATTATGCGCCCGGTTGCGCTTTACAAATAAACTAAACCTAAACCAAACAAACTGTACAGCTGACCACCCTCCTGTCAGCTAGAAACACTGCAACTCATCTCAACTCAACTGTAACCTCCCCTTCTGAGAGTGTCTCCATCGAAGCCCTTAGATGCGGTCGGAGTACCGCACAGAGGATGAAGGTATTCAACTTAGTCTTGCACTTCACCCCTTCACGTGTCATTATTCCGTGGAGGCGGGGTGTTCAACTGCTGATACTTCCGGCCTCCTTTCACCCTTCGCTTTCCTCGCAGCGATTCCGGTCCCCTGGGTCCCCCTCCCGACTAGGATCCAAGTCCCTGCCCGCCATGCTCCGAAGCAGGACCCTCCCGGCTGCCGACCTAGTCTTCCATTACTCATTGTATGTCCTCTTCAGACACCACCAGATGATTGTCTTTCTCCTTCCCACTAGAACACTAGTGAGAAGGGGTAGCCCCAGCAGCATTTCATCCCTCTTTCCTGCAGCCACCTCGTTAGGGCTCTGCATTTCTTTCGCCGGAGCAGCGTGTGGTCCGAGAGGTCTTGAAAAATGGCGACCTTTGAGTCACCATAGTTCATTTCCTTGAAACATTTTGCTTTCTCGAGGATCCTCCCCATATCTCCATAATAGTGCATGTGTGCTAGGACGGAGCGAGGGCCCCGGGCACCTCTGCCAGCCCGGTTTACTCTATCGAGACCTTTTCACCTTCCTCCGTTCCTAGGACCATTTTTATTATGTCTTGCACCTTACGTTCCAAGCCTGCCAGAGTTAAGCCCCCACCTCCAGCAACCCAAAGATCCAGATAGTGTTTTGTCTCTCACAATTTTCAATATCATCCACCTTGAGGCAGTGCTCCTCCTCGCGTCTTTCCATTTCCATGAAAGCGGGCTTCCATCTGTGTTTCCAAAAGCCCGGCATATGTTTGGTTAGCCTCAAACCCATCCATTCTATCCTCAAGCGTGGTCACCTTAGCTGTGAGGTCTGCCAGTTTTGCCCCCATGTTTGTTCTCATACCTCTAATTTCTTCCAAGATTGTCTGTATGTCCGAAATTATGAAGCCCAGTTCAGACGGTGGTGTAGGTGCTCCCCCCGCCTCCATCGCAGTATCTTCTGTGTGGAATTGGAATTTCGCCAACGTCTCCTTCCAGCTAATAAGGCTTCCACTCCCTACCTTTTGCGCTCACGAGGAGTCTCAACTTTGGCTCTTCTAGTTCATAAGCACCTTCACCATTGCCAGATCTTTCTATGGGGCTAGACCACCCCTGGACACTTCCACTACCCAAAGCGACATCCAAAGTTATTTGGAGAGGGGTAGAGGGGCTGGCAACCCCCAGACAGAGCTGCGTTGCACAGGGGTTGCAGTATGGGCTTCACACTTCAAGGATTGTCTCCAGAATGAGCTTATGCGCCCCTTCAGATGGGCAGCAGGGGTGTCGGTCTCAGTGCGGGTAGTCCCCACCTCTCACTGCTCCCAGAGCGACTTTAGTCTGTTATTCTCGTAAGGCCAGGGGATATCCATGGGCAAGGGGCCGCCTGGTCACCGGCTTCCAGGGCCCAGTCCCCCCCCCTCTTCTATATAGTTAACTGTCGCTGCTTGGGATCCGGCTCCGCTGCGAGGCACCGCCCACCCCCAGCCAGCCTCAGAGCACAATCAGGTTCTTATGGGCCCTAGGCCCACTCTCCACTGCACTCTGGGTGGGGCGTTGATTCCTCTCTTGCAGGCGGCAGCTCATAGGTGCTTGAGAAGGCTGCCCGGGGTGGGGGCGCGGGGTCCCACACCTCTGGCCCGACTCAGCGTATTGCCAAACGTCACCAATGTCTCCTAATGGGCTCACGGGTTTCCCCCCTCGGTCCGCGGGTGGCGTTGCCCCCGTGATCCTTCTCCTTCCAAGATTAGTATGTGGGGCGGGGGGGCCCCACCCCGAGTAGCTGGGGCACTCACTGGTAGAGTCTCTGTTGCTTTAGCTTCACTGGGGAGTGCCGCGTGACTGAGGTCTTATGGTGCCCAGGCCTCCTCTCCACTTCGGCGCGGACCGCTCCTCCAGAACCCCCTGCAGGCTTGGGGTTTCTGCTGCCCGCTCACCCTCCTCGCGGCATCCAACCACACTGTCCTTTGCCTGCCGGAGCCCGCTTTCCCTGCTGCAGACAGTGTAGGGCTGGGGAAGCTCCCACGTCGGCCCCGTTGGTGATCTGCAGTGCTGGTGGGGGCCTCAACTCCTCACCTCAAGCTACCCCCCCCAAGCAGTTTTCTAGGGCTTCTGATGCACCGCCACCAGCCAGGGGACCTCTGCAAGCACGGTGCTGGCATAGCCCCGATGCCCAGAGATGATTCTCGCCCAGGACAGAGCCAACGGGGAAGCGCTCCAGCCCACGCCAGGTCCAGTTCGGGGCTCCCAGGCCACCCCCAGTCATCGCTCTTGGACCCCCCCCCTGTATGGGTGGGGCTCCAACTTATAGACTGCTACTCCGTAGGTGATTCGTAGACTTCTAGTCACACAAACTCCACATTGACTTCACGGCTGGGGACGGAGCTCTGCGTTCAGGCAACCATCTTGCCTGCGCTCCCTGGTGGCCTCCTGTAATCATGTTTAAACCAAGGCGTCAGAATGGGAAAGCAGATGCTTTATCCCGATGTATTACAGGAAGTATAAAGAATGATCCTTGTGCACCAATGCCATTGTTAGCGGAAAGGAATTTCATTACAGATGTGCAGAAGGGGAAGGATTTTCGTGAGTGAATTCAGCAACAGATGTCCGTCGAAACAACTTTTGGAATGGGAAGCCGAGGATCCAGTGCTCATTACGGAAGGTTTACCATACATGGATGCAAGATTGTATTTGTCTTCACAGGATTTACATGAAGAAGCGCTGAGGGCCTGTTATGATTCACCGTTAGCAGGACATCCAAGATTTAAGAAAACTCTGAGATGTTGCGAAGAGAATTCTGTGGAAGGGAATGCGAGAAGACAGATAATTACGTCAAGACTTGTGAGATTTGTGTTCGATCATCAGAAAGCTGCAGGATTACTTGCGCCCCTTCCAGTTCCGCCTTTACTGCACTATATTATAGATCTATCACCGGATAAAGGGTGTTCGACTATACTAGTGGTGGTGGATGTGTTTTCCAAGGCAGAGCATTTTATTCCTATTAAGGGGGCCGCTACAGCTACGTCATTAGTACAAGCATTTTCACAGAATGTGGTGAAACTGACTCAGGTGATTTCCGATCAGGGAACTCAGTTTGTCTCCAAATTCTGGCAAGCATTTACAAAGGAATTGACAATTGAGATAAATATGACTACCAGTTATCATCCCGAGGGAAATGGTCAGAATGAGAGGGTTAATCAGAAACTGGAAAAGTACATACAGCGTCATCTGAGTTCAGATGAAGGATTGCTAGAAATGTTATGGTTAGCAGAATTCTGTTACAATAATACTGCAAACGATTCAACTTCTATGTCACCATTTTTTGTGAACCAAGGATTCCATCTGCGTTTTCTAACAGGGGTGGTTTTGGAAGAGGCGGAGGTTCCAGATGTTGAGAGTAGGTTAAGAGCTATCGAGTCGGTTAAGAGCTATCTGGCAGAATCTAGAACGGGCAGTTCAAACTTTAATGAAAAGTAAGTAAAGCTACAGGAATTTTGCGGATAGAAAATGTACAAAGGTTCCAGAATATCATCTACGAGATCAAATGTGGTTGTCTACCAAGAATCTAGAATTGAAAGGGAAGAACAAGTTTAGTCCCCATTACATTGGACCATTGAGGTAGAACATGTTTACTCACCAGTTACAGTTAGATTGAAATTGCCACCAGGATTAAAAGGTGCACCCTACATTCCATGTAAATTTGTTAAAGATCTGTAGGAAGGACACAAGTATTTGTGGGGTTCCAGGTCCAGTGTTTTCTGATGATGAAAATTAATATGAGGTTCAAGCCATACTAGGTACAAGAGTGGTTCGAGGGAGACTGCAATATTTGGTGGATTGGAAGGGTTATGGGCTGGAGGAAAGATCTTGGGACAGAGTTGAGAATGTGCATGCTCCCACATTGGTTAGACGGTTCCATCAGTTACGGCCAGAAAATCCAGGCCCCGAGACAGGGCATTACGGAGGGGGTACTGTCAGGGTCTCTCACTAGTATTCACATCTAAAACATTCTATCTGGAGGTTAAAGAGTGGTAGGCTGTCTAAGGTTTAGGCTGGTAACAGAGGTTGAGTCCTGTTTCCAGGTGGTGATGACTTGGGTATGTTAGATTCTTCCCTAATTTTTCTTTCAGGAAGACTTTGTTTCCCAAGGGCAAGATGGAGGCTCAGTTCAGCAGCATTGATTGGCTAAGGCTGGGAGTGAGATAGTTTGGAATCCTTTTCATAATTCTAAATTGCCTTTTATGCTTTTCATTCTAGTAACCACCTGAGCAGGTCACAGTTTTTAAGCTCCAGCTATCTGAGATATAAAACCCTCCATAGTATAAGTAGAAACACTTTGAAGAAGTAACCAGAGAATTAATATCATAGTGTGAATATAATTAAGAAGTTCCAGAAATCTTCAGAAGCATCGCCTAGGAAGAAAGGAATTGAAGTCTGGTGTAACAGAAGAAGAAAGCTAAGTGCACTTCAACTTTAAAATGTTTAACGTTTTGTTTCCTGAAGAAAAATGAAATTTTGTAAAAAGATAAAATTAACTTACTTCAAGGAATGAACTTGTTAGTGCTTTCATTTGAAGAGAAGAATGTACATTAAGTGTACAAACACGCAATTTAAAAACACTAATTGAGGCTCGCGGTCGTGCGTTGCCGAGCTATTAACAAATTAAACATTATACTTTTGAGTTTTCCTTTGTGTTTGTGTTAAGCGCAACAAGAGATACGTCATGGGTTGAATAAAGGACCTAAAAGCATAGGCGTACGTGCTGCGAATTTCGTTCTGAAAGAAGATTTGACTGAAAAAAACAGTAGATGTCACAGATGTGCCGGCAGCTTCAATATATCTCGATACAAACTTCGAAGCTGAGAAAAGAGTTCAAGGTTCAGTTATAAGTAAGCAAACATTTGTTATAGGCAGCACAGACTCATGCAACATGTGAAAGTTTAAGAAACAGAAACATTTGTTCTAAGTAGTGCAGGCTCACGCAACAGTTGGAAGTAATTAGAAAAGTTGTAGAATATAATCTAATAATTGCTGAGGCAAGGCACCGTAGACTAACTGAAACATTCATGTTTATAAAAGTTACAAGTTGGATAAAGGCAAGAAGCAGTAGCAGTAGCCGGTAGCAGCTATCAAGCAGTATTCTTCAACAAAGACGTCATAAAAGAGTTTTAAGCACTACAACAGCAATTCAACCTTTCAAGAGCCTATCAGCAAAGAAAGCATAGGCAGCAGGTATTGAATGGAAGTTGGGTTGGAATAGTAAATCTGAAGTACAGTTGAGATACAGAAGATAAGTACTACTGAGTAACATGATAACATGTTTGTAATTCATTTTTAGGTCTTCTACTGAACAGTCCTTACCCAGGAGACGGGGGCATTCGAAGAAATCTGCATTTGTTATTTCATCCAGTTCCCCTTTCCCCTTGCGTTTGCCAGCTTGATTGTTGTACCTAAAGATTGTTAGGCCGGCAGGCTTAGGGTTTCTGGTGGGTTATCACTCCTGTAGGAATTCTCAAGCTGGACCTGACAGTTTCTGGGGGTCTGTCGTACAGGTGGCCAGGACACGGCCATCGCTTTTGGATCCAGTTCCTAGGGATGGACCAGTGCGGGAGGATCACCTGGGTGAGGGGTCTTCAGGGAGTGGGAGACCAGATGGCCAGACGCAGTATCCACTTCCCTGTAACACTGTTACCCCATCCTATCAGATAGGACACTTAGGAACTCACCCCCACCTTTTTCCCCAAGACGAACACTTTTTCACTGACATCTCGCTAAGTTAAACAACAGATTAACACTCGAGCCCTATACCCGACATGTCCCAATACAATGGTCAGGCGGGGTCAGGCAATTAATGACCATTACACACACCTGACATTACACTTCCCCATACAGATAAAAGGCGGAACATGAGAGCACACTATGAGTGACGTCAAGCACAAGAGGAAGCAGCAGTTCCAAGAAGGCAGTTTAATACAAGGCAAGAGACAGTAAAACAGAAGGGGATCGCAAGGAGGGAAGTGCACTTGACCTTTTCGACAGGGAACCTTTACTTTCAAGTGCTTTCGAGAAAAGGAAACGCAAGACCAGGAAACAAGACTCACAAATCTTGCATTGTGTGTCAGGGGTACCCAGGGCTCTCCCCAGTCGATCGTCAAGGTGGGGACAATTGCTTGGCACCGTGGTACTGTCTTTGGTTCCTACAACAAAGCAGTGCCAGTGAAGTCAGCACAGCCGGTGAGTTGGTGAGACTGATACCAGACCAGTCTGTGTTGAAGACAAGGTTGCAAGCGACATTGTCCAGTGAACGCTGAAGCGAACAGTGCATGAAGCATATGTGATAATCAACGCAAGTAAATTTGAACAACAGATGAGTGACTGAACTTTGAATCCAAAATACGATCCCTTAGAGTGGTCCAGTACCGCGTGGGTGCTCATACGAAAGTCTCTGTAAGGTATCCAACTGAAAGGTGCTGAAAGTGCAAAAGAATTGTGAATCGAAGTGGTCCTGTAACGGGTCAAGCTAAACCAATTGCACAATCGAAAGTCTTTGATGTTAATAGCGTAAAGAAAGTTGACGACAAAGTAAATTGAAGTTGGTCTGAGCCTGGCGGGGTAAGACTAATTGAACATTGTGTTAAAAGGGATCTGAACCCGGCTCAGGGGATCCGGGATGAACTGCGAGTCACCCGAGAACGAAAATCCTTTGAGAAATTAAATGTGAATATCCTACGAGTATTGTGTTGAGAGAATCTGAGCCATGAGGTGGATCTGAGGTGAATAGTGAATCACCTGAGAAATTGAATACTTGTGAAATCCTTAGAGGAAAATAATGTATTGTTTGTTTGTAGTATTAGGCCCTCTGAAAGAAGAGACTTTGAAAGGAAAAGAGACTGAGCACAGAAGGCCCTGATGCCAACGATTGAACTGTATCCTCGTGCTAGAGATGCCAGAGACCATTCTAAGCTTCGGTGTACTGCCTTGTCCCGTGCTGAAGACGTGGGTAAAGGAGGCCAGAGGACTGAACATCCTGACATTTTGTGAACACTTTTTTCGTAACACTGTTTCCCACACTATTTATATTAAGAGGTAAGGATTGGCAATAGGTTTATTAGTATAGGCCCTTATATTCTGACAAGATACCAATAGTACTGCATTATTATTATTTGATAGTCATAGCTTGCTGCCATCTTTAGGTTTACCATTATAAAGGCATTTTTCAAATCCTTTTTTAAGTTCAATAAACCCCCTTCAACTGTGGTCACTTGTGTCTGTCTTACTGTTGATACCATGCCTTCCTTACACTGGCTGGTGTAATGTTTCGTTCCTTTGAGGGGAACCTCTCAGGTTAATCTGGTCGTATTAGCCACAGGACATGGATCCTTGGCCTTGCTGGAAGTTTTAGCCCCTTTGCGGGGGAACCTCGGGAGTGACCTTGGCCCTTTTAGCCCCTTGTGGGGTTATCCGGTATCCAGCTTAGGCCTCAAATAGTCAGTCTGACCCCTCCCAGAACCGGATGACCCCGAGATGGAGTCACCCAGGCGGGGTGCCCTAAAAATCAAGGTATTTTACAGGGCATTTTCTTTTTTCATCAATGAAACTCTGAAGATGAGGTGTAGTAACGCCATGAAAGACTTCCTCCTACCTGACGAATCTTCGTTCAAGTGCGCACGGCGAGAGCGTGTCGCAGTAGACACAAGTCCCAACGATGGTCTGGGCCGAGGCACTATCTCTAGGCAAAGATTGTGAGGGTCTGCAGCCGCGTAGTGACGTCTGCAAGAACAACACTAGGTGAAACCTGTATTTTCCAGCATAGGCAGACAAAAGAACCGACCGAGGCAGGAAGAGTAAGGACAAGGCGAAGGAAAAAAAAACATGCGATGCAAAGTGCGTCTGATCCAGACCGCGCGGAGAGAAAAGGACTAAAGGGCGATGAGCTGGGCTCAGGAAGGTGGGGCTAAAGCCACAAGCGCTGGCCACTCGTAAAAATAAAAAAAGGCCAAGCTTTTTCTTTTGATGCCATCTAAAAGTGCTGCGGTCCCATCTCAAATGACGGAATATCCCACAATTATGGAGGGGAGAAAAGGGGACAGGACATAGGAGTACATTGCGTCGCCTGCCGGGAGCAGAGGAAGGAAATCTTCAACAATAAATTGAAGTAGTTACGGATGCAGCGTCTTCAGGGACAGGTGCCAGGACATGTCCAAGGAACGGCAGAGTATACTATACGGAGTCCAAATGGGTCAGCAGACATATCAGACTCAGCAGGGAAAATATGGGGGACAACAACAGTTTATCAACAGCAGGGAAGAGGAGCACAGGTTCAGCAAATAGGGGGGAATTGTAACAACCTGCAGGCTCCTAGGGCCATGGCACTGGCCTGTTAATGTGTAATTATTGTAAACAGGAGGCGCAATGGAAAAATGAATGCCCACTTTGACCACAGAGACAACAGCAGCAGGGTGGTAATATGCTGAGCAACACACAAATGCCACAACAGGGAGGACAGGTCCAGAGACAGACTGCTCCCACAGGACCAATGCCCTGGTTTCTGAACTCAAACACCAATTCCTTTGTCCCCGGAGACCTACGAGGGCAGGTGGGTGGTATTCCAATGGAGTCTGTGTTAGGGAGAATTCTCTGTTTAGGCTGAATTTCCTAACCTAGTGAGTCCCCCAGCGGCTTTGCTGGATTTCTGGAGTTTGTTTTTTTCCATCCTGCCAAGAGTGAGACTCTTTTCCTCCCACTCTTGGGCATGTATGTGTGCAATTCCTTTAAATGTCAATGTGTTCTATGGGCTATGGGGTCTTTTACTCCATAGGGTCTCATATGTTTTTCTATGTGTGTTACACCGCACCCTACGTGCCGTAACACTGGGGCGTCCTAGCGGACCTCCACCATAGACTCCATACCCTGGGACTGACTACTGTCTCCCCGGGCATGTAAAGTCACCATTGGCTTTACTAGACCTAAATTTACTAACAGAACTAGTACAAAACCATCTTATTGTGGACTTTCTAGTAGGGGTAATTCGATTACTCCTGGATCTGTTACTCGAGGGGGCACTGTCCCGTCCCCCCTCGTCGAGTTTTGGCTGGTGGCAGTGGAAACTACTTGTTATGTTCAACCCAGGGCATAACCCTATGGGATTCGTCCCATTGTTGGAGATTGATACTTTTTCTCGTTAATCTCTAACGTACCATCGATCTACTTATCTTAAATAAGTTTATCGGATGGTATTTTCTGCCAGAACTCGGTTTTTAAAATGGCGTCTGTGTTCGTCTCTGTGACTCCTAAACCAAAGGTTGAGCCCTTTGTTCCACTTTTGGCGGGCCTCTGGACAGAGACCCTCCAAAGTGGTGCCATTCTGTCTGGGTTACCACAGGGGTGTGGGAGGGGGTTTAGGCACCCTGGACCAGGTTGCCTTGCCAACTCCGGTCGCACTCTGGAGTGATTGGCCCAAGTGGTGAGCCTCCCCGCTCACCACTTAGCATGTGTTGATTGACAGCTAGGCTGAATGAATGGGGGTTTTCTGCATAAAAGCAGGGCTTTTGGGACTGGATCTTCAGAAGTCGTCACAGGACCTAAGAATCCGACGAGGGTAACGCTGAGCCGACCTGCACGACGACACCTCCGGTGGAGCCCTGCTGAACCGACTCACCACTTCCCGAAAACAGAGGAGATCTCCCTGCCGGAGAGTCTCTTCCCCTGACTGGTGGGAACAACCAGTCCCCTTTGCTTTTTCTTCGCCACAGGACGCAGTGGTCGAATTGCCCGTGCAGAGCACCCCGGCAACCGGATAGCCACTACCCCTGTACCGCGACCAAAAGGTGGTGCCTTGTGACGGAGCACTCCGCGGCTGGTCTCTTCCCTGGTGGTGCACCGGACTTCACTTTTCTTCGACGACGAGATCATCTCTACGCTTGGCAAAGACCCGACGTGCATCAACCACCAGGAACAACTGCCCCCGCCGGAGCTGTCTCTCCACAACAAGGTACCGTGTCCGCCTGGCTTCCCTTTCGATCGGTTCGAGCGAGGTGTCTTAATCCTCGCCTTTCCGTTGGGTCGCCTCCAAGCTTTTTCAACGTGTTGTTCTGAACTGGTTCAATCTGCCACTAACAATTTGCTACAAAGACTCGAACGCATCTACTCTAGAGACTTTTTGGGACATACCGCCTTGCCCCTCTCCGAGTGGGCCTGGCCTCTGAACTTTTATGATCTATTGTGGTTCCTGCCTTCCTGCCTTGCATATTATCCATGACGTATTGAACTGTGTTGATTTCATAACCTGCCTATTTTTCTCTCCCGTCCTAACTGATATTAGAGTGCCATCTAGGTTGAGGTATACACCTCCGTCTGAAAATAAGTGATACCGGTAGAACCTAGACTTGTCGAACTATTGTTAGGGGGATTGATCGTGTTCTTCTTCGTAGAGTAATTTTAATTGAATTGTTTGTCGTGATAGTGCCATAGTGTTTTCCATAGATGTTCCGTTATAAATAACTACCTTAATATCTTTACACTGAAGCCTTGTTGCGTGTTTGCTTGTCTTACTGTGGAGAATTGTCCTAAGTTGTATACTCCACATACTGCTCAACTTTTCTTGAGAGAAGTCCGACTGCTCAGCCACAGCTACCAAGTGAATCTGTGTGGTGCAGACTGCTACCAAGTGGGTTCACCGCCAAACGCCTGTAGTCCTAAATCTTTTGCAGTGGTCCCAGAGGGAGCTGCACAGGTTTCCGCCTAACAGTCTAACAACCAGAAGGGGAAGGGACTCTGGAAGCACTGAGGATTCCTGTCGACCAAGAGGGACCTTATGTACAGTGCCAGGTTCAGGGATTACAAGTGCCAAGTCAGGTAGATACTGGGGGACATTTTTTTTAAAAAAAAAAACATTTAAAAAAAAAAAAATCAATCCTCTTTGGGAATTTGCCATTTCTCTTATGTCCCTACATCAAGGGACACAGTAAGAGTGGTAGGCATATCAAATACCACAGTCATACAACAGGTGACTGGCCCTCTTACCGTTACGTTTGGGCGCATCACAAATCAGAATGCTTTTAAGTCCCACCTGTACATTTACTGGGAAAATACATATTGTGCAAAACGAGGTGCAATATCTATTGGACCCCAGACAGGGTGTTCTTGAGTGTACCCTCAGGTAATGGGGAAGAAATGATGGCTACACTCAGGGAAGAATCAGAGAGGAGAGTGACGGATGTAGGTGAGACACGGTCAAAGGATATACAGGAATTTATTCATTCCCTACCAGCGTGCCTCCGGGCTACTCACGAAAATGAGGTAGGATACATACACTGCACAGTAAATATAAAAGTAGATCCATTTAAAAGACTGCCACGCACACCACATTTCCACATGAAGTAGAGGCAGGGCTCACCTCCATTACTGAATCATTCCTGAGTTAGGGAATAATTACTCAGACTGGTAGCATATGTAATACGCCAGTTTTTCCTGTGAAGAAACCAGGGAAGGAGGTATATTGTTTTGTTCAAGACCTATGCGCTATTAGTACCCAGCGCGATAAAATCACTTCCCTCTGGTGGCTGACTTACGAGCCTTACCTGATGGCAACCCCGATCATGCAACGGCATGCAGCACGCTCCCATCTCCGACGGCAATTACGCTCCAGAATGGCTGCCATGGAAAGGGAGACGAGACTACTTCTCCCTTTCCATAGCGGCCACTTTCTTTCTTTACTTTGGCCTCCACGGAAACAGAAAACAGACTACGTTTTCTGGCCGCGGCAGCCATTTTTGAAACTTTTTTTTCCAGCTGCTCAACGCTTCTCACAGCAGGGAAAAAAAACATTAGTATCCTGGTCTAACGGGCTGGGGTACTAATGGCAATAAGCCCCTTGACGGCAGGCCATTACCACCTACGAAAATGCCCCCGGGGCCTTCGTTAAGGCCCTTGCTACGCTTGGGCCTGTAACTGTGGGCCCTGGGGGTATTACCTTAGGCAGTAATGGCCCGCCATTTTGGGGCTTATTGCCACATCAATGCCATGCTGATACTTTACTTTCCTGTGGTGCCGAATCAGGCGACTATACTGTCATGCATTCCCCTGGAAGCCACACATTTCACAGTGGTCGGCTTGTGTTTGGCTTTCTTCTCGGTTCATATACCTAAGGACAGTCAATATATGTTTGAATTCTCGCATAGGGGAGTTCAGTCCACGTGGCCCCGTTTACCCCAGGGGTATACAGAGTCCCCAACTTCTTCTCACATCAATTAAAGAAAGACTTGGATGCTATAAAATTGCCAGGGAAATCAGTCCCGATACAATATGTCAACAATGTGTTAATCGCCTTGTAAGAAGATACAAAGGTCCTGCTAACAGCACTAGCAGAGAAAGAGCATAAGGAGTCCAAAAAGAAGATACAGTTATGTACCCCGAGTGTGCATTACCTGGGACATGACATTATGAAGGGATGTCGGCTGATACCCACTTCTCGAAAAGAGCCCATTTATGATATAACCTAATCACAGAACAGAACACAAATTGGAGCTTTCCTAGGGGCAGCAGGCTACTGCCGGCAAGGGATCACTGGATTTGCCTAAATAGTTAAACCGCTTCAAGATGTCACCCGATTGAACATTGTCGAACCATTGCAGTGGACACCAGAGGTGGAAGAGGCATTTACAAACAGAGCGGTTATTAGCAGAGGCAGCCACAATGAGTCTCCCCGATTACAAAAAGGGATTGCTTTGGCTGTACTTACACTGAAACACGGAATCCATCATAGATCAGCAGCCTACTATAGCAAAGAATTGGACCCGGTTGCGGCAGGAATGCCATCCTGCCTGCGACCTGTAGCTGCTGCAGCTCTGGTGATAGATCAAAGTGAGAACATCGTATTGGGATCACCTTTAGAGGTGGGAGTTCCCCACGCAGTGTTCTCATTATTGAAAACAAAAACACAGCTTACGTTAGTCTTCAGAGCTAGAAAATATGAAATACTCCTCCTAAATTCACCAAACATTAACTTCACCCAATGCTCTGTTCTAAACCCAGCATCATTGCTACCCACCTCAGAGTAGGAAGAGTCACATGATTCCACCCCACACGACTGTGTGTCAGTGATGGAGGTCTCCGCAGGGCATCAGACCTCTCTGATGTAGCACTGCCAGACCAAGATCTCAAGTACTTCATTGATGGGTCTTGTTTTAGAAATCAGGAAGGGCCGGTGGTCTTGGGGTACAGTGTGCGAACCCGCAGAAGTGGTGGAGAGTGGCAAGTTTCCCCAAGTGGTGTCCGCACACGACGCCAAACTATTGGCCATGACACTGCCGGCTCAGCAATCGGTTAACATTTACACTGATTCACGATACAGATTTGGCGTACCCCACAACATTGGTCAACTCTGGAAGCCGAGAGGCTTCATGACTTCAACTGGTACATCCATAAAAAACCGCCCATATGAATTCAGCCTTTTGGATGCCATAACGTTACCAAAGCAAATTGCCATCAACAAATGTTCCACCAACGAGGCACTGGATAATTATGTTAGTTGCAGAAATTATTTTGCGGCTCGAACTACCAAATTGACAGCTACTCAAGAGGGCAATGAGGTGTACATTTTGCCAGTGCACACAATGCACGAGGAAACCTGTATAAAACATTCAGATATTGCCCTTATGCAGGAGAATGCGCCGTCTGACAAAAAGGAGAGGTGGATCAGAAAAGGGTGCCGGCTGCACTAAGACTCTCTTTGGCGAGATGAGAAGCGTCGGTTAGTGGTCACATCTAATCAGGATGCATCATGGGCAGGCACATGTTGGTAGGGATGGAATGACAATACTAGTGGGAAAATCCTGGTATGCACCAGAGCGTGCCACAATGGCTCAAGAATGCTACCAATATGGTGTAATATGTTTACAGAACGACATGGGGAAAAGTGTGCCGATCCGGCCAGAGGCGCATCCTCTACCATATTGCCCAAATTGTGGGCCTATAGATTGATTTTGTACAACTGCCAAAATAAAATCAGTGGCAGTATCTACTAGCAATAGTGGACGTTTTCTCAGGATGGGTGGGAGCTCACCCTTGCAGAAAGGCAGATGCAGTGACTGTCGCAAAAATACAGATTTAGTAATTTGTGCCCAGGTTTGGGATACCTGTATGCATTAACAGCGACCGGGGAACTCACTTTGCTAATAATATCAATACAAAACTGTTGTCCACATTGAAGGTTCAACATTGCCCTAGCCACCCCCAGTCTGGAAGGGGTAGTGGAGAGAGAAAACAGGGTATTGGAAAAACAAATTGGCTAAATTATATAAGGAAACAGGGTTGAAGTGGACAGAAGCCCTCCCACTAGTTTGTTTAGCATGAGAACTACACCCACAAAGAAAATGGGTTAAGTCCATATGAAATTCTTTATGGAAGACATATGAGACTGCCTGTAGCACCACCAGTGAATACTGTACAACTAACTGATGATCGATTGTCAGAATATGTTATTATTATAAGATATTGATGTCTTCTGTCAGTCTCATTCAAAGGCAGGTTCAAGCAGCCCTGCCAAGGGAACCAGACTCTCCAGGTCATTCCTTACAGCCCGGTGACAATGTCCTGATAAAGGTCCACCAAAGAAAGACTGCTCTGGCCCCAAGGTGAAAAGGTGCCCTACTGCGTCCTTCTCACCACCAACTCAGCTTTAAAGATTCAGGGACAACCGGCATGGGTGCGTAGGAGGCACTGCAAATGGGCGGTAGCCCCAGTAGAGTAATCATTGGCTGGCTAATATTGGCTTACAACAATGTAGCTGTAGAAGGACACAATCCTATTGTACACACTTTTCTAACCATGAAAAATGTGACTAATGTTGTGACATTGGCAGATGTCAGCGCCTGGCCGTGGTATAAGAAATGATGTATCGTGCATTGGCAAAGGGGGGACATGTGATCTGAATGGATCTTCGGAATGTGGAGACCTTTGGTATTTATACCATGGCCATCCAAATGCCCTGTGGGGGTAGTATCTCCCTGTGGGTTAGTACCATCTCCCTCTGAGGCTCTACCAAATTGGATGAATGAGGAAGATTATTTTAAATTTCTGAACTCCGAATGTGAAGAGCCCACAGCAAGGCCCCAACCTAACCTTAAAACTAGAGAAACAAGCGCATTCACTAATATACCTACAACTGTAACAAATAAACTGACTGTATTGTATTCCAAACCATCACATATTTCCGATTTAATGCAATATTCATTCTTTTCTTTTTACTAGGGGACGAAACAAAATGGTTTCTTAAATCATGTAAGCATCGGACAGGAATCAGGGTGGTGACAACAAGAAGAGAACTGGGTGGTAATGCAAGTGTGGGTCTGGACTTGGTAAACTTGTCCACGGACCGGGACATCACTAAAGGTGTGGGGGGGGGCGGGGGGGAAGGTGTATAGCCCGAGTCTTGTGGTCTTTTGGTTGTAGACCCGGATAGAAGTTTAGAGGATACAACCAAAAGGCTAGTCCCGACATTAGCGTACTTGACAGATAAAAAGGGGGCCTGGTGGCAAATTTCCAGCCATTATCTGTGGGTGGTTTCAAGATTAAAACTGACCGCCCTGCTTCGGGTTTAAACTATGGTAATCTCATCAACAAGGGCTATTATATTAGCTCTGTGACCCATGGAAGCCCCACAACAAGAGGCCCAGAAGCTGGGAGATTCAAGATGGCCTGCCAACAACTCACTGCAATCTCATTTGTCTGAAAGGCATTAACAGGGTGACACTATGGAGCATACATCTGCTGTATAGGGTGTCACAGAATGGTTCCCAGTTGAGCAGCAAATACAATTCAAGGGTTCAGTCCTGGTATTTAAATGTCTCTCGGGTGAAGCCCCTTGCTATCTTTCCTCGAGAATAAAAAGAACTCCCTTTAGGCGGACTCTTTGTTCAAACAATAGCAAGATGCTATATCAACCACGTGTTCTTCTAAAAAAAGATTGGTGGTGCTGGCTTTAATGCTTGGGCACTTACCAAATGGAACTCACTTCCGGTGGATCTCAGGACCTGTGCATCCACAACCAAGTTAAAAAAAAAAAAAAAAATTGAAAACGCTTCTTTTTCATCGAGGGATACATTAAATGAGCACAGAATCCCTGCTATAACCTATTATACCATAACTGTTTCCAGTCCATTATTTGCTTTTCTGTTGTCCGTCTTGTGAGCGCCCTGTGGCCCTTGGGCGCGATATAAAAACATATAGATAGATCGATAGATAAGGGAAACACTCTATACACCTTCCATTTTAAAGATAATGAGCTAAAATATATCCTACTGTTTACATGGATTCAGATAGTTTTTTCAAAATTTTTATTTGAGGTTTTTGTACATTTTTTTACTATAATCACCATTTTAATTGTGTCGGTATACAGCAGGTTGACAAGTGTATAATTCAAGTATGGATTTGTTCAAAGAAAGAGTGCCACCACAATATAATAGTAAAATTAATAATATAGAGAACAGTACTCACTTGAAGAACATGCACTCATCCTCTACATTCGATAAATTGTTTTAGTATCTATGATGTGGAGGAAAACCTGTACAGCAATAACCTGCAACAAATGCGTCTGTACATCTGTCCGAAGCAACAATAAAATTGACCTTGTGTGTTTGGGTCCATGCAAGATGCCGAGGGATAATGTATTAGGAGTCTGAACAACAATAAAATGTAAACAAATACAAACCTGATATGAGAGATCATGTGAATCATGATAGCAAAATGATCAATTAACCCAAATGGCTTTGGCAAAGATCTAGCGGACTACCATTCGGAAAATTTGGTTACGCAAATAGGTGCACAACTGGTTCATCAGGTCCCTGTTCTGTCCTTCCAACCAATGCATCTCCACCAGTACATCACTGCCATCTTTCTTAGCATTTATCAAACATTTAAACAGGAAATGTCCACCAATGCCTTGTTTGCTCTGCTCTCCTTCAACAGGGGTTGTAAAGACATAATTTGATGCATCTGCTTCCTCCCTGCTGTTGCCACTGATCTCGCTTCTCTGTGAGGGGGTTCTCTTCAACTTTGCAGTGTCTTTCTCCATACTCTCAGAGGTGTTTTCAACTTTGGGTAGTGGCACCAATGCAATACTGGTACTTCCACCAGCAGGGCAAAGGTCACCGCCCTCCTGTGTGTTTGGACTGACTTGTTGGGATTCAACATCTGGTTTCCCTGAGTGTTTGCTGGTGTTTGCTTCCGTATTAGGCTGTTTGTTCTCTTCTGCCATCTGCAATACTTCAAAAAGGTCCGGGGGGGCCCTAGGTAGCTCCCTCAGCTGTCTGCATTCGTCTCTCTTCTTTCTTCTTATGTGAACCCATGAGTTTTCAATTGCTGTCAGTAATAAACTTTTCTCTTCTTTTCCACAGGGGACCTGTTTATGTTGGACCTTCAAATCAGTCAGTATTTTTTCTATCAGCACTGTAACAACCGTGATTTCATCCAAATCAGGTGCGCCTAAAGTGAAGCCTTTGCGATGCAGTTCTTTTATGGTGCTTTCCAGCACTGTAAACATTATTGGTTTTCTTGGGTTATCTAGCTTTCTTCTTTTAAATGGTGGTGCAGGCACAATAACGTCATCATAAAAACTCCAAGCCAAAGCCCACCGCATTGTTCGTCCCTGATAAAATTCTGTGTGGGCAACTTTAGGAACCCGCTGTAATCTGAGCTCTTCTTTTAAAGGCGACAGGGTGCATTTTTTCCCCAGCATACAGCTGTACCACCTCAATCTTCTTTTGAGCTGTAGACTGTCGTGGATGATCCTTTTAACAAATTCGAGTTCCCCACCTTCGGCCATGATCTCTGTGACGCCTCCTGTGTTAATGGAACTAGGAGGCGGTCTTCGTGGATTTCGTGAGTTTTCTCCCTTCGCTTCTAACTGGTTGGCAAAAAAAGGCGGGTTACACATGCAGAAATCATAGGTAATCTCGGATTCCTCTTTCAGTGCATCCATCAAGAGTGTCTTCTGCGGCACTTTAACCACTTTTATAAGGTCGGACAAGTTGTTCTGCTCTACATTTTTCTTGGCATAGTTAAAGCACATGTCATCCACTTCAGTCGCGAGGAAGAACCAGCCATTTAAAGTGGATCCAAGTAAGGGGTAGATGCACGAAGCTCCTGTTCCTATATCAATACCCCTTCGCACTGTTTGCACATCCGAATCATGGTGTCCAATTAGGTCCTCAACCCAGTGAATATAATTCAGCCTTAAAGGGACAGTAGGAATAAGTCTTTCCACAGGTATATCGATCACAAGCCCAAAATCTTCCTTCAGAAGGGTACATGTCAGTGCTCGAACAGCCTCTGGATTCTTAAAATTTAAGCTGACTCTCCCAGATAAGTTCAACTGTACATGCTGCTTAAATTCTGGATACTTCGAAGCCAAAAGTGCAAAATCTGGAGGTTTGTCCTTGTAGCGGTTTCTCGGATGCATGGATTTATTGAGAGCCATCTCCGCTGAGCCAGCAGATCAACTTGCGGGAATAGAAGAAAACTAAAGCCAAGCTAGCCTCCCGCTTCTCCATCGGCCTTCAGTGAGTGGTAGACGACCCATCCCCATCGGGCATGCGCAGAAGGACGTGTCTAGTTCCCATCAGAAGAACGGACCTTAGCAGTGGTAGCCCCGCCTACTCATCACGTGAGTACGAACACGTAACGTCCCCTTCCATCGCACGTCTCGTTTTTCCAATGCACACGTCCAATCTAATTCAGCAAGTATAAAATGGATTGACTTGTCGAGATAACCAGCAAAGACCTGACAGAAAGCAAAGTCGGTTGTATGCAATGTTCTATCATTACCCTGTTGTATATTTGCACCACTGTGAGTTTTACACCGATCATGATGGCAAGTACAGTGAAAGGCATTTGTAAACAGATGGGAGGTTATTGGTGTTGACTGTTTTTAAGCGTAAACGCTATGAAATGCAGATAAAACTCCTACCATTATCGGGTGCTTTTGGACAGGGTAGGCAAAAGCAGACACCAACATGTGGAGAATAAAGTAGTGCACTTTATTCCCACTGTTACTTCCCGTTTACATTGCGAGCATTTTCAAAGGAGGCTCCCGATGTCCTCGTTCTTCCATCCTCCATTAGACTGGCATGAGGCACGCGTGACTGATCGTGGCTGGGTTCTCTTTCTCTGTAAATGAGCACTTAGTTTAATTACAATGTTCACAAGGTACTTTGCTTTAAATCGTGTGTCTGTCTCACGTCCCAGTATGGGCAAACTTGGGTGAAAAATATTCAGGTACACGAGACTCGTAAGCACAAATGCAGCCGTTTCACTAAATGAAATGCGTGGGTACACTGCAAGAGTACAAAACAAGCATTGACAATGCCAAAAGATTAAGCTTTTGTGTTGTAGGGTGGGGGCTGGCCAGGGCCCCCACCGGCACTCACACGCACACAAGCATGCACACCCAAGGGACCACGCAGGACGCATGTGTTCTGCTCAGGTCCCCGGCTCCAACTGCCCGGTGACCGTCTTTATTCACACAGCGCATGCGCGAGCCTCAATCCTGCTGGCGCATGCGTATTAACACCGTGTACACTACCCAACATTTTGTGTAGGCATGGCAAAGGCACTTGCCAGGCACTGCGTTAGTGGTATTAAATGTCCATTAATGGTAGCAGGTGCACAATGGTGCGAGTAGCTGGGCCTGGCAAATGCCTAATACTTATACACAAGCCAAAACAGTTGGCTTTGACAATGTTTGTTTTAACAGTACCTTTAGTGAAGGAGACACTTAAAAATTGAGTGGCTGAAGGCAGACCTGGTTAAGACATTTTTATTACACCAGTAGTGGGTTGATAACTTCAATTAAGTCATTAACTCGCAGAAGACTGCTCTGAAAAAAATACTAGCAGGCCCTTCAAGTGCAAAGGTTGATGGTGAGGATTGATTAAAGCGAGCCCAAGGGGTTCCCATGAGGAGGCATTTTGGGCAAGGAGGGGAAGGAACTGTGTGGGAATGGCCATAGGGATTAGCAGACCATGGGCAGTCAATGTGTGGGCAAATAACCAAACACCCACAAGCAGTGTGTCCCTCCTCATATGCCATTTCTCATTAGCTGTACTTTAATGCAATAGTTCCGGCTTATAGGTGTTGCAAGCAACAGCTAATTGCTCAAACTAAAAAGGCCTTTATATATGAGGGGCTGCGGGTTCCACAAGATAGCTCTGAGTATTTCAAAGAAATTCAAAGCGGTTCAAAACACTTTGGGATTAAAACAAGCAGAGCTTGTCCAGCTTTCAGATACACGCTGGTCTTATCAGGTACGCTCTGTAAATGCACTGATAACTAACTTCAAAATTGTCCATCAGTGCCTTTCAGAAATCGCATCCAGTACGGCAACTGGTTTTTAATTAAAAAAATGCCACTAGTATTTTGTCTCTTCATGTTCCAGTCTTTGCTTACCACCACAGAGGGCTTCCACACAATCCTCTAAAAAGAAACTCTAGATTTAGCTAAAGCAGTTGATTTGAAAGAAGCTGTGTGCAATACGTTAAAATATATGCTAACTGCAGAAAGCGTTTCAGAGCTACTGCAAAAAGCAGAATCCTTGCCCAGTAATACCAACACTGAAAGCGAGAAAGTAGTATTAGAACGAAGAAAAAACTTAAAGAGCATGGAAGACTTTGTGGTTGAACAAAGTTCTTCTCGGGAACATGCCAGTATAAAAGATGATTTTAGAACAACATAATTTTTTGCATGCATGGATAAGATGAGCTCTAAACTGGAACAACGGTTCTCTAATGTCAAAGTAGAGATGATGGGAGTAATTCAGGCGTGCAGTCCACTTTCCCCAAACTTACTATCTGAGGATTTAAGGGAAATTGTAAACCATTACAAAATAGAATTTAAGAAGCACTTGTAGCAAAACATGATTTTGCTAAAAAGAAACAAAAGTCAAACTCTCTCAATGGATCACGTGTATAAGTTTTTAGATCCTCTAATGATTGCTTTCACTTTTATCTGTTCACTTTTAGCAGTTGTATCTGTGAGAGATCTTTCTGTGTTTTATGGAGGCTACACAATTGGCTCAGTTGTACAATGGGGCAATCTAGATTGGAGGACCTTGCTGTACTTTCAGTAGACAGAAGAGTGCTACAATCGGTTTCTGATGATGCTGTTTTTGATTGTTTTGCTGGCATACACACTTGAAGGCAAGCTCTTACTTTTACTAGTTAAAATGGTAACTGAAGTTAGATTGTGATACTGTACAGTTCGTTAAATTATATTTCACATGGTTTGTTTTCATTGTTTCCTATAGGAACCCAATTTAGTATCTGTGTACAGTTCACAGTTGTTGCAAAGAATCATGGTGGTTTTGTATTATGTATCTTTGAATTTAAATGTATTAAAAAATGGCTAATCTATGTCGGAATTGGAAATGCATCTTTAATTTTTACTGCAGTATGTTCTGTCCATACTGCATTTCTACTAAATGCAACTCACATAGTAATGGAATTAATCCACAAATGTCATCGTTTAAAAAGCTATGTCGGAATTGGAAATGCTTTTCATTTGTTAGTTATGTTAGGAATTTGTATCTGCCTGCTTACAGCTGGCCACAGCTTATTAGTGGTACAGTATTCGGTAGCCCTTGTGATCTCTAAGAAACATATGTACTTTTCTGGTTATTTTAAAAAAATCGTGCTGAAATGATTGATTTTGGCAGGGTTTTTCAAAACATTTCACAATACATTGTATGATTAAATTATGTCTCACAGAGGCCACAAGTGGACGCAGGCAGGATGGCTGCCTGAGAGCTGAGCTCCGTCCCCTGCTTTCGTGAAATAGAGGAGATATGGAGTATTGCAGCACCTGACTCCCGGCAGGAACGACTTCCTAGACGTGGGAAGCCGCAGTGATCCAACAGAGCCCAAAAAGTGAAGGTGTTGATACCCCGACACTGTTAAACCGGGCTGACGCTCGCTGAGCCGGACCCTGCCAGCCTTGCACCAGCCTGTGAAGGCCGTCCCGTGAGCAAGGGAACGTAAACAGAGCCACGGACAACCTATTGCAGCGGGTGCCTGGACCCATATTACCGGTGGGTTTGTGCCCCGCATCAGCAGGGACAAGAGGAGGTGTCACCTGCCCGCTTGGAGGTCGAGGCAGTTGGGTAACATGTGCCCTAACCACTCCAGACTGCCTGATTTGTGGTGCCGGAGCCCGCAGCTGAGGGACGGCAAATCCGGCATCCGTGTCATTCGACGAGGGACGAGCTGCGCACAGCAGACCCTGGGAAGGGATACCAGACTGCATTGGTGAAACGCCAAGGCCACCGCGACCCGAACACCTCTGGTGCCGGGAGGGGGCAAAGTCCCAGCCAACAACAAAGGTGCCGTGGCGCGGGTGCGGCAGAGGAAGAAGACAGCCGGGAGGACAGTAAGTGGTGCCCCCAGGTGCTCCACTGTCTTGTATTTGTATTTTGTTTATTTTTATTGCGCACCCGGCACGGGGGCATCTGGGCACGTCTTGCACAAGTTACAGATAACCTCCAAGTTAACATTGCTTGAGATACAGGTACATGTTACAGGTAATTGCGTTACATGAGGGACATATAAACAGGAGGGACATATGAAGCAATGAACAGGCATGATATACACATGAACATTCTCAGTGTTGTAACAATTATCTAGAGCTGTCCGCATATGAGGGTCTTGTTAGTGCAGGCATAGCTGTAGCAAGAAGGTATATATAATTTATGCTCTAGTAGTGGCTAGATCTTGCTCCGTGAGCCAGAGTTTGGCAGTATTCTTGAATTTATTTGTAACAGGGTTCAGATCTCAGTGAATTGGGGAGTGTGTTCCACAGTTTGGAGGCAAGGACAGGGAAGCTAGACCCCCCCTGCGTTCTGTGATTTAAATATAGTTATAGCAAGTGAATGTGATTGTGCAGATCAAAGTGGTCGTGTAGCTGTGTGTGCTGTGAAGCGGTTAGCCAGGTATTCAGGGGCTTGAAAGGCTCTGCACTTATGTGTAAGTGCGAGGGCTTTGAGCGAAATTCTGAGTGCCACTGGGAGCCAATGGAGGTTCCGTCTAGTGTCAGAGATGTGCATTTTTCTGGGGATATTGAGGGCCGCTCTGATTGCTTTATTTTGGGTTACTTGAGGCTTGTTAACGTTCTTTTGGCTAGTTCCTAGATAAAGCACATTGCAGTAGTCGATTTTGGCCAATACAAGGATGATGCAGTTAGCAGTGGAGATGAATGGTCTGCAGGCTGTCACCAATTTACAAGTGTAGGCTGACACTGAGACAACTGAGTTGATATGTTTTGTCAGGGAGAGGGTGGAGTCTAAATGGAAGCCAAGGTTTTTGGTGCTATTTGATACCTTAATGGTGTTACCATCGATGATGAAGGCTTTGAAAGCAGGGTCGAGTTTGTTGAGTCGTAGATGGGAGCCTAAGATGAGTAACTCAGTTTTATCATTGTTTAAACATAATCCATGATGTGCCATCCAGGCTTGTATGACCGAGTAGACCTCGTTAAGAGCCTTTGTGTCAGTTGTGTAATCCCCCGTAATGGGAATGAGTATCTGGGTGTCATCCGCATAGTTGGTATAGGTGACACCCAGATAATCAAGGATATCAAATAGAGGTTTAGTAAACACATTGTATAATGTGGGGCACACACAGGACCCTTGTGGGACCCCACAGGTCACAGGCGAGGGATCAGCTGATGCGGTTGGTGAGAAAACACGCATGTTTCTGTTTGCAAGGAATGACCTGATCAATGATGAGGCATCGTCTGAGAAATGGGCAGCAGTTTTTAGGTGGGGGCAGAGAATTTGATGATCGACCAAGTCGAACGCTGCAGAGAGGTCAAGTAGTAGTAGTAAAGCTAACTTGCCTTTGTCTCTGATGTCCTGTATTTGTGTTTCGAGATCTAATAAGGCTGTCTCAGTGCCATGTTTCAGGCGGAAGCTGGATTGTTGGAGACCGAGGAGTCTATTAGCCTCGAGGTATTCCTGAATTTGTAAATAAACTGCTAGATCTAAAATCCTCAAGAGGAAAGGCACTGTGGTGACTGGCCTGTAGTTGGATGGGTTTTTTAATGAGGGGGATTAACCCAAGCATCCTTAAGATTGTCGGGGACCTTTCCAGCTATAAAAGAGGCGTTGATAAAGGCGGTGATGAAAGGGGCTAGGTCATGGGCAGCTTCCTTGATGATAGGTGCTGGGCATGTGTCGCCTTGACAGTTTGAGTGTTTTAGTTTTTTGATGATATTTTCCACTTCCCAAATAGATAGAGGAGAGAAGTTTAAGGGTTTACAGGAGTGCGTAAGTGCTAGCGGGCTGTAGGAGCGTACCGTAGAGGGGGGGGGCCTGTCATCAGACTGCAATTTTTATTGTTGATTTTGATTTTCAAGGTTGTAATTTTGCCCACAAGTGCTTTTTGTATACTCAAACACCAGGTGGCATTGGTGTCACACTTTTCTGTTGGGGTTATGGGAGATTCCAGTTATTTAAGGATCTTAAAGAGCTCTTTAGTATTGGATTCTGCCTGAAGAATCTGCTTATTGTAGGTGTCTTTTTTCGCTGTAAGAATTGCTTCCTTGTAGTAAGCTGATGCACACATCAGAGTGTTTTTGTTAGAATCTGTTGGATGGCCTTTTCAGTGTGATTCTGCATTCTTTTGGCTTTACGTAAGTCTCTCAGTTGAGGTGTAAACCACGAGTTGAGATGCGCACGCTGTTTGGATTTGCGTAGTTTTAGCAGAGCTATGCAGTTTAAAGCTTTTAATATGGTTTGGTTGTAGGTATGTATCTACAAGGACTGTGGGATCGGAGCAGGAGACTGCGACTTTGTTAAGTAGGGGAGGATGATCAGTAGTAATCTCTCCTTGGTAATGTCCTTCTTGTTGCGAGTTTGAATAGGAGGTGGAATGCTCGATTCGAGCTTAAGGGGAGTTGCTTTGACTGTGAAAATTATCTTGTGATGATCAAACCAGATGCAACGAGTGACTGATAACAGGTTTACAACAGTTAGAATCAGCAAGCCAATCAAGGGTTCAACCTTTGGTGTGTGTGGGCTCGTGTATGATGGTTAAATCCTAGGTCAGTCAGTGAACTGGCAAGGTCGATGGCATTGGGGTCTTGGAATCCAAGATTAAGATCCCCCAGAAGTATTTTTGTGTTGGGCTTTGTATTAACAGCGAGGAGGGTGGAGATATCCTCAGCGAAGGAAGAGATAGGACCTGGTGGTCAGTAGATAAGGTGCACTGTGGCAGTTTGGTTAGGTGATAATGATAGTTTAACTGATAGTAACTCAGCAGAAGGAATCTGGTTATTAGGGATTTGTGTAAGCTCTAAGGCATTTTTTAAGATGAAGGCTACTCCTCCACCTTTTGACTGATTAGTGTCTCTGTCACTTCTAATAATAGCGTAGTTGTCGGGTATTGCTAGAGCCAGCGATGGTCCAAAGGCTGCGTGTAGCCAAGTTTCAGTCACGGCTAAGAAGTCCAAGTCCTCGGTTATAATAAAGTCAGCAATGTCAAGCACGTGCGCTGGGAGCGATCTGGCGTTGACCAAGGCCTTTTTGATCAAGATCGTTTTTTCTGCTATGGAGCAGGTGGGGTGAGTAGATAGTGGGTTTTTGAAAGGGATGTTAGTGTTATCAGTACCAGTGAGGGTAGTGGTAGGTGATGTGGTTTGTGTTTTAGAGACAAAGGAATGACACGTTTTTTTAATGATTCTGGAGCCCAGTCTGTAATTTCTAAGGCTGGTAGCACAAGTTTGGTTGGGTGTGGGTTTGCTAGCAAAGTGTTCAAGCCAGAGAGCTGGCAAGTTTAGGTATGGGTTAATATTTGCCATGATTTGCTTTGGCTCAGAGCTGTGCAAAGAGGGACTCAGAGATGCAGGTGATGCGGTCCCAGGGTCTGGGACGAAAATAATCAAAGTTGTCATGCCTAATTAGGATTGTATTATATAAATAGGCCTGGTATGAGTATGTGAAGAGTGAAGTAACAGTAGATCCTAAAGTTGCAAAGGACAGGAGGATTGCCCCATACATGTCTAAGAACCAGTGCATAGTTAAATAATTACAATCAGGTAATAACAGCAGGTTAAGGCTTCATGTAAAGACAGGTTCGGCTAGCAAAACAGTTAGCAATAATGACTAAAGAAGTTTATCGCAGATACATTAGTCGGTGTAGGTACATGTAGGTGAATGTTAGTATGCCGGGGGGCCAACTTAAAAGGTTTGGAGACTAATACCTATATTACACATAGTACATGTAAGCAGGTTAGGATAGTCAATGAGCAGTTTGGTTTACCAAGCGGCTGGACATTCGAAATGCCAAGTAATGCAATTACAATTACAACAGAGTAAATCAGGCCTGGGTAAGTGGCACGCAACAGCGGTTAATGGCTAGGATGGATAGGCTAATGCTGTAAATCAAGAAGACATATGCAAATATTTGACAAACTTAGTGAAGTGGTGACGATAGCGCTACGGCAGCGTGTAGCTCAAGGCGAGACAGTAGCATATGCAGAGCAACACTCGCTAATATATACACAGTAGGTAATTGCTAGGTGCTATGTTGCAAAGCGCAGCATAGTGGGAACATAGCTATTGTCGTGGGAGGTAGCTTGCCCATGTAGGTTAATAGCAGATGACCAGTGTTCTTACTTGGTGGCTAGTCCTGGGGATCGTAGTAGGATGTTCCCTGAAGGGTAGCAGGTAGATGGTGGTATGCAATGTCTGCTACATGAGCAGCAGGGTCTAGGTAGTGTTAGGTGTCCCGTGTAGTCACGGATAGGCACAGGTAGGCTGTACAGCAGTATCTTTGGACGAATGCCTTAGACGGGGAAGTACCGGCTAACGCCTTCCGGCAATGGTCAGGGCCGGAAATACAGCGGAGCGCCCAATCCTGGAGCAGCTCTCTCACGTTAGCAACCTGCAACAACAAAAGTAGCGCCGGCCCCTTTGATTACGATCGGCCGTGTGTGATTTAGCAATATGCTGCGGTACGGATCATGAAGGATCCTGGAGGTCTCATTAGCGTTGGGGCCCAGGAAAGACCTGCATAGGAGGCTGTAGTAGTGCAGGGGGCATGGATGGCTTACCCTGCTACCTCCACAGAGCTCAGCGTTGAGCAGCTTCAGAAGCTGTGGGAGGGGCTCCTGCCCACCTGTCCAAGGGAGAATGAAGGCACGGGGAAGCCCCCTGTAGTGGAGAAGCAGGCCTGGCCACTAGGGGGCTCTCCTGCAACGGGACACATCCTGCCTGTTAAACATATGAGCTCACAGTGAGGCCCAACCACAGGGTGAAACTGGAACAAAGAGAGGTGCCTCCTTGGGGACATTGACTTTGGACCCGGGGGGACAGGAGCCAGCCCAGTGGAAGACTAACTAGGACTACAGCACATCATAGTAAAGTTCTGGGAAACCACCAGTCTTGCCTAAAGCAGACCACCCCTGGTCAGCTCGACGTGCAGCCCTGAGGCGTAGGTGTGAGCTGGTAAGGGAGGGCCGCACCAGGCAACTGGATAGCAGAGAGGACAGTCGCAGGTTATGGCAACCAAAGCCTGAGCTAGGCCTGCGGACCACCGACCATCCCTCTGGGGTACCAGAGGAGACACCCTGGAATGCCTATGAGCTGGAAGGGTGCTCTAGCGCGATTCCAGTATCAAGGCAAGGAGGCGATGGCAGAGGCCAAAGGAGGCAGGGGACTCGCCCCAGTCCCAGCTGAACTCGGATCCATTAAAAGTGATATGCAAACTATCCTGGTGGCGATCAGAGGGATGAGGACGGATATGAGGGCGAAACTGGCAGACCTCTCGGCCTCGAGGACAGAATGGATGGAGTGGAAGCTAACCAAACCATGACTGGACTCCTGGAGACGCAAATGGAGGCACATTTTATGGAAATGGAGAGGCTTGAGGAGGAGCTGTGCCTCAAGGTGGATGACATTTAGAACCGGGAGGGACGGAATAATCTCTGGTTCTTCGGACTGCAAGAGGTTGAAGGCGAGTCACCAGCGGACCCGGAACAAAAGATACAGGAAATAATAGGGATGGTCCTAGGTTCCAGGGAAGGGGAGACAGTCACCATAGATAGGGTGCACCAAGCGGAGGGGGAACTCGTGGTCCGCGCTCAGTCTTCGCGTGCATGCATTATTATGGGGACAAGATGAGGATCCTCAAAAAAAGTGAAGCACATGAAGGAGGTGAACTATGGTGACTCGAGAGTGACCATCTTTCAAGATCTCTCAGCTCACACGTTGTTGAGGCAAAAGAAGTGTGGGGCTCCAGGAGAAAGGGGTCAGGTACCGCTGGGGCTACCCCTTTGCACTAGTGTTCGAATGGGAGAGTGAGCAACACCATCTGGTGGAAGAGGAAGAGATAAAACATGTCACGGAGGATTTGGTGGGACGTCGTGAGGGGTCCACCTCAGAGCCCAGTGGTCAGGGACTGGACCCTAACCGGGGCCCAGAATCGGTGCAAGGAAAGCGCAGGGCAAAAGGAGTCTGAAAGTTTCAGAGGCTTAAGACCCCCCCAACGTGGAATGATGACACTTGAGGGGGGGGGGCGAATTTTCTATTTTTGGCCTCCTAATCTTCCGGTGGACACCCCGGTCCCCTTTTGGGGGCTTCATCAGAGCTGAAAGGGTCAGATAGGAAGTCACTTATGGCTGCTGGCCAGGCAGTCAGTTGTCTGAACATCGAAATTGAGTTACGGAGTGGGAGGGGAGAGGTGCAGGTAGGAGACACACAGTAATTGGAGGGCGGTCCGGGAGTTGGTTTATTGGTTAAATGAGTCGGGTGGGGGTAACCCCCAGAATATTAGGGGATAGAAGGGCTGCGTTTCTCCAGGCCCTAATAGCAATTATCCCGAAGCCAGGGAAGGACCAAGCCAATTGTGCCTCGTACAGGCCTATTTCCCTCCTCAATGTTGACGCCAAGATCTTTGCCAGAATCCTTGCGTCACACTTGGAGTCTTGCCTCCCCCGATTGATCCACCCTGACCAGGCATGCTTTGTGCTACACAGACAGGGAGCGGATAACATGCGAAAAACGCTTCACGTCCTTAAATGCGCTGGTGGTTAAGGAGGAGGGGGTACTCTTGCGGGCCTAGAGGCAGAGAAGGCGTTCGACCGGATGAGTTGGACCTTTATAGGGGAGGTCTTTGCATCCCTAGGGATGGGCCCAAGGTGGACTGGTCCGATGACGGGATTGAATTTACAGGCTTTCCATCTACAGCGGGGCACACGCCAAGGGTGCCCACTCTCGCCGCTGAGTAATGCACTGGTCATGGAGCTACCGGCGGCGGCGGTCAGGGATAATCAGGGGATCAGAGGCATCACGGTTGTTAGGGTGGACTGTAAGATTAGCCTTTTTGCGGATGACGCCCTGCTCTACATTACTGGACCGTCCCACTCGGTTCTCCTCTTGCTGGAAAGTTTGGAGCACTATGGGAGGTAACCAGGGTTCAAAATCAATCTGGGAAAATAGTTGGCAAAAGCGGTGGGGGGGCTGTCTGATAGGGAGAAGGGGTACATTGCATGGTTACCATTTAGGGTACAGGAGGATGTCTTCTGCTACCTTGGGTCCAAGTGACACAGCGCTTTGAGGACCTTTTCCCTAGAAATGTCCTCCCTCTTTGGTCCACAATGAAACGAGACATGGAGAGATGGTTGAGCTTGGGGCAGTCTTTGATGGCACGTTTAAATTGTATAAAGATGGTGGTGCTCCCCAAATTTTTGTTCTTATTCCAGATGTTACCCGTAGCAATACCTATGTCGTTTTTCGCCGAGGTGAAGGTGGCTAGGCTGCGATTTCTCTGGGCAGGGGCCAGGCACTGGGTCACTTGTAGGACACTGATCCTGCCAGAGGAGGGGAGAGTGGGGTTACCTGACCTGGTGACGTATCATAGGGCAACCCAGCTCCGGGTCCTAATGGACCACCTTGATCCACTGTCGGGGAAGCAATGGGTGGCAACGGAAAACTTGGTACTAGCCCCGGTCACACTAGATTAATGGCTGTGGGTGCCTAGGGCCCCTATCCCGAAGAGAGTGTTGTATCACCCGGTTTTGGAGGTCTTGTGGTCTGTATGGAGGGAGGGTGGGGACAATAGATGGCTCACATCGACTCTGAGCTGTATCTGGGCTCCCCCACTCAGGGACGGGATTGAGGAGCCATTGTCCTTCCAGCCCCGGTATGAGGCTGGACTAAGAAGGGCGAGACAAATGTGGGAAGGGGACACTTTCTTCTCCTTGAGTAGGCTGGAGGAAGCACTGGGACTTCGTAAACTGTTGCCTTTCTGTTTCTTGCAATTGAAGAGGGTACTGCCTTAGGTCCGATGGTGGGGGGGTGGGCTAAATCCAAGGAGGGAATTGACGAGCTTTGAAAGATTCTTGATCACAGAGAGGCGATCCAGAGGGCTAATAGCTGAATTGTACAAGAGGATCCTTCTGGTGAATCCTAGGGACCCCCTTCCATCGAGAATCAAATGGGGACAGGATCTGGGCAGGGATATTGAGGACACCCTATGGGCACAGATGTGCAGGAGGGCTAACCGCTCCACGACCTTGCTCCTGTATAGACACCAGGCCCTGAAGCTATTACATAGATGGCATTACACCCCCCACCCCCCAACGAGGATTGCTCGAATGAGGGAGGGATATGACCCACACTGCTGGAAGTGCCACTGGGACTATATTCATATGTGGTGGGGTTCCTCAAGGGTACATGCGTACTGGAGGGAAGTCCTGTCCTGGATAAAAGGGGTGGATGGGATTCAGAGGGAGCTCTCGCCATGGCTTCTCCTTTTTGGAGTAGGTACAGAAGAGGAGGCGGAACAGCGGCACATGTTTCAGATCATGATGGTCTCTGCGAGATGCTGTCTGGCCCAACTGTGGAAAAACCCACAAATGACGGTGGAAAAGGAGTGGGTTCTAAAGATTTGTGCCATATATGATATGGAATACCTCACTCATCTCTTAAATGAGTCCAGGTCCGACATCAAAGGCCTATGGTTGCCTTTCTTTGAAAAGTATGGGCGGTGAGGTTGAAAGGGGAGAGGAATGGGCCGGGAGAGTGGGGGGGGGGGCATGTGTCCTAAGCACCCTCCTAGGGAACTGGGGAATGATGCGTACTTTGGGGGAGGCTCTCCCGATTCACGGATAAGCCTGCCCTTGTGATACCTGTTTGGAAATGAGGAACCGTCCTTTGTTTGAAATTTGTGGAGACAATTAAACTTTTCTGCATGGGGTAAAGAGGGGGAGGGAAAGAGGGGTGGGAGGGCTTAACTGTGTTGGTTATAGGGTAATGCTTCATTGCTGACCTGTGTTGTTTTAACTAAAATGCCAATAAAGTTCGATTTTGAAGAAAAAACTATGCCCCACAACGTTTTAAGCCCACTAGCTACCCACTGGCAGTTTGTCAGCCCAACAACCAGCAGCAAGAGACACGGCCTCATTCTAAGTGTGCCAGCACCATTGTTACATACCGGCACACTGCAAGTGTGCCTGCCAGAGTTGCTGTGCCCGGCAGGTCTGACACAGCGGCCACGGTAGGCAGACTTACACGGAAGCACCAGCACCGTTATTAACGGTGCCGGTACTTACACGGAAGCACCGGCACCGTTATTAACGGTGCCGGTGCTTCCGTGTTCCCCATTCCCATAGAGTCCTATTGGACTCTATGGGAATGGGGAATTCCATTTTACAGGCGCCTGACTTTCCAGACCGGCGGGGTTAGAATCCCCCGCTGTTAACCGTCAAGGCAGGCGCCAGTAAAATGTGCAAGTCTGGCGGCAACCTGCCGGTTTTACCGCAACGGCTACCACCGGACTTGGAATGAGGTCCACTGTATGGCTAATGTGGCAAACAGGTAGCTCTCCAGCTGCTGCTTAAATACAATTTCTCAATCCACAGCAAGTCTTTGGCTGTACTGTCCAAAGGCTTTTCTTTGTCTTACATAACCTCAAAGAATTATCTAGCACTATTGGATGAATGTTCCCACTTTGGAGAGGCAGTATAGCTACATATTAGTGCAGTACTTCCAAATGAGTATGAGAAGTATAGTATGCAATATTAACGCTTGAAAGCACTGCACGTGCATTCATATGATATAGTTATGTGATGTTTAAACTTGCCATGCCCTCCAACCTCGGATCTTTTACAAACCTAGCAATGCCCCTGCCAATGGCTATTCACTGAGTGGTGGTGCCAGTGCATTGTGAAATGGAAGGTATCGGTGTTGTTGTAGGTAAAGGAAAGGAACGGCTAGTGCGACTGGAATCATATTTACTAACAATGGTGAATGGAAAGTCAGTGAAAGTGTGTTCAAGTTCTATAAGTGCCCAGTGTCAATTTTCAGACAGTTTCGAAAACAGAATGTGTACTCCGATTCAGCATTTGCAATCACCAGAGATGGAGATGGAAGATTTTTTTTAATATACCCAGGTGTATAACTAAAGGTTATGGTACAATTCAGTGTTGAATCCGGATGGAGCCGGATACAGATATTTACTGTTTCTGGTCGCCTACAGAGAGAAGGGTGGTAAAAGTGTATGTGAAATTCTTGAGAGGGTGGCTGAAACTGGTTCCACAAAGGTTCAGGGAATTGGAGTAGAACATGGGTGCACAATATACGGCCCGCGTGCCAGTTGCGGCCCGCCATGCTGTTTTTTCCGGCCCGCGAGGCACTAAGACTTTCCTAATGGAGGGCGGCCCGCAAGCAGCATCGGTCGCCCTCCATTAGGAAAGTCTTTGTTGTCTTCCAGGCCGGACAAAACATTGGCCGTCATTGGCTCAGCACACACGCACCACGTCACTCCTACGAGCCACGTAGTGCGTGTGTGCTGCACCAATGGAGTGCCAGCACTATGGCTGGCGTGGCCACTAAGGCTTGATGCCGGAAGGCATTTCAGCCTTGCTTACCACGCCAGCCGTAGTACGATTCCACTTACCTCGCCAGGGTTTCAGCTTACCTGCCTTCCAGCACGTCTCTGGTAAGTGGTCTGTGTGTTTGTGTGTCGGGTCTGTTCTGCTGCGTGTCAGATGTGTAAGAATGTTTGTCTTTGAGTGTTTGTGTTGTGTATGTTGAGATGGGGGGTGGGGGTGTGTGTCGGATGTGTATGAATGTTTGTTTTTGAGTGTTTGTGTTGTGTATGTTGAGATGGGGGGTGGGGGGCGTGTCGGATGTGTATGAATGTTTGTATTTCAGTGTTTGTGTTGTGTATGTTGAGATGGAGGGCGGGGGGCGTGTCGGATGTGTATGAATGTTTGTTTTTGAGTGTTTGTGTTGTGTATGTTGAGATGGGGTGGGGGGGCGTGTCGGATGTGTATGAATGTTTGTTTTTGAGTGTTTGTGTTGTGTATGTTGAGATGGGGTTGGGGGGCGTGTCGGATGTGTATGAATGTTTGTTTTTGAGTGTGTTGTGTATGTTGAGATGGGGTTGGGGTGCGTGTCGGATGTGTATGAATGTTTGTTTTTGAGTGTTTGTGTTGTGTATGTTGACATGGGGGGTGGGGGGGCGTGTCGGATGTGTATGAATGCTTGTTTTTGAGTGTTTGTGTTGTGTATGTTGAGATGGGGGTGCCCCGCGTGTCGGATGTGTATGAATGTTTTGTTTTTGAGTGTTTGTGTTGTGTATGTTGAGATGGGGGGGTGGGGGGATGTCGGGTGTACATGAATGTTTGTTTTTGAATGTTCGTGTTGTGTATGTTGAGATGCATGTATGGGTGCATGCTTCAGAGTGTGTGTGGTGAGTTGGGGGGTGGGGGGTTCGGGTCTGTATGGGTTCAGGTGTATGCTTGAGAGTGTGCTGAGTTGGGGGTGGGGGGTTTGGGTCTGTATGGGTGCATGTTTGAGAGTGTGTGTGCTGAGTTGGGGGTGGGGGGTTCGGGTCTGTATGGGTGCATGTTTGAGAGTGTGCTGATTTGGGGGGTGGGGGGTTCGTGTCTGTATGGGTGCATGTTTGAGAGTGTGTGTGCTGATTTGGAGGGTGGGGGGTTCGGGTCTGTATGGGTGCATGTTTGAGAGTGTGTGTGTTGAGTTGGGGCGCGGGGGTTCGGGTCTGTATGGGTGCATGGTGTATGCTTGAGAGTGTGTGTGCTGAGTTGGGGGCTGGGGGGTTCGGGTGTGCATGAATGTTTGTTTTTGTATGTTTGTGTTGTGTATGTTGAGATGCATGTATGGGTGCAGTGAGACACATGACACACGTGACGAAAGGCTTGCAGGTCTTAGAGACGGTATATAGCTGGGAAAAAGAAGCATTTGAGGTGGCCCATCGAGCTGCCGCAATGTGCATGGAGGGAGATGTTTTATGCACTGTAAATAAGGAACATCCTTATATTACCACCACATTATGTCTCACAACATTTTCTCTTCTATTGGCAGGGGTAATCTGGTATTGCCTGCTGCCACCAGTCTCAGGAGCAGTGGTTATACAAAACATAACATTTAGCTTGCCTCCTCTTCGGTCTGGCCCCGACCTCAGCCCCTCTTTTGTTCTACTGGTATAGCAGCAAGAAAATGAAATGATTCAACAGGAGCTGGGGAAATTGTTGCCAACTGCAAAAAGTCATGAGGACGATTGTATAAATTGCAAAAATAAAAGTAAGATAGTAGATGTTTTACCAGCACAAGCGAAAAGCAGGAATGGACCATAGATAGATGCAGGATAGAGTAGAATTGGGATGTTTAGTGTGGGGGTATATCAAGATCAGCTAGACAGTTGGGCAGTAAGCGCAAAAGTGGGGTCTGTGAATGCTGATAACGCCCAAGGGGGAGAGGGGTTATGATTCATGTGGTGATGACGCCATGAAGGCAATAAGACAACTGTGATCATGGATAATAATGAACCGATATGGGAAGCGTGTGGGAATAGTGTCGGATACCTGTAGTTTTATTCACTTATATATGTGCCCTAGAGTTTGTTATTTTTCTTTTTATTATAGAAGACATGTGATGGGGAAATCTTCCCCTAACTGGCTTGAGCTAATGCTTGTCCTGAGAGCTCTTCCAAACTGACATGCGCTGAAGGACTGCTGAAACACTGTTTTGGAGTCTCTCAGGTGCACTGGGCGAGGGCCACCTGAGCCTCCATCTTGGATTGCACCGGTCTAAACCAGCAATAACAGACTCTTATTCTCGACTGGAAGTGCGTCAGGAGGCAATGTCCCCACACCCACCACCTGAGGAGGACTTCGCTGGATGTCGACAGACCAAAGCGACTGACCTGGAAAAGGAGGCACATGGGGCGACAGAGATGGAAGATAGACTGTGGATGTATACAATTCATCTTATTGTTGTACTTTGGGGATGCGGGGAAGGTAAAACGGAAGCGTTGGGTAATATGAGAGACCAGACCATGAAGGAATACAAGGAGAAGACAACATGGAGGCAGGTTGGGTTAGTTCGGGCGGTGGGCTGGTAGGGTGTTAGGAAAGATTCTCTTTACTGCACCTTTCCTTCCATCTTTATGGAACCCCTAAACCTTTTGCTTTTAATTTTTGAATCGGACATGTACTTTTTGCAGTACAGTGAAGCCTCAAGCTTCACTGCACTGGACTTTGCTCACATGTTATGGGGAAACCGATATGTCCTTCAGGCTATCAGTACTGGGAAACAGTGTTTCCTTTAGTCGTGTTACTATGTTGCTACTTGCGGTTACTTTTAATCATTGTGCAAAGCAGCTTACACTGCAGTGCAATGGGGTGCATTTTTGATTTGCCCTAGACTAACACTCAGAGGATTTTTGGTTACTCTAGATGTGCTTAAAAGATGGACTGGTGGCAGCAGTGACTTTTCCCCACTTTTTGGGGAATTTTGCTTTAGCTTTACTGTGTTAACCGCGGCTGGCTACTAACTGTGGCTACTGGTCAAACATGGCCGTACCACGAGATTCAATTCCTCGGAGATCCTGGAGAAACCTGAAGGAGCCAAGTATCCTGTTAAGCTGCGAGACCCGTGAAGAAACCTGACTGAAGGAGACCTGGCAACCAACTTCTGCTGCAGCCCTGGTGGAGCCTTGTCTTGTTCGTGATCTTTAGTAGTCATGCGAAGGTGTTACGACCCTTGGAGTGGAGGGACCATCCATTCCCGACGTCTGTTCGGTGCCCTGCCAAATACAGCCTTCGGAAGTGCCCGAGAACCGTCCTATGGCTGACCAGCTTCGTTTTTGGGCTACCGTGCTAGTGACGTCACTGTACCGAGTTTCGGCCTGAAACTTGGTGGACTCTCAGCTGCCACTGTAAGGCTCAATCCTGCGAGATGTTCGTCGTCCTAACACAAAGGGGACCCGAGATAGACCGGAAAGTCCGGCCGCAGCTACTGAATCCTGTTGCAACGCTGTGTGCGGCGTGCATCGTCTGAAACCTGCTTACCTGAAGTCCTGACAGGGGTGCTGCATCGAATTGTTTTTTGCATTCTTCGACCGAGAGTCCTTGCACCAGCAAGAGACACCAACCGGAGTGGTGCTCGAACCTGCACCCCTGGAAATAGAGGACCGCCGATTTCGGCAGGAAAAACAACGTAGAACACCCTTCCTTTGTTCTACCACGTCTGGGGAAGATTCGGAGTAAGGGGGTAAATTACTGAGCTTTTAACCTCCCCCTATACTCCCATTATAAGTCAATGGGCTTATGATAAACCTATTTCTAACACTTTTGGCTGTGCCACAACTTGCCTATGCCAGACTTCTGACTGTTGGGGCACATTTTGGGCATTCGTCTACATTGAACTCTAACTCTAAGAACTCTTTACTGGACCCCCAGAGACCCTACCTGCATTTTTTCCTGCATCCTAATTTCTGTGGAACTGTATCCTGAACAATAGGGCACAAGGCCCCAGGCAACTTAGGGCTGGACACTTTTAGCTAGGTATCATCTCTGTTGACCTTTCTGTGCATAATACTTGACTAACCTTTCCTTTCCAGGAGTATTTGATTCGTATTATGCTTAACACCCCAGTGACTGTATACATGTATTTAGTTTGATAGTGTTGTGTGATAAGTCTACCTGCTTGTAGTCATTTTCCTATAGTGTGTTTTGGCCATAATTAAATAACTGCATTTTTATACATCCTGTCTAAGTGCAATTTGTGATGCCCATTGTGTGACTTCATTGTGAACCCTTTACAAGCTCACCCCCTCTGAAGAACTTAGCCTAGACCGCCTGTCACTGCTACCTAAACGGGTTTGGCTATAGCTTCCCAGAGCTGTTCCTGTCACAATATAGGTTGGCCTTCTATACATCTGTCCACCAGGCCAGAGTATAGAAAATCAGCCCCAACAGGTGTTATTGGTGTGTATGGTTTGCAAGCCTGTATTAAAGGTTATCTTGCTTTGTCCATTACCCATATGTCCTTTTGTCTGATGTTTTGTTCATAATACCATTAGAGTTAAGACATAAAAAGCCACATCTTTATTGACTACTATCAAGAGTTATATTTCAAACACTGGTGGCTATAGCCTAAAAGGCCTACTATTACTTTACTCTTCAAGTATTGTTCTGAATATACTGTATGGGTTCGAGACTTTAGTTTTTTAATGTACAAAATGGCTAAAAACTATCGAGGGGAACTGTAGCAAATGGCTCTTGAACTCAAGTGTGTACCTATTGTGAGATAGGCATGTATCAGAGATGACAGACGATGGTATGGTATGGTTCAACAATAGACTTCATTGAGATCAGGGTGGTAAAACGCCTATCTGGCCCTATCTCTAATATGGGGTTTCCCTTAACTGATGCAACTAAGGTGTGCCTTTGTCAGTTAGTCCCAAAACAAAAGTCTGCCTGTGTCAAAAACCTATGCTTGCCCTCACTTCTAATATCAAAGGCTGTGTAGGGTTAGTCTAAAAAAACAGTTTCAAAGTGGATCTGATGTTGGCCCCCTTTCTTAAGTTCTGGATACAGTTCCAATACTTGCTGGTTTCCAAATTGTGCAACAAATCTCAGGGCTCCCTTCCCAAAGTTCAAAACAAATCAATTCACAAAGTTCCAAAGGCTTCTCAGGGTTCCCTTCCCCAAGCTTAAACCTCCTCCTTAGTTCCACACAGTTCACAAGGCAAATCAATTCACAAAAGTCTCAAAGTCTTCTTAGGGTTCCTATTCCCCAAACTCAAGCCTCCTCTTAGTTTCACACAGTTCAATATGCTTCTCAGGGTTCCCTTCCCCAAGCCCACTGCCCCCTTTCTGGTTTTGTAAAGTTTTACTCTTTGAAAACACATACAACGTTCAACTGAGTACTTAAGAGGTTCCCTTACCCATTTTCCATAGCTCTTCCAGTTTGCCACAAACGTCAACATTCAGTAATTCTTTCAACTTGTCCCAAAGTAAAATTTTCTGTTAGGCTCCCCTGATCTGGGCGTAGTTGTTAGACCGCACAGTCCACCCATTACTGGTCGCGCAATCAGGTGCCTGGGCTTTAGTCATTGCCCTCCGTTTGAAAGTTCATATTAATAGAACACTGTTTTCTTCTATTTCCTTCATCCTTACTTTTAAATATTTCCTTTTGGGGTTTTGCTCGCACTTTGCCTCTTCGCGCAGCTCCCCTTTTCTCCAGCGCAACTTTGTGCACACTTCGTTGCTTCACACAGCTCCCCTCAGACACTCCTGGGCCGGGTTCTCCACCTAGAGGAATGAGCACCTGCAGAGCCACACTGGAAGGGCAGTCAATGCACGCGGCTTCCTTCCTCAGACCTCACCGGCTCCCTGGAGACACGGCTCCCTTGCCATGATCCCGCTGAGCTCCCTGCTCTGCAGCTTTCCAGTGTCCTGTTGTCCTCCGACTCACCACAGTCTGTTTGCCCTCCTCTGCTGCTGTCCCAACGCCTTCCACAAACTGATCTGCAGTTTCTCCTTCTCCCTTTGCTGTTTGTGGACTCCACCTTTTATACAACTTTGAGTCTCTAACAGGTTGCAGGGGTGGAGGCATAGGCTTACTTACCTGACCTCAATTAGTCCAATTATTGTGACATGACTGACCTTCAGTTTTGTAGTTTTCAGGATACCTCTTCTTCGTCCCAGTACTATATTGGTGTTTCCAATGGGAGTTATGCATTACTCCATGAGGCTTCTTCCTCGTCTCAGTAATTGGTGTAATTCTAGGGGGAAGAACTTTATTAGATTAAGTCCCTTTTGACTCTGGTTGCTCTTGTCTCACTCTCCTGTAGGAATGGGGTTTGGTAAGAGAAGTGGGTGGTATCTCAGGGGGTCTATTTCTGGTTTCGGTTTGTCATGAGGTGTAGCAAAAAGGGGTTGCCTTTACATCCAGAGTTTGAAAAGCCCAGAAGGTCTATTGCTTGTTATATTGTGTCAAATCTTTAGAACTGAACAGAACACAGGAGTGCATGAGTTTCAGAAAATTAATATGGTATTTATTTATTTTTATTTATTTTTTTAAATCGATTCGACTCTGGATCTGCCTGAGGTATTCCCCATCCTGATAAGATCCTTTAAGTTAAAGGAAACATTATGAGATTGGGCTTTCATTAATGATTATGATAAAGGGAAAACATCCCTTGGGAACTATAGTGCATATGTGATTAATGGTATGAAACCCCAAAATGATTTGTTGAAATACCCCTTGCCGAAATATCAGACTTTTTATTAGAACTAATGCACTCAGTACTTTATCTGTATTGGATCTCAGAATGCATTTACAAAAAGAAAACTTGATTCGTAGGCATTGCAAGTGCAATGCTCAGGAGGAAACCACGAAACCTTTACTACAGTGCTCTGCCATTTCATATCTACACAAAATATGTCTTGGCCAATTTGGTTATAGGTTAGAAGCAAGTGAAACTGGGGCATTTTGGAGGCGATCTCTGCAGAATTCTCAAGTCTCGCCCTCATGGTCCTTAATTTATAGCTAAGAGTGGAAAATGTGCTTCTCACTTCTGGTAAATAATCTGAACTGAATTTTATAAAATGGTTTTATTGTTAATGAATATGTTGAGAATTTATTGGCAATGTAAACAACTGTATTTTACAGAATGTAGTGATTTTAATGTAATTAATGGATATGTGATTAATATGTAAATAGTTGTATTTGTTAGTGTATGATCTTATTTATGTTTCTGATTTAGTGTAAAAAGTTGAATCTCAACTGATGCACACTTGAAATAAATAAAAAAAATTAAAAACTTTAACTACAAAGCCTCCAAAAAGAAAAAACACGAAAGATCGTCCATTCCTAACGGAACTATGAAACCCCTCAGATTGCCTTCAGGAGAGTGCAGATCTGCAGATAATTAATTCGACTTAGAGACAGACTGGGGTAGCTGTTGTATATATTCAACCAAACTGCACTTCGTGGCGAGAAAGTTAAAAGAGCTCCCTCTAATCGCTTAGAAGAGGGAATCCAGGTATGAGTTGTGTAAGGGTGCAGAAGTACTATAAAAATAAAGAAAAGAAAAAAACTATCTTGCACTATTTCTATGAGGGGTTGCCCTACCTCAACAAAAACACTAAGGCTATATGTCAGGATATCTGGTAAAATAATGTGTCCACTTGATTTACTCTCCTTCCAAGTGTCTTCTGATGCGGCATGTTTCTGTGTCTTTATATTTCTCTTAGGGTGCTTGATCCGTGTATTATCACTCGCTTCGTATCGGGTCCCTAACCCTTCTTGGGCTCCCCTCATTCGGTCCCCAGCCTCGCTCATGGACCCAGGCAGCACCCGCACCTTGTTCTTTGGGTTCCTGCTGCGTGGAGACCTGCTGGGGCTTCTCCGACTCTGGGTGAGCTTCTAGCCCTTCGCTCTCTGTGCCCGCTCTGGTCCGCGTCCCTGCTTCGGCTTCAGCAAGTCGGGCTGCACAGCTTCCCGCCACAAGGCGTCCAATGTCTTCTGCATACTTGGTTTCTCTTTGGTTTCGCATGGCCTGCCGGTTCTTGGTAGCGCCCTTAAAGACGGCGTCTTCTCTCCACCGTCGTCCCAGCCTACAGCTTCTTCCCATGTCTCTCCGTCTGCAGCATTCAAACTTCGCTCTCGGTTCCTCAGGAGCACGGTTGACCTTCCTTCTGCCAGTGATGGATTTGGTAGTCTTCTCAAAACGTCTTTCCCTTGCCGGCTGGCAAAGCTTCCCTGTCTGTCTGGTGGGTAGAACGGCCCACAGCCCCTTCTCAGCAGCTCACAACTTCCCTGCTTGCGGCTCCTCGAGGGCAGGACTGACAACACTTCCTGGTTTACCTCCTCTATTTCTGATCTAGTTGGACCAATCGGAAGCAAGTAACCACTAGACTGTTCCTTGTGGTTCTCAAAGGTGATCCTCATACTCCCATGCTTCTCCCCATCACATTGGTTGTCAGCAGTAAATCTTTCAACTCTTCCTTATTTTTTCCCATCTCAGTATTTCTAGCATTGATCTCCCTTGGGTCAGTTATGCTCTTCATAGCCCCAGAACTTTATAGGGAAATGGTAGGGTGACAATAACACACAGCCCTATTAGGGAAGGGGTTGTTAAGGTTGTAGGAAAGGGCTCTAGGGTCTGATGATTGGCAGGGAGACTGTGTTCTCAGGATATGGTCATCACTGCTCCCACAGGGGGTTTCCCAGTCTTTGAGATCCCCTGGCTGAGAACCACCCCCATGGGGACTATCGGGTTGCACCTTCACCTCATGGGAAGGGTCTCTCACTATGGAAGCAATGACAATACCCTGGGATTCGTCAAAGATGGCATATAGCTACCTACATGGTATAAGGAAGTGCTGAGTAAGGACAGAGACTAACCAGCATACTATTGTGTCTCCTCTGCAGGGCTCCAGTGTCTGAAGAGAGCAGAAATCATACATAGTTGCACTCTGAACGTTTTGAGGGGACTGCAGGGTTGACAGCTCCTGCAGAATTCGGAAATTGGAAAACCTGATATTCTCTAACCAGAGAAGGAGCGAAGTGGTCACCACCACTTGTTTTCATCAACATGAAACCATGGTAGCTAGTTTTCCACATCTGGACTATTTAGACAGACCTTTCTTGTTGATAGCTGGGAATGTCAGGTTTGACTAGGGCAACACACAATTTTAGCATTCCAAAAAAACATTGAAAGGATCGAGCCTGCTTTGCAGTTTGAAGTAATGGCATTATATTTCTTTTATCATGAATGTGCTTCCTTGGCTACAAATTGTGATCAATACAGTGGTGGTCAAGGTCTATTTAACTTTAGAATGTATTTGTCAAAATGCCAATGTACACCTTCAGACAGAAATCTACTATTCTACTCCCCGTCCACTCACATCTGTTGAACGCTTGGGCTAATCAAGATCAAATAAAGTGTGCAAGAAAAGGAGGCATCTCTATCCCAACCACTAGTAGCATTCATATGGACAACTCAGTTGGGAGTACCACACTTCAATATTGTTTTATTTTCTAACAATGAAAATTATACAAAACCTCCTGTTTACATTTTTGTTTTCAGTTCTAGCTATTGCTCAGTATTGATGTGAAGCTAGTTGTTCCATAATGTCTGTCACACAAAAGCATTTTTATTCATTTCAACAATGTTCTATGAGTTACAAAATATGATAGTATAACTTTGCAAGAGATTGAACTGTCTTGAATTCATGTATGGGTTTAACACATTAGCTTCAGGCTTGTGTCCCATTATTTCTGTTATGAATTCAGCATACAGATGACTTACTGTATATCATCTTTAAAGGAAAAAATAGAGCCTGGCTATGCTTGCTTTGAACCCTTGGAAAATATTCCTTAAAGCTGCACATATTACAGAAGGACACTATGTGCACTAATCAAACAGTAGAAAAGGTTTACCAGATGATTTCTTCTTATGGTCCTTGTCAGTCTTCCCAGCACCCTGGCTATGCGCCTCTGAAAATAGCATTCCAGGAATCTGTAAAAGTAAGTTAGAATGCTTACTTTAATCGGAAAATAAATGTGGTACAGTACCAAACACTTTAAAAGAAAAGAAAGCTAGTTTTCAGTGGCGCTTTGTCCAGAATGGGCGTCAGGCTGCCAGAGAGTGCTCCTGGTGTTTTAGCAACCTGCTGTCCTTTTTAAAAAAAAAATGTGTCTTTTGTTTATATTAAACCTTTTAATACTATTAACATGAATATCAAACTGGTTAAAAACAAGGAATACATGGTTAAAAAAATCCAAATGCATAACAAATATTTGATAGAATATAAAACACATTATGCTATCCTGACACCAACTCACAATCCCGTGTTAAGCAGTTTAGTAATCTCTTGCCAAATGTGGTACATAGTGAAATTTAAAACCATATCATTCCCTGAGAATAGGAGAGCCCAAGATTAATCTGTGTGGACAACACGTCAATAAGTGTCTGAGTGTTTCTATCTTAACTTTGCATAGGCAACAATCTTTCTATATATGGTATATTGTAGGAAACAAGTCAAATAGAAGTAATATAAATCTTCTTAGCTTTCTTTTACTAATTTTCTTAATATAACTGAAAGGAGTATTTAACGGAAAGCCCAGACGTACATACAAATTGAAGGTGGATTTACTAGCCAGCCAGGTAACATTATTATTCCTGTCCAAGGTATGGGCTTTTTCTTTAATGTCATTAATAGCCACAGCAACATTAATGGGAGGCAACAACACATATCCAATATCTTCAACCAAAGACATTGGGAAACAAACCAAGGAGAAGCACTGTAAGTGAACTGGCAATGCAACCCAGAAGGAAGGTCAGGTTGATCTAGAGCTAAATTGAACTTTGAAGGACTGAAACAAACATTGGTCACTCCATTGAAGTCTTACAGACGAGAACCCTCAAACTTGATGAACTAAAAATGCTGTCTTGAGGACAGAGCCTCAAGACCCTTTTCTTTTTAACTGCGTTGCTTTGAACTTGGGGAAGGGAACCCCAAAGACTCAGTGGAACTGTATTACTTTGGACTTGGGGTGGGAACCCCAACGATTTGTGGAACTATTTGAACTTGGGAAAGGTAATCTCATGACCTTTGTGGAACTACCTTGAACTTGTGGAAGGGGAGCTGAAGACTAAACTAAGAGCTGGAAGAAGCTCAGAAATGTGTGTTGATCACCATTTCTTTGATTATTGACATCCCTACACACCGTTAGCTTTAGTTGTGAGGGCAAGGATAAGTTTTGGACACTGACAGACTTTTAAGTTGAACTCTACCTCAGACTTTGCTTAGTTTTATTCAGGTGGGGAAATCCTACCTCAGCATAGGGCAAGTTAGGCCTTACTCCATCCTGACATTTAAGTTAATACATATATTTTCCTTGAACCTTAAGTCTCTTATCCGTGTCTTGCTTCATGATGCCTTCACAGTACCTTTATCTAATCATTCATTTTGTATATCAGAAGTTGTGCAAACGGCTTCAAATTGGAGTCCACCATGGCGAGCAGACTCCTTTTTATAGGAGTACCACAGCCAGTGTATGCTGAATGGGCCATGGTCTACAAAATTAGTCAGAATCCTGCTGCTCACAGGATGCAGGAACCAGGACTGATGAAAAAGGTGTGATTGACATCACCCCATCTTTTGTGTGTGTTTGCGAGAAGTTGTGTGTCTTTGTGTGCGCTTGTAAATGGGTGTGCATGCATGCATGAGTCCCAGTGCAGAACATGGATGTATGTGTGAGGGAGTAGCAGTTTGGGCCAGGAGAGAAGGTCCAGTGAAAGAGAGAAAGATCAGGCCAGGGAAGAGTGGGAAGAAGCATAAACAAGTGCAACTTCGCAAAATATGTTATTTTATCATGAAAGTGATCCCCATTTACAAGCCTGGCTGCAAACAATTGTTACGAGGGGTAGGACCTTCAATGTGGACACTTATTCATGTCCATACTTAATGCTGAGCACCGTAACAATTGCCTACAATAGCAGTACTGGTCTTATTTTACAAACCCCTTAGAAACATGTACTGGCATTAGAAGTACTGGCCTCATAGGACATAGGCAGTATATGTGCGTACTTACAGTACCAGTACTGGCATTATATCAGGAAATGCTAGCGTGTGTGAATGTTTGCAGTGGCAGTACTGGACTTATTGGACAATCCCCTCATACATTGCGAAATGGCCCAATTTTGCTCTTTGGGGAATATTTGTGAATTCCAGACAAAATGTCCCCGAGCAGAACTGTCTGTTTCAGGCCTTTTCCTACCTTATATTTAATTTATTTTAAATTTCGATTTTTATGGGAAAACATTTTTATGTGCTACCCACCTCCCAAAATTTCGTTTTTTCCAGAATTATCGTTTTTCAAAGAGCTTTGGGTCCACATTTACTTTCAGGAAAAAACAAAATTTCAGGGAAGAAAATACATCTCTAAGAAAGTGTGGCGGAATGGGGAGAATCCGACCAGGACGGTGAAATTAAATTGATGGCGGATTTTGGAAATTTTGTTTTCAGAACTTGGAGGATATTCAACTTGTGCTACAAGTTGCCTGCTTCACACATTTTCAGCCTTCCAATCCTAACGTAAGACAAGCAGAGTAGTCTTTTTGTACGTTCACCCAATGAAATCCCCTGTCGCCGCCTGATTGTGACGACACCCATTGGAATCTGCCTTCTTAGCTCCCTGGGCGTGCCTTGAGGTCACCTGCTCCGCAGAAGTCTTTATTTCGTCCCAAGGGTGTTCAGCTGCAAGGTACTGGGAACCGAAATTCAAGCAGTGACAGACCGAAACTAAATCCTGCATCTGAAATGGACCGCTGCAACCCCTGGACCTCCTTCTACTGGACCAAGCATTGAAGAACATGCGCCCAATGAATTCGGAACCTCAGAAGTGTTCTCTGGAGAAATTGAGGTAATTGCGGTAAGTTAACACACATGTTTCGTTCCTGCAGCCTATCCTCCATAATGTTAGAATGAGCAAAGTCCTTTCCCTAGCCCTCTCTTTCTGGACCTAGATCGGTGGTGATCTGGTCAAGGATACTTCCTGGGAATACCCTGGTGTAGTGAGATTGGGAGAGGTACTTTCCTGAATTTTCCTTAACTTTTTAGAAATCTGAAGCACAACCTCTGGCATCGTCCAATAAACAAAGTAAACATACCTGAAAAGTATAACTTTGGAACTGAGGTCTTTAGGATTGTGAAGGCATCATGAATGAGACGCAGACAAAAGGTTCAAGATTGTTTCTTAATCTTATTAACATAAAAGGCAAGATGGAGTAAGGCCTAACTTGCCCTATGCTAAAGTGAGATTCCATATCTAAAGAAAACTAAGGATAATCTGTGTCAGGAAGTCTGAATCAAAAGTCTGCCTGTGTCCAAAAACTATACTTGCCCTCACAACTAATTGGATACAATGTGTAGGGATGTCGGCATCAAAATGAATAGTGTTCAAAATCAAGTTCCAAACTGCTTCCCCTTCCCCAGGTTGAAAAGAGTTCACAAAGTCTCGGGGTTCCATTCCCCAAGAGTTCAAATCCTCCAGCTTTTCAAAACACAAGTTCAAATCTTTCCAGCTCCAGTGCTTTTCACTGGTTCACATAGTAGTCGTATTTCTGTCTTCAACATCACATAAGCGGCTGTTGCAAAACACAGGCGTCTTTTACTTTAATTGATTCTCTCTGTAAAGGGGGCACTTGGTCTAGGTACAGTTGTCAGACTACACGGTTCACCCATTACAGGTCACGCAACCGATACCCCTTCTTGTCTGCTTTCCATCAATTATCGTCCACTGCTTTCCTCTGACAGTGAAACTTGTTTCTTTCATCAATGTTATACTCTTTAAACCTAGTGTGTCTTGGATGGCCACCATGCACTTTGTTACACTTTCTGTATCCTTCTGGCTCTTGCCAATACAGGTTTCTTCCTAACCTGCAGTTCCTTGCTCATGTTATACCCTTCTTGGTATTCTCTTGGCTTTGCCAAACCTTGTATCTCAAACAATTAATTCCGTTGTATCTGCTACTTACACCACCTTGCTTTTATTCCAGTCACATGTACTCATAACTTGCTTTTTCTCTGTGCCGCATTCAAAAGTGCTAACAATGTCTTTCAGTTCGTTAAGCATTCAAAATTGCTTGTTTTAAGTCCCCGAAGTGCCCCGGTCTGAGTGTTTTCCTGTTTCCACTCACCGGGTGCATATGGCAGAGCTCACTTCGGTTTCTTTCCACTCCTCGCTCGGCTTTCCGGCCCCCAACGGGTACCGCTCTTCCCTAGCGGCAGCCACAGAGAGCACTTCTCGCTCTCCTGGAGATCTACGGCGCCTGTAATGCCTCAATGGCCCACAGCTCCTGCTGCGTATACTGACAAGTAGGGAAGCAGGATTTTATTTATTTATTTGTTTATTTCTCTCTCTCTCTCTCTCTCTCTCTCTCTCTCTCTCTCTTCCCCCCCCCCCCCCACCCCCCTACTCCACATGGCTCCTCTCCAGCCCTCTTCTTTCTCTCCAGGCCATCTCTCCCCTTGTGCTGTGCGGCCAGCCTTTTTATACTCACAGAGTGTTAAAGGACCACAGGTGTGAGTCATTAAGTTCAATTGCCTGACCATGGCGAAATCTATTAACTGGACATGCCTGGCTGTTCGATCTGAAATCCTCCACAGCCCTCTTCTTCGTTTCAGTACAAAGAGTGGTCTTTGGGGAGTGTGAGAAACCTGAAGGTGCCTCACTTACTAGTCCCTGGGGATCTGTCATCCAGGTGGCCAGGACACGGCCATCGCTATTGGATCCAGTTCCTGGGGGTGGACCAGTGGGGGAGGATCACCTGGATGAGGGATCTTCGGGGAGTGGCAGTGGGACACCGAAGGGTGAGACGTGGTACCCCCTTCCTTATAACATCTTTTCCCTGTCCTACCCCGTAGGATATTTAGAAGCTCAACCGCCTCCCTGTTAGGGAGAATTCTCATAAATGGCTGATTTCCCTTAGCTAAAGAGTCCCCCAGCAGCTTTGCTGGATTTCTAGGATTTCTTTCTTTCACCTGGTAGGAGTGTGGGCCTTTTTCCAACTCTTACATGTGTTTTGATGTCGGTATTTTCACTGTTTGTGTAATCTTGGGCACTGGAGCCTCACCTACTCCATGTACACCACTTTTTGTGTGTGTTACACAGCACCTTCAGTGCAGTGATACAGGGTTGTCTTTGAGACTTCCCATCCCACGGACTCCATCTTTCTGGGGCTGACTACTGTCCCCCAGAAACAGGTGAAGTTGCCATTAACTTTATATAATCACTTTAAACCACAGACCCAATACACCTCATCTTCCATGGAGTACTGGAAAGGGTTAACTCCTATCCCTTTTTGTCTGTGCATCTTGGAGCGTTGTTTTGCTCCCTTAACATTAAGACTTGGCTGGTGGCAGTGGTATCTACCCTAACTTTCCTACCGCGATTATATTATATAAATGTGGTATTGTTCCAGGCTATTATATTAGCCTTGAACATAAACCCGCTTGACCAAATACATTTTATTTTGGTTCCGGCTGGGTTTATTCGCCATTTCTTTTTGTTAAAGTCTTTCTCGTGTTTTCCTCTGCGCGCCAAACTGGGGATGACTCATTTGTTCGCTGTCTTTTCGCGGGCTTCTGCACAGAAGCCCTCCTTAAGGCGCCTGATAGTCTAGAGGGGCAGGATGTGAGGGAAGGATCTTCGGACCCCTGCCATGGGTTGCCTTAGTAACCCAAGTCGCACTCTTGTCTGATTGGCTAAGGGGACTGGCCAGGCCAGCCTCCCTGCTGTGTGATTGACAGCCCGGCTGTATGAATGGGGGAAAACTGCATAAAAAGCAGGTCTCTGGGACTGGAAGAGCAGAGTCACCACTGGAACGAAAGAACCAACGAGGAACCGGAAGAAGAGGATCTCTACAACGACTGAACCGCCCGGTGAAGCCCTGCTGCAGGTCTGAATCTCCAAATCCAATGACAGAGAAGATCCTCCAGGAAACCTCTTTCCTTGAGCTGGTGGGACCAACCAGTTTGCCCAAACTACAAGCCAGGACACCCCCCTCTGGTCGAATTCGCTGTACAGAGCTACAGTGGGCCGGATAGCCAGGAAGGTCGGACCCTGCTTGGGTTTTAAGGAGTGCACCTTTTATTCGATGTTTTGCTCTGCTGCTGGCTTCTTCCCTGGGTAGCGCAGGACCCTCCAGTCTTCCTACTTCTGATCAGTGCGACAGTCGCTTCAGGAACCGTGAGCCTGCAGGAACGGCCAGGAACATCCGCCTCAGCTACAGCTCCCTCCGCTTTAAGGTACTGTCCAAATCCGGTTGACCGTTTCGTTCAACTGCGGTGAAAAGGAGGAGAAAGGCGACGAGAACCAAAAGGACGACAAGGAGGAAGTGCCCTTGCCCTTTTCGACCCAGACCTGCGAAACCTCAGTGAAATGAATCATTAGGCTGGGAACTACAGCTAGCTTGTGGTGTAACAGATGTCAACGGTGCACGGGCCCTCTTACACTGATAACCAAGACGGGGAGAGACGATTGCTACCGTGGTACCGTCCTGGACTCCAGAGACAAGAAATGCCAAGCGGTTCATCTCAGTTGGTGAGTCGGAGGGAGAACCGATTGTAAACGGAACTGTGTTGAGCGAAGGTTGTAAACGGCAACAAGATATGAGTTGAAAGAACTTCTGAACTAAGAACTTGTGTGGTATTGAACTTTTAAAGCACCATGGAAAGACCAGCCGCAGAGTGGTCCAGTGCCATGTGGGCGCTCTTTCGAAAGACTCTGGCTGGTCTCCTTTTGTTGAAACTACCGATGCCAGAGGGCCCTAGGAGAGCCCGACGAAAGAGGTCAAAGTGGTCATACAGGGGTCGAGTGAAAAGCCCTTGTACAATCGAAAGTGTTTGACACGCTGAGGAAAGAAAGTGAACGTTGCTTACTGGGGGCAAATGTGAACCCGACTGAGGAATGCCTGCGAATTAGGTTGACCAGTAACAACCCAGAGAGAATTGTGTGATGTGAAGCCTGACGGGGGCTGAGACCCAGACTCTAATGAATTGTGGCAAGTGTGAACCCGACGAAGGGATGCTGAAAGAAAGCTAGGGGAAGGGAACCCTGCTTTTCTGATGAGATGATAGAATCATGAACTGTGTTAGAATGGCTATGTGAACCCGACAGCGGGATGCCAAGGGAAGAGCAAAGGAAAGTGAATCCCGGATTTGTGATAAAAGCAAAGTGAACTGTATATCTGGCAAATGTGACCCTGGCTGAGGGATGCCTGCGAGTTGGGGTGAAGCATAATAACCCTGTGAACATTGTGTTGACAAGAGTGAACCCGGCTGAGGGGTGTCCACAGTGTAAGGTTGTTTAAAAAGACATTAAGACTTGAAAACTACAGATGAAAATATTTTGAGTAAAAGGCTGTAGTGAACCCGCTGGAGGGAGGCTAACATTCAAAAAGGATCGGAGCCCGGTTGAGGGGGACCCAGGGGTGAAGAGTCATCACCCAAAGTAAAAGATTACAGAAAGCAACTTTTGTTTTGTTATTTTTGACACACCAGGCCCTCGGAGGCAAGAGACTTTGTATGGCAGAGTCTTGGCCACCGAATGTCCTGATATCGCTGAAAAGAACTGTAACCTTGTGCTGGAGAAGCCCAGTTGTGTATTTTGCTCAGGAGTCCCGCCTTGTCCGGTGCTTAAAACGTGGGGAAGGGAAAACCCATCGATACCATCCTAACTTATTATTTTGAGAACACTTCTTTATTTTCTGGTGAACATTATTCCACACTATTTTGTAACTTAGCGGTAAGGATTGGCAATCAGGTTTTTTTTAGTATAGGCCCTTTTATTTGACAAGACTCCACTAGGACCGCCTTATTATTATTTTTTGATGGTCGTAGCTTGCTCCCATCTTAGATTTAGATTAGTCGTTTTTCTCACCCATTTATACAGTTTAATAAACACCCTTGAACTGTGATCACTTGTGTCTGTCTATACTGTTGCCACCATGAGTTCTTTACAGAAGGTTTGAATTAAAGAAAGTGTGCATAACTGTGTTGTCTCCTACTCGTCTTGGTACTTCACTGATTTGTGTCTGCTTTAACAATATAGGACGGATATGCATTTATCTCACCCAAATGAAGATGTGTCCTCCTAGTTGCTCTCTTCTCCGTCCCAGTGCTGAGGTGATGTTTCTGGGGGACATTTTGGAGGGAGGGAAAGGGCTGACAGAAGCCTACAAAGGCTTGAGGCATAGAAGGTTCATTTGAAAAAGTGAAAGAAGGATACCATGTCTCAACTAAGGACGTCCTCTCCCCAGTCCTTAAGTTCCCTCCACCCAGTTGATCCTCCCTCATAGATCCACCCCAGGGTCAGGATCCAAAAGCGATGGCCTTTCCCTGGCCACCTGAGAGGAGAATCTATGGGGACAACAAGTGAGGACGCCCTCAGGTTCCTCACAGGACACTAATCAATAATCCATTTTAGGGCTGGACTAAGTAAGTGCTAGGGATCTTTTCTGCTTTTGCTCTAAAGTGTTTCAACTGTGTTTTAAGCAACTGACTACTTACCTGTATTGCACTGGTTCTGAATCATATCTTTTTATCTTCTCCTAAGGATGAATGTATTTTATAGCAAGTGAGTGCCAATATTTCCCTAGAAGGTTCATGAATTAGTGTGTATTTTAAAGGCCTAATAAATCACTGTATATGTTTGTACTTACCCGTCTAATTATTGTGTTGCTCTGTGTGGACTCATTTTAGCCCTAGACCACTCTCACGCCACCTTGAAAGTCTAAGCCTTACCGCTATGCCACACACTTCAGTGTCTTTCCCTTTTCACCATAAAAGGTGTGGCTCCCAAAATGTCACCATGTGGGTGGAGTTTGGAAATCCAACATACCACTGCACAGTGGGCTTCAGTTCACTCAACAAACAAACTGCACAACAATGGGTTCACCCCTATACCCTGGTCCAAGGATCACACCATTCTTCCCCAGTAATCCTACTAAAACACTCCATACTCCTGCAAACAAACCACAAATGTTAACTACACCATCCCACACTGACATTAAACAGAAAAACTCCACATCTCCTCCAATAACTCACAAAATCGTAACACTGGCAATGCACCCCCATGCCACGGGCAAGCAAGGCCTCCCATACAGACTCAAGCACCTGCATGCCCACCGACCCATACTAACAAGAAGCAAACCCAAACACAGTGACTGTTTTTTCCACACTAAAACTACCAACAAAACAGTAAAAGCAATTGTGCGCTCACCCTCTCCTCCCACTAACAAACCCACCCCTTCCTCTTTTGTTCCAGATCTGCCTAAGCGCCTGGAGGCCAGGCAAATGGCATCAGTACGCTGTATATGTTCCATTAACATAAAATAACCTCACTTCGCTCTGCTTCAACAGTGAAGTATTATTAGAATCCTTTTGTAAACATGCTCCCCGAAAAGCCTTTTAGCAGTGAGGGCCACAGGGCCCTAGAGCCTCTCACTTAAGCTTGGATGTTTGCTTGGCTGTTTGCAGACTGCCCCTGAATACCACTTTCTCACTTATTATTTAATATGTTTGTACTGACTGGTGAAATATCTGTAATATTTGACAAGCTTTGAATATAGAGAATGTTAAAAAAAACAGAAGACACCATGTGGCCTTTTAAAGAAAGGTTCTATCACTTACCTTTTTCATACTTCGGTCGGACCAGCCTTCCATCCACTGAACCAGGCATTTCTTATATAAAGCTGGGTTACTTTCACAGTTTATTGTAAAATTTGGATTGGTGCAATCCATAATCAAAACAATGTGGAGATTCTGTTGGATTCCTGTAATATATTATTTTGTTATAATTGTAAGGATGATGGCATGAAAATGAAGCTAATACAAATGGCTGCAGTAACACATTTGGACAAACGTTAAGAATAGACATTTATCTGGTGTGGGTTTCAAACTGTTCATAATAGCCAAATAGAATCATTTCTCAGGAAGGTTGCATTTGTGTCTTGAAAGTCTCTTCCATTTCAGAAGGTGTAAGGGAGGAAGGGTCTTTTTGACCCCCCTACATCCCATATGTAGTTGAAGTTATGCTCATTCAATTGCTGGAGACGTCCCTCGGTCCGCGCTAAGGCGACAGAGCGTGGAAGCCATTGCATGGCACATAACAAATTCCAGTTCGTACTTTCCCAGACTCCATTTTGTTTTGGTCACGACTCCATCTTCTATTACGCCACACTGTTCTAACAAGCCCTCTCTCCCTGCCTCCAGCGCAGCGCACAGTTCGCCCCACCCTCTCCTCCCCTGTCTGCGCCGTGGCTGTCCAGTTCTCACTTGGGCGCCAGTTGTTGCAAACTGACAATGTATTTCTTCTCTTCCTCTGAGATCTTTGCCCTGTGTGTGACCAGGCCGAAGCCTGGCTTGCGAAAACCATGCGTCTCCAAAAACCCACCCCAGCTCCTCCGAACCCCCTCCCCCACACCTTTAGGAATTATTGCTTGTATAACCCTTGCTCCCCTGTATTTCCTTCATGTAGCAGACGGTGGGACCCATCCCCATGAGCCACCCTAGATGCCCCCCCATATAACTAATCCAGAGTGATCATATAGTCTCCCTGTACTAACACCTATCAAACCATTCGTTTGAACCATGAGGTGCCATGTCAATAAATCTCAGGAGGGCACTCTCAGTTAAGGCACCTGGACCATTGCGCCCCTGTCCCCACGGAGGCCCAGGTCAAGAATGAGCGCCTTTTACTACAATTTATAGGTGACCCTGCATAGTCTGTATAAAGGTTTATGTCTTATATTAATCACTACATGCCAATAATTACTGTGTAGCTTAGACTAGTTAGACGACTGATGGTGTGGACTCAGCCTGACCTTCACCCCTGCCAGATGAGCCCAGCTGACCCACAAGAAGCAACAAGTTGAGCACCAGCCAATCAAGCAGCACTGTCACCTTATAGTGTATAATGTATTAGCTAAACGAGCCAATGAAGTGGCACCATGTAACACTTAAAGAAATCATCAATGACGAGGATTGTGGTTAAAATGTCATGTTTCTGTATTGTTGGCAGAGCGCTCTCGGAGCAGCAGAGTCCTCTGCATGCCTCAATTTATTATTATGTAAAGACTACTTTGTTTGACTCGCAGTCTTTCTCCTGGTCTCATTCCCTACTAGGGTGTGTCCATTTATACTGAGCTTTGGGCTTGTATTTTTGGGGAATGACCACTTTCAAAGGCATGATCGTTTCACTGTTTAAATAGTCTCAAAAGAGCTTTTTAAAAAGTGTTTTTTGCAGATGCTTATTTTTATTTCGTCATCCTTACTCAGACGTGTTCTGCACTTAAAACATGTTTGATCATGTACCCCTCTTCAGGGATATTGGTGGATCTATGTTTTTCAAGCATCCGCTGCGTGTTGTATGTCACGTTAAGATGGATCAACAGAACACAAAAGAAAATTGAAAGTTCAACACAAGTTAGATTGGGTTGGGGGAATGTCTATAAGGGCTATGGGTTTTAAATAAAATCCAGGTAGGGACTGTTCCAACTTGTCAGCTTACTCAGACTGATAAAAGGGCATAACTGAAAGGACAACCTATCGTTATTGGGGTTTCGTGTTCCAACACACAGTCTCAGTGTGGGGCCTCATTATGATTTTCCCGGTATTCGGCCAGTAATTCCGGCGGGACCAGGAAGGAAACTAATGTACCATCTCTGCTGCCCGATATCCCGGTATTACAGGGATAACATGGGCGGCGGAGACGCCGGTAATTCCCGATTCTATGGAGTCCAATAGGACTCCATGGGATGTTGTTGCCGAAATTAATGGTGCCGGTAAATCTGCCAATGCTTTGCCGGTAGGGGCCTGAACTACCAGCAGGTCAGCCGGTAAAGTGCTGGTACAAGGAAATAACAGCACTTTCATTCCGGACCGGCCAATCCATAATGAGCCTGCAATAGTGATCAGCTGTATTGTCAACTCAAAGTCAAGGGGGTATAGAGCATAGCACCCTTCCATACTTCAGTCCCACCTATACTGTGCGTAGCTTGCTTTTTGCCACCAGTCTATACGACATAGCAGTCAGATTACTTCTTTCCTATCAACAAGAATTTCCCCATCCTTAGGATATCCCCTTTTGTTTGGTAGGCTTTTTTACAGCCCTCTGGAAAAGTGTGTGAAAAGAACTATCCTTAGTTAGAAGCCAGAGCTTTCACCAAGTTAGACCAAAAAGGTAGCAGAGAAGTCAGGTTAATCCTTAGGAGGGGATGGGCTGTCACTAAAGTACAATTCGTCACACACACAATAAAACAACACGCAATACAATTTAAAAGTGTAAAAATAAACTGCACTTAGCCTGCATCTGATTTTCATTCAAGAGCAAAATTAATTTATTTGGAATCCTACTCCATTTTCCACCTGCTAAAAGGATGCAGATGGCATAGGACTACATTAGTAAGTGCTGGCTGAAAAGGTTAATTTGCAGACAGCGTTTACTTATTTTTTTTATAAAACAGAGAGTAAAAGTGAAGAGTAAAGGTAATTTTGCCTGCTTTTACACTTCACCTTTACACTTTGTCTTGTAAATGTTTAGAATTGCATGCAGAGGACCAACAGATCATAAGTGCGAAGGTTGGTGGCGCCTGCATGCAGTTTGCGGTTTCATAAAATGACCCCCTAAGTGCGTCAAAGTCCTGGCAATGGCAGTTAGGTATTATACGAATGCCACATGACCTATTAAAATGATCTTATGAATATGCCAAGCTGAATTACGGTTAAAATGTGTAATTCATTTACCAGCACATGAGCACAGACATTCACTGGTGTAGTATCATTTTGAACATGGGGTGCTATACATACAATAGTACGGTCTCAAACAGACCACTACCAGTTTGAGACCAGCCCAAAGAAAGCAGGAGAGATGGAGCACATATTATTGGTAGAGGACATGTTATTGGGACCCACTTTGCAGAACACTTTTTCAGAAAAGTTACTCACCGTAGTGACTATGGTACTCTTAGTGCATAGTCCCCTTTCTTCCATACACTTTTTATTTTTATTTTTTAAAAATTTTTATTTTGAAAACAAATAAACAATACAAACCAAACTTGCAGCATTATTTACAACAGACTCGTGAACATCAATTAACGCACGTTACTGCTCCCCAAATCCCCCCTCCCTCCAGAGCTTATTTGCGTTTCTCGTTCTGTATCCGCTGCGTGTGGCTGGGTATCGCTTCCTTCCGAAGCTGCAGAATCCACTACTGTGCCAAACAGTCCTGTTATTAACATTCTCCAAGCCATCAGGTTACCCACTTCTTCTTCCCCGCACTTGCTACATGCCTCCTGCCACACCACCGTTTCAGCCTCCACCCATTTTTGCAAGTCCCGCCACCATACCTCAACCCGTGGCTTGTGGCTCTGATTCCAGCCCATGGCAATCCTTCTTTTAGCAAGCACATATGCCAGGTCCCTCAGTTTCCCAAGATGTTTAGTATTCCATGGTCTGGGAAACCCTCCCAACAGGCAGGCCCAGGCCGTATCTATGTTGAGCGTGACCCCTTTATCCGCTAGTTTCCGTGCCACTTCCCCCAAAAAAGCTTCAATCACTGGGCAAGACCAGAACATGTGTGTCATATCAGCATCTTCTTCATTGCATTTTGGGCATGCTCGTCTTCCTGCGTTTACAAACTTAGATATTCTCTTCGGGGTCATATAGGCTCTATGCGTTATGTATAACTGTATCTGCTGCAATCTAGCGTTTCTGGACACCTTCTTGTGGTATCCTATAGCACGTTCCCACATTCCATCGGTCATCTGTGCCCCCACCTCCGCTTCCCAGTCCAGCCTCAAATGAGTCAAATCCTTCCCCACCCGGGTCATCACCATCTCGTACAGTCTAGAGATCTTGTGCCCTCCTTCTGATATGTCATATATTGTTCCCATTAGGACGTCTGGCTCCTCCGCCAGTACAGTCTCTGGCCAGGTTTTACGAATAGTTTGCACAAGCCTAAGATACGTGACATATTGGCCTCCATGCAAACCTGTCTCTTCTCCCAGTTCTTCGAAATCTTTAATAATCCATTCTTGCCATACATCTCCCAATGTGACCAGCCCAACTGATTCCCAATAGGTCCTAATTATCATTCTGAGTTGGTTGTCTCCCCCAGCTAAGGCGACTATCGGCCCTGTGGGGAACACGGGCACGGGTTCTCCATCAGTTGGCATACTCTGTGCCACATCTTCCACCCAAGCAACAGCATACCCGGGCATTCTTTCACTTCGAGTCTAGGCACCCAGATAATCTCCTTTAGGTAAAACGGGGTGCAGTCCTGCCCAAACAGCCTACATTCAGGAGTTACTTCATCAGAGAGCCATTTGGTTACATATTGCAGCTGACTAGCTACATAATAGGCCTCAAAATTCGGCAGCTTAATGCCCCCTCTATCATGGAAGTTCTGTAGCTTCCATAGCGCCACTCTATTTCGAGTGCCATGCCATAGAAAGTCCCTGCACATGCTGTTCAGTTTGACAAAAATGTTTTGGGTATCAAGTATGGTATGTTACTGAAGAAATGTAACAGCCTGGGCAGGACCACCATTTTGAGCATCGCCCCCCCGTCCCATCATCGCCAGCGGCAGCTTCTCCCAAAACTTCATATTTGTCCGGATTTTTTTCACAGCCACCTCAGTATTATGCAAGTGTTCCCCCTCCACCGTATGATACACATCTATTCTGAGGTAGCGGAAGGAATCAGCCGCCCAAGGTACGGACAACACTGGCAACCGTTCCTGAGGGGCTCCTATGTAGCTCCCCAATGGGAACATGCTCGATTTTTGGGGGTTTACCGCTATGCCGGACAGTTCTGCATACTTTTCCATAACCTCTAGAATATACTGAAGATTTTCTTCCGGATATTTCAAATATAGTAGTAAATCGTCAGCATACAGGGATATTAGGTGTTTCACTCCCCCTACCTCAATACCGACCATGTCATATTGTTTTCTGAGGTACACTGCCAGGGGCTCCAGGGCTAGAATGTATAACATCGGGGACCAGGGGCACCCTTGTCTGGTGCCTCTACTGAGTTGCCACCTCTCAGATATCACCGATCCTGTGCGTACTCTGGCCAGTGGTTAACTGTATAGTAATTTTGCCGACCTAACATAACCCGGCCCCATCCCGTATTCTTCCAGGGCCGCCAGCAACCATGGCCACCTCACTGAATCAAAAGCTTTGACTGCATCTAGGGATACCACCGCCATTTCCCCCTCGCTCCTTTTTCCCTCTTCAATCACCCGGTGGAGTCGCCTGTGGTTGTGGGTTATATTTCTGTTGGGGACATAACCTGTCTGGTCCGGGTGTATCAGTTTGCTAATAACCCTTCGCAGCCTATTGGCCAGTCATCAAGATCTTGCTATCCTGGTTCAACATTAACAACGGCCTATAGGAGCCGCAGCTATGCCCTGGCTTGTTGGGCTTAGGGAGCGGCACAATTAATGCTTCTCTGAGCGATCCCGGTAGCCGACCCATCTCAAAAGACTCATTGAGCATCTCTATGGAACAAAGAGAAGGCTCCACCCACAGGTTTTTATAACACTCTCCTAATGTCGGAGTGTTTTAGTCATATTATTTTAGAGCAACTTGGATTCAGAGCTTCAAAGCGTAAGCTCAATTCCCTTTAAGTATCTTTGTTAAATCGACAAACCAAAGCAAAGCTAAGAGGTTAAGAAATAACTTCTGCTTAATAATACTTAAATACAATTTATTAGGTTTTTATTGATTTCACCAACAATGAAAAAGAATAATAATAAATATATATTCCAAAATTGTTTCATTCCTAAACCAAAAAATAAGGTATAAATACAGCACTATTAACTGTTTACACAGTAGATGGGATTAGTGTCATATAGTAGTGAAATGAAGAAAAGGAAATAGAAAACAAATGCATATTAAACAAAAAACAGATACAATTTTGTCTTTTGGTGAGTTACAGAAAAATGATAATTGCATTATTCTTTGACATAGTAGCAATAAATGTCCATATACATCAAGTAAAGCAACAGAGGACCAAAACCATCATTGAGCATCTCTAGCATAGGGGAGAGTACTTCCACTTTATATGTTTTGTAAAACTCGCCAGGGAATCCGTCCGCACCCGGGGTCTTGCAGGTGGGCAGCTGCTTCACCACCTCCTCAAATTCCTCTAAGGTAATCGGTGCGTCCAGCTCCTCCCTTTCTTCATCACTAATCTTAGGTAATTCCATGTCTTTTAGAGTTTCTCTAATCTCCTCCCGATTGTCCCCTCCTCTGTCCTCATATAATGTTCTATAATAGTCCAAGAATGCCTCGTTGACTCCCTCCTGGGTGTCAACCACCTCTTCTCTAGTTATTGTCCTAATCGGGGGCCTGGGGGTTTCGCTCTTATATAATCACGCCAACAAGCGGCCAGTTTTATCCCCACCTGCATGTTGCCTCGCGACATACTTCTTGTAGTTAAGGTTGCAGAGCCTTTCCCAAAGCTCTGCGCAACTTTGCTGCAACTCGAGTACAAGTTCCGCATCACCTCCCGCCCTGTTGCTTTCGCGCTCCAGTTTCTCTTCCGCTTCCTCTAGTTCCGTTAGGACCCCACCCTGTAGGCCTTTTGACTTAGCAATCGCAGCACCCCGCAATACCACCTTAAAGGCTTCCCAGAGCGTGCACGCTGAGTCCACACTGCCCGTGTTTACCTCAAAGTACTGTGTGATCGCATCCCTGATATCTTCCCTGAAGACTGTGTCTCGGAGCGCCTCCGCCCGGAGGCGCCATGTCGATATCCGCGCCCTGGGGCGGCAGTACTGCCAGCTCAGCACCAGAGGCGAGTGGTCCGACAGGACCCTCGCTCTATAGTCTATTTGGGTGGTCTCTATCACCACATCTGGCGTGGCAAAAAAGTAATCCAGCCTCGTGTGCAGGTGCTGCGGAGCTGAGTAGTGCGAGTACTGTGTTTCATTAGGGTGTTTCAGTCTCCAAACATCTGCCAGCCCAAAGTCATCTAGTAATGTCTGCAATACCCTGGCCGCTGGGGTGGGCCTATCTATCTTCCCATCAGATCTGTCTGCCTTTGGGTTGAGCACGCAGTTGAAATCCCCTCCCAGATAACCGCTCCTCCCATACACGCACCCAGATGAGTACACAGGGTTCTAAAATACGTCGCAGTGTTTTGGTTGGGGGCATACGTATTTATAATGCACACCTCTCTATTCTCTACCAAAGCCTTTAATATGACCAACCTCCCCTCCGTGTCCACCACTTCTTGTGTAAGTTGGAGCGGAACGTGCGGTGCCACCCAGACCAACACTCCCCTAGCGTAGGCAGAATACAGAGAGCCTACTACAGTACCTTTCCACTTCTTCCCCACCAGTTCCAATTTTTGCTGGGTCAAATGTGTTTCCTGCAACAACGCAATATCAATCTTCTGTCTTTTTAAGTACATCATGACTTTGTTTCTCTTTAAGTAACTGTTAAGTCCCCTGACATTCCATGTTACGATCTTAAGGTCCCCCATGGCTCATGAGTGTCTTCTTGCCTTCCGTGTAGCGACTCCCCTTTGCCCACGTGATACAGATACAGCTTTCTATCTTTGCTTGTAGCTTCTCGTACCAGCTCAAACTCCCCATAACTATGTACACGGCAAATTCCCAACTTCCCTCCCCCCACCCGTCCCTTCCCCAACATCACACACCCCAAATGCTGCCCAGCTCCATTCTCGGAACTCAGGCACCCCCACATCTAGCCCTGCAAGCACCAAACAATGCACAGAGCTCAGTAGGGTGAAGTCGCCCTAATGGCCACTTAACTAAAATTGTTGTGGGGTAAAGAGAACCGCTCTGTAAGGCTCCCGTTAATTCAATAATAACTACAGTGCTTATAACATTTAGTGCAATAGTCTGACCTTCTCTACTGAAGGCTGCGCAAACGACTATATTCAAGTCCCACGTGCCGCACCATCTTGTGGCACCTTCTTTGTGCATTACTTATCTCTTCCGTGCTCTTTCTCCGTCCGAACTTCTGACTCCTGGGGACATCCTTGCGCATCGAGCCATCCTATGGCATCCTCCGGGGTCTCAAAAAACAAAGTTTTGTGTTTATGAATGACTTTCAATTTTGCCGGATACAGTAACATATATTTGTGGCCCGCCTCTCTCAATCTCCGCTTTACTGTCCCAAAGTTCATGCGGCTACGCTGCACAGACAGGGTATAGTCCGGGTAGACCGTGATGTTTGCCGCTCCTCGTGTAATCGTTCCTCCCTTACGAAAGTGTTCCAATATCCTCTCCCGATCTCGATAGTTAAGAATTTTGGCTATCACCGGCCTAGGCGGGTTCCCCGGCGGCGGTCTCCTTGTTAGAGCTCCATGTGCCCTTTCCACTGCAAATCCTTGGGATAGGGCTCCTCCGGGTATCTCTTGCAGTAGCATGGATTCAATGAATTCCGTGGGATCGTGGCCCTCCAATCCCTCCGGCAGGCCCACGATGCGGATGTTGTTTCGTCGGGCTCGTCCTTCCGCCTCCTCCGCTCTGCTCTCCAAGTTGCCCACTCTTTGTATCAGGGCATGCAATTCGGCCTTATGGGAGGCGCAATCCGTAGTATTCGGGCTAACTTCCTTCTCAAGGGACTCTGTGCGCTCCGCCAAGGCCCTGACATCCTGTCGGAGTAGATTAACGTCCTCCTGCACCTCTCCGACCTTGCGGTCCAGTGTCGTTTTCAGTTCAGTGACAGCTAGTTCGAGTTTAGATTCCCAGGCCGCCCTTAGGTCCGCAATCGCAGCTAGGACTTCTTGGTTAGCGCCCGAAGTCGTCATGCCGCTTGCAGGCGGCTTGTCCCTGCTCTTGGTATTGTCTTGACCCGGGGACGTCTAAGCGAAGTCGTCTAAGGTGGGCTGTTTCGCCTTCGGCCTCACCATTCTATTCGACATGACCCAGAGGACCTGTATTTTGCATAAATGACAAATGTGCACTCAGTACGCCCCTTTCGCTCGGTCACCGTGCGGCCTGCTCCTTCCTTTGTTCTGGACATTGGTCGGCCATTTTGTGTCGTCTTTCGTCTCCGGCGCTCCTTATCTTTTCCACACAGATCTCTGCCGCCTTTCTTCCTGCACCATCCAGAAGTTCACCACGCGTGGCCCGATCATTCACACACCGACATGTGTATTTTCAGCAGTCGTCGGCCCATCATTATGCACTTTTTCGCCCGGATCATTACAGGATCTCGGGAGCTCCTCCAGATCACGTCCTCCTACATGGCCCTCGTAGCCACGCCCCCTTTCTTCCATACACTTAGGATGTCCCGCAGAACAAGGGATCAGCCAGAGCATGTTGCTAGGCAGCATAATAGAATATCTATTTTGCACGTGCATATTAAGCGTGAAGTACGGCACCTCCCCCAGGCATTGGGCCCCAACGCCAATGCCTTTCTTTTTAGTCGGACTTGGAAGTCCATTGGTAGCAGGGATTGGAAGGAGGGAGTATGGAGGAAAGGGAGCTATGCACTAAGAGTACCAGTGTCATTATGGTGAGTAACGTTTCCGTACTCTTACATCCCCTTTTCCAGGATCATTCCTGGAATTGCTATCAAGTGAGTAGTGCTTACAGTAAGAATGCGTACTTGACCAGGTTACCGCCTTACAAATGTCATGTATGGGCACCTGTCTCTGAAACGCCATTGACACTGCCTTGCTCTGCATCAGGTTTCCATGAAGATCCTTAGGAGGGTTTGTACACCTCCACTATGGTAGTGACCATCCAACGCCCTATAGAAGCCTCTGCGACTGCCAACCCCGGTACACCACCTCCAAAGGTGACAGAGTTGGCTCGCCTTGCTCATGCCACTTGTCCTGTATGTAGTGCCTCCTCAGCTTCCGTGCTCAGAGATGGGAAGAACACCAGTAGTGAGAGCCCCTCATTAAGGTGAAACGCGCTGACTACCTTTGGTAGAAAAACAGGTTTGGGTTTAAGCACCACTATCTTTGTAGAAACTGATGTAAGACTCCTCTATTCAGAGCGTATGTAATTACAATTGAATTTTTTTTAATTTTATAGATTTGTAAAGCGCACTAGCAGGCCATGGGCATCGAGGCGCTGTTTCAAGAGAGTGTCTTAGTTACAAGAACGGTACATTGAGCGTGTATCCTTACAATGTGAACTTAGTAGGTTACATAGATGGTTACAGGTTTGGCTTATCATACATACAGTAACAAATGAGGTTACATCGCATAGAGAGCAGCAGCATACAGTCTAGGCAAAACAACGGGGCCAGTAGGGTCTCGTTTATACAAACAGCATAGTTTTTAGCACTTTTTACGGAAGGCTATGTGCGACTCAATATCCTCCTTGCTGATATGATGGCTACCAGAAAGGCAGTTTTAAGCGTTACCCACTTCAGTTCTGAAGAAACAAGTGCTGTAAGGACCACATTAAGATTCCATGGGATATGTGGTTTCCTCATAGGCAGTTATAGCGAGAGGATCTGCTAAAGAGAAGGCGCTAATGTCTTTATTTAAGTAAGTCCCATTTACAGCGATGTAGGTCCTACAGGAGTCCGCTGACATACCTGTTTCTGTCAGGTCCATGACAAAACTCATCAAGTCATTCTGCATTGCCTTATGACGATCTATTTGAGCCATAGAACGCCAGTGGCAAAAGTGTGTCCATTTTCTCGCATATTGTTTCCTGCCGCTTCCCTTCCTGGCTGCTTTGATGATCGCCAAGTTTTTCTCAGCAAGACCAAGGTGACCATATACTAGCTCTTCAGGTACCAAGCCGCCAAGGACAGTGACTGGGGGTTGGGGTGAAGCACCTATCCTATCTGTTGTTTGAATATGTCCAGCCAGATCGTCCAGCAACGGCCATGGAGCCTGATATTTCAGGCTCTAGATCTGAGAACCAAAACCTCTTCAGCCAATATAGTGCCACCAAAATCATGTTGCAAGCTGTCGATTGCTTCAACTTGTGCAGAACCTTGGCGATCAGTGAGAGGGGAGGTATAAAGTGTCTGTCCATCCGAGGGCAGTAGAAACACGTCCCCCAGTAACTCGGGCCCCCTTCCCTTCCAAGAGGCATACAGAAGGCATGTTTTGTTTGCGTGTGTTGCCAAGTGGTTCACCAAAGGCGACCCCATACTAATAAAATAGACTGCAGCATGTCTCCGCCATTGCATTGCAGCATTGATACCCTCCGACCAGAGCAGGTAAATACCAGGGCGTAACACTACCTTGAATATGTGCAGACTACAGCACATCCTTGACCAAACTAACACCTGCACAGAACAATACGTAGTGGCATCCTAGACGCTGTTAAGGTTTTTGACTATGTGTACTGGGAGTGGATAGATGCAGCACTGCATAACTTTGGGTTTGGCACAAACTTTATATGCTGGGTTAAAATACTGTATACCTCACCCATGGCCAGAGTAAGAACTGCTCTGCAAATATCGTAACAGTGTGACATACAAAGCGGGACGTGACAGGGGTGCCCGCTCTTACCAATGCTTTATATATTAGCATTGGAACCAGTGGCCGTATATTAAAAGCAGGAGTAATTGGCAATAGGAATTAACACCCGGGGCACTACACACTTGGTCTCCCTGTACGCGGATGATGTATTATTATATTTGTGTCAACCGCAACATAACCTGCCCATAATATTAGAGGTCCTAAACGACTTTGCTAAGTTATCTGGAATCTCCTTCAACAAACAAAAGTCATGTATTCCCCCGCCCCCCAGCCGGGTTACGAAATGCAAACACGGCTGCCCTACCGGAGTGGGGCCTGAAATGGCAACGACACTCCTTTCGATATCTGGGCATACAAATGACACATTCCCCAGCAGAGACACACGTGCTCAAAACACAAAGGGCAATGGAAGGCGTCAGGAAATCAATGCAATTTTGATCTCGGCTGCCCCTCTCCCTCATGGGCAGGGTACCCATCACTGAAATTATTATCCTTCCTAGGTTCCTATACAGCTTCATGAATAGGGAGGCGGTCCAACTTCAGTGGCTGGAATACTACTGTCTGGCTGGTCAGCTGAGCTTCATCACGAAATGGCTGTCGGATGAACCCACACCCTAACATGAGCTACTTAACACACTGATAAGCCTTGCTTTGCTCAGAGAGGCCTTATGGCCCCCGGGAAGCCGGAATTAAATCCAACCATTAGCATTAGGCGTGGGTAGACGGGTCTGGTCATGAACCCTTAAAAAACTCAGACTCCAACTGCCTTACCCTCCCAATGTCCCTATTTTGGCAGGTACATGCAGTCATTTAGACAAACTGAAAGCAGCCCGATGGCTGGGAACGAGTTGGAAAAGCTACTTAGGGGGACATGTATGAGAACAGCACTTTTAGAGAATTGACAGATCTTATGCAATCAGAGGGACTCCCAGGTGGGCGGTTCCTGAGGTGTATGAGAGTAGCCAGGATAGCCAAACGAAATTGGTCCAAATGGCTCGCTGAGCCACAACCAAACCCCCTTTTGCCATTCATGTATGAATTAGAAGATGGTTGGAGACATGTGTCCAGATCATATAAGTGTCTCCTAGATAGTACCAGCGTTAAGCTTATTAAACTGAAAATGAGCTGGGAGGCTGACTTGGGGTGAGAAATCGTAGATAGGCAGTGGACACTGGCACTGGGCCACGTAAAAAACGTATCATGCAATGCTAGATTCAGGCTAATAAAGGTGAATGTGCTACATCGCACGTACATAACCCCGTCCAGTAGGCAGAATCCTGTGCAGTGCCCTTAGGGACCACTACACACAATTAAGACTACATGTGGTAGTACAATTTCACCTTTGGTACAAGCCTGTACTACACAGAAAAAGTGGTAGCAATGGCTGAGCAGCCAGACTTATCTCAAGAGCAAATGAGCAGTAGTAGAGATTACACAAAGGACTACAATTCCTGTGACTCAAGCAAACACTGACTCAAGGTTTCTGGTTAAAAAGTCAAAGTACATTTATTTTTAAACCATCTGTTCACAAAACACTTCACTTCTACTAAATAAAAACCACACTTCAAATATACTACACACAACCAATTCCCCATTGTGCGTATAAATTCAAGGTAAGTACATTGGATTTGACAGACCGGTGTTGTAAAACAAAGACGTTACCGTGGGTTACTACGTGAAAACGTTTTGACAGTAATGACAGTTCGGTCTTACGAAAGAAAGGTGTACCGGCGAGAAGAAATGTTACCGTAGTCAAACACACTTAGCACATGAATTAACACAAGAGAATAGGGCATAAAAATCATAGGCAATACTTTTGTCAAGGCAGCTAGAATCGGAGGACACTTTCTAAAACATAGATAAAAGTCAATAGGCCTGCACCAGTGTCAAATGAGACAGGGCCCTGTTGTCGAGGATCACAAGGTTAGAACCGTTCACAATTTGAGATTGCCAGGAGTACTTGGATATTGTCAAAAGGGAAGCAAAAGTTAAAAGAGGGAAGGAAAACGAGGACAAGCCTTGGGTGAGGAGAAAGGGTTCACCCCAATTCCTCGAAGCTGGACACAGTACCTTATTTGTTTGAAGAAAAGCTGGTGCTACGGCAGTTGTTCCTGGTAGTTCCTACAGACTCACGTTTCCTGGAGCTTCCGTCGTGGGGACAAGAAGGACGACGTCTGGAGCGATCTGCACTACCCAGGGATAAGGCCAGCAGCAGCGAAGCAACGTGAATAAAAGGTGCGCTCCTTTAAAACAGGAGAGGCTCTTCAGATGGCTATTCGACCATTACAGCTGTGTGCAGCGATTTCGACCAAGAAGAGGATCCTCTGGCTGTCGAAGGTGAGCTGGTTGATCCCACCAGGCTCAAGGGAAGACGACTCCGGACTGGATCTTCTCTTGTCGTTGAAGGGTAGATAGCTCAGGACTGCAGCAGGGCTTCACCGGGACTCGGGAGTTGCAGCAGCCGTCTTTTTCTCTGCTTCTCTTCGGTTCTTTGCAGTTCCAGTGGCGACTCTGACTTCCAGCCCAAGAGTCCTGCCTTTTATGCCAAAATCCCCCATTCGCACAGCCTGGCTGTCAATCACTCAGCATGGGGGTTGTCCGGCCCAGACAACCACCTCAGCCAATCGACAAAGTGCGACTTGGGTCTCCAAGGAGACCCTGTGCAGTGGTGACTAAACACCTCCCTCGCATTCAGCCCACCTAGACACCGAGACGCCATAGGAGGGCTTCTTGTCATGATGCCTACCTCCAAGGAGCCAGACCAGGCCCAGCTACCCCAGAGGCAGACATCATGTCCCTGAGGGAAGTCTCAGCAGCCCCAAGTAGGGGCCCTTTGGACTCAGTCCTGGCACCTTTGGCGCCAGGCTCATATTGGACAACAGTCCTGGCGCCATAGGTGCCAGGCTCATAAAAGATGACTTTGTGTTTAAAGGTGCTTGGTGTAAACTTACCTGATGCAGACCATGCTGCAACATCCGGGCCATCTAGAGGCCTGAATGGGACTACTTAATCTTTGGGGATTACTTAACCACACGGGTGTGGCCGGAGGAAGAATACATACCTGAGAGGAAGGATACATACCTGGAACTACTTCGAAGGCTATTTAAGCCACGCCCAAGCAGCAACTCACGCTTCGCGTTGTTCTGCATCTAGCAGCTGGACGCTCACCGTGTCTGCTCCTGCATCCTGACTTTTGCCACGCCCGGCAGCATCCTGGAACACCTGCAAAGGGAGAAGAGAAGAGAATAGGAGAAAGAAGACTCCTTACCTGCTAAAACCGCATTCCGGAGACATTTCGCCGACGATCCTGAAAAGGAAGACATTCATTTTAAAAGCACATCGCATCGATCACTGCAGCGCCGCATTCCACTCACCTTTACTGGGCGCCTCCATGTTCATCAGCGACCATCTGGATCCGCAACAACATTTCAGCGCCTAGGGAGAAAAAGACAAGAACAAAGGTGAGCTAAGGAAGAGAATAAGAAAACCTTAATTTGCCATCATAAGACTTACCTGTTGGGTCATTCCCACTTCATTTCGGGTCGGTGCCGCATCCTGGCATTTCCGGACCCCGGCCCCTAAGGGGAAAAAGAGACATCAGCGTTAGTGAGCGAATGCTAAGACATTACCTGAACGCTCATTAAAGACTTACCTGATAACTACTGGAACTGCACCTTTCACTTCGGGTCGGTGCCATAACTCTGGCATTTCCGAACCCCGGCACCTATGGGGAAAAAAGACACAAGCATTAGTGCATTAATGCAAGGACACTAAAGGAACCTCTCATCAAACAACTCACCTGAGTTTCCTTCGTCGGTTCCATTGCTCATCTCGGAATCTTTGTTCTGCACCTGAAATAGAGACAACGGACAATTATTATTTCTTACTTATATACTTATAAACAGAATTCTCACAGAACTTTACCGGGAAGGTCAAGCAAACTTGAACTCTCTACAATCCATGATCCAGTGAAGTAACTGGATTACAATGCGCCCCTGCATCAGAAGCAGGATGGAGAGCTCGTCCTTTCAGACCCTAAGGTGAGACTTCACAGGGAATCGCAAAAGGGTTTCGTGGAGGGTGAGAAGGGAGTGGGAGGCTTACACATTATCCCGCAGATTGTTAATACTCCCTTTTCACACACAGAAGGATATTTCTGCGAGTCAGACAAGCCAGATTTGAAGGTCCGGTCCAGTCCATCTTCCGAGTCCTGCGCTTCACCATAGAAGAGGCAACAGCACTTCAAACCAGGCCTGCGCCTCCGTGGGAGTCAGGTGAGCGTTACACTTCTGGACAGAAGCCCGCCAAAGGTCGGCAAACAAAGAAGGCAAACCTGGTTTGCTGCGCAAAGTGAAACACAAGAAGAATTTTAACAAAACGAAATGGCAATAAAACCAGACCGGAGCCAAAATAAAAAGTATTTGGTCAAGCGGGCTTAAGTTCGAGGCTAATACAATAGCCTAAAATAGTACCACTTTATATACTATAATCGCGGTAGAAAAGATAGGGTAGGTACCACTGCCACCAGCCAAGTCTTAGTGTTAAGGGAGCGAAACAAAGCTCCAAGAGGTGCAGACAAAAAGGAGTAGGAATTAACCCTTTCCAATACTCCTTGTAAGATGGGGTGTATTGGGTCTGCAGTTTAAACGACTACATAAAGTAAATGGCAACTTTACCTGTTTCTGGGGGACAGTAGTCAGCCCCAGAAAAATGGAGGCAGTAGGAAGTCTTAGAGACAACCCTGTGTCACTGCACTGAAGGTGCTGTGTAACACACACAAACAGTTGCGCTCGTGGTGTGGCTCCAGAGCCCAAGATCACACAAACAGTAGAAATACACATGGCAAAACACATGTAAGAGTGGGGAAAAGGTTCACACTCTTACCAAGTGGAAGAAATAAACCCCAGAAATCCAGCAAAGCTGCTGAGGGACTCACTAGGTAAGGGAAATTAGCTATAAATGAGAATTCTCCCTAACACAGGGAGGCCAAATTTAAAAAAGATACACCCTTCAACTGCCCTCGGGTGGTCATGATAATGCTCACTTAATGCATATGCTCTGGGAGTGTGTGGTGATACAGTGATTCTGGTCTCAAATTAAACAGACCTGTGAAGAAGCTGGGATCACACGATTCCAATGGAACCCGTTTGAATGTTTACCAGGTGCATACCCCAGATTGGGTAAGCACAAACATATCCACAAATGTATGGACCTAGCCTGCATACTGGCCAAGAGATATATAGCAATGACCTGGAAATCACGAAAGGGTCCACAGTTTGAAGCATGGCATAGGGAATTTAAGCACTGGTGTGACACAGACTACTATATTAGAAGGGTCAATAGAAAGACATGGGGGCGATGTTGCACTTAACTTTGAAGCATTGCAAGTACTTGTTAACTCTGTATCTTACTCCTCGGATGATAGACAGCCATGAACACACTCCAAAGATATTATTGGATTTACATTTGCTATCTTATTTGCACAGCGGTTGTATATACTGAACTTGACCCTCCTCACTAAATGACTAACACTGCTAATCTGACCCAAACAAGATAGGTCATGACGTTGAACAGAGAATGGCTGCACACAATCCTTAATTGACAAGCACTGGGTATTTTCTTTGTTTGCACTGTCTGTTTTCTGTCTATTGGTTGAATCACATGTAGATAGCTAATGTGTACTATATTTGCAAGACTCGTCAATAAAAACATTTAAAAAAATAAGACTGCAGTGCCTTGCCATTTATCTGCAGAGTGTGGGTCAGATGGCTGAGAGCATCTGCCCAATTTCTTTTTTTTATAATCTGTTTTTATTGACATTTTTGCAACAATAAACAAGTTACCACTTTTACTTAGTGGTTACATCCCAAAACTTTATCCCTTCTTCCCTCCCCCTCAAACCGTGCTACAAGGTGCATATGTGAGCAGGTACAGTGTACAGTTACAAACATGGCAGAAGCATAGCAGTATAGCATATCGAGACGGGAATAGTGGCGTATATATAACATTGGGATATCAGTTGTTTCATGAGGTAAGGCCATGAGAGGTGAGGCTGCTTTCGAGCTTGCCATTATAAAGCCGCTCCTTTGCCTTATATTGCTGCATATATTTTAATTGTGAAGTGTGACTGGATTACGGAGCGTAACTGCTCCTTGTGATATTTTAACTCCTAGGATGACTCTTTGCGGGCAGTCCTCTTTCCTTCTCTGCAAGGGGGCGGGCTTTTGCTCACTCCGCTCTGTTGATCAGCATTTATGTGCCATTCTTTCTGCCCGCGCGCACTGATTTTTTCCATCGCCATAACCCCCTCAGACCTTAACCCACTACCATGCCGCCGATGGCCCCTCTTTATTCTTCCATCTTTGGGCAAGTTGCATTCTCGCTGCTGATAGTAGATGTGTGATTAAAGTAGCTTTGTGTCCTGTTGCTGCATATATGCCTTCAGAAACAACTCCTAGTAGGACTATTTTAGGTGACATCGGCAATTCTGCTCCTGTTATCTCCTTTATGTGCCGTAGAATTTCTTTCCAGTATGCTACTGCAGTCAGGCACTATTAGGGAGAATTCTAATTTATGGCTAATTTCCCTCACTAAGTGAGTTCCCTAGCAGCTTTTCTGGACTTTATTTTTCTTCCACTTAGTAAGAGTGAGAGCTTTTCCCCCACTCTTACCTGGGTTTTGCTATGTGTTTCTACCTGTTTTTGTGATTGTGGACTCTGAAGTACACCACTTCAGTAGCCCCCTTCTTTTTGTGTGTCACACAACACCTTCAGTGCGGTGGCACAGGGTTGTCTTTGAGACTTCCCGCGACTCCATTTCTGAGGCGACTACTGTCCCCCAGAAAAGGGTAAAGTTACCATTAACTTTACTTAGTCAATCTACCACAGATCCAGTACACCCCATCTTCCATGGAGTACTGGAAAAGGGTTAACTCGTATCCCTTTGTATCTGTACCTCCTAGAACATTGTTTCGCTCTTTTAACATTTAGACTTGGCTGGTGGCAGTGGTATCTACCCTAACTTTTCTACCGCGATTATATTACATAAACGTGGTACTGTTGTTGGCTATTATAAACCCGCTTGCCCAAATCGTCTTTCTTTTGGCTCCAGTTGGGTTTATTCGGCATTTTTTTGTAAAACACAAGTCCTTCTTGTGTTTTACTTTGCGCGGCAAACTAGGTTCGCCTTCTTTGTTCACTGTCTTTTGGCAGGCTTCTGCTCAGAAACCCTCCTCAAGGCGCCTGGGTTTCCAGGTGGGCTGAATGTGAGGGAGGGGTGTAGTCACCCCCTGCACAGGGTATCCTAGGAAACCCAAGTCGCACTTTGTCATGATTGGCCAGGGTAGTTGTCCGGGCTGGACAACCCCCCTGCTGGGTGATTGACAGCCAGGCTCATGAATGGGGTTTTTTTGCATAAAAGGCAGGTCTCTTGGGCTAGAAGTCAGAGAGTTGCCACTGGAACTACAAGGAACCGAAGAGAAGCGGAGATAACGACGGCTGCTGCAACTACCCCGTCCCAGTGAAGCCCTGCTGCAGTCCTGAGCAATCTGCCCTTCAACGACTCAGAGAAGATCCAGTCCGGAATCTTCTTCCCTTGAGCTTGGTGGGGATAACCAGCTCATCTTTACAGCCAGAGGATCCTCTTCCGTGGTCGAAATCGCTGCACACTGCTGTAGTGGTCCGGATAGCCACCTGAAGAGCCTCTACTGTTTTTAAGGAGCGCACCTTTTATTCCTTGTCGCTGCTGCCGGCTTCATCCCTGTGTGGTGCAGACCCCCTTCAGATGTCCTCCTTCACAACGAAGCTCCAGTAATCGTGGGTCTGCGGGAAACCAACAGGAACAGCTGCCAGGGCACTAGCTGCACCACTGGAACAAGGTACTGTGTTCTGTTGAGCAAACTGGGGGAATCACTTTTTCTTCATTTCCAAGGCTTCTTATAACTTTTGCTTCTGAACATTGACAATATCGAAGTACTTTTGGCTACGTTGAATTGTGAACTGTCTGACCGTGTGATCTTCGGCAACTGGCCCCGGTGTCTTTCGACCCTGGCTCCGGCCCTTTGACTTTTGACCTCCTGTCTCTGAGTGTTTCTTGATTCTGCCTGCCTAACCAAAATATTGCCTGTGATTTTTGCCTCCAACTCCCTCTGTGTATCTCAGGTGCTAAGTGTGTTTTTGCCCTGGTAGCATTTCATGTCACAGATACGCGTTTGTTTAGTAGACCGAACTGTCAAAAAGTGATCGCAATCGTATTCGCGGTAACGTGTTTTGTTCATAACACCGGTTCATTCAAACACAGGGTACTTACCTTGAGACTTGCTGTACAAAGTGAATTGGTTAGTTGTAGTATATTTAACGTGTGGTTTTTATTGAAGTTGAATAGAAGTGTTGTGTTAATAACGAATGGTTTAAAAATAAATGTACTTATAATTTTCTACCTGAAACCTTGAGTCGGTGTTTGCTTGAGTCACAGTAATTGTGGTCCCTTTGTGTAATCTCTGCTACTGCTCATATACTCTTGAGATAAGCCTGGCTGCTCCACCAGTGCTACCACTCTGACATAGTAGTACAGGCTTGTACCAAAGGTAAAACTTGTATTGCCACCTGTTTTCTTAATTGTGTGTAGTGGTCCCTAAGGACACTGCACAGGATTCTGCCCAACAGGCACGTCCACCACATGTGGTACATGTCCCCTTTCTCCCTGCATTGCCTCCAGCAGTCAGAAGAGTACTGTGCGTTAATTTTGTGTACGCGATGTTGGGGACATATACCACCTATAGCACAACTTGTATGCCGACTCCTTGATTGCTGTGCATTTGGACGATTTATGTGCCCTCCCCCATATCTGGCCCCATATTTCTTCCGTGATCGCTTCCCCAATGTCCTTTTCCAAGTTGCCATTGTACGGATGTTTGTCCTCTGTTTGCACTCTATCCAGCAATCTGTATATCCTTGTTATTCCCTTCTCGACTGCGCCCTCCTGCATTGTCAGTTCCAGCCCGGTGAGAGGCCTGGTTCCCGTCCTTTTCACTGTTGTGTGAGAGATTTTTTCCCCCAGTCTGAATTTTTGTTTACATTCTATAAAGGATAAGGGGGACCCCCTTTGGTACAGGATTTTCAGGGTCAGCGATTTCCCCCCCTCTCCACCCTTCGCAGAACTTCTGCTGTAGGCCTTGGGTGAAATCTGCATTGTGTGCCAGCGGGGAGAACGGACCTAGCCCCTGTCTAGTGTGCCTCCTGCCCAGTGCTTTGTCCCAGCTGCGCAATGCCACTCTAGTGGCCGTCAACAGATTACCCCTGCTTTCCCATGCTCCAGTGTTGAGATTCAGTAGCACCTTCAGCGGGATTGTGGTTGCTGTTTGTTCTATCCCACACCACCCTTCCAGGTCGTCTTGCCCCCCTCACCCCATTTGAGCATTGGTGCCAGTTGGGTCGCCATTACATATCCTTCGACATCTGGGACTCACAGGCCCCCAGAAGAGGTTGACGCATCAAGATTAGTCTTTGGATCCTGTGTTTCTTATTCTGCCAGATGAAGGTGTGTATTGCTTTTTGAAGCTCTTGAATTGAGCGTGCTGTATATCTGTTGGCACCAAGCCTCCCACGTATAACAAGGGAGGAGGGTCATTTTCACAGCTGCAATTCTTGCAAACCAGGGCAATTCCATCTCTGCATATCATCTTGTAGTTGTTTCCAGAGGGGTGTAATGTTTGTTCGAAACAGATTCCCTGCGTCCCTTGTTAGTTTTACACCTAGGTATTCCAGTGTGTCGCTTTCCCAGTGCAAGGGGTATGTTTCTTGCAGGCATGTGATCACTGCACCCTCTTCTGTTAAGTTCAATGCTTTGGATTTGGAATAGTTTATGGCAAACCCAGATATGCTGGCAAACTCCTGCAGTTTCCAGATGGCCCTCGGTAGTGAATTTGTGGAATCTTTCAAGAAGAACATCACGTCATCTGCATATAATGCGATTTTATGTGTCGTCTCCCCACATTTCACTCCTCTGATCCCTGGGTCGATTCCGATTTATGCTGCAAAGGGTTCCATTGCGAAGATCAGAGGGGAAAGGGGACAATCCTGCTGTGTGCCTCTTCTTATGTTCATGTGTGCTGAGCTTTCGCCATTCACTATGAAGTTTGTGGAGGGGAGCTGGAAGTTAGTTTGCTAGAACCATCTTGACACGTGTCGGACCACACCCACACCCTCCAGGACTAGCTTTAGGTATTCCCAGACTAAGCTGTCAAAGGCCCACCTGGTGTCCCATTTCAAAGACATCTATGGCCCTCCTAATGTTGCCTTGTGTGTGCCTTCCTCTAATGAATCCTGCCTGGTATTCGTGTATAATTTCAGGGAGATCTTTCATCAGACTGGTGGCCAATATTCTAGCGTACATTTTTGCGTCTGTATTTAGAAGCGCTATGGGGCAGTAGCTGGCGCAATCAGAGGGATTTTTGCCTGGTTTTAGCACTAATATGGTCGACGATTTTCCCATGTCAGCCGAGACTGATCCTTTCTCTCTAATGGCGTTGAAGAGATGTGTAAGTGGTGCGAGCAGCTATGCACAGAATGTTTTGTAATAGCCATTATCCAGACCGTCCGGGCCAGGTGTTTTATTCGCCGGCAGTGGTGATATCGCATCAGTAATCTCCTGGCCCGTTATCTTTCGCCCTAGCTGTTCCTGTCAAGTTCTGTGATTTGAGGAAGGACTGTCGCTGTCATGTACGATTTCTGGCTTGCGAGTTCGAGGTTTTCGGGTTTCAGCAAGTCCTCATGGAACTGCACCATTATTTCTAGTTTCTATTTCTCTGCCGTGTGTGATTTCCCCCCACTTATCTTTGAGATGTGCGATGTAATTGCGTGTTTTCTGTTTCTTCAGTTTGGCTGTGAGGAATTTGTTTGCTTTCCCACCGTGCATGTAATATAATTGTTTCGTGCTCAGAAGAGTGTGCCACCCTGTCGGTGGTATGGTTTTCTAGCTGGGCTCTTATCTTCCTCACCTCCTGCAGTGACCTTTGTATTTGACGAGTCTTATGTTGTTTCTCGGCTGTTTGCAGTGCTCCTGCTAGCTTTTGCATTATGAGGGCCCTCTCTCCATTGTACGCCACCACTTGCGAGATTGTTTCGCCGCGTATAACTCCTTTCCCGGCATCCCAGATCACCCTCCAATCTGTTTCCCCAATATCGTTTTCATTAAAGTAGTTATTTATGACACCTTCCATGTGTGCTCCGAGTGCTATATCCGTTAAAATCATCTCCTTTCATCTCCAGTGTGGGCGCTGTTTGGCTCCTTCCTCGCCAGTCTCAATACAGACCAACACTTGCGTGTGGTCCATGAGGTAATTCGCGCCCATTTCCAATTGAATAGCCCCTATGTACTGCCGAGAAATGTGTGTATTCCCCTGGTCTCTTAATGGAAGAACCACCACGTTTCAATCACCCCCAGATCTCAAAAGAGTTTCCCCAGTGCCTGTGTGTTTTTCTTATAGGCAATCGTAGGAGGGAGCGTTTTATCAAGAGTCGGGTACATCACGCAATTAAAGTCCCCTCCTATTATAAGCTGACCTTCACACCCTGTTAGGCAGAATCCAGGGCAGTTCCCTTAGGGAGCACTACCACAGATTAGGACTACAGGTGAGAGCAATAAATCCCCTTTGGTATCCGTCTGTACCACAAAGATTTAGTTCGTAGCTGTGGCTGAGCAGTCAGACTTATCTCAAGAGGGAGATGAGCAGTATTCAGGGTTGACACAATAGGTATTTCAGTACTATGGAGCAAGGAAACACTGACCAAAGTTTTGTATTAAAAAGAGAATATATATTAATTTTATACACTTCTAAGTCAACACACAGATCACAGTTAATAAAATAAGTTAAGTTTAGTAAAAAAAAAAGCATATACAACTCCCTATTCGATGGTAGGTATATTTGCGGTAGAGTGAAAACTGCGCAAAATGGCACAGTGAAAACCAACTACAAATGGCACTCTAACAATGTATTGAAAGGGAGGGGAAGCACAAGTTAAACCGAAATACCTTCAGACACCCCCTAGCAACACTTCCCTGAAGTTAAAACATTAGGAAGGAAGAGGGGTTTAGAAGATTTAGGTGCATCCACATATTTCTCATTGAAAACTAATCTAGTGAGAGCAGGTCTAACAAATCAGTCAATAGGCCTGAGCCAGAGTCAGTGGTACAGGACCAGGAGCTTAGGAGCAAAAATGTTCTTGTAGCTGCAGTCAAGTCTTTAGTAGAACATTGTTGAAGAGGTAGATGCAAGGCGAAAGACAATGTTAAGAGAGAGGGCGGCCGACCCCACAAGTAATTAAAGGATTTAAAACACCTTTAGGGCTAACACAGAAAAAGGGCGGCCTGGCAGAACAATGTACCTTAAACGTGAAGAAGTGGCTCCTGCGGTGGCGGTTGTTCCTGGTAGTTCCTGCAGGTCGAGGGATACAACAGAGGAAGAGAGGCTCTCGTCGTGGAGGAAGGTTCAAGTCGCTGCACTACCCAGGGATGAAACCAGCCGCGGTGCAGCCAAACGAAGTTTAAAAAGGTACACTCCTTTTAATCGCGGTCCAGGTCGATAGCTGCCTGGCTTTCCGGTCTTCAAGTGCTGGGCACTGTCGATTCGACCAAGGCAGGTCTGAGGAAGCGATTAGTTAACTGGTTGACCCCACCAGCTCAAGGGAAGGCGGCTCTTTCCCTGAAGATCTCCTCTCGTTGTGTGGAAGAAAAGTGGTGAGAGGATCCGGCAGGGCTTCACCGGTGGTGTAGATGCTGAAGATGTCTCTGGCTTCTCCCCCTTCGGTTCCGTAGTTCCAGTGGCAACGTCTTGCTCTTCCAGTCCTCAGGACCCTGTTTTTATGCAGAAAGAGACCCATTCATACAGCCTAGCTGTCACTCACACAGTGGAGTGATCATCTTGGCGTGAGACCCTCCAGCCTATCAGGTTAGAGTGCGACCTGAGTTGCTGTGGCAACTCTGTCCAGGGGTTCTACTCCCCCTCCCAAACAACAGACCCACCCCAGACTCCGAGGCGCCGAAAGGAGGGCTTCTGGGCAGAAGCCCGCCAAAAGAGCGAACAAAGGATCCCTGACCTGGGTTAGAAAAATAGAGTCGAGAAAGAAGTTTTATCAACGTTCTGGCAAATAAAACCTACCAGAGTAAAGTTAATAATAAAATAAACCGGCGGTATGTTGGAGGCTGTAAGTAAAGGTATTAGCCTCGAACAATGGGAAAATCCCATGGGAAAATATTTGCGGTCGAATATAAAAGGTAGTAACCAATGCCACCAGCCAGAAACTTTGTAGAGGGGGACTTTAAGGTACCCTCTCGAAAATGAACATAGGGGAAAAACTATTAACCCCTTCCAGTACTTCCATATTAAGATGGGGTGTACTGGTTTAGTTCATAGAGATTGACTAGTAAAGTCAATGGGGACTTTAGTTGCCCTGGGAGACAGTAGTCAGTCCCACGGAATGGAGTCTATGTTTGGGGGTCGCTACGACACCCCTGTGTCACTGCACAGACGTGCTGTGCAACACATGTGCATAAAGATGGTTCCTATGTGTGAGAGAAAAGATCCCATAGGCATTAAACACAAAAATAGCCTAGAACACACATACCAAAGATGCCTAAGAGTGGGGAAAAAAGAGTCTCACTCTTAGCAGGTAAAGAGAAATAAACCCTTCAAATCCAGCAAAGCTGCTCGGGGACTCTATAGGTAAGGGAAATTAGCCATCAGTGAGAATTCTCCCTAACACACCCTCCCCCCAGTTTCTGTAGTAACCAGGTGATGTATGCATCCTGCTTATTGTTGGGGATGTATAGTGCTAATATCGTGTACATTTGACCCTTGATTGTGCCCTTGATTCCCAGGTACCTCCCTTCGGCATTGTTAGGCAGAAACCTGTGCAGTTCCCTCTGGGACCACTGCAAAAGATTTAGGACTATAGGTGTGTGGCAGTAAACCCACTTGGTAGCAGTCTGTACCACACAGATTCGCTCGGTAGCTGTGGCTGAGCAGTCAGACTTCCCTCAGGAAGAGTTAGGCAGTGTACAGAGTATTCACAATAGGTCAAGAGAACACAGTAGAACAAGTAAACACTGACCAGGGCTTGGTGTAAAAGAGATATAATTATTTATTTAAAACCACATCTAGAAAAACACACAGGCACTAATAGTAAGCAATTCAAAAACACGGTCACTAAAAGGTATACACTCCCTTAAAAGAATATTAGACAAGTCTTAAGTAAAGCCCCACTTATTTTCAGACAGCGGTGAGCACTTAACGTAGATGGCACTCTAATTCGTTTTTAAAAAGGGAGAGAAAAGCAGAGAACAAGTTGAAACAGATCCCAACACTTTTACCAGAACATAACAAGAGAGGAAGGCAAAGTAAAACCGTGAAGTTAGAGTTCAAGAGGCCGGATCCACTTTCAGAGGATCCAAACGAAATGTGTCCAAGGTCACACGGTTGCAGTGCACAAAATTCTTGTAAAGGTTCAAAAAGGAGTTGGACCAAAGAAAAGGACCAGTTAGAGGGTCAAGGCGGCCAGCCCAGTCCAGAAGGTTAAGGGGTTATTATTACCTTGTATCAATCTTTAGAAAGGGAGGCCTGGCGGACACGGTACCTTAAAGTGGTGAGAACGCTCCAGTGGGGACAGTTGTTCCTGGCAGCGGGTGCAAGTCGGTGCTTCGTCCGGGGGAAGAGAGGGTCTTGTCGTGGAGGAAGACAGGAGTCTGTTGCACTGCCAGGGAAGAAACCAGCCGCGGAGTTTCTCAGGTACAAGGAGCGGTCCAGTGATTCGTGGTTCAGTGGTGAGTGGCTATCCGGCTGCCGGGGTGCTTGGCACGGGCAGTTCGACCACAAACCGGGCTGGGGTGCGAAGAAAGAAAGGTAAACTGGTTGTGCCCACCAGTCAGGGGAAGAAGCCTCTCCAGCCGGGAGATCTTCTCTGTCGTCGGGAAGTGGTGAGTCGGTTCTGCAGGGCTCTACCGGTGGTGTCGTCATGGTAGGTCGGCTCAGCTTCTCCCTCGTCGGATTCTCAGGTCCTGTGGCGACTTCTGAAGTTCCAGTCCCCAAAGCCCTGCTTGTATGCAGAAAACCCCCATTCACTCAGCCTAGCTGTCACTCAAACATGCTAAGTGGTGAGCCGGCCGGCTCACCACTTGGGCCAATCACACAAGAGTGCGACTTGAGTTACCAAGGTAACTCAGTCTAGGGTGCCTAAACCCCCTCCGACACCCCCTGTGGTACCCAGGCAGAGTGGCACCACTTTTGGAGGCTTCTGTGGAGAAGCCCGCCAAAAAGTGGAACAAAGGGCTCGACTTGGGTTGGAGTCACAGAAGAGAACACAAACGCCATTTTAGAATCGAGTCTTGGCAAAAAATACCAACCGGAGAATTAATATTAATTAAATAAACAGGTGGTATGTTCGAGGCTATGAGAATTAAATAATTAAAGTTGGTAGCCTCGAACAATGGGAAAATCCTATAGGAAAATATTTGCGGTCGAATATAAAAAGTAGTTTCCACTGCCACCAGCCAAAACTTGATCAGGAGGGACGGAGACGTGCCCCCTCGACTAACAGACCCTGGGGCAATCGAATTGCCCCGACCAGTGCGTCCACAATATGATAGTTTGTACTGGTTTCTGTTAATAATTTGGGACTAGTAAAGCCAATGGTGACTTTACATGCCCTGGGAGACAGTAGTCAGTCCCAGGGTATGGAGTCTATGGTGGGGTGTCACTATGACACCCGTGTGTTACTGCACGGAGGGTGCGGTGTAACACACATAGGAAAAACACATGAGACCCTATGGAGTAAAGGACCCCATAGCCCATAAAACACATTACCAGTCAAAGGAATACCATAAATCATGTCCAAGAGTGGGAGAAAAAGAGTCTCACACTTGGCAGGAGGAAAAAAACAAATTCCAGAAATCCAGCAAAGCTGCTGGGGGACTCACTAGGTTAGGAAATTCAGCCTAAAGAGAGAATTCTCCCTAACAGGCATCTCTAATCAGATGTTGTTTCTTAAACTCTAAAGTGTGGCTAATCAATATGGCTACTCCTTTTGTCTTTTTGCCACTGGAAGCAAAGTTTTGATGGGGAAAAGCCTTATATACCATCCTCTTCTCATCCTTTGGGAGGAGATGTGTCTCCTGCAGGATCCCTATCGTTGCTTGCATCGCCTCCAATCTACCCAGGATGGCCCAGCGTTTTACCGGTGAGTTTAGCCCTTGCACGTTAAGGGATACTATTGTCGCTTCAGCCATTGTGACTTAGGCCAGTGTTCCTGCGCTCGCTTTTGCTCTGCCTCTGTAGAATTTCCTGCTTACATCTTCCTCTCTTTTCTTGATCTCTGGGCCAATTATCTCACTTCTTCCCACCCTCTCCCCCCCCCTCCCGGTCCCCTCCCCACTCCCGCCCCCCCTGAGGACTCATATGGCCAGGTTTCCTAGGAATCTCCCCCGATAGTCTTTATGGGTGTTGGTCCACTTGCTCCCCAGTGTTCCTTGTATGCCAGGATATTCCCATACCCTGGATGGAGTTCCAAGATGGAATGACCTCCTACCTCTGTGCGGGCTCTCATCCGTCGTCGCTTGTCTCTGCTCAACTAGTCATTTTTGGTCCTCTGTTCCCCTGATAATTACGCTTTGCGTTCTGCCGCTTCACTAGTCATTCTTGATGTTTGTAAGGGCAGGTTAACTTTGCTTCCCTGCTAGTTCTCCTTTTTCTCTGTGTCGACCATTCCCGCGGGCTGTCTTGGTTATTAGGAGCATTTTGTTGTGGTCTGGTTTCTGCCTGGTTCTGGTCTTCCTCCATGCGCAGCAGTGATAGACCCTCTTCACTGGTGCCGATTCTCCTGGTCTTTCCTTCCCAAGTGAAGGACAGCCCAAATGGGTAGGCCCACCTGTACGATATGTGTTTTGCTTGCAGGGCTTTCGTAATGGGCTGCATTAGCCTTCTTTTGTGGAGAGTCATGAGCGCCAGATCTTGGTACAGTTGTATGCAACATACATTGACTTAAGTCGGTGTGCGCTCTTGCTGCTCTCAGGATATCCTCCTTCAAGCAATAGGATGACATAGCGATCAGCATGTCTCTGGGTCTCACCCCCGGTTCGTTTCTTTTGTGGCCTACCCGATGTATCCTGTCGAACTCGATCTTTTCGGGTTGAATGTCGTTCAGCAAGCCACTGAAGCATTGCTGCATGGTGTCTCTCAGGTCGCTATCCAGTATCGTTTCACCAGGCCTTTGACCCTGATATTGAACCTACGTGAACGGTTCTCAAGGACCTCGGCTTGGAGATCTAGGTTGTTTTTTACCCAGGCCACCTGATCCAGTAGAGTGCTGCATTGTTTTGATTCTTCAGCCATGCTTGATAGCCCATTCTCAACTATGTCCACTCTTTCCCCCAGCTCGTTCATTTCCTTTCTCATCTCTCGTAGGGTGGACTTCAACTCCTTCATTTGTTCCATTTGGTCTTGAAAGGTGTTTGTTAGCCTAGTTTCCATCCCTTTCAGGCAGTTTAAGAACTCTTCTTTATCCGTGACCATTGTGAGCAGGAATTTGTTACCCTCTAAAGCTGTTGTGTCTTGAGGTGGTGAGGGAGGCGAGTTTTCCACCTGTTGTGTTTTTATCTCCTGCACTTTTCCAGTTGGCCTACCTGAAGTCTGGCTGGTGTTTTGGCTCTTGGTGGGGTGTGTTTCGATCTGGCCCCAGGCATCAGGGTTACTTTGGTTGAGTGCAATGGAGGGGTTTCCACAGTGTTTCCTGCGGGGAGTTGGTAAATTGCTGGTCGTCATTATAGATACGAGCTCAAGTTAGAGTTCCCTTTCTTGAAGATCTCTCGCCCCTCCGTGGTGGTTATTCTCTGCACTAAGTTGTACCTATCTCCTTTCCAGCTTGAGGAGGTGGTGTGGCAGTCCCACTCAGGTTTGTTTAGGTGTGTGGCTCTCGGAGACTTAGTAATTCAACTGAATCCCTGTCCCCCTTTTCTGCCTGGGATATTTTGCCACCTATATAGGGCCCCGGGGTCCGGGCCGCCTTCCCCAAGCCCTTTAACGTCGCTCTGTATGCTGAGTTTGACCAGGGGTGAGATCTGTATTTTGGGTCACCTGGTGATGTAACCGCTGTTGGGTCAGGGTCGGAGGTAGTCCCCTCTTATGCATATGCCAATACGGGTTGTTGCTGAGGTGGGCTAGTTACTCTCCCCCATGGGTAAATATGTTTTTTAGGGACCTGCTTTGCTGTCAATCCGTCTGGACGCTTCACCCAAGGCCTGCCCTTATGTATTCCCTGCAGATGCTTGGCATTCAGGGAGCAAGGCTTGGGCCTTGACATCGCCCGGGGGCCAGGCTCTCTCTGTTGGAGGTCAGGAGAAGGGGTCGTCCCGTACGGATCCTATCGAGAAGGTCCACCAGTCCCCTTTCTTATTAGCGGTACAGTGCCGGGGATGTGGGCGGGCGCTGCCGGTCCTGCTTGATTTTGCCTTATTATTCAGAGTGCCGACCCACATCGCCCCCTGTTTGCTTGCTTTTTAGATTGCTGTAACGGGCTCCTGGGGGGATGTGGTTATCCCTCAAGTTCCTGCTGCTGGTCTTCGAATGTTAACAAGGTTTAGGTTGGGCGCCCCTCCCCTGTTGTGTTTCGCTGTGTGACAGTGTGGATTGGGAGGGGGTACTGCTGTGTCCTTGTGGGTCCCGTTGGGCGTCCGCCTTCCGTCCTACGCTCCCAGTGCCTTCCCCAAGGCGTGTGTGGGAGGAAAGTTAATCAACCGAGTGTCTCGTTTATTTCTGTTTTATGTCGTAACTCCTCACCCGCCCCGCTCGTTCTCAGTATTGTGGCCTGTGTGGCCCGCGGCCTGCTGCCACCTCTGCGCCCTGGGCGGGGAGCTTTTATCCCCGCGCCACCTCCCTCCGATAAGTCGGAGCTTCCCGGGCTCGCCTTACGTGCTTTCAACAAATATGTATCCTGGGGGGAGCGGGCAAACTCCTCTCTGTTCAGATCAGGTGGTTAGGGGGGGCCTCTTGCGCTGGGGTCTTGAGCCTGAATTTGTTTTGGGCCAAATCGGGCCGTTGGATGTTGGGAAGTCTCACCTTGCTGTACGAATTGGTCTGATTATAGCCCGCTGTATGTAGCGGTCGGTGGCTGCCGATCGGTCCAAACCGCCAATGTGGTGACTTCGGCGAAGTTAGCTCCTTTACCTTCTGGGGCTGGCTGGGTACTTCTGGGAGGCGAGGCCCCCCCGATCTGTGCTTCTCCGCACCAGGGCCCAGGGGGCAATGCAGCTTCTGTCCGGCTTCAGTTGTCTTACCCCGGCACTTCCGCGAACAGCCCGTCTGGGTCCATCGCTGGGCTTCAGCTCCGGTGCCAGATTTCAGTTCTCAGGGAGTAACTCTTCACCTCCCTTTGGCGCTGTAGTGTATAGAGAGTCTGGGCCGCACCGCACCTTTCCCGCGCTGAACACCAGTGGGCTGGGCCGATCCACCCTTCCTCCGTCTCTGTGGTGCTACGCGCCTGGCCTCCCGGCTGCTGGTCCCGCCTCGTGTGTACGGGCCGATTGCTTTGTAACTGAAGACTTCGTCTGTGACGGGCTGCTATCTCTACCCGTTCCTCGAATGAGACCGGATCGGGGCTTCTTGGTTTCGGTCTGAATTTCGCTTTTGCGAGCTGCTAATTTCTCCTTTTATTACGCGCCCACACAGAGGACCAGAGGTGTGCGTCCTCATAGTCCGGCGGCCATTTTGTAATCCCCCTCAACATCTATATCTTCTTCTTGTGTCGTCTCATCCGCTCCTTCGGCGTCAGGTGCTATTCGTACGCCGGAGGTACCCAGCTTCTGATCCGTCTCGACCTTGATCAGTCTGAGGTGTTGGCGTGCCTGCATAAGTACCCGATGGCCGTGGGGAAGTGGATGGGTCACAACTGGCTGAAACTGAATGGAGATAAAACAGAGCTGTTGGTGGTGGGTTCTTCTCCTGACCCTTCACTTTGGATTTCCTCTCTCTGGCCCCCCTCCTTGGGTCCGCTTCCTGTGCCTTCAACTAAGGTAAACAAAATTTGAAGGTTATCATGTTTGACTATCTATGGCCGCTCAGGTATCAGTGGTATGCCAGACTGGGCATTTTCGGTTAAACATTTTGAGAAAGATACTCCATCTGTTTCCTGTAACATTACATCCCCCAGTCGTAGCGGCCATGATTCTGAGTAAGTTGGACTACTGTAACTCCCTTTACCTTGCCCAGCCAAAAGGGCTGGTTGGCCGTTTATAACGCCTTCAAAATCTGACAGCACGGGTGACAACTGGGACTCCCGATGGGGCTCATATTTCCCCCCGTATTGCGCGCTCTCTTCATTGGCTCCCAGTAGCCCAGTGCATTCAATTTAAAACATTATGTATTGTTCACTGTGCTCTTCATGATCAGGGAGCCGAGTATTTGTGTGCCAAGTTTGTACGCTATGTCCCCAACCACCCCTTGCGATCTGCAGCCACTGGCATGCTTTGTGTGCCTTCCTTTCGTCTCTCCAGGGTGGGGGGCCAGGCTTTCTCAATTGCGGCAGCACAGCTGTGGAACACCCTCCCTCTAGCTGTGAAATCATTGACTAATCATCTGCTCTTTCAGAAATCTTTAAAGACCTATTTGTTCTGATCGTCAGCTTTCTTCAGCCTATATGTGCCTTGGTTATGGTAACCTGCCTCTCCAGCCACATGATGCCTTCGGGCGACCGCGCGCTGTATAAAATTCCCTAACATAACGTAATTGGATTCTCTACACATTAGGGTAGTCGTGGAAATCTCTGTTGGGGGGGTCTGGTATATTTTCTCTCGAGCCAAAGTCGTGTCTATTACCCCTTAGTATTCATATATAAGAGGGTAGCTCCACTTCAAGGAGGTATGATCGAAAGGGGCCCCAATAGTCTGCCTGTCTCATACCACGATGGAGGGTGGAGGAGTAGGATGTTTCACGTCTTTCACAAATCTTCAGCATATTAACCAATTCCCTCACCGTAGGTGATGCGGTTTCTCATCCATGCTTTAGCAATTAGGGCCCTAGCAAACACAGAGGCCGTGGCCAGTAGCTTTCTATCAGTCTTGGTGGGAACATCGAACCAAGCCAGTACCAGGCTACTGGAAAATCATACAGGCATCCAGGGACCATCTTGTCCATGGTGCCGAAGACCCCTTCCCAGAATGACTGCATATGGGTACAGCTCCAGACCATGTGGACAAAGTTAGCGGGGTCAGCATTACAACATGGGCAGGTGGAGTCCCTTTCTGGGTAATATTTATGCAGTTGTGTGGTAGTGAGGTATGATTGGTGAAGGAATTTAAAGTGTATAAGGCGGAACCTGGAGTTGAGTGAATTTTTTTGTCAGTGTACAAATCACCCGCCATTGATTATCATGTAGAGGTGTGTCTAAAACACTATCCCATCTGGCCTTGAACAGCACCCAAGGTGCCGGGGGTTACATTTTATCAATTTGTATAGGGTGTAGTTTGTCCCAGCAAGGTGCAGAGGGTTGGCTACAAATTGGGCCAGGGGGGTGTCAGGGAGGAGGGGGTGGGTGCTGAAGATGAAATCATTCCAACATTCCTGTAATCTATAGTAAAGTAGTAGGGAGATAACATTCCAGGGGCCACTATCCCAAGGTATCGCACTGTATGAATGTGCCCTCATGTACCAGGTCACCGAGGAAGAGTACGCCCAGTTTCTCGAACTGAGTTTTAAAGGTCCGTTCTGCTGTGAGAGGGATACCATGTATGGAGTATATTGCGAAGTCAGCGTGATAATTGTTATTGGTGTCAAGAGGGTGGTGCGGTCCCATGCCCACATAGTTACCTCTATGGGCTGTATTTCCCCTCTGGGGGATCATTTGGGCGTACCACAAAGTAAGCCTTTGAGGTCGTAGGGGATGAGCAATGGCCCTTTTGAGTTTGGTGTGCAGAGGTTTCAAGGAGGGGTTCCACCACCATATAGCGTACTATGTCTGGGCGGCGAGGAAGAACAAATTACTCTCTTACCTGGTAACGTTCTTTTGATGGGATGGTCAGACGACGTATTCCATATCTATTACCGTAAAGTAATCACCACAGCTGTGCTGCTTCAGAAAATCTTTCAGCTCCTGCGTCGATGACGTCGATACGCTGTCCTCGACGGCCTCCGTCGAACCGACGTCACCGGATGTTATAAGTAGGAAGCACGACGCCCGTAGCCTCAGTTGTAGTTTTTTTCCCCAGAACGTGTGGCACCAATCTTCTGCCAGTATGACCACAGAAAGCCTTGTGGAAACGTAAGCTGCAATCGCATAAGAAATTCTGTAGCTGGGTAGGCAGGGAGGGAGCGATATGGAATGCGTCGTCAGACCATCCCATCGAAAGAACGTTACCAGGTAAGAGAGTAACTTGTTCTTCGAGGGGATTGGGTCCTCTGACGTATTCCATATCTATGATAGACTCCCAAAGCAGTACCAACATATGGAGGAGGGAAAAAGAAATTAGAATATAGAAATTTAGAATGCCCAATCAAATTGCAGATTAAAGGACCACCTTGCCAAAGGCCAGATCCTGCCCATGGATGGAATCTAGAGAGTAGTGTTGTACAAAAGTATGGACCAAAGCCCAAGTGGCTGCTTCATGTTACGAATAGGAACACCCCTCTGCAGGGCAGTAGAGGCAGCCATACTCCTAGTAGAATGGGCCCGTATGCCTACCGGAGGGTCCCTACCCGCCAAGTGGTAACATTCAGAAATTGCCAAGATAATCCATCTAGACGAAGTCTGCTTAGTAACAGCTTGTCCCAAACTCCTTCTAGCGTAACCTATAAAGAGCTGATCATCCACTCTGACCCGGGACATGCTTTAATTGTAGAAACTTAAAGCTCTCCTAGGATCTAACCTATGGAGCCTCTCCTCGTCCTTACCAGGATGCGGAGGAGGATAAAATGCCAGAAGAATGACCTTCTGTCTTAAATGAAATTTCCGACACCACTTTCAGAAGAAAGGAAGGACGAACTCTAAGGACAACCCTGTCCCTATGAAACACAGTGAAGGGTGGCTTCACTGAAAGTGCCTGTAACTCACTCACTCTGCGAGCGGAAGTGACCGCAACTAAAAATACAGTTTTAGGGGTTAACACTCTCAAAGGACAAGAATGTAAAGGCTCAAATGGAGCACCGATTAGAAACTTGAGAACAAGGTTCAAATCCCAACCGGGCACCTGGAAAGGTGACGGAGGGAACACATTAGTGAGCCCTTTCAGAAACTGAGAAATTAAAGGGATTTTAAAATAAGAACATTCCTCAGACGAGCGCTTAAATATGGACAGCGCCGCCAGGTAACCTTTAATGGTACCCACTTTCAAGCCCTTGTGGGCTAAAGAAAGCAAAAAAGACAGAACCACAGGAATGTCACATGAAAAAGGATCCACATTCTTAACCCTGCACCAGTCGCAGAACTTTCTCCAACGGCAACGTTACAGGGACTTTGTTGTCGGCCGTCTGGCCGAAAGCAACACCTTCATCACGTATTCAGGGAGGTCCCAATCCTTATACCTCAACCTTTCAGAAGCCAAGCGTGAAGGTTGAGGGATCTGACCTCTGTATGGAGAACCTGACCCCCCCCTCCCGGGAGAGCAGATCGTCTCGGTAGGGAAGACGACGTGGAGGGCAGATGGACAAGTCGAGAAGGTCCGGGTACCACGTCCTCCGGGCCCATGCCGGAGCAATGAGCATCATCCGGGAACGGAACCTCTGTAACCTCCGTAACCTCTGCAGCACTTGCGGGATGACGGGGACTGGAGGAAACGCGTACAGCAGTGGGAAGGACCACCACAAACGCGTCTCCTAAGGCTCCTCTTGGAGGAAATTCCCGCAAGCAGAACCTTTCGCACTTCCAGTTGACACTGCAGGCGAAGAGATCCACTAGACAGGTCCCCCAAAGGGCGAAGATCTCCAGGAGAATCTCCTGAGCGAACTCCCACTCGTGAGAGATCGCACTCTGCCTGCTCACAGCGTCCGCGTCTCGTTTTCATCTCCGGCCAGATGAACTGCCGAGATCAGAAACTGCCGCTGGATGGCCCAGAACCAGAGCTGCATCGCATCCCAGCACAGAGGAAGTGACCCTGCCCCCCCTTTTGTTGACGTAGTGCATGGCCACTGTGTTGTCCGTCAGAATCAGGACATTCTTTCCTCGCACAGTTGGCAGAAAAGCCTTCAGGGCAAGCCTGACAGCCCTCAGCTCCAACAGATTGATATGGAGTCTGGACTCCAACAGAGACCAACGACCGCTGACTGTCAACTCGTTGGCATGAGCTCCCCATGGAGTGAGGTGCGTGGTCAAGTAGCAGGGGTCGCAACTGGGTGGACGGTATTTTCACGGCAAAGACTTGCTCACTGCCGGGAGACTCTTCGGGGCAGTCCAAGCCGCTGCCACCCTTCTTTGCAAGGCCATATGCACTGAACGTTTTCCTAAACAGCAGGCGATGTGCACTGGTGTGCGGCGCGCCAATACATCCCAGAGCCGAAACATCCCGTCGCCGAACTGGCCGCGGCTAATCGGCCTGCGCCAAACCGGCGGCGCCGAAACGGGGTGTACTGCTGTTTTCCACCTCTGGCACTCCTACGGTGGCCCCTTTGACTTGCAGCTCCCCTCGATCTACTAAAGGATGAGTAATATCGAAAAGAACCTCCCCTCCATTGCTGTCCCCTAGGACGAAAAGGCAGAGGTTGGCGAACTGCAGCAAGCAACACTTTCGCTACAGCTTTAGAGGTCTGCAACCTCTCAAGGCTCTCGTCAGCCTTGCTGCCAAAAAGATGTTCACCCTCAAAGGGCATGTTGAGGAGCCGGGCTTGCACATCAGGAGCAAACTCCGACATCCGCAACCACGCAAACCTGCGTATTACGGTGCTCGCTGCCATGGACCGGCAGACACAATCTGCTATGCCCAGACCCGACTGAACGGACTCACACATGGCATCCTTGCCATCTTGTACCATAGCAAGAAAACCATCCCTTTCCTCCCCTTCGGGAATATGATCAGCCGCTAACGAAATACAGTTCCACAGAGTGTGCGTGAAACTTGACAAGGCACACACGGAGTTGGCTGCCTGCAAAGCCATACCCCCTGAAGAAAACACTTTCTTCACCCAGCAATCAAAACGCTTGTCATCCCTATCAGGAGGGATGGTAGGGTACGACGCCTGCTTTGCTGGGGCCGTAGCCGCCTGCACCACCAAACTCTCCGGAGTGGGGTGCGTGGTCAAGTAGCAGGGGTCGCTACTGGGTGGACCGTATTTTCACGGCAAAGACTTGCTCACTGCCGGGAGACTCTTCGGGGCAGTCCAAGCCGCTGCCACCCTTCTTTGCAAGGCCATATGGAATGGCAGTACCGGGTCAGTTGGTGGACCTTGGTCAAGGACACCACTCGGGTCATCCTGCAGAAAATTCACTGGTGGCGCAGACCATCCCAATCGGTGTTGATGTCGAGCGTGGCGCCGACAGCTTCGACACAGTCCTCGAGGGCGGAGCCCCGAGCGTGTCCTTCGACAGCCTGGGCGCCGATGGCGTCGACGGCTTCCTCAGAGGCGGAGCCTCGAGAGAGTCCTTCGAAGACTTCACAGGCTCTGATGGTCTCGAGGGCCGGGACCTGGAACGGGCATGTCTAGATCGACCAACCTTGTCCGACCAGGACCTCGAAGGCGCCCGGTGATCGCGACGACAGCTCCAGCCCGAAGGCGTGCAAGTGGTGTCTCTAGCACGGTCACGGCCGGCGTCTTTCCACGACACAGACAGACCGGAGCCCTGCGACTGAAAAATCGCCATCATCTCCTGCCGAAACAAATCCCATTCGGCAGGAGTGGAATACTTGTTGGGACAAGCAACCCGCCGACGGGCGGAATCCTCGGACGAGGATGGGGAAGGCGACCGGTGACGGCGCTTCCGTGAGTGCCTCGAGGAGGCAGAGGAATGGCGGGAACTACTCCAGGACGAAGACCCCCGGACCGACGACGACTATGTAGAGAGTCGCCCCTCGAATCGTCATTCGAAAGGCCGGTGGACTTCGACTTCCAGGGCTTGGCCACCTTACCTTCAGAAAGCTTCTTCTTACGCTCCCACAAGGCCTTCGAAGTAAGTGACTGGCAGTCCACACAGTCATCTGTGTCGTGTTCCTCACCAAGGCACCAGAGGAAAGCTGTCAGAATTCTTCCTCACAAACTTGAACCCGTAGTGTAGAGGAAGAATTCTTTCTATCAATATACCTCTCTGAATGTACAAAGGAACATCCAGAAAGATTGATTAATCGAAATACTGGAATCCTTGGAGACCTCGTGGCTGTGAAGAAAGATACATTAATTAATAACGTGAATTCTATAGCAAAAAGTACGAGCAAGATATCTATTACACTAACCTGTGAGGTTAGTGGCAAGACCCAGAACTATAAGAACTCTAGTCAGGAGTCGTGGAAATTTCCTGTAACAGAAACCACTGCGTGAGAACAGAATAAACTGAGGGATCAATGATACAACCAATAGCCTAACCCCTATGTTAGATAAGCAGTATGAGTAGGTAAGAATATCCCTTGGATAGCCAAACGTCAGAGAAAAGTTCCTATCTAACCCGTATGGATTGGGGTGACCCACTTCCCTGAACAAAAAGGAAATAAGAATGAAGCACAAGTTACCGTACCACAATAGTTCCACTAGATCTCTCCCACGGTGCAGCTGAGGCTGAGTCCGGGTCTAGGTCTTCAACTAATCCTACGGGGTGGCTAGAATGGGAAACACAACACTCCCACGTAGCAGCGGAGGCTGGCAGGATCCCACGGTGCAGCTGAGGCTGAGAACTCCTAATCCCACGATGCAGCGGAGGCTGATACTATTCCGCGGTGCAGCAGCGGCTGAATCACTCCAAGCCCGCAAGGAAGCGAGGTTGAGAAAGTTATTGTTACAAAGAGTATGTGGAAGTCACAAAAGTGAGTGCACAGAAAGGAACTCAAACACGGAAAATCCGAAATCCGTAAAGGCGTCAAAAACAAGGGGGTCAAGAACAGCAAGCCAAAATCCAGTCCGAATCAAAAACACAAGCGGGCAGCGACAGAACCAGGAAGCAGACAAGTAGCGAGTCCAGGGACGAGTGCCGTAAGTCGAAGAAACCAGAAGTTCCAGGTACCAAGACAGACTAGGGAAATCCAAAATGCAGGTCTGAGAAAACGTAAGCAGAATCACAACAAGGCACAAATCGAAGCAGTAAACCAAAAAGAGCTCAATCAGAAGCACTGAACTTAGGACAGGGCAGAGTTTAAGAAGAGGAAGTCATGTGACTAGTGTTTGCTTCCTGAACGCCGACTCCCTCCCCTTGACAACGGCTTCCACCGTTGCCAAGGTAACTTCCAAGCCCTTCTGCATGAATCAGGTCGGAAATGCAGGATTTTTTTGCTGCATTTCCGTCTTACATTAGGTTTAGCGAGACTCTTGGTGAATCGCGGATTTCTTGAAACCCGTCTCGAGTCCCGTGGCGTGACAGTACCCTCCCCAAAAGGTAGCCCCCCTCTCCGGGAAGCCCAGAAGTCGGCAATCAAGCGTGGGGTATGGATATGATCCACGGGTTCCCAAGTACGGTCTTCCGGCCCATAGCCCTTCCAATCAACAAAATACCATCGAACACCCTTGGAAACTTTAGTAGAGAGGATCTTGTGAACCTCATATTCCTCCTCACCCTGTATCTGTAGAGGTAGCGGACGTGAAGGCAGGGTGGTGTTTGGGTAGAAAGGTTTCAGAAGGGACACATGGAATACCGGATGTATCCACCACTTCAAAGGAAGGTGCAGACGCACCGTCACTGGATTTATTAATGCAGTGACCAAATAAGGACCCACATAACGAGGCAAGAGGGCCCTTCTCCCTGGCAAGTGCAGATTCTTCATAGATAACCACACCTTCCCACCCACAGAATAGCTAGGGGCTGGAGAACGATGAGCATCAGCATAGTGTTTGGTGCGTTCCTGAGCCAGTTCCAAATGTCGTTTAACCTGACTACGGATCGACACCAAACTCTCCACACAAGAGGCTGCTGCGGGATGATTAGAAGGACAAACAGGGGACATCGGCAAAGACCTAGGATGACGTCCAAATAAGGCAAAAAAGGGCGAGGACTGAGTAGAGGAGTGCAGAGAATTATTATATGCAAATTCTGCCATAGTAAGGACTGAGAGCCAGTCGTCCTGATATTGATGGGTCAGACATCTTAGGTATTGCTCCATGGTGGAATTCAAACGTTCCGTTTGCCCATCTGTCTGGGGATGATATGAGCTAGAATATCTGTCATCAATACCAAAAGAGTTAGTCAAGAATTTCCAAAAATGAGAGGTGAATTGTGAACCCCTATCCGAGATGATAATTGAGGGAAGACCAAAGAAACGGAAGACATTCTTTAGAAACAACTCCGCCAACACCGGAGCAGTAGGTATAGCATGACAAGGTACGAACAAGGCCAACTTGGTAAAATAGTCGATGACGACCCAAATAGTATCGAAACCGGACATCGAAGGCAGTTCAACCACGAAGTCCATAGATATCATATACCAAGGCTGGTCTGGTATGGGCATGGATTGAAGTAAACCTACTGGTTTAGCATGGGTACTTTTACACTGCGCACAAACATAACAACGAGCGATGTATTCAGTAACATCTTTGCCCATGGATGGCCACCAACACCACCGATGTAATAGATCCATGGTTTTCTTAGTACCAGGATGTGCTGCCACCTTAGAATCATAGCACCAACTAACCGCTTTCTTTCGGGTAGTCTCGTCTGGCAAGTATAACAAACCTTTGACATACGGAAGACCCCTGATGATATCAAGACTCAATCGTTTAACCTCGTCTGGACTTTTCTGCACCCAAACCAGTAGTTCAGAACGAAGAGTGGGTTTTAGAGTACAAGCACATACCACCTGATGGGGTAGAAGCAACTGCTTCTCGGGTCGGTTCACAGAAGGAACACCATGCATACGTGATAATGCATCAGCTTTGGTGTGTAAGGACCCAGGTCTGTATGTTATGGTAAAGTTAAACATCGAAAAGAATTCATGCCACCTTGCATGTCGAGCCGTGGAACATTTAATTGATTGTAGGGCTAGTAAGTTCTTGTGATCTGTGAATACCTGAACTGGTACTGCTGAACCTAATAAATTATGTCGCCAGGTCATAAACGCATCCCTGATGGCCAACAACTCCTTTTCTGTTATGGTATAGTTGCTTTCATAAGATGTTAATTTTCGGGAATGAAAAGCGACCGGGTGCAACCCATGAGTATCTGGGCATTCTTGAGACAGGATCGCACCCAGAGCTATGTCAGAAGCATCAGCTTCAACCACAAAAGGAAGGGAAGGATCTGGATGTTGAAGAATGGGAGCGGTTGTAAACGCCGTCTTGAGATTAACAAAAGCATTAGTACAATCCACTCCCCATATAAACGACTTTTTACTGCTTGTGAGAGCGGTTAAAGGAGCCGCCACTGTAGAAAAGTCCCCAATGAATGTTCTATAGAAGTTTGCAAATCCCAAAAAGGATTGGAGAGCTTTAAGGGATTTAGGTATTGGCCAATCTAACACTGCTTTGACTTTAGACTGACTCATTTGAATTCCCTTGGACGTGATATCATACCCGAGAAATTCCACTTCAGTGGCATGGAAGATACACTTCTCTAATTTAGCATACAGGCGGTTCTCTCGAAGGCGTTGTAAGACCTGGGTGACATGTTGTACATGAATATCATAATTAGCTGAGTAAATCAAAATGTCATCCAAGTAGATAACAAGGAATTGATCGATCATATCATGAAAGACATCATTTATGAAGTACTGGAAGGTAGCAGGGGCATTACAAAGTCCGAATGGCATAACTCTGTATTCAAAAAGGCCATATTTAGTTTTGAATGCAGTCTTCCATTCATCCCACTACGAATTCTAACCAAATTGTAGGCCCCTCGGAGATCTAATTTGGTAAAGATAGCTGAAGAACCCAGCTGATCCAACAAGACAGAGATTAGAGGAATAGGATATTGATTCCTAATAGTGATTAGATTCAGAGCCCTGTAGTCAATACATGGACGCAGATCCCCTTCCTTCTTAGGAACAAAAAATAGGGGAGAAGCCGCGGGAGACCGAGAAGGACAAATAAACCCAGACTTAAGAGACTGATCAATGTATTCTTTGAGCACTTGGTCCTCCTTGTGTGTCAATGAATAAACCCTCCCGGAGGGTATCTTGGATCCGGGAATAAGATCTATGGGGCAGTCATAGGGTCTATGAGGTGGTAAAACCATGGCACTTCCTTCATCAAATACGTCTTGGAATTCAGCATACTCTTTAGGTAGCTCCCCTGTGAGCACTGCTCCGATGGTGGAAGTAACCTCCAGCAATGGACGACATCTACTGGAGATTTTGACTGCCAACACTGGTTTTCACAGTGTTCAGACAAGAATTCAATATTGTTCGTGAACCAATCAATGGTTGGATTGTGTGTTCTAAGCCAAGGAATCCCTAAGATTAACTTGAGCTGTGGGGCTGAAATGACATTGAATCCAATGGTCTCAGTATGCCCCTGACCAGTTTCTATAACCAGGTCAATGGTTTGATGGGTAACCATACCAGACAACAAGGAAGAACCATCAACAGCATTAACAGCCACTGGTTTGTCCTTCGCAAGAATAGGTAAGGCTAGCTCTTTGGCATATAGCGAATCAATATAGTTTCCAGTGGCACCTGAATCAAGGACCGCAGTAGCTGGAACCAATTTCCCAGGGGGGAACAGGAACATAACTGTGATAGTGAAGGGCGTTACATAGAAGGGCTCGACAAACGGACTCCTCTTATTGTCGAGCTTTCAAGTTTCCCTGTTTCTTCATGGGTTTCTTAGTACACTCTTTCAGGAGATGATCGGAAGCACCACAATAGAAACATAAATGGTTCTTTTGTCTATTTTCCCTCTCTTCTGGAGATAGGGGTCCCTGTGTGGCCGCTCCAATTTGCATGGGCTCGGGTCCTCCTGCAGTTGGAATTGGGTTAATTGATTCTGGAGGAGGTAACCCCCTTTTTTCACCCTTTCTAGCGGCCTTGCGGGCATCGATCTGTAGAACCAGTTACAACAATCCTGGAAATGTGTTTGGGACGACTGGTACCAAAGCAAGAGTATCTTTCAATGAATCGGATAACCCTTTGTAAAAAAGCGAGGCCTTCTTATCATCTGGCCACCCTGTCTCAGCAGCCAGTTGATTAAACTTGGCCAAATAAGCCAGAAGAGTTGAATCCCCCTGCTGTAAACTTAACAACTCCAACTCCATAACCTGGGCCTTGTACCGTGTATCGAAAACCTTACCCATGGCTGCAATTAATGCATCACAGTCAAACAGTAGAGGGCTACCCTCTTCCATTAAAGGGTTAGCCCATGCTGCAGCAGTACCCCCAAGGTGGGATAACAGGAAGGCTGCTTTAGTTGCGGAATCAGGGAAAGATCCTGGGCGACATAAGTAGTGTAACCGGCATTGATTCAAAAATATCCTGAAGTGTTTAGGATCCCCATGAAACCGCTCAGGAGGAGCTAGCGGAAACTGTGAGGTGACGTAAACCGGCCCTGCCTCGGCCTGTGCGGCTGCAGCACCTACACCCGAAGTGGATGGAGGTGGATGAACCGGAAGGGAGGGGGGATGCATGGCCGTTTGTATTTCCAAGATCTGTTGTTGGGTCGTGGCATGTGCATTAGCCATGTCAGTGCGCAAATCTGCCACTAACTGAAACAAATTAGCCAGGGTCTCGTTAGATTCCATTTATGAGGCTTCTGATTTTGTCAGAATTCTTCCTCACAAACTTGACCCCGTAGTGTAGAGGAAGAATTCTTTCTATCAATATACCTCTCTGAATGTACAAAGGAACATCCAGAAAGATTGATTAATCGAAAGACTGGAATCCTTGGAGACCTCGTGGCTGTGAAGAAAGATACATTAATTAATAACGTGAATTCTATAGCAAAAATTACGAGCAAGATATCTATTACACTAACCTGTGAGGTTAGTGGCAAGACCCAGAACTATAAGAACTCTAGTCAGGAGTCGTGGAAATTTCCTGTAACAGAAACCACTGCGTGAGAACAGAATAAACTGAGGGATCAATGATACAACCAATAGCCAAACCCCTATGTTAGATAAGCAGTATGAGTAGGTAAGAATATCCCTTGGATAGCCAAACGTGAGAGAAAAGTTCCTATCTAACCCGTATGGATTGGGGTGACCCACTTCCCTGAACAAAAAGGAAATAAGAATGAAGCACAAGTTACCGCACCACAATAGTTCCACTAGATCTCTCCCACGGTGCAGCTGAGGCTGAGTCCGGGTCTAGGTCTTCAACGAATCCTACGGGGTGGCTAGAATGGGAAACACAACACTCCCACATAGCAGCGGAGGCTGGCAGGATCCCATGGTGCAGCTGAGGCTGAGAACTCCTAATCCCACGATGCAGCGGAGGCTGATACTATTCCGCGGTGCAGCAGCGGCTGAACCACTCTAAGCCCGCAAGGAAGTGAGGTTGAGAAAGTTATCGTTACAAAGAGTATGTGGAAGTCACAAAAGTGAGTGTACAGAAAGGAACTCAAACACGGAAAATCCAAAATCCGTAAAGGCGTCAAAAACAAGGGGGTCAAGAAGAGCAAGCCAAAATCCAGTCCGAATCAAAAACACAAGCGGGCGGCGACAGAACCAGGGAGCAGACAAGTAGCGAGTCCAGGGACGAGTGCCGTAAATCGAAAAAACCAGAAGTTCCAGGTACCAAGACAGACTAGGGAAATCCAAAATGCAGGTCCCAGAAAACATAAGCAGAATCACAACAAGGCACAAATCGAAGCAGTAAACCAAAAAGAGCTCAATCAGAAGCACTGAACTTAGGACAGGGCGGATTTTAAGAAGAGGAAGTCATGTGACTAGTGTTTGCTTCCTGAACACCGACTCCCTCCCCTTGACAACGGCTTCCACCGTTCCCAAGGTAACTTCCAAGCCCTTCTGCATGAATCAGGTCGGAAATGCAGGATTCTTTTGCTGCATTTCAGACTTACATTAGGTTTAGCGAGACTCTTGGTGAATCGCGGATTTCTTGAAACCCATCTCGAATCCCGTGGTGTGACAAAAGCGACGTGCAAATCCGTCAACGACATCTTGGACCCGCAGTCCCGACACTTCTTAAAACCCGGCTGCGGGGTAGAAGAAGACGAAGCCATCATGGATATCACAAACGAACAGGTTCGAGGAAACGCAAAGAACAGAACTCAGAAGAGTCGAGGCGCGCCGAGATCTCCGAAGCGAACACTTTCGTGGAAAAAACGGAACTAAGGCTTTGGCGTCGTGCATCCTACTTAAAACATCCGGTGACGTCGGCTAGACGGAGGCCCTCGACGTCATCGACGCAGGACGCAGACGCCGAAAGATTTTCCGAAGCAGCACAGTTGTGCTGATTACTGTCATAGATATGGAATACGTCGGAGGACCCAATCCCCTCGAAGTATATGTATAGATTGTCGGGATCCAGGCCGCCGGAGGCATACGGCAGTGATAAAGTGTCAATCGCAACCCGTGCCACACCACCCGCCCAGACGAGTCACATGGGCCACCTGAGATAGAGGGAGACTGATCCAAACCCCAACCTTCCGCTCCAGCTGTTCTGGGACTGTTAAGTAATTGTCCTCGAAAAGCTTGGGAGGGGAGGTGGAGACCACCACCCCCAGATATCTCCCCCACTCCCCCCAGGACACCAGCGAAGTCCGTCACCCATGTCCCCGAGATGTGCAACGGGGGTGAGTGGTAGGATCTATGATTTAGACTAGTTAATGCGTAGCCCTGAGAACCCACCAAAGACGGAAATCTCCTGTACCAATGGTTGAAGATTTTGTTTAGGATTTTTGACATACAATAATAAGTAATCTGCATACAGAGAGATAATGGAGGTATGGGAATAGATTGACACCACCCTGTGTGCGTGGAATTCCCTTATTGCGCATCCCAGGGGTTCAACCGCCAGAGCGAAGAGGATGGGGGAAAGAGGGCATCTGTCATGATGCCCGCTCCCGGGGAGCCGGTTCAAGCCCTGGGTCCCCGAAAGCGGACATCCAGTCCCCAAGGAAGGACCCAGCAACCCCATATAGGGGCCCTTTGGACAGTGTCCTGGCGCCTATGGCGCCAGGCTCATAAAAGACATCAGTCCTGGCGCCATAGGCGCCAGGCTCATTATGGGAGTGCTTGGGTGCACTTACCTGATGCAGACCATGCTGCAGGATCCCGGCCTCCTTGAGGCCTGAAAGGAACTACTTTACCTGTGGGACTAATTTACCATTCGGGCGTGGTCGGGGAAGGATACATACCTGATTGGAGGAAGGATACATACCTGGAACTTCTTCCAAGGCTATTTAAACCCCACCCGAACAGCCACACGTGCTTCGTGTTGTTCTGCATCTAGCAGCTGGACGCTCACCGTGTCTGCTCCTGCATCCTGACTTCTGCCACTCCCGCCAGCATCCTGGATCACCTGCAAAGGAAGAGAAGAAGAGAACAGAAGAAGGAAAAGTCCTTACCTGCTAAATCCGCATCCCAGAGACCTCTCGCGGACAATCCTGAAAAGGAAGACTTTTATTTAAAAGCTCATCGCGTCGATCGCTGCAGCGCCGCATTCCACTCACCTTTACAGGGCGCCTCCATGTTCAGCAGCGATCATCCGGATTCGCAGTCACGCCCCAGCGCCTAGGGAGAAAAAGACCAGAACAAAAGGTGAGAGAGAGAAGGGAATAAGGAAAGCTAAACCTCCATGTTAAGACTTACCTGTTGCTTCATTCCCTCTTCATTTCGGGTCCGCGCCGCATCCTGGCATTTCCGGACCCCGGCTCCTAAGGGGAAAAAGAGACATCAGCGTTAATGAGCGAATGAAAAGACATTACCAAAAAATGCTATTTAAAGCCTTACCTGATTTCTACAAGGATTTCACCTCTCATCTCGGGTCGGTGCCTGTTCCCCGGCATTCCGTACCCCGGCCCCTATGGGGAAAAAGACACTAGCATTAGTACAATAATGCATGGACACAAGGGGAACCTCTTATCAAAAAACTAACCTGGAAGCCAAGCAAGTTTGGTTCTCACCAATCCGAAAATCCAGTGAAGTAACTGGATACCAACGCGCCCCTGCATCAGAAGCAGGATGGAGAGCTCGTCCTTCCAGACCATAAGGTGAGAAGCTACGAGGAATCACAGAAGGGTTTCAAGGAGGGTGAGAGGGAAAAGTGGGAGGCCGATTGCATTACGCCGCAGACAGTTAATCCCCTATTTTCGCCTAGAGAAGGATACTTCTGCGAGCCAGACAAGCCAGATTTGGGGGCCCGGTCCAGTCCGTCTTCCGAACCCTGCACATCACCTTAGAAGAGGTCACAGCAGCGCGAACCAGGCCAGCGCCTCCGTGGGAGTCAGGTGAGCGTTACAGCATCCTTGTCTCGTTCCCCTGGTAGGGGCGATCTTGCCGGAAGTCAGCTGGTTGGTCAGTATAGTGGCCTGAGGGGCGGTGTAGAGCAGTCGGATCCATTGAATGTAATGGAGACCCAGTCCAGATCTGCACAGTATTTCGAACAGGAAGGGCCATTCGACAGAGTCGAAGGCCTTCCCGGCATCGAGGGCAGCGGCAATAATGGGGACTTCCTCCTTAACGTTGTACATCACAGTAAAGAGCCGTCTTAGGTTGTTCTGGGTGGATCCGCCTGGGATAAATATGGCCTGATCTGGCAGGACTAGGGCAGTCGTGTGGGAGTAGTCGGTCCACTAGTTGTTTAGCAAGGATTTTGTTATCAGTATTAATGAGGGATAGGCGTGTATATGATGCGCAATTTTGGGGATCTTTGCCAGGGTTTAGTAGAAGTGTAACCACTGCCGTCCTAGTGGATTCCGGGAGAAGGCCAGCAGACATGGCAAATGCATACATGCTGCACAGGTGTAGTGCAAGGCTATCTGCATACTCTTTAACATTCTGCTGAAAGTCCAACTTGACCTGTGGCCTTACCACCAGGAAGTTCACAAATCACACTGCAGATCTCCTCAATGGAGAGGGGGCTTCGTAGGGTCTGCGAGTAAGGCGTCCAGCCAGCCCAGGGTGACACGGTCTAAGTAGGATCTGATGTCTTCATCAGAGGCATTCGATTGGGATGAATATAGTCTAGTATAATAGTCATGGAACACTTTATTGATCTGAACGGTTCACGGGTCAGGTTTCCGTCAGGGTGCTCTACCTCCATGATTCCAGCATGTACTCCATCTTTACGGATCGCCCAAGCTATGGTGCGGGTAGGCCTACCTCCCTCTGCGTATTTAGTTGCAAGTATAGGGTCACCCATATATTTATCTTGCTTGAGTGCGGCCTTTGAGTGTTCCAAAGGTTTCTCATAAAGTAGCTTTTAGAGTTCGGTGTCACTGCCCTGACCCTGTTTTTTTTCTAGGACTTTGATCTCCCCCTCTAACCAACAGAGCGTATTTAGGACGCCTCCCAGGAAATGCATCTACCCCTTATACACACCTTAAAGGCCTCCCAGACCGATCCATAGTCGGAGACGGAGTTTACGTTGTTGTGGAAATATTCAAGGATGTCGTCTCGGATGCCGTCACAGAACAGCACATCCTCGATGACACTAAGGCGGAAGTGCCAGCAAGGGGGGCAGAGTAATGTGTCGGGGACAAGGATCACTGCAGTGACGGAGGAAGGGTCGGACAGTGTTCTCGGTAACAGTTTAGTGGTCTGTGTTGTGCCAGCTAGGGGGAGGGACAACGTGATGTTATCTATCCTAGAGGATGTCCCATGTGCCCCCGAAAAGAAAGAAAACTTTTGTGTTGAGGTGAAAGTGTCTCCAGATGTCTACTAGGCTGAGAGTTTTAGCAATGGTGTCCCAAGTAGTGGCAACCTTGGGAAGTGTTAATTGTGACGTATTTGAGCGGTCCAGGTCCAATGATATTGCCATGTTGAAGTCGCCCACCCACACTACTTCATAGGTTGGGAATCTGTGGATCATGGCAGCACATTTCTGGAAAAACTCTGGGGAGTCTACATTAGGAGTATACACATTGATAAAAAGTACTTTAAGACCAAAACAGTCACCAGCAATCAAGATAAACCTAGCCTCCTCATCACAGATCTTCTCATGTAAACAGAATTGAACTGAGTGGTGTATATGGGATACATTCCTCACCGTAATCGTATTTCTGATGCTTGTATCTGCTTAGATTCACATGCTGTGCATAGTCCGACATCTAGTGGAAGCTGCAGAGTATTACAGTTTTTGTTTTCAAAACTCGAAAAGGGACGTTGACAGGGTGTGCCAGTAATACTATCCCTAGTGTGACGTCCACTGTACCCATGATCCCTCACGCGTCGAGGTCCCTCAGATTAGTTTTCTGACATGAGGTAGCATGAGGTGTAGCATGAGTACAGTTGTATCCAAGCAGATACATATATATCAGACAAGCTCAAAAGCATCCATGCGCCTTCGCTCCGAGGGGAGGAAGGGTGGGTCGCATGCGAATCTAAGCAGATACAAGCATCAGAAATACGATTACAGTGAGTAATGTATCCCTTCTGAGGCTTGTGCAATCTGCTTGGATCACATGGTGTGCATAGATTAGCGAGCAGTGGAAGAAGGCGGTGGGATGTGAGAAGGTTCATGAGCGAATAAGTGTCTTAGAACCGATTGTCCCACTTGTGTATCTGTCTTGGAATGGGTGTCAATGCAGTAGTGCTGAGTGAAAGTATGTATAGAGCTCCATGTAGCTGCTTTGCAAATACTGTCTAAGGGGACATTTGCAATGAAAGCCAGAGTGGCTCCAGTACCTCTTGTGGAGTGGGCCCTAGGCGTAAAAGGCAGTGTTTTATTTGAAAGGGAATAGCACAGTTGGATACATCCGACTATCCACCTAGGGATAGCATTTTTGGAGATGCGATCTCCCTCTCTGCCCGGCGCTATGGAGACAAACAGCTGATCTGTCTTTCTTAGCGGTCTGGTCTTGTCTACGTAATAGAGGACCGCCCTCCTCACATCTAGTGTGTGGAGTTTTACCTCAGCAGAGCTTTTGGGTTCTTGGAAGAAAGCTGGTAGCTCAATAGACTGGTTAACATGGAATTTGGAAATGAACTGAGTCTGTAAAACCAGTTTGTCCTTATGTATAGTAAAGAAAGGATCCTGCACTGACAGAGCTTGAATTTCACTGACCCTTCTTAAGGAAGTAATGGCTACTAAGAAGGCAGTTTTATAAGTCAGGTGTTTAAGACTAGACTTGTGCATCGGCTCGAATGGGGGACTCATGAGCTTAGCGAGTACCACGTTTAGGTCCCAACATGGCGGTGGATTAGAGAGTGGAGGGTGGAGTCTCTTTACCCCCTCCATGAATGCCTTAATGACAGGTACCTTCCACCATGAGACTTTATTCCGGGAAGTGGTGTAGGTTGACGAGGCCGCCAGGTGGACTCTTAGGGAGTTGAACACTAACCCCGCATCTAGAAGATGGAGCATGTAGGTAAGAATGTCAGATGGAGTACAATCAATGGGATTGATTTGCTTATTCTGGCACCAAATTACGAAATGTTTCCCTTTATCATAGCAACAGTGCCGAGAGTTTGGTTTTCTTGATTCTTTCAAGATATCCATGCATCTCTGTGGTAGATTGAGATGCCCGAACTCTATGACTTCAAGAGCCATGCTGCCAAGATCATAGAGTGTGGTTGTGTGTGCACTGTTAGTTCTCTGTTCTGGGTGAGTAGGTTGTACTGGCACAGGAGTTTGATGGGTTTGCACATCACCAGTCTGCGCAGATGTGGATACCACGGCTGTCTTGCCCACATAGGAGCAATAAGGATCAGCGTCATCGGTTCCTTGTGTAACTTGTTCACCACGTTCCTCGTGAGAGGAGTCGGGGGGGGGGGAGCGTAAGCAACTTTCCCTGACCAGTTCATCCATAGGCCGTTTCCCTTGGAGCCTGGCTGGGGGAACCTGGACGCGAAGTCTGGGCATTGACGATTTTCGCTTGTGGTGAAGAGGTCTATAGTTGGAAAACCCCACAGGAAAAAGAGGTGTTCTATGACCTCTACGTTTAGACGCCACTCGTGTTCCTCTGGCAGGGGATCTCTGCTCATTGAGTCTGCTAGAGCGTTGAGTTCCCCAGGAACATGTTGTAATAGTAAACTTTTCTGTCTGAGTGCCCATTTTCAGATTTTCTGTGCAAGTTTGGATAGATTTGGAGAACGTGTTCCCCCTTGTTTGTTGATATAAAACATTGCTGTGGTGCTGTCTGTTAGGATCTGCACTGCCAGGCTTGTTAAATGCGGTGCGAATGCTTGAAGGGCTTTCAACACTGCCAGAATTTCCAGCACATTGATGTGGTTCTGAGCTGCATAGTGAGACCACAGACCCTGAGCTGTGTGGTGAAGGTAGTGATCTCCCCCCACCCTGCCAGTGAGGCATCTGTTGTGACCACTGCCTGTATCTGTGGATCGTAGAAGGGTTTCCCCTTGGTCAGATTCTCTCTCGTCCACCAGCGAAGATTTTGTACCAGTGTTGGCGAAACGACCACTAGATCGTCCCACTGACCGCTTGCCTGAGACCATTGTTTTGCCAACCACTCCTGTATGGGACGCATGCGCAAGCGCACGTGGGCAACCAGGTAAATGCAAGATGCCATCATGCCTATTAAACGTATCGCTTTGCGTACCCTTATCTGGCGACTGGCCTGATAATGTGGTATTTGCAGTAACATGTTTTTTATCCTTTCCTCTGTGTTTAGGATAGCTCCTAAGAACTGTTTGGAGGTGCTGGGCACCAGGCTTGATTTTTTCTCGTTGATCGAGAAGCCCAATTGAAAGAGGAGGTTGATAGTTGTTTGGATGTTTTGTCTGCAAATCATAGGTGATTCCCCTGTTATGAGCCAGTCGTCCAAGTAAGGGTATACTGGGAATGCCACCAACACCAGTACCTTGGTGAATACCCTTGGAGCCGAGGCTATTCCAAAGGGCAGCACCTTGAATTGGTAGTGCTGGTTCGCTATCTTGAATCGCAAGAATCTTCTGTGCGCTGGGAACATTGAAATATGAAAATAGGCATCTTTCATATCCAGTGTTGCCCTGTAATCTCCCTTTTTAGAAGCAGGATTAGCTCTTGTAGCGTGGTCATGCAGAACTTTTGTGGCTTGTCATACTTCATACAGGCCTCAAATCTAATACAGGGCGCATTGTTAGATCTTTTTTGGGCACAAGGAAGTAAGTTGAATAGATATACCTGTTTACCTGGTTGGCTGGGACCACTTCTATGGCATCCTTTAATAGAAGCGCTGTTATTTCCTCTAGAAGGATCTGGTGATGTTCTTCTGAGTGGACCTTCTGTCTGCCACCTCAAGCTTGGCCCCTGCCCCGAGTACCATGACCTCTTTGTTGCCCTCGTGAATAGCCTTGAAAGAATTGTCCTTGGTTGTTGTCATAGTGTCATGATCACTGCTTCCAAGGAGCCAGGATCAGCCCAACGTCCTTGGAAGCAGGCCCCTAACCCTGATCCTAGGCACCAGCCGGTCCCCACAGGGACCTTTTGGACCTTGTCCTGGCGCCGGTGGCACCAGGCTCATCAGAAGCCTCGGTCCCGGCACTGGAAGCGCCGGGCTCATCATTGGTATGAAGATGCTTTGGTGGACTTGCCAGACTCTTAAAAGTCCTCGGTGAACTGGGACTACTTTTCTTACCTGGGTGGGGCAGCTCCACTCCCTGGATACAGCACTGGAACTCTTCTGGAAGCAGGAACTCTTTTCTTACCTAGGCGGGGCCGTGGAAGGAGACGCCTCATCACTCCAAGGCTATTTAAACCACACCCGATTGATGAAACGTGCTTCGCGTTATTCTGCATATGCAGCAGAACGCTCACCGAGTCTGCTCCAGCTTTTCTTCTTTGGATCCTGAACCTGCAAGAATTATACTCACCATTCCGGTACCCGAGCAACATCAGCACCTGCAAAAGATCAGAAACAACAGGTTAGCAGAACGAACTTTCACACGCAGTGTTTGCTTACCTGATCCATCGGCAGCGGCCGGGTCTCACGCTGCACCTTCGCCTGCAAAGACAAACAGCATTATTTTACTTACCGGCACGCCGTGCATTCCGGATTCTTCACGCTGCATCTGCACAAAGATAAACAGCATTATTCTACTTACCGGCACGCTGTGCATTCCGGATTCTTCACGCTGCATCTGCACAAAGATAAACAGCATTATTCTACTTACCGGCACGCTGTGCATTCCGGATTCTTCACGCTGCATCTTCACCTGCATAGACAACAGCAGTGTTGCACTCACCGGCACGTGGCGAATTCCGGATTTCTTCTTTCTGCATCGTCGCCTGCAAAGACAAAGAAAGAGACAGTAAGAGCGCTTGCCATACTTACTCAATTCCAGGCGCTTCACTGCCACGCATAAAAGACTATAAAGACTAAAGGTGTCCAGAAATTTACCGGTCGTGCAGACAACGACGGTACTCATCCTCTGAAGTCAAGAGGCCAACGTTTCACCAGTGAAGGAACTGGCAACGGCACCCTGCACTAGACGCAGATGGAGAGCCCAGCATTCACCTATCTAAGGTGAGCAAGTTGACCTGGGAGGGGGGTTCAACAGACAAGCTGGGAGGAGAGAGATAGGGACATTCAACAACCCAGACCTTTAATCCCCATATTATTTCACCTGCAGAAACCTCACCCTTCGAGTTCGACACACAGTGCGGAGAGGTTCGACCCCAGAAGCCAACCGAATCCTGCACATCACGTTTCGGGTTACGGACACCTTCCTGCCAAGACCCGCGCCTCCGTGGGAATCAGGTGAGCGTTACAGAACGCGAAGCCCACCACTAAACTCCTACCCAGGCGCAATGGAAACTTCAGATGCCGATCAACTAGCCCAGTTGCTTGGGGAATTAAGAGCAGAAGTACATGCAGCTCGCCAGGAAACGAGCTCTCTAAGAAGAGAACTGATAATTTCTAAGGAGCGAACAGAGGACCTTGCTAGGCAGTTGTTACAAACTCAGGCAGGACAGACACCTTTGCCCGTTCCAGGAGGGAGTTATCCTTCTGCATCAGCTTCAAATCCAGTGCAAATCAATCTGCCCGGTAATGTGCCCTTGGCTCAGCCCGAACGCTTTGCTGGTGATCCAAAGAAATTCGCAGTGTTCATCAACCAGTGCCGCCTGCATTTCTTATGTCGACCAGCTGCATTCCCAACGGACCAGGCCAAGGTAGCTTTCGTGCTTTCTTATCTCAGTGGCAGTGCTGCAGATTGGTCGATCCCTTTAGTCACCCAGGATGATCCGGTTTTACACGATTTTCAAGCCTTCCAGTTCATCATGGAGAAACTGTTCGCAAGACATGCACAAGGGCAGGCCTTGGACAATGAACTTCTCTCATTACGACAGGGTAACCAAGACCTCTTGGCTTATATAGCCTCTTTCAATAGACTCATAGTGGAAACACAATGGCCCGAGGACAAGAGAATAATGCTTTTCTACAGAGGCCTGCGTGGAGAGCTCAAGGATGTGCTAGCGCAGGTTGTGAATCCTCCACAAGAATGTTCAGACTATATTGACTTAGTTGTCCAACTAGACCATAGACTACAGAACAGGAAGGCAGATCGTTCCAGATTTGATACCCGAGTGTTTTCCAAACCACAGACCTCGAATAAGGGAGCTGACACTGTGGAACCCATGCAAATAGGGGGCATGAGAGGACCTTTAACCCAGAAAGAGCGGGAAAGAAGAAGGCAGCTGCAATTATGCCTCTATTGCGGTAATTCAGGACACTTTCTTCGGGACTGTCCCGTGAAACCAGCTAAGAAGACGGTAGGAGCCGCTGATACCTGTACCACAAGTTCTGAGCAGGGAAACGACCTCGCCCGACAAGAGTAGAGGCCCTCTTGCCGAGCGTTAAGATCTGTCCCGTGACCTCGCATTTCGTGATACCCATGGTCCTCATTAGTCCTGAACGTCCGGATCGTTTGCATGCAATTGAAGCTTACATTGACAGCGGAGCAATCGGTAACTATGTGGACCGTGAAATGGTATCAAGGATGAATCTACCCCTTGTCCCTAAGGCAGTAAAAGACGTCATCACTACTGTGGATGGCACGGAGATAGCCTCCGGACCAGTAACGCATGCCACCCAAGAAGTGACGCTGTTGAGTCATAATGGACACCGGGAGAGAATAGTGTTCGATGTAATCAAGGCCCCTCAGTTCCAGATCATTCTGGGAATCCCTTGGTTAGAGAAGCACAACCCTCAGATTGATTGGCGAGCAAAGACGGTTCAGTTTCCAGAGTGTTCTACCACTTGTTATCCTCGACCTGATGTTTCACTGGCGACGATCTCTTCTGAGGAGATTCTCAAATTGCCTCCCGAATACCAGGAGTTCCAAGACGTCTTCCAGAAGGATCAAGCTAACACCCTACCTCCTCATAGGTCTTACGACTGTCAAATAGATCTGATACCTGGAACAACTCCTCCTTGCAGCAGGATCTACGCCCTCACCGAGCCAGAGAACCTTCACCTCAGACAGTACCTGGACCAATACCTAGCTAACGGGTTTATCCGTCCTTCAAAATCTCCAGCTTCATCGGCTTTGTTCTTCATTCCGAAAAAGGAAGGAGACCTTAGGACTTGCATAGATTACCGCGCCCTGAATCAGATCACTGTTAAAAACAGATACCCGTTACCTTTGATCCCTGAACTCCTGGACCAAGTCAAAGATGCCTGTATATACACAAAGCTGGATCTCAGAGGAGCCTACCACTTGGTCAAAGAGGGCGATGAATGGAAAACGGCCTTCCACACCAAGTACGGGCTATTCGAATATCAAGTGATGCCCTTTGGACTGTGTAATGCTCCTGCTGCTTTCCAATATTTTATGAACGATGTCCTCAGAGAACTCATTGACGTATGTGTAGTTGTCTACATTGACGACATTCTCGTCTATTCATCATCTGAAGAAGAACATCAGAGACATGTTAAAAAGGTTCTCGAGAGATTGCGTCAACATAGTCTTTTTGCTAAGCTTGAGAAATGCGTCTTCAACGCAACGGAAGTCGAGTTCCTGGGATTCATACTGTCACCTAACGGAGTCCATATGGATTCAAAGAAAGTTGATGCAATTATCAAGTGGCCATCACCAACCTCTGTAAAAGGAGTTCAAAGCATGTTAGGATTCGCTAACTTTTACCGCAGATTCATTCCTGAATTTTCCCGGATAGTCCAGCCCATCACCGCTCTGTTGAAAAAGAACAAACGTTTTGAGTGGCCTTCTGAAGCGGAACAAGCTTTTCAAGACTTAAAAGCTAAATTCATTTCTGCACCTGTTTTAAAACACCCTCGCCCAGAACTACCTTACATCATGGAAACGGATGCTTCTAGTCTTGCTATGGGAGCAGTGTTATCACAAAGAGATTCGGTCACAAATCAACTACATCCGGTTGCCTTTTGGTCCCGCAAGTTTTCGCCTCCTGAGATCAACTATTCAATTACAGACAAGGAACTTTTGGCCATCAGATCGGCCTTTAAAGCCTGGCGGCATTATCTTCTAGGAGCCAGACACACAGTCACCGTAATGACTGACCACCGCAATTTACAATACCTAAAGACAGCCAAAGCTCAGTCTTCCAGACAACTTCGTTGGGCTCTGTTTCTAGCAGAATTTGACTTTATAATTACTTATCGACCAGGCAGTAAGAACGGAAAAGCGGATGCCCTCTCCCGGATGGGAGTAGATGAACATTTGATCAATCCAGATCCAATACCCATAATCCCAGAACAAAGGATTTTGGGTTTGGTCAGCACTCAATCTTTTGAAGACATCAAGACCACGGTGAAATCGCTCCTAACTCCGACCGATTTGCAGGACTGGCAATTAAAGGGAAAAGATTTCTCAGTAGATCAAGACCTACCATATTTCCGAGGACGATTGCACTTGCCCTGTGAGAAACTACAAAAACAAGTAATCTCCGGTTATCATGATTCTCTAATGGAGGGGCACCCTGGCATTACCAAAACCATGGAAAAGATTAAAAGACATTTCTGGTGGCCATCGTGGAAAAGGGATATTAGAGACTTTGTAATCTCCTGCGGTGTGTGTGCCCAGAATAAAAGTCAAAAGCAAAAACCAGCCGGCCTATTACAGCCACTTGACATCCCTCCCTGTCCATGGCATACCCTGTCCATGGATTTTATCACGGACTTACCTCCATGCTTGGGATATACTACCATCTTAGTAGTCGTGGATCTATTCTCGAAAATGGCTCACTTCATACCCTTGAAGGGTCTGCCTTCAGCCTCAGTATTGGCCCGGGAATTCTTGGCAAACATCGTTCGCTTACACGGTTTTCCTTCGGTTTTAGTCTCCGATAGGGGAAGTCAATTCATCTCCCACTTCTGGCGCAGTTGCTGTCGTCTAGCCCAAGTTGATGTAAGACTTTCGACCAGTCACCATCCCCAAACTGACGGACAAACCGAAAGGACAAACCAGACACTAGAACAATATCTACGCTGCATGCTCCAACAAACAGAAAACCCCTGGAAGGACATTCTTTGGATCGCTGAATACGCGTACAACAATTCGACTCATTCTGGAACCGGGAAGACTCCTTTTTTCTTGTTATATGGACACCATCCTAGAACCTCCAACCTGGATCCTCCCCAAGAAATTGAAGCACCTGCTGTGGATCACTTGCATTCGGAGATCACCTGTGCTTTTAAGGAAGCCACTGCCCATTTGCAAAGAGCTAAAGCTCAATTCAAAAAGGCAGCCGATCGGCACCGTAAAGAGGCCCCTCACTACGCTGTAGGAGATCAAGTCTGGTTATCCACTAAGCACCTGCCTTTAAAAGGACCCCGCTCTTTCATCCCGAGATACCTTGGGCCCTACCTCATATCTGCCATAATTAATCCGGTGGCTGCCAAATTGGAATTACCTACGCATATGAAAATACATCCAGTATTCCATGTCTCCTTATTAAAACCAGTACAACCAGAAACCCGATTGACTGAACTCCCGGAACCCGTTTTGGTAGACGGAGAACTCGAATTTGAAGTGAAGAACATCCTAGACTCCAAAATTTCCAGGTCTAAATTATACTATCTGGTTGATTGGAAAGGATACGGTCCCCAGGAAAGGTCTTGGTAACCCTCAGAACACGTCCACGCACCTCGTCTGGTCAAGAGATTCCATCTGAATCACCCCGACAAGCCAAAGCCCCCGGAGAAGACACACTTAGGAGGGGCCTTGAGGGGGGATACTGTCATGATCACTGCTTCCAAGGAGCCAGGATCAGCCCAACGTCCTTGGAAGCAGGCACCTAACCCTGATCCTAGGCACCAGCCGGTCCCCACAGGGACCTTTTGGACCTTGTCCTGGCGCCGGTGGCACCAGGCTCATCAGAAGCCTCGGTCCCGGCACTGGAAGCGCCGGGCTCATCATTGGTATGAAGATGCTTGGGTGGACTTACCTGCGGCAGACCATGCTGCTGACTTGCCAGACTCTTAAAAGTCCTCGGTGAACTGGGACTACTTTTCTTACCTGGGTGGGGCAGCTCCACTCCCTGGATACAGCACTGGAACTCTTCTGGAAGCAGGAACTCTTTTCTTACCTAGGCGGGGCCGTGGAAGGAGACGCCTCATCACTCCAAGGCTATTTAAACCTCACCCGATTGATGAAACGTGCTTCGCGTTATTCTGCATCTGCAGCAGAACGCTCACCGAGTCTGCTCCAGCTTTTCTTCTTTGGATCCTGAACCTGCAAGAATTATACTCACCATTCCGGTACCCGAGCAACATCAGCACCTGCAAAAGATCAGAAACAACAGGTTAGCAGAACGAACTTTCACACGCAGTGTTTGCTTACCTGATCCATCGGCAGCGGCCGTGTCTCACGCTGCACCTTCGCCTGCAAAGACAAACAGCATTATTTTACTTACCGGCACGCCGTGCATTCCGGATTCTTCACGCTGCATCTGCACAAAGATAAACAGCATTATTCTACTTACCGGCACGCTGTGCATTCCGGATTCTTCACGCTGCATCTGCACAAAGATAAACAGCATTATTCTACTTACCGGCACGCTGTGCATTCCGGATTCTTCACGCTGCATCTTCACCTGCATAGACAACAGCAGTGTTACACTCACCGGCACGTGGCGAATTCCGGATTTCTTCTTTCTGCATCGTCGCCTGCAAAGACAAAGAAAGAGACAGTAAGAGCGCTTGCCATACTTACTCAATTCCAGGCGCTTCACTGCCACGCATAAAAGACTATAAAGACGAAAGGTATCCAGAAACTTACCGGTCGTGCAGACAACGACGGTACTCATCCTCTGAAGTCAAGAGGCCAACGTTTCACCAGTGAAGGAACTGGCAACGGCACCCTGCACTAGACGCAGATGGAGAGCCCAGCATTCACCTATCTAAGGTGAGCAAGTTGACCTGGGAGGGGGGTTCAACAGACAAGCTGGGAGGAGAGAGATAGGGACATTCAACAACCCAGACCTTTAATCCCCATATTATTTCACCTGCAGAACCTCACCCTTCGAGTTCGACACACAGTGCGGAGAGGTTCGACCCCAGAAGCCAACCGAATCCTGCACATCACGTTTCGGGTTACGGACACCTTCCTGCCAAGACCCGCGCCTCCGTGGGAATCAGGTGAGCGTTACACATAGGAACCCTGGCCTTGGTTGTATCCTGACCCCCTTTGAGAATTGTGGCCCCGAAAGCGGCGAAAATTGTGGTTACCTCTCTGTCCCGTGGGCTTGTTCGCGAGCTGGCCTAAAGACTTAGAGTGCCGTATTCATCTTTAGCAGTTTTAAGTGCATCTTCTACAGCCTTGGTAAAGAGCAGATCTGTTTCCACCGGCATATTAATTAAGGTGGCCTGTGTTTCTGGCCTGAAGCCTGATTGGCGAACCCATGCGTGTCTTTTTATGATAATGCAGGTAGAGTCATCGCAGAGGGCACTGTCTGTCGCATCAAAATTTGACTTTAGGAGACAGGTAGACACCGCTCTACCATCTGCTGCCACCTGGGCTAATTGAGACTTAAGTGGCTCAGGTGCGGATGAAAGTAATGCGGAAACCTCCTCACCCTTGTGGCAGTTGTAGTTTGCCAAAAGTATAGCATTATTTGCGATTCTTGTTTGGTAGGCTGCAGAAGAGGCTACCTTCCTGCCCATTGCATACATTTTCTTGCTTTCCTTATCCGGAGGAGCCTCCGAGGAAGCAAGGGGAGTGCCTGCTCTTTTACGTGTGGTGGTAACCACCAAAGAGTCTGGTCTTAACTGGCCTATTATGTATAGGGGGTCAGAAGGTGCAAGTCTGAACAGTTTCTCCACATGCAGGTTAACGGCCCGTGTGAGGTTAGGTGTCTCTAAAGAAGGTTGGAATCTGCGTTGCACAGACTTTAGCAATGGAATAAATTGTCCTACTGTCTTCTTATCTCCCAACAATTGCTCAGTGAAGTCTCGGTCTTCTACAACTTCTTGTGTGTCTATGCGAAAATGTTCTGCCGCTTTGGTTAGGACTTTGTTGAGGAGGAGTTGATTGTCTACGGGGGAATCTACCACTGGAGGGTCTTGATTAATGGGAGAACCTGTAACGCTCACCTGACTCCCACAGAGGCGCTGGTCTAGTCTGCGTTGCTGTGGCCTCTTTGAGCGTGATGCGCAGAACTCGGAACACCGACTGAACAGGACCCTCAAATCTTGCTTGTCTGGCCCGTAGGAATATCCTTCTGCAGATGAGAAAGGGGATTAACAGTCTGCAGAATAGTGTGCTTGCTCCCCCCTTGCCCCCTTCGTTCTTCTCTAACTTCCTCCGAAATCCCTGGTTGAAGCTCACCTTATGGTTTGAAAGGATGAACTCTCCATACTGCTTCTGGTGCAGGGGCGCGTGTTTGTCCAGTTACTTAACTGGTTTTCAGAATGGCGCTGGCAAAATCCACTTGACTTTTCCGAGCGGAACGCCGTAAGTATGAAGATTACAAAAGGTAAAGTGTTGAGCCTCCTTTTCTGTTGCCTTCCTAACCTGTGATCTGTCCTTTATTTCAGGTGCAGAATGAAGGCGATGCGTTGAGGGATTGAATTGCCGATGGTAAACTCAGGTGAGTTAGCGATGGGGGCGATCCCTCTTAATGTCTTTATATTCCTCCAGTAATGTCTTTTGTCCTTTCCCCATAGGGGCCGGGGTGCGGTACCTGCCAACGAAGCGGCGCCGACCCGAAATGAGGAATGGTCCACCAACAGAAGACCGGTAAGTGTTATGGCGGAAAATTAGGCTTTCCTCATATGTTCCTTCTGCTCACCTTTTGTCTCTTCTTCTCTCCCCTAGGCGCAGAGATGTGGCGACCTGTGCAGACAGTCGCGGTGGAGCCAGACGAACTCCCGAGGACAGGTGAGTGAAGCGCGGCGCTGCAGCGAGCAACGCGGTGCTTTTAAATGAAAGTCTTTTCTCAGGAACGCTGGCGTGAAGGTTCCGGATGCAGGTAAGAAGTTTGATAAAATCCTTGGTTTTCACCTTTCTCTTCTCTTCTTTCCTTACAGGTGTTCCAGGATCGAGGCGGGCGTGGCTGGAGACCAGATGCAGGAGCAGACACGGTGAGCGTTCAGCTGCTTGGATGCAGAACAAGGCGAAGCGTGAGCTACTGTCTGGGCGTGGCTTAAATAGCCCCCAAAGTAGTTCCAGGTAAGTATCCGTCCCCGGCCACGCCCGAGTGGCAAAATAGTCCCAATGAAAAAATAGTCCCTTTCAGGTCTCAGGGAGGCCTGGATCTTGCAGCATGGTCTGCATCAGGTAAGTGCACAAAACACCTTCCTTTATGAGCCTGGCACCTATGGCATCAGGACTGATGTCCAACATGAGCCTGCCAACGGCGCCAGGACAGAGTCCAAAGAGCCCCTATAAGGGGCCGCTGGGCTTTTACCCGGGGGCATGATGCCTGCTCCCGGGGGTGCTGGGCCTTGCCTGGTGCTCCGGGGGTAGGCATCATGACAGCACCTATGGAATACATGTTTGCCTCCTGGTCTGGGTCCTCATCGTCCCCATAATAAAGTCTAAGTCCTCATCAATAAGTTGAGGGTCAGATGTATCGACAAACGAAAGGTCATCCTGTTCTTCTGGATGAACTTCAGGGTCATATAGATCTATAAACTTGCCCTGAGCTGGGGCATCAGAACAAGCCATCTTGGTAGGGGGTTGAGAGACAGAGGGTTGAGAGCCTGAAGGGGCTGAGGTGGGCGGGGTGGCCTGAAAACTTTGAAGATAATAGGGATTTTTTTCAAAGAAATTTGCAATAAAGGTCATTCTTCGCATGACTCTGCCGATGTTGTGCGAAGACCAATCCTTCGAGTGTAGAATAACAATTTCGGGCTCCGAGTCGAGAATACCCATGTCTTCATTAGTAGAAGGAATAGGCCTAGAGTCTTTAGGTTTTGGTTTGGATAAGATACCCTTCTGTGAGAACCTGTCCTAGTAGGGCTTTTGTCTCTATGGGTGGTCTTAGAGGATGTCTTATGGTGTTTTCCCCCACCCTGGGGTCCAGAGGAGTGTTTAACTGACTTTTTGGTGCCCGACCTCTTACCAGATGAAGAATGTTACATTTCGGGTGTGGGTGCCGAGGTTTCATCTGCAGACGAGGGACCTTCGGACTGTGTTTTTCCTGAGACACCCTTAGTGTCTTTCGACGTCTTAGCCTTGTCATGTGGCGATCTGGAACAAAATTGCCCAGAGGACCGGGATTCGGTGGACCGTTCACGGGGTGTCTAATGTTGCCGGCTATTCGACTCATCTGTCGAATGTCGATTGGGGCTTGAGTGTTTTGTGGTGTGTGCCCTTGGAGCGCTTCCGCCGCCGGGTGTAGTCCCCACAACATGGCCGCCGGCCTGTCCTACGGGGTCGGGGGCTTGCGCTTGGGTAGCTAAAGCTACTCCGGTGCCCTCGCCCTCCGAAAGTGTGGCTTCACTGCCATCGCTGAAGGCTCCTTCCATCTCCATGGCCTCGAATTGCCTGGCGTAGTGGGCCCAGCGCTTAGTGGAAGGAACAAGTTACTTACCTGTAACTGTTGTTCTCCAGCATGGGTCTGGCATGGATTCACATGCTCATGAATATTCCCAGTCGTCAGGCTGGGAATCCTCGGTAAAGAAAAAATCAGTATCAGTTTCGTTTCTGATCTGTCTTTCGTAGTAGTAACCAATCACTGATCTCTGCGTCATACTGACCACAGCCAATGACTGCCCTCTACCTAAGCCCCGCCTCTGGCAGCCATCTTCAGATTTGGTAGCACGTGAAGTGGCAGTATGACCAAGTGAAGAGCCGCAGAGGGGTAGGCGGGAGGGTTCGCATGTGAATCCATGCCAGACCCATGCTGGAGAACAACCGTTACAGGTAAGTAACTTGTTCCTTCTCCAGCATGGGGTCTGGCATGGATTCACATGCTCATGAATAAAGAATACATAGCAGTACACACATGCACAACCACGGGAGGTGGCAAAGGCTCAACATTAAGCATTACATCAAACTCAACATTAAGCAATTCTTACCTCCTCACCAGGCTCACCTTAGGCGAACAGATTGCGCAGCACTGCTTGGCCGACCCTGGACTCCTCCCTGGAATCCCGATCGATGCAGTAGAATTTCGTGAAGGTGTGCGTCGACCTCCACGTAGCAGCCCTGCAGATGTCCAGCAAGGGCACACCAGATAGGAACGCCGTGGTAGCTGCGATCGCTCTGGTGGAATGGGCTCTCGGACGGCCAGGCAGCGGTCGGTTTGCCGCCCGATGACAGTATATGATACAGCCGGAGAGCCATCTGGAAATGGAGGCCTTTGAGAGAGCCCTCCCCTGATTGACAGGTCCAAAGTTCACAAAAAGTTGTGACGTCTTCCGAAAACACTTTGTGCGGTCCACGTAAAACTTCAGCGCTCTAGCCACATCCAGCGAGTGCAAAGTCCTTTTGGCCGGCGACGAAGGCGACGGGAAGAAAACAGGCAACACCAAGGGTTTGTTGAGGTGGAAGTCCGACGGCACCTTGGGCATGAAGGAGGGGTGCGTCCTGAGCACTACCCTCGTGTCGTGAAAAGTCAAGTACGTGGGCTTGCAGGAAAGGGCCTGGATCTCTCCCACTCTTCGTGCGGAGGTGATGGCCACAAGAAACGCTGTTTTCCACGACAAGAACTTCAACGGAGCCGAGTGCAGAGGCTCGAACGGAGGTCCCATGAGCTTGGTCAGCACCACGTTGAGCTCCCACGCCGGGGCCGGAGCCTTCACCGGCGGGAACGATCTGAACAGTCCCTTCATAAATTCTTTCATCAGACGATGAGACCACAAAGACATCCGCCCCGTGGTTCTGGTGTATCGGGAGATCGCAGCAAGATGAATCTTGATGGACGCGTGCGCCAGTCCAGCCTTGGCCAGCGTCAGAAGGTACGGCAGTACCTGGGGAGCCGTAATCCGTAGAGGGTTAATCTTCTGTGCGTGGCACCAGACAGAGAACCTCTTCCATTTGTGTCCATAGCATTTAAGAGTGGAGGACGCCCTGGCCTTTGCAAGAACCTCTCTGCAGTCGGCCGGTATGTCGTATCCTCCAAACTCTAACGCTGCAGGAGCCAGGCCTGCAAGTTCAGCGACTAAGGGTCATGATGGAGGATGGCGCCTCCTTCCCTGGAGAGAAGATCCGCGTCCACTGGCAGCTTGATTGACGGGGACGCTGACAAGTCCAGAAGGTCCGGGACCCATATCTGCCTCGGCCACGCAGGTGCGACGAGGATCATCCTGCACCGTGACCTCTTGAGCTGGTTGATGAGCCAGATCAGCAATGGCAATGGAGGGAACGCGTATAAAAACAGGCCCTCCCAGGGGAACGAGAAAGCATCGCCCATGCTCCTCGGCTGGGGAAACCTGCTGGCGAACCTCCGGCACTTGGAGTTCGCCACCGTCGCGAACAGATTGATCTGGGGTGTGCCCCACCGTCGGAAGAGGCGGTCCACTAGATCCTGCTGTAGTTCCCACTCGTGGCACGAGCGCAGCTCTCTGCTGAGCGAGTCGGCAATGGTGTTTTTTATCCCTGCCAGATGAAACGGCACCAGAAACATCCCTTGGGCGACGGCCCAATGCCACAGATCCTGCGCCTCCTTGGACAGGGCTGGGGATCTGGTACCGCCCCGCTTCCTGATGTAGAACATGGTGGTGGTGTTGTCGGTGAAGATCCTCACCACCTTGCCCTTGAGGGACAGAAGAAAGGACCTGAGGGCCCAAAACACTGCACGGAGTTCCAGGACATTGATATGGAGGGACTTCTCCGGCGGAAGCCAAAGTCCTCTCTCGTGCAGATTTTCGGTGTGCGCTCCCCATCCTTCCAGGGAGGCATCCGTGGTCACCGTCTCCTGGTGGCTGGGGGTCTGGAAGTCCATGCCCGCCATCAGTTGCGCGTGGGTGCCCCACCACCGGACCGCTCGTCGGAAACTCTCGTCGAGTGTGATCCTCTCCTCGAAGCTGCCCGTCGTCTGGATCCAGCGCGCGTCAAGGAACTCCTGCAACGGGCGCATCCGGAGCCTGCACAGGCGGATGAGATAAATGCAAGAAGACATCATTCCGAGGAGGGACTTGATGGACCTCACCCTGGCCGCGTCCGCAACCAGCATCCGCTGCACCTTGCCCAAGATGGCCCTCGTCCTTTCCTCCGACGGAGAGGCCAGAAGCGACACTGTGTGGAGCCTCGCTCCCAGAAACAGTGCGTCTTGAGCGGGTACCAGGTGGGACTTGGCGTAGTTTATGGAGAATCCCAGGTCCGTGAGCAGTTGGACGGTCCTTGCCGTGTGCTCCACGGCGAGCTCCTTCGTCTTTGCTCGGATGAGCCAGTCGTCCAGGTAGGGGTAGACGTGGATCCCCTCTCGGCGCAGCTGCGCCGCCACCGGTGCGAGGCACTTGGTGAACACCCTGGGTGCCGACCTCAATCCGAAGGGAAGGGCTCTGAACTGGTAGTGACGCCCTTGGACCACGAACCTGAGAAACATTTGGTGTCCCTTTAGGATGGGAATATGGAAGTAGGCATCCTCCAAATCCAACGACGACAGGAAATCGCCCTCCTCCAGTTGACCCAGGACGTGTTGGAGGGTGACCATCCGGAACTTCTGTGCCTTGATGAATTTGTTCAGTCGTCATAGGTCCAGGATGGGACGCCATCCTCCCGTCTTCTTCTTCACGAGGAAGTATCTTGAGTAAACTCCGGAGCCCCGAAGCCTCTTTGGGACGAGCTCGATGGCGTCCTTCTTGAGCATCGCCTTTACCTCCAAGAGAAGTTGAGGGACGTGATGTTCTTTCCTGGCCACAGGGGGGACGCGCGGGCACCTCTTTAGAAACTCGAGCGCCTGACCCTGAGCTAGGGCGTCCAGCACCCAACGGTCAGTGGAGATGGACTCCCACACGCTGACGAAGCTCGCCAGCCGGCCTCCCACCGGGGTGCTTCGGTGGGGGCCCGACCCCACGGCCGGTTCAGTCCTGCTTCGACGAGGCTTTGCCGCCTTGCCCTCCTTGGCGACGACGGCGGGGTCCGCCTGACTTGCCTCGTTCCCTGTAAGCTTCCTGTGACGACGAACCAGCCGCTAGACGGTAGGTGGAAAATCCGCCGCTGGAACCTTTAGAGGCACCCTGTTTGCCTCCGCCGCTCCGAAAGGGCGGCCGCCTTTGCTGGAGAACCCCAAGAGCCCGGGCCGTCACCGTGTCCGCCTTGATGGCTTGAAGGGAATCGTCCAATGTTTTCCCAAACAGGTTGTTTCCGTCGAACGGCATGTCCAAGACTCTGGTCTGCACGTCCTGACGGAAGTCAGTAGCCTTGAGCCATCCCCGCCACCTAAGGCACACGCCATTGCCCAACTGGCGAAATCCAGTGTCAGTGATGTCCGTAGCAATCGTAATGGCGTGGTCCGACGCCACCTCTCCTTCCTGCAAGATCTCTAGTGCTTCCGCCCTCTTGTCGTCTGGTAGGAAGTCCAGCAGGGGGGCCAGTTTGTACCACAACTCCCTGTCGTAGCGGGCTACGATAGCCAAGGCGTTGGCCGCCTTAATCGTCGTTGCTGCCGACGAGCTGAATCTGCGTCCCATCGTGTCTAATTTCTTTCCCTCGCCGTCCGGCGGGGAGGTTGACGTAGAGGCCGCGCCCCCCCCGCTTTCTTCCTGGCCGCCGCAGAGATGACCGAGTCCGGGGTCGGCTGTGACAGAAGGCACAAGGGGGCCGCGTCCGGGACCCGGTACTTCTTCTCATACCGATCCCTTCTAGCCGGCGTCGTGGATGGGTTCTTGAGGAGGGCGAGGCCCTCATCCCAAATATCGTCTAGTAGAGGTACAGCGAGGACCGTCTTCCTCTTGGTCTTGCGCCATTGATAAAGGAAACCTTCCTTCTTCTTCTCTTCCGGGCAGAGCTGGAAAAGCTCAGATGCCCTGGCGATCATGGAGTGAAACGATCCAATCTCGTCGGGCGGGGAAGCCCGGGTGGGAGGTGACGACAGGAGATCCTCGTCGTAAACCTCGTCGTCTGTACCCGTCGCGGCCATGTCAGTCCCTGTATCATCCCCACTTGTCGTGGACGGGGAGGAGGGCTGAACAGGGCGCGATGGCTGAAAAGGAGGTGGAGGATGAATCCTTCTTCTCTTAGGGGGAGGGCTCCGGGTCCCCCGTCGGGAGCGGCTCCTCCGTTGGTGGTAACGGCAGTCTCGTCCTTATCTCCGAGCATAAGGACTGTATAGCCAACAAAATGGCCGCCGAGTTGTCTTGCGGCACTGGTTGAGGGGAGTCCGACGGGCGGTCAGGAGCCCCGTCGGCACCCTCGACGTTCTCGTCGTCTCCTAAGTCGGGGTCCCTCGCGACGGGCTGGTCTTCTTCCACGCCAACGCCGTGGCTTAAGACTTCGATCAGCTCCTCCTCAGAGGTTGAGGCCGAATCCACGACGACCTCCTGCCCCCCCTTTTTCTTCTCCAGAGGTTTCACGGGGGTCCTGTCGATGGGCACGAAAGAGGACTCCCTCCGCGGTGGCAGGGAGACTCTGGGCCCCGAGGTCGCCACTGGTGTAGCCTCCACAGGCTGAGCCAGGGCCGCCGCAACTGTCTCGATAGAGGCCTTGGCCGGGTGGATTAAGGCTTTCACCACCTTAGGTGCGCTCACCGCCTTCTCCTTGGGGGGAGGGTCACCGCCTCGCTCCCCCTCCGATGGGGCCTTCGAGCTCGACCGGGGTCTCTCCAGGAGCTTCGCCGGGTGCTCGGCCTTCCTCTTACCCGAGCCAGAGCGTTGGCTCGTGGTTGATGGCGCTGGGGAGGATGCGCCCTGCCTGGCGCCCGTAGAGCCCGACCGTTCGGCGCTCCCGGTGCCAGCGGACTCGCGGTGCTTGGCCTTCTGTTGGACCCCCGTCGCCGGGGCGCCCTCAAAGGTCTTAGAAGACCGCTCGGACTTCTTCTTCTCGCCTGACGGGCTCTTTCCTCCCAGCCAGTTGGCGAGACGTTGATGGCGGTCCTTCATGGTCCGCTCCGACATATTGCCGCAAAACGCACAGTCCTTCTCCACGTGCGTCTTGTCCTCATGTAGGCAGTAAAGGCAAAGGGAGTGTTCGTCCTCCTTAAAGACATTCTGAAGCTGGCATCCAGGGCAGACCCTGAACAGCTTTCCGGGCGTCGAGCTTCCCTTCTCCTGGGCCATGTCCGAGATGGGCCTGAGAAACTTCTGGAGTCCTCCAAAAGCGTGGCTCGACGAAAACTTCACCCTTGAGGGGCGTAGACGAATCCGACACGGGTCCCCGTTGATCGGATGAAGAAACGGTGGAGCTTGAGGCTCTTTTGACCGAAAAAGAGAAATTTTTCTGAGAAAAAACGTGAAAAAATAGCACGAACGCTCGAGAGCAATAGCACGAGGATCCCAACACTTGAACGTGCAGTAAAAATCTCAAGATGGCTGCCAGAGGCGGGGCTTAGGTAGAGGGCAGTCATTGGCTGTGGTCAGTATGACGCAGAGATCAGTGATTGGTTACTACTACGAAAGACAGATCAGAAATGAAACTGATACTGATTTTTTCTTTACCGAGGATTCCCAGCCTGACGACGGGGAATATTCATGAGCATGTGAATCCATGCCAGACCCCATGCTGGAGAACGGTCCTTCAACGTCTTCGGCTTGAAGAGCCTGCAAGCTCGACAAGACGTCTCAACGTGGTCTCTCGGGAGACACAAATTGTAAACTAGCTGTTTGTCTACCCAGGGGAATTTACGGTTGCACTTAGGGCAAAACTTAAATGGAGTGTTCTCCATAATACTGGGTAAAGGGGATGGCAGCTGGGAGAACAAAGTGTAGGAAGGGGAGAATATGCATTCTGAAAATGGCCTCCTGCCTCTCTCCATACTGTCTGGGCCGAGGCCCGGGGCGGCCTTCAAGGCTGTACGGTCCGTCGCGATGTCTCCGACGGCAGTATTCTTTCGGCTTCTTCGGCTTGGTGTTATGAAGCCGAAGAAAGGATATAAAGAAAAACTAATCGTAATTAACAAATTCAATGGCTTATCGCCGAAAGGATCTCCGCTATACGCGTCCGTCTAGCATGGCAGAAAAAAACAATCTGAGGGACCTCGACGCGTGAGGGATCATGGGTACAGTGGACGTCACACTAGGGATGGTATTACTGGCATGCCCTGTCGACGTCCCTTTTCGAGTTTCGAAAACAACAACTGTAATACTCCGTAGCTTCCACTAGATGTCGGACTATGCACAGCATGTGATCTAAGCAGATTCCACAAGCCTCAGAAATATATATATTGCAATGTCCCTTGATTGGGATGAAAAGGAAGAGCTATATCGATGGACCCCCACGCCAGCCCTTGGTCAGGGGGAATGGAGCTTCTTGTGTGTGGTGCGTCTCTTGTAGGCACAGCACAATGACCCCCTGCAGTTTAGCATGATTAATCAGCAGCTGAAATTTCTTAGCATTGGCGACTCCCTGTATATTCCAAGACATTATATTTAAGGATTCACCCCTCATCGTCTAACGTTTGAATGTACAATATTGAAATGCAGTGAGACGTACTATGCAGCGTGCCACTTCCGTATACATCTATGAGTCTCTTGCTTCCAGCCGATGGATAAGATTGCAACAGTGAGCGAAGTTTGATTGAGCACCTTGTACAGAACATAAAACTCCCCACCACCCCCCACCCACACTGGAAATGGCAACTTACAGGCAGATGTCCCATCCCAATTAACCCCAACATTCTAGAACTATGAATGCAGTGGCTGCACCGACGGGGTACTGAGCGCGGCCACGTAGCTCAAGTGACCAGCAACCATAACACAATGCCGTACTATTGCGGTTCAAACAACTTATTCTTCCGATTGAGAGGAGTTGTTACATATCAAGCCGTTGTAGGCAACGTTCGGGAAAAAACAATCGGCCCACTGAGCAGGGCGTGAGCCGAAGAGGGCAGTAAACCATAGTGACAAGTTAACTGGGCAGGAGGAAACCTGGTTCAGCCGTCATCATGGGCGGCTCGGGCGTCGGGTGAGTCAGGCAGTTCATAGACAAACCCATCCGCTGCTGCAGGGTTTGTGAAGAACCAGAATTTGCCATTGTGGAGGATGTGAAGTTTAGCAGGGAATATCATAGCGAATCGCACGTTTTTCTGTCTGAGTTTGTTTTTAACAGCTTGAAACGATTTCTGCTTTCCTGCATTTTTGGGCTGAAGTCAGGAAACAATCTAAGGATTGATGAGCAGAATCTTAGTACGCCTTTGTCCCTGGCCACCCTAAGGAGGAGATCTGGGTCTCTGTAATTGAGGATCCTGGCAATGTTGGGCCGGTCAGGGGTACCCGGGGGTGGCCTCGGGGGGAGGGAGCGATGGGCCCTTTCGGCCAAGCACATGCTGGACAGCAGGGGTTGGTCAAGTATTTCTGTGAGGAGCCTTTCAACAAATCTCTCCATGTCGTCTATTGTAATGGTAATGGGTTACTTATAACTTGCTTAAGACCCAGAGGTTTCTAAGCACTGACCCGGGAATCGAACCTGTGTTGCTCAGCGTCGTCTTGCTTCCAAGACGAGCGCATCGCCCTTGAGCTATCCTCACAAGACTATCTGGGCAGACTCCAGGACCCCAATGATGCGGACGTTGTTCCTACGTGACCTCCCCTCGAGAGCATAATTTTTGGCCTCTACGCTTCTCAGATTGGTGTAGCGCAGTGACTTCCCTCTGCAGAGATGATAGCCTGTCCTCGTTGTTGCCAATACATTGTTCGGCTTCAGTCATGTGGCCGCACAATTTATCAATTTGGATTGCAGCGGTCTCCACCTTACATGTGAGAGTGTCCATTTTGGATCCCAAACTGTCTGTGCTGCTTCTATGGTGCTGGAAGAGAAGCTACTGGCAGAGGGGGGAAGAGGCCCCGGTCCTGGCGTGCAAATTGTTAAATGTTTGCCTGTCTTTTATTGTTCCCCATTGTATGGCCCGGGTCCCTCCCAGGCGAAGGTCGTCAGAGGAGAGGTTGACTTAATTGGGGTCTCATCGTAAGAGGTCAGGCAAGACTGGGTGGCCCTGACCAGACGCCGTGCCGGGCACCCCCAAGTGAGGACAGTCCAAGAGAGGGGTGGGGGGGGGACTACTGGTATGAGGGGGTCCTCATGGGGCAGAGGTGCAGTGTTGATGAGTGGGCACCCTGTTTGAAAACAGAGCCGAGGTGCAGGGGTTATGGCCCCCCAAGAGCAGAAGCTGCAGCCAGGGACGGGGTTCACCCTCCATATTCCCAATGGTGTCGATGGATGTCGGTCCCCCTCCAAGAGTGCAAGGGCAGCCTCCCTGGGCTGCGCGCCGCACCCCCATCGTCTTGAGACTGGAGCAGAGTAGCAGATTCTCTGTCCAGGGCTGGCTGTGTAAAGGAGATGTGGGGCCTGTAGGTGCCATCAAGATAGCGGAGGTGTTGCCAGCAGAGGATGTGGGACCCCAGGAGTATTCGTCCCCTTCAGGGGGGGTAATCCCACTGGGTTTCAGGGGGGGGGGGGTAATCCCACTGGGTGTTTTCACAGTGCTACAACCGGAGCTGCTCACGCCCCAGGAGTGAGGGAGCAGCGCAACAGGCCCCATGCCGCCACTGTGTCCCCAGGCCAGGGGCGCTGGGTCCAGGAACAAGTACGCAGAGGGGGGGGGGGCGGTCCAGGCGCAGGCTGGGGCCGCAACGGAAGGCAGTGCTTTCGGGCCTCCTGCAGTGAAACGGGAGAGATGCCGCCGGGGGCTGTCCAGCAGCATGGTTAGATGGCACGCAGCGGCCTTGCAGCTAGGGGACAAACGTGGCACTTAAAGCTCCCGGGGAAGGGTATACACCGGTGTCTCCATCGGAATCAGGCCATAGATGTTGCGGCGAGGGCTGCAGCTGAGGTCGCTCCTCCAGCGTCGCCGCCAGATCGGGCACTTCACTCCGGGGAGGCGGGGCGGGCCAGATGCCGGCTCCTCAGAGAGATGGTGTTCCGCTGAGGGCTGCAGAGGAGAACAGTCAAGGCAGAATCGGATCGCTGATTTGGAGAGGGTGTCTGGGGATTAACATGGCCGCAATAGTGAGGATTATTCAGGATGTTTCGGGCTGCTGTGTCGGAGCTCTTTCAGACTGCGGCCATCTTGTAGCCGCGCATCAGTGCGCCCCCCCCACGCATCTGCCCTATTGTTCACTTATCCAAGAAAGGCATGAGCCTACTGGCAGTATATTGTGCCTGTTGAGATGGATTTCTAGAATCTGGCCTGGTGGACAGATTTTAGGAGGGCACCTTAATTATAGTGAACAAAGGAACTCCGAGGTTAGCCAAAACCCAATCAAGGTAGCAATGGAGAGCAGTCAAAGCTATTCCAAGGAGAGCCTGAGTGAGGCCAGGGGTCCACGATGAGTCCACAACGTGAAGCACACAATAACTAAATTCAGACAGGAATGTATAAAAATACAGTATTCATTCTAGGCCTCTAAAACACACTAAACAATTATTCAAGCAGGTGATAACACACAATACTCAATAAATATAAATCCAGTCACCATAGGTTCTTACAATGTATTCAGTAACTTAAATCAATACAAGAACTAGTTACTTATCAACTGGTACGTTCTTTCGATTGGATGTTCCTCCCACGTATTCCTCATCTTAGATATATCCTTGCCTTTAGGTTTCGCCTCGGATAATTTTTCTCTCTCCAGCAGAGGGCACTCCACTCGAGGCCGCAGCGTCGATGTCCCTCGGTGGCATCCGTCGAACACCGACGTCATCCACTGTATAAGAGCCTCGAGCGCGCCCGTTGGCTTCACTTCTGTTTTTTCGTATATTATAGTCCATGGATTTTAATTAGTTAATGGCATGCCTCTTTTGACTCAAGCCTTGAAAGAGATTAGAGTGTAATTCACGTAAAACTGTACTGTGGGGTTAGTTGGGAGGCTTGATGAGGAATACATGGGAGGAATATCCAATCGAAAGAACGTTACAGTTGGTAAGTAACTTGTTCTTCGAATGGATTGTGTCCTCCCACGTATTCCTCATCTTAGATAGACTCCCAAAGCAGTTTTGTATTGGAGGTGGGAGTACTGCATCTTTTTTAATCGTGTATAGAATGGAGTACAGATTTAGCAAACAGACCGCCTTGAGAAGAAGTTGAGTCCAGTGCATAATGTTTTATAAAGGTGTGCATGGATGACCATGTGGCTGCTGCACAAATATCTTGTACAGGGACACCCCTCTTTAGTGCTGTTGAAGTTGCCATGCCCCTGGTTGAATGAGCTCTCAGTCCATCAGGTGGTTCTTTTCCAGCCAATCTGTAACATTCTGTTATGGCTAAAATTATCCATCTGGATAATGCTTGTTTAGTTACCGGAAGGCCCAGTTTGCGTCCAGTGTATCCCACGAAAAGTTGATCACAATGACGAAGTTTTTCCCAATCTTGAGATGTAAAAACTAAGAGCTCTCCTGGGATCTAGTCTATGAAGCTGCTCCTCTTCCTTGCTTGCATGAGGAGTAGGGTAAAAAGTAGGTAAAGTTATTGTCTGTGACAGATGAAAATCCGAAACAATTTTTGTCAAAAAAGAAGGTTTAACCCTAAGAACTACTTTATCCTCATAAAAGATGGTGTGAGGAGGACCGCTCGAAAGCACCTGCAACTCACTTACCCTGCGGGCTGATGTCAATGCTACAAGGAGTATTGTTGTCAAAGTAAGGAGCCTTAGTGGACAAGAATGTAAAGGCTCAAATGGAATACATTTTAGAACCAAATTTAGATCCCACACTGGAACCTGGAAAGGTACTGGGGGGAAAAACATTATTTAAACCTTTTAGGAATTGAATTATCAAGGGTCTTTTAAAGTAAGATTCTTCTTCAGAAGAGCGCTTAAAGATGGATGGCGCTGCTAAGTATCCCTTTATCGTCCCAACCTGGAGCCCCAGATTGGCTAAATGTAACAGAAAAGATAAAATTGTGGGGATATTACATCGAAATGGGTCCACATTCTTTTCTCTGCACCAGTTACTGAACTTGTTCCAACGACACCGATACAGAGATTTGGTTGCTGGCCTTCTGGCCGAAAGCAAAATCTCCATCACGTCATCCGGAAGATCCCAATCCTTGTATTTCAGCCTTTCAGAAGCCATGCGTGAAGGTCGAGTGTGTTGACCTCTGGATGGAGAACATGACCTTCCTGTCGCGAAAGAAGATCCTCTCTTCTTGGAAGACGTATTGGAGGGCAGATGGACATGTCCAGAAGATCCGCGTACCACGTTCTCCTGGCCCAATCCGGGGCAAATAGGATCATGGTTTTCCCAAACTTTCTCAACCTCCTGACCACTTGAGGGATCACACGGATTGGAGGAAATGCATACAGAAGTGGAAACTCCCATTCCACCACAAACGTGTCTCCTAGAGCTCCTCTCGGGGGAAATTCCCATGAGCAGTACAGTTTGCACTTCCGGTTGGCCCCGGTCGCAAACAGATCCACTTGAGGGGTTCCCCAAAGGGCGAAAATCTCTTGAATGACTTCCTGAGCTATCTCCCACTCGTGAGAGACTGTGCTCTGCCTGCTCAGAGTGTCCGCTGTTGTGTTTTGCTCTCCGGCTAGATGAATTGCCGATAGAGAGATCCCTTCTTGTATTGCCCAGAACCAGAGTTGCATCGCCTCTCTGCACAGCTGTAGTGACCCCACCCCCCCTCTCTTGTTGAGGTAGTACATGGCCACGGTGTTGTCCGTCATTGTCAGAACATTCTTTCCCCGTACAGAGGGCAGGAAGGCCTTCAGCGCTAGTCTGATTGCCCTCAACTCCAAAAGATTGATGTGCAGTTTGGACTCTGATGGAGACCAAAGTCCGCTGATTGTCAGATTGTTGATATGGGCTCCCAACCCTGTCAGTGAGGCATCCGTCACTACTGTTATCTCCGGCCATGGCTGCCAAAAAGATTCTCCTCTGAGGATATGATGTCTGCAAGCCCACCATTGTAGGTCCTGTGCTACTTGGGCTGGGACCTGCAGCAGATCTGACATTTCCCCAGAGAATTGGGACCATTGAGTTCTGAGAGCCCATTGAAGAGATCTCATTCTCAATCTGGCTTCTGGCACCAGAAAAATGCAGGATGCCATCAGACCGAGCAACCTGAGAAAATCGAAGGCCGGAAGATGCTGGGCATTCTGGAATTTTGTTAATGTAACAGTCAAGAGGGTCAGTTATGCCACGGAAGGGCCTGAGACCCAGAGACCCACTTGGTTGGGGAATGGTGGGGTCAGGAGATACCTAATCCAGGCGACGCACAGACTGGGAAAGGTAACATGGAACTCCAGGATGGACACAAAAGAGTTGGAACGCAGCCTTTCTGCGAAGTAGCAGAGACGCCGACGTTCAACTCTGGCGGCAGTCTAAAAGACATGGAACCTCCGGGTGGACACACGAGAGTCAGAACGCAGCACTCATGCGAATTAGAAGAGAAGCCGACGTTCGACTCTGACAGCCGACAGAGAAGTCAAGGAACCGCGAGCAGGGAGAGGCGGGGCTGCTGCGGCATGAGGAACCTGCGGGTACTCGGCAGTTGTAACCCACATGAAAACCGCGGAGCAGCGGATTATGAAAGTCAGCGTTGTGACAACATAATAGGGCAGGACAAAAACACGAGACTCCCAGAGACCCACAAAAACCCTTCCAGGAATAAACGAAGAACTTACCGGGTCAGAGATGACTGGGACAGGGAGCGGGTGGAGGTCGAGGACGAAGACAGCTTGCAATGCCTCAAGGGAAAAGGGGGCAGGGCTTGGGAGAGTTTATATAGACTGGAGGAGGAAGTGAACACTGGTTGGCCTGTTAAACTCCACCTATATGAAGACAACACTGGAAGGCGAAAGGGTGTTCATTCTTGGTTTTGTTGCAGATCGAACCAGACAGGACATCAGGAGCTGCTGAAGGCTGGTGGGCGTATGAGGACTAGGAGGGGAAGTCTTGCCATAAGTCCTTACCACATTCCCTGCAAGGACCAGAGAAGAAGCCTAAGCACAGACAAAGGACATTACAGCCAATTTTGATTAAAGATTATTTTTCTTTTTATCCTTTTTGAAATAGTCTGAATAAAGACCCATTTTTAATTTCCATCAAGCCGCCTGGCTGTCTCATTGTCACAGTTACCATCTGCAGAATGTGGTGAGCTCTCTCCTCGGGAGGTGAGGCTTTGCCCGAGTAGGTATCCAGGACTGCTCCTATAAACTGGAGTTTCTGTGATGGTATCATGTTTGACTTTTTTAAATTCAGAGAAAAACCTAGTTTGTGAAGGAAGTGACAAGTCTTGGACAGATGATCCAGGGCTTGCTCTGGAGAACGTGCTCTGATCATCCAATTGTCCAGATAGGGGTAGACATGGATCCCCCCTCTCCTGAGACTCGCTGTCACCACCACCATCAACTTGGTGAAAACTCTTGGGGCGGAGGTTAACCCGAATGGCAGAACTTGAAAATGATAGTGAGAAATGCCAATCGCAAACCTCAGGTACTTTCTGTGCTTGAGATGGATTGGCATATGAAATTAAGCATCCTGAAGGTCTAATGATACCAACCAACCAATCCTGGATTTGGAGAGCCTGAAAGATCTGAGAAAGTGTAACCATCTTGAATGTGTCCTTCTCAAATCCAAGATGGGTCTCAGTCCTCCGTCCTTCTTTGGAATAAGAAAGTATGGGGAATACCAACCCTTGTTCACCTCCGCTACAGGTACATGTTCTATTGCACCTTTCTGTAGCAGGGATAAAACTTCCTGCAACAGGAGCGGATCCGGATGTTTGGCAGAGTTGTATTCCGGGGGGCGATTCTGAGGTTTCTTTAGAAAAGGAAGGCAGTAACCTTTGGATACTGTTTCCAGTGCCCAAGCATCTGAAGTAATGCCCCGCCATTCTTCTAGATGCTGTGAGATCCTGCCTACCACCAGGGTTTTGTGGGTCAAAACCTCAGAGTGGTTTTGCGGCAGCTGCAGCAGCGGCTGAAGGTACAGATGCCATTGCTGGGGCTGATCTAGCACCTTTTCCTCACCCCCAAGGAAATTTTCTTTGACCTCTCTGATTGGCCTGCCCTTTTCCTCTTCCAAATGAGGAATAATAGCAAAAAGGACAACCCCTCCAGGAAGATGAGCCTGTGTAGGGGCGTTGCTGACGTTGTCTTATGGTGACCCTGAGAGATTTTGCCGCTGCTTTGGAGGTCTGTAGCTTCTCCAAACTTTCATCTGCCTTGCTACCGAAAAACCTCGAGCCATCAAAGGGCATATTAAGAAGCCTGGATTGCACATCAGGAGCAAACCCAGACTTTCTTAGCCACGCAAATCTACGTAGCACTGTGCTAGTTGCCATGGACCTGCTGATACTGTCAGCTGTGTCCAACCCTGATTGAAGGCATTCTCCCGAAGCCTCCTTTCCATCCCCTATAATAGCTAGAAAGCCATCACGTTCTTCACCTTCCGGGATGTGTTCAGCTGCCGCTGACATGCAGTCCCACAGGGAATATGTGAACCTTGCTAAGGTACAAGTTACATTAGTAGACTTCAAAGCCATACTGCCAGATGTGAAGATTTTCCTAGACCATGCATCCACCTTTTTATCGTCCCTATCTGGAGGGATTGTAGGGTATGCCGCATTCTTTGTGGACGTGGCTGCCTGTACTACCAAACTTTCCGGAGTTGGGTGTTTGCTGAGGTATTCCGGATCAGATGTGGAAGGTCTATATTTTGCCACAAACTTTCTATTTACTGCCCCTATGGCTTCAGGACGTTCCCATGCAGAACTAACCCTTCTTTGTAAGGCAATATGAAATGGTAGAATGGGGTCTTGTTGGGGTGTTCCAGATAATAAATCCATTATGTCATCATCTTGACAGACTGGTGAACTCCTACCCCACCCCATAAATTCTGTAACTCTGCTCATGAGTTTTCTATAACTCATATCAACCTGTTCTGATGGGTCTGGTTTGTCAAATTCATACTCTGGAGAAGTATCCAGGCCACTTGCTGTTTGCAAACTTTCTTGCAGATCTTGAATTCTTGATTGAGGGTTAATTAACTCCTCTGGGACAGATCTTGTGCCAAATTAAACACCAGCAGAGGTGACTTCCTCCTCTTCCGATGAATCTCCCTCATAGATGGATGACATGGTCCTGAAAAAATCATGTCGACACTCGGGTTAAAAAACCTTTTCAGGCAGTACGCGTCTTTCCCTTATTAAAGGTTTGGGCGTCGACAAAAGCGTCGATGGTGCCGAAGTTGTAATCACCTCCTTCGATATCGAAGGAACTTTCGACGACCTCAATGTAATCGTCGAGGGAGCCGTGGAAACCGTCGAAGGAGCTTTCGTGGTTATCGAGCGTGAACTCGACGTAGCTTCCTTCGAGGGAGTTGTCGACTCGAGGACCTTCGAAGTCTTCGACGATGTTTATGTCGACTTCGATGGCGTATGATCTTTCAACACCATTTTGTTTCCCTCTGCCTTCGATTTATGCACCGAAGGATCTGTCTTACGAGGTGATCGAGAAGAATCTCTCGATGACTCGCTCGATGTCTTTTTATCGGCTTTCCTTGCTTTGGACCTTCCTCTGTCACTTTTCTTGTGAGCAGGAGTATGGTCTTCTTTAGCTGTTTTTGAGGGGGTCTGGGCTGCGTTCTCAAAATTTTTTAGCATGGAAATTCGAAAAGCTTCCAATTTTATCAGAGAGTCATGTTTAGATGGACATGTGATAACCTCTTCCGAAGATGTCGAAGAGGATGAGAGAGATCAATGTTGTCTCTTCTTAGCCTTTTTAGAAGACGAAGATGACTTTCTCGATCTACTCCTCGAATGATGTTTTTTATGATATGTCTTTGAAGACTCTTCCGAGTCTCTCTTTTTTAAAGTGGACTTCGATAAACCCTCCCACATCGCCAGTTTACCTCTATGCTTTTTTAGGGCTTTGTGGGTCATCGACTGGCACGAACCACAGTCTTCTTTACGGTGGTCGGGACCCAGGCACCATAGACAATTCTTATGTGGATCCGTCAGGGACATCTTCTTTCCACATTTTAGGCATTTTTTAAAGCCTGTCTTCGGTGTGGAAGGGTTCGAAGACGACGACATAGCTTTTTTTTCACACAAAATACTGAAGGGCTGTTTAACTCGATCCGAAGCGAAGCTAACGGAAAAACGGAACTGAAGCCAACGGGCGCGCTCGAGGCTCTTATACAGTGGATGACGTCGGTGTTCGACGGATGCCGCCGAGGGACATCGACGCTGCGGCCTCGAGTGGAGAGCAAAAAAAAATTCTGAGGCGAAACCTAAAGTTAAGGATGTATCTAAGATGAGGAATACGTGGGAGGACACAATCCATTCGAAAGAGTTAAGTAAAGAGATGCAATAAGATGGACCCAAGTCACAAGTAATATTCCTTAGCTTCAGCAGTTCAGTCCCTAAGAAGAGTGGGTCCTTGTGCCAAAAAGTCACAAAGCTTCTCCACTGAATGTATCTGATGCAGGTAAGTTACATGTATTAGTTTAGTTTAGTTTATTCATTTGTAATGCGCACCAGACCCGAAGGTATGAGGGCGCAGGAACAATAAGGTTATTCAAAACTTGGTTACAGGTTATTATACATAACAGTAGTTGCAAAGGGCAATGTAAGGCACAAAATTTACACATTTACAAGTAAGGCAGAAAGTTTACAAATTTACAGCTAAGGCTAAAAAGGTTTACAGATTTACAAATAAACATAATTTACATGGTGTACAGCGGTGAGGTGGGCTCGGAGGTGTTAGTGGTCTTTGTTCTTTATCCAATGGATATAGTTGTGTCTGAAATGTGTGTAGGTTTGGGGTGTCCTTAGGGAGGGTGGTAGGGAGTTCCAGTGTTGGACTGCTTTCACCTGGAAGCTATTGCCACCCATTTTGGTATGTTTGAACCTAGGGACTGTGAGCAAGTTTGTGTTGGAAGTTCTAGTTGGTCTATTAGAGGTGTATTTGCTTATTCTATCGATTAGGTAGCGGGGGGCAGCGTTGTTGAGGCATTTGTGTGTTAGTGAGGCTACTTTGAGCAGGATTCTATCCATGGTGTTGAGCCAGTTATGAGTTCTCCTAGTGTTAGAGATGTGTTCTCTCTTAGGGATGCTGAGCGCTGCTCTGAGAGCGTTGTTTTGTAGTGTCTGTATTTTGTTAATGACCTGTATGCTAGCTCCTACGTATAGGGCATTAAGTAGTCCAGTTTTAATAGTACAAGGTCTCTGGCTAACATAATGCAGCTCTGGGTGGATAAGAAGGGTTTGGCTGCTCTTATAAGCTTACATGTGTAGGCTGTGGAGGATGCCATAGAGCTAGCCTGTTTCTGGAAGGAGAGGGAGGAGTCGATGTAAATTCCTAACGTTTTCACTTCCTTGGCTACCTTGATTGGGTTTCCGTCTATAATGAAGCTGGTGTAGTTGTGGTCCAATTTAGTTAGGTTGGAAGTGGAACCAAGGATGATGAGTTCAGTCTTGTCATCATTCAGGCATAGACTGTGAGAGGCCATCCATGCCTGGATGAAGAGGTACACCCTGTTCACCAAGGCCAAATCATGGTTGTAATCTCCTGTCAACGGGATGAGGATCTGTGCATCATCGGCGTAATTAGTGTAAGTGATACCCAGACCATCTAGATCATCAAACAGGGGCTTCGTGAACACGTTGTACAGTGTAGGGGAGACGCATGAACCTTGGGGGACTCCACATGTGATGGAGATGGGGTCGGCAGCGGCAGAGGTGGAGAAGACACGCATGGATCTATTGCTGAGGAATGACTCAATCCAGCCGATTGCTTCTTGGGAGAAGTGGGCAGCTGAATCCAGGTGATTGCATAAGATTTTATGATCAACTAGATCGAATGTCACAGAGAGGTCCAGGAGGAGTAATAGAGCAGTTTTCCCAATGTCTCTAAGGGTGTCAATTTGAGCCTTCAGGTCGATAAGGGCTGTTTCTGTCCCGTGTTGGGGTCTGAAGCCTAATTGCCGAACACCTAGGAGATGGTTTATTTCAAGGAATTTTTGGATTTGTTGGTAGGCTGTCTTGTCTAAAATCTTGAGCAGGAATGGGACGGTGGTAATGGGTCTGTAGTTAGTGGGAATAGAAGGGTCAGGAGAGGGCTTCTTGAGAAGGGGGAGGACCCAGGACTCTTTAAGGTTGCTGGGGACGGTACCTGTGGAGAAGGAGGCGTTGATGAGTCTGGCGATGAAAGGCAAGAGGTCTCTTGCCGCATCTTTGATGATTTGTGGGGGGCAAAGGTCACCCTGACAGTTAGAAGGTTTTAGGCTGAGAATGATTTTTTCCACTTCCAGAGTGGAGACTTTAGAAAAGCTGAAGCGAGTGGGAGTGGGGATGTGTCGTGGGTGTTGGGGTTTGGGGTACGGGGCGGTATTGGTGGGGTTGATAGGTTTAGCTAAGGATTCTTTCTTATTATTAATTTTGGTTTGAAGGCCTGTGATTTTATTGTTTAGGGCGTTTTGGACACTGGTGCACCATTGTTTGTCCTTGACACAGGTGTCAGGAGTGAGCACTGGTGTTTCTAGTTCTTTAATGATTGTAAACAGCTCTTTGGTGCTGGAGTTGGATTGATCATTTCTCTGGTTGTAGGACTCCTGTTTGGCAGCTATGTTTTCTTTTTTGTAGTTGGACAATATTGTATTGAGCACTATCTTGTTGTGGTCTGTGGGAGACTGTCTCCAGGCTTGTTCCATTTTGCATTTTTCTAATCTAAGAACTTTAAGGTGGCTGGAGAACCATTGGTTGAGATGCTTTTTCGGTTTACATTTTGTTAGTTTTAGTGGTGCAATGGAATCTAAGGCTGTGCGCATGGTTTTGTTATAGCCTTCTACGAGGTTGTGGGGGTTGGAGGTAGCAGGGAGTTGGTTAAGCGTTGGGAGGATGAGTGGGATCAGTTATTCCACTGTGATATTGTTCTTACTTCTCGTGGGGATGGCCGAGGCTAGCACATTATTGGTGATGGGGATCAAAGCTTCAAGGGTAAAGGGGAGGAGATGGTGGTCAGACCATAGTTGAGGGGAGTTATTGGCGGTTGTTCAAAAGAAGAGATGCAACAAAGTTACTGGGTAAGCAATATATGTTCTTATCTTTCAGGTTTTACTGCCCAGGTACGATGACCAAAAAGCAGTGGAATGGAAGTATACAAAGAGACTAGATTCTCAATGTTATCCTATGGAGACACATGTTTGAGTCCCCAAACCCCCCCACCCCCGCCTCCTATTTTCCCAGAGGACTGGATGGGTCACTGAAGGGTGGATGTCCAGCTGTCGGTTCTGGTGAGATGTGCCCAGGAGCTTGGGGGGATAGGGGTGGGGCAAAGATTCTTCCAATTGGGTCCAGTAGCAGAGTGCAACCCTTGGTGATGGAGAAATGCAGACAGCACCGATGCATCGCTCTTCAGGACACTTCACAGGATGGGGGAATACGAGTTCCAGAAACGGCCACTACACACAAACAGCAACAGGCGTCCTTCCAGTCACGGATGTAGAAATCCTTCCAGAGCAAGATCGCTTGAAGCTGGGAGGCTGAAACGTATTTGGCAGGAAGGAGACTTCTACCACAAGCTGGCGACCACCAACGTTCAGGCTGTTGCAGGGACACTTCAGAAGGGCCAGGATGAACATGTTGGCCCAAACAGTCCAGGGGTTGAAGCCCCGCACAGGGCCTTCAGAGATCAGGTAGTCCAACAGGGCTTCAGCGGGCCAGACACAGTAAGGGATTCTAGGCCTCTTCATGAGCGTTCTTCGGATTTTCAGTCGTATGATCTTCTAAGAGGGATTCTTGGCTCCAACGCTGATCTGCTGAAATAGCTACATGAGTCCTCTTCTTATACAAAATACACTCTGGCAGCAAGTCCAAGCCCACCAATGGGAAGGATCTGTACCATTCAAACAGCCAGTAGTTGTCCAAACAGGGACAACTATTGGTTTCACTCATGCCCCCACACCTAGACTCATTGGCACCACGGATGTGGAGTAGGACCAGACAGTCCCGCCGACTACCTGAGCCACACACACACAAAGGCATCACTAGCCAGCGAACTGTGCAGCTTTCCTGGGCAAGTGCATGACCATATATGGGATTTCCTGACCTGCGAAAATCTCATAGCGTGGCCATTTTAGGGCACTAGCCAAGTTTATTAGATAAGTGGTAAACGCGAATGTGTACACTAGAAATAATGCAAACATGGTAACAATATATTTGCTGCCACCTGCTCGTCTTTAGCACATATAAAAGTAACCAAAAGTCCAAAGTGTAAAAAGCTATGTGCAATGTTAAAAGGCTACAAGTAAAAGACAAAAAGGCAAACTGTTTCCCAGGACTGATCAGTTTCCCCATAACAAATGAACAAAAGGCTGGGGGAGTGAAGGCTTCAATTTCGTGAAAAAAGTCAGGACAGTTTAAAAAACCAACGCAAAACGGGCAACTATGGAGGGAACGTTGCCAAAGAGAAATCATCAACAGTGCCACAAACACCAATTCCAGATGTTCATTGCCAAAATGAACAGTTTCTGTGATCGTGTACCTCCCTGCTTGTTCAAGTAAAACATTGCTGTAGCATAGTTTGTGACAATAAGAACTCACCTCGCCAACTCTAATAGAAAGGCCTTCAGTACCAGAAAAATGATCCTCAATTCTAGGTTATTTGTGTGTTGATCCTGATTTTCCACTCCCTACAGGTCGTGGATTATCCAGTTCCTGACAACTGTTCGCCATCTTGCAAGGGAAGCATCCGTTGCTAGGTCCAGTATAGGCGATGGAAGCATGAACGGTATGCCAGCAATGAGTTTCCCTTCCGTCATCCACCATTGCAGGTCTGCATGTATGGAAACTGGCACAATCTCCTCTGATTGCTTCTGGGTGTCTTAACACCAGGACATTCTTAGGTGAAGTTGTAAAAATCTAATGTGCAACTTGGACAGAGGGATCATGAGAATGCATGAAGTTGCTGAAATGGTATTGCAGGTAAAGACGTCTTCCTGAGAAATTCACCACATAGTTTATGGAGGCTTTCCAGCCTGTCTGAGTGCGGGCAAACTCTCCCCTTTGTGCAGTCCCATATTATTCCTATGATTGCAACCTCTGTATTGGGAGTCAATCAATTTCTCCAGATTCAGTGTCAGGACCAGCGCATATACCGATTGCATGACCAGCGAGATGGAAATCGTCAACTGCTTAGGAGTCGAGCCCCAACTCAGTCAGTCATCCAAATAAGGATATATGTGTACCCCTTGTAAGTGAAGGTGCAACATAAAGGCATCCATCACTTTCGTGAAGACCTCTCGTGCCGAGTTCACAGCAAACTGAAGTACCTTGTACTGCTAGGGAGTTCCATGTACTGAGAACCCAAGGAATTTCCAGTCCGGGCCCCAAATTGGTATGTGCATGAATGCATTGGTAAGATCCAAGGCGCGTAACAGTCTACCTCCAGCAATGCTGTCAGTATCTGTTGAGGACAGACCATTATGAATCTCTCCATAGGGAAGCAATTGTTGAACTTCAATAAGTCCAGAATGGTTCTCCATCCTGCCTTGTCAATCTTGGGGAGCGCATAAAAGCATGAAAAGTATCCCTGCACATGACTCTCCCGGTGGCCTATCTCTATGCCATCCAATGTCTTTAATTTCAGCAACCCATCTAACAGGCTTGATAAAGAAAACTGTTGGGGGGTGGGGGTGGGAATCAGCGGGTCGAGAGGAGTGAAGGGATCAGAAGGCGATGGACCTTGTCAGTAGTGCACTCGGGCTATGGGTCCGAAGTCATGGCCCTCCAAGCTAATAAATGTAGGAAAATCCTTCCACCTACCGGTTTTGTATGCTGTAGAGCCACTGGAGTGTCACAATTTAGACTTATCTGGAATTTGGATAAGAGGGGAGGGCTAGAGCCTTTTTGAGGTCATCCAATGGAACAATGATTCCGAAAAGAGAAGATAGGATGAGCCAAAGGACTGCAGCTGAGGGAACCAGGATTGCCACAAAGCCAGACATCAGGAATCCTCTGCAACATCTCCAGAGACCTGGGAAGACCTGCATCGGTCACTTCTACCCCTAGATACGCTAGCCTAACCAGTACTGTGTCCTGCAATGGTGCATTGCTGCCGTCTGACTGCATAAATCCCCCTGGAACATTTTGGGGTCTGCCCATCTAATGCAGAGGCCTTTTCCCTGCACCGGACATCCCACAATTCGAAGCATGAGGATTGGCAGATACACAACCTGTGGCCCAGAAACCTTTTAGCTTTCAGCAGCTGCTCTCTACTTTCAAGAGGGGCATGTCTGGGACCTGCGTTTCACTACCACCAAAGTCTGAGCCTGCTGGCTCCTTACTGGGGTTCCTTCACTGACTCTCGATGCCTGCAGTTTCCTGGGGGTAATCCTTTGTTGTAGGAATAGCAGTGGTCCTTCTCCAAGGTGGTGCATCCTGGCCAGTTCTCTGGAATCTCATCTGCTCTGGAGACTGGAACCACAGCCAGCTGGACCAAACCAGACACTCACTTCATCCCCTGCACTGGTATTAACTGTGTGTGTAGTCCGCCACATCGATTTTTACTTGCCCAGGAGACGCGTACGCACGTCCGCCCTTGGTGCCGTCTGCCCCCTCGTCACATAGGTATTTAATGGGCTCCATGTTCAATCCCTAATACTTCCCTTACCGCACAGTGGGCATTGGAGTTCTGGTCAGTAATTCCTGCCTGGGGACCACTCACTGTTTAGGAATTGGGACTGACACTGTACCTTTTTGGAAACCAATTTTTATAAAATATGCTTCAACCTTTAAAATAAACCTACTGGATTTGGCAAAATATTGTTGAATGGGGACTTTTTGACTTCTTAATTGCATACCCAGGACATACCTTAGGACTGAACTCTTTGGCACACTAGAACATTTGATATCTGTTAACCATATTTTCCATCTGCACTTTACTCAAAACATTTGTGCTGTTGCTTTGCTTGATTGCTTATAAAACCAGAAGTGTTGTGTAGCCCCCCTTTGGGACTGCCTATTCCGTACATATCGGTGTTATCAGTGTGAGCAGAATACAGTATGCTTCACTTTTACCCGTATGTGTTTTGTATCTAATAAATAGTATACTTGCATATGCCTGTGTGGACCTCTATTTATTTGTTCATATAGCGCAGCAGCCCACGGGCATCAGGGCGCACAAAAAGACAAGAGAGAGAACATGAAGCACAGGACAATGAGTGGGAAAAGGATTTGACAATCAGATCTATGTGAACAAAACATTTTCAGTTGCTTACAAAAACGTGGTAGAATACTTTCCATCCTAAGGGTCAATGGAAAGGGTATTCCACGCCTTATGTGCCAACGTACTGAAGGATCTTCCATTTCCCAATATACGTTTGGCTTCAGTACCCTTGAGTAGCCCAGTTCCAGAGGACCTTAACGTTCTGCCGGATTCATATTTAGTCTCTCTGAGAGGTAGCGAGGTGCTGAGCCATACACACACTTGTGCACCAAGATCAGTTGCTTGAACTGTATTAAAGACTCAACTGGTAACCAATGCAGCTCTTTCCGTAATTCAGAAACATGGGAGCTGCTTGGTAGATTTATGAAACTCGAATCGCATCATTCTGGAGGACCTGTAGTTTATAGACACATCCTGTGTTGTGCCCCCCTTCCACATCCCCCAGTAGGGCGTTACAATAATCTATGCTTGGGAGGATTGTGGCTCGTGCCAAAGAAATGCATTTCTTTTCGGAAAGGAAAGGTATTATTTGCCTTAATAACTTTAGTTGGTAATGGCTATTTATTAGGGTGTAATTAACCTGAGCCTCTGTTCCCAAGGATGCCTCTAGAATAATCCCTAGAGTTTTCACCTGGTTGGATAATGATTACACAATCCTCAATCTAGAAGTTTGAATACTCTGATGAAAGTTTGGCTCTAGACTGACGAGAGCCAAATATAAGTAGCTCATTCTTATTATTATTGAGGCACATCCAATTGTCACACATCAACTTTTTTGATGATACCATAAATAATCTGAAGAATATATAAATTTGCTTCATATGTCCCTCCCAGTTGCAGTAGTAACTGGGTGTCATCGGCATAGTTTGTAAAATTCACTAGGCTATCTGCCAAGAATTCGCAAAATGTTTTGATGTACATATTAAAAAGTATGGGTGATAAGCTATTGCCTTGTGGAACACTGTATTCCATAGGGACTGAGGTGGAGGAGGCTGTGCCCCACTGTACAGTCGACCATCTGTTTCTGCAAAACGATCGTATCCAGTAGGAGGCATTCCCAGAACAATGCCCGGATGTACATAGATTGGTCAACAGAAGGTTGTGATTCAAAAGATCAAAGGGCGTGTCAGAGATCCAGCAGGACTGATAGTTCTGCTTTCCCTCAGTCCATGATGTCTAGCATACTGGCCTACAGATCTAACAATGCACTTTCCGTTCCATGATGTGATCTGAAACCAGACTGTTTGAGGTGCAGAAGCTCAGCCTCCTCTATATGTTGTAGAAGCTGGATACAGGCAACCCTGTCTATGACTTTAAGCAAAAAGTGGGAGTTCATTATAGGACGAAGGTTAGCTGGGTCTCTTGGGCGGAGTCCTGCTTTCTTCACCAAAGGAGTCACTGTGACTCCCTCAATATAGTCTGGTACCATAGTGTATTGAAATGAAGAGTTCACAAATCTTGTGAAGAAAAGGGAGGTTTGAATAATATCCAAAATAAGTTTGGTAGGGATAACGTCCCCTGAACATGTAGTAGGATGAGATTTTGTCAATATATTTTCTATCTCCACGATAGTAATTGGATAGGAATTGAATTTTATAGTATTCGCTTGATATTTGATGCAAAGATTATTCCTACTTGGGGCGCTGTTGAGCAGCCAGCGCATGCAGGCGTGAGTCTCTGCTGCTCTGCCGGGGCTACTAAATCCTTAAATTAATATCCTGTTTGCAGCATGGATCCTGAGGTGGCTTTGGCATAACGTTGCAGAACGCTTCTGCTACTCCCTCCAGAAGAGCTGGTGGAAATTGGCGAAGGGAAGCCGAATAACAGACTGACCACACAAAGCGATCCAGGGCCGCCCACCATCTTGGTGTGGCGGCGAGAACCCTGTCAGTGGCATTGGCAGAGGAGACGTGCCCGGACCCCGACGCTGGACTGCATTGATCTTCAAACGGAGAGGCACAGCGGAAGGGGAGGAGTTGTATGGCAGTTGACGTGACACCCATGGACCACACTGAGACAGACGCCTGCGGGCTCGGTGGCGAGTGGGGCTGCTGCAGCTTTGGAGGAGGCTGCTGGCCGCCGGAGCCTGTCGTACGGCGTGGAGAAGGACCGGGAACAAACCTGCAGGTGAGAGCGCCAGAGACAGCTGTAGTGCGGCCCATCACCTGCTACCCGGGCCATGAGCGAGTGAAAGAGAGCTGCTACTGACAGGCCCGGAGCGGGGAACAACCCAACACGCCGACACAGGGACAGCTGTGCCTCCTGTGCAACATTGGGACAGCAGACCCGGCTCCTGGGGCTGGAATGAGGGTGACAGGACCCTTCGTCAGGGCCAAGAGAAGGCTGACCGGCCTGGAAGAGCTAGGCCCCCTGACTGGCAAGAACAACAAGGAGGCCATGTAGTGAGGAGAACCAGCACAGATCGATGTGCCCCGACCTGCTGTGGTGGCAGGAGACATTAGCACAGACCTGTGGGTGGACTAACAGACGATCCCAAAGTCAAGAAAGCTAAAAAAAGGGGGGCGCTGTTCAGCGGAACCTGGAATGGCAGCCTGATTCTCGGCTCCAGCCCCAACAAAATCCTAAACGTAAAATCCGACGCGTTGCCTGTGAAGAGGAATTAAAGACTGCGATACCCTTTGTGATACCATGAAGAACCTGCTGGAAAAATTACAACTTTATTGGTGAAGGGAATTGCCCGCTGCAGGAAATGTGAGCCGAGCTGTGTGAGGCGAGACAGTAGCCGCTGTGTGCTTCCAGCACTGGACCCGATCCTGCCACTTGAGCCCGGAGGAGATGCGGCCCGCAAAGGGGGAGGAGTCACTGCCCTGGCCCTGAAATTAGCCAAGCTGCAGCTGCGAAGGTGGCGAAGCAGTGTGTGGGATGACTTGCCCCGCAGGACCCAAGAAGCCACTCAGATCCTGTGGTGGGGGTGCGGAGGAGCCGGACGGCGATTGCAGCGGAGTCTGCAGCGAGCGGGAAGGGCTGGATGTGGATAGTGCGCCGAATGGAGTTCCAAGCCATGTATAGAACGACATACAGTGCCCTGCTCCCCCCGGCCGCCTGTGATTTGCTCCCCATGGCACTGCAGAAGGTGGGTGCTTGATCCAGGTAGCGGCCCTATGATCGGATCCCTCCCCTACCGACAGATGCTCGCCGGAGGGAGGGAATGGTCATCCTTGTCCGGGTGCAATACTCCTTGTGAAAACAGGATTGCAGCACAAATATAGACTACCGGTGGAGTCCTGGGCCTCATACTAAAGCGCACTGGGGGTGAGGGCCTGGTACTTGCAAGGCCTACAACATTTACAAAAGAGGTTGCTGTGGAGGTGGGCTGTTCCCAATTGAAGCCAGGTGAGGAGGAGAGTGTAAAGAGGCACACTGGAACGCCGTTCATTCATGCAGGCACTGGGGATATTAGGGAGGGCACCCTCCTTGGGCAACTATCAGGGCACTTAATCTGACCACTGGAAGTGGGGTGACGCCCGGACTGTGAGACACGGATCATATATTCCAAACATACTGATGGCCCCCCTGGGGTCTGATCCTCTTGGCACCTGGCAATCGGGGAGTAGGCAGAGGTGGCTGGGAGTGACTGGCTTGCTGCGCTTACCAGTACTGCGCCCCTCGCTACTACAAAAGGGCAGGAGGAGGTTTGACGGGAACCAGATCACCTGTGGCGTTCCTGACCCTCCCTGGTGATCTGTTATCCCCAATACAGGTCTGACAACACTATCAGCAGTGGTCTGCACTGGTGGCGATGAAGGGCCACCAAAGGCTGACAAGGACCGCAGGATGACTAATGGAGCGGGAAAGAAGCGGGACCTATGGGCTCCTATACCAGTAGTGTTGCCTCAGAGCCGGGCCAGCCACGCCGGAGAGGGCAGGCGCATCCGCCCCCACCACCACAGCAGCTCGAGATGACCAGTTGTTGGCAGCCATGCAAAGTGGGGTACTTGCAGTCATTGTCAAGCTTGACGAGATTGTGGCAACCATCGGATCCCTAAAATCCAAGCTTGAGAAGGAGTCGGGTAGCATAAATGAAGTAGAACATAGAATAAGCACTGTTGAGGACACAGTAACACAACATGACTGGGATATTATAATGCTCAAGGCTGAAATAAGTAAGACCCAGGGGAAGTGCGATGACCTTGAATGAAGATCCAGACGAAATAACATCTGCATTGTCGGGGCACCTGAGGCTGCAAGTAAGGGCCCTATGGAACCCTTCATAGAGGGGCTGCTGAAGACCTTGTTTGGGGATGATTGTTAGGCAGAATCCTGTGCAGTTCCCTTAGGGAGCACTACAGAAGATTAAGACTACAGGTATGAGCAATAAATCCCCTTTGGTATCAGTCCGTACCACAAAGATTTAGTTGGTAGCTGTGGCTAAGCAGTCAGACTTATCTCAAGAGGGAGATGAGCAGTATTCAGGGTTTACAGAATAGGGCTATAGTACTATGGTACAAGGAAACACTGACCAAAGCTTTGTATTAAAAAGAATATATATATTTATTCTACACACTTCTAATTCAACACATTAATCACAGTTATAAAAGCAAGTTAAAATCAGTCAAGGAAAGTATGCACAACTCCCTGGTTAAATTGTAGACAAGTTTGAGCAAGAGTGAAAACTGAGCAAAACAGCACAGTGAAAACCAAACACAAATGGCACTCTAGCAATTTCTCACAAGGGAGGAAAGAACAAGTTATACAGGAATATACTCTTAGGCACCCTATTAACACTTCCCAATAAGTTTGTGAACAAGTTTAGACAAGGCAGTACTTTAGCATGTATAACACTTAAATGAAAACCAAGCAAAATGGCACTTCACAAGTTTTTAGGGTGGGAAGGAAAAGGTGGTTATAAGAGTTAGGTGCACCAACACATTTCTGGGTGAGAAGCAATCTAGAGAAGGCAGTTTGAACAGATTCAGCCAGAGGCAATAGGCCTGTGCCAGAGTCAGTGGTACAGGGCAAAGGGCCCAGGAGCAAAATGTTCTTGTAGCTGCAGTCAAGTCTTTGTTAAACGATTCGAAAAGGTGTTTGCAGAAGGTGAAAGACAATGTTAGAGGATAGGGGCGGCCAACCCAGCAGGTAGGTAAAGGATTTAAAACACCTTTAGCGCTACCAAACGAAAAGGGAGGCCTGGCGGTACAAAGTACCTTAAAATGTAGAAGAGGCTTCTGCGGTGGCGGTTGTTCCTGGCAGTTCCCGCAGTTCGGGAGATCCAGCAGAGGAAGAGAGACTCTCGTCGTGGAGGAAGGTTCGAGTTACTGCACTGCTCAGGGATGAAACCAGCCGCGGTGCTGCCAAACTAAATAAAAGGTACGCTCCTTTAAATCGCGGTTCAGGTGGACGGGTGCCTGGCTATGCGGTCTCCGAGTGCAGGGCACTGGCGATTCGACCAAGGCAGGTCCTGGAAGGCGATTGGCAAACTGGTTGGCCCCACCAGATCAAGGGAAGAAGGCTCTTGCAGATGAAGATCTTCTCTCGTCGTGTGGAGAAAAGTGGTGAGACGCTGCAGCAGGGCTTCACCAGTGGTTGAGTTGGTGCAGATGTCTTTGGCTTCTCTCCTCTTCGGCTTCTTAGTTCCATTGGCGACGTCTTGCTCTTCCAGTCCTCAGGACCCTGCTTTTATGCAAAAAGATCCCCATTCATACAGCCTAGCTGTCACTCACACAGTGGAGTGGTCATCTTGGCGGGAGACCCCTCCAGCCTATCAGGGCAGAGTGCGACATGGGTTGCTGAGGCAACCCTGTCCAGGGGTCCTACTCCCCCTGCCCCACAGTGGTTCCACCCCAGACTCAGTGGTGCCAAAAGGAGGGCTTCTTGGCAGAAGCCTGCCAAAAGGACGAACAAAGGATCCCCGACCTGGGTTAGGATCTTAGAGAAAGACACGAGAAAGAATTTATATAAAAGTTCTGGCAAATAAAACCTACCGGAGTAAAGTTAATATAAAAATAAAATGGCGGTATGTTAGAGGCTGACAGTAAATTTCGTAGCCTCGAACAATGGGAAAATCCCATAGGGAAATATTTGCGGTCGAATATTTTTGGTAGTAACCCCTGCCACCAGCAGGAAAGTTTTGAGAGAGGGACTATACGGTACCCTCTCAAAAATGAACATAAGGGAAAAACTATTAACCCTTGCCAGTACCTCCATAGTAAGATGGGTTGTACTGGTATTGTTCATAAAGATTGACTAGTATTGGGGGTCGCTACGACACACCTGTGTCACTGCACGGAGGGTGACACATGTGGATAAAGATGGTTCCTATGAGGGCGAAAAAAAACCCATCGACATTAAACACAAAAAATAGCCTAGAACACACGTAGCAAATATGCCTAAGAGTGGGAAAAAGAGTCACACTCCTAGCAGGAGAAAAAAACAAACCCTTCAAATCCAGTAAAGCTGCTGGGGGACTCTATAGGTAAGGGAAATTAGCCATAGAATGAGAATTCTCCCTAACAATGATCAATTCTCCGCACCCTAGCGCCTGTCCCCAGACCCAGGGCCCCACCACATAAAATAATGGCAAGGATCCTTAACTACAGGGATAGGGATCACATCCTAAAATTATCAAGAGAGCAGGGGACATTACGTTACAAAGCTAACAATATCCACATCTACCCTGACTTTGCGGCTGGAGTACAGGCACAGAGAAGATCATACAATGCCATCAAGAGGCTGCTGAGAGCCAGACAAATCCCATATGCCCTCATTTTCCCCGAGAAACTGCAAGTTCAGCACAGAGGAAGGCTGCACTTCTTTGAAAACCCAGCAGATGCAATGGCATACATTGAATCGTCAATTTCACTCCCTCCACCCGATAGAGGCAGAATCCCCGATAGACATCCAGAGAGAATCGGAAAAGATGGGAACGAGATCTGATGGAGAAGGGGTGATGCCATGCTATTGATCTATACTATACACAGGCACGTGTACACATGAGTGGTCAATTGGGGACTGGGTAGCTGGGTGGCAGTTTGCTGAGCTGCTCGGAGCATGACCCCTGGAAGTCTCCAAAGTTGAATGGGTCTGCATCAAGTTGGGGTAGATGGTGAGCCGAAGGGAATGTTCGAAAGTTAATGTTGGGGTTATGGGAAGCGGGAAGGTGGGTGATGTTCTGAGGAAAGTTAAGGGGTTTTTGAAAAATGACAGCAGCAGGATGGCGGATGGATTGGGGCGGTGACAAACTATGGAAAAAATCGAATATGCTGGAGGTACACAATAGCTTGATGGTAGACTTGTATGTCGGGTGTGATGATTGATTTAATGTCTTGGAATGTCCACGGGTTAAACAATCCTATTCAGGCCAGAAAGATTGCAGTTTACTTGGCTAGGCATGCCCCCAAGATTGCAATGTTACAAGAAACCCATGCACTGGGCCCGGTTAGCACGGTATTGCGCACAGCTGGGGGAAACAAAGATACTATACGATTTATTCATCCCAATCCAGAGGTGTGCTAATCATGATACATAGAATAATACCCTTTCAGGAAGAGGAGGTGAGGCTGGACCCTGCAGGCAGATATGTAGTGGTAAAAGGTACACTGGCTGGGGAAGCGGTCATATTGGTAAACACGTATGGCCCGAATGTGGATGACCCTGAATTATTTTTCCAGGTGTCTCAAATACTGTTGGCAATGGGAGACGCCCCCATAGTGTGGAAGGGGGTGTGGGGGGTTTGGGCTTCAATACGATTTTATTGCGATTTTAGACCGAACAACCACTGACAGCCGCGAATTGACCGCTGCGGCCAGAAAGCTTAAACAGATTATGAAGCAACTGGAATTTATAGATGTATGGCGAAACCTCCACCGGGAGCTCACAGAATACAAATACTACTGGACGGTCCAATAATGCAATGTCAAGGATTGATCTCTGGCTGCTCTCTGCTACTTGGGCACCCCGGATGCGTGGTAGTAGGATTCTAGCTCGCACCCTTTCAGACCACTCTCCTGTAGTGGTGACCATAGGGTTGGGCACCTTACCGAGACCCTAATTGCAATGGAGAATGCCTAGAGAGGTGCTTACTGACAGCATATTAGCGGAAGATCTCGAGGACCAAATTACAAGATTCTTTGAGGTGAATGAAGGCTCGGTCCTTGGGTATGCCACAATATGGGAGGCATTTAAGGTCTGGCTAAGGGGGGGGACTATGATCTCAGTCACAACCGGGACACTAAAGAGTACCAGACGAGAACTAGCGGGAGTGGAAGACGAACTACGGAAGCTAGAGAACGGGGAGATCAAGGGTAACCTACTTAAGTTCTGAGACCTAGCCGGTAAGGAGGTACGATACATAACCAAACCGATCCGGGCAAAGGCACTATGGGGAAGAGGACAGACGTGGGAATTTATTAGCGAGAGTAATTAAGACTGAGAAAGGCATAGCGCCCATTACGGGAACATTGGGAACTAACTGGGAATTTCTGACAACCAGAGAGGCAATCAGCAGGGAATTGTTAGGGTATTATACTAAGTGATATGCTAATGCCGATAGGTGCATGATAGATTAAATTGAAAAATACTTAAACGAGATACATCTTCCGTGCCCCCCCCCCCCTGGAGAGTAGGCTGCACCTTAACTCCCCTATAACTGCTGAAGAAATGAATGCAATAAAAATGCTTGCATCAGGCAAGACTTGCGGTCCGGACAGCTTATGTATAGAATTATATAACACGTACTCTGACATCCCGTCCCCAAGGCGATTGAAATAGAGAAGCTACCCACCACCTTCGTTGAGGCTATCATCACAGTATTGCCGAAGCCGGGAAAACCAACAAACAAGGTTGCTTCCTATAGACCACTGTCCCTATTTAACCGTGATGCTAAAATATATGCTACGGTGCTGGCAAACAGAACATTGCCATACATGACTCACCTTATACACCCGGTTCAGTCTGGATTTATGTTGACTAGATCTACGGCTCTTAATTTGAGACGTCCGCTTGCCATAATGGCCCAAATTGATCAACAGGCTCAGGCGGTGGCAGCAATACTTGACACAGAGAAAGTGTTTGATTCTGTGTCCTGGAATTATTTGTGTGCAATACTTAGAAGATTGGGGTTTGGCGAATATTATATTAAGTGTGTTAGACTCCTCTACACTAACTCAACAGCCAGAATAACAACTAATGACACTCTTTCTAAAACATTCACACTTGAAAGAGACAAGACAGGGATGTCCATTCTCACCACTTTTGTTTGCACCCACAATAGAGCCAGTGGCACAACGGGTCAGGGAACAGCACGTCCACAGAGGTATACACATTGCGGGCCCACCCCAGGTAATATCCTTATATGCGGATGATACCCTACTCTTTATTAGGAATCCAGAGACACACTTGGGACCAATCATGGCAGAAGTGGCTGAATTTTCCAGTAATTCTGGTTACAAAATGAATATAACCAAATCTGAATTGTTCCCATTGATGGACAGTACTATAATGCTGACTGACCTTATGGTTCTCAAATGGGCCCCAACACATTTTAAATACCTGGGAGTGAAGGTAGCATGTACTCGACAGGCACTATATGAATTGAATCATGAAGAATATATACACGATCTAGCTGTGAAGCTTGAACTTTGGGGGAAATCTCTGATGTCATTGTATGGCAGAATATCCCTTTTAAAAATGGTAGTGGTACCTAAGCTCCTGTACTATTTTACAAGCATACGAGTGTGGCCGGGCAAAAAGTTATTTGTAAAATTCTGATCTAAGGCAGTGCATTTTATATGGGGGAGTGGGGTGCCACGAAATTCACAGAACCATACGACAGGGGTGGCTTGGCTGCCCCGGAATTCGAATTATACTACCTGGTGGCCCAAGCACAATATGCGAGCTACTGGTACGCAATGACACCCAAACCAATATACATAGACATGGAACAGTGCAGTACAGGGCTGCACCGACAGACCATAAGATGGTTATCTTGGATGACCAATATAAAGACTTGTGTGTATATGACCCAATGCACACTACCTGTTTGGTCCGGAAGCATTCCCTGAACATTTCCTGGTTGAAAGGGCTCATCGTACGCTGGCGCCGGCTCCCAAACCTGGTGCACCTCCACGTACCATAATTGCACGTCTCCTGAACTATAGAGATAAAGACACAATCCTTCACCTGGCCAGGGAGGCTGGCACGCTGCAATTTGATGAAAACCGAATACATATATACCCAGACTTCTCCTCTGCGGTACAGGCAAGTAGACGATCATACAAACTGTCAAGAAACTCTTGAAAGCGCGACAGATCACTTACGCCTTAATATTCCCAGCAAAGATGAGGATTCAACATGCAGGGAGAGCACATTTTTGGGAAAATCCTACTGAAGCCTTAGCATACATAGAATCTTCTATACCCCTTCCTCCCAGAGGGGGCAGACCCGCGCAGAACAACAGACCCCATCCGGCGGACTTCATGGGTTCAAAGGTGGTTTGGTTATCTGATCCTTTTCCTACCTGAAGTGAGGCTGGCGGCTTCGAAGACGGCCCCATGCTCTATGGACAGGTGGAGGGGTGAGACCCAGAGTTGGCGGTCATGTGGAGCAACATGCCTACCCCTGGAATACTCCACAAGTTGAAGTGGGAACATCGTCAAGTTGGGGGTGATGATGAGGGAGGAAGGGTAGGCAGAGGCTGTATAATGTTTTGTTGTTGACATATAGACGCAAGTTTGGAAACAGTGACTGGACCCCATGGCATGGAGCCCCGTCCTGTGAGGGGCATGAAAGAAACAGATTGTTTGTTTTTATTTAAATTAGTGGTTACACAAATGCTAGCACCACCCACATTATACGCATATTATGGTATCAGGACACGAGAACAAGCAGAACACTGTCTCATGAAGCATCGGTGACAGGCTAGGGGTTAAACTACTATCATGGAATGTAAGGAGTCTGAATAATTGATTGAAGACTAAAAAAGTTTGCAACTATATTTCTAGGCATGGTCCCCAAATCGTAATGTTGCAGGAAACGCATACAATAGATACGAGCAACATGCACATTTTGCCCAAATGGGGCAAGCTGAGGTTCCAATTATTCATCCCAGTTGTTACTCTTATACATCCTGGCATAGGGTTCAAACTGTTGACCAGCTCGGCAGATATGTACTGGTGTGGGGTGAAATTGCTAGCCGGGAAGTGTAATTAGCTAACGCATATGGACCAAATGTTGATGACCCCGCTTTTTACATGGATATGTATGAGTTAATTGTTTCAATCAATGTTACCACTATAATATGTGGGGGTGATTTCAATGTGGCCATGGACCCTAAGCTGGACAGGTCCAGCGTTACTGTCAGAGTACCTACCAAAACTGCTGTTACCCTGAAACACATTTTGTCACAGCTCTCTCTTGTTGACGTCTTGCGTGTGCTACATCCGGCCAGCAGGGGGTACACGTACTACTCCTCAGTTCACGACTCTGAGTCCAGAATCGACTATTGGTTTACCTCCCCGGCTGTGGTTAAGACACTGAAATCGTGCAAAATACTATCCCGTACACTATCTGATCATTCCCCTGTCGTGATGTAGGTGGGGGTTGGTGATTCCCCGGGGACAGCTAAAAGATGGAGAATGCCGGGAGGAATCCTGGGAGACCCTGGGGTTGTGGAGGAACTACATATAGAAATCACAGAGTTTTTTGCCAACAATATCGGATCTGTTGACAGATACTCCACTGTCTGGGAATCCTTTAAGACTTGGACTAGGGGCACCTTGATATCTAAGTCTGTGGGGCTCCTTAAAGTGGTCTGCGCCGAGTTAACTGAAACTGAACGTAGATTGGGGGAGCTTGAGAAGACATACACTCAAACACAAGATAAGGCAATACTAGCTGAAATTCAGGCTCGGCTACAGGAATTCAACGCATTGGCCACCAGAGAGGTTGGCTATATGGCTGCCCCGGTCAGCGCCCGTAGATATGGTGAAGGGAACAAGGCTGGGAGGACACTATCTAACCTACTCAAACAAGATAGACAACCTAACCAGGTTACGGGCATACAAACGCCACAAGGGGAGGTGCTCCTGGGTGAAAAAATATTAATAATGAATTTGCCAAATTCTATCAAGCACTGTATAGGAACAAAGACACTAAAACAGACACTGAAAATAAATCCTACCTGGAGGCGCTTTCCATGCCGAAACTGTCCGAGGAGGCCCGATTGGCAATGGAACACCCGGTAACCGCTAAAGAAATTGCTGAGGCGGTCAAAGCATTGGCGTCAGGGAGGGCCCCGGGGTCGGACGGGTTGGGGGCCGAATTCTACAAAGAGTTTAGTGAGGAGCTGGTGCCTGTGCTGTTGCAGGTCTGGGAGGAAGCCCTTCAGAGTAATGTACTACGGCCGACAATGAGAGAGGCTGTGATAACTGTGCTCCCGAAACCTCGGCGGCCCCCCCTCTCCCCCCCCCCCCCCCAAGACATATCTTCCTATAGGCCCCTGTCCCTTATAAATACTAATGCCAAGATATTTGCAAAGGTACTGGCCAGTCGGCTCCTCCCGGCAGTCCCGACACTTGTCCATCCAGACCAAAACGGATTTATCCCCACAAGATCTACGGCCCTCAATCTCCGTAGATTGTTTGGCATTATGGCGCAAATAGACCCGGGGAGGAGCGCAGTGGCCATATCCCTGGACGCCGAAAAGGCCTTCGATTCTGTATGGTGGCCTTATCTGCTGGCGGTTCTGGAGGCATTTGGTATGGGCTCTAATTTTATCAGATATGTGAAGTTGCTATACACGGAGCCGGGTGGCAGGGTGTTAACCAACAGATCCATCTCTGAATTATTCCTTCTGGGGAGGGGCACTAGACAGGGGTGCCCATTCTCACCTATACTATTCGCACTTACGATAGAGCCAATGGCAATCGCAATCAGACTCCGACACTCAGACACAGGAATAAACCTGAAGGGCGCTACCCAACTAATCTCCCTATATGCGGATGATACGCTCCTGTATGTCCGGGAACCTGAAAAAAATATCTTACCCATAATGGCGGAAATCCAGGAATTTTCGCTCTACTCTGGACACACTATAAATAATAGCAAATCAGAGGTGTTCTCACTCACGCAGGCAACTAAATGTCCGGATACATGGTGTGGACTTAAGTGGTCCGATCAAAATATTAGATACCTGGGGGTTCTTGTCTCTAAGGACAGACATACATTGTATACAGACAACCATGAAAACGCTTTAAACATGATAAATGCCAAATTACTGATTTGGGGTGGCCTTCCGATCTCACAACATGGTAGAGTTGCAGTCCTTAAAATGGTAGTTTTACCCAAACGACTATTTTTTCGTGAACATCCCTATATGGCCGGGACGCCCCTTCTTTGATAGGCTCCAATCAATGGCGGTAACTTTTATTTGGAACGGGCGAAATGCGAGAATAAGGTGGGAAAAGATGATTGAACCATACTCCTCTGGCGGCATAGCGGCACCTGATTTTGAGTTATATTATTATGTAGCCCAGGCTCAATTTGTAAAATACTGGTATGAGGACAATAACTATCCACCCCACGCATGGATAGAAGAATACACCACGCATCCCACAAATATACAATCCGTAATCTTTGATAGAAACTATAAAGACACGTGTGATTATAACCCAGTGAGGTGCACAGTCTGGGCATGGCAGGCGGTATTCAAAAGACTGGGCGTGGACAACTCGTATAACCGGAGGTTTCCCTTTGGAGTTACCCGGGCATACCTCCAACACATGATAATAGTCTGCAGGAGGCCTGGGATCCCAATAATGAAATGAAACTTGGAGACATGTCCATCGACGGGAAATTTGCGTCTCTACAAGAAGTTCTGGGGGCATTGGGTGGTGGGCCGCTCAGGACACTCCAATACTATCGCATGAGGTCAGCTTTTCAGAGGCGCTGGCCACTTTTTCCAGACCAGTCCCTTACACATCCTTGTGTACAGCTGGCAACTGCCAAGGGAAGTCTTGGCATTTCCATGCTGTACACAGCAATCCAGGCACATACCCCTACGACAAACTTGGTTAAAGACAAGTGGGAGAGAGATCTACACGTCCCCATTGATGATAAAACGTGGGAGAGGTATTGCTTGCTCACGAAAAAGGTATCCTTGAATGCTGGTCTACGTTTAATACAGTTTAAGATTTTGAATAGGCTGCATTACACTCCGGCAAAGATAGCCAAATTCACAATGAATGGGACGGGTGAGTGCCCTAAGTGTGGAGGACCCCAGGCTGGAGCATTGCATATGTACTGGGAGTCCCCGGTGGTGGCGGGCTTCTGGAGGGATGTGGCAACAATGTTACAAGAAATTACACAGGTTCCCCCTGTACTAACCCCACAGAAAGACCTATTTGGCGATATAGGTAAATGCTCTGAGAAGATCAGGAGACTGTTCAACATCTCATGCGTAGTGGCCAAAAAATGCATTTAACAAAATTGGAAAAGTACTGAGCCACCGAGCATGAAACACTTCCTTCGAGAAGTAACATATGTAAACGAGTCAGAGGAACAATTTGTCCTTACCCGGCCAGCCACTAGCAGACCCAAAGACATATGGGGCCCCTTCAGAATGTACTTATGTGACATGTTTCAGATGATGACGAGACAGATTAAGCTTTAATAATCGAATGTGAAATGTATGGTATAACTGCTGTAACTATAACGTGAGGTGATAAGTGCTACGTATCTTGTGTGACTGCTAATAATAAAAAAAAGTAAAAAAAAAAAAAAGAAATAGCGGTCCCATATAATAGGGCAATTGGACTCTGGAATTGCCCCTCCCTTCTTCCCACATACGACGTAGACATGCAACAGGCCTGGGACCCGGGTAAAGAGATGGTGCTGGAAGACCTATTTCCGAGGGGGTAGGGGGGATGGGTGAAGGGGGAGGGATGCGGGCGGTACCGGATTGTAAACAGGATGAATTTACAGAGAAACTGGGAACAAGTCCGATCAGGTTGTTGCAGTACTTCTGACTTAGGGCAGCAGCACGCCGTAAATGGCTGTCATTCCCACAGGAACCGGAAATATGTGACTGTATTGGGGAAGTGACCTCAAGTGTAAGACAGAGGGGACAGGTAGCACAATTATACAGGGTGGTGCAGAAAGCTCAGGCCAGCAGGATTACAGTTAAAGTCAAGTGGGAGGAAGCCCAGGGGGATAAAGGGGACTATTGATGATCTGAAGTGGCGTAGGTGCTGCCTTCTGACGAGAGAGGATGTGTTAAACTCAAGACTGAGGCTCATTCAATTTAAAGTTTTGAACAAGTTGCATTACACTCCGGCTAGGGTGGCACACTTCTTCCCAACCACTGAAAATGAATGCATGAAATGTGGACAAAGGGTTGCAGATTTGTATCATATGTTTTGGGCATGCCCGGTGGTGTCGCATTTTTGGTGGGAGGTAGTGATGGTGCAGAATGTCATGATCGGAGTTCCACCCACGCTAATCCCATTAAAAAAACTTGTGGGAGACACTGGGAAAGTTTGCACAATGAAACGTAAACTGTTCAAAATATCTTGTATTGTGGAAAAGAAGAACAAGTTACTTCTTACCTGGTAACGTTCTTTCGATGGGATGTTCCTCCGACTTTATACCTTATCTTTGATAGATCATCTCCAGCTTGCTGGCCTCAGAACATTTTTTTAGTAGAGGGCGCTGCGCGTCGGCGTCCCTCGAGCCGATGTCCCTCGACAGCCTCCGTATCGGCGCCAACGTCATCACGCGTATAAATAGACTTGCGCAGCGTCCGTTGCTCAGTTCCGTTTTGACGTTAACAGTTGTTTTACATTAATTGGTTATTGACCTTGAAGGAGCGTAAGCTGCAACCACAAGGGAAGTATTACTGCGGGGATGTATGGGAGGGGCGATAAGGAATACGTCGGAGGAACATCCCATCGAAAGAACGTTACCAGGTAAGAAGTACCTTGTTCTTCGAAGGGATTGTGTCCTCCGACGTATTCCTTATCTTTAATAGACTCCCATAGCAGTGGTGTGTAGTTGGAGGTGGGAGTAAAAACGCCATGTTTCCCTTTAGGAATGAACAGAATGTAATACAGCTTTGCCAAACCTAGTCTCTTGACTAGAGGAGGAATCCAGGTTGTAAAATCTTGTGAATGTATGTGCGGACGACCATGTGGCAGCCGTTCATATGTCTCGAACCGGAACCCCTCTTTGGAGGGCCGAAGAGGCTGCAATACCGCTGGTTGAACGAGCCCTAAGATTTTGAGGAGGCTCTTTCCCTGCTAGTTTGTAACATTCCAGAATGGCCAAAATAATCCATCTGGAAATGGTCTGTTTTGTTATCGGTAGTCCCAATTTGTGCCCTGAGTAACCTACGAACAGTTGGTCTGCTTGCCTAATCCTAGCAAGTCTGCTGATGTAAAAGCTTAAAGCCCGCCTTGGGTCCAGCCTATGTAGCCTTTCTTCCTCTTTCCCCGGATGGGGAGGAGAATAGAATGAAGGTAAGGTAATTTTCCGAGTGATGTGGAATTCAGAAACCACCTTTGGGAGGAAATTAGGCTTCACCTGTAGGACAACTTTGTCTTTATGAAAAATTGTATGAGGGGGTTTACAAGATAGAGCTTGTAATTCGCTCACCCTTCTAGCAGATGTTAATGCCACTAACAAGACCGTTTTAAGGGTGAGAAATCTTAGCGAACAAGAGTGGAGTGGTTCGAAAGGAGTACCCATCAGGAAATTTAAGACTAAATTTAAGTCCCATAAAGGAACCTGGAACAGTCTTGGAGGGTAGACATTAGTTAATCCCTTAAGAAATTGTATTACTAGGGGTCATTTGAAATACGATGGCTCCTCTGCAGTGCGCTTGAAGATCAATAGCGCTGCCAGATAGCCCTTGATAGTGCCAACTTGAAGGCCTGAATTTGCCAAGTAGAGTAGAAAGGATAACACCGTTGGTGTACCACATGAAAAGAGGTCGATATTCTCTTCTCTACACCAGCTGCAAAATTTGTTCCAACGGCAACGGTATAAAGACTTTGTTGCTGGCCTTCTGGCCGAAAGCAACACCTCTATGATGTCATCAGGGAGGTCCCAATCCTTGTATCTCAACCTTTCAGAAGCCAGGCGTGAAGTTTGAGGGTTCTGATGTCTGGATGGAGAACCTGACCTCCCTTCTGTGAGAGAAGATTCTCCTTGAGTGGAAGACGAATTGGAGGGCAGATGGACATGTCCAGAAGGTCCGGGTACCACGTTCTCCTAGCTCAGTCTGGGGCAATTAGGATCATGGTCCTCAGGAATCTTCTCAACCTCCTGATCATTTGAGGAATGACAGGGGCTGGTGGAAACGCGTACAGGAGTGGAAACTCCCAGTCCACTACGAACGCGTCCCCTAGAGCTCCTCTTGGGGGGAATTCCCTTGAACAAAACAGATCGCACTTCCTGTTGGTACTGGTGGCGAACAGATCCACTTGAGGGGTTCCCCAAAGGGCGAAGATCTCCTGAAGGACTTCCTGAGCTAGTTCCCACTCGTGGGAGACTGTGCCCTGCCTGCTCAGAGCGTCCGCCGTCAAGTTCTTCTCTCCGGCTAGGTGAACTGCCGATAGAGAGATTCTTCTTGAATTGCCCAAAACCAGAGCTGCATTGCCTCACTGCACAGTGGCAGTGATCCTACGCCTCCTCTTTTGTTGAGGTAGTGCATGGCCACTGTGTTGTCCGTCATTATCAGGACATTTTTCCCCTGTACAGATGGCAGAAAAGCCTTCAGCGCTAGTCTGATTGCTCTCAGCTCTAACAGGCTGATATGTAGTCTGGACTCCGATGGAGACCAACGACCGCTGATGGTCAAGTCACTGGTATGGGCTCCCCACCCCGTGAGTGAGGCATCTGTGACTACTGTTATCTCCGGCCATGGTTGCCAAAACAGTTCTCCCTTCAAGATGTTTTTCTGGCAGGCCCACCATTGAAGGTCTCGAGCCACCTTGTCCGGAACCTGAAGGAGGTCTGTCATTCTCCCCGAGAATTGCAACCACTGAGTTCTCATTGCCCACTCAAGAGATCTCATTCTCAGGCGAGCTTCTGGCACAAGGAAGATGCAGGATGCCATGAGGCCTAGAAACCTCAAAAAGTCGAAGGCTGGGAGACGTTGGGCATTTTGAAACTTGGTGACCATCTGCAGAATATCTTGAGCCCTCACCTCTGGTGGCGAGGCATTTCCCAGGGAAGTGTCCAGGACCGCTCCAAAGAACTGGAGTCTCTGTGACGGTATCATCTGTGACTTCTTTAAATTGAGGGAGAAGCCCAGTTTCTGAAGGAAGTGGCAGACATAATCTAGCTGAATCTGAGCTTGTTCCGGAGATACAGCTCTGATCAGCCAATCGTCCAGGTAGGGGTAGATGTGAATCCCTTCCCTCCTTAGACTTGCAGCCACTTCCGACATTAGCTTGGTGAAGACCCTCGGGGCGGAGGTCAGCCCAAATGGCAGAACTCAAAATTGATAATGAGAGCCGCCAATTGCGAACCTCAGGTATTTCCCGTGTTTGAGATGGATTGGCACATGGAAATAAGCATCCTGGAGGTCCAGAGATACCAGCCAGTCCTGGAGCTGGAGGGCCTGAAGGATCTGAGAGAGAGTTATCATCTTGAACTTGTCCTTCCTGAGGAACTTGTTCAATTCTCGTAAGTCCATAGGACTCAGTCCTCCATCTTTCTTCGGTATGAGAAAGTAGGGGGAGTACCAACCCTTGTTCCTCTCCGCTACAGGTACCGGTTCTATGGCACCTTTCTCTAGCAGGTCTACAATTTCCTGCAAGAGGAGCGGATCTGGAACGTTCAGAGAGCTGTTCCCCGGTGGATGACTCTGAGGGATGCGTAGAAAAGGCAGGCAGTAACCTTGGGCAACTGTCTCCAATGCCCAAGCATCTGACGTAATAGCCTGCCATTCCGTCAGATGTTGAGTTAACCTGCCCCCTACTGGTGTCTTGTGAGGAGAGTCCTCAGAGCTGTTTGGAGGCGGCTGATGCAGATGCCGAGGGTAAAGAGGCACCTGCTGCGGCTTTTGTATTTTTAACCCGTCCACCTCGGGTGAATTTTTTCTGACCCCTTTGAACCGGCTGCCCTCTGCCTCTTCCGAATGCGGAATAGAAGCGAAAGGACTTACCTCTCCAAGAGGGTCCTGAGGGCCGCTATGGTGTCTGACGGATTGCAGCTCCCAGGGATTTTGCTGCTGCCTTTGATGTTTGAAGCTTTTCTAAACTGTCATCCGCCTTCTTACCAAACAAGGAAGAGTCGTCAAAGGGCATATTCAAGAGTCTGCTTTGCACATCTGGAGCAAAACCAGACTTCCGCAACCAAGCAAATCTCCTGGTTGTTGTACTTGCCGCCATGGCCCTGCTGATGCTGTCAGCAGAATCGATGCCAGTTTGAAGGGATTCGCACATTGTGTCTTTACCATCCTTAATAATGTTTAGAAACGCTTCCCCTTCTTCTCCCTCTGGGAGGCAGTCAGCCGCTGATGAAGCACACTCCCAAAGTGTGTGGCTGAACCTTGCGAGCGTACAAGTAGCATTGATGGATTTCAACGCCATGCTACATGCAGAAAATACTTTTTTGGCCATAGAGTCATATCTCTTGTCATCCCTGTCCTGTGGAACAGTAAGGTAAGCTGATTTACTTCCTGATGAAGTTGCCGCCTGCACAACCATAGTCTCCGGAGTTGGGTGTCTGGATAAATATTCAGGGTCAGCAGTAGACACCCTATACTTGGCTGATAATTTTTTGTTAACCGCCGGGATAACCTCAGGGGTTTCCCAGTTTGCCAATATTTTTCTTTGTAATGCCGCATGAAATGGTACCACAGGATCCTCCTGTGGACCTTTAACCAAAATGTATGTGAGGTCGTCTTGCTGAAAAGCAGGTGAGGGTGTAGACCACCCCATAAACTCTATTATCCTTGCCATCTAGGTTCTATAAGGGGTTTCGGCATGTTCCCCTGGGTCTGGTTTGGCAAATTCCACTTCTGGGGAAGTGTCCAACCCACTTGCTTCATGTAAGGATTCTTGGAGGTCCTTAAACCTACTTTCCTCAGAGGTAAATTCCTCTGGTACAGAAGTTGCAGATCCCTGCAACTCAAAAGGTCTCCTCCTGATACAAATTCCCCCCTTCTTCATAAATAGATGCTAAGGCTCTGGAATGATCAGATCTTGGAAATGGTATAAATCCCATTTCCAGAGTAGAAGGGGCCAAATTCGTCATAATTGGCTGAGAAAACATCGATGACGCAGACGTTAAAGGCTTCAAAGCCATTGAAAAAGGCATCGAGAAAGTTGGTAGAGGCCTCGAGGAACTCGAGAGTATCGGAATTCTACTCTAGGTTGTCGACGACATTCTCGTGATCGAGGCTCTGGGTATGGCCACCGGCTGGGGGGTGGCTGTGGGTTTGTCCTTTCTCGATGTTGGCGTCGAAGACGGCGTCAAATCAACTGACCTGTGCATCGAAGAACCCTTCGATAATGGCGTTGAAGACGCCGATCTATGCGGCGAAGGGATTTTCGACGACGGCATCGAAGACGCGACTTTGCCTTTACTCGAGGGTTCGTGATGCTCTCGAGTAGCTTCTTTCGCCGGGTCCTGCGACTCGCAGCGTTTAGATTTTTCGGGTCTTTCACCCAGGTTATCACCCTCAGCAGTCTTCCAGGGGGTCGAGGCAGCTTTCTCGAAGACGCTAAGCATCTTTTTCCTGAATTCCTCCGACTCAGCCTGAGAGCTCTGTTTTGTGGGGCAGGAGACCCTTTTCGGGGAAACGGAAGAAGAAGAAGATGAGGAAGGGGATCTTCGATGTCTCTTTTTTGAATGCTTAGATCTCGAAGAGTGATGGGAACTGCTTCGAGACCTAGAACGAGAATGTCTTATGTGATGGCGAGGAGACGAATGTCTCGACTCCGATGAGGAAACTTTTGAAGAAGTTTTAACTGCCTTAACTCTCTCGAGCTTCCCCTTACGCTCCTTCAAGGCTTTCGCCATCATGGACATGCAGTCCTCGCACTCCGAACAATGGCGCTCGACTCCCAGGCACCACAAACAGATCCTGTGAGAATCCGTCAACGACATTTTCTTTCCACAGTCTCGACATTTTTTGAAGCCGGACCGTGGAGTCGTCGGTTCGAATGAGGAAGCTATCGAGTACGAGTCGGTATTCTCGAGGAATAATGAAGTATATTTGACTGAAGAACTGAGCAACGATATTCGGAGGCACCACGAAGCACGGAAAAACGGAACTGAGCAACGGACACTGCGCGAGTCTATTTATACGCGTGATGATGTCGGCGGCGATACAGAGGTTGTCAAGGGACATCGGCTCGAGGGACGTCGACGCGCAGCGCCCGCTACTGAAAAAATGTTCCGAGGTCAGCAAGCTGGAGATGATCTATGAAAGATAAGGAATACGTCGGAGGACACAATCCCTTCGAAATGTATTCTACTTAAGTGGAAATTGAAAAATGCGCCCACACCCACAGAATGGGAGAAAGAACTGACATTTGTAAATGAAAAAGATGAGGGATATGCCATGACTGTGCCAACTGTGAACAGACCAAGGGACGTATGGGATCCTTTTCGGTCATACCTTAACTCAAACTCAGCAGAGACTTGATTTAAAGCCTATCATAAAAAAAATAGGAGTTATCTGTACTGAAATTACATGTATTCCAATGTTTGAAATGTTGGGGTCAGGCGACCAGGCTCTATCTTTCACCCTGCCTGCTTAAATAAAGGTTTAAAAAAAAAAAAAAATGGAAAGCTAAAAAAAACAAAAAACACTGTGCCAGCTCACTATACTTACATTTTCATCCCCATACCCTGTGAACGCTTCCTTGGAGGTGGCGGCGGCCCTCAATGCCCCCAAGTGGTGGAGGTAATTATTACTTTTCCCTATGTGTACCCAGGGGCCTCCAATGAAGGGAAGAACCTAAATATCCTGTCCTTGGAGATGATCAGGTGGTGGACCAGCATGGCACAAGTGACTTGCACAGCAATGGCAAAGGACAAGTCCTCGAAAGGGACCACAAAGAACAAAATGGACCGATACATGACAAGTGTTCCGACGCCCTCTTCCTCGACTTGTCCTCGCGGGTGGGAGGGATGGAACAGTGCATATCGGACAGTGAGGATGCGCTAAGGAAGATGGAGGAGCGGTTGGCGATGTCAGTGAAGCAGATCCCGCGGTAATACTATTTGTATACTTAGACTCCCGGAAAAGGAGGAAGGAAACTGTATGGAACTGTTCCTAGAGCGTTGGCTATCGGACCTTATGGCCTCCAAAAAACTCTCAAACTTCTTTTCAATTGAGCATTTGTACAGAGTCCCAGATGGCTGCCTTGTGCCTGGTGCCCCCCGCGCACAGAGATAGCCCACCTCCTGAACTACAGGGACCGAGACACTCCTACACATGGCAAGGGCGACAGGGCCGATTACCTACAAGGGGTTCCGAATTGGCTTCTTCCCAGACTACACAAGGGAAGTACATAGATCGAGATAGTCCTTTGACTCGGTGAAGAGGAAGCTCATGTCCCTCAATATTAAACATGCACTCTTCTTCCCGGTTACACTCAAACTCTACAATAACGCCACAGTACACGTTTTCCACAACCCCAAGGAAACCTGGGACTGGCTGGAGACACACATTCTATCTGGCCCGCGCCCAGGGACACTGAAACGTCCTCCAGTCCGAGGCGATGACACAGAGACGTCCCCAGTCCTGTTTGATACGCAGAAATCACACACCGATGAGGTTGATGCGGGTTCCCCAGGGAACAGAGAGGCGGGCTGAAGAGAGAGAAGCAAAGTTTTGGACTTTTTCGATCTGGAGGGTTGGGGTGAATGTCATGTGGGCACTCGAGGGTCCAGGACCGCTACTGTTCTGAATCCTGCATGTAGCGGCCGCCGGCGGGGGACTACGAAGAGCTTCGCTGGCTCTCACAAGCAACCCCGAATATTTTTTCGAATGGTTTCATTTACATTGTTTCAGGCGACAGGTACTTCTATTTGGGGGGGGAAGTGTAAGGTGGGTTCACAGTTGGCGTTGGGGGAGTGCGGGGTTGGGAGGTTTTGGTCTACACCAAAGTTTGTTGGTTGGGTTCTAAGAGTTGAATTGATTCAGTTAATTGCTGGGAGCACAGGAAGGGGGCGGAATCGGGGAGGGGAGTTCATTATGGGTCCAGGGCATGAATCGGGAGGAGTTCTCAGGGTTTACAGGATGGGCGAACTCTTACTACATGGCAGGGGGATCACGACTAGGGAACTTTACCTATTAACCTGAATGTAAACGGCCTTGGGTCTGGTATTAAGAGGCGACTTGTGCTGCAACTCCTGAACCAACATCCCCCAGACATTGACCTCCTAACCGAAACTCACCTGGCAGCAGAGGTCAAAGTGGTTGGGAGCGGTGCTCCAATACTTTTTATTTTTAAATTTCACTGCTCCTATACTTTTATTTTAAAAAGAAACTGTTCTGGAATGATTTAATTTTAAAATAAAAGTGTAGGAAGACGTTGAAGCTTGCACTTCGGTGCACTGCACTGCAGATTCCCATAAATAGCAGGTGTGTTGGTTTGGATTGTGTGTGGGAGGGGGCGCAGAGGTGGGGTTTGTGAGGAGCGGGGCAGACCGGCAGGGAACATAGCTCCACTACTTCTTTTCGTACACTTCGATCACTGCCTGACAGGCACGCAATGTAAATTCTTTAAACATACCAATTATTGCACCGCCCTACATGCAGGGTTTTCTAGGGGGACGAAGGGTGCTAGTCCCCTTTCAGCCCCAGAAGGTTGTACACAACCCGCACGGGTGATTTGTACTGGTCACAGGGGAGCTGTGAGGAGAAATTTGGGGGGTGGTTTGCGTGCATCCCTCCCCGCCATCCCTGATGATGGCTTTGTTAGACGAACTACAAGCCGCTTTGCTACAAACTCAGGTGGACGTGTGGATTCTAAGGGGGGGTCTTCAACAGCGTCATGGACCAGGCCCGGGACCGTAAACATAGTAGAGCCAATGTGGGTAACATACCATTGAAACTAAACACATTCACTCATGCAATGGGGTTGGTGGATGCCTGGCAAGAGGTGCACCCACTTGATGATGGCTTCTTGTTCTTATCAAGGGTACATGGGTCCATTTCCAGATTACGCAAAACAAGGGGGGGGTCTGGGCATCTCTCTACCAGCACGAAAACAGCCCAAGGACCTGTTCTTGGGTGAATAACCCCTGGGAGAGAATCTACCAAGTCTTTAGCTTACTGTCCCTTTCACAGAGAAGCAATTTCCCTGCATATCAGTCTTTGTCCTGCCCAGGGGCAGTCCAGCACCGAAATACTAGGCAATTCTCCTCTGAACAAGAGTACCAACAGCAACCCCATACACGTGTTTCAGCCTTTCCAGATTAGACTATTTTTTTGTCCAGTCCAGGGAGGCCCATAGGTTGGGAGCAGTGACCTTTTTGGCCAGGAGCATCTCAAATCACTAGACTGACGATTGAATGACTACTATTTGGGGTTCACTGATTTCCTGGAAGGGGTAGTTTCTAAGACTAATGAATATTTTGAAATAAACGCAGAATCGGCAAGTACTCCAGAAATTCGCCCAATTCTATGAGAAACTGTACCGCTCCAGGGCGAAGGGGGAGCAGATAGGAGGCTTTCCGTTTTTAGATGCCATTACCCTCCCTCGACTATCTCCTGCTCAGAGAGTAACCATAGAGGCTGCCATCACTGAGGAAGAGGCAATGGTAGTGACACACCTGAATTTGGGGAAGGCCCTGGGGCCCAATGGATTCCCGGTCGAGGTCTGGAAAAAGCTAAGTGAGACGACTCTACCGCACCTGCACAAGTTATTTACTTATGTTAACTCTATCGGGATACTCCCACCGGACCTCAGAAAGGCACGAATTTTGGTCATTCCCAAGGTAGATAGCCTCCCAGACTCATGAGCATCCTACAGACCGATCTCTCTTATTAATGGGGAGGTAAAGATCCTTGCGAGGGTGCTTGCTATTCGCCTAACCAAAGTTATTGAATCCCTGGTCCACCCAGACCAATGCAGCTTTATGCATGGGAAAACCACAAGGATGAACATCCGTAGGCTGTTTATGGCCATATCCCAGGCACACACGGTGGGGGACGCGTTGACACTTCTCTCAGTGGACCTAGAAAAAGCCTTTGACTCAGCGGAGTGGAGTTTTTTTGTCAGTGGTCCTCTCTCGCATGGGGTTTGTGGACAGATTTATGGGATAAATACGTCTCTTGTATGCATCACCGATCGCAGAGGTGAGGGTGAACGGGGTGTCTTCCTGGGTTTTCTCCCTGGAGAGGGGTACGAGGCAGGGATGTCCTCTATCCCCTCTTCTCTTTACTTTAGCAATGGAACCACTGGCCATCCGCCTGAGGATTGACCGTATTTGGTCGGGATTCTGTTGGTGTTGTGTGGGAGATAAAGTCTTGCTATAGATGGACAATCTATTGGTGTACCTCAGTAGGCCGCGGGCATCATGTGTGAAGGTGACTCATACATTGGAGGAATTTCAAGGGGCTAGCGGGCTTATAGTAAATTGGGACAAATCCATCTACTTTCCTCTTCAGGGAGCGGGGGAGGCCATTCCCCACGACAGTCCATCATGGGTCTTATTGGGGGGCTTTAAATACCTAGGGGTGTGGGTATACCCTGTAACAGAGATTTTTGCGAGATGTCACAAACTGGAAATCCCTCCCGCTGACTTTGCTGGGGAATGCAGCCCTGTTCAAGATGCTGGCCCTGCCTCGATACACGTATATACTGTATACTGCAGAATGCCCCGCTATTGGTCCCCAGGGTGGAATTTGAACGCTTTTGTGGGGGAAGGGGGAATCTCGCATCACACTGTTCTTTACAATGCTCGGTGTGGGAAGGAAGGATGGACTCCTGAACTTGCGTAGCTACTCTGGGCTGCCCAGTTGGCAGTGGTAAATGACTGGCTGCACAGGGAGGTGATGCTCCCGCATGTTGGGAATGAGCGTTGGTGGATGGTAGGGTTGCCCCCCTCCCAGGTCCTATATGGGGGTCAGAAGACAATGCCACGTCCACCCGTCGGGCAACACACAAGACAGACATGGAGAGATGGTCATCCGCCATGTGGGATGGGGAAACAAGCCCACCATGGCACAGTCATTATGGAATAATGTCCAGCTCCCAGAGGTGGGGAAGTTGGGCAGGCTTGGGACTTGGGAGAGGTGCAGGGTAATTAGAGTGGGGGATGGGGTAAAGGACGGGGTGATGATTCCCTTCCGGACATTGTGTGAGGAGCATGGGCTGCCACGGACCGAAGAGTACCACTATGTACAATATTCCCATCCCCTAACGGCTCAGTTGCAGTCACTAAGTGAGATCCCACCCTGCTCACCCATAGAGGATAATCTTTTCCCAGAGCGCATGCAGACCAAAGTTATTTCTATCCTCTATCAGGTCCTCTCTGCCTTTGGCACAAAGGAACTGGTCAAGCTTAAAAATTGGACTGGGAGGGGGATCTGGGCCCGATACAACCGAGGATTGGGTGGAGGCCCTCCCTTCTTCCCCAGGTAGATTGGTATCTCGACTCGGCTCAGACTGATTCAACACAAGGTCCTGCACATCGTCTACTATTCACGCACTGCCTTACATAAATAGGGACGGGCAAACCATCCTCTATGTTTGAGGTGTAAAAGGGAGGAGGGGACCTTTTCCCACATCATATGGGGATGTCCAATGGTTTGCTGCTTCTGGCAGAAATGTCTGAATAGCATACGGTTAGTGACCGGTCTGAACATTGCAGAAGAACAGAGAACACTACTGTTGGGTATCTGGGGGACTCAGGATTCACTAGGTCCGAGAAACTATTTGTGGGGGACAGAGGAGCGCCAGAGAGTGGCATGGTGGGCGGGGGAAATGGTCTGCTCTATCGCCTTTGAAAAATGAATATACAATGCAAGAGGTTGCCCTGGGAAATGAGAGAAGATCTGAGGGAAGTAGGTGGGGGATGGATAATGGGCCACGGAAGGTCTGCTCAAACTCTCTTGCAAACCCCCTATGCTGGATACCTCCTGTTTTTCTTCTCTGTGTATGGACACGGCGATGTACCACACTGTACCCTTGCTTTTACTGTTTGCTCCTGTGTTGCAATGTTTGCATGTCTGTTTGTAACAACAAAAAAAACAAACATAAAATGTGTAAAAGAAAAAAGATGATTCCTACTTTGATCCACTACATCTTCCTTAGTATGCAAGATTACTTCGATTGTTTCCAACCTTGTAATTCTTTCTCTGGCCTTGTTTACCTTATTTATGAACACCTGCTGGACTTTAAGACAGTCTGCAGTAGTAGGAATAAAAGATTCTGCCTGAACTTTTCGTTTTTCAAGCAATCTCATGATCTCAAAAAGTTTTTGGGAATTATTTTCTGCGTTCAGGATCTTGGTGTCACACACTGCCATTTTATATATTTTTTTCATGTCTTACCATAGTGCTTTATTAGTTTCAGTATTTGATTTTTGCCAGGTTCTTTCTGCCTGTCGTTTCAATCTTTTAATTTCTCTTAATTCTGGTGTAAACCAGTTTTGGTGGTTAGGGTTTTTTCTTACCGTTTTCCATCTTAGAGGGACTAGTTGGTCCGAATTCTCAGTTAAGATTAACCAATACACATTAGCCAATGTATCAGGGTAATCTGTACCCTTAGTAGCTTTTAGTACTTCTGTCATACATTTTTCAAGATCAGTTGTTTTCAGTTTTTTATAATTTCTACTGAGAATTCTCTTAGAGAGATTGGACTTTTTCTCTACTTTTCCTGGGAGTTGAGTGGTAAGTTCCAAAGCTGAATGGTCTGACCTGATACACAGTTTGGTGTCCGTTATGTATGCTTCTATGTTACGAGCAGCCACTCAGTCCAATTATTTTTCCTGTGGAGTGTGTGGCTGCTGTATTTAGGATGCTAAATGTAATGTTCTTGAGGTCTAATTCCAATGATAGGGCTTCACCATCACTGGTATCTCCTTGCCAGCGGTTCAGATTGCCTAATAGGATTGTGGAACAATTAGGTTTATTTAAGGGGTTCAATATATGTACGATCTCCTTATTAAATGTGGGCATATTCTCTAGTGGGTGGTAAACTAAATTGAGATTTACACGTGTTATGGTTAGGTGTAATTTTTAGATGCACAATTTCACAACTATTACATGTACATGGCACTACAAATAGAACAAGCTCCTTTTTGGCTATTATTGCGACTCCCCCTCCCTTGCCCAGAACATATCCTTGGGGGGTGGCTAAATCTATTGCAGGACCTTTAAAATCTTTAAGCCGGGTCTCTGTAATGCAAAAGATGTCAATGGTCCTCATTACAAGTCTGGCAGTAACTGTGCCAGTAAAACTGGCAAGTTGCTGCCAGACTTCCCAGTAACACTGGGGTATTACGACTCCGGTGTCTGGGAAGTCAGGCGCCGGTAAATTTGTAAGTCCCCATTCCCATGGAGTCCCTTAGGACTCCATGGGAATAGGGAACACAGAAGCACCGGCACCGTTTACAACGGTGCTGGTACTTCTGTGAAACTCTGCGGGCGGGTACCGTTCCGCCCGCCAGTTTTCTGACCCTGGTGGCAGCAAGGCACCTGCCCGCAGAGTCGTACTGTGCCAGTCTGGAAACACCGGTGCCGGTAGTCTTACCGGCACTGGTGTTTCCGGACTGGCACAGTCATAATGAGGTTCAATGTCATTCTCCGTTATATAATCACAGATGTCCAGGGCATGCTTGTTCAGTGACCTAGTATTTAGTAAGACTAATTTTACAGAATTCTCTCTGGATAGATTAAGCTCAGATGGTGCATCGCAAACTTGACTACAATCATAAGATAAAGGCGGGTAATGGTCCCTATAGGATGTGGTATTGCACCCTGCTGATGTTTAAGGTTTGAGATCTAGTTTATGACCCATTACTTGACTATCTCCAAGTGTTGTGAATTGTACTTGCATACCATACCCCTGATCTCCTAAATCTAAGCCTTACAGCTCAGCATACGCTACCCAGTAAGAGTTTGGTTTGATGCATGCTTTGCTGGTTAAGGAAAAATAAAGTTTTCTAGTAAAGCATGACATTTTCCACAGGGCTATGTGATGAATCCTGCAGATCACTCAATAAAACCCTGGCTAAAGTCTTCTTCCAGGTGGCCAGGGAAAGGCAGACACATCCTGACCTTGGGGGTGGTGTGCTGTGGGAGGATCACCTGGGAGGAGACGAGACCCAGGGTGGTGAGGAGATCCCATGGGATGAGACATGGTATTTATCCTAGAAAGGAAATAACCTTTTTAAGGGACTAAGCCATGTAATGGCTTATTGTCGTTATGATATATCTGAACCACACATAAGGTCTGTGGGTGTGAGTAAAGCAAACGTGACATTGTTACATTCCCCATGGAAAGAAAGTCCATTTGAAACTTCTAAGATTAAAAATCCCTCTTACTCCCAAAGGTACAGTGGAAGGAAACCTATACATATTGTCTTAAACAAACTGCCTTTCTCTTTTCAATCAAACTTTAATGATACGTCTTTAAATGCATTTAAGGAAAATAGATATGCATTTAAAAATAAAAAGTTGACAATAAAATCGAATTCTGTTGATTGGGACTAACAAGTCCCATAATGCCAGAACATAATGCTGGAACAAGGAAGACGGCTGAAGAGCAATGTTGCAGTAGTGGTCAGCCTTTTAAGATTAATGACCTACTCCTTAGGGAAGCAGAGAGGCTTAAAAGGCCGCCTCAGGTGCAGGCCATTAGATGGAGAGGGAGTTGCGGCTGGAAGGGTCGAAGTACTAGCAGCAGCAGAGGATGGTGTTGGCATTCCAGGCAGAAGAAGGTGAACATAAGGGACGCCAGGATTTTGAACAAGCAGATTTCAGCTGACTGTCCCGAGAGGGTCCTTTTCCCCTCAACTCTGAAGTGCAGAGGTTGTGCAGCGTAAGGCGTGAAGGAAGACTGCTTTTCCCCATGTGAACCTAATTGCAGAGACTGCACAGCAGGAAGCGTGCCAGAGCCTGTGGCTGGAAGGTGGTGTGAAGCGGAGGGTTTTAGGAGTGAGAGGAGCCACTTAATTGCATGGTAGACTGAAGATAACTTCAACGAGGAAGGGTGTGGGTGCAAAAGGAGCCACACACCGTACAAGCCCTGCAGCATGTGAAGGGAACAAGACAGAAACCGGTGAGTGTTACCGAGTGTTCTGGTCCTTTGCGCAAACAATGGCAGGCAATTGTCTCCACGTAGAATCACTCGCGTATCAGAGAAAGCTTTGTGAAAACTACCCGTTGATTGTCAGACAATGGAAAGTCTGAGAAGTAGCACTCACGGATACACGAACAATATTCCTTTCACTCGTGTAAGAGAAAAATGCAGTGAAACACTTTTATTGAATATTAAACTCACTAAAAACAGATGAAAGAATGGTTGCGTGTGCCTGAAAACGAGTCTGAGATAAAGGGTAACCTTTGAATCAATTATAAAGCAGTTGAAAAGAATTTAACACTAAAGGTTAAGTGACTGAACATCAATGTTACGAGTTATAGGGAGCACGCATTGCCCAAGCCAAGAGTTAAACACGTGTTACTCCAGTCAAGAGTGAATCAAAGCTTTCCCAAAGCCCAATAGATGTGCAAGCATTGCCATAGGCCAAAAGGGATACAAGTACTGCCCAAGCCAAGAGTGTGCAAGCATTTCCTTGAGCCAAAAGAGACTGACAACAAGGTCCATGAGTAAACCACTCTGGTTGGCAGGATGCAAAGAGGCAAAGGCAAGGTTGGGAAAAGGGAAGCTTGTTGCTTGTGATTGTTCTCTAGAAGTTGATATAACTCACATTGCCAAAGCCGAGAGGAGAAGGGAGAAATACATCCTAAGGGCATTTTGGTTATTGGTGTTGCAGATAGACAAGAGTGGCAAAGAGGCTGCCCTTCTAGAAAGTGAAAAGAAGAGTGCCTTACTTACTTGAAGGTGTTGAAGTGCACTAAAGTGAACCTTGTCTTATTCCAGAAAAACTGTTAAAAGCCACAAAGATACAAACGACTGAAGCTGTGGTGATATTTCTGGTTGTCAGTGGATTTGAAACTTCAGAATGTGGAACACTATGGGGAAGGCGAGTAGACCTGCATAGTGACATTTTGCAGAAGTTAACCTGATATGAGAGTGGTTCAGGTGAACATAGAAGTGCTGTTAAGTCATCCTGACAAAGATATAAACTGGGATTCTTAATACTATAAAGAAAGGCTTAATATTCAGAAGCTGTGTTTCACTGAATCATATAAGAAGCTGTGTTCCATTAACTTTAACAAGAGTTGTGTCTATTTTAACCTAACAAGGAACTGTGTTTCTTCTTTTACATTTGTGAATTGTGGCAAAGCATCTCGGCCTGAACTAACATTGATGCCATTTGATGAAGTGGAAAGGTGTTGTTCAAGGAATAAGAGAAACTTTTCTGTTGTTTGGACTATGGTTAACAAAACTCTCTTGTGACACATTGCATGAGCCAAGAACTGAATTGAGACTTCATTGAAAACCCGGATTTCCTTGTTTCTTTTTGTTGAAAATTGGAACTAAATCCAACTTGGAACGTGAGGAAGGGGAGTTCACCAAGAGAGACTGGATATATTGAAAATACCATTGTGGATATTTGTTATGAATTGCCATATGTTTTCTTGTGTATTTCATGATCAAGTGTGAGGGCTAGAGATCTTGCGTTAGAGTGTTTCCTTTAGTTTTGATAGGCATGGAAATCCTCATCCAGGTAGGGATAGTGAGGCGTTTCATGATTTTATTTTTTTTAAAGTGTTTATTTTAAACAGGCAGGTTATGGCAATACAAAGCTTAATCACTTGCAACATGTAGCTGTTAGGCAGAAACCTGTGCAGTTCCCTCTGGGACCACTGCACAAGATTTAAGACTACAGGTGTTTGGCAGTAAACCCACTTGGTAGCAGTCTGTACCACACGGATTCACTTGGTAGCTGTGGCTGAACAGTCGGACTTCCCTCAAGAAGAGTTAGGCAGCATACAGAGTATTCACAATATGTCAATAGGAACACCGTAGAACAAGCAAACACTGACCAGAGCTTGGTGTAAAAGAGATATATATATTTATTTAAAACCACATCTAATAAAACACACAGGCACTAATATTAAGCAGTTCAAAAACACGGTCACTAAAAGGTATACACTCCCTTAAAAGAATATTAGACAAGTCTTAAGTAAAGCCCCACTTATTTTTTCGGACAGCGGTGAGCGCTTAACTTATAATTCGTTTTAAAACGGAGAGAAAAGCAGAATATAAATTGAAACAGATCCCAACACTTTCACAAGAGCACAGCAAGAGAGGAAGGCAGAGTCAAACCGTGAAGTTAGAGTTCAGAAGGCCGGATCCACTTTAAGAGGATCAGAACGAAATGTGTCCAAGGTCACACGGTTGAAAAGTGCACAAAAAGTCTCGAAAAGGTTCAGAAAGAGTTGGACCAAAAGAAAGGGACCAGTTAGATGGTCAAGGCGGCCTGCCCAGTCCAGAAGGTTAAGGGATTATTATTACCTTGTAGCAATCTTTAGAAAGGGAGGCCTGGCGGACACGGTACCTTAAAGTGGTGAGAATACTCCAGCGGGGGCAGTTGGTCCTGGCAGCGGATGCAAGTCGGTGATTCGTCCGGGGGAAGAGAGGATCTCGTCGGGGAGGAAGATAGGAGTCTGTTGCACTTCCAGGGAAGAAACCAGCCGCAGAGTTCTATGTTAAAAGGAGCGGTCCTTTAATTCGCGGTCCAGTGGTAAGTGGGTAAGTGGCTATCGGGTTGCCGGGGTGCTTGGCACGAGCAATTCGACCACAAGACGTCCTGGGATGTGAGGAAAAGAAGGTAAAACTGGTTGTGCCCACCAGTCAGGGGAAGAAGACTCTCCAGCAGGGAGATCTTCTCTGTCGTCGGGAAGTGGGGAGTCAGTTCCGCAGGGCTCCACCGGTGGTGTCGTCGCAGCAGGTCAGCTCAGCTTCTCCCTCGTCAGATTCTCAGGTCCTGTGGCGACTTCTGAAGTTCCAGTCCCCAAAGCCCTGCTTTTATGCAACACACCCCCATTCACTCAGCCTAGCTGTCAATCAAACATGCTAAGTGGTGAGCCGGCCGGCTCACCACTTGGGCCAATCACACAAGAGTGCGACTTGAGTTACCAAGGTAACTCAGTCCAGGGTGCCTAAACCCCCTCCCACACCCCCTGTGGTACCCAGACAGAGTGGCACCACCTCTGGAGGCTTCTGTGGAGAAGCCCGCCAAAAGTGGAACAAAGGGCTCGACTTGGGTTGGAGTCACAGAAGAGAACACAAACGCCATTTTAGAATTGAGTCCTGGCAAAAAAATACCAACCGGCGAATTAATATTAAATAAATAAACCGGCGGTATGTTCGAGGCTATGAGAATTAAATAATTAAAGTTGGTATCCTCGAACAATGGGAAAATCCCATAGGGATATATTTGCGGTTGAATATAAAAAGTAGTATCCACTGCCACCAGCCAAAACTCGATCAGGGGGGACGGAGACGTGCCCCCTCGACTAACAGACCCCGGGGCAATCGCATTGCCCCGACCAGTACGTCCACAATATGATGGTTGGTACTGGTTTCTGTTCATAATTTGGGACTAGTAAAGCCAATGGTGACCTTACATGCCCTGGGAGACAGTAGTCAGTCCCAGGGTATGGAGTCTATGGTGGGGTGTCACTATGACACCCCTGTGTCACTGCACAGAGGGTGCTGTGTAACACACATAGTAAAAACACATGAGACCCTATGGAGTAAAGGACCCCATAGCCCATAAAACACATTAACAGTCAAGGGAACACCATAAATCATGTCCAAGAGTGGGAGAAAAAGAGTCTCACTCTTGGCAGGAGAAAAAAACAAACTCCAGAAATCCAGCAAAGCTGCTGGGGGACTCACTAGGTTAGGGAATTCAGCCTAAACAGAGAATTCTCCCTAACAGTAGCATTCAGTAATATCAATTGACGCTCCTCCCACCCCACCCTTCGGTCTCAAGTTCCGTCTTCACGTCCCCGCCGGGGCTCTCCATCCTGAATAGTTCTCCTGGCCAGTTGGGGCTTGAAAGACAGGGCCGGGAACCTTTGGTCGAAGTCCAATACCGGACCCCAGATGTTGCGAAAGCGATGCGAAGTGCCTGCCCCGGCCGCCGCCACCTTCTCGGCGATCAGGATGTCCCAGACTTTCATCCACCAGAAAGGCATGAGAGGGCCTTCCGTCGTTTTCCAGGTGCGGGCTATCACGTTCCTGCCCACCAGTAGGCATTGCGATAATAGTTTGGCCTTGGGACCAGACCTTGGGTAGATCCCGGGGATCGGAGCTCCAAGGAGGATAGGTTCGGGGGCTAAGGCCAGTCGCACCTGAGTGATGTCCGCTATTGTCACTAGGCATTGTTTCCAAAAGGCTTGAGCCTTGGGGCAGGACCACCACATGTGGAAGAAGGAGCCTATTTGGCCGCATTGCCTCCAGCATTGAGGGTTGAGTGTGGCGTTCATGTGGTGAAGTCTTAGGGGCGGGTAGTACCACCGGAGGAGGATCTTGTAGGCGCACTCTCTATCTGTGATGCATGATGAGGAGGTGTGAGCCCGGGACCAGATGTCAACCCACTGTTGGTCTTCAATCGGAGGGCCCAGGTCCGCCTCCCATAGGGCCATATACCGGGTCTTGGAGGTTAGGAAATCCGTTTGGAGGCGCTTGTATAGAGTGGAGATTCTTCCTCGGGGCGTGCTCATTAAGGATCAGTTCAATGGCCGTGGGGGGACGAGTCGCCGCCTGGCGAGTCTGTGGGTGGGTGCACCAGTGGTGTAACTGGGTGTATGTGAATCTATCTTGTTCCTGGATCCTAAAGAGTTCTTTGCATCGCTCAAAGGTGCAGGGTTGACCCCCTTCAAAAAGTTGACCCTGGGTCTCTAGGCCTCCTGCAATCCAGGCCTTAAAATTCTGGGTAGACAGACCAGGAGAAAAGGTCGGGTTCATAAACACCGGGGAGAGGGGGCTAAGCCCTGTCGGGATCTTCTTCTGTTTCAACGCCTTGTCCCACACCGAAACTGAGTGTTTCGTGGATACCAGAAGGTTCCGCCACTGTCGCTGCACCGGAGAGGGGACATGTGGGAGAAAGCGTAGCGGGAGGGGTAGCTGCGCTTGTTCGAGGTCCACCCATCTAGGGCGGTTGGTGAGGACTTGCCATGACTGGATATAGGACAGCTGAGCCGCCATTTGATATTTCTGCAGGTCAGGGACCCCGAGGCCCCCCAGTTTTGCGTTGCCCAGCATCGTGGATTTAGGGATCCTGGGCTTGTTTCCCCCTCCAGATAAACTGCAGCATTTTCTTCTGTAGGCGCTGAAGGGCTGGCGCCGGGACCGGCACCTGGAGCGTGGAGCACGCATACAGGAATCTCGGTAGCAAGTTCATCTTACAAGCTGTAATACGGCCCATCAGCGATATCTCTTGGCCCGCCCAGCGTCTCAAATCTGCCTCCAAGGTTGTAAATAATGGGGGAAAATTAGCCAGATAGGTCTCGCTTGGGTTGGCCGGGATCTGAACTCCCAAGTAGCTAATTCCTTTGGTCGTCCATTGTATTGGGCACAGTGGGACTAGAGCTTCTCGATCTTCTCGGGTCACACCTACTCCCATGGCGACTGATTTCCGGTAATTGACTGTGAAGCCTGTGACCCTGCCATAGCTCGTTATCTCAGCCAAGGCTTGAGGGAGAGAGGAGCGGGGTTTCGTGATAGTCAGGAGGACATCGTCTGCATAGAGGGCCAGCTTGTGGTGTGCCGGGCCTGATTGAAAGCCTTCGACTGTAGGGTTCAACCTGATCCGCTGGGCAAATGGTTCCATAATTAGAGCGAAAAAAAGTGGCGACAGCGGGCTTCCCTGCCGGATTCCGCAAGTTAAGTTGATAGGGGAGGAGAGGGTGCCATTAACTTTGTGAAGGGTTTTGGGAGCTTTGTAATTTGCCAGCGTCTTAGTGCAGAACTCCGGGCCAAATCCAAACGCCTCAAGGGTGAGCCTCATGAAAGTCCAATCCACCTTGTCGAACGCCTTGGTCGCGTCCAGGGCCAGAAGCACCAGTTCCCGGGAATCCCGGGAGGCAAGTTCCACCAGATCCAAGGCTCTTCGAATGTTGTCGGCCGTGGAGCGGTGTCTGAGGAAGCCACTCTGATCCGCACTGATTATCTCCGGCAGGAACTGAGACAGACGTGATGCCAGGATTTTAGAGTAAATATTAGCATTTATGTTGAGCAGGGCAATGGGTCTATATGATGCAGGGTTTTTCCGATCGCCTCCAGGTTTAGGTAATAAGACCGTAATTGACTCCTGCATGGATGGGGTTACAGTGCCTGTGGTCCTGAACGAGTTAAACAACTGTACCAAAGGTGCTAATAGTTGGGGTTTGAAGATTTTGTAAAACCTGGTTGTATACCCGTCAGGGCCAGGGGCTCGGGATTTAAGAGCTTTTATTGCCTCGTCCACTTCTTCGTCAGTAATCGGCGCCTCCAGGGAGTCACGGGCTGTTCTTTTTAGCCGGGGAAGCGCTGCACCCTGTAGGTATTCCTTCTGTTCCTCCATGTCCCGTACTGGCGCGGTCATCACCTGAGTCAGGTGGGTCGCAGCGAGCTGCAGTTTGTCCTGGTCAGCGTAATGGACCTTGCCTCGTTGGTCCAGCAGGCCCACAATTGTATTCTTCCTCTTCGCCTTGGCAAGTTTGGCCACTAGTAGCTTATTTGCTTTGTTGTTTTTAGCATAATAAAACTGTTTTGCTTTTGCCATTTGGTGGGCAGTGTGTTTGGCATAGTGGGCCTCGATCTTTCTTTGTGCTATCCGGATGGCCCGCTGAGTTTTAGGGGTCCAGCCCTTCTCCTTATGGGTCTTTTCTGCATTCCTGAGGTCTTCTTCAAGGCCTTGGCGAGTTTGACGTTTTTGTCTATGGTAGGCCGCTCCTTGCGCAATCAGTTCCCCCCGCACTACTGCCTTCATTGTGTCCCAAGTGTTGGCGGTAGAGGTGTCCTCACTGGGGTTCTCCTTAAAGAAGTTGGTGATCGTGGTTGCGATCACATCTCTGAGTGGCATCTCATTGAGAATCGGATCATATAGAGTCCATCTGCGCTGTTGGGGGTTAGCTGGTTCCTGCACTCGGATTTCCAGGGTCACCGGAGAGTGATCAGACAAGATTCTGGAGCCAATTGTCACGTTGTTGGTGAACGTGAAGATTTGTGGAGACACTAGAAGAAGATCTATCCTGGAGAAGGTTCTGTGGACATAAGAATAAAAAGAAAAGTCTCTTTCGGATGGGTGGAGTACTCTCCAAGAATCCACCACCCCCAAAGTTCTAAATAGTTGTAAGAGAGCCAGGGCTATGGTGAGGTCTCCGACACTGGGTGGGTGTGACTTATCTTTCGTGGGGTCCGGGACCCCGTTGAAGTCCCCTCCAATCACAATCTGGCCTTCCAGAAACGGAGAGAGAGTTGTACTCAGGGATTCATAGAACAGCACCTGGCCTGAGTTGGGTGCGTATACGGAAATTATAGAATAAAGTTGTCCCAGTAGTAGGCATTTCACCGCCATATACCGCCCCTCCGGGCAGCTTATAGAGTCTAGAATTTGAGGGTTCAGTCCCCTCCCAAATAGGACAGCTGTGCCACCCTTCTTGGAGTTTCCAGATGTTAAAAGTTGCTTCGGAAAGTTTCGGGAGCGTAGGCGGCTATGGTCTGCAGGCAGCAAATGGGTTTCTTGTAGCATAGCCACTGCTGCACCGTCGTTCTGAAGCTTCTGTAGGCTGGACTGGCGTTTGGCGGGTGAATTTAGTCCCTTGACATTCAGGGAGATGAAACTCAGAGTTCGATGTTCTGGGGCCAGTTCCGGGGAGATTGACGAGTCTTGGGGGCGAGGGGGAGATGTAGAGGGATCAGCCATCATGTCGCGGAGTGCGTGGCCATTCCCCAACCTGCCTGTGGGGTTTTTTCTCAGGCCGCCAACGGGAGGGCCGAGCTTTAACTGAGGGCGGCTGACCTTTTGCGGGTCTAATGCCTCCCTTGGCCAACGGGGCCATAGAACAGTGTGTAGCCAACATGGCTAACCTTACAGGAAATCTTAGTGGTTTGTTCCAAGGACTCAAAGATGGACTGTGCCTTGGAACCGGGCATGGACCGTGGAATAATGCCTGCTGCTTCAAGGATGAAGCTTATCTGTGATCCTGAGGGTGCTGATCGGATCATGGTGTCGGACTTCGAGCCAGAATCGAAGTGGAAGCTCCATCATGGGGTCGCCTCTGGCTATTTCCTCTTCCGGAATCTGGGAACCTTCGACCAAGAATCTTTTGTGAGACTAGGGGAGGCCACCAGGTTTGAGTTAGCCGTTGCTTCGGAGGGCAGGAAAGACGTGGGTTTGGAAGCATCTGGGCACAGGATGTCGGTAGCATCTTCCAGGTGGCTAATTTTCCCGAGTGAGCCCTTGTAGGAAAAATGCAAAGCTGTGGGAAAGAGCCATCTGTAGCGGATTTTTTGAGCCTGAAGAAGGGTGGTTAGGGGGCGAAGGACTCGCCTCTTTTGAAGAGTAAGCAGAGAAAGGTCCTGAAAGATCTGGAGGGAGGTCCCTTGGAAAGTAATTTCGTCTTTGGAGCGGCTTTTTGCCGAGATGGCTTCCTTCGTGGTAAAGAAGTGCACACTAGTGATGACGTCTGGGGGGCCATCCGATTCCACTCCACGCCGGGGATTCAGCCTGTGGGTGCGATCTAGGAGACGCTGTGAATCTTCGAGATCAGGGAAGAGAGATTGGAAAAAGAGGCCCACATATTCAGCTAACCCCTTGTCTGGGATCGAAGTGGGAAACCCCCGAATACGGAGGTTGTTGCGCCGGGTCCTATTTTCGAGGTCCTCTTCCTTGTATTCCAAAATGTCGTACTTTTCCTGCAATAGTCCGATTGAGCGCTGGACCTCCGTTAGTGCGGAGGCATGATCTTGGATATGATCCTCAACAACTCCCACTCTTTGTTCAACCTCCGAGACTTTGTTATCTGTGCTTTCCAGTTTAGTTGTGAGTTCCGCCATACAAGAGCGGAATTCTGATTTGATATCTGCCTTGAATTCACGTATATCTTCTATGGTCGCCAAAGGTCCCTTGTTATCTACGGATTCCCGTGAGACAGAAGGGCCGGAATCTTGTTTTCTAGCTTTGTCGGAAGCGGTCAGCAGAGTTGCTATGTCCGAAGACTTGGTGGTCTTTTGTTGCTTGGCCATCGCGCTGATTCTCAGCGGCAGGGCAATGGCCGTCAGGAGCACTGTAGCAGTGAAGAAGAGTTGCTAAGGGAGCTGCTCGCGGGCCTCCAGCGGCTAAGAAGCGCTGCCCGTGCGGGATATACGCCTTATCCGCGGGCAGCAGGGTCATGGGCCGGGGCGCCCCATGAAGGGCTCAGGGAGAAGAGCATGCAGGCTAGGCCTACCTTACATCTCTCAAGGGGCTTCAGCTGAGGACTCCCACCGCCAACCGTTGTGGGGAGGGTCTCCCATCTCCGTTCCAGGAAATCGAGTCGCTTCAAGGGTCGTTGCATATGTCCATAGGCTGGAAGGTAGGCTCCACCGGACACCCAGGAGGATCTCCGTCCGCTGGATGTGAAGCTGCAAAGTGGTGTGGGCCGGGGCGCACCAGGAGGAAGAGGTGCACAAACGAGGCCAGTGCATGCGGGAATCCTCGCCGGTTCCAGGGGGGGGGGGCCTGGGCCGCCCTCACCGGCCGATGGGAACAGTTCCCACTTGTCTGGATATCCGGATGCTCGTCCGTCCCCTCCGGCTCGAGTGCTACGGGGAGGATCGCCTCCAGCTCCTGACTGCACATGCCATCATATGTGCACCCGCCATCTTGGATTCTCCGAGCGGCAGAGGGGGGGGGGGGGCATAATTCAAGCATCGAGTACGGACATAGTGCTCCCTCTCCCGGATTTCATCTTCGAGCTGCTAGTGCCCCATCGGTTCCGATCCACATAGCTGGCGTCGATGGACCATGTATGCTACAGGAACTGCATAATTTTAGCTATAGCAGCGGGCAGTCCACGGGCGGCTTTAGAGGAGAGACTGTATCGCGTCGGCTCCAAGCCCCGCCCCGAAACTTAGAATTTAATAAAACAGCATATTTTGAGAAATCATCCAGAAGTTGTCCGCATCACATCTCTGACCCCTCACAGCATTCAGAGATGTGTGCTATGCCATGATGGCAATGAAATACAGACTGTCCCCAGCAGGAATACAAACAGTTAACTTTTTCCTTCATGGCATACCTTTGAAAGACGAAAGAATTCAAAATGTCGGACTCTGCAGCCACTGGATAAAATATATATCCTGTTCCCCAAGCTTTATTAGAATGTGGTTTATATCATGTAGGCTTTCAACCTTTGGGATAATAGCTAGAACAGTCTAGTTCAACGTAGGTGGGTATGTCCTCCACATTTGGAGCTAATTAGATGCATATTCTTATAGAGATAATAATGGCAGCTTGGGTTGTAAATGCTGCGGATATAGAGGCACTGTTTATCAATATTCCTTTAACAGAGACCAGACCTAGGTTTTACTAAGCCACACCCTAAAAGAAAACTGAGATTTTTGTTGAAATGGGCTACACTATAATATTTGCCACTAAGTGGCTTAATAAAAAGGCATTAACAGAAACTCCCCAATACCTTTCAAAGGGTGTTTTTGAATACCTTTGATAAGGAACATGTTACTTACATGTAACTGTTGTTCTCCAGCATGGGTCTGGCATGGATTCACATGCTCATGAATATTCCCCATCGTCAGGCTGGGAATCCTCGGTAAAGAAAAAAATCAGTTTCAGTTTCGTTTCTGAACTGTCTTTCTACTAATAACCAATCACTGGTCTCTGGGTCATACTGCCCTCTACCTAAGCCCCTCCTCTGGCAGCCATCTTCAGATTTGGTAGCACGTAAAGTGGCAGTAGGCACAAGAGAAGAGTTGCAGAGGAGTTGGAGGGCGGGTTCGCATGTGAATCCATGCCAGACCCATGCTGGAGAACAGTTACAGGTAAGTAACTTGTTCCTTCTCCAGCATGGGGTCTGGCATGGACTCACATGTTCATGAATGCAAGAATACATAGCAGTACACACATGCACAACCACGGGAGGTGGCAAGGCTCAACATTAAGCATTTCAACAACTCAACATTAAGCATCTCTTACCTCCTCACCAGGCTCACCTTCAAGCAAACAAGTTGCGCAGCACTGCTTGGCCGACTCTGGACACCTCCCTGGAATCCTGGTCGACGCAGTAGAATCTTGTGAAGGTGTGCGTCGACCTCCACGTAGCAGCCCTGCAGAGGTCCAGCAGGGGCACACCAGACAGGAACGCCGTGGTGGCAGCGATCGCTCTGGTTGAATGGGCACTCGGACGGCCAGGCAACGGTCGGTTTGCCAACCGGTGACAGTGCATGATGCAGCCGGAGAGCCATCTGGAAATGGAAGCCTTTGAGGGGGCCTTCCCTTGGTTCACAGGTCCAAAGTTCACAAACAGCGGTGACGTCTTCGGAAAACTCTTTGTGCGGTCCACGTAGAACTTCAGCGCTCTAGCCACATCCAGCGAGTGCAAAGTCCTCTCAGCCGGCGACGGGAAGAAAACAGGTAACACCAAGGGCTCGTTGAGATGGAAGTCCGACGGCACTTTGGGCATGAAGGAGGGCTGCGTCCTCAGCACTACCCTCGTCTCGTGGAATGTCAGGTATGGAGGTTTACAGTAGAGGGCCTGGATCTCTCCCACTCGTCGTGCGGAGGTGATGGCCACAAGAAACGCTGTCTTCCACGATGGGTACTTTAACGGTGTCGAATGCAGCGGCTTGAATGGCGGACCCATGAGCCTGGTCAGCACCATGTTGAGCTCCCACGCCATGCTGGAGGGTGACCATCCGGAGTTTCTGGGACTTTATGTACTTTTTTAGTCAACGAAGGTGCAGGATGGGTCGCCAACCGCCGGTCTTCTTCTGGACGAGGAAGTACCGCGAGTACACTCAGGAGCCCCAGAGCCTCTTTGGGACAAGTTCTATGGCTCCCTTTCTTAGCATCGCTCATACCTCCAGAAGTAGTTGTGGGATGTGGTTTTCCTTCCTGGCCAAGGGTGGAATGCGGGGACACCTTCTTTGAAACTCCAGAGTGTGCCTGCAGGCCAGGGCATCTAGCACCCAACAGTCGGTGGAGATGGATTCCCACACGCTGACGAAATTCGCCAGCCGGCCTCCCACCGGGGTGCTCCGGTGGGGGCCCGATGCCACGGCCGGTTCAGTGCTGTTTTGTCATGGCCTTGCTGCCTTGGCGACGACGCCAGGATCCCCCGGTCTTGCCGCATCCACTGTAGGCTTCCTGTGACGAGGAACGGGCCTCTTGGCAGTACGATGTGGAGCCGCTGCACCTTGCTTGCCTCCGGCGTTCCGAAAGGACGGCAGTCGTTGTTGTAGAACACCAAGGCCCGAGCCATCTCGGTGTGCACCTTGATGGCCTGCAGTGACTCTTCCACTGTCTTGCCGAACAGGTTGTTCCCGTCGAAGGGCATGTCCAGAACCCTGGTCTGCACGTCGTGGCGGAAATTGGTGGCCCTGAGCCAACTGCGCCGGCGAAGGCAAACGCTGTTGCCTATCTGGCGAAAGCCAGTGTCGGCAATGTCTGTGGCCACCGTAATGGCGTGGTCCGAAGCCACCTCGCCTTCCTGTAGGATTTCCAGGGCCTCAGCCCTCTTGTTGTCGGGGAGGAAGTCCAGGAGGGGAGCGATCCTGAACCACAGCTCCCTGTCGTAGTGTGCCACGATCGCGAGGGCTTTGACGCTTTAATAGTAGTCGCCCCCGACGAGATGACCCGTTGTCCCATGGCGTCCAGCTTCTTCCCCTCGCCGTCCGGGGGAGGAAGTGGAAGTTGAGGCCGTCACCCCTGCCGATTTCTTCTTGGCTGCCGCGGAGACCACTGAATCTGGGGACGGCTGTGCTCTGAGGCACATAGGGGCGGAGTCCAGGACCCGGTACTTCTTCTTGTACCGGTCTCTCTTAGCAGGAATGGACGGGTTCTTCAGGAATGCCAGCCCCTCGTCCCAGATGTCGTCCAGTAAAGGGATTGAGAGGACAGTCTACCTCTTGGCCTTCCGTCGTTGGTAGAGGAAGCCCTCCTTCTTCTGTTCTTCGGGGCAGAGCTGGAAGAGCTCAGATGCCCTGGCGATCATGGCATGGAAGAAGCCAATTTCGTCGGGGCGGGGGGGAGGCCCGAGGAGGAGGTGGTGATGGGAGGTCCATACCATCGTCAGCATCATCGTCATTCGTCCCCGTCGTCTCCGTTCCCGTCTCATCCCTCGGCGGAGGGGAGGGGGGTGAAGGCTGGAAGGGGGAGGAGGATGGACTTGTCTCCGCTTGTTAGGTGGACTCCGCTGGGTCGTTGATGGGGGGTAAGGGCATCCTTGTCCTTATCTCCGTACACAGGGCCTGTATGGCCATCAAGATAGCTCCTGAATTATCCCCTGGTATGGGCACCGGCTGCAACGGGACCGACGGCTGGGGCGCGGGGCCCTCCGCAGCCCCATCTTCCTCGTCGGGTCCCCCGTTGCTCTCTTCGTAGGCCTCGTCGGGATCCATCCCGTGGGCCCTGGATTCCTCAGACTTCTTGTCCCGGATCCTTTGGAAGCTAGCCAACTCATCCTCAGAGGTGGTATCCGTGTCCATTATGGCTACAGTGCACCCCCCTCTTTCTACTGCTGGGGTTTCACGGGGTCTTCTCGATAGGCAGAAAAGAAGATTCCCTCTGGGGTGGCAGGGAAACTAGCCCCTGAAGCCATCACCACTGGGGAAGCCTCCATAGGTTTCGCCAGGTCCGCCACAACTCCTTCCATCGAGGCCTTAGCCGGGTGAATCAGGGCCTTCACGACCTTGGGCGTGCCTGAAGCCTTCACCTTGGGGGGGAGGGTCGCTGCCTCGCTCCCCTCGGCTGTCTCTGTCAGGATCGACCGGGGCTTCTGTTGGCTCGTGGTTGATGGTGTTGGTGATACTGCGCCCTGCATGGCAGCCGAGGAGCCCGACACGTTCGGCGCTCCCGGTGCCCGCGGAGTCGCAGTGCTTTGCCTTTTGTTGGGCCCCCGTCGTCAGAGCGCTCTCAAAGGTCTTAGAAGACCGCTCAGATTTCTTCTTCTTCTCACCCACTGCTGGGCTCTTCCCCTCCAGCCAGTTGGTGAGTTGAGTACGACGATCCTTCATTGTCCGTTCGGACATGTTCTTACAAAACGCACAGTCCTTCTCCACATGCGATTTGTCGTTGTGAAGGCAGTAGAGGCACCGAGAGTGCTCATCCTCCTTAAAGACGTTCTGCAGTCCGCATCCAGGGCAGCTACTGAACAGCTTGGATCCAACAGGCATCATGCTTCCTTTGTCCTGGGCCATGTCCACGCGGGGTAGGCCTCAAAGATCTTCTGGAATCCTCCGAGAAGTGGAAAACTCAACGAAAAGATGCCCTTGAGGGGCGTAGAAAATTCCAAAAACGGGACCCCGTTGATCGGAAGTAGAATCTGTGGAACTTGAGGCTCGATTGACCGAAAATATAAGAGTAAACTCTTCGATAAAAACGCAAAACGCAGTAAAAGCTCGAGAGCTACAGCACGAGGACTCCCAACACTTGAACGTGCGGTAAAAATCTGAAGATGGCTGCCAGAGGAGGGGCTTAGGTAGAGGGCAGTCATTGGCTGGGGGCAGTATGACCCAGAGACCAGTGATTGGTTACTAGTAGAAAGACAGTTCAGAAACGAAACAAACAGATTTTTTCTTTACCGAGGATTCCCAGCCTGACAACGGGGAATATTCATGAGCATGTGAATCCATGCCAGACCCCATGCTGGAGAAGTATTTTTGTAGCATTATGAGCATGATGGTCGCTGCCCAGTAGCTGCTTGAATATAACCTTAAGAGGATCTTAAAAGTAATCAAACCAGCAGATGGCGACAGTATCAAACACCTCTTCATGGACCAGTTACCTTTAGAAGACTATAGTCAAAGAAAAATACAGTACAACTGGACTTCTCGCTGGACTGTAGGATCAAAATCGCAAACATTGTCAGAAGGAGTCACTGGATGACTGACTGCCAAGGTAAACCTTGCTGCAAACATGCAGTACTGGAGGGTATCAAGTTTGAAGCTGTGCAAAGATGACCTTTGACAAAATAGGATGTCTGACTCACTCAATTATCAACCTGAACTGGAGAGAATATTTGCCTGATGGGCATGACGTATGAGCCACAATCCTCAACATCACCCTCGATGACAGCAGATTTAGCCCAGTAAGAAGAAAGACTATTTTAAAGTTGTTGCAGCTTCTGTGACATGATGGCAAAACATCCTTCTTAATTAAGCACTCACCCCAGATGTCAGGTTCAGCCTGCAGGACACATCTCTAAATCGAGGCAGGGCAGTCCCTGGCCTTCACCCTTCCAAGGTTGATAAAACAAATAACATCGAATTGGATCAATTTCACCTCTTATCACATTCCTTTTAAGCATCAGGAGCCCAGCATAAATAGCTATTTAAAAACGTGTATTATTATTACAGTTCGACGTTGCCTATCCTCCACATTATCAATAGTCAGGGTAGAAAAGTTCTGACATGAAGAGCAAGCAGGAGTCCATTCAGCTGCCTTTGAAAAGATTGTACAAAAGTGGAATGACAATTCATGCTTGTAAACTTTCCATAATAGCATATGCAAAACGCATTTGGTCACTTAGCCTATCCATTGTAGATCCTAATAAATTGCAATTAAAGATGACACAAGACCTTTATTTCAGAGGTTTAAGTTGCAAATGGTTGTCTCTGTTATCTAGTTTTATTGAACTGGTGGTTGAAAATCATTCAAGTGCTACCCCTACAGAGGACAAAAGTGCCCCAATTTTAAAACCCAGACTGATCATAATAATATCACATTGACTTACTATATGTAAAATAGTTGAAAACTGGCCCAGTGAAGCTATCTTCTGAAGCCTGGTCCTTCAAAGGAGACAAAAGTGGCTCTAATTCTTCTAGTGCGTACAGCCCTGGGACCTCACCTAGAGGATAAAAAATAACTTTCAGAACTTAATACATAATAATCCAATAACAAAGTCATCACAGCTCCAAAATGTACAGTACCATGTGTGTGCTTTACTAGATGACTTCTTATTTTGCACTATTGAGCTGGCCCTGTTTTTCTTCTGACAAGGTTGAATTGTTGAAAAGACTACGTCTGGTGCATTTATTTGCAAGCAGTAGTTACCAGCTCAACAACATTAATTAAAAGCTTAAGACATTTCACTTCATGAAAGAGAACAGAATATACTAACAAACACGTTAAGAAGCAAAGAAAGTAGTGGGGTATGATTTTTGTGTAATGGCTGCTCTACTCACCAGAGGATAAAAGGCTGTTAATCATCTCTAGAAAAGTTGGGTGTACAAACTGGTAGTCCTCAAGGAGCAAAACCACCTGCTGTCCATCAATACCTGCAAGCTGCATCACCTACACAAGCAAGACAAAAGAACTGTTAACAAGCCTACTGTGGCCTATTAATGACTGGATTAATTATTTCTGAGAAGGTAACATCATTTTAGGTTTTCTTAAAAACCACAAATAGCTTCCTGAAAGCTGATCAACCAATCTTGATACACTCACAAGATATTTCACACATTTCATTTTTGCAAAGCGATGCATGCCATATTGTACTTTTAAACTAAGTATGTACTTACATGTAGGATAGGTAATTTTAATAGGTAATTACCAGAGGATTTTCATGTTGGGTCACAAAAGATTTCAGGAAATCTTTGGATTTTGAATGGGATACATTATAGGGCTTATGCCCAGTCAATTATGGATGCCAATATCTTGTGAGCACCTGTCAGTACATGCTTAATTTCAATCAGCTCGATCGGACCCCCAGGACATGATATGGGCGGTGATCGGCGTTGGCCACTTCGAAGAAATGGCGGAAGTTGACCCTTGTGGGAGAGACAAAGAAGCTTGTCCTGAAAGGACCCTCTTTGTGCTTTGGAGCTGAAACTGCAGGTGAGGCCTCTTATTTCACAAGTCGGGTTCCTCTTGTTTCACAATTTGTCAAGCGCTTTGGATTAAAGTGCTATATAAACACAATAAATACAATTTGAGGTGCTGCAGAGTCCTACGTCTGAACTGAAAGGGTGTCCGGTCAAAGGGTCGAATACATTGTTTTGAAATACAATAGTTTCAAAACAAAAGGACTGGAAAAAAAGTCGAATGCCTTTTTTATTAAATGTATTTTTTTTTTTGCTTTCGTATAGGAAAAAAATGTGGTTTTACACTACAAACAGGGGCTTCGGGGGGGAACCCACCCCCCCCCCCAAAAAAAAACGTACATTCGATTTTTTTTTCCGGTCCTTTTGGTTCTAAACAATTGCATTCGAAACAATTGCATTCGACCCTTTCACCTACAACCACTCAAAGCGGAGACCAATGCAGCAAGGTTGCCCATGAGGAAGCTGGTTAGCTGACAGGATGGTCCCAGCACACCTCTGAAGGCTTCAGAGGGCACAGTTCACAAGCAATGTTCAAGACTGGTTGGTTATCCCAACTTGTTGGTCGAAGCACTGATGAAGGCCTCCTGGAAAATCAGCAAAGGGCAGGACTTCACTGGGACGGTTGAATGAGACAATACTGGTTGGCAGTAACAACGACTTCTGGGTCTTCAGTATGATGCTCCTCTTTGTAGGGGTCTTGGTTCCAACGACGATCTGATGAATGGCTGCAAAAGTCCACCTTTCATCTGGCCCAATAATTCAGAGGAGGCTTTGGATATGTAGTTGGATGATCTTCGCCGCCTTGATAACACCTCTTGCACATTTCCGGAGGAAAGGGCATACAGTTGTGGCTCTTCTGTTGATGGGGTGTTTTGTTCACGGTGGGCATCTGGCACTCCTTTTCCCGCAGCAATATGACTCTCTGGAATCGCCATCAATGCTGAGTGTAGTGTTGCCAACAAACACGTGCCCCTCCAGGACTGCGGGAGGTGCAAGTATGCCTGTTTGCCGCAGACCCAGTAAGTGTCCATAAGTGCTGCTGTTCCTTTCTTCATGTCTGGGATAGTGAGTGTCCGATTACAGTTCTTGTTCACACCCATTGGGTTTTCCCTTCCCCATGGAAGCACAGATCATAGGATATTTCTTTTTGCAGTTTGAACAGCTTTTCTATGGCCCTCACCCAGGTCAGTTTCGTGATGTGCTCTTTCCAGACTGGCGTGCATGTTTTTTCGATCCACTGTAATTTTTTTGCCGTCAGCCCTCGCAGTGCCTCAGCTTTGCATGATATTTCTTCATCTTTCCATTTATTGTCCAAAAACAATGTGCCTTTGATCACGAAAAAAGGTTCTTTCAAGCATATCACTCCTTTCACTCTCGAGTAATAGGTTTTCTCATTTTGAAGCATTTCAAAAGACACTTTGTGTGCCGGGAAGGTGTTCTTAATTCTGCACAAGTTAAGATGAAGGAGACATTGGGCATCTGCAAGAGGCAATTCTTTCGGCAACAGAACTTTAGGTGTGCCCAAGGCGTGGGGGATCAGGGAACAGACATAACAACTCCCGTTGGTTGTCTGTTTTGGGGTGGAACTCATATCTGCATACCATTTGTTTGACTGGTGTGGATGTCTGGGGTCTTCTATTGTGTCTAGACCCATGCCAGAGTATTTGTCATATTTTCTCCTCCCCTCTTCCTCCTACTGCTTCTAAGGAAGCTCTTTGCTTCTCGGGCTATGTGTGATATTGGCAGTAGTATCGTACAACCATGATATGACAGAAGGGTTACGATCGTTTAGACTGTAAACATTATATTCTGAGACATTTGAGAGCGGAGTTGGATTTATACTTGGGCTGCTGCCGATGTTATTTGAAGACTGTGCGTTGGGCGGGATTGTACCATAGCCCCATACAAGCTGGAATCCATCCCATATTAAGTAATCACCCTCTTTGACCACCTTGGTTCTATTTCCCATGTTGGTTCCATTCCCTCCCCCCTCATTAATCTCGATAGAGATGAATAAAATGAACCAGTAAGTAATAAGACCAAACATCATTGCAAAGAATTAAACAGCACACACAAACAGGCCACATTCATACGAATATCTACGTAAATCGAATACATCATTTACATTTCTAACTGCCCTAATGCTATTAGTTGCGGGCTGCCCGTTCGTTGCCATGGTTACTCCTATATGTTAAAACATAAAAGTGCATTAAGCATACTTAAACAGTTGAGATCTTCATTTCATCATATAGTAAGAGAGAGAGAAAGAGAAACTTCATATTTACAATTCTACATTTTCATTGTTGGCTCTTATTTGACACAGAAACAATTCTCGTCAATGTACATTTTTCCTTGTTATCAATCTTTTACTTTGTATCCATGTTTAATATTGATTGTTTTGCTTTCCTCCTTATTGTGAAGTCTCTGCTGTTGTCTGGGCTTCCTCTTCTCGTTCCTCTTTGACACCGTCATATGCTTTACGTACGTCGGTTAAATGTATCCAATATCTCAAGCACTTTACTTTCACCGCAGTCGGTGTGCAAAATATCACTTCATAAGGGCCATGAAATCTTGGGGCATTCCACCTTCGAACAAAACTTCGGACATAAATAATATCCCTTGGCATTAACTGCCCTTGTGGGCTTTGGTCGACAAATGTTACTGCCTCACTCCCTTCTTCTCGAGTAAATGGTGGTGCAAGCTGCCTTGATATCATGCGGGCTGCTCTGGTGAGTTTTGTCAGATAGTCATTAAATTCTTCTCCTAGTATCGTGGCGCTTGTGTGCACCTGAATGCCTGCGGAGCGGGGAGTGTGATCTCGTGCGGTGACAAATGGTGGTCCTTGCTTGGCTGATTTCTCAGCTCAAACAAGGCCAGAGGCAGACAATGAACCCAGTTCTTTTTGAGGGAAAAACACAATTTTGACAGCCTACCCTTTAGAAGGCCATTGATCTTCTCAACCACGCCATTGCTTTACGGATGATAAATCGAGCATAGCTTATGTTTTATTCCTAACAGGGCTGTTACTTTTTTAAACAGCTTGTTAACGAAATGGGTGCCATTATCTGAGCGAATCACGTCGCAAATTCCCCAGCACGGGAATACTTCCCTCACTAAGAATTTTGCAGCGCATTTGGCATCAGGTTGTGCGCATGGCCTTGCTTCAACCCATCTGGAGAAGGGACAAACGACCACTATCATGTACCGTGCCCCATTACACCTTTCTCCCATATCTGCATAATCAATATGCAGCTCTCTGAAGGGCCCCACTGGTTTGGGCATTGTTCCTCGTAGTGTCCTTAGCGTCATTCCTGAATTGTATATTTGACATGTTGTACATTCCATAGCTAGTTTTGATACATGTTCCTGGAGGCCTGGTACAAACCAGTCCTCTTGGATCTCTGCTGCTATGTGTTGCTTAGTATTGTGGGCTGGGAAGTGTAGTTGCTGGAACGCTATTTCTAAGAGTTTGAGGGGCATTACCACCTTCGCAGTGTTATTCTGACGCCACAAAGGATCTGTTGCTCATTGACTACAGCCTCTCTTTTCCCACAGCCCTTTTTCTTCCTCACTTATCCCTTCTTGTAACTCCAGTATTTGTGGCACAGGCATGGTGTTGTATCCATCTGGGAGCTCTTCCACTACCAGTTGGTGCATTAGGTACTCACCTGTTAGCTCTTTCACTAAATAGGAGGCTTCCTTGGCTGCAGCGTCTGCTGCAGTGTTTCCCAAAGAAATGATGTCCGTATTAGACGTATGGGCCTGGCACTTCACTATGGCTACCATAGTAGGTTCTTTCAACGCCTCAATAAGTTCTTTCAGGAACTCTGCATGCTGTACTGGTGGCCCATCTGCTCTGTGAAACCCTCTCCGCCTCCACCTTGCCAACCCGCCGTGTACTGTAGTAGTCATGTACGCTGAATCTGTGTAAATAGTCACTGTGCACCCTTTCGCTGCACGTAATGCTTCCATGAGGGCTATACGCTCTGCTGCTTCGGCTGAGTAATGGGATGGCAGGCGATGCTGTACTATCACTTCGTACTCACCTTCTTCCAATCTCACAACTGCCACCCCCACATGTTTTTCCCCTATATCATTGTTTATTGACGCTGCCCCATCTATGAAGAAAACTTCTCCTTCGTTTAGGGCGTTTTCGCTTACACCGGGCCTTCACCTTCCACCCCGTTGTAAGTGGCACAGACGTGTTCCTGCATGTCTTCTAATGTGCATGTTTCTGTAATGAATCTTGCTGGATTTACTGTTTTGCATCGGACGATGTGTATGTTTGCACTGGACAATATTATTTCATAAGCAGTTGCTCTTTGTGTTGTCAGTGTGCTTTTTGATCTTTCTAATATGGCAAATAGGGAGTGTTCCACAAATAGTGTCACAGAGCATCCCATCACTATTGTGGCACTTTTTTCGATGGCGAACGCTGCAGCTGCAAGAACTTGCTCGCAAGCGAAGTGTCCTTGCATTACTGCGTCTAATGTGCCACTGTAGTAAGCAAGTGGATTGTGTCCCAGGGATGTTTTTTGTGTCAGTACTGCTGTCATGAGGATCCCCTTGCAGTGCGAGAATAGGTAAAACTCGCGTTCGTAATCTGGGTTCATGAGCACTGGTGCGCTTGAGATCAATTCCTTGAGTGAGGTAAATGCATCACCCATCTCTGCTGACCATTGAGTTTCTGTCTTCTCCCGTTGAGCCTCTTTGAGTGCCTGCAATAGCGGTCTTGTGTGTTCTGCGTAATCGAATATCCATGCTCGGCAGTAGTTACACATGCCTAGAAATGTTTGCATGTCTTTCACTGTGCTTGGCCTCCTTACTGCTGTAATGGCAGCTACTCTGTCTGGTATTATCTTTTTGCCATCTTGTGATATTAGTTGTCCCGGGTACAACACTTCTGGTTGGCAGTACTGCAATTTCCCTCTGTCGACCTTGTAGCCTTTGTGGGCCAACAATGTCAAGAGAGCAACAGAATCTTTCCTGCATTCTTCCTCATTCTGTGCGCAGATGAGCAAATCATCTACGTATTGAATGATCGTGCTCTCTGCTGTCATATTTCCTAAATCTTCATGGAGGATGCGGTTAAATATGCTGGGGCTCTCACAGTACCCCTAACCTACAATGTTCGTACCTCTTTCCCCCCAGTGTGAAGGCTGTTAGATACCTGCACTCCTCTGCCAGTGGGATGGAGAAGAAGGCATTTTTCAAATCAACTACTGTGAAATGTGAAGCGTTCTTGGGGATGCTGCACAATATTGATGCTGGATTAGGGACAAAAGGGAACTCTTTTTGAATGACGTCATTAAGGGGGCGTAGGTCTTGGATCATCCTCCATGCCCCACCTTTTGCTTTTTTAATCGGATAAATACAAGTGGTACATGGCGAATTTGAGGGCACTATTATTCCTTGGGCCAGTAATGCACTGATTGTTTCTTTTATCCCTTCTTCTGCTTCTCAGGACAGGGGGTACTGTTTTACCCTTGGCAGAATGGCTCCAGGTTTGAGTTTTATTTTAACTGGGGTGACTCCATGCAATAATCTCACATCATGGGGGCGTGTGGTCCACAAATTACTGGGCAATAATTTCATATCATCATCTAAGAAGTAAGGCGGTGCTCCCACCACTGCCATCAGCTGTACTGGCACTTACCTCTCTTGTATCATGATGTCACAGGGTATTTCTATTTCCATTATTATCTCACCTTCACTTTCGGAATCTGAAAAAAGATCTTCATCTGACAGATCCCGCAATGGAATGTCGGCATTGATGCACAATACTGTGTGCCACTCACAGCCATGTATATCCATTGCAATTACGGCTATTCTTTTGGCTGATATTTGAACTTCATGCAAATCTAGGGATATCACTGTTCCTGGCACAATCTCTGGGTGTGCTATTGGGTCGGAAGATGAATTCTGCTGGTACTCGCCATTCTAGCTTTTTCAACTCGGGTACTACCTGTGCCAATGTTTTCAGTCCTTGAATAAACACATTGGGATCTACCAGTATGCCGCGCACTTCAGGTGCTGTTGCTCGCGCATGCACCACCAGCATTACGTGCAAGGGACAGATCCCTGGGGTGGAGTAAACTATCCCTCTCCGTGATAGTCATATTAAGCTTACTGAGAAGGTCCCTTCCGGGCAAGTTAATTGGGGACTGTTCGTAATACAGTAGGGGTGCTCTCACTGTCTTACCCCCCACGGTGACATCTAAATCTTCGGTGTAAGGAACTTAGACAACAGCCCCAGAGAACCCCTGCGTCTCCAATTTACGATTAGATAGCGGAAACCGTCCTTCACGTAAACATGATTTTTCAGCTCCCGAGTCCACCATAAATATGAACTCTTAATTCCCTATTTGCGCCCCTATCAATGGTTCCTCTGCTGCATTGCAGGTCGTAGATAGAACAGGACACGCAAGTGCACCCTGTGGGCTGTCCTATGCTGTATGTCTCATGCCCCCCCCCCTTGACTGAAGACATTCCCTGATACCACCGCCATACGAAGCAGGTGCACCGTCAGCAGTCGTGGCGAAGGGGTTACCTTGTGTTTATGGCATGTGGTCGCGGCTTTGTGGATGCTGTTGTACATTGTGAGGATGTTCTCTTCGCTGCTCTACATACCCCTGCTCTGGCTGCCCATGTGCCCCTCCCATGGGTAATCCATAGGGGCTCCCCGGGTGAGGATGACCACATGGTTGGTCGTCTTGATACACATTACTTGGTCTGCTTCTGCATTCTCGTGAGAAATGTCCCCACCTCCCACAATTCCAACAGTTCCCCTGTCCCCCCCCTAGGACCTTGTCCCCCATAACCTCCATTTCCCCCGTATCCTTGACCACCCCCTCTGCGGCCCCTGTAGCCACCTCGTCCTCCGCGGGGGGCCCACTCTTGCCACTGCGGACCTCCGTATTGCTCCTGCCCATTCCACTGTGGCTGCCCGTTGCCTGCCCAATTTGCTGCCCTCCTCCCTTGTATCGCTACCAGTCCTTCCTCCTCTTCCCCCTCCCTGTCATGGGGGAGTGCTGCCACAGCTGCAGCAACCTTCACCAGCTTCGTTTGTACTAACTTGGCCTCATCCGCCAACCTTTTTTGGGCAATTTCTTTCTCCCTTTCTTTTATTCTTTTGCAGTGGTGCACTATTATGCTTTGTATTTCCGGCCACCCTTTCGCTTCAATCCCTGCTATTTTGTCGAGTGCTTTTTGTACCTCTTTTGGGAGTCCTCTCTTTATTATAAAGTAAAATAGGGATTTTGACTGATACCAGGGCGTGCCCGTTTCAGCTCTCCACATCTCCTGCACTCGATAAATGTAATCCATAGCATCCTCCCCATCATTCCTTGTGCACTGCATTACTGACTGTAAATCTGGTGTGTCTGGAAATGTTTCTCTTAATGCATCCCATACCCTTGCGCGCACTGTGTTAAAAGATGCTCCATCATGGCGATCACAATCCAACGTCACTCCCGGGAAGCCTTCCATCTGCCTGTTCACCCACTGCCGATACTAGCAGACTTTTGACATCTCCTACTGCTAATGGCACTCCTGCAGTATGTTTTTCAAATGCATATATCCACTTACTTACCCCTCCTGATAGCGGGGGTAATGATTTTAGCAAATTGGCTTTGTCCATCTGGGCCCAGGGTATGCAATTTGGTCTCCCACCTCCCCTATGTATCAATGGGAGTTGTAGTTTGCCTTTTGTCATTGTCACTCACCTTCAATCCTTTCCTTCCTAACGGTGCCATTTTGCCCACTCTATTCCTTAACCTTCCTGTCCATTCCTCTTCCATTGTCTTTCCCAGAGATGTTCCCTCTCCTCTACCTGATCCTCCTCCCATCGCCACACTCACCTCCCACTTTCCTGTTCATCATCCTCAATATCGCACCACAGTTCTTCCATGCCGCCGGTAGCCATTCCCTCTTCACATGTGTTTTCATCCATCTCCTGTGGCCCCAGTTCTATTATTCGAGCTGGCTCTTCCTGAATCATGAACAGTATTTCCCCTTTCTTCCATCCCTCTTCAGTTGACCTGTCGAGTGCCTGTGCTCTAGGTCTTTGCTCATTTCTAGCAACACTTGTTCCATTCTGGGGGTGTGTGTGTGTGTGTGTGTGTGTGTGTGTGTGTGTGTGTGTGTGTGTGTGTGTGTGTGTGTGTGTGTGTGTGTGTGTGTGTGTGTGTGTGTGTGTGTGTGTGTGTGTGTGTGTGTGTGTGTGTGTGTGTGTGTGTGTGTGTGTGTGTGTGTGTGTGTGTGTGTGTGTGTGTGTGTGTGTGTGTGTGTGTGTGTGTGTGTGTGTGTGTGTGTGTGTGTGTGTGTGTGTGTGTGTGTGTGTGTGTGTGTGTGTGTGTGTGTGTGTGTGTGTGTGTGTGTGTGTGTGTGTGTGTGTGTGTCTGTGTGTGTGTGTGTGTCTGTGTGTGTGTGTGTGTGTGTGTGCGCAATGTCATCAATTCAACATCATTTCTTTACAACTCATTGAAACATTGTTAATTTAGCATGTGCAACATGGGACAGACGTTTAGCATACAACACAGAACATTTACTCCTCCCCTTTTTCCTTGCCCTGTACTTCTCTCCCTGATAAGGTCCCCTTTCCCTAGATCATCATTTGTCCCCAGAACTTTTAAAGCTTGTCATCTTTTGCTCAACACTGAGGTCCCACTACTGGAGTAGAAGAAGAAAGAAAGTAGCAGTTTCTAACGTATACACTGTGTCTCCCTATTTTCAGACACCTTTATTTTATTCTCCACTTTTCACTTATTCCCAGTACTAGTTGAGATAGCACTATACTGCGCCGCCTTCTACCCCCTTGCAGAGCTGGGTTCCCGTCTTTTATCTTTTCTTATTTCACCTTTTTTGTCCTAATGGCCATATGCAGAGAAAGTAAAGTAAATACAGACAGCATTAATAGTTGAAAATACCCCTTGAATGACCTTGTGTACTCTGACTCCCTTCCCCTTCACCCTTTATAATCACTTGCACTTAATACTCACGTGCCCGTCTTGAATTGAGATTCTCCGGACTGGGTCCGTCCAGGCGGCGCTGCCACACACTCAATGGCCGCCCCCCCGGCTCCGGCGAGCAGTACTACAAGGGCTTTTTTGGAACGGGACCCCGTACCCTTTGTCCTATTCCGTGCGCACGTCTAAGCGTACCAGTTGCCGTAGGCAGGCAGCTCTCTTGAGCCACCCGGAATTTCTTGTGCCAGAGGGGACGATGAAAAAAAAATGTAATCACGTCGGGGTCACCACTGTAAGCAAGCGTCCCTAAAAGGCAATACCCTCCCCACAATGAGAGGCAGTAAAGGACACACCCTGAGCGGGAATGAGGCCAAGACCAAGTGCGGGTAAATGTAAAAGGTTCTTTATCTAGTCAAATAGGGCATGCAAAGGACTCTGCAAGCTCTGAGAGCGCTCTGACAATCGCAAAGACAGTCTTATTTATTACAAAACTTCGTCATGAGACCTACACACTATAGGGGGCACATAGTCTTGGGGACTGGGTGGCGTCGACTAAGTATAGGCGCAGTATTGATGAGCAGCTCCATGATTGGTGGACATCAGCGTGGTGCCAACATGGGGTGGATGGGTCAGCTGGGCTCATCGGGGTGGGGCTGCCAGGCACGGTCAGCGTCGTTGATGGATGATTGCCCTAACATTCTGCCCTTCTGGCCACACACACAAACACTCATCCGTTTAGACGATTCCAGTTGTCCTGTAAATCCTGCAATATGTTACTCTAAGGAATAATAGGATACAGGAGAAACGCATGTAATGTGGAGCCCTACCAATACATCAGGACACTGTTACGTCTGACCTGTTGAACGGGAGTCATAAACTTGGGTGTCTGGTCTGAGGGCATGAGGTGAGCTGCCCTGTCATTCTGGTCTCGTTAGATGTAGTGAAGAATTACTTTATGATATGTTAGTACAGGATTGAATATCTGCTTTCCAAGACCCATTAACTTGGGGTGAACCGGAGTACCACTGAATCAGCGAGGGTGTACCTCTGGCCCCTTGAGGCAGTGGGGCTTAAGACCTGGTTGTAAATAATTCATTTGGCCGACCATGGCGGTTTTGGACATGGGGCAGGTAAATACTTGAAGCGGGTCCAACAGAATGAGGCGAGGTGAGGCTGCGCTGCTCGCGCACCAGCTAGTCCTGGCGGACCTTGGCGGGAGGAGGGGGAGATGGCCTTGTGTGTGTGTGTGTGAGCAATTCTCTGTGCTTGGGCTGCACACTATGCGGAATGAGGAGACTTAATAAAATTAGTAATATTAGAGTGATCACACATTTCTACTGTCTATACATGTGTGTACTATTTCATATGTACCTACGAAAGTTTGGCAGTGTTTCATACATCAGTGAACATTGGACGACTACATTTTAGCAATCTCACACGGTAGTAGTTCGATAACACATGAGATAGCATTAGGTTTGGTGGTGTACTTGGGAGCATAGAAGCAATACATTCAGAGGCGATAATAAATTTTCATGCTTGCTCATACATTTAAACGTGTCCCCCTGTGCGAAACACACATGCTCGCGGTAATGCTTTTTCTGCCTTCCTTTGTACTTAGCAGCATTCGTTAGTTAGCACTAGGTGGTCTGTATTCATTTCTTTCATTGAGTCTTCTAGGCATATGGTATCTTGCATGAGCTAAGGTCACGCTTACTTTACCAATACTTATGAACTTTTATCCCTTCCCAAACATGTATGTTTATAATTAATATAGCACCCCTATGAATCGCTAGGCTCTGGGGTATGGATGAACATCGACAGGGGTTCATACAAGGAGGGTGTTGACAGCATATATTTCACATGTTAGGGGTTAGATGCAGGGTCGAGGCCTGTTCTATTAGGATGGTTTTCTGTTATTTTCCAGACTTGAACCGCGAGTCAGGTCACTTCGGGGACAGTGATGTACTGCGAAAGGTAAATGATACAGTGTTTGTTCTGATACTTGTTCGTGTCTGGTTGCTCGTGAGAACGGGCCTTCAGCGGATCTGCCATGGAGTGGAGCCGCCGGGGAAGGGCATGGCTCCCTGTGAGTGGGGGCCAAGCTGCAGCATTCGCAGCCAGGCTGTCTCGTTGGGGTTCAGGTCGCCATTATCTAAAATGGAGTCCTGATGCTTCCAAAATGGTGTCCATGGTCTGTTACAGTACAACACGATTAGTCCTGTGTGTCGATCAGCAGTCATCCCGCCACCTGGGCCCTGGTGACAGGGGGGCCCCTGACGAGTCACGAACCTCACATAGGTGGGGCATGTCGGGGAGGGGGGGTCTCTTGGACCTATCCTCCCATACAGTGTTAAGGATTTGCACCATTCAAACTGACTGGGGCTGTGCAATCGTGACGAACTCTGGCCAAAACATGTGCCCACCAGCAGACACATTTTGGCATGGATGTGGACTGGGATCAGACAGGCCCAGCCCCCACATCTGGCCACAAACCCATACTGCTGTTTTGCCTGGATAAGGGCTTACCATATAAATACACAAAATGACCAAAGTACAGGCGAAAAAATCCTGTGGCATTGCCACTGTATAGTATATGGTACTCTAAATGGCATTAAACAGTAAAATGCAAAAGTCCACACCAGAACTAAAAGAAACATGGTAAGAAAATATTCTCTGCCACCAGCCCGTCTTGGACACATCATGCAAGTAACCAGAAAGTTACGAAAAACAAAATCATAGGGATACAAAGTATCCCTACAGCACCTCATTGTACAGTGAAGAGTGCAGTGTAAAATAAACCAAGAATTTCACAATGGAGAACAGAATTCTAGTGTACGGATAGCATAGGGACTGCATAGTGCCCAGAAAACAGATATGAGTAGCGGGTTCCAAAGATGTATATCGAGGGAAAGTAACACAATAAAATAATTTCCGGAATGCACACACCCTATTTAAAAGCAAGGCTTGCAAACAAACACACTTACACTAATATCTAAAACAACTAGAAACCCACATTGCAATGCACGTGAAAAGTGTGAGGCACCAGAAATACATATGGCCACAACATTACACCCTTTTACAGAAAAACAGCAAGACAAACAAGGGATGTGGAAAAGCGAACTGGCACCCACACACAACCATGGACTGAATCCAAAATGACCACTAGGATTTTTAAACACTTCCTTTCACATCCTGGAAGTACAAAGCATCATGACCAATGAGCTTGCTACCACTAAGCCCATGCTTTTCTAGCCAATCGGGGAGTTACTATCTGGCCTACACCCTATATAAAAAGTCAGTTTCCAAAGGTTCAGGAAAAAGAGAAGCGGGATTAAAGGGGAGTGCGAGAGAAACTGCAGCTATTTGAGGAAGGCAAGGAAAGATTTAATTCCCTGACAGAGCTGAGGGGCATATGCTGCTTGAGAGGCCCACGGGAGCTTATGGGGCCCATAAGAGCTAAAAAAGTAGGTTGGACCAGAGATAACCAAGAAACCTGAGGAAGATGCAGAGGCGGAGGAACTCGAGAGACTTGGGACTCCCGAGAGATAACAATGGAAGTAATTGGGCCAGGAGAGCGACTCAGACACAGTGAAATCATGTTTGGTGCTACATTCCCGATACTGTGCCAGAGCAAGCAGGATGCTAGATCTCTGGGTGCAGGGTGGGTTGGACACTGCATCGCTCAAAAGTGATCTGATCACTATGTATTTGCATTTATGTTTTAGTATTCGTTTGGAAAGCTGGGTAGACACCACACAGGCCGTACATTGGGCAATAGTACAGACAGTGGAGGCAGTCCATTTGCAGCGTGCATTTACACAGTTAAAATCATAGTAATTAGTGAAGGGATGCAGAGTAGAGTAGGAGGCAATACGCTGGAACATAAAAGGGGTGTTATAAGTCATGGGGAAATACAGCACTATGGAGTATCTTTTCGGCGTGAACTGGGCACCATATTCCTTAAGAGCTAAAAAAAAATCATCCTGAAAGCATTATAGATAATGAGCTGGGCACGATATCCCCGAGGCTGTACGTTGTGATCCAAGAAGCAGGCTGGGTGCTATGTCCCTGAGAATGTACTTAGAGCGGGGTGCCAGATGGAGACAAGTATGGATCCCTATTAGAATGGAGGAGACACCTGGTGCACTTTGATTTAATACATTCCGACAGCTTTTGTACAGTTTATTCACAGAATAGAATATTCATTTCTTTGAAGATAACCCCCTAGCACTCAGACATTTATCTTAATCCCCATCCTGACAACAAAAAAGAGTATTTGAAGCATAGTTCTTACTCATGTGGACTGATGGATCTGCCAAAAAATACTAAGGGCCTCATCATAAGTTGGGCTGGAGCCCTTAAATGCGGTGGTAACGGTATAACCGCCGCATTTAAGGGCTGGCCCTATCACGAGTTGGCCGCTAAATGGGCTTGTTTTACCTCCAGCTTTTTTCTGGAGATGAAAATCTCATTTAGCGCCCTGTTTTTTGCTTTATTACTGCCGGCTGTATTAGCCCGCAGTATTAGCGCCAACAATGCCCCATTGGATCCAATGGAGCCAATGGGGAATGGGGATTTACCGTTAACACCCAACCTGTGATCTGGCAATACCACCGGACTGGTGGGTGCTAAGGCTATTACAGTCGGGAGGTATTACAGCCGGGATACAGCCCAACTCGTGATGAGGCCCAAAGTGTAAAAATCAAACGTGTTTGTGTGTTTTGTGAATGACCGCGTAAGAACGCAAGAGAGTATTTGAATGAGGGGTGTACATACGTGTGTTTGTGTGTGTATGTGAAGTGTGTGTATGTGAAGTGTGTGCATGTGTGTGCGTGTAGCAGGAGAAGAGTGCCTGCCAGTGGTCTCACTAAACTCACTCCCTTGGGACATTGTATGGTTTAAGGACACAGGGGAGAGGAGTCAGTGACAACACCGGCAGCAGGATAATGGGGCTCATTACAAGTTGGGCGGTGCGGGTAAAATGCAGCGGTATTACTGTATAACGCCGCAGTAGCGCACTATCCAACTATAACTTTGGCGAAAAGTAAAATCTGTCAGCTTTCCGCCAAATTTCACCAGAATTACCTGGGGAGGATTACTGGAGCTGTCATTTTGGCAAAAATGCAGCATTGGACTAAAACATTTTTTTTTTTTTTTAAATGGGGGTTTAAACAGCGACCACCACTTGTTTTAATCCAGCGGGTGGCAGTAACAGTAATACAGTTTGGTGGCATCTAGGCAGATTTACCACCCAGATACCACCAAACTCGTAATGAGCCCCATGGGTTTTACAGATGCATGTGTAGCCCACAGCTCTTTTGGGGGATCTGCTACATTCTGCTTTTAAATGTCACTTCATGTTTTTCTTTTTGCAACTGTGGGCTGGTGCACACATGGTTAGTTCTTCTGACTTGCTGGACCTGGGCTGTGATATCAGTGGGGTTACATTGGTCAGCTTGCCTTGACTTGGATGAGGGGAATCCACCACAGAGGGAACTATGATACTAGGAAATTTTGTAACAGGATACGATCTACAGTAAATGACAGGGTGTGCAACTAATGATAGGACAGAAACAGATGCTATTTGACAGCTGGGGCTGAGAGAAATACTTTGAGGAGAGTTGGGGGAGGGAGGAGGGCTGAAGACATCAGATGGGCTCTGGCGAGGACAAAAATAACATTTCCCAGGACTAAGGAGAGTTTTGCAACACAGACATTCCTAGTCTTGCATCTTCCCGGCCAGTGAGCGGAGATGAAGTCTTGTGGAAGTATGCAGTGACGCCCAAGTTGCTGCTTGACAAAACTCCACCAAACGCAGACCTCTTCAAAGATGTGGCTGCTCGAAATCTGATGGAATATGCCACAAGACCATCCGACAACTCCATATGGCCTAATTCGTAGCAGGTTTTAAAACATAGGACAATTCGCCTGGAGATAGTCTGTTTTGTGATAGCTCTTACTTTTGTGAGCGATCCTCCCTTTAAGAAGCCAACAAACAACTGGTCATCTATCCTGAATTCATTGGCTTTGGTAACAGAATTTAGGGATTCTCTAAAGGTCCAGCCTCTTAAATCTTTCCTCGCTCTTAAGGAGAGGAGGCGGCTGCAGGAAAACCAAAAGGTGGATATTCTGCTATAAGTGAAATTTGGAAACTACCATTGGTTAAAAAAAAAATAATAATAAAGAAAAGGGGCATGCCTTGCACTTGTATGCAGTGAAGCCCAAGTTGCTACTTGGCAAATCACCACCAAAGGCATACCTCTTCAAAGAGCTGATGTGGCTGCCATATCTCTGGTGGAATGTCCCTTGAGAGCCTGTGGCACCTCCATATTGGCTGATTTATAGCATGTTGAAATACCAGTTAAGGTCAACGATAATCATTCCAAACTGCGCCGGTGGGGCACAACAATGGGTCCACACCTCTTTCACAACACAAACCAGAGTGCTCCTGCCACGAACAAGCATAGATATAATTGGTGGATGGATGCCTCACAGAGAGCATGACACCAAATGCTTCCTCAGAGATAACAATTTCTGTATTGCAACCTCTCAATAGGCGACATGAAAGATGAGCATCCTGGAATTGAAGTGAAGCACTCTGCCACAAGCTTGCCTAAGCAGATCCACCCCCATCTCAGGGTTCCTCCAAGGAGGGCGAAGCAGTATATCCATCACAAGTGGGTATCAAGTCGTCAATATCCAGTCTAGAGCTGTTAGGATCGATGTTCCACTCTGCTCCAACTTCCTCAGCACCACATGAATCAGCAGAAAAGGGGGGTGTTGAGATGGATTTTCAGAATCCAATCTGGCGTGGATTCTAAGCGGCCAACCTATTATGTTCAACCAGAAACATACCGATGTCTAGCTAAAGAGTTAAGGTAGAGAAGCAAAGCATGAAGGTTTAGACTAGGGGGGGGTTGCGAGAGTGGTCTAGGACTTCAATAAAACACACACAGAGAATGCCAAGGTTCCATTTAGAGAGGGCATGTACAAAAATATAGAATTATTCATTAGGCCTTCAGAATATACTCTAAGCAATTAAACTTTCAGCTAAGTATCATTACACAACTACTATAATATAGCGAAATATGATCACTATTGGGGGTTCTGTTAATAGAACACCAACACTTTACCTTTACAAGCAGTTATGCAATAGTTAACCAAGTCAAGTGCAACAGTTTAAAAACGGTGTGGTAAAGTCAGTGAGAAAATAGGGCAAACAGTGATTTAGAACCAGTATAGACAGGTGAGTAAATTGGGTAGAACATCCAATGATAAAGCTAAGACAAGGTCTATAGTTCTTAATACTTCCAACCCTGCTAAAAACTGTGGCCAAGTGCCCAAAAGTGACAAGTACTTTGAGGAAGGGTTTACTTAGTGTTTCGCAAAAAAAGAATTTCCAAAGGCAGCGGTTGTGAGTAAATGTTCCAGAAAAAGGAATGAAAAGTTAAATAAAGTTCATACAAGATTCTCTCCCAATCCCAGCATTCTCGAAGTCCAGGGGGGATCCTTGAATAGACCACCACTGATCTTAGTCAGGCCCGAGATAGATAGGGCATGCGAGGTGTCAGAAATGAGAGTCGGACACAGAGTATTCATATTCTCAAGTAAAACCATTTATTGAAACATAAATGAGTTGGGAAACTGCATAACTGACCTAAGAGTAATTTCCCTACCGAAAAATCAAAACCAAGAATCAGTCTATGTCAGGAAGTCTGTAACTGAAAAGCCGTCGTTGTGTGCAAAACATCCTATCCTGATCCTCACACTAAAATAAAACAACAAAGGGTGCCAGTAAATGTCTTTTTCTGGATGTTAGCCAAAAAGTGTTCAAAACCAAATCGTAATAATGACTCCAACAAAAAGACGCTTGGGTCCAGGGGGAGGTGCCCTGCCCCTGGTTTCATGAATAGGATGGCAAAGGTTTCACTTTAATTAATAGCTCCTTTGTTTCTTAACTGGACTCACAAAGTTCTTGTTTAAATCACAGATTTTGCAACAGTCTTTCTGTAAGATTTTCTTTAGCTCTGTGGATTGCCAAGAATCTTCATTCAATCTCGATTACCTGGTATACTCTCCTGCTAGGATTTCTTTATAGCTCCTTTCAGATCATATCTCCTGGTATACTCTCCTGCCAAAATTCCTGACATAACTTCAACTGCCTAGTGTACCTGCCTGCCAGGACGTCTCTTAATTGATTCACAGTTCCTTGGTTATACAAAAATGACCTTTACCATGAGGTACTTGCCATATTTGCATATGGTAGCAATTGCTCAAACCTCTCCCCCACACTGGCAGCTCATGCACCTCTATTGGATTGGGGTTTGTCTTGGTACTGTGTCTTGTCTGCATACAAACATTATTTTTATTGGGTGTTGTGATACCACTGTTTCTACACCGAATTCAAATATTCTTCGTATGCTCTTTCCATCGTTAACAATCTCATATTTATCAAATGCGTGCTGGCGTGCTTGTTGGAACGCCCCAGGGTCCCCAGCTGCTTTGGGTAGACTCACCTGTCTCTTCCTGCATCTCTGACTCTGAGCCTTTGTGGAACAGCTGCTTTGTTCGCTTTCCGCCCTGGCGTCAGCAGAGGTCTCTCCAGCCTTCTGTGCGGCTCCGTTGTCACATGCTGGCTTCCTCTCTCGTTCTGATGGATGAACGCTGCTTCCACGAGCGACCCGACACCCAGGAGCTTCTGTGCAGCTCCTTGCATCTCCACAGGTTTGTCTGCGGGGTCCCTCCTCCTGTTCCGGTAACCTTTGTGCGTCTTGCGATGGCGAGCCTCCGCCTGGAGTGTATCGTCCTCTCCTGCACCACTCGACTTCTGAGTGCATTCACCATCTTTAAATGTCCCACGCAATGTAGCCTTTTAAAAACAACTAGTGTGCACTTGTTACTTTGCACAAACTCTCCTCGCCCTCCTCGTCTCAGTACCCGAGTGATTATGGGAGTTGGAGTTCATGAATGTCATCGGGCTTCTACTTCCTAAATGGTTTTTATCAGGAGGTTTGCATATGGTACATTAGAAACAGAAGGTGGTAAGTGTGAGTTATGGGTGTTTAGGCCAATGGTGGAGACCTGACAATAGGCCATTATGAACTCAGGTATCAAAGGGTCTTGCTCATGGGAAAAGGTTGGGATACTGCATCTTGACCAATGGAGACAAAACCTCTGCCTGGTAGTTGTCTCCTCCCATGTGATCCTCCCTCATGAAACCGCCCCCAGGGTCAGGATCAGGTAGCGGCTGCTGTCCCCTGGCCACATGGGAGGAGGCTACCGCCGGGGAATCAGCGATGACTCCATTGGATTCATCACAGTTAGGACGTCCCGCCCATACAAAAACTATGAGGGAGTGGGTAGAAATAGCTGGGCAAACTCACCTCCTCGTTTACTTTGCTTTCTTCAGCAACCAGTTCAGATGTTCCTGAATCCGCTTGGCTCATTTACTTCTGTGATGTGTCAGTTCGAGGAAGGTCCAGGCGCTGCGAGTGCAGTGGTCACTTTCGGTTTCAGGATTGGGTCCTGCTAGTCAGCTATTGCAGGCTTCAGTGATACGGTTCTGAACAGTGGATAGCTGGACAACCATGGCATGACAGGATGATGATCTCCAGGGAACAGGAGACCTTAGGGGACCTCCAGGACATGCTGAAGATGGGTTGCAGCGGGAGTCACCACGGTCAGGCAGCGACAGAGGATCCTCTTAGTGCAAACAAAGAACAGGCCCTGCATGACTTCTCTTCAGTCACAAAGGCTGACACTGCAGGAGCAGGCATCCTGTTACAAAAGCTGGGGATCCACAAAGTTCCAAGGATGCACTCTCAATGGCGACATCTGTAGGAAGTAAGCCCAGGAGAGAGCTGGGCAGTGCACCAGATGGTGCAGGGACACTTCGGAAAGGCTCAGGGACACAGATCCTCAAGCAGGGGTCAGAACAGGTTGTTCCCACAAGTCCAGGAGTTGAAGCACGGACAAAGGCCTTCTGGAGATCAGAAGAGAGGAGAAGGGCTACATCAGGACTTGGCTGGGGACAATGCTGGCCAGCTACAATGGTTGTTGTTGGGTATATTCAGTGGGATGCACTTCTTCGTAGTGTCTTGGCTCCAACAATGATCTGTCGAATGGCTGTAGGAGACTTCCTTTCAACAAGGACTACAGTTGCCACCATGTCCCCCAATGTTAATATTCTGCCTCATTAAAACTGGTACAGGCGGTCCAAAGATGGACAGCCTCTGGGCAACACATATATCCAGCAACATACATTCTGGTTCGGATTTGGACTGGTCCAGAGAACCAGCCACCACATCTGCCCACAAATACAGACTACCAATTTGGGCAGTAAGGCAAGAGCTTTACGCAGGAAAGGGTTTTCCATATATGGCAATTCCAAACTCAAGAAGGCAGGATGAAAGCAAAAAATGGCCAAAGGACAGGGGAAAATCTTGTGGCATGGCCATTTTAGAGTAGTGTACTCTAAATGGCATAATGCCGTAAAATGCATTAATGCACGATTAAAAAGTTGAACCCCCAGTAGAAAAATATCTGCTGCCAGTTGTCTGTTCAGGTTGTGTCTTTTGAGGCAGTAATGGTCTGAGGGGTTCAGAAGAAAGTGGGGACGGGAGTTCCTTCACGGAACGGGGGTATTTGTCCCCAAAAGGGGAGTGTCTCACTGTGAGGTCCCACTGAACGCCACCCTTAGGGGGAAATGTTGTGTAGTGGGCTCACCTTCCTAGCCTCACAGGGAAGGATTCACCTCTGGAGAGAAGTGACGTGATTCTGTGAATAGCCCACAGGCCTTATGTTTCTGTTTAGACACAGACATTGAAATGTGTGGCACAATGCTGCTGTAAAGTTTGGGTGACGTAACATCTATTTCATATAGTTTTTGATGTGTTCCCCAACATAACTGACTGCCCATTGTATTTTCTTCAATGTGTGCTATATAATGCAGCATTTTAACACCATAGTTAAAGAAATCGTCTGCAACAGGTGGCCTCCAAACTCCGACTGTGCTTGCTGGCTTGGGACAATTCAGGGAAAATATGTATGCCCCTCCTCTGGTATGCAGTGTAAGAATATAGTCACTCACTGTAATCACACTTCAAATTGGGTTAGGAAATGTATTTTTCCAGATAAATTATACATAAGAGCTAGATGAATATTATGAAAGAGATATGCACCTACCTGCTTTAGATCAGTCTTGAATTGCTTTAGCTCATACCCTCTGGAGATCCTGGGAGAAAACATTATGGCTCCATGCATGTGGCTGACTAAACCTGTGATAGTACGACGACCAACACCACTGCGACCAGCTAACAGCAACGATCCTCCTGGAAAACTGAGGACTCTGTCTATCCTGGACATATAATCAAGCACTTCATGGAACAGTAAAATATCAAGCTCTTTGTTGTCTCTGCCATACTGAATAATACCCTGGAAAGAATTACACAGATAGTTAGTATTGGGTTGAATCGAAATAATTCGGTTAGCTTTCAAAGTCTTTCAGACAAATTAATGTTCACAATATGACATTCTATTCAACTGCTCAATAAAGATCCCCATAATGAGAATTAAAACCAAACAGCTACATTTTGGTAATGGCACATTATCCATGATTTTAGAATGGGACTAACAGAGCAGGAACCTCTGCATGGGCTCCAAAAAAGACTGACTACCTTCTGTAGAATCAGAACATAACAACCATTTCATAGAGACCACTAGGGCCTTCTGCAAGGTTTTACAAGGTCAGGTAAAGGTTTTCTGCGCTGAGTTGAGAGCAGCTGGTCATATTGTATCAGAGTCAAACATGTTTTGCAATTTCCATAAACGACTCTTAGTTTCCGTATTTCACACAACAACTAGTAAAAGGTTACTCACCGTAATGACAATGGTACTCGTAGTACAAAGTCCTCTTTCCTTCATACTCTTAGTACATCACACACAAATCACATGTTTTTTGCAGCCAGCTGCAAAGCAGCATTCTGATGGAACTTTCCAGCAAGCTTCATTTCAGGCATGCACTATTAAAGCCCGAGCTCGGCACCTCGCCCGTGAACTCTACCCAATCATCAGTCCCTTTGTCAAGTCACACTTGGTCACTTTTGGCAGAGAAAGTGTGAGGGCATATGGAGGAATGGCGACAGTGGAGTACGAGTACCACTGTCCCTATTGTGAGTAACATTTTCGTAGTCTTGCGTGCTGTCCTTTTACCACCATAAACTTTCAAGGGAAAGGGTGACTTGTAGGATACTGTGCAAAGCAATTTTTTTTAAAACATCCTGTCCAATGGCTGAATCGTTTCTTGCAGTGAAGTTGAGCAAGTAGTTGTTCCAAAAATTAAGAGAGGCTTGGTCCAGATGGCCACACTGCATGTGTCCAAAAAGGGGACATGCCTTTGGAAGGCAAATAAGGCTGACTTTCCCCTCAATAGATTTGCAAGGAGTCATTGGGGGGATCACTGCCTTTCAACCTTGGGGTCGTGGTGCAGGATTGACCCTCCTTCTCTGGAAAGTAGGTCTGGGAGAAGAGGTAGTGTGACAGCTGGAGCCACTGAGAGACCGAAAAGGTCTGAATAGCAGATATGCCTGGACTACGCTGGTGAGATAAGGATCATCCTGGAGCGGAATTGCCTACGTGTATTGATCACACGTAGCTGCAGGGGGATTGGCGGGAACGCGTACAGGAACAGGCCCTTCCATGGGAAAAAGAAGGCGTCTCCTAGACTCCTGGCCGGAGGATACCTGGTGGCAAACTTCTGCCATTTGGAGTTGGCTGCAAAAAGGTCGATTTGAGCGTGGCCCCACTTGTCGAAGAGAAAAGACACTTGGGCCTGCTGGAGTTACCACTCGTGGCAGCCCAGGAGTTCCCTGCCGAGTGTGTGTGCGATCGTTTAGTGAATGCCTGCCAGGTGAAACAGTGTGATAAACATCTTCTGAGCAATGGCCCAGCGCCACAGGGTCTGCGCTTCTAGAGAGAGCAAAGCCCCCCTTCCTCTGCTGGAGCTGAAATTTGAAGGACTTGAGGGCCCAGAAGACTGCCCACAGGTCTAGGACATCAATATGCAACACCTTCTCCTCTGGAAGCCAGCGGCCTCTGGCGTACCGTTGGCCCGCGTGGCTGCCCCAACCTTCCAGAGAGGTGTCGGTAGTGACTGTCACCTGATGAGCAGGGGTCTGAAAGAGCACCTTGCAAGAGATGAGGACGAATGGACCACCATGTAGGGCCTGATGGAAGGTTTACCAGGGAATGACCGAATTTAAAAAAAAGTAGAAAATACTGAATTTGTTTTTTTTTTCTAATAATGCAGAGAGAGAGCCCCCCCTTAACTAATAACCTTGCCCCACCCCACACCTATATTTTAATAAAAAAAGGACCAAACATTTCGAAAAAAATGGGTTAAAAAATTCAGTCATTTCTTCCTTGTTTTTTTTGTATTCGATCATTAATACGGATACCTGATGGAAGGCTGGATTGAGGTTGATTTTGTCATTCCATGAGCCTGTGATTTGTTTCCATCTGGCATCTAGAAACTCCTGAAGGGCCCTCATCTGCAGTCTGCAAAAGGTCCCCAAATTGATGCATGAGGATATCATTCCCAGCAGAGACTTGATAGATCTGACTGTTGCAACCTGCGCTGCCGATATCTGTTGCACCTTTCCTAGGATGGCCTTTAGCCTGTCTTCTGATGGAGTCGCTAGACACAACAGCGTGTCGAGGCGAGACCCTAGGAATAGCGCGTTCTGAGACGGCACTACACAGGATTCTTGATAGTTTATCGAGAATCCTAGAGAAATTAGAGTCTGGAGCCTCCGCGGTGTGCTGGACTGCTATTGGGAGAGATCGGGATCGAAGCAGCCAATCGTCCAGGTAGGAATAGACGTAGATTCCATTGCGACGAAGGTGCGCTGCCACCAGAGCCTAGCACTTGCTGAACACCCTTCGGGACGATTTCAGGGCAAAAGGCAGGGCTTTGAACTGGTAATGTCTGCCCTGAATGACAAACCACAGGAACTTCTGAGGTTTCCAATGAATGGGAATGTGGAAGTAAGCATCCTCCAAGTCGAGGGTTGTCGGGAAATCTACTCTGTCAAGTTGGTCAAGCACATGCTGCCAAGTGACCATCCTGAACTTTTGGGACTTGAGGAATTTTTTAAGGCGTCTTAAGTCTAGAATCGGTCCCCACCCTTCTAACTTCTTCTGAACAAGATACAAGAAAGCATCTGGAGTACAGTCCGGAGCCCTGGAGGCACAGAGGGACTGGGAACGTCCCCTGTATGCCTTATGGGTGGTGGAATGGGATGGGCGATGATAGGGTGAGGTGAACCCTGTCGAAGAGCGCGAGACCTCCCTTTTAGAGAAGCAAACGGACTGCCTCCTCTGTTGGAGTGCCCAACGAATGTGCATTTTCGTTTTGGTTTTTATAGACTGTAGGGTGTTGTTGACTGTCTTTTCACAAAGATTTTCACCATCGAATGGCACGTCCACCATCTTTGTCTGCACATTCGGGTGAAAGTTGGTGGACTTAAGCCAACCTTGGCAGTGAAGGGCCACCCTATATCCCAGCTGACAGAACCCTGAATCTGTAATGTCCAGGGTGACAGTGATTGCATGGCTGGAGGCTACTTCCACTTCGTGGAACTAAGCTAGGGCTACCATGTTCTTGTCGTCCAGGAGGCAGTCAATGATGGGTCCCAACTTATACCAAAGCTGTCAATCGTACCTGGAGAGGATGGCTAATACGCTGGCGGCCTTGACTGTAGACTGTGTAGTTGTAATAATGTGCTTCCCAGTTGCATCCAGCTATTTACCCTCCTTGTTGAAGGAACCATAGACAAGGAAGATGGGTTAGAGGACCTTTTCCTTGCAGCAGCAGAGACTACAGAGTCCAACATTGGTTGGCATCTGAGGCACTTTGGGGCTGTGTATGGGACCAGGTACTTTTTCTCTAAACTGTCCTTTTTTGTAGGGGCCGTGGTAGGGGTCTTCATGACCAATAGGTCATCCTCCCAAACGTCATCTATAAGGGCCACTGAAGCAATAGTCTTCCTGGAAGACTCTCACCACGGAAAAAGGAAGCTTTCCGTTTTCTCCTCCTCAGGAATGAGTTTGAACAGCTTTGAGGGCTGTGAGATCATTGTATGAAACAAACCGATCTCATCTTGGGGAGAATCCCTGGCGGGCATGTCAACGTCAGGAGGCTCCCCATCCACGGGAATGTAGACGGCAAAGTCATCAGTGCCTTGTGTATCCTGGGTTGTGCCAGTATCTGTATCAGTTGTCTGTCAGGGCTGCCTCTTTACCCACAGGAGGAGGTGCAACAGGTAATTGCAGAGGGTCAGCAGGGGCTGGGTGAGGCGGCGTCAGCCAGGCCCCGGAAGGCCTTGGAGGACTCCCTGGTAGGTATTGCCGTCGCTGGAAGACACTGCTGGATCTCTGACACCAATGTGTGAAGAGTTGTTAAAATGTCTATAGACATCTCTAGGCCCTGCAGGAGCCCGCAAATTGTCATGAGGCCACGGGCTAGTAGGCTGAGATGGTAGGCGAGATGGTTGAACCCCTTGCTGAGGCACTGGCAGAATAGGATCAGGTTCTTCCTGACCGCCGTCTTGGTCAGAGTAGAATCCCTCTGGTAGGTCCTCTTCAGAAGGACTGGGGATGACACTCTGGGGGCCTCAACAGAGACAGCATCAAGAGTGGTGCAGCTTGGGTGGGTCTTGGGAGGAATGTGAGAGCTGGAGGCATCTCTGCCTCCTTTCCTATGGGCACTAGTTGGAGAAAATCCTGAAAATAGTCTTGACTGTTCTCCACGTTTACCTTGATTGGGTTTTGGCTAACCTCTCAGATTTCCCTTTTTCACTATAACTAGGGTAGGCTCTGTAAAGAGAAGTTCCCAGTCTCTCAGTCAATCAAAAGTGATGAAATAAACAATGTTCATAGGTATAGGATTCCAAGGCTAGGGTTGTGTTCCTTTCCTCTGGACTTCTACTTTCATTCCTTTTGGGCTTCTGAGCCCCATATCCTTTGAGGTAAATGTCACTCAGTAATTCATAGGGATATACTTCTTAGATTCACAGTTCCCATATCCCACTAATTTGGCACACTTCCCTACCAACCATAGGATTATGTCCTTTTCACTTTCAGGGTTCTCAACCCACTTGTTCTCAACCTCTTATGTGGGTGAGGGTCCCAGACTTGCAAGGATCTGACCGGCTTGGTTTACTCTCCTGCCAAGCCGTTCTCCTCCCTCTGTCCTCATTCTTCTTGACCTTTCCTCTGCCTTTGCCACGGTAAACCACAACATCCTGATCGCACGTCTCTGTGACACCCTGGGAATCACAGGTCAGGCTCTCTGGTGTGGCTAACCTCCTTCCTTTCCGACGACCCATTCCTGGTGGAACTTGGGTCCTTTCTCTCTATTATCACCCTTTCAACCTGTGGTGTTCCACCGGGGTTCTAACCTATCCCCCTGGTTCTTCAATGTCTACAAGGCTGCCCAGGCACGTGTGATTGCCACTTTCACCTCCAGTGTTATGCTGATGACATGCAACTCTCTTTCAGGCTACCCTCAGCCACCTCCTCTACCTCGCTCATATCGGACGGTCTGTCCGCAATTCAGTCATGGTGTGTTGCAAATGACCTCTGCCTCAACTTATACTTGGCCTCGAGCCCAGTGACCGCATCTCTCCAGCGCAGAAATCCCTCCACTGGCTCTGTGTGGCTGCAGCGAACAAGTTCAAGACCCTCTGCATTGTCCACATGGCTTTCTGGGGCCTGGGACCTACCTATCTGCAATGAGGCCTACCTAAATACTGTACTTCCCGAGCCCTCCGCTCAACTACCCCCAACCTTCTGCGAGTGAGCCGGTTCTCCAAGCAGAGATTTGGAGGGAGATCTTTATCCTCAGCAGGGGCCTCCTTCGGTAATAGCCTGCCTGCCGCCCTCCGTCTTGAGCCTGATCTCCTTAAGTTCTGGAAACTCCATTCCTCTTCTCCTCTTCCTTCTCTCTCCCTCTACCCTGCTAACCTCTCTCTCCGCTCTATCCACCTCTCCCTCCTTTTCCACACAGCTTGCTGACTGGCCGCTGGGTGTACCTCAGTCTCACAGGTCCCTGGCACCCTTGCCAGTCCTCTCGCACTTGCCTCCGGTCCTGCACCTGCCTCATCGCTACTGCACTTGGTCAATGACCCATGAGAGTGGCATCTCTCAGCACTTAGCCCAGTTTCTGATTGACTGGGCGCACTTGGACTCCCCCGCCCGCAACTTGTTCTACCCCCTCTCCTCTCCTGTACCGTCTGTGCACTTGCACGATCTGAACGTACCATGCCTTGAAGATCTTCTTATCTATCTTCCCTGTCTCCCCTCCGTGCATGGTTGCGCCTCAATGCACTTGGAAATACTGCAGAATCGTCGTCAGACCTATTTGCTGTTATCTACACTGTTAATTTTATTATATGCACTTACTCTGCCTGTGCAGACTTGTATCGTTCAGAAATTCAAGGGCTCTGAATGACCGCTGTTTTTTCCCCTTGTTCCCTCCCTCCTTGAGCCCTTTGAAACACTTGCCTCGTGTATAGGCGCTTTCCAAAAAAACATAACCATACCATAGACTGTCTCCCTTTCTGTTACAGGGTCCCAGAACCTCGTATTCCTCGTTACTTCAGGTATGTGCCTTTCACATGGGTTCGGGTCCCTGACTCACAATATAGGATTGTATCTGCTTGGTATACTCTCCTGCCAAGCATACAACTTTCCCTTGTTTGTTCCTTTTTCACTCAGGGTCCCAGACCCTCTTATTCATGACTTCTCATATGGGTGCGAGTCCCAGACTTGCGATGTCCCTTCAGGGACCCAGACCCTCTTGCTCCAGGCTCCTTCTTCATCCTCTTGCTTCCCCAGACCAATGCCTCTCGGGCTACCCACGTACCTGTGATCTTCTGTGTTGTAGGTACCGGCATTTCCAGAGCAGCTGTGTTGTTCGTCGAGGCTCCAGTAGAGTTTGGGTAAGCAGCGGGCTCTGCAGCAGTTCTGCAGACATCTGACTCTGCCTGGCTGCGTGACCTTCCTTGCAGCTGCTTTTTTCGCTGGGGCCTGGGGTGATCAGAGGGTTGTCATGGAAGCAGAGCAAGGGGTCTTTCCAGCTCAGACCAGGTTTGCGTTCTCCCCTTTCTCTGTTCACGGCTTCCCGTCGGCTCCGGTCTGATTGCCCGATGCACGGCTCATGCAGTTCCTTCTCGGAGTATCGATCTCCCTTCGCATCCCAAATGATCTCATTTTGAACCCATACACTGGTGTGTTGCTTTTGTTTGGGCCAATGACATCTCGTGATAAGCTAGACCGCTCACGTTGATTCTTCAAAGTGATCCTCGGACTCTCAGTCATCTTATCAGTACCTCTTTTCAAACTAGATGTAAAATACTTGATTGGTATTTCAGTCTTGTCAAGTATGTTATTTGGACTAATTTGACAAAAGAACACATTCACTCTGGCTAGAGGGGCAAAAGATCGACTTAATGGAGAAGGGGTAGGTGGCACTGAAGCAGAGGCATAAAGCGTCACCTGGGAATAGTCATCCCCAATCCCATAGGGGGCTTCCTTCCCCATGTGTACCTCCCTCAGTGCACCACCCCAGGGGGATTATTGTACTGTGGACACACCACCCAGGTCCCATGGCAAAGGTCTCCGCCTAGGGGAGAAGGGATGACATCCTCAGATTTGTCACACCTCCTAAAATCAGTCTACCAGCCCAGATTCTAAAAATCCATCTAAACATTTTACCATAAGGAGGAGTCTGGGGTTGTATTCTCTTGGCTTGAAGGGGTTGAGTGCACCCCTAGTCCAGGCCTGCATGTGTCTGCACTGCACTAGGGTGATATTGATGACGACCAAGCATAGAGGATCTCAAAGAAGGTCGTTGTGTCTGGACCAGTTAGAAAATTTTGAAACCTGTTCCTCAGGGACTCCTTCACTTTCACAGGAAGAGTCCTCCAACCTACACCCAAGGCATGCATGGGGTGTTGCAACAAAGCCTTGTGACTAAGGCCCACTGGAGGGTTATTGGCATGAGCAGGGGTCCAGAAGGGCAAGTTCAGGAAAGGTGCCCAAAGAGGAACAATCCACTGCACGCGTGGTACAAAGGAGTGCACAAACCTGACAAGAGCCGGTTCTGCAGCCTTCCTGGCCAGAGTGGCTGTTGCCAACCCAGTGGAGGGGGCGATGGACGCAGCCTCCTCCAGATCTGTGGCCCGCTCCACAGTGGCAGATACATGTCTCTAAAACAGTTCCAAAATTCACAGCACATACACATGCAGACCCATGCTTGTTGTGCGGAGACTGCTTGAGGCAGGGAATGCAGCAGCACCGGTACTGGGCAGCAGGGTATCTCAGGGTCTGTGTGCGACCAATAGTAAATTCCTAGTGAAATTGTGCGCTTGCATCCCTGTGTCTGTACAGTAGCATGAGGGAGCAGCTCAAGCTAGGAACTCAGCAGCCCCATCACTCCTGTACAAGCACAGGGTAGATGTATGCTTTGTGTGTTTCTTTTGTATGTTTTCTGTGGTGCTGGGCTGGTGCCTCTCCATGACCGGAGGTGTGGAGCCATAATGGAACAGGGCATTACACGCCCTTTGCAGACTTTCTCTCCTACGCCATTGTTCCTTGGGACAGGGACGAAGTATGCGTAAAGTGCTTGTGTGGTGAGGAGAAAACTGTATTTATGTGCAAAAGATCTGTCTCGGAACAGTACAGTTAGAGTAGAGCCCATAATCTAAAGACCCTATATGGGGCAAACCTTTGGGTTGGGGATTATAAAATACCAGCATACACAGCTGTCCTGGAGTGCAGTCAGCCAGGTGTATCAATGAAGGATCTGAATGGCTGTTGGGTGGCAACCCTTCATGTAGGGAGGTTTCCTTAAAGAAGCACACAGACTGTAGTCCTTAACTTCCAGTTCTTCCTCAACAAAAATGAATGGACTGCAAGAAGCACACATGACTTGCCTCTCTAAGGTTCTTTCTGATAGATGTTCCCTTTCATTGACTTCCAATCTATGATATTGTACCTGAAGCGTCAGCTGCCTTCAGAAAGTTCTTTGCCACAAGGGGGCACAGTAGGTCCCTGCGTCGGCTCTATTACAGACCCCACGCTGAACGTGACTAAATGGTTTTGGTGGCTAGTGACATCCAAGAAGTCAGTTCACAAATTCCACTCCTTATATCTCATCAACCAAGCATGAAGGTTCAGACTGCTGAGACTCAGATGGAGGACCCACAACCTGAAGAGCAGGTGTACTCTCGCCAGGAGGCGCCTGCAATGGGAGATGGACATGTCAAAAAAGCTCGGGGGACCATGTCCTACGGCACCATTACAGAGTGAAGAAAATCAAAATGGACTTCAACAGCCGCAGCCCCATAGGAACTAGCAGAATGACAGGGGTCAGCATGAACGCATAGAGGAGATCAAAGTTTTGCTCCACTGTCAATGCTTCCCTGGAGATCCCTGCCGCAGAAGCTTTCTGGGGCAGAACATCTCACACTTCCTGTTCACATTGGAAGTCTAGAGTTCCACTTGGGGATTACTGCAAAAAGATGAGATTTTTTGGAAGGTCACTTAACAGATGTGAGCGAACTATTTGTTTAGCTTATGATAGGATATTGAAAGGGTGCAGAAGGAGGACACTGACACACAGGTGGCATGATGGTTGCTATAGACTCTTATTACTCAAGAAAATAAAGAGAAAACCTAACTTTTCCTAACTCTAAGAGGGGTTTCCCTGCCTCAACTAAAACACTAAGGATTCGGTCAGTGTAAATCAATAGTCCACTGTCCTGTGTCAAAAACCCTGCTTCTACCCCTTACAATTAAAATTAAACTAGAGGTAAAGTAAACCTTCTTGGCCCAGAAGAATGACTTCCTTCTTCTGGACGGGGGATTAAAGTTAGTTTCCAGGTGTTGGCTTCTTCTTAGGGGAATGGCTCTCTTCTCTGGGTCAAAATTGTCCTTCAACACAAAAGGCAAAGTTCAAGCACTTCTCCTTGGCAGACACACTGACTATCATCTCAGAGTCTGTATCAGAACGTTTTTACAACTTTGGTTACCAGGAGAATGACTCCCTTCTCCTGATATCTTGATTATACAGTTCAACACAACCAGGGAGAATGACCGTCTTCCCCCGGTCTCTCTCTCATTTTGGTAAAGCAGTCCAGCAATTTCAGTCATTCAGTTTGAAGGTCCCAGATCCAGGCTTCCCCGTCTCCAGACTTTGGCACACTCTGTTCACTCTCCTGCCAAGCACTGCCACGAGGAAGATGGTTTTTAACTCTCTTCTCTTGTTGGTGTGGGTCCCAGACACGTATTTCTCTATTGCTTTGTTTTGGCAGTCCTGGTTCACTTTCCTGCCAGGTGCTGCCACAAAGAAGATGACTTGTATGGTTCTTCTTTCGTGGGTGCAGGTCCCAGTGCAGAGTTTCTCTACTGCCATGATTTGGCAGACCTGATTCACCGCCCTGCCAGTTACTGCCACAAAGAAGATGTCTTGTAGGGATCCTTTGTGGGTGCGGGTCCCAGACCCAACCTCTTTTCTTTCTGTTTTCGGCACTTTTAAAGTTTTCTTCTCCCCAGGGTCTTCCTCCTTACCTCTGCTCTTTGGATTATGAGTCTTGCATGAGTCTGCTGTGCTCCCACCCAACCGTCCCGGCAACCCCTGTACCTCTAGGGTTGTTGACGGTGTGCTCTGGTCATTCCCAGGCTCCTCTGCTTTCTGCCTTGGGTTTCTCGTGGCTTCCTGTGTTCTTCATTGGGCTGTGACGGCTCCGCATTGTGTGGGTCCTCACAGAATGCGCGTCTTCACTCGACTGTGCAGCCCCACTGTGTCGTGTGCCTGGACTTCTGCTTCTCCCTCTTTCTGGTTGGTTTGACCATTGCGGACCGGCTAGGTAAGCTTTCGCTTGCACGCCAGCGTCTCTGGTGAGCAGCCTCATCTGTTCTTGGCGCCAGATGACTCCTGTGCTCGCAGTTCCTCCAGGAAGAGTTTTATAGCCTGTTTGACCAAATGTTAAGTCCTTCTTTGGCTTTAATCACCAATGGACATAGAGAACTAGAATGTTCATTCAAGTTCTTACCATTACTCTTCCTTGCTCAGCACCTCCTCCTCGTCTCAGTACTTGTTATTAAGTTTACAGACATGCATCGTAGTATGGGATATGGAGTTGGGCTTTATGGAATAGTAAGGTGTGAAGAGTGTGGTTGGAGGGTTGGCATACCGCATTATCCCGAGATGTTCTCCCTTGTCCTCAGAGGGGATGTCTACTCCCATGAGATCCACCCACAGAGTACCACCCCCAGGGGGACTATCGGGTAGTAGTCTCACCTCCCAGGCCTCATGGGAAGGGGCTCCCCATTGGGGGAGAAGTGACGACATCTCAGGATTTGTCACAATATGTTTGATTAGATGGCTGATGTTATTATTCAGTTATATCTGAGGTTAGGTTATATTTGAATCTTTATAACTGCTAGCCAATAGGTAAATGACAACGAAGAAGCGCATTGTGATATTGGTTTTTGGGTTAATATTCACTGTTGTGATGCAAAACTTTGGTTTTGGCAACCTGCCATAATTGCTCTCTGCAGCACAGGATGCCAGTCAGTTCTTACACAAGAAGCCTCATATTCGATATGATAGATAGCGTGGAAGCTCTTTTTCTTTTCCATGAACTGCCAGAAGCTGTTAGGAAAAGGCAAGATCACCCTACTACAGTGAGAACTTTTTAGAATCGGTACCTTACAGAAAACTGCACCAAAGGGGCCTGTGGAAACCATCAGCTGCTTGACCTGCAATAGCATGGCCCTAAAGAGTGTAACACCCTGCAGTGAAGCAGAAAGTTGCTGCTGACTTTGGTCTCAGATCTCCTTCCCTCCAGACAGCAATGTTTGAGCCTCGAAAATTAAATGAAAGAGGATTGCCTCTTTCAGGAGCCTAATGCTACTGGCTCAACCACGCACCATTTTGAGGAAACTAGGCGGAGCAAGCTTCACTGCCTGGGCTCCGAAAAGTTGGAACATGATCCTGCTCCACCTTAAACAATGTGCAACACTGCAGCAGTTTAGAAAGTGTTTTAAGATGTTTCTCTTTGATGCCTAAAGCCATTCTTTTTTTTTTTAACCAACTTTATTTATTCAACCACAGTCCTGTTCAGATACTGTATTGGCCAAAGATTTAAATAATTTTAACACATGTCATTTGTTAAGGCCACATATTAACCTTCGGTTTTACAATTATTGGGTGAAGCTTTGAGCATTAACTTAAACTGCAACCGTTCAACAACCCTTCCACTGCCCCCATCTCCCCTCCCGGTTCCCCAGTGGCATGGACCAGTCCTTCTGCTATCTGATGAGATTGTTGTGTTCCGATTAGTTGACTTCAGCATTGGATCAAGGCTCCTGTACCTAGTTTGTCAGCTCTCAGTTTTGAATAGCTCTCAATAAGTTTGGCATAAAAAATATGCTTTTCTGTCTCCGACATAGTCGAAGAAGGGGTCCCAGGTTGCCCGGAATTTCAAGTACTTGCTGTCCTTCTGGACCCCTACCTTCTCCATGGCCATTCACCCACCAACATGCTGTTATTGGGCCTTCTGGACTTTTCCATGCTTGTGCCAGGGTCATCTTTGCTCCCATTAACAGGTGGGTGATTAAGTGTTGCATTGTTGCCAGTTGCCGCATAAATGTCTTTGACCGTTGTACCCAGGAGTATAACTTTAGGTGCTGCTGGCAGTTTTTTCCCTGTGATTTCCTTTATGTGGCCCAGGACTTCCTTCCAGTACAGGGCTGCCTTATGGCAGGACCACCACATGTGGTATAGATCTCCTTTGCCTGTGCAGTTTCTCCAGCACGTAGGTGGGTAGTTTGGGTTCATTTCGTGCAACCTATGGGGGTCAGGTACCACCGCCTAAAGCCATTCTTAAGCCTATGATAAACCCAGTCACTCTAAAGGACTTTGTCAGTCGCCATTCTAAATGACGTCCGCCCCCTACTTGGAGCTGATTTGTTTTTGTTTGTTTGTTCTTGTGAGCGCCCTGAGACCTTCGGGTGAGTGTTGCGCTATATAAAAATCTAATTAGTTAGTAAGATTGCATCAGCTGTGGAACATCAGATATTGACAGGTGCATTTTGAGACACTATTGAAAAGACTTTAGCTACATCACTTCAAGGAGTACAGAGCAGCCCATAGAAGCGAGACAAGTCAGGGGAGGCTTGGTGTATTTTGAGAGCAGGCATAGGACCACATAAGGATATGGCCTAATAAAAACCATGATGATGCAGGTTTCCGAAGGAGTGCTTTCTCCCCTTCCTTTCTTGACTTTCTCTCAGGTAAATGTCAAGTTTATGGAGTTACCAGAGGAAATTGGATGGATTAAAAAAAAAGAAGGCATCTCGCCTATTGCTCACCCCATTCCTAAATTTGATAGTGTGTTGTGATTATTGAAAATGATTATCAAACTTTGGTAAAAGAAAAAGAGGCTAATTGACCAGTGTGAAGGGCATCAAACTCAGTGCAAAATTCCTAGACTCCCCATCAGTTGAAATGTGTACTTTATTTCTAAAACACCAATCGTGGAGTATTGGAAAAGCTTTATAGGTAGACCTATATAAAATATGGGTATTGAAACTACTAGTGACAGATTGTGAGAGAAAGGGCGAAAACAAGGAGAGCAATGGAAATAGAAAGTTAGGTAGGCAAATAGATCATATGGTAGCTACTTATAACATACAGATTAATTTAGTTGTCAACAATCTTTACCAAATGTCTAATCAGGAAACACAACATACACACCTTTTTAATAACATCTTTCAGGTCAGTAGGACTCAGTTTTCCAAGAGGCCTCCCATGTGGAGGTAAGGACTGTCCAGGAGCTAGTAGTGCACCAGTCTCATGAAGAGCTCCCCATGTTACATAAAATGAATCTAGGAAAACAGTATTATAGTAATGTTAGTAAACAGAGTGCATGTAAGTAACAAAGCTTTTTGTAAAATAGGATTCCTTCAAAAATATTGTCAATATTGCACATAACGATGAAAAACACTTCAAGGATCAGTAGGGCAGTGTCTTCCAGACAGGCAGAAGTGCAGTGCACACTTTGCAGAGTTTAGGCCAGGCAGAATGATAACTTGAAATTAACCACAACTACTCTTGCTTACTAATTTGTATACATTTTAACAGGCATAAAGGGAACCCTCTACACATTGCCTGCGGAACATAAAGAAATCCCAATATCCTGCAAATCACCATTCTTTCTGGCTTCCTTATAGTGTAACAGACACCAAGAGAATATTACCCATTGTGATAACAGGAGGACCAACTTAAGGCACCAGTATGGCATAGTACAGACGGTAAGGAAGCGATAGTATTTATTGTAAATTTTTCTTAAGCGAGAACAAAACACAACGTGTATCAAAGCACTGCACATAGTATCAAAACATTCAGATAAAAATATATATAAAATACAATCAATAAATAATGTAATCAGTTTTCAGAAAATCCGTAAAAATACACAAAATACTCCAAAGCCTACAGATCCAACTCCCCAGATCAGTACAAACACATTCCACCCCCAATGAACATTACGCTTCCATGAAATTGCCGTTAAAGAAATACTAGACTCAAATAAAAAGATGCATCCAATGATAAGGATCTGGACTGAAGCCAACTTGTTAACAAAGTTAACAAATCACATAACCGGAGCACGTTTTGAAAACTTTTCGGAATTTAAATAATCTGGCGCCAAATATATTACCATTGGGAGGGAATTCTAGTGTTTCACTGCAGCTCCTTAAAAGAACCGGTTCAAGGCTGATGAGCATTTGAACCTAGGAACTTCAAGATGAAGCACATTCTACTCCAAAATACTCAGGAGCCAAAAGAAATATGCAATTGATTTCAAAGTTATTCAAAGTAATTTTGAAAGAATTCTCAAGAGGGAGCCAATGTAATCTTAATAAAATTGGTGTGACATGATTGAACGTACCGGAACTCCCTACTAACCAAGTGGTGTCATTGAAGACAGCCTTCAATTGCGCCCAGGAGGAATTTGGGAAAGCACATTAGCAGAGTTCCCAAAGTCGATACATGACAATACTAGAGATTGCACTAATAGATGAAAATGAGAATCTGAAACGAGTGGTTTCATAGCTTTTAAGGGGAAATGGTGAAAATTAGCTGATTTGACTAGAGAATTAATATGCAGCACCAGAATGTGAGTCTAAAATAAAACCTAAAGATTTTGCTGTGTCAGCAACATTTTTAAATGTTCCAAAAACATTTAATCATAACTTGATTCAGCCCTAAGGCCATCAATGTGCACATAAACATCATGTCAATACTCGGATCAAAACAGAAAATAATAACAAAAACCAGGGGGCCCCCAGTCTCTAACCAATATCAGCACAAAACCCAACCCCAGCAGGATCAATCCATTACTGTACCAGTGCGTGAGGTACACAGTATTTAACTACAGGGTGGGGGGCGGGGGGTGTTGCCACAACCATTACAGGGCCCCACAGATCTTGTCCCTAGGGGTACACAATTAGATCCTGAAAGCATCGGAAGCTGGTGCATGTTGCCTGGTGGGGGCTTAAGTCCTGTAGGGATGATGAGATGGGGAGGGAGGAAGCACTAATTGTGATCGAACTGCTAGACACTGGCCGCTGTAGCTGGCCAATTTCCAGTATATCTGTGGCCATTTTTGAGTCCCCTAGTTCTATACGGAAGAAATCATAGGGGCATCTCTCTACATAGGAAAGTCTTCTGTTGCTGAAGATCTCCACTCTGATCAAAGTATAGCATCCATATACTGACCTCATCCACGGAGTACATTTATTAGTGAAGGAGTCCCTAGATTCGACTCCACCTCTAGGACATTTAGGGACCCTGTGCATAATTGCTACACCTTTTCTTTGGGCCCCTCTTCAAAGATCTAATACACTATGAGGTGGGAAATCTGGAGCAACTCTCTGCCCATTTTCACCCCCCCACACACAATTTCCCACCCCACATACAACGTTGTCCCCCTTGAATGGCCTCCCCATCAACTCCCTGCTGAGGTGAATGTTCACTTTCTGCCTGGGCATGGTTAACTATGGGACTGGTGGCAGCGTCGACTTGGTCCCGAGACCTCTTTGCGGGCACCACCTTGGGGGCGCCATGAGATCCTTGTTGGAGCGTTAGGTCCCTTCCGAAGTAAGGATGCTGTTAAATTCCTACACAGGGGTTGCAAGGCCCCTAATGTTGACTTCACTGGTTTCATAATGGACCCCTGGGGTACCTCTTCCTGAGCCTCTGTCATGTTGCAAGATTTGTAGTAGCAGCTTCTTTAAGCTCACCAGCTCAGTCAAACCCAGTGAGCATTTGCACTCCTGAGCTGCTTCCTTAGTGATGGTGGCCCAAACCGGGTTTATAAGGGGTTCTAATGTAGGTGAACAGGAGGAGTTGGGCCTCCTGTTGCTGCGTTTTCCCAATTGGTGATTCACTTACGCCTGTTGTTTGAAGAGCAAAGTCTTTCACGATTAGTGAGGGATTCATCATTGTTTGCAGGAGCCCTTCTTCTTGTGGATCTGGGACGGAGGAACCAAGGGTTGTGTCCACAGATATAATGGCTGCTATTGACTCTTGGGTATCAGTTACAGTGGCAGCTAGATCTGTGCGACTATTGGTTACGATGACAGCCAAGTCTGTGGGGGCAGAATGGTGGAAACGCTCCTGAGAGGGCGGGGGGGGTACCATTGGGGCAACAGATGGCACTTCTGGAGCCACCTGTCCATGCTAGTGGGAGGAATAAAAAAGCTGGGAGGTATTTTAGTAGATAATGGTGTATGCACTGTTATAGGGTTACAGGTCCTCATATAAGCATCATCAGCAGCCAACCCCTCCTCCCCCCGACCCCCTCTGTGACTACATACTGCTATAGTACAAACTGGCTACTGCATTTTGGACTTCCGGCCAGGCTCCCCCTCCGGATCACCCTCAGCAATATGGGTTGTACTAGTGTCGTCAGCGTGGCTTTTTCCCCCAGAGTGGTCAAGGCATTTCCAAGGAAATGATTTATTTCTTTAATCAGCCTCCCTCTTATCATTACAGGGCTGTGGCTGTGGCCCACAAACGTGCTGGCTCCTGGCTTTGCCACAGGCAGCGTCTTCCGTTTCACTGCTAAGATTGTAGGCTTCCCAAGTGCTACAGACGGTCTTTGTGAGGGTGAGGGGGAGGTAAAGGGACCATGACCTCCTTGGCCACTGCAATCGTCGTAGTATCCAGAGCAGTGACAATGTAAGTTCCAATACAGACAGAAGAAAGGGTAAGAATTCCAAAAGGAGTAGAGCCAAGCAGCACCCAGCAGACAGGGGTGGGTGATCAAATAGAGTTAGATGGGCCCCACCTCCCTGTCGCACTCCTCACCTTCCATGCTCCTTGATTCTTCACTTCAATGAGTTTCCCTTGCGACAAGCAAGTCGGTGACACCCCCTTCAGAAATTGAACACCCCCTGCGGGAACTAAACACCCCCTGCGCCCTTGCATCCCTGCAGGCTTCGGCCCGGGTGGGCCTGGGAGAGGTTTTTACAAGGACGTGGGCGTGACCTGTCGCTCCACAGCTTGTGGTGACAGCAGCCTCCACGAAATGCTTCTGCTGCCCCTGTGGGAGCTAAACACCCCTGCGCCCTTGCACCCCGCAAGCTTCGGCCCTGGGAGCAATTTTTACGAGGAAGGGGGGCGTGGCCTGGCGCTCCGGCACTTGCGGTAATGGCAGCCTCCAGGAAACCCTTCCGCTGCACCTGCGGGAGCAAAACACCCCAGCGCCCTAGCACCCCCGCGTGGGTACATTTCTCAGCATATTGGTAAAGCATTGCCAAATGGTAAAATAACAGAAACTCAGTTTTAGAGTTGAACTTTGAGAGGTTAGAAGCCATCCAAGCCTTGATATCAGATAAACAATCACTAAGGCTCTGTACATCCGTCTCGGATAGAGATTCTCACATACAATTGGGTATCGTCTGAATATTGGTGTATGCACACCTTATGTTTGGAAAACTTTTCCCCCAAACGTTCCAAATATAAGGTAAAGAGAATATCGCACCTTGGGGGACCCTAAATAGCACTGGCAGAGGGTAAGAGCCTATTTGTCCTGTAGTTGGCAACTGTTGTCAGTCCGTTACAAATGACCGTAACCACATTAATATTGTCCCTCAAACGGGCCATTCGACGCGTAAGGGAAGGCCTCAGAATATCAAGGTCGATAGAATCAAATACCACTGATGAGTCTAAGAGGACCAGTAAGCAGGCTCCTCCAACATCTAAAATCCTATACACGTCATCCACCACTTGTGGTGTTGCTGTTTTAGTGCCAAAAAATCGGATTGGAAAATGGCTAATAACGCCTGAGATTGTATCCACTCATTTAACTGTACTGCAACCACGTTTTCCAGGAATCTGCTCAGGAATGGGCAAGAAGTAACTGCCAGGAAATCCAGGTCTAGCCTTCGTTTTTACAGAAGAGGGCAGACATGGCCCACCTTTAAAGATGTGAGGAACGGTCCTTTTCCTACAGAACGATGGATACGCAGCAAAAAGAGCATTGCAAAACAGGGAAATAATTCTTTAATTTTGGAAGCGGGGCAAGCATTGTCACCATAAAAGGTTGATTTAGTGTTAGACATTAAAGGGGGAGAGCATGTTTTTAAAAAAAGCTCAAGACCTGGTTGTTCCATTAATGCCCTTTCCGGCCCTACTTTCGCATGGGGGAGGGGGGTTCTGGAATGTTTTGTGTATTGTCTGTCTTGTCTGCACCCGCACACCTATGGGTTTATGGATACGCATTATTAATAAAATAAAGTGAAACGGATCCCAAACCTTTGAAGTTTTACACATTATGCATGAATTTTCTGCAGCTTACCCCAGCATTTCATGGTGGACCTTTTCGATTTTGTGTGAAAAGAATTGGACACAATCTTTACAATTCAATGTAGTTGTAGTTTAGTCACAATAGGAAAGGGTTTGACATCACTTAAGAGAGAAAATAATGTTTTGGGTTAATTTTCAGTGGAATCTATTGTTTATGCGTAATACTCTTTTTTGAAATTACAATACTCCTAACATACTGTCTTCTTGCTAATCTCCGAGATCCTAAATTCTCAGCTAATGGATGTGTTTGCCATTTTCGTTCTAGGTATCTTACACCTTGTCTTTGATTATTTAAATCCTCAATAAACCAAGGAGCAAAAGATTTATTACGACTTTTTTTGCGTGAAATGGAGCAATATTGTCCAATGCACATTTCATCATGAGATAAAATTTAGTACAAGCTTTATGCACCGTAATAGTGGTGTTATGAATCCTCACAGACTTTGGGGGATTAGATATCAAAGATGGCTCATCAATTAAAGATACATTCTGTCTAGGGACAGAGTGTCTCTTCTCTTGGCCTTTATAAACAAGGCGTTCAAGGTTAAGCCAATTACAAGTAACGATGATGTGACCGGTCAACTGCCTTCACCTTGAACACTAACTCGAGCTGATTTTAGACCAATTACACAGTCTAAGGTATTACCATTGTTATGAGTGGCAACGGAACACTTTTGTTGCACATTCAGAGAGTCAAAGAAGAGATATAACGTATTAAAATGAGAACAAAATGAGTTTCCCCAAAGAATATTAACATCACCTATAAACAATCATTGGTAATGCCAACAGTTTGGGCTTTTGTGTAGGCATGGGAAAGGCACTTGGCCAGGCCCTTCCGTGGTGGTATTAGCAGTCATTGATGGTAGCAGGTGAAAAATAGTGCGATTACATCGACATCGAATAGCAACGACACACATGGTGCTTATAAATAGAGTGGCTGAAGGCAGACCTGGTTAAAACATTTTTGTACACCATTAGTGAGTTTACAGCTCCAATTGAGTCATTAACTCTGAGAAGACTGCTTTGAAAAAACACTGGCAGGCACTTGAGGCTTGATTAAAGCAAGCTCAAAGAGGTCCCATGAGGAGGTGTTTTGGTAGGAGAGTGGCAGGAACTGGGTGGGAATGGCCAAAGGGATTAGCATGGCCATTGACAGTCACTGTGTGGGCAAATAACCAACACACACCTATAAATTGTCCCCCAGCTGTGAGTGTCTGATATCTGAGAACCGTTTGCAACCCCTGCAATCTTAATTTCAATCCGTGAGCACGTAACAATACATTTTATTGAATCACTACATTTTATTATCAGAGCATTTTTCGCTCAGAGCATTTTCCTTGTGTGTGTCAGCTTTGAAGTTTGGCATGCAATTTAAGGATACAATATAGAGAATTAATCAATACTTTACGTTGTAACAGGAGTCTGGAAATTGTGGCTAACTGGATGCTTTGGACTACCACTAGCATGATCCCTCACCATTCATTATTCTGTATGGAACTGATGGGAACTGCAGTCCAAACTATTTGGAGAGCTATAGCTTGTTTTATTATTGTTGTTTTTATTGTTCGTGGTTAAAAAAAAACTTTTACAATATGCACACACATATAAAAGCAAAATATAGATGCATCGGATTTCATAACATTTCAATAATCACTCTTCATCATTTAGCCATTGAATTTTAGTAAGTATCTTACTCCGAAACGCCATTCTCCGAGTGGTTAATGCAGTGCAATAAAGTATCAAATGTTTCATAGCCTTCTCCTCTGTAAACATTTTGCCTTTTGGATTAAGTGTGTACTGCATTTTACTTTTGCAGGCTAAGCATTAACATAGAAACCCAAATACACAACACGCCTTACACATTCAATCCTCGCGCCTGCCAAAGTGCAGGGGACTTTAGTTTTTAGTTTGTTTCCTTCCCCTCGACAACCTCAAGATGTTAGTCTTACCGGATTAATCAACAGATGATTGTCGGAAGCATAACTCTCAAAAGTCCTCAACAATCGCTGTAAACCAACCCTGGTGTTGTCGAAAAGAGGAAATCATCGGCCTAGTCCAACCATGACACCTTCCCCTGCCTACTCTCAGGGAAACGAGGACTGCAGGAGCTAAACTTTCAAGGATATCTGATACATACAGATTAAATAAGCATGGGGCTAGTCCTGAGCTAGTTGCAATCATTCACGCCAGGTCCCCAGCGCGATTCAACCGGACTCTAATACCAGTCTCATCATGAAACTTCATAATTAATTTCAACAAACCTCTCGGCAACACACAAGAGTTCACCTTCCATCACAGTCTGTTGCAATCGACCCGATGGAAGGCCGACGAGAGGTACATTTATTTATTTATTTATTTATTCGTATTTGTTGAGCGCGCAGCAGCCCGGGGGCATCGTGGCGCTTGTTAAAGAGAGCGATCAAAACTTAGTTACACATGAAAAAACATAAACAGCATGATTATTGTACAATTGCATAGGACAGTTTGTAAAACATGTAGTGGTGAGCGTTTTAGTTAAACAGAGTAGTTTTAAGGATTTTTCTAAAGGCAGGGAGAGAAGTTTCTGCTCTTAGGGCAGTGGGGAGCGCATTCCAGAGCTTTGGGGCTAAATATGGAAGCCTATCCCTCCTGCTTTGGCCGTTTTGATTTACGGTACAGTGATTTGGTTGGTGTAGCATATTCTGGTAGGCCTAGTAGAGATGGATCCATGGAGTGTGTCTGAAAAATAGGGGGGAGCTGGGCGGTGGATGCATTTATGCGTGGTCGTGAGAATCTTGAATGTGATGAGTTCTTTGACTGGGAGCCAGTGACCGGACTGTCTTGCTTGTGAGATGTGGTCTATTTTTGGAATGCTTAAGGCTGCTCTTAGTGAATTATTTTGAGTGATTTGAAGTCTGTTTACATTTTTTAAGGAAGTGCCAGCTAAGAGCGCGTAGCAGTAGTCAAGCTTTGCACCTATGGTAGCTCTGGCTATTGAGAGACAATTTTTCTTAGTTAAGAAAGGTTTAATGGCGTTGATGAATTTAGTACTTAAGGCAGAGACAATAGCGCTGACTTGCTTGTTCATGGACAGTGTAGCATCAATGTGGACCGCTAGAGTTTTGACTGATGATAGGACTGGGATGATGAAGTTGTCAATGTTGAAGTTGGAGAAAAGACAGTCTAGCTTGGCTAGAGTGGACCTTTGGCCAAGAATAAGAATCTCAGTCTTGTCCCCGTTGAGGCATAGGCCATTATAGAGGCCATCCAAGCTTGGATGGTGGTGTAGATTTGCCTTAGTGCTGTCGCGTCTTGGTGATAGGAGCCTGTTAAGGGAAGGAGCACCTGGGTATCGTCAGTATAATTTAGAGAAGAAAAGAGGATCCAAAAATCAGAACCCTCCAGTCCCCTGCACACTGTTACTGTTCCGTCATAAGACGGTTCACCACATTTCTGTAATAAGGATAGTAATGATTTTTAACAATTGAAGATGTAAACAACATACTAGACATTCATTTGGTAAAAAACCCAGTTATATAATATGTAGAGCAAATTCTTATTCATTTGCTTTTTAGATGCAGATACGAAGTCCAAATAGATTGTGTGGAGGAGTATCATCAAATCATCAATGTAGTTCAAATAGAAAGGCTGACGCGTTTCGAGATGACCATCTCTTCTTCTTGAGCCAAAATTTAACTTAATTAAAATGCCTGACGATACTTCTTCTAGGGATGTTGAAATACAATAAATAGACTGGAAAACTCTCCTGTCTTGAGGCGGGAAACCTAGCTTGGGGAATTGTCCGTTTTCAGTCGTATATGTGATCCCAAGTGCATCAAGTTTATCAAAAAGAGGCTTTGTGAAGAGATTGTACATCGTAGGAGCAGTACAGGATCCCTGTGGGACACCACAGTGTATGATGGTGGGGGCTGAGCTGTGTTTGAGAAGACTTTCATAGCTCTTCCGTCTAGGAATGAGGTGATCCAGGAAGCAGCTTGGTCGGAGAAATGTGCTGAGAGTGTGAGGTGTGCGGTGAGGGTTTTATGGTCAACAAGAGCAAACACTGCTGAAAGGTCTAGCAGGAGAAGGAGGGCGGGCTTCCCATTGTCCAAGATAAGTATAATTTGATTTTTTAGATCCAGCATGGCTGTTTCGGTTCTGTGCCCTTTGCGGAATCCTGACAGTCTGTTTCATAGGATGGAGTTAGCTTCTAGGTAAAGTTGGATCTGGCTGTGAGCTGCCTGGTCTAATATTTTGAGCAGGAATGGGTCAGTTGTTATAGGCCAGTAGTTGTTGGGCTGTGCGGGGTCTAGTGTTTTTTTTTTTTAAAAGGGGGCGCACCCAGGCCTCTTTAAGGCTGTCGGGGACGATGCCCGTCTTAAAGGAGGCTTTGATGAAGGCGGTAATGAGTGGGGCAAGTGGCTCGATGCACTCCTTGATGATCTTAGGGGGGGCATATATCACCTTTGCATTGCGATGGCTTCAAGTGTTTCAGGATGTCTTTGACTTCTGTTTCTGAGATGTCATTAAAGGCAAATTTAAGGAAGTTATTAGTTTTGTTGGTGGGCAGTGTTTGTGTTTGCAGGTTAAGTTTCAGTAAGGCATTGTAATGTTCAAGAATTTTATTTTGTAGAAGGTCTATCTTTTTGAGCATGGCGGCTTGTATGCTAGTTCACCATGCCTTATATTTAACAATCTCATCTGAGGGGATAGGAGGATTTGTGAGTTCCTTAAAGATGGTAAAGGGTTCTTTGAATTGAGAGTTGGTGTTGTATATTCTGCGATTATAGGCTTGAGATTTGGCATTGAAAACGGCATCTTTGTATTTTTTGGCAATAGTTTTGAACAGTTCTTTGGTGGTGTTGCAATGGTTGACCTGCCAATTATTTTGTGCCTGTCGTTTCTTATTGCGTAGGGTTTGGAGGTCTTTTGTGAACCAAGAATTTGAGTGGAATTACCTTTTTTTTTCTTCTAGTGGAGCAATGGTTATGACTGCGTGAGTGAGGGTGTCTTTGAAAATATCTACTAGGATGTTTGGGTCTTGCGAGAAAGGCGGTGCTAAGCAGAGGATGTCAAGGTAGGGTCGTAGGTTGTCCGAAGTTAACTTTTGAGAGCATCTTGCTAGAGTGGCAGGTTTATGTGAAGTAGTTTTAGTACTTGGAGCTGTGGGTATAGTGAATTGTATACAGCTATGGTCTGTTCAGGGGTAGGCAGTGTTAGAGGTTATGGTGGAGTCACAGTTGTGGTCGACCAACCAGACCAAAATTCTGCCTTTGGAGTAGGTAGGGGTCATCATTTTCTGGGAGAAGTCCAGGGCTGTGAGGTCCTTGAGAAATGAGATTGCGGCTTTATCATTGGGATCATTGAATCCTAAGTTGAGGTCACCTAGGAGTAGGGTTTTAGTTGTTTTTTAAATATTATCGCTGAGTAGGTGGGTGATTTGACCTTGGAAGTCTGCTGGGAGTCCTGGAGGCCGGTAGATAACATGTATGTTAATAGTGCTTTTTGGGGGTCTGTCCTGTCGGAGGATAGAGTAACCTGCGGATAAGGCTAAAGTTATGGTCGGGCCAGATGCCTCATGTAGCCATGTTTCAGTGATGGCTAATATATCTAGGTCCTGACTAGAGATGAGGTCGTTGATTTCCAGAACATGGGCGGTGAGAGAGCGGACTTTGAGCAGGGCGCCTTTGAGGTGCGGTGCCAAATAGTTTCTGTTTAGACGTGGCTGTTTTACTACTTTAGCCATGGAATTATGTGGTTTGGTAGTGTTAAGAATGGGCGTTATAGTGCAGGGAAGCGTGGTTCTAGAGTAGAGGGTGTGTGGGCAATGGTGTGGAGAGTTATGTTTACCAGATGTGCAGGTTCCTAGTCTGACGTTTGTGTTTGTTTGTTTGTTTGTTTATTTATTTATTTATTTGGTAATGCGCACCAAACCCTTGGGTAGCCGGGTGCAGCATTACAAGAAGTAGCTTGGTTACAGTACATAAGAGGTGCATACAGGTAAGTACAACAGGTGCATAAATACATATAATACAGAGAGTAACCTTAGAAGGCCAAGGAAACATGGACATATATATTTGTATATACATACTCGCCTACAGTACATTATGACTCAGTGGGTACAAGGCTCAGGTCAGAGCCGGGAGTGGTAGGAGTAAGGTGAGTCAGGTTAAATGTCGTTAGTGCACAAACATTTGAGTACCTTATGTCTAAATTTAGGGTGAGGTTGTTCTAGTCTGAGGTCAAGTGGTAGCTTATTCCAGCATTGCGCAGCTTTAACAGGGAAGCTGGTTCCTCCCGCTGTTGATCGTTTAAACCTGGGAATCTCCAGCATGAGTGTATTAGCAGATCTCGTAGGGCGAGTAGCTGTTTTCCTAGTGATTCTTTCTGTTAAGTAGGGAGGTGCTAGGTTGTTCAACCATTTGGAAGTAAGAGAAGTTGTTTTAAGGAGGATTCTATCCATTATTTTCAGCCAGTTAACCTCTTTTCTGAATTTGGTAATGTGCTCTCTATAGGGGACATCCAACGCTGCTCTCAGGGCGTTATTCTGCAATCTTTGAATTTTATCTGTGTTTAGCAAGTGTGGAGCGGGAGGTGATGATCATGGGTAGAGGCGTGTTCTAAGTCTGAGGAGTCTAGAGTGGCAGTTGGGTACATAGGTGAGTGCAAGCATGGTGTGGAGAGTAGGATGGTCGGGCGTGATAATGTTGATCATAGTGCGATTAGTCAGGCTAGAGGAGTCTATGCAGGTGTACGGTTGCATCCTAACATATAGCATTATAATGTTAAAAATTTGTATTGTGCTTAGCATGCTCCTCGGGTGGTGGTGTGTGGTCAACATACTAAGAATGAGAGTTGAAGGAGGGCGAACAGGTAGGCTGTTTCAGAACTCGATTGGTACGGGGCATAGTGATAATTCTCTTAAGGTTAGCTGAAGGAGGTAGGCTATTTCAGAGAAAATCTTTACCTATGATCATGAAGCTCTCTGAGCTACACGTTATCAAGAGGTAATTATAGTCTTTGAACATACATTTAGCATTTACAAATGAGCTATTTCAAGATACAAATGGCAACGAGAATTAGGCTATTTCAAGATACAAATGGCAACGAGAATCAGGCCATTTCAAGATACAAATGGCAGCGAGAGTTAGGCTGTTTCATGACACGTTTTGCTGAGACAGTTAGGCAATAGACATAGTTGGCTGTGCATACGGTGACCTAAGACTAGTGCCTATTTGCACGGTCAGCTAGGTTGGTGTGGCATAGTGGGCTAGTACAGAGTCACACATTGCTAGTTAATTCGCCATTTGCACAGTAGCTAGCATGAACAAGTTTTAGCTCTACTGATCAGGTTACTTATGAAAAGAACGTGCAAGCCTTTGCCTATGCGTGGGCAGTATGCGGCAGAGGTGAGCAGTGGCTAACAGTATTAACAGAAAATGATTGATTTAGTTATTTGAATATGTGGAAAACACAATAGTCAGAGATGGTGGATACGTTCTGTGCTCGTGGTGTGATGGGAGAAGCCCAAGTTCCAAGGTAGATTGATTAGAGGCCATATATGTGCAGCCCGCATCAACCCTCCAAGCTGCATCCTGCAAAGTCCTCAAGATGCACCCATTAATGTTTGTGGAATGCCCCTTTCGAAAGCCGGTCTGAAATGTGTTAAGACGCCGCACAGAAAGAGCTCAATCTTCCAAATGCTTTAGCAATAAGGAAGCAAATACCTTGCTGTCCATATCCAATAAAGAAATCGGTCTATAATTTGTTGGATCACACTTCGCCCCCTTCTTAAAAATAGGCACTACCAAAGCTGTATGCCATGTTTCAGGCATGGTACCAAGATGCATCACACTCTTAAACAAGATCTATAGCCTGTATTATTGGATGTTTTCCCTTACAAATTTGAGTTTATGCAAGGTAATGTAATTATTTTGATAAAATGTTACTAAGCTGTAGGCGGGTTTATAGGACGACTATGGCATGCATAACTTTTTCAAAATATCACATTTTTGAGAACTGGTTTATCTCACATCACGGTCCATCCACTCAACCAACTCCTGTCCAAAAATATAGCATGCATTTCAGGAGGTGTGGGGAGGTTAGGGGGGGGGGGCAGCAGTGTCTAAACTGGACCTCATTGGTATGGAAATGGTACCAGTCTGATTTCTGGGGAATGCATGATAAGTGCTGACCAAAGAAAATAAAACACAAATAAGGCTGCAGATCAAACGGGCTTCTTGGCAATCTGGTAGACATTCCTAATAGGACATTTGGGGTATTCTCTTCAAAAGCAAAGCCACAATAAAAATCACTGGAACAGTCCATCAGTCTGGATTTCCAAATGTTTTGGCTAAACCTGTTTTGCATTGTGGGGAGCTGTGCGCGCTCTGAAGTAGGAGCAAAATTACTGCACTTAAGTAAATGCCCGTTATATGTTAATTTCTATGATGCATCAATAATTGTTTTCAATGGAACTCCTGTGGCCTATGTCTTTTTCTTGCTTAAGTATTTTAGTGGCTGCTTTGGGACATGGACTAAATGCATCCGCTCAGAATCAACAGTCTTTTAATTTTCTAAACAAGCCAGCCACTGCTTAGCGCGCACACCAGATGGCAACTGTGTCACTTGGCACCTTGATTAGGAAAGTAGAGCACATTGTGTTTCACCATGCAGACAGTAGTCCATGGCAAATCAATGCAGTAATATGTGTGCAGCAATGGTTTGTGCGCTGCACAAGCCACCACCCTGTTGGTTAATGGTCTCTATGTGGCGCTCCCGTATTTAACGGCAATTATGCCAGTTTTTGTCTGATGTGTCCAATGTCCATACAGTAACATACTGGAACGTTTTGTATATGTGGCTCTGACGAGCATGCCATACTGTGCCCACACTTAAACGCATAAAGCAATCAAAGAAGTTGCCGCAAATTGTCCATCCACTAGGCCAAACACCCTTTCTACACTGCAACACCGTGATTTTCACTAGCTGCAGGCCTGCACGAATACGAGATGCTAATGCCAGCTCTGTTAGATAAAGCATGGGCTTTATGGTAGTAGCTGAGGAACTGTGGACCCTTTACCATGCATTAGAAGCCGGTTTTGTTTAAAACGCTTTATCAGCTTATTACTTGTCAGGCTAAAGTTTGTAAGAGGTACGATCCTTTCTGTGCATTGTTTATTGGGTCTCTTTTCTACGGTATCCTATCTATAGATATCATTCCCAAATGATGTTTATGTATAGGGGGTTGGGCATGCTCACACTGAGACCCAGCCCTTCCTCATCTAAAATTCTTCAGAAACAAAAAGCAAAAGAGCCCTTGTGCCCTATTTGAGTGGCTGATGTTGCAGCCATTTTATACTTGCATCCAAAAACTTAAGCTGTCCAAATGAGTATGTATGGTTTATGATTACAAAAATGTTAATGTTAGGGTGAGTGTTGTGAACAGTGATGTGAGCACCAAGCCATCCATATGTTATGAATTTAGAGATTCACACATACAATGCTTTTATCAAAGACTTGTTTATCCAATATAGAGGTCTCTAATCATCACTGTTATAGTCCTGAAATGCTCTGTGATTTAATGCAAAGAATACAGGAACCCCCACTGGTGCCATTTGTCCCCCTTCCCACTCTCAGAGGTATTTTGAAAGAATAATAAGAGTGTACCAGACTGTGCATCTTGGAATGATAACCCTTCCATTAGAAAATAATTAACATTGTTAGTCTAGTATTGTCCCTTGCGAAACACCTGTAACACAGGGCCAGTAGTCAGTGGGCCCTCAGACCCTGGTAGGCTGGTCACACCACAGTGTGCCAGTATGGACAGTGTGAAATTGCATTCAGGGAAGGCCTTCCCTAAGAACAGGTGACAGAAACACCATTTACGTGCACAGCAACAGCTGTGTTTTCAAATTAGAATTCTTCTGTAAATCAGTTTCATTTATATAGCAATTATTCATTCATATTGAGGAGGGGTTTTGTCACACAACACAGAGGTGTAGTTTGGGAGTGACGTGTGCCAGTCGAGATTGGGGGGTTTGGGGGGAGGGCGCATTCTGGTGTTTCGCCCTGGGCACCAAGTTAGCTAGAAACTGCCCTGGCATCCCCCACCGCTTTCCAAGCTCAGGGTTGTCCGTGACAGCAGGAGGGATGTTGAATGCTGTGTTGGTAAGTTTCCTGTGATGTTAGTCTCAATTAACTCGCCTAGGACTTGGATATTGTGAGCGCTGGTATTCCCTGCCATACAGCGATGTGCATTAGCATAGGCCAGGGAGATATCTCCCTTGGAGGTCTCCGGCTTCTCTGCAGTCTCATTCTCTGTTCCCGTTGGCTCCCGGGCAGTCTTATTTCTCTCCCTGGTACCCTTAGCCGCTACTCACACTTAGGTCACTGTCCAGTGTCATCGTCCTTGTCCAGCCTCACCCCTGATCTTGTTGCTTCCCTGTGCATGGACATCCAGCTCCTGCCCCACCGCCTTGATCTTGCCTCTCTATCTGTTCACACTGGCTACTGTGCAGTCTCTTCCGAGGCTTCCACTGGCTGCATGTTGATATGCTGTAGCATGTGTGCAGTCTTTGACACATGGGCCCCAGATTTCTCACCCTTTTGATACAGTTACCGGTGTGGTCAATAAGCACGCTATATCTGGGGATCTGCTTTCTCTTTTTCCTCATGGCACATCAAAGCCGGTGAGCCAGTGAAGTGGAGGTGGGACACCGAAGCGCTGCTTCCCGTTTACTGCGAGGGAACCGAGGAACGCTGCGGAAAGCTGGAGAGTCCTCAGGAGGGAAACTGGGACACTGGGCGATTCTGCAACATTACCAAGTACAAATAAAAGCAAGTGAAGTGAATGAAAGATAACATGAGACACGATATTTCCAAAGGAAGAACAATAGAATGAATGTGAAAAAGTCAAGTTTGCAAGTGTGTAAAGTGAGTCACATGAGGAAGTCCTGGCAGGACAGTACACCATGGAAAGCTAAGCTTGAGAGTGAAGTTACAATAAAGTGGAGACAAACCCGGCAGAGTAGTACACCAGGTATCCTACAAAGTTGGGACTTGCATCCACGTTGTTTTTGCAAACAAATTGTTTTTGTTGACCAGAGAATACTTTTAGGAGTTTAAAGCGTCTTGAAGAGAAACCTGCAGAAGGGAGCCATCCTGAGGAATTGTGAATTTTATCTATTAGGAACTTTTTTATTGGCTTTGCATCTTCCTTTTGAGTTTGAACATTTGTGTACTTTCGAGTCGAAATAAATTACCCATAACACATTGGAGTTGCTCGTAAAATGTGAGGGCCAGATTAGGATTTCGGACACATTTTGCTTTGGACATCCCGACATCTGACAGACCCTTAGTTTTGGTTGAGATAGAGAAATACCTCTTAGAGCAGGGACAGCGAGGCATTTTCCAACCCTCTTTTCATTTAATAAAAGTTTGTAACCAAAACCATCTGTGTCTGTGTCTCATTCCTAGTTCATCACAGAACATTGCGGAGAGGTAAGTAATGTGCTCTTCTAACTGATTCCTACCTCCCACATGTCCTCATCAATGACAATCTCCCATGGCAGTACTGTGTTCTGGAGGAGGGAAGAGAGCAAAACACCACCTAAACCAGAAAACACTGAAGGGCCGCTCTACCAAAACGAACATCCTGTCCTAAATGATTATCCACTTACAATCGTGTGCAGAGAAGCCCATGTAGCCACCTGGCAAATGTACAGAACAGGGACTCAATGTTGCATAGCTGAGGTGGCAGCCATCACTTTAGTGCACTTCCATAACAGCTGGATCGTAGCATTCCGAGATGCAGAGGATGATCCACCTTGACGGGGTCTGTTTGGTAACAGCCCTCCCAGCACAGGCACCAGCATAACCAACACAAAGCTGGTCATCTTTCCTGGTCTCCCTCGCCTAAAAAACATAGTAGCTGAGGACCCGCACTGGGTCCAGCTGATGGAAACTGATGAAAAAAAGACAGGAGGATGCCTCTGTTGAGAGCGATAAAGTCAGAGACTGCTTTCGGGAGAAAGGATAGCCTCACTATCAACATCACATGCTTTTTTCCTTTCTTTGGAGAAAACCAAATTTGGAGGTTTAATCGATAACGCCTGGAGCTCAGTAACCTATCTAGCGGAAGTGATGGCAACCAGATAAATCACCTTGACGGTGAGTAATCGTAAAGAACAAGAAGGTAGGGGTTCAACTGAAGCGCCAATAAAAAATGTTAACACTAAACTGAAGTTCCAAGACGCAACAACAAACTGGAGTGGGGGAAACTGATTACACAATCCCTGCAAGAATTGCAAGACTGTGGGGATCCTGAAAAATGAGCCCTGCTCCGGGGTTCTTTTGAAAACCAAAATGGCAGCAAGACACCCCTTCACTGTGCCTAGCTGCAGGCCTGTCTCTGCCAAAGAAACCAGAAAATCTAGGACTGAGGATGTGATACAGGTTAAAGGGCCCAGATCCCACTCCCAGCTCAAAGCCGAAAATGCAGGCATAAATGGATTTGGTGGTTGGCCTCCTAGCAGAGAGGACCATGTCCGGGACATCTCTGACTAATCACGCTCTTTATATCTAAACTATTTAGCAGCCAGGCCCGAAGGTTCAGGCTGGTGAGGTTCAGATGGAGAACTACTCTTCTGATAAGTAGAGAAGATTGCCTCTCCATGGAAGCGCCAGAGAGGGCAGACTGAAATATCCAGCAACTCGGGGTACCACGTCTTCCGTGTCCAGTGCGGAGCAATCAAAATAATTGTGGACTACAACAGGCATAGTCTCTTGAGAACCAGCAGTACAACAAGGATTGCTGGAATGCATAGAGTAGGTCGAAAGTCCACTTGACCGTCACTACATCCCCCAGAGCACACTGCTGCAGACATTTCCTGGATTACATTCTTCCGTGTCAGATAAATGGGCTGCCGTCAGAGACACTTTTTCCAGTGCCCAAAATCACAGTCGCATTGCTTCTCTGCATAGAGGTAAGGATCCCACACCACGCTGTTTGAAGAGGTAGTGCATGGACACTGTATTGTCTGTCAGGACCAGCACAGTCTTGCCCTGAACCTAAGGAAGGAAGACTACCAAGGCCAGTCTGATCGCCTTAGATTCTAGCAAATTGATGTGTTCTCTGCATTCTGAGAGAGACCACAGGTAGGTCACCATCTGGTCTTGTAGGTAAGCACCCCTGCCTTTCAAAGACGTGATTAGCTTCAGTTGTGGCCAGGGAGTGTCTGGTACAATTTCAGGTCTCTAGACACTTTACTGAGACCTGTAGAAGATCTAAAGTACATCCCTGAAAACAAGACCACTGAGAATGAAAAGCTACTGTGGTGACCTCCTGTACAGCAGGGCATCTGGGTAGCACAAGAATGCTGAAGTACATAAGACTCAGCAAGAGTAGGAAGGCACAGGCCGGAACCCTCTCTTTTGATTGGGGGGCACACAGCATCTTGGAGAAGTTTGCCACTTGTTCGTTGGTCGGGAAGGCCATGCCCAGGTGAGTGTCCAAGACAGCCCTGATAAAACAGAGGGACAGCCAAATCTGAGACTTCTTGAGTTCAGGGAGAAGCCCCCTTCTGTGCAACAGGCTGCACGCTCAGAACAGTTGTGCCAACGCCTGGATATTGACCAGATAGATTAAGACATTAATGCCTTCTCTTCTGAGGTGAGCCGCTACCGCTACTACTGCCAGCACCTTGATGCAGACCTCGAATGCCAAAGATAGAGCAAACGGCAGGACTTTGAATAGATAGTGGCAATGTCCTACTGCTAACCTTATGTACGTCCTGTGCTTTTGGTACTCACATGGAAGTAGGCATCCTGGAGATCTCGTGAAACTAGCCAATCCTACAGGTCAAGAGCTTGAGGGAACTGGGCCAGAGAACTATCTTGCATGGACAAGGAAGTGGCCAGTAAGTGGTTACTGGTGGCGGAGTCTTGTTGTCCCTCTCCACTACAGCAGCAGGAGGAGGAGTAGTAGTCCCGGACCCGGCGAGTGCCTCACAAAAACTGCCTGCCAGGCGCGTAGTGTGGTGCGGGTAAGGAAGTGGCTAGTAAGTGATTACTGGTGGTTTGTGGTGGGGTGTACCCACCAGCTTTCTAAGCCACCACTCCCCGCCCCTAAGAGGACGATGGTGCGATTTTACTGCCCACCTACAGTGCCTCATCATCACGCTCGCGCATCAAAACCTGGCTTGTGCTGTGGCCCGCCAGGAAGTTTGTAAGGAAGCCCGATTAGTACAACTAATTAATCTACTAAAGCTGTCGCTTGGGCGGACTCAGGTAACCCAGGAAAACCTGGAAATCTGTCTCTCCGAATATCCCCTGGCTCAGGCTCTGAAAGTAATCAACCAAGATAACTAACATCCGGGTGGGGTGGGAGGGGTTGGGGGGGAGACGGACTACTGCGGCTCCTTGAGCTGTCAGGCGTTCCCTGCCCCCCACCCCGCACCACCCAAAGTATGCTGTAGCCTGCCAATATCGCACTGGAGGTTTCCTATAGATATTTGACTTTGTAACCTTTGCAATCTACGACAACCATTCTCGTGCATGTAACCCTAACCGCAACTGACTGTGTGTGATGAACGGCTCAATACAACATTACATAAGCTATCAAAGCGACCAAAGGGCCCTGACGCCGCATAAAACTACTTTTAAGTATTCCTGTCCACATTCATCTCCATTGGCATCCCTTATGTATTACCTCTAAATGCTATGAGCACTGACTGTTACTAGTTTTTTTTTTTTAGCTTTTATTAGCTTTTAATGGTTAGACTGTTTTAATTGTTTTTTTATTTATAGTTCCCAATTTTATCCAAATTATAATCAACCTTCTTTTATTCTGCAGTGTTTTATGGTGCGTTCCGTAGTATGTGTGGATCTTGTTGTTTCAATATCCACTGGCAATTTATTCTAAGCGTTTTTGCACATTGTTCTGTATTTTACACTGTCTGCATGGTGACTACGGACTTTGTATTTTTAGCACTAATTGGTAATCCAAGTGAAGCGCTTTTGCACACTGTACTTTACACCTTAGAGTTCTCATGGTGACTGCAGACGTGTACTTTCCAACTTTAAATTGTAACTCAACCCAGGCATTTTTGCACAGCGCATCTTGCACTTGATATCGTCTATATAGTTAGAGAGCGCCAACCAAAAGTGTTCAATTATGCTTCTAGCACTATTGGTACCCTAGTACCTTGAAGTATTTGGTTGCCAAGTGTGGGGACACTAGGAGGTGTTAGTTTCACTATTGCCGTTGCTTCTGAGGACATTAAAGGGTACCCAAGGGTGTATAATGGTCAAACGAAAGGCCAACCATTTGGCCTCACCGCAGGGTGGGCCAATAAAAGTGTACAAACTTTTTGAACCAATTATGGAAGCCAATTTTCTAATAGGGGAAATAGAAGGCTTGCTTTATAATTTGGAAGGTACCAGACTGATGGCCCACGGGTGCCCTGCAGTGAATTCTAACAGTGCTATTGCCCAGATAGTTGTAAGGAGATGGGTGTTATAGAGGAGTGGGGAGAGCAGGATCCTGCGAATATAAGAGGCAGGGATCCTTCCAAACACTCTCTGGTAGGTAAAGGGAGCAAACCCAGAAGGGATCCCCTGGCCAAATACATAGTGGGCAAGGTAGTGGGCCAGGACGGTGGGGTAAACTACCAGCTTCCAGTCCATCGTATAAAACCAGCTGGGGCCGGATGATCCCAAAAGGGCAACATATCATGTGGTTATGAACAAGTAAATAATAAGTGCCGCCTCTGTGATTGCAGAAGGAAACTCTGAAACATCTAACTTGCATTTGTCCACACTTTAAGGATTTAAGATCAATCTATGTTTATGACCAAATGTTTGGAGTGGCTGGTCTAGAAGCAGAGAAATGGTGGGAGGTTCTTGAATGGGGGCCAAAACCAGAGAATCACCTTTGCCCTGGTAAAATTCCTCGAAGCAACCTTTAAAAAACTGAAGGAGAGTGGTAGCGATCAGTCCTAACTACCTGTGAGAAAATTGGACTTAACAAAGGACAGTACGTGCAAAGTGGAAAGTCTCCTTCCCTCCTCTATTCTTTTAATTGTAAATGGAATTAGATGAATGTTGGAAATAAAAGTGAAAGGTTTGTAATAAACTAAAAAAGGTCTACATAATCAAAATACATTTCAATACTATCTGTAACAACCTCATTGTATTAAGTGTCCCCACGGCCCCCTGCCTACCTGCCAATCCAAAATTCCCCCATTAAATCCAACCCTATATTGGACCCATTAGCTGCGGTTGAGGTTGAAGGCACTCTTGTGGGGCTGGTGGGTCCTAGAGTGTGGGTTGGATCCCGAAAAGGGTGGGACTCACAGTATCACTCCTGAAATCAAATGGTCTAAATTATTTTCCCCCCTACTCGATACATCTGTGCCCAATAGCGATAACCCTAATCAGTTGCATTTGAATTCTGGTAATGCATCCCAGACCAACGCAGAAGCACAGGATCTACTGCCCGGGTGGGTGGAGATGGGGGGGCCTTGTGCCAAGGCCGGCTCGTATCAGTGTTGAGTGCAACTGTGAATGGCAAATTCATCTGCGAGATCTAATGCTGGAGATGGGTACCCTAAAGGGGATGGTTGCCAGTTTGTCTAGTACTGTGAAATCACAGGGGGAAAAACTCTTGGAAGCTGTAAGGAAGGCATGGTATCCAACAGTAAGAAAGACACAAGTGATCAGAGTTCAAGGGTGTTTATTGAACTTCAATAAGGTTTGAAAAACGCCCATCTAATCCTAAATCTACAGATGGGTGCAAGCTACGACCATCAAATAATAATAATGCAGTCCTAGTCGAGTCTGTCAAAATAAAAGGGCCTATACTAATAAACCTATTGCCAATCATTTCTTCTAAATACAAATAGTGTGGGAAACAATGTTATGCAAAAGAAAAGTGCAACTGACGCGGAGTTGGCTCGCTGAGGTGCAAGCAGTCAACTGCAGTCCTCCCTGATTCCTGGCCTGCCTGCCTACAGTCCTTCTACTGTGTTTGTGGTCAAAAGCCTCAGTCCTCACACGGAGCGGTCACGCGGAGTTGGCTCGCTGAGGTGCGAGCAGTCAACTGCAGTCTACTGAGGCTAGGAGGTAAGGAGGTATGGACTTGCAAACAGACCCCTTGCTCCCTAGATCTGAAATTACCATGGAAAATTCTGAACTCCTCACCCCCAAGTGAAAAGCCCATCTGGCAGGGTATTAAGGAGCAAATACCTTTGCCTAGAGAAGCAGAAAGACTCACAAAAAATATACACGGTAAGACAAAACCGTGGAATTAATGTCAAGTCTGGCACTATTCCATCGAAAAAAGTGACATCTTCGCGCTCCTTGGCGTCCCCCCACCAAAATGACTTCCAGCGCACTTGAAGATGCGACCTGTAAGGTCAGGAGTGCCCAGAACGCACGAAACGACATTTCCTCCGGTGCCCTGGAGGGCGAAATGGGTGAAAACTCGGAGGAGGCTTCTACGAACATTTCCTTTGAAACATCATATTCGGCTCCTGCGCCTCCACATTCCGAGCCTTCTGCCCCCAATTCGCACAGGTGCCCTCCCCCCTCTCGTCTTTGAACATACCTGAGGCCAACCTGTTGCGGACCTGCGAGGGGGGGGGCATTGTTCTGCAGCAGACCCAAGGCCGGAGGTCGGGAGTCCGTCCCTCTGTTCGAGCCCGCCGCTGTCGGCCGCAGGCGCCCTGTGGACCTCCGCTGCGGCGAGTGAGAGTGAGCCTAGCGGAGTCGGAGGACCCCGCGAGGCCAACCTCAGCTTGCGGGCCGCCACGCCGACAGCGGGCGTTGTCTGTGGCCCCTCTGTGCCTCTTTCTCCATCGGTGAGAGTGAGGGGGCCTCCAGCCACTATCATCGGGGAGCCTGGTCGGCCAAGCCGCCAAGTACCTACACAGGCGGAGGTGTACGCCTCCCAAGCCACTATCACCGAGGATCCTGGTCAGCCAAGCCGCCGGACACCTACACAGGCGGAGGTGCACGCCCCCAAAGCACAGCCTGTGTTAGCGATCGGCGATGCAGATGCAGAGCTCCTCCCTGCCGCCACCTCGTGGCAAAACCTAGCATTAAGACAACAGACTGATTCGGCTCCTGTAACCATTTGCTCCGGTGAAAATGGGTCTACGGACGTAGCCCCGGATCAACAAAATGCGGGAAATACACCAAACGCTGTGGCCAGTGAGCTCATTGCCCAGAAGAGAGACATTGCAATGGCGTTATTGAAAAAAAGAGCATTATCAAAAAGGATTGGAAAGGAACTGGGGGAGCACTTAGATCATGGCACCCAGCAACTAAAAAGGGCTACCTCCCAGAAACAAAAAAAAGGTGAATCAGTCAAATCAACTTTCCAGAACCTTCCAACATCACACACTCTCAAAGAATTCTTCTTTGAACAATCAAAGAGGCTAACAGAAACAGAAACTGAACTTTCCGACGCAGAAATGCTTGATGTTCTGTTGGAAGTCCCTTCAGTTTTAACACAAAAAGGAAAAAAAGCGGACACCGTCCATTGTGCAGCAGAGGCCCAGAGCGACCAGCCAACCACTCCATTTTCCACCAGTCGGGGAGATAGGGACGCGCAAGGCAACGCTGCCATTCCTTGTCGAATGGAAGCACGAACAGAGGCAATAAATCTGTTCGACGAGGACGTGCCTTCACATCGTTCGGAGAGAGGTGGTTTGGGGAATCATTTATTAATACCATCAACTATTTCCCCTTCAACGAGTGGAACTAACCAAAGAAAGACATCATCGTCAATACTGGACCAACCGGACTTAAGGAAGAAGTCCCTTCTCAAAGCGGCTCAACCGGTGCTGGCATCACATGGGCAAAAAACAATTTTATCTGATTTTCCACTGGAAGACAGTCTCTATACAATGATCTCCCAAAAGACACCTCAACACCGGTGAGAAACAGAAGACCCAGTGACATGGTAGGGCATCTACCTAAAGACACGCCAACAAAAAAGCCGGATCTAGTTACAATTATGTCCGCTATAACAGTGGGTCTCGCACCCTTTGTAAAATTGTATGAATCAATTAATGACTCAATGAAGGATTCATTAACTCTTGCTTCAACTTTAAATGCAAAAGTAACCTTCCTGGAAGGTTTCATCACTGCTCTAAACCAACAAAACGCTGAGAAAGAAAGACAATGGGACTCTAAGCTTACCCGGCATGAGACCTTAATTACTACAATAAGCACTGCAAGTAGTTCCGGAGAAAATAACCAAAACTGTCAGTCAGAACATCTTCCCTTGTCAAATCCAAAGGACCTTCAACCAAAAGGTGCAAAGGTAAACCAAACCGTGAGAAACCAGCGACCAAACTATACGCCACAAAATGGGAAAAAAATTAAAGAACCGCCAAAAGTGCCAACAATCTTTAAAATTCCTAAATCAACCGTTTCAACTCAGGAAAAGATCACAATTATTCATGCAGCGCCTCAAGCTTCAGTACGCAACAATTCAGAAATCGAACAAACCATAATTGAACTTGACAATTCCAAGTCAAATGAGCTAGGTTCATTGGGGAACTCGTCACTCCTCGACCTTACTATTCACCTGAACGAAGAGGAAACGAATTTAGAGCTAAATTTAAATAATGTAGAAAAATCTCAAATTGCGAGCAATTCTTTGCCCTCAGAAACAAATAGAACAAAAGTCGCCATCTGCAAAGGGGGGGTAAAAGTAGCAGCGGACCCACCCGCTAAAGAACGGAATTTTCAGCCAAAACAACACGAAAACATCTCTCCAATGACAAAAATCGAAAATGGTGACACAAAGGTACTCAGAGACAATGCCCCGGTCAGAACCCAAGAAATCCTCCATTCGAATCTACAAAATGCAACAACTTGCACCCGGGAAAAACTTCCTAGTCCTGAACAGAAAGACGGTCTTGAAAATCTTAACCAATACACCAGCATTGAAATCTTTAAAAACAGCGGATCTTGTACTAGTTGAACCTTATCATAGAGATGAGAAGGCTAAAACCTATCTCCATGTTAAAAATCCTGTGGACTTAACCTGTAAAGAAGATGTGACCGCGGCTTTGAATCAAATGGGTTTCTCGCTAGATGAAATTCCTGTGTCTGAACTTGCGGCAAAGACTGTTCCACTTTCAAGCAGCTCGGCGGTAAAGCAATCGGAACATCGGCCTAACACTGCAGACCTGCCAGTAGGCAGCAGAAGATTTACTTTTAGGGAGAAACCCGAACCTAGCCGGGGGAGATTTAGATTGAGACTTCATTCGTCTAATATCAATACAAACTACCGTAAAATTCAACATGAAGTCAATTGGAGCTCAAATCTTAGACGGGGGAAAAACCACAGGCGTCCAGAGGCCACAAATGAAAGTGCTGAGTGGGCTCACAATAAAAAACGTGAACCGGCGGGGCCCTGGAAATGGTTGAAAAAGGTGTTAAACCCAAACCCTCAAAATTAACAACCAAAAGATTCAGCAACGCCCACTGGACCTCTACAACCGGAATGTCCACGCAAGAAAAGGAGCATCATGTGTTCTTGGAACACGAGGGGTCGCGACCATTTGACTAAGCCAGACGCCTTCGACTTGAGCTATTTCGACATTATTTGTCTTCAGGAGACGTGGCTTATGGAATCACCAGTGCTCCATGGATATGACACGTACATCTCACCAGCAGTAAAAGGTTTGTTTGGAAGACCGTCTTCAGGTCTCCTAACGGCAATTAAAATCGGATCGGGTATTTCTATCAGAAAGAAAGTGGCCGAATCATATGGCATGTTAGCTCTATTAGCTGAGTGGTTCCGTATAGAAACTTCATCGAGCTGTAAAATGAAATCCAACCTTGCAATCATCAACGTTTATTGGAATCCGCAGAGAATAAGTAACACGGAATTCTGTGATAACATTGCGGAAACCATAGACAAATTCCTTTTTGAACAGGCAACTGACCACATCATAATTTGTGGCGATTTAAACGCCAGAGTCAATCAATCTCCTGCCACGTCCTATCTCTGCCCCTCTGCTGTGAGAGGTGTGGTGTGGTCTGATTTTATGGACTCGAGAACATTTTACAACATTGCATCAGCTCGAGGTCATCGCCCCCGAATTCCAACTTGGGAACGAGCCGAAACGTCAGCAACACTGGACCACATTTACACTTCATACTCTTTTCTTCCGTTTGTTGACTCTTTCGAGATATATAGATCAAAATCTAGTGACCATAAACCTTTGATAATGACCCTCGAGTCCGAATCAATTCCAAAGCAAATATATCCATTCGAGGTGGAGGTAGCACGAAAGTCGTCGCCAATCCAATTTACAGAGACCAACATCAAAGAAATCGCTAAGAAATTTGATGTACTCAGCAAAACTACGATGGACTCAACAAATAGACCAAACTACATGCCCTTGTTGCTGCCACATAGGAAAGAAAAAGGTCTTTGCACCCGACCTAAAGGGAAAGGGGTACATGAGTATGATATTGAATTGGTCCTGAAAAGAAAACAATTGCGTAAACTGAACCGCTTGGCTAAAGTCTCCTGAAATCAGGAACAAAAGGACTTTGCAAAAGCTGCGACACGATCATACAAATCTTGGTTGAGACAACATAAAGCAGTAATGTACCAGAATGACTCAGAGCAAATGCTGAAAACATTAACAACGAAAAATCCCAGCGAATTCTGGTCCGTGATGAAAGATAAAAATGATGAGACAAACAACCAATTCTCGAACGCTGTATCAGAGCAGGCGTGGATAACCTTCTTTTCATCTCAATTTGCGCCTATGCCGCAAACCTTAAGTAACTCTCCATGTTGCACAACATCGCCTTGGGAAGACCTGGCAGATCGCAATGAAATTCTGGCGACTATTCTGAAATTAAAAACTTCTAGGGCACCCGGCCCTGATGGTCTAACCAACGTAGACCTAAAGCAACACCCAGAGGAATGGGCCGCCCTAATTACAAAAAATTTTCGAGCAATGCATGATCACTAGGCAAATACCTAAAACATGGACTGAGGCGGTAATAGTACCTATTTTCAAAAAGAGAAATAGAGAAAGCCCAGCAAATTACCGCCCCATCGCCCTCCTTGACATCATGGGAAAGATCTTTGCTACCCTTTTATTAACCAGATTCCACAATTGGGCGAGATCGGCGCCCTGTCTAGATAAATTCCAAACGGGCTTCGCTAAGAACGCAAGCACCAGTATCAACATCTTGATTTTGACTATTATAAAGGAAAATGTAAGGAATGGTGCACCAGCAGTTCATATTGTGTTCACTGACTTAACACAAGCCTTTGACAAGATCAGCCGTCAAAAGCTGTGGGTGAAATTAACTACGTGGAATTGCCCTGAAAAGATTCGATGCCCGGTGATCGCATTACATACGGACACCATACGGACACCAAACTTAGAGTACGCCTAAACCGGCATGGGATGTTATCGGATCAATTTTCATCAGAGCGTGGTGTAAAACAGGGTTGCCCCCTCGCTCCGGCCCTATTCATCACCTTTATGGGAGACTTCCAGCACACACAACCAGCGGTCAGAGCCTTTCTGCCCAAATTGGGTAATACTGTAATATCAAGACTGCTATATGCCGACGACTTGAACCTCATGGATCAAACCCAAATCGGTCTCCAACGCCAACTCACGAACTTGGCCAAGTATATCAGCGACAACGATTTGGAGATAAACATTCATAAATCAAAAATACTGACGATGGGGAAAAGTCGACAAACAACCACAGATAAAGGCAACTGGTATTTGAACAACAGAAAACTTGAAACCGTGTCTACTATGAAATATTTGGGTATCATGATAGATTCAAAAAAGTCAGAAAATGCGACCCACTCAGCACTATGGACAAAGATCAAAACCCTGACAACCCAAATGTAACTAGTAGACCGGAAATATGACAAATTCCAGCTTCTTCCAGCGATCCAATTCTACAAACAAAAAGTAGTGCCATCAATAATTTACGGCATGGACGCTGCGTTGAATATCGATAATACCATATGGACGAAGCTGGAAGGCTACCTATGGAAAGCCTGGTCTGCCCAAATCTTCCTCAATTGCAGCTGTTAAGAGTGAATTGGGCCTATTATCACTGCAAGCATCAGTTGACCAAAGCCAGATGCGACTCTTTCGGGAAATCATTTTTCAAGACACCCTTCCGATCTATAAGCTGGTCCAGGTAGAGCTCAGCCAAGGCCGTTGCAGAGCACTAAATAATTGGGCACAAAAACTTACAAAAAAATTAGCGGATTTGGCCTGCTCAGCAGAAGACCTTATTGTGAATCCCAACAGAATTAAGGCAAAAATAGCACAAGCAGATTGGATCCAAACTGGTGAAAAAACAATAGGAAACAAGCTCCTGGCTCATTTACCAGCAACAACAAATAAACTTAATCAACCTATGAGCTACTGCATAAAATTTCCCAACAATAAAATGCAGAAAACTTTTATGAAAATAAGATTTAATCAACTACCAACGCAGGAAATTATAGCAAGCCGCACGAAAACCGAAGCACAAACTTGCAGATTCTGTTCGGATCTAGAAACAGTGGAAACTTTAAGACATTTACTTATGACTTGCACCAGAACCGCGTTCTTGCAGGAAGCCTACTTGCTCCCTTTGATCTACGATGCATTACTCCGAGAGGAAAACACATGGTGGTGCCGCCTGATAGCAGGAGACAGAACTAAGTGGTCTATAGCGGCAGTAAAGATTTTAGAAGCAGCATTGAGTTTAAACCAGAATTTACAAACTAGTCAAGTGTGACTTAATGAATATTGATTTTTTTTTTTTTGTCTGGATATTATGCGTTTTTGGTTAAGTACCTAGTTTTCTGGTCACTACTCTCCTTCTTATCTTCTTTTATTCTTTTTGCTTCTTTTTTCGTCTTTATCTATGCCATTTAATTTGCACAGTGTGTTTCTCATTACGTATCAACGTCTTGTAAAAATCAAATGTCTTTTGATTATAACAAGTAAATAAAAAAAAAAATGCTTAAGAAATTATATCTCAGGATATTCAAGCCATTGGCTTCCCTTCCCCACGTTTTCAGCACGGGACAAGGCAGCACACTCGAGCTTAGCACACTTGTTGGCTTCTCCAGCACGAGGATGCAGTTCAAAACCTCAACATCAGGGCCTTCTGTACCAAAGTCTCTTTGCCATACAAAGTCTCTTATTTCAGAGGGCCTGATGCAAAACGTCAAACATTAAAGTTCCTTTCTTCTGAGGATTTCACATGTACAACTTCTTAGGTGATTTTCAATTCACCCTGGGTCCCCCTCCGCCAGGCTGAGACCCACTTCAACACAGAGCTTTCAATTGATCTCCCTCCACCGGGCTCGGTGCAACTTTCTCTACTTTTCCAAGCTTTCATTACTTCAGAAATCGAAGACTTTCGTAGATTCACAATTACTCACTCTCTTGATATGCTCTCTTTCTCACTTTCACTTTGCCAATTCTCAACTGGATACCTTACAGAGACCTTCGACTGGGCACCCACGCGGGGCCGGACTAATCTGTCAAGGGTATTGTATCTTGCTTTCAAAGTTCAATCACTCATCAACAGTTCAACATGACTTGCGTCCTTTGTCACACGCGTTTCAACAATGTTTGTTCCAGCGCTCGCCATACAATGTTGCTGCTTGCAACCTTGGCTTCAACACAGGCCGGTCTTGTATCCGTCTCCCCAACTCACCGGCTGTGTTGCTTTAACTGACACAGCTTTGTTCTTGTAGCCACAGACAGTGCCTCGGCGGCTGGCACTTCTCCCCACCTTGTTTATTGATGTGGGAGGCCCTGTGTACCTCTGACACACAGTGCAGGATTCTTCAGCCTGGTTTCCTGGTCTTATGCTTTCTATTCTCGAGGTTTCAGGAAAGTAACGGTTCCTTGTCGAAAAGGTCAAGGAAACTTCCCTCCCTGCGATCCCCTTCTGTTTTGCTGTCTTTCTTCTCTCGTTAAACTGCCATCTCGGAACTGCTGTTTCCTCATGTGCCTTGCCTTGCTCAGAGTGTGCTCTCGTGTTCGACCTTTTATCCGTTTGGGGAAGTTTAATGGAAGTCAGGTGTGTGTGTGATGGTCAGTAAGTGCCTCATCATTGTATTGGTACACGTCAGGTAAATGGCTCAGGTGTTAGTTTGTTTTCCCTCATCGCAGGCTGTCCGTGTGAAAGTGTTATTGTTGTAAAAACGGGGGGGTGATAGAGTTCCTAAATATCCTACTTGTTAGGGTGGGATAAAGGAGTTACAGGATAGGGGATACTGTGTCTCTCCATCCGGTGTCCCACTCCGCGAAGACCTCTCACCCAGGTTATCCTCCCGCACTGGTCCACCCGCAGGAACTGGAACCAAAAGCGATGCCCATGTCCTGTCCTGGCCACCTGGATGACAGATCCACAGGGATTAGTGGGTGAGACACCTTCTGGTTTCTCACAAAGCCCAGAGGGAGATTATTCATTTGACTACCAAGTTACAGCCTAATCATGTGAACTGTACTGACCCACCAAAAGGGCCCTGAGGTTGGTGTGAACCGGCTTAAGGGGAAAATAGACTAATACTATGGGAACAAGGTACCAAAGCCATCATGTACCTGTGTACCCAATGGTCCAATGTGGGCAAAATCCATCACGGACACTATTAACAACCATGTGCCCACACCCCCCCCCTCGAAGTATGCAGCCATCTAGGCATGGGGCAATGGGATTGCCCCCCTTCCAAATATTAGTGTTTTTGTTGCCCCTGGGATGGCTCTCGAACCATATGGCAAATTTTTTATTCATGTGTAATCTTGCCAAACTTGGGTTGGGTGCCTTTGATAATAATGATTCCTTGATGAACAAGGGCATCCATATGATTTGGCATGTGAGGGGGTGTACGTCCATTATAAGAGACGATATCATAGGGGCACGCAGGGGTTCTATGGGCCTGGTGGGGCTGTTGGACTATGTGGCGCTTATTCTAAAAAATCCAACAACGGTAGATGGACTTTTGGCAATCGAGTCAATGACTTACCCTCCCCCCCAGTTCTATTGTTTCACTGAGACCTTTGTTACCGGCGGCCCCTGTAAAGCACCACCCAGAGGTTAACCACACATTAGCGTGCCAAGTCTTACCCTAGGGGAGGTGGAATTGGACCAGTCCCTCTGCCCCCAGTGGTACCAAGCTTTTGTTTTGGAATGTAGCAGGGATTTCTAGGCATCTGGTAGACCGTGAATGGATAGCCTTTATTGCTTCCCACAACATCATCTGCCTACAGGAAACGTGGGCGGTGGATGCAATTGAAATCCCAGGGTTTAGGGCATTTAATTCCTCAGCTAAAAAGGGGCATTGAGGAAGGTTGTGGCGGGCACTACTGACCCTGGTGGCGGTGGACTCGGGTTGGGAACCCAAAATGTCCAGGGAGAGCATGCCAGACCTACAAATGATTACTGTTACTAATCAGGATGGGCTTATTATGTATATCTTAAATGTTTACAATAGACCTTATGGGCCCAGGCCACTGGCTACCCTGAACTTGATTAGTGACACAGTGAGCAATTGGGATCCCAGGATGTTGAGGCTGGGCCATATAATTGTTGGGGGCGACTTTAACCTTCAGGTGGAACCCCTGCAGGAGATTGACGGGTTGTGGGATGATGAGGAAGCTGCCTGGTAAATTCCTCCCTTGGAGGCTAGTTATCCTATGAGGGTCCATAGGCATGCTGTGTACTCAGCAAGGTTATTATAATGGATGGATATGAGGGCGTGCAACGGTAGGCATGTGGAGGATAGACCTGGAAAGGACACCTTTTTCGGCCCTGGTCATTCTTCCAGGATTGATTACATTTGGATTGAGATGAGGGACTGGGAGGCAGTGGAGGAGTTTGGTGTCCTGGAGCATCTAATGACCATAAACCCCTCCTAATAGATCTGAAAAGGTGCAGCAAAAAAACTGGTGTACAACCAATCTAGTGTACCGATTAAAATAGTTGGGAAAGCTAGACGCTCAATCAAGTGGGATAATATTCTGTCAACGGGATAATATTCTGTCAACAGGTCTAAAGCCTGCAATTTGTCTACCTTGTCCTCTATCAAAAAAATATACATACCTAATGGTGGAGACAATGAGATTCTTTCCGAATTCGTTGGATTAACCTCTGACCTTAACTCATGGTTTTCCAGGATAAAACCTTCTCCTAAGTCAAAGTTAGTGAAGATCTCACCTCACTCCGGGGGCGAGTTCCAAAGACGGTTTACACCAATTGAGGAATAGTTACAAGAGTGTTTTGAAACTAAAGAATTCTGAATTCCTCAGGGGTAAATGGAATGAACTGAGAAGAGCTGCTATCGCCAACGATAGCAAGGCCTTTTGGTCACTGGTATCTGAGGAGAATTAATCCAAGGCTAACAAACTGCGTTGTATGAGAACTGAAGAGTGGTTTCTCAACTTTGGTGGGTTGTATGATGATGTGTTGTCCCCTATTGGTCCATGTAGAAAAGCATCAGAGGGCCTAGTGGCCGAGTTGGCGACCAATAGGGGTCCACCAGTTAATATTACCCTGTCTGCAGTGAGAAGTGCTGTGATGAGTTTGAAGGGCCAAAAAGCCCCTGGACCCAATAGGGTACCGAATGACCAATGGAAATATGAGCCAGATATTTGGGTGACGGTTCTAACCAAGCACTCCTAATCAGTGGTCAATCTTAACAGGGTTCCTGTTTTGTGGCGCTGTGCAGAGATTATACCCATATACAAGAAGGGGGGGGGGGCGTTACCAACCAAGTCATTATAGGCCCATTTCGCTTCTCGATGCATCTGGGAAATTATTTGCCAAGATTATCCTCCAGCAACTGCATGAGTCTGTCGAATCAAAGGGCCTGATTTCCCAACTCCAAGCTGGGTTTCGCCCAGGGGTGAGTACAGTGGACCAGTGTTTTCGTCTCCATATGGTCCTCCAGAAATACTGGGCCTTCATTACAAGGTTGCCGGTCTGGAAACAACAGTGCCGGTAAGCTTGCCTGGCAGGCTGAAAGGCACCCGCTCGCAGACCTTCACAGACGCACCGGCACCATTAATGAATGGTGCCGGTGCATCCGTCCTCCCCATTCCCATTGAGTCCAATGGGACTCGAATGGGAATGGAGAGTAATTTTTTTCCGGTGCCCGGCAATGGGAAATTACCAGCCCCGCCAGGTCTGTAATACCCCGGTAAGTGCCCAATGCCGGGCGCCGGAAAAAAATGACTCGCCGGCAGCCGTGCTGTTTTTACCGGCACGGCTTCTGCCAGACTCATAATGAGGCCCACTGTCCTAAAAAAGATGCAAGTGTACGCAGTTTTTATTGACCTTCAGACGGCTATTGACAGCAGGAATTGCTTTGGCAGGTTCTGCTGAAACAGGGGGTACCTTATCATTTGGTGACAGTGATTGTCCAATTATAATCCTATAACACCGCTTTGGTGAGATGGGTCCCAGCGGGAGAGTGTCAGGTTCACTTGTCTCGAGATGGATGTGCTGTAATTTATAGTAATTCTTTGTTTATTTAACTACTTACACAATTCATACACAGTTCAGATTAAAACTTATCTTAGCTTCCATTGTTCAGAAGGAGAGTTCCCCAAGCCATCATGGTGGTGAGGAGGCAGGGTCCTGATAGAACATTCCGCAAGATGATTGGAGTCTGAGGTGGCTTTGAAACAGAAAGAAAATTCCAAACTGCCTTTCATTGCCCTCACCTTAACAGGAAGGTCCTGTTTTTTTGTATCTCTTGAATTAGGCCCCATTTTAATCTTTGAATTCTGCCCAGGTTGGTGAAGAGGCAGGTTGGAGTCCAGATCCACGAGGGACAAGACAAGCGGAGATCTTGTGGGAGCGGAGCGCAACGCTCTGATTTCTAGAGAAAAGTTTTTATACAAATCTACTGAAGTAATCTGCATTGATGAGAGGTTAAGAAGTGACTGCAAGTTTATTTTTAATCTCTTATTTAGTTTAGGTATTTAGTCGGTTTGTTTTAAATGCCAAGAAAGCAATTTTGTAAGCGTTGGTTTTCTATCTGAAGGAAACTCTAGATTAATCTGCATGAACATTAAATTCTGTTAAAAAAGACTGCTGTCAGGGAAAAAGATGTTGATAATAATATGCACGATAATAATAGACCTTTCCTTTATTTGCTGCTGCTCACGCGCATGTCAATGACAGTATAATGATCGCTAGCGCCTGGAAGTGATTTATAACACGAAAGTAAGCCTAACACTGCATCTCACTGAGCATGCGCTCAGGATGACCAGTGGTTTCTCAGTGGTTTCTCTCATATCCTGGACAGGAGTCTAGGAGTTAGAAGGTAATACTGCTTGAAGAATGCAATATAGGAGATAAAAATAAAGGACACTGATTACTTAAAGACTCATTCCAAGAGAGATAAGTTCAGCACAATAGACTCAAAATATCTGCTGCCAGTTTGTTAGTGGGGGGTTTGAGTAGTCTAGGAGCACATTTGCCCAAAAGAGTCATTCCAGAAGAACAGTTTTCTAGTCTGCCTCCATCTAGCAAATCAACAGACATGTTTCCAGGCTGTGTGATGGTACAGAATTAGTTTGAACAGCTATTTCAAAGGAAACCTCTCATAAGGAAAAGGTTGTTAAGGTTCTATTTGGAGCTTCTGAAATAAAACTTTCTTCCCAGCTCTCAAGGGAAGCACAACAGGTATAGAAAAGTACAGCGGATCAAGTTTCAGGACCGGACAGAGACTACGATGCAGTTCCCAGTCAACAGAGGCATGCAACAAGGCTGTGTCTTTGCCCTGCTTCTTTTTATTCTTTATATTAACAAGATTGTTAAGGCCCTGTTGGCCGACTGTTAGGGCGCAAACCTGCGTCCCCCAAAATTCGGCCTGGATCCTATCCTAGCACTGCTTTTTCCCAATGATTTAGTCTTGTTTGCCCCTACTTCAATGGGTATTAAAAGAAGCCTTGAGTGTCTTGTTTCCAAACGTGATCAATTGGCCCTTGTGCTCAAAAGGAGAAAAACCAAGGTTATTGTGTTTAGACCAAAGGCATCTGGGGCCACAACACTTGGACTGGAAGCAGAGGGGACTATGTTGGAACAGGTTATCCATCTGAGGGCAAGATTTTCTGATAATGGTAGCTGGATGGTCCGAATCAGTAAATCACAGTCCATCATGGAAAAGAACAGCGGTGGCCTGAGAAGGTTCTATGGCTCGCATGGTGAGCAGGCTATCTCCCCAGCTCTTGAGATCTATTCCACCCAGGTTACCTCGGAAAACGTGTAGAGTGGAGATTTGGGGGTGTACCAAATGCTCCAGTCTGGGGGTGGCGGAGATTTCTAAGAGGCTCCTCAGACTACCATATAGTACTCTGAGTGCCCCATTAATGATGGATTGTGGTCTGGTCCCGGTAGTCTGCCAATTAATATGGAAATCAGTCCTTTATTAGGTTAGGTTATGGAGCTCACCAGAACTTGGCAAATACAGGTAAGCCCTTATCGATTTGTTGAGTTATCCGGTTGGTCGCTCCATCCCCTGGCTGTCTCATATAAAGCGACAACTTGAGGCAGCAGGTCTGGAGGATCTCTGGAATAACCCTTTCTCCATGTCTATTGGTTCAAAAACAGATGTGAAATGTTCTGCCAGTTATATTATCCAGGAACACCTTGTTTGTTCCTGCCTAAAATTGAAATCTGTTATGTTATATTAATTTATTTTATAGAGCGCACTCTCGCCGAAGCATCTTGGCGCTATCGGAGACCAGAGAATAGAACCATCATCAAAGAGAGGCGAGAGTAAACTTAGAACAGATAAGTTTTCAACAATTGACGAAAAGCCAAGGGATTATCAGTAGATTTCAGTGGAAAGGTCAGAGAGTTCCACAGCTTTGCACCGGCCACCGAAAATGAACGGCCTCCAACCCGCTCAAACCGGAGGCGAGGAACAACGAGGAGGCAGGAGTCCTTCGACTGTAGATCACAGGAGAGTAAATAGGGGCAGAACTTTTCCCAAAGATACTCTGCACCCGACCCATAAAATGCCCGATGTACTATCACCAGTGATTTAAACTGCACCCGCTGCCGAACTGGCAGCCAGTGTAACGTTCTGAGGACGGGGAAGATATCAACACCATAGGGAGATCCCGTACAGACACGAGCCGCATCATTTTGGAGAAGCTGTAACCGATGCAACAGATACAAAGGTGTGCCAGAAGAAGTGAGTTGCAGTAGTCTAATCGACTTAATACTGGCGAGGCCGTAACTAAGGGTCTGAGTCGAACCGGAAGAAGCGGCAGGACCCTACAGTGGACACAAAGTTGAAATAAGCCTGCCTTACAAATAGCCCCAACTTGGGCGTTCATCAACAGAGATGCAGAAAGGATGACTCCAAGATTTTCTACCTGCAGGACAGGAGAGGGACCCGTGCCCAGCTCAGTAGGCCAAAAGGCCGGAGACCAAGACAGGACGGGCTCAGTGACAGTGCGCCGGGGGCCGCACAGGTGGTGCACCACCAGGACCTTGGTTTTATCCCCATTCAATTTCAGCCAATTGCTGCCCATCCACTCACCGACAGCCGCAAAGCAACTCCTAAACTGAGATGCGAGGTCCGGCTCAGAGGAATCAAGCGGGACGATGATCTGGGTATCATCAGCATAGCAGTAGCACCTGAAGCCGAAGGAGGGATGAGCAAAACAAGAGGCTGAATATAGATATTAAACAAGGCCGGGGACATGGCCGATCCCTGGGGGACCCCACAAGGCAGCATCGCAGCAGCGGAGAAGAAGGAGGCAAGAGTCAGCCAAGAAAGAAGCAAACCACGCCAGAACCTGGCCGGACTGGCCGGTCGCCACCAAACGATCCAATAGCACATGGTGGTCTACGGTATTGAACGCGGGCGATAAGTCTAATAAGATAAGGGCACCTGTTCCACCCTCATCGGCCAGTCGACACAGCTCATCGTACACAGAGATCAGAACGCTCTCTGTCCCACGACCCGGGCGAAACCCTGACTGAAACGGATTAAGAAAGGAAGAAGATTCAAGACAAGACGTGAGCAAAGGAGACACAAGAGATTCCATTAATTTCATGCAAAATGGGAGCAGAGAAATGGGCCTGAAATTTACTGGGGATGTGGGGTCTAATGAGGACTTCTTCACGAGTGGGATAACAACCGCCTGCTTAAGCTGTGGCGCAAGAGAGCCGGATAGGCAGGAGTCGATAACCGCTTCTGTCAGCCATATAGATATATATGGGGAGATATCTTTCAAAATCCTCAAGGGAATAGCATCAGAGGGGGAAGCAGATTTAAGTTTACTAACTGCATGCTCAACCTCCTCAACTGAGAAGGTGGGAAAAGTTGACCAAATGTGATCCAATGCCCCCGGCAACATTTGTTGCTCAGGAACAGGAAAAGCAGATGAGCGATCTTATGTCGTATCACATTGACTTAAACAAAGCGGCAAGGCCGTCACAGAAGGCTTGGGAAGATTCAGCTTGCGGGGTAGAATCAGGGGGGGAGGAAAGAGAACGAACCACAGAGAATAATTCCTGAGGTTGATTAAAGGGCATTTTCAATTTTACCCGTATAATAGATACTTTTGGCTGATTGAATAGCCAGATGGTAAATGCTACTTATTGAGGAGAAGGCTAACTTGGCGCCAGCAGAGTAGGTTTTCCTCCACTTTTGCTCAACTTGCCGCTTTTTAGCTCGTAGAGCTTTCAGCTCATCCGAGAACCAGGGCTGTGATGAACGGCTTCTTAACTTTCGTAGGGTGAGTGGAGCTAGAGTATCAGCTACATTGCTGAAAACTTTAGTTAGTGTAGAAAAGTTTGAGTCAGCTGCTTGGCACTGAGTCTGAATGCTGGAGATAATATCAGCGTTTAAAATGTTTTTCCAATTACGGCTGCGTTGGTATTTTGCTTCAGCCGGGGTCGGAATGGTCTGGGCCTGAATTAAAAAGGGCACGACAAAGTGGCCAATCTGGACAGGACTACCTTCTTTCTAAACCAATTCTGGAGAGAGAACCGTATTTGGATTTTATTTTATCTGCCTATGCTCGCACCTTGTTTGTTAAATTCAGACTGGGCATTTTAGAGGTGGGAACATTTACATGTGGTTGGACGGGAGGTTCTGAGTCAGTTTGTCCGGTATGTGGCTTAGCCCCTGAATCTGTAATGCATTTTTTGCTATTTTGTGAATGTTATTGTGTCTTAAGGAAAATAACTTAATCCCACTGTTCAAGAGAGAATGTGTCAGAAGCTGCCTAGAAGCAGTTGTATTATGTTGGTCTACTGCTGCAATCAATGATATTTACTTTGTGCCCAAATATATTTTCAGCGCCTAGCTTCACAGGAAGACTATCTAGTGTTTGATTGTATTTTAAAACCCAGAGTGTCATGAACCGTCGTCTGCGTCCCTTCTGGACTTCCTGATCCCTGACCCATTGGGACTGAGGTCAGTTTTGATCATTCAAGGACCAGGGCTGTGACTGCTGGGATAAAGGGCAAGAGGGTCTCCCTCTGCAGACCTTCATCAAGAATGTATGTCAGTTCAAACTGCACCTTACTTCTTGGAGGGGCAGACAAGCCTAAGGTTTCAACCACCTTAGCCATCAGTCATTGAAATGAAGACTGAGGTTTCCCTGGGGCAGGTGCCAAGAGCATGTCAAATTCTGGAGAAGTATCCAGGGCACTTCCCTATTGCAAGTCAGCTGCAAGATTCAGCAAGTCTTCTTCCTTACCATAAAATTCCTCAAGAAAGTCCCAACCTCTCTGGGGCATAAGGGCTCTAGCCCAAAGGGAACGGGATCAGCCACCTCCTGTAAATGTCTTCCATGCGAGACATAAATACGCCTCAAGGGAGCAGAGCGAACTCCTGAGGAATCTCGGTGCCATGGAGCGCCATGGAATGAGGAGCTGAAGCTTAAAGACTGATGTCTAAAGATGGAGGGGAGTGGTGTAGAGACCAGTCCTCTCCCGTTAGAGCCATGTCTGAGCCTAAAGGGCGTACGGTCACAGGCATTTGTGGGGTGTCGGACCGTTCGTCGGAGCGCAGTCGACAGTCACGGTGCCATCAGCACCGAGGACAAAGCCATCGGGGCGGAGGCTGTGGTGAAGACACCAAGTATTTTGAGCCCAAAGGCCTCCGCATTCTTCTGGTGCGAGTATTGGATGGGAAAGAGTACCTGCAGCACACCTGCTCCTTAGAGGAGTCCCTGGAGTGGTGACTTTTCTTCAAGGAGGAAAAAGAATAATGTTTTGAAGAAACGGTTAACAAGGCCTCTTGCTTTGCTTCTCCTTTTTGTCCTTGTAGATGGACCGTTCTTCAGTTCGGCACAACGGCCGCCCCACAGGGACCTCAAAAGTCTGTCGCCCCTAATCCTGTTCAAGAACTATCAAAGGAGATCTATTAAACTTTAATTACGTTGCTACCAGGCGAAGAGGAAGAGCAGGACAGGCAATGGAAGCTGGCAGACAAAATATTTGTGTTGTACCCTTCTTTAAATGTTAGACGCAAAACTGTCTTAGAATTCTATGATGATTGGTTAAAAATAATGAAGGAAAAGCAGTGTCATTTTATCATAGATTTTAAAACAAAGCAAAAATAAGAGAAGCCACCTCCCCCATTCCAAAGTCAAAGGGTCTCCCAAAGACCATCCAGGGAAACTCACTGTGGAGCAGAACAGAGGTCACCTTTTTGTTCTGCTTGATGGTAAATAGCTCTAACTTTGGATAACCCCTGCAATTAAAGATGAAACATATATCAATTTTGCTCTCCCATAGGAATCAACATGTTGGCAGTGCAGCCTATGTATTATGGATGCAGTCTGGCCCTGCCAGGTTTGTAGTGGACAGAGTTACACTGACCCAGAACAACTTCCCTACACCCTCCATATATAGGAGAAAAAAATCTGACGCATACTCCCATGTTCGGAAAACACATGGCTGCCATAAAATCTGGCACCAACATTAGTAAACCTCCCAATTCTATTACCCTGAAATCTAAAAGCCTACTACAGAATAACTTCTCCACCTTTGACCAAAAGCCATTGATCAACAGGTCCATAGGATTGGCCCCAACTAAGTAGGGACACCCCCTACTGACTTGAGTCCTTTCCAACCAGGGAAGCATGAACTGCTCCACTCAGACCAATAGATCCTGTACGACAGTTGATAATGTCAAATTTCACTTTGCAGAGGAATGTGTTCAGTGGCCACATGTCTCAAATGGCTTGCAGACCGTTTGCTTTCCTGGGGACTAGGAAGTAATTAGAACAAATCATTAACTTCGCATTGATTTGGGTACATTTTTGATCATTACCAAATAAAGGATGCAGCAGAATGTTCTCACAAAGAGGTATGAGGAACATTGTTGTGCGAGTAGTGTTAGGGAGAATTCTCTCTTTAGGCTGAATTTCCTAAACTAGTGAGCCCCCAGCAGCTTTGCTGGATTTCTGGAGTTTGTTTTTTTCCTCCTGCCAAGAGTGAGACTCTTTTTCTCCCACTCTTGGACATGATTTATGGTATTCCTTTGACTGGTAATGTGTTTTATGGGCTATGGGGTACTTTACTCCATAGGGTCTCATGTGTTTTTCCTATGTGTGTTACACCGCACCCTCCGTGCAGTAACACAGGGGTGTCATAGTGACACCCCACCATAGACTCCATACCCTGGGACTGACTACTGTCTCCCAGGGCATGTAAAGTCACCATTGGCTTTACTAGTCCCAAATTATTAACAGAAACCCGTACAAACCATCATATTGTGGACGTACTGGTCGGGGCAATTCGATTGCCCCAGGGTCTGTTAGTCGAGGGGGCATGTCTCCGTCCCCCCTGATCAAGTTTTGGCTGGTGGCAGTGGAAACTACTTTTTATATTCGACCGCGAATATTTTCCTATGGGATTTTCCCATTGTTTGAGGCTACCAACTTTAATTATTTAATTCTCATAGCCTCGAACATACCGCCGGTTTATTTAATTAATATTAATTCTCCGGTTGGTATTTTTTGCCAAGACTCGATTCTAAAATGGCGTTTGTGTTCTCTTCTGTGACTCCAACCCAAGTCGAGCCCTTTCCACTTTTTGGCGGGCTTCTCCACAGAAGCCTCCAAAAGTGGTGCCACTCTGTCTAGGTACCACAGGGGGTGTGGGAGGGGGTTTAGGCACCCTGGACTGAGTTACCTTGGTAACTCAAGTCGCACTCTTGTGTGATTGGCCCAAGTGGTGAGCCGGCCGGCTCACCACTTAGCATGTTTGAGTGACAGCTAGGCTGAGTGAATGGGGGTTTTCTGCATAAAAGCAGGGCTTTGGGGACTGGAACTTCAGAAGTCGCCACAGGACCTGAGAATCCGACGAGGGAGAAGCTGAGCCGACCTACCACGACGACACCACCGGTCGAGCCCTGCAGAACCGACTCACCACTTCCCGACGACAGAGAAGATCTCCCGGCTGGAGAGGCTTCTTCCCCTGACTGGTGGGCACAACCAGTTTACCTTTCTTTCTTCGCACCCCAGCCCGGTTTGTGGTCGAACTGCCCGTGCCAAGCACCCCAGCAGCCGGATAGCCACTCACCACTGAACCGCGAGTCACCGGACCGCTCCTTGTACCTGAGATACTCCGCGGCTGGTTTCTTCCCTGGCAGTGCAACGGACTCCTGTCTTCCTCCACGACGAGACCCTCTCTTCCCCCGGACGAAGCACCGACTTGCACCCGCTGCCAGGAACAACTGCCCCCGCTGGAGCGTTCTCACCACTTTAAGGTACCGTGTCCGCCAGGCCTCCCTTTCTAAAGATTGCTACAATGTAATAATAACCCCTTAACCTTCTGGACTGGGCTGGCTGCCTTGACCCTCTAACTGGTCCCTTTCTTTGGTCCAACTCCTTTTTGAACCTTTACAAGACTTTTGTGCACTGCAACCGTGTGACCTTGGACACATTTCGTTTGGATCCTCTGAAAGTGGATCCGGCCTCTTGAACTCTAACTTCACGGTTTTACTTTGCCTTCCTCTCTTGTTATGTTCTGGTAAAAGTGTTGGGATCTGTTTCAACTTGTTCTCTGCTTTTCTTTCCCTTTTTAAAAACGAATTATTAGAGTACCATCTACATTAAGCGCTCACCACTGTCTGAAAATAAGTGGGGCTTTACTTGAGACTTGTCTAATATTCTTTTAAGGGAGTGTATACCTTTTAGTGACCGTGTTTTTGAATTGCTTACTATTAGTGCCTGTGTGTTTTTCTAGATGTGGTTTTAAATAAATAATTATATCTCTTTTACACCAAGCCCTGGTCAGTGTTTACTTGTTCTACTGTGTTCTCTTGACCTATTGTGAATACTCTGTATACTGCCTAACTCTTCTTGAGGGAAGTCTGACTGCTCAGCCACAGCTACCGAGTGAATCTGTGTGGTACAGACTGCTACCAAGTGGGTTTACTGCCAAACACCTGTAGTCCTAAATCTTTTGCAGTGATCCCAGAGGGAACTGCACAGGTTTCTGCCTAACAAGTAGGCTAACAGACCACAAAGAAGCAGCAAAAGGCCGGCAGTAGACTTGTTCTATACACAAATTCCACAATTCTCTGATGTTCGACATTGAAACACTTCACATTGTTAAAACAATATTTAAAAAATGCGATCAGAAGAACCAAATTAATCAAACATTACATTTGATTTATATGCACAGCAGTAGATCTAAAATAATAATATTTAATGCAAGAGGGTATAACTAATCATCATTCATTTCATTCATCACAATTTCAACTCTTAGGACCTCATTACAAGCATGCTGGTCCGGTAAAAATGCTGGTAATTCTGGCTCTGGCATTTTTCCTGGACCGTTGCACTTCAAGTTTGCCTGTGGGGGCCATGGATCGCCCTGCAGGCTTGACCTGCCTGTAATTCAGGTCCCTACCGGCAAACAAATGCCTGAATCACCGTCATGGTTACTAACGTGCCAGTGATTCAGTAAATCCCATCCCATGGAGTTCTATGGGACTCCATGGAAATAGGAATTTACCGGCATTCCGCCGCCTGTAATATCCCGGTAATACAGGCGGGACACCAGCAAACTTATAATCAGGGGTTCAGTCTCATTATTACATGTAATTTAACCATCACAACCCTAAGATATTCGCCCTTCGCCAAATCAAATCATCTTGTTTCTCAGAGTTCAGAGAAGATCCTCCTCCTTTTGCTTGCAAAACTGTCTCTTGTTTGTTAAACACAAGTGCATGTACAGGGAGGGATGGGTGAGTGGAGGTATCCAGACAAGCATTGGAGTATACATGTCTACTGGTGGCTCCAAAGTGGGCTTCACTGGTGGAGCTGTGAAAGAGACAGAGGGGGATTACCTATGACATGGCCAAACAGTGGAAGTGAAGCAGTGTTCTATGAATCTTGGATCATGACATTGATTGAACCAAGAGATCCCATTTGCAATGCAATGCAGCAACTGCTTCGGAGGACCACCCTGAGTGAGACTCAGGGACTCGGTAGCCAATGGAGAGTGCAGATGAAAAAAATGACCGGGTCAGAGATTTCACATGCAGAAAGCAACCAATGGTCAGATCTGCATGCAGTATACTGCCTTTCTGCCACTACTGCGTTCTGAAGAAATGTGCTGAGGTGAAACTTGAGTGTACAGTGTTCTGGAAAACACCCAACATATGGAACATATGAATGCTTGCAATATAACAATGACAGGAATTACCACTGCTAAGTGTTAGAAAATCTATATGAGTGAGGGAAGAGTCCCAGTCACAGACGTGTTGCCCTTCCTTAAACAATTAACCACATTAGGGTGGTGTATGTAAGAAGCAGGTGAGTGCCTTGCCATGCTAAAACTAAGAATGTGTGCCCCATGTGGTATCTTTTAGAGGCCATCTATCATCATCGTAAATGGCACTTTTTTATTCAGAAGAACATAGGGCGCCTCACATTGGGGCACTACTGTTTCCAATAGGTCAGCTTGCAGGGGCTTATTTAAAGAGGTTATGTTGTGAAAAGGGAGAGCATTTTGTAAGAGATGGGCCCCTAGGGTGTGCCATAATTGTCTGCCAGCAGAAAGGTAAGCAAAAGAGAGGGAAAAAAGGTCAATAACCTTGAGTCATGTGACATGAATGCTTTTCGGACGGATCTAAGTGATCCGACCGTGGCTCATTTTGCCACGGTCGGAACGTTCATGAGAAAGGTGCGAACTACCAAAATTTCTCATGCGAACACACGTACATACTACGGGGGCTGCAGGGGTTTCCCCCACTCACTATACTGTGAAGTATAGTGAGCGGGGTGTTGTGGGGATACCCCTGCAGCCCCTGTTTTTTTTCTTTTTTTTGTGGGTGTGCTGCGGTGGTGTCCCCCGCAACACCCCGCTCACTTAACCACACAGTATAGTGTGTGGGGTGTTGCGGGGGATGCCCGCGCAGCCCCCACAGTCTTTTTTTATTTTTTTAAACTTACCTGCAATGATACCACCAAAGGTTCAAACTTTTGGTGTTCGAACCTTTGGTGGTAGCATTTTTAGAACTTTTGGTCCTTACGGACCTTTATTGTCAGTCAAAAAGTGCAATTCCGTTGGGACAGCATGAGAATTTCAAATGAGTGCTATGATATGAACTAGATTCAAGAATCTACCATGATTCAGGGACCTGAGGGTTAAAGAATCTGGAAAGATTGCATCATCAGGGATAGCATCAGAGGAACTATGAACTATACAGAATAAATCCCGATTATGGAAATACCTGATTTCACACTGCACAGCTCTGGAGTAACTTGAATACCTTAACCTAGCCAGAATCCAAGAAATATCAATCCTTCAAAGTCAACCCATGCAGTTCCACATTGAGCTTTTCAATAAAACAAATTCAGAGCCTGAAGCCTGGGCTGAAATAACAATTCTGCATTTGTATTAACCAAATAGTCCAAGAGTGGCATCCAAGTGCTTACAAAAGGTGGAAATGTCTAATTATAGTATTCTATTATGAGAATAATATCTATCTTCCCACCTATGGAGTATAACACCAGGCAATCCAGTAAAGCCATGACACAGAGTTCGCTGGCCTCCCTGGACAACAAACGACCAAAAAACTGCTTCAAAGGTTGTGTTGGTGTCCCTCTTTGGGCATTTTGGTGGATACATGCAATGCTTTGTGCGCTGTCTGTGCCCAGGGGAAAAACCCGGTGGGAAGCCCATAGGGCTGCTAGAAACCATGCCTGTCCCTCACAAACTATGGACGATGGTTACAATGAACTTTGTTGTTGAATTTCCTGAAGTAGGGGGAAAATCCATAATCTGGGACGGGGAAAATCCACTAAAGGGACCTGGTCACCCCCATCGTCACAGAGGTCGTACATCTTTGACATAAAAGCATCCACAGGGAGTGGGGCATATTCCCACAGAGACGCAGCACCGATTGGCACATATCATGCCAAGGCCATGGTGTCCGAAGGCGGGATCTATCGCCGAAGATTGACCACAGCTATATTTTGGACCAGGCCAGAGCCTTTATGTGTGCAGTACCCTGCGAGTCACAACAGATGCTGTGGGACCCTGCAGCGTTGTATCAGAAGGTGACGGCACCATTGCCTGTGCCACAGGCACCGAGACCTGAGCCGTCGGTGAAGACGTCTAACATCTACAGGCGGAAACTGTCCCATTCTTCCAGGGTGGAAGAAAAAGTACCTCCTTTGGTCGTTCATGCGAATCCCTGGAGCGGTGGCTCTTCCTTTTTTAAGAGAAAGATGAATGCTGGTGTGAGGATACACTCAGAGCATGACCTCTTCCGATCCTTCTTCCTCTTCCGATCCCTTCTTCCTCTTCTTCTACTTCTGATTTTCTTTCTCCTTTTCCTTTCCCTTGCCTGGAGCCATCTGTTCTTCGGAGGACCGATCCGCACCTTGTTACCTCGATTGAGAATGCGGACCCTCACCCTTCACTTGTGGACAAAGGTGAATATCTTTGCCGCCCTTTCCCATGGGGCCTTTGGGTGCATGGACTGGCGTCACCCGGAGTCCTGGGTGTCGTGGTCATCACCCAAGCAACCGGTGCAGATCGATACCAACATCTGTCGGCTGCAATCCGCACACAGCTTTAAGCCAGAGTAGGCATGGCATAGGAGAAAAAAGTTAAGCTTGACGACCCCGTTCCCGGATTAGTGCACGGACGTCATACCTGGCGCAGGGTGAGTAGAGGTGTCGGACAGAGCTGACGCAGAGCCACGCTGCACACCCTGGCAGTGGAAATGTTTCCAGAGAACAATTGTGCTGGGATTGGGATATCATAGATGAGGAATCAATTAGAAATAAGACTATAATAAATTGGAACCCTGGTGTCACTTGTAAAAAAGAATGTGTTTGGAGTGGAGCCCTCAACATGAGAAGCCTTCCCACAGTATAATAATACCATCCTGCAATAACAGTACAAAATAACACTGGAGCGTCGCTGATCATCCTGGTAATCATAAGGGGATAAAAGAAGTCCTCAGAAGCAGACGAAGGCACTCCTATTATTCAAAGTTAAAAACATGACTCACAATCCCCTATGTATGCCAGGACTTCCACAGTATGGGCATCATTCAACCTGCCGCTACCTCCCATCTCTGCACCCTCAATAAAACAGTGGCATCACCTAGGCCCCACTGAGCGTAATGTGCCATTTAATTTTCCAACTTTAAAATTAACGCACTCTCTCCTGACCCCAGTTCAAAAGGTCCATGTTCCCAGAAAGTTTCTATGACCAGCGCCTAATTAAAGTAGATAAGCCCCTGACTAATTCCGGCAGACCCAACACCCCAAAAGCAATTGTAATCAAACAAAGGCTGATTCCCCTGCTTACATTAGGTCTATCCAAGTGCGTGGAACATGATATACATGGTCAGCCCTCATCTGTAATAGCTTTATCCACTTTGGGTATCGACTTCAGTAACTCTGCTGCTCGTTCCACATCCCAAAAGATGTACTCTTTCCCTCTCCAGGTGACTCACAGTTTAGCCGACCTTAGTAGACCCACCTTCACTCCTGTCGGCAGGTAGGAATTTTTTCCGAATGTCTATTTTATTCCTCCTCTTCTTCGTTGCAGGCCAAAATCCGTAAAGATCAGGACAACCTGTTTATACTAAGCATTTGAGACTTATTTAAATTTTAAATCGTGGCTGGACTTGAACTTGAGAACAAATTGATGCACTTGGAATCATTAGATCCTAATAATGTTGCAAAAAGGCTTTTTATTTACTTTTAGACATTTGGGTCTCCACATGTTGATTTTGCTGCCTATGTGTTTCGACTGGCTTTATATGTAGGTTTCTTTTATATTTGATGAATATCTAATTTGCATGTGTAAATATTGTGAGTGAGCTGCTGATTGAAGTTGCAGACTGTGGCAGACCCTAAGTCTTTCTACAATGAACCTTGTTTTCCCAGCTTACCTGAACCTTCAAATAGCCACTCCAGCTGCGGAGCGGCCGCAGAGTGAGCTGCTGAGTGAAGTTGCAGACTGTGGCAGGCCCTGAGTCTTTCTACAGTGAACATTGTTTTCCCAGCTTACCTGAACCTTCAAATAGCCACTCCAGCCACGGAGGGGCCGCGGAGTGAGCTGCTGAGTGAAGTTGCAGACTGTGGCAGACCCTGAGTCTTTCTACAGTGAACATTGTTTTCCCAGTTTACCTGAACCTTCAAATAGCCACTCCAGCCGCGGAGAGGCCGCAGAGTGAGCTGCTGAGTGAAGTTGCAGACTGTGGCAGACCGTGGCGTGACCGTGGCCGTGGCCACCCTGGATAAAACCGTTAACATGGATCTGCAGCCTCATGCCGACGAGATCAATAAGATGGCCTCCTCACCGGGGAAAGTGGCAATAACAACAAAGGAAAACCCCCAGCCACCACCACCTCCACCGAGCAGCCCTGGAACAGGCACAGGTATGGCGTCCCTTTCCCCTCCCGGTTGTTGTAGGCGCCGGAAAGCGTCCCCTTATCCCTGCTCCTTCACCTTCCCCACACTTGTCCCACTTCCCCTCCTTACCCTCGTCACACTCCTCTCTCCCCATTCCCTCCCCACTCCCCCCCTCCCGTCCCCTCTTCCCGCCATACCTGTCCGCCTGCAAGCTCAGAGACTGAAACCACCCGTCGGGTCCTTCGACTGCCGAAGGAAGCCCTAATGGGAAAACAGAACATCAAGAGGCGGGGCGAAAAGCCCTCTGCGCCCAAGCGAGTTCCGAAACGGACCATCTCCTCGGACCAGCCCGAACTCACCGCAGACATTCAACCGAAAAATGCAAGGCTGTCGACAAACTTGCAGAGCCGTGGTGAGCTCCTTTCTGAAACTGTAACAGTCTCCGTTTCGGGACCGCCGTCGGGGACTCAGAGCGAGTATCTCCAACCAGAGGCTATGTCTATGACTCATCCCGAGGCGGCTGGCTTGACTCTTCAGTCTGCGCGTATCCCCCACTTAAAGGAGGGGCTCCAGCTTCCACACGATCGGACCAGCTCTGAGAGTGCAGCCCCGCATGCACTGAATACAGGGAAGCAGTCTGGGATCAACGAACCAGACGAAAGCACCACCGTTCTAAGCCCCCTGACGACCACTACCATCTAAGGTGCGGCACACCAGCCCACAAGCTCTGATGGAAAGGAAAAAAATCAATTGACCCACCTAATGAGAGGCCCAACGGCAATATCATGTGCTGCCCAAGTGCACAGCACCCCAACGTTGGAAGACCGGGAGAGTCCTACAGAGGTGGGTTTTACAAAACCACTCGTCTCTAACGCAAATAATGGAGAGCTACCGAAACGGAAAAGTCTATCGAAACCCAGCTGTACATGATCCCGCTTTATGTAAACACAAAGATGTAATCGAACTTGCTACAGAACCTGGTACCTCGAGTGAGAACCCAGGAAACTCTGAAGTTGCCTGGCCCCAAATGGTAATTCTACCAAAAACAAAAAAAAGAAAAGCGAGGAGCACAAAATGAGGACCAACACAAATCACTCCCAACAATGTCTATGAAAACTCATCGACATAACCACAACAAGGCTAGAAGAAGATTGACCTCAAGACTCAAGGTCCCCCAAACAAGAAAATGGGCCCAAAGAACGGACCAACTAAGCCCTTCACAGTGGCAGTCTTGAACGACTTCTTCCGGAAAAAAACGGAGACGCGACTAAATCCCCAGCAGGAGCTGTCGGATAGTGAAATCTTAGCAAGCCTCTCCCATGTTGAGTCAGATGCAATAACTTCGAGATGTCTCTCAGAGGAATCTATCACAAGCCCGGGACTTTTGGAGACTACCCTACTTAAGACCCCGGCAGCCGCCATGCCGCCACTTAGATGGCATTATTCAAATAAACCTACATCTACAGCCGAAAAGGCTGAACATCAGGCTGGGATCGGGGAAAAGAGTAATCAAGAGAAACCCCTGGGTAAACCAAGAATTGAAACTCCAAGCACTGAAGTTAGGTGCCCGAACCAACAGCCTAACTATAGCTTGCATGAGAATTCACCTAAACAATGCCGTCATGCCCCAGAGCTACGAAATGAAGGAACGAGCAGTACAGAGAGCCCCGGGCCACAGGAAGCCTCGACACAACCACCTATGATAAGAAACCCTACACGGCCAAATGAGTTTGATCAAAATAACTTCCAGGAGAACAACGACAAAAAATTGACAAAAATATCTCCATTGATCTACACTCCAATACTTATGCGTAGATTAAGCGGAACTCAACAGCCTTCATCTGCTCAACAGAAAATAACAACCATCATGTCCACAGTAACGATATCACTGGCACCGTTCAGCAAGTTGTATGAGAGCATCAATGACACGCTTCGAGATCAGGTGTCCATGCTGGCATCGATGCAGTCAAAATTGCAATATCTGGAAGGCTATATTATGGGGTCCCAGGGATCTGAGGCTGACAGGAGAGCTTGTTGGACAAGGCCGGCTCAGTCCGGCCCCCCTCACCATCTTCCTGAACCACACTCACCTGATGCAGAAGGTGCCAACCGACGGACGCAACATACCAATGTCCCTTCGGTAGTCCTGTCTGCTACCATTCACGAGGCACCCAGAACGACATTTCGCCATGATAGGGTTCATGGTACTTCAGTACGCAAACAAGTGGACGAGCCTCTAGATGCCATCATTGCTATATTAGAGGAGGAAGAAGAGCTGCCAGCGTCCAGCCAGAGTGTGGTCACAGAAGCTGCTGGGAAACAAGTACCTAACCCCTTCTCCTACACAAAGTCTGTAGAAGGTAAGAAGAGACCAAACAAAGGGCACGAGACAAACCCCAGGATCTTCACATATGGCATATTCAGTCAGCAAAAGTCGATAATCAATCGAAATCCTAAGAGGGATCACAATACGCCACAAGTTACACCTGGCTTGCAAGTCCAGAAGAGGCAGCCTAGGGCTGCTGCTAGGAGAGAAGGCCCCCCGTCTAAATCCAAGGAAATACCCAGCACGTATCAGAACCGTGCTATGGAAAAACGTAGCAACAGTACGAAAAAAATTGTTCCTGTTCTTGTCGTAGAGGAGCAGTCAGACTGGAGCATCCTGACAATTGATGAGATCGGGTTTGAAAATAACCCAAAAAAATCATCGAAGAGAAAAGCGAATGAAGTGACCAAAGGAACCCCAAATAACGAACCACCAAACAAAGTGCAAATCTACGATTTCTCTGCCTCACCATCAAAGACCCCAGAGAAAATCCAAAAACTTCAAAAAGTGGAGTTTGCTGATACTATAAAATCAAGGTCAAACGCCCCTGACAAAAAAAGACCTGATTCGATGCGTAGAGCAAGTACAAACATCTGGAGCAGTAATAAACCCCCGAACGTCCCTGCCCTCTCCCGGAAACCGGGGGATAAAGTCGACCAGAAAAAAATTGCAAAGCCTATCAAGGAAACAGGCCAAAAGATCTCAGATTCATACTCTCAACATATCTCTTGGGAGAACAAGAAGAGAAAAGATGATAGAAGATCTGAACCAGAAATTGCCCAAAAACAGGAATCGAAGCAAATTGTGAGTGACTGCACTCTAAGGTTGAAAAATATCAACTCAAAACGGGACGGCCTGATTATGAACAGAACCACTATCATCAAAATTTTAACTCAAATTCCAAGCCCAAGACATATTGAAAACAAGGATCTTTGGATGGTGGAACCAAGTACGTCAGGCAGAACTGACTACTCCTACATACACCTTAACTCTGAAGCTACCATGATACATTTACTAAAAGAATCCGAAAATCTGTTGGCAGTGGGATTTGAATTAACGGAAATCAGACGCTCAAATAAACAAGCGGACACAGTTAAAAGAACCGATTGAGAAATAAGCAATCGAAAGGATTCTTCGACGACGACCAGGGATCACCGTACCCGCTACATTAGCAGGATGACTCATGCTCGCCCGTCGCAGAACGTTCAATCAGCAAAAAAACTAAGAACCCACAGATCTAACCAGGTGGAAAGAGAAACATCCGAGAAAAATCTCCACACAGAAAGCAATCGGGAACAGAATTTTGCTCGGAGCAAAAGGTCCCAACACATCTCACGAAGCGATCAAGTACTAAGCAGCTACGGAACACCAGGGGCAAACCAAATTGACCCCTGGTCTTGGCCTAAAACTGACAGCAATCCTAGGCAAAAGTATTAGCAACGATTATCGGAAAAGAAGAACAAACAACGGCCACGTCAGGGAAAGGCCACCGACAATAAAACATCCCCACTGAAACTACTAAAATTAGGTTGTTGGAATACGAGGGGATTTGCGCATCTCACCAAAGAAACCGATGTCAACTTGGGCAACTTCGATGTTCTTTTGCTTACAGGAGACCTGGCTGACCACCAAACCCCAACTGGACGGATATGAAATAATCTTTACGAGCGCCAAGAAAGGAGTAACAGGACGTCCCTCAGCCGGTCTCATAACTGCGATTAGAGCCGGATCAGGCGTGGACGTTTCCGAAACCCTCCCGTCACTGCACTGGATCCAGGTCTCAATACTCACAAGAAAGCCTTCGCCCAGCAAACTAAAAGAGAGTACAGTTCTCTTAATAAATGTTTATTGGAACCCCTGAGACGACAACGAACGAGGATTTCACTAATGAACTCCAAAATCTTCTGGATGAAGCACAGAAAAAAATCTCGGACTACAGCATTATCATAAATGGTGATTTCAACGCCATATGTGAAGGGATCGGTAATCGCTCGAAGTTGCCAAACCAAAAGTCCCCAGCATGGGAAAGAGGAAAACTCCTCGACAAGATAATGTCTGATAGGGACATGCACAACCTCCACTAGCACCGTTCAAAACCAAACCTTCTGATTCCATCGTGGCAAAGAGGCGACCAAAAAGGGACGATAGATCACATATTTGTCTCAAGAGACATTTTGTCGGAGATCCATTCCTTTAGAATCAGACCTACAGCCTTCAGTGATCACAACCTTCTAATTATAAAAGGCTGGCCGTCCAGAATACAAACACTCTTGTGCTCTCTGCCTCTTGAGATATCGGAGAGAGGCAAACGAGTGAAGATTTCCGAAAAAGGATTGCTGGAACTTGACACCCAATATACTCGATCCTGAAACACTACCAAGACAAATGAAAAAAGGAACGGGATAGACCTGGACTATACACCCTTACTAACCAGATTTCTGATGTCCACAGTAAAAACATCTAAACCACATTCATATAATAAAGATCTGGTAGAGAAAAGGCTGGAGCACAGAAGGCTTAAGAAACAGTATCAAAAGGTACCCACTCCTGAGAATTTGGCAAATTGGTCAAAGGCAGTGCGAGATTACAAAAGCTGGCTGCTGCACTATCGTTACAAATTACACCTGAATGACTCAGAACAAATGCTGTCCGCCATCTGTGGAAATAAGCCAAAGGAATTCTGGAACCTGATCAAGGGGACACAAAGTAACATCAACGATAATATCCAGAACAACCTGAGGGAGGCCCGTTGGATTGACAATTTTTCAAATCTATTTGCACCAATCCCGGCTGCGAATATCATTAAACCTCTTACCAGAGAAAGCTACAAAAACGACATCCCGTGGAACATCCCTGACGACAAAGAGACAATCTTAAATAAACTTAAGAAACTGAAAAACTCAAGGGCTCCTGGACCGGATGGTATCAGCAACCTGGAACTCAAAAAAACACCCTGAGTTGTGGGCCAACATCATGTGCAAACTTTTTTCAAACTGTAATCAGACTAAGGAAATTCCACCTACCTGGAAAAAAGCAAATATTGTCCCAATCTTCAAAGAAGCGCAATTGACGATCCAAACCAGTACAGGCCGATTGCCCTTTTGGACGTCATGGGGAAAGTTTTTGCGTCCTTTGTATTGGACGCTTTCCAAAGCTGGACTCGTTCTACCAATTCCATGGACCCCTTCCAGAATGGTTTCATCAGAAACTCAGGAACAACTACCAACATCTTGCTCATGAGCTCCCTGAAGGCTAAAGTTCTACAAGGTGGCCTCCCGATCTACGTTGTCTTTATTGACCTGGTCCAAGCCTTTGACCAGGTCGATAGACAGCGCCTCTGGGCGAAATTAGAATCAAAAGGATGTCCGGATTCTATCCTAGACCCCATAAAGGCTCTACATCAAGGGACCTCCATACGTGTTCGCCTTAGTGCGGACGGACGCTTGTCTGAGGAGATCGGGACAGCCCGAGGAGTTAAACAAGGTTGCCCCTTGGCTCCCTCCCTATACAACTCCTACATTGCAGATTATGGGGAATCAAGTCTAACGGTCAGGCACTTTCCACCTTCGCTGGGAGGAGAGAAGATCGACCCCTTATTATACGCCGATGACATCGTCCTGATGGATCTGACGCCCATTGGCCTTCAATGCCAATTGGACAATTTGGTGTCATACATGTCAGAAAACAACTTACGGATAAATAATGAGAAAACCAAAGTGCTCATCCTGGGCAGGCCTGCAAAGAAGAAACAAAACCCTCTTGGCACTGTGATGGCAAGAAACTGGAAACAGTACATGCTTTTAAATATCTCGGAATTACAATCAGTAATGATAGGGAGGAAAAGACCATGCAAGAAACACTCTGGTTAAAACTAAAGAACCTCACAGCGCAAGCAAAGGCTGTGGACAGGACGCATGGTTGCTTTTCAATTATCCCCATCCTGAGATTCTTCAAGTCAAAGGTGGTTCCTGCCTTGATATACGGCATGGACGCAACGCCACTGGCTCCAAACTCCATATGGGAGAAATACGAAAGCTTTTTCTGGTGAAACGTCCTAGGCTTGGCGACATCCACCCCAATATCACTAATAAGGAGAGAACTTTGCATATCATCACTGTTAGCAACAAAAATGTGAGCCACCTTGATGCTATACTGCAAAGTCATCAACAAGCCAGAAGCACAAGTGCTAGACCTCATTCGAAAGGAAATCATAGACGGTGACAACTGGATGCTCGCGAAATGGGAACAAGCCAATTTAACGATCTTGAAAGAATTGGACCTGCCGGTGGAAACACTAATCCAAAATCCCAACAGAGTGGCGAAAAAATCGTTCGAAGCAGACTGGATTCACACGCAAGAAGTGGCCAATAACTACTCTTTGACAGCCAGTTTGCCAAGTGCTCCGATGAAGCTTAACGCGGTGCGTGGTTACCTCCATACATTTCCAGACAAGAGCCTCAGTCGCACGTTCTTACCATTTAAATTAAACCAACTGAAAACCAATGAGATTCTGGCAATTCGTAAGCAAGTGCAAACAAACACATGTCGCTTTTGCAAATCACAGGAAAATATAGAAACCACAAAGCACTTGATACTAAAATGCCCTGGACGGGTGACAGAAAGACATCGCTTTCTTATGGACCCGCTGAAGCACCATTCAATTCTAGACTTGGAAAATCTTTGGTCACTGTTGACTAACGGGAGCAATAAGCGATGTGTCATAGGAGTGGCTTTGTTTCTCAAATCATTGAACTTACACTAGAAGGAGTTAGCTCCGGTGAGGTGTGTCATCAATAACTCTCAACTGTGAATCCACTGAAGCTTCCCTACTCCTCTGGTTTATTGGGACTTAGGATCAAAGACTAAGCAAAGCCAAAGCAGGGATTTGTCTTACACAAGTTTGTGGACAGGAGTTTACAAACAGCCTTCTGTTTTTGTAAAAATTGTTACACAATTAAATCAAAAAAAAAAAAAAAAATTCTGAATTGATGTATTCATATGTTTCATTATGTAGAAAAGTTTAAATACATTTGATTGATTCTAAAATTGGAATGACCTGTAGGTAGAATGACAACGAATTTCAAAGCAGTGAAGACTGCCAAGCTGTTTTGAATCAAAATACATTGTTATCTGAAATAATTATTAATGTACAACAGGAACAGTTTTCTATATCTGGGAAGCCACTAATTGCCAGTCATTTACAAATCATGTTGAAGGTTCTGAGCTGAAAGATGCCCAAGTCTTATGTCCAAATCCATTCAGTTTCTTGGATTCCATTTTGGATGGAATAAACCAAAACTGTTTGACTTTGCTCTAGCAATGAACAATTGCACCAAGAAACTCTCAAACCTTAGGTGAGGTATTGGGGGAAAAAAAGTGGTCTGCTAATGTTAATTTGTTTTCACCACATGTGCACTTTCTTTTACATTTCTGGCCCAGTGATGTTAAGTGGCCACTGTCATGACAAAGTCATCTGAGAGAGTTGTACATGGAAAAGCGTTAAAAAAACACCTTTTGGTCCCATGTGGAAAGGATTACTCTCTTTAATGAGAGTCCCAAGAGTGGGCTATGGTATATATATATATGACTCAGCAAGGTGGGGTGGAATCTCAGGGACACTCATCACATTATGCAGTAACCCCCTTAATTTTGGATTGAGTTCTTGGGCAAATCTGTGGTGAACAGAAATAAATATCTCGCACAGAAACTCGACATAGTATTCCACAATAGCCAACTTGCAGGTAGCTATTCCTCGGCTTTGCGGTGGCTGTATACATCTTCAAAATCCAGTCCACACTTGATATTTGTAAAGATGATTGGTCTGCTGGAGGAAATTATCCATTACAAATGAAATGATGTATCTGTTGCAATGGAGTTAAACATGTGCCAGTGATATGAGGTTCATTCATAAGATGATATACAGACTGCAACGGTGATAATCATCAACACCTTGTATCAATCAACTGGTAAAAACATCTATTAACAGCTTTCAATGGCATCCCGTTGAGAAAAAAATCTTGAGTTATAATGGGCCCATTACTGATCTCTGGAACCCAATGTTCTTTGGCACATTTGACTTAAAATCAACCAATGCGCATCACATATTTTTAACATTAAGGTAGATTATTCCCTTCCGAATTGATCTTCAATAGGGTCTCTCTAAACCTAGCATGCTTCTGCAAAGTTAGAATCCCAAATGTTTTTGAACTTCTATGTTTCAATATTGTGACATGAACTCTCCATGGAAAATTCATGCAAATTCTCAAAAGGACAGGGTAGCATACAATGTAGGTGGGTCAAGATGGATCATGAAAAGGTTCCAAATAATCCATTACGACAATGCCTGATACATCTGTGCCTGATAACACTTTCTTCACATAAAGACATGTAACTGTTCCTTCCCTATACTTAAGGTAATTGGAGAGGCATAATAGATTCTAAAAGGTGACTGCTAATGCGCCTCATTTATCTGTTTTTATGCATTACTGTGTATACATAGCCAGTGATACACAGCCACGAAGAAAATTGCTTCAGGAAAAATAAACAACTCGACAACAATCTACAGAACTAGAACAGTGTTGTTTACAGTGTGACATCTTTTGCATAGTTGTATGTAATATGAAACAACATGGTGCAACAACATACAAACGGCCATGCTAGAAAAAATAAACATCCTCAACGCCCTGCCTGAAGCCAACATGCCTCAGCCCCTCACCCAGACAACAGAGTATCTAAATCCTTCTTCAGACAAGTTACGGAAACAGAAGTCCTAGCCATCATGAAACACATTAAACCATCCTCCTGCAAGGGGGATATCGGCTCTGTGGCACTCAAAGACCGCGCAGAACCACTAGCCCCATTTGTCACAGCCTTCATCAATGCATCACTCCCCTCGGGCATCGTCCTCCCATCCCTCAAAGAATCTTGGGTTTGCCCGCTTCTAAAAAAATAAAAAAACCTCGCTCGATCCTGACATACCAAACAACTATAGACCCATAACCACCATCCCTTTCTTGCTTAAGATATTAGAAAAGGCGTCATACCTCCAGATACAACAATTCCTGGAAGACAACATCATCCTGGGCAAGAGGCAAAATTCAGATAGAGCAAACCATGAATAAAGGGAAACCAGCACTACTCCTGCTCCTTGATCTGTCTGCAGCCTTCGATCTTGTAGATCACAGGACTCTATGCAGACACCTCAAGGATGCAGCCCATTTTTCCCAGCAAGCTACCTCCTGGATCACCGCCTTCCTGGGAGGAAGACTAATGAGAGTGTTCTCTGACCAGGCATGTGCAACCCCCATCCCCATCCACTGCAGAGTCTCTCAGGGATCCTGCACCTCGCCCACCCTCTACAACATTTTTACTCTCCCACTTTCAACGACCTTGACGATTACGGCATAGCATATACTAACTACGCTGATGATACGCAAGTCCTACTCCCGCTCACAGGCTCTTACAACAAGATGTAGCCACACTCAACAAGACCTATGCCCTCATCCAGGTCTGGATGGTGGATAATGGTCTATGTCTCAATGGAGACAAGACCGAAATACTACGGGTAGGTCCCAAACAAGTCCTAAACAAACTGGATAGTAAATGCACATCATTGAACATTGACAATACAACGATCACCACCCCAGCAGCAGCCAAAACTCTAGGAGTATACAAAAACTGCCTGTCCACAGCCAGAGCTACAGTGGGTGCAAGACTGGACCACTGCAACGTCCTGTTCCTAGGCACATCATCCAAGAGCATGAAGAAACTCCAAACCACACAAATGAATGCCCTCAAAGCAGCCCTCAGCATCCCCAAGAGGGAGCACATATCCCAAGCCAGGCGGGACGCCAACTGGCTCCCAGTTAAAGAGTGCATTCTCTTTAAAACCCTCTCCATCACACACTCCTGCTTATCAAACACAGCACCTCCCTACCTTTCAGAAACCATTCACTGTGCCACATCAGAAAGACCCAAGCGGGCCCAGCACTGCAACCAGCTGGCAGTCCCAACCTTTAAAAGAGCCAAAGCAAAAGGCTCAAACTTTGCCATCCAAGCACTGAAAAACTGGAACGCGCTACCAACCCCACTCAGGAAAGAGACCTCCCTCACAGTGTTCTGCAAGGCACTGAAAACTCAACTGTTCCACTAGCCACTGTCACATGTGCGCACCTTTTTCTTAAAGGTGAGAACCGAATGTTTTGCCATTACCAATGTATCTCACCCGGTATGAATGAGAAGACACTCTGTAAACTGTTTGTCAACTGTTGTTCGCTTAAGCAAGTATCCTGTAACAGCGCTAAACTGTTTGTCAACTGTTGTTCGCTTAAGCAAGTATCCTGTAACAGCGCCACAATGCCCAAGGGCCGCTGTGTGCTTTATAAATTCTAATAAATAAATTAATGAAACCTTAAGGTGTGAATGGTAAAATAGGCCCTGGAATATTCACATCCGAATGATCATTTCAAAGGGACCCACCCATTGACAGCTTTGCCTCCCCATTAATCAAACCTAGGTCACAGACTATACTTTTCCACAATAAAACACTATGAGATACATTCTCAAGATAAAAAGAATTAAACAATCATATGAATAAACATGTTCTATGAAGTCTTGCCCGTGTAAATAGAACATAGCTAAGCCCACATAAGTATGCAGACAAAGGGCTCTCTGACAGTGGTGTAGTTTATAATGATATTACCACAATAGCAATTATTTATTGAAAATTAATTTCAAGAGCACTTTGATAAAAGGCTTTGTGCATATACTTCACCTGCAATGTTATCAAGAACATCTGAACCCCAGTCGCCTTGCAAAACAGACATCAAAATATTATCAAACACATTCAGCTCCTTGGTTCCCACAATTCTGTCCCGAAACAAACGTCGTGCTTCATATGCAACAATTTCCAGAACGTAATCTAGAGTGTGTGTTGATGAGCCTGAAAAAAAAGTGTCACATAATCAACCTATTACTATGCAAATTAAATAACTTTTAGATTTATTTACATACAGCAATGTCATATATGTGTTACATACCAAAGATGACAGCACCGCACAGGAATGATGGAGAGGAGAAAAATCAAACATTGGTTACAATTACAAACAATTACAACCACAGAAAATGTAAGACATACGTAGCACACAGGTATATAGGGGCACAAATCACTTAACAAACCAATGACAAATTAAGAAATTCTAAACATAAATGCAGTGGGCCATGGTTCATTTGGTAGCTTTGATTATATTTTATTTAACAAGAAAAGAGGTACCAGATGAAATATTTCCACTGAGAAAATAAAAATAAAAACTCGGACAACATTAAACAATGAGGTTGTTGGAATAGTGTAATGGGTGTGCAATGTACAACATAACTAACACAGAGAAACGGATAGGATAGTCTCTTATTCAGCAGAGAAAACAGTGTCAGCAAGTTGGTAATAAAGACATACCAAAGGAGGCAATTGAAAAGGATTACATAGCTTATTCTTCATCAACAAGATATGTTTTTTTCACATTAACATCTTTGTTTTTTTAATATTCCTCAACAGAACCGTTTAATAGTCACTTAAAACGTCTGTTTCACCTCCCACGATTTCAACCTTTGGACCTTGAAAAGCGCTGTAAGACTCTTCTGGGTAGGGCCAATGCTGAACAGAAATTCTAATAAATTGGCCACAAAAAAAAAATCAAACTATATAAAATATCAAAATTAAATGTTTCAATTAATGTTGAGTAGGATGGAAGAGTTCAGCGGAACAAGAGTATCAGACAAACGAGTGGATGCACAAAGCTACACCTATTATAGAAAATTGTATAATGTTGCATTGCATCAGGCGGGACATGCCAAGAAGGAGGAAAGAGGACTTTAGAGTATGTTATCTTAATCTATCCAAATTGCATATGCATGAAGGGTGGTTTCCACTATTCGCAATACCATGCTAGGGATGGTGGTTAATGAGGTCCATTGCTACTATTTGAATGAATGCTACGTCAAAGTTGGCACTTGCTCGGTTACGACTCTCCACACAGTAATGCTTACTAAGAATAGAATCTGTTAACCTAACGGCAGCCTAACAGATTTAAATAGCAAGGCTAATATAGGTAAGCAATCCTTTGCACCAGGAAATTCTTGGACGCTGTTAGAGTCTGTGTGTAAGTAAACAAATGCACAGGAACTTCTGAAATCACAATTCCTTGCTACCCATCAGGAAATGCGCCTGGTCAAGTAGGTAGGGAAATATTGTACTTGTCCCCTTACATCAGTGAGGATAAATATTGTGCTCTATATGCTTCTAAAAATTAGGTAAATCGATATGAGACATGCTCAAATAATCTAAAACTATCTCCAACAAGTACTTGGCTAAGGTGGCTTGAACGGAAAGTGTCAGGAACAAATAAACCTGAAATATTAGAGAAAAGCATTTGAGTGATGCAGCTTCCAATTGGAAGCCATAAAAAGCAATATCAACTGGCAAAATACCATAGACATTGGTACACAAATCTGTAAAAGAAGAAAGTGTGAATACACGTATGGCTCCACATGTTTTTACTAATATTTTCTTTATTGCAGAAAGTTTTTTTGAATTCTTACCGATTTTCAATTCAGTTCAGCAGTAAAATAATGGGGCAAGCCCCCCAATTCAACAGTCTCCCGTTAAACTGCAACCTTCTATACCCTAAAAAACATTTTCCTGTTTCCAAAACTTGCTATCTACACATTTATTTCAACTGCCCTGGGTGCTGCATGTATGATGTTGTGCTGCCACTAAAACTAAACTAAAAATGTTGATGAAAGAGAATAACAAAAAGAGAAATGCTGGGTGTGTGTTTGCTCTTTAATGCAATGTGTTGTCAAATATCAACAGTGCTTTTATAATATAAACAGGTATTCAATATAATAGCAGCAAATTCTCTTTCCACAATGGAAGACCTGTGCCCCCCTACCCCCATAGAAGGATTATCCAACTTGAATCAAAACAGGTAGTAAAATGTGATCAGTTTTTTTCTTGGATGCCAAATTTATAAATGTTAACACAGATTTCTTAACAAGCAGATTTGGAGGTGGTATTTTGGTGCATTATTGTATAAAATTGTCTTTTAAAGATCTATATTTCCACAAAACTAGCAGTTATCTTTTAAGCAGGCATTTCAACTTAATAGTATGACATTCTGTAAACCGAAGAAAACATATTCTCTAAAAGATAAGATCTCTATGAACCCTTTGGTTCTATATTTAAAAAAAGATATCAGCAAATAACAAAGACTAAGTTATACTTTTTGAAGTATATGGGTCTACCTGATAATGCTGATAATGCAGCTCGTAATTTAAGCTGCTGCCACCATTCCATTGTTTAGTATTTTTGTTTAACAGAGCTGTATACCCCCTTAAATCGAACACTCAATATGATTATGATTGGTTATTTAGCCGCTTGTTTTGTTCCTCTCCCTCCTTCTCCTCCCTTCTCACTGACCTCGTTTATCTCTCCGGCTCTACAGAAATGTCTCCAGGCCTAGTACGGTAGTCGCCTGTCTGTTCCTATTTCCTTCCTATCTGTGCACTTGCACTATCTGAAATGTTGCTAGTCCGAGTATGATAGTTGATTTCACCTTCTTGTTGTTCATGAACTATAAGAATGTTTTGTATTTTCCCTTGTTCCATCCCTTTTCGTGAAGCACTTTGAGTTACATTGTGTATAGGCGCTATATAAATAAACAATCATATCATATGATACCAACCTCTTACCCCCTCCTATAATGGGGGGAGGAGTAAGAGAATGTTAGCTGCAGGGTTTTCACTGGCAACATCAATATCCTGGCAGAGTAATCTGGAACGAGGTACATGGTAAATAACTGGAACAAACAATGTTGACATTTTAAAGAAAACAAAGCAGACAAAGGCCCTTATTACAAGTTTGCTGGTATCCCGGCAGCAATTCCGGCGGGATACCGGCAAACTGCCCCTACTGTTACGGCACCTGATGTCCCGGTATTACCAAAATAGTCAGGTGCCGGCAACGGCAGTAAATCCCTATTCGATGTAGTCTCATTGGACTCCATGGAGGTTATTGCTGTAATTACGGGCACCGGCAATACCAGTAATTCCGCCATTTATTTGCCAGTAGGGGCCTGAACAAGGTAAATCAGTGCCCCCACCAGCAAACTTGTGTTTTGCCTGTCTGGTAAAAAAAAATTGCTGGTGCTGGAATTTAGCAATTTTTCAAGACTGGCAAAATTGTAATGACCCACAAAGACTGTTAGAAATGGGGGGAGCAGGTGCTCCAAGATGGCCACCGTATAGAAATGAGTTGCAGATGTTGGCTCTGTCCGAATTATAGCCGCCAAGACGAGAAACAGAGCCTGTGGTGGTCCTCCAGATCTATAATGACCAGGAAGAAGGTCTGCAGTAACACCTTTCCTCATCTCTAATGTGTGTCGGCAGAGGACTGGATGCAGCAGGAGTGAGACAAATACGAGCCCCGCCCTAACTACCTCGGCAACCAGGTGACCTGCGGAGGAAGCCCTTTCATACGGGCCATCTTTTTTAAAAAATATTTTATTTTAAAAAGACATCTAGGGCCGTGAGTGGCCGGGGGATTAAACACGTGATGAGCTGCAGAGGATTGGTTCTAATCAGAACATGCCCGATCACATGCAGCAGGAGTTACTGCATTGCTGCAGTGGGCTGCAATCCTCTAGAAGCACAACCACAAAGTTGAAATATCCTGCCCAGAAGCCGGGAAAACTGAAGTGGCCATAGAACTGTGGAGTGAGTAGTGTATCTCCATTCCCCGGACAGACAAAGGTACTCCCAAATACTATGGCGCAATCACGGGGCAACCAACAGAGTCAGAGGAGTCATCGAAGGGGAATGAGACAGTTGGCTACACAAGAGAGATACAAAATTTGCGGAAAATCCTACTCATGCCGCAATTTGTTGGCCCCTGGTGTCCCCCTTGCGAGTTCCGCTTCTAATCCTAGCTGGCACCGCAGCAGCCGGGGGGCAGCCAAACTAAGCCCATCGAATACACAGGTACAAGCACAGAGGTGAGAGCCCGAAAGGGTCAGATGAAAAACAGGCTGTGGGAAAGAGATATCCGGCATCACAACTACAGGAAGCAGTTCCCAGCTGTAAGAATCCGAAAGAGATAATCTCAGGCTCTGAAACAGGTACACTTTCCCCTGCATTTTGCGGTTTTGCACCCGCAACATTTTAAAAGCGATTGACCAATACTTGGGGATCTAGATAATGTACAGCTCCTCACGAGGGCCACAAATAAATAAAGACCGCAGATTTGCCCAAGGGGAAAGTACTTCTCAGCAGGCACAAGACTGGGTAAATACTTTGGAAGTCATCGCATATTTTCAAAGGGCTAACTGTTTGGACTCCTGCACTCACCCACAGAGACTAGTTAAAAATGCAGCGTATTAGAGGGTGGTCCCTCTTCACAGTAAGTAATATATCCATACCTACCCCACAGTAAAAGTCCCATGGCTGGCACAAGGAAGAAGCTCACTCAGCTGGGTCAAACGGATTCTCAGCAAAAACAACCCTAATCCCTGGACAAGCTTTGGGGAAAAAACAAAAGCCTGACAGGGCCTACAGTAACACCCAAACCCCAGGAGCAGTAGGAAACACTACTGGGAACTGCGGATATGGTGGTATCCAAGGATGATTTTTTGAAAAGTTTTCAGGAATTTCCGGACGAATTTGCCTCCTCATTTCAACAACTGTTTTCTAAATCTCTACTCTATCAGAAAGGGTAGACTCCAATGAGTGTGCAATTCAGGAACCGACTGAGGTGAGCAGGCAATCCGACATTGCCTTAGAAGAATTGGCTCGAATGACACAACCTGGAATTGCAGTATGAAGACCTCGAGAATCGTTCAAGGCGCTCCAACATTCGTATAAAGAATCTTCCTGAAACAGTGATCGACATGGATTTGAAAGAAACAGTGACTTGTATATTCGCAGACATTATAACAGAAAATGACCCCACAAACATTCTCCTAGACAGGGTTCACAGAACAGGACCCAAGAGCTCAGAACCAGGTACCCATCCCCATGACGTACTGGCAGCCTGCACACAATACCCACAAAAAGAGCAAATATTAAGGGAGGCGCGAACGGCAGCTACAAACACACACAACGGGACTGAGATTTAACTGTACCAAGACCTTTCAGGTTGACTCTACAAAAACGCAGAGACATGTATGCATTGGTAAAGACCCTTCAAACACTCAGGTGACATCAGAGCAACAGATGGCGAGCTTTAAGGTAGGAGAATGGACTTCCACTTTGAGGAAATGAAGGATGTATGCTCGGATGTAACAAGTTTAAGGTGTAAAGCTAATACAGAATAACATTGAAATGCTTATCTTGGAATGTGAGGGGCCTTAAAACCCCTGAAAAGCGCAGGAAAGTTGAGCCCTTCTTGAAGCGTCACCAACCTGACTTGGTGGCACTCGAAGCAACTCGTATCCGGAAGGTGGATGTTAGGCAGAATTATATGCAGTACCCTTTGGGAACACTAGACACAATTAAGACTACAAGTGACAGTACAATTTCACCTTTGGTACAAGCAAGTTCAAAATCACAATCATAAATACACCACACCACTTCCCTTAAATTCCAGCCAAGTTAAGCTCACAAAATGAAGTGGGAGCAAAATGCCACTCCAGCAATTTAAAAGGGAGGGAAAGACAAAGTTATTAGAAATTAGGCAAAACCAACAAGTACGTACTCAGGGCAATTGAACAAGAGAGACTACAGTGAGGAGATCAACTAGACAAGGCTTAGGGCCAAAGTCAATGGGTCAAAAGTCTTTTGCTCAAGATCACACAGTTCAAGGTAGTTTGCGGTAAAGTTCGTGGCACAGATTCCGGACGAGGTTGGTTGGTAGAAAAGTTAGTTCAAAGAGAAGAGCAGGACAAGCCCTCAGATTGGAGAAAGATTTCAAACACTTTCACTGCGGCTGGCCGCAACGGACAACCGGATTTGCACAGCACCTTAAAACGGAGAGGGAGCTGTAGCTGAGGCGGGCGTTCCTGGTGGTTCCTGCAGGCTCACGGTTCCTGAAGCGATTGTCGGACTGACACGAAGTAGGAAGACTGGAGGGTCCTGCGCCACCCAGGGAAGAAACCAGCAGCAGAGCAAAACAACGAATAAAAGGTGCGCTCCTTAAAACCCAAGCAGGGTTCGACCTTCCTGGCTATCTGGCCCACTGTAGCTCTTAAAAGCGAATTCGACCAGAGGAGGGGTCCTGGCTTGTAGTTTGGGCGAACTGGTTGGTCCCACCAGCTCAAGGGAAGAAGTTTCCTGGAGGATGTTCTCTGTCGTCGGATTCTCGCGATTCGAACTAGCAGCAGGGCTTCACCGGGCAGTTCAGTCGTGGTAGGGGTACTCTTCTTCCAGTTCCTCGTTGGTTCTTTTCATTCTGGAGGCGACTCTGCTCTTCCAGTCCCAGAGACCTGCTTTTTATGCAGTTTTCCCCCATTCATATAGCCTGGCTGTCAATCACACAGCAGGGTGGCTGGCCTGGCAAGGCCAGTCCCCTTAGCCAATCAGACAAGAGTGCAACTTGGGTTATCAAGGGAACCCATGGCAGGGGTCCGAAGATCCCTCCCTCACATCCTGCCTACCTAGACTATCAGGCGCCTTAAGGAGGGCTTCTGTGCAGAAGCCCGCAAAAGGATAGCGAACAAAGGAGTCATCCCTGGTTTGGCGTGCAGAGAAAAACACAAGAAAGACTTTAACAAAAAGAAATGCCGAATAAACCCAGCCGGAACCAAAATAAAATGTATTTGGTCAAGCGGGTTTATGTTCGAGGCCAATATAATAGCCTGAACCAATACCACGTTTATATAATATAATTGCAGTAGAAAAGTTAGGGTAGATACCACTGCCACCAGCCAAGTCTTAATGTTGAGGGAGTGAAACAAGGCTCCAAGAGGTACAGACAAAAAGGGATAAGAGTTTAACCCTTTCCAATGCTCCATGTAAGGTGTACTGGGTCTGTGTACTGGAGTGTACTGGGTCTGTGGTTTAAAGTGACTATATAAAGTTAATGGCAACTTTACCTGTTTCTGGGGGACAGTAGTCAGCCCCAGAAAAATGGAGTCAGTGGGAAGTCTCAAAGACAACCCTGTGTCACTGCACAGAAGGTGCTGTGTAACACACACAAAAAGTGGTGCACATGGAGTAGGTGAGGCTTCAGTGCCCAAGATCACACAAAGTTGAAATACACATAGCAAAACACAGGTAAGAGTGGGAAAAAAAGGCTTACCAGGTGAACAAATTAATCCTAGAAATCCAGCAAAGCTGCTGAGGGACTCAGTAGGTAAGGGAAATCAACCATTTATGAGAATTCTCCCTAACAGCAGACACGGGCAAACTTCACCTATGGCAATACCAGATTATTTTACAGGTGACAGCTGAAAGTAAAGTTGCAGGGGTGCTTATAGCCATAAAGCAAGGATCGGAGATCCAGGTTGTTCGTACGAAGTTACATAAAGAGGGCAGATTTGTATTTGTGATATTAATATTGAAGGCAGTGAAAATGATGGTAGCCTCAATATATGCTCCTAATGCAGGCCAGCATAGCTTCCTGAAGCATATTGCGGTGCAGCTAGAAACATTAGCGGAATGTGAATTATTGATATTGGGAGATTTTAATCTAGCTTGGGATCCAGATCAAGATCGCAGTAGGTTAACAAGTTATGTCACACCTTCCCCTTCGGTAGCCTTGAAAAAGAAATTTGCAGACCTATCCATAGTAGATGCTTGGCTTACTTTAAAGGGGGAAAAAAAGGGATATACGTTCTATTCATATGTACATCGCTCATTTTCCCGCATAAATTACACATGGATTTCCACTCCACTCCTTGGTTTGATCAAGGAAATTATGACTCATAACAATTACCCTTTCAGATCATGCCCCTATAACTCTAGATTTTAAAAATCTGAGATCGACAAATAGACTCAGGTCATGGAAAGTTCTGCTAACACTGCCACACAATCAGGTGATACAGGAAGAAACGGCAGGACAAATAAGGGAATTCTTTGAGCTAAACCAGGAGGGCGAAAGTTCAATGAGTATCATCTGGGATGACGTTAAGGCCACACAGAGGGTTCCTTATAGCAGCAGAGGCCAGGAGACATTAGCAGAGTATAGCCTTAGAACTCGAACTGCAGGGGGAATTATCGGAAATCTTAAAGAAAATGGAGACGCACCCGGGCCCTCGGGTAGAAAAGGAGTTCAGGACAGTTGCAGGCAAATTAAACCAAGAAAGCAGAAAAAGCCCTATAAAATATATTATAAATATATAAAAGTCAATAAAATGGATCGCCTATTAGCAAGTAAACTCCGTCAGAAAGCAGCATCAAGGATCATTCAACAGATAAACCTGCCCTCTGGGGAGCTTACTTCAGACCTACAATTATTCTCCAACAATTTCACTCCTCCTATTCTAATTTGTATGAATCAGAAACTCCTGATACACTTTTGCAAAAAGAATATTTATATATATTAATATTTCCTCAACTGACGTTGACAGATAGTCACTGAAAACACCTATTACTCAGGCCAAAGTACTTCGTGTTATCCAGGACCAACCAATGAACAAAGCACAAGGCCCAGACAGCTACCCCGCTCGGTTTTATAAACTATTTAGCAGCATATTATCCCCAATATTGACAAAACTATATAACTCATTTATAAATACAGGCCCGATCACTCAATCCATGGACGAGGCGAAGATAGTTCTCTTCCCAAAACCTGGTAAAGATTTAACTAGCTGTGGATCATTCCGCCCACTAGCTTTAATAAACCTTGATGCAAAAATCTTTACCAAAGCACTAGCTAATCGCCTAGATCTTATGCCTTCCATAATTCATCCAGACCAAACAGGTTTTATAAAACATCGGCAGACGCACGACAATATCAGAAGAGTGTACCATATTTTCACAGACTACATACAGCTGTGTACCGCTGACATCGGTCACACCATTTGCCAGCTGCGATTCCCGGTCTTATGTTACTTTCATCTGAGGCTTGCGGGTCTGGTTTGAAAAGGGGAAGGGCAACTCCCTCCTTGACATCCTTTCAGGTCTCGGTGCCTTTCTCCTCCGTTTGAACTGCCGTCCTGGAATGGCAGCTTCCTTGTGCGTTTGGCCTTGCTCGGAGTGTGCTCTTGTGCTCCGCCTTTTATCGCTATAGGGAAGGGCTAGGATAGTCGGGTGTGTGTAGCTGTCGGCAAATGCCCGACCCTGCCTGACCCTTGTGTTGGGACATGTCAGGTTAATGGCTCAGGTATTAGTCCGTTATCGTTCACGCTGTGAGAAAGTGTTCGTTTTGCAAAAAGGGAGGGGGCAGAGTTTCTAAGTATCCTACTAGGCAGGCTGGGGAAAAGGTGTCATAAGGAAGGGGATACTGCATCTCACCCTTCAGTGTCCTACTTCCACTCCCCAAAGACCACCCATCCAGGTGATCCTCCTGCACTGGTACATCCCCAGGAACTGGATCCAATAGCGATGGCCATGTCCTAGCCACCTGGATGACAGATCCCCGGGGACTAGCGAGTGAGACACCTTCAGATTTCTCACAGGAGGTATCATTTAATTCCAAATTTCAGCAGATATATTTAAAAATATTGCATCACCTGCATTATACACATACAGTGCGTCGTAATTCTAGTGGTGTTAATGGCTACTTCCATAGGCACACACCCCCTGAAGCTGACCACTTTCAAATGTTCTTGTCCTGCCCTAAATTAGAGACATACTGGTCTATGATCTGTGCCGAGCTGTCTGAAATGGTAGGAACTGTGTGGTACCTGTTGACCAATGTTGATGTTTTCTAGGTTGCTACGATAAGATGGAAAGGGTAAAACGCAGATTTTTGAACATTGCCTTCCTCCAAGCGCTCCAAGCACTGGCTATAAGACCTAAGCAATTAAGCTAGGGTTTTTGTAACTGGATGCTATGCTATTGTCTATCCCTGGGAAAGTTTTTCCTAAGTATGTTAGGTCAGTCGAATTGTATTTTATTTATTGAACATTTATAAGGTGCCTATACAACAAGTTGTGTTTCAAGGCGCCACAAGATAAAGGTGGTGGGGGGACTGTACTGAGGCACTAAAATCTGACATGACAAGAGTTTAAATAAAGCTTTCATTTAAAAAAAAAAAAAGAAAAAGGAGGGTGAGGGGCTTACGGGTCATCAGGTGCAGTTGGAGGGATCTTGGTAGTAGTGGTTTTGTCCTTCTTTGAAGTGTTATGGTTCTTTTATTGTACTAGAGTCAAACACCCAGCTATGTAGGTCAATAACAAAAAAAGATGGTTTCAAGAAATGGATCCGCTCCAAACATGATGGTAGCCTAAATAGTTCAACTGATGTTAGATTCCTCTCTTGGCTGATGATATACTATGAAAATATACTTAGAAATGCAATTCTTTGTGAATAGTTTCCTAAACATAATACAATGAAAAACATTGGTATACAATAGAAACATCAAGGGTTTCTGTGAATTCATTTTTCACGAAGGTGCACATAACCATTTTAAGAGTTATTTTTGTTACAAAGTGGGTTTATGGTACTATTAAGTGATCTAAAGACATTTCTCCAATACCTTAAGAAATGACCGAGGAAGGTGTTCCATTCATTCTTACTGCTTAAAAATGGCACACAGATGACTTACCACCAGTTAAATCATATCTGAATAGCCCAAGGACCCACTGGGTCAGAATGCAAGGCGTGAAGAGATAATGGCTGTAATCATCCACAGTGAATTTTGCTCGGACCTACATCAACAGAAAAAAACATGTAAGCCTAATGGCCGGACATGTAACCATTAAAAACCTTTGTCATAAGGTAAACAATCGTATTAGATTTAGGAAATGTTGGTAAAAAAATAAGACATTTTTAATGTTTATTTAAGCATTTTAGAAATACAATGAATTGATATAAATGGTTACAATAACATTATATTAAAAACAAACTCATAACAAGGAAGTGAAATAGAATGTAGCATTCCATTTGAACATTCATCTTGAAGTGGAAATCACATTTTAAAAATTGATAAATACAATCAAATAAGTGACAGGGCGAGAGACATGACCGAAACAATAAAAGTGGAGAGACAATTATAAACAGCAAACATTACAGATACTTCATGGTGGTTTGGGAACATGGAAATTAGCATGCAAAGATCAGGTGTTTAAAGGATGTGCCAGGGCCTGAACATGACCAGTAGGTATCTGATTCTGATGAGTGAGGTGACATTTTAGAAATTCTTTGAGTAAAAATAACATGTTACCTAACTTTTGGTAATCTCTTTCTTATGGATAGATACAGCATATCTCGCACATCATTTTTTAAAATCTCCTCCAGGGCAAGACTGACCTGGAAACTTTCCGCCTCCCAGTCACAGACGATGAGGAATGGTGGAGCTGCCACAAAAGAACAAATTACTTACCTGGGGGTATTATTGTTCTTTCTGGTGGATGGTTCCTCCCGCAGATGGCATCTGGGACATAGTAGACGACCTTGTGGTATCGACCTTGTGCACTGGTCAGTTTCTCGACTCTGGAAGCGACGATGCCTCCAGTACAAATAGAGCCTGCAATGCCCTGTGACCTCAATTCCACCGATTGTCCCCTTGCTCAGCGGCAGAGGGAACTGTTGTGCAAGAAAATCTGTATTTTGTTTCTCTCCCTCTATGTTATTCTATGTCAGCGCTCTCCTAGCGGGGATGGCAAAGAGGAATCTGTGGGAGGTGCCTTCCACCAGAAAGAACATGACCCAGGTATGTAATGTATTCTACTATTGGATGCCATCCTCCCCCTGATTCATCATCTTAAGATATACACCAACAGCAGTACTCAGAATAAAAGACTGCAGGATGGAAGAGAGTGATGGCTCATCCCTTAGATCAGGTAACTTTGGAGGACTGTATGGCCAAATTGGCTATCCTGGGCATTCATAGCATCTGGGAAGTAACATTTGACAAAAAATATGGCTAGAGGCCCACATAGCCCCCTCGCAAATTTCAAACACATGGACACATCCATGAAGACCTGACGCGACTGCGATCCTTCTGGTGGAATGAGTTTGTAAACCCAGAGGAACCTCTTTCTGAGATAACTTGTAGCTTTCAGAAATGCAAAGTATCGTTCACTGTTTAAATTCATCCAAAAAGCAAGCAGTCATATACTACATGATTCTGAATAAATCACGCTTTTAAGAAAATAGGAGTTCTTTTTGGATGAATTTAAACAGTGTACGAGGATAACCATAACCCTTTATGGTAAGACAATGGCTTTGTTTACCCTGCGTTACTCACAAATCCAATATTAATTAACCTATTTCGCTTTGAAAGCCTTGGGTAGAGCCTCCAGCTAATGGTGACACTGCGAGCTAGGCAACATATATCTGCAATACACCTTTGAGAGCCAGAGTGCACCCACCAGCGTTTCTATCCCACTCAGCACTTACATTTATCATCCTCATATAAATGGCTAATTTTGTCATGGCCGAGCCGATTTGGGGCTGGCATAGACAACAAACAATTTATCCTTTTTTTCTAATGTCTCTAACTCTGGAGATATAGAAACTCAGAAACATCTTAAGATCACAACAATGCAGCTTCTTCTACTCTTTGAGGGATGAGGGAGCAGATAAAAAAACTAGTAATGGATTTGTTTTGAGACAGATTAAAATCCAAAATTAGGTACAAAAGGGGTCACACTCTCAATGTTACTCTTGTTGCCCCAGAAGAGAGATAAAGGGGCTTTACTGGATGAGCTTGGAGCTCGATAACCCTCCAGGCCGAAGCTTTTTCACCACCAAGAAAATCATCTTCAAGGTCAATAATCTGAAGGAACAGGAATGCATTTGCTCGAATAGCGCAGCCACTGGGAATGCTAGTACCATATTCCGATCCCACAGCGCCTCAATGAACTGTCTTGTGGGAACATATTCACAAGACACCGGGTGAACTACACCACCACCAAAGGCATCCCAAAGTAAGAACTCTGCTTAGGTGTCCTCTTAAAAACTGAGATGGCTGCTAAATACCCTTTGACTATTCCAGTTTGCAATCAGTGTCTTGCCAAAAACACTTTCCAATAGCAATGTAGATTCCTGGGTAGCTGGCCTGCGCATGGAGAGGAGAACCTCCATGACTTCGTCAGACAGGTCCCAATCCCTATAACTCAACTTTTCAAGAGGACCACACATGGAGATTCAGAATGTTGAGGTTGGGATGAAGAGCGCCCACAAAAACAGGAAGTCAACTCTTATCGGGAGGCACTGAGGAGGGCAGATGGCACTTCCAGGAGGTCTACATACCATGTCCTCTGCGACCAATCCGTGGCAATTAGAATCATCGCAGTCTCGAACCTCCTTAGCCTCCTGAGAATGGTGGGACTGCGTATGGGAGATTGAAGTTCCACTAGAGTAGGAATGCATTCCCCAGTGCCACTCTCAGAGAAAATGTCCTGTAACAGAACTGTTTACACTTCCTGTTGGAGCTGGTAGTGAACAGATCCAACTGGTAGGTTTTCCAAAGGTTGAGGATTTCAGCTCCAGGCACAACTGTCACTCAGGGAGACTGCACTCTGCCAGTTCAGAGCATCCGCCAATACATTCCCCTTCCCAGCCAAATGGGCTGCTGACAAGGAGAACACCCACTGCAAACCATAGCTGCATCGCTTCCTTGCAAAGGAGCAGGGACCCCACAGCGTTTCTCCGTTGAGGTAGTGATTGGCCACTGTGTTTTTCATCAGTATCGTAGCATATTCAGAGCAAGTCTGATCACCATCAGCTCCAACAGATTGATGTTCAACCTGGATTCGACCAAGGATCAAATCCTGCTCACCTAGATATTCCTCAGATGCATGCCACAGTCCTTCAGGGAAGCACCTGTGATCTAAGTTTCCTCCTGCCACAGTTGCAAGAACGGTTCCCCTGCCGTGAAGTTGCCTGCCCGGGACCACCATACCAGGTCCTGTGCCACATGGGCAGAGACACATATCGGGTCTGCCATGGCCCCCCAAACCTCCAGTACTGTGAACATTGGGATATGAATGACCACTGCACAGTCCTCATTCGAGGTTGGCCTGAGGCACTAGGAAGATGCAGGAGGCCATCAAACCCATAAGGTGTAGAATTGCTAGAGCTGGCAGGAATTCTGAGTTCTGGAAACGTTGAACCATCTGCATAATTATTTCCACCCTGTACTAGAAGGGGAAAGGATCTCCCTGAGCACATCCAGCAAAGCTCAGATTAAAAGACAAGTCTGGCATGGTGTCACCAGGGACTTCCTGAAGTTGAGAGCGAACCACAAACTGTGCAGGAGGTAGCATGTGTGGTGTAGATGGGAAACAGATTGCTTTGGGGATCGGGTCCTGATGAGCCAGTCATCCAAGACATTAATTTGCCCTCTCCTGTGCTTTGCTCCGGTCACCAACATTGACTTGGTGAGCACCCTCGAGGCAGTGGTGAGCTGAGACAGGAGGCGGCAAAACTGGTAATGTGCATTGCCAATCAGAAACCACAAGAACTTTCTGTGCTTTCATGGATAAACACATGAAAGTAAGCCTCCTAGAGTTCTAGGGACACCAACCAATCTTGGTTATCTAGAACCTGAAGAATCCAAACTAACGGCACCATCTTGAACTTGTCCTTTCACAAGAATTGGTTGGGGAGCATTAAGTTCAAGATAGGATATAAACAGCCATTCTTTTTTGGCCCCAAAAAGTAAGGAGAGTACCATCCCATTCCCTGCTCCCCCTCAGTGACCAATTCTATCGCTGCAATCTGAAAAAGTATCTGAACCTCCTCCAAACATTTTGGATCTCAGGATGACACCCTCCCTTTGGGAGGACGATCTGGAGGTTTTCAGGCAAATGGAAAGCAATATATGGAATTAACCCCTTGGAGAATGCAGTATGACAAGGCCAATACTCTTGCTCTGTCAAACAGGGGTAAAAACCCATTTCAGAAGGCGGTGGGAGACTTAGGGAGAAGATCAGAGCCAGTCCTAAGCCTGAGGGTGAAGGCAGTTGAGAGGGTCCCAATTCTAGCCCCACTTCTTAGTCGCTGCATGTTTCTATACATACTGTTATCTCCCGCCTTGCCTTCAATGTCAGACTTGCCAGTGTTTGTTAATGATTTCAGATACAAAGGCCCTGTAGACCACTGGGGAACGAGGGGAGAAGAACCCAGTCTTACTTAATAGACGGTCTCGGAACACGAACATGAACACTGGCCTTCATGGGCCGCAATCTCCAGTTTGCAGCAAGCCTTTGCAGAGAAAGTGAGCAGGGCTTAGCCTGCTACTTATGACTTTCCACATTACTCACACACCCCGGGTGGGCAAGACGCAGCCAGATTGGCCAGGGAAAGAAATCCAATCTTGGCCCTGAGAGGGGAATATAAACAAGGAAGAAGAAGCAGGAAGTGTGGGTTATTCAGGTGAGGTCACAGTTGGAGGGCTATTAGGAATGATTTCTCTTTCAGCAGCTTTTCTTACCATAGTTCTAGGGACCCCCAAACATTTTGCTTTTAGTTTTTAACCTCTCCTGAATGTATACAGGGAAGTGAAGCCTTCAGCTTCCCTTCAATGGGTTGGTAAAAACCTAAATATAAGGATAGGAGCAAGCTACGACCCTCAAATAATAATAATGCAGTCGTAGTGGAGTCTTGTCAAAATTAAAGGGCCTATTCTAATAAACCTACTGCCAATCCTTACTTCTAAATACAAAATGGTGTGGGATAACAATGTACACAAAAGAAATGATACATCCGGATAGTTGAGCAGTTATCTTCCCCTTCACCACGTTGTCAGCATGGGGCAAGGTGGCATGTGTGGGCTTCCCACACACTCTAGCTTCTTGGCCACGAGGTAACGGTTCAGCACATAGGCATCAGGGTCTGTCTCTCGCAATGGCAGTCTCTTAAATGCAGCAAACAAAAACACATAAGTTCCTTTCCTTTGTTAAGGTTTCACTTTCACAAGTTCAAGACTGGTCCCCCTCGTCTGGGCTCAGAACACGGGTCCACCTCATCCAGGCTCAGACCCCTTTTCTACAATGTTCACATTTTGGTCTCCCTCATCCGGGCTCGGACCATGGATTCCCCCTCGTTCAGGCTCAGATCCCTTTTTCCACAATATTCACAACGTGGTCTCCCTCATTCAGGATCGAACCCTGGATCCCCCTCGTCCGGGCTCAGATCCGCTTTTGATACCAGAATCGAAGACTTTTGAATGTGCAATGGGTTTTGCTTAAAACTGTTGCAGGACCACATTGATTCAATTCACACAATTTACATTTCACATCGAACTTCTGCTTTAGTTTCCTTTAGTCACAATACCATACATAGACCTTCGATTGAGCACATTCACAATGCCAGACCACTGTGTCAACAGTATTGTATCTTTTTTTTAAATGTTCAAATATTCACTAGCAATTTAGCTTCACTCGCGTCTTTCATCACACGCATTTAACAATGTTCCTTCCAGCGCTCACTTTACAATGTTGCCGATTGCAACTTTGACTTCAACACAGACCGGTCTCGCCAACTTACCGGCTGTGTTGTTCTATGTTGCTTCTTTGTTCTTGGAGTCAAGGACAATTTCACAGTGTCTGCTGCTCCTCCCATCTTGGTCAGTTATGCGGGAGGACCCTCGATATTTCTGACACACAATGCAGGATTCTTTAGTCGTGTTTCCTGGTCTTATGTTTTCTGCTTTGAAAGTTTCCTGAAAGTAATGGCTTCCTGTCAACGAGGTCAAGGGTGTTGCCCCTCTCACAAACCTTTCGTGCCTGTCTGTCCTTTTCCCCTTGTTCAACTGCCAACTCGAAACTGCTGTACCTTGTGTGTTTTGCCTCGCTCAGAGTGTGCTCTCGTGCTCCGCCTTTTATCCGTGTGGGGAAGTGTAATGGAAGTCAGGTGTGAGTGATTGTGGAGGACTGCCTGACCTCACCTGACCATAGTATTGGGACAAGTCATGTACACGGCTCAGGTGTGAGTCTGTTTTCTCCCAGTGCGTGCTGTCCATGAGAAAGTGTTTGTGGAGGAAAAGGGGGAAGGGGAGATACATTTCTAAATATCCCATAGGATAGGATGAGATAAAGGTGTTACAGGGAACAGAGGGATACTGCGTCTCACCATCCGGTTCCCCTCCCCTCACACACCCGACCCCACAAGGACCCCTCACCCAGGTGATACACCCGCACTGGTCCACCCCCAGAGTCTCAACCCAAAGGCGATGGTTTGACCCTGGCCACCAGTGAGAGAGAACAGTGGGGACTAGCGGGTGAGACACCTTCGGGTTTCTCACAGACATGAGTGAAACCCACAGTGGTCCCTGATTGGACCACTGTTGGCTGGCTGAATAGTGCAGATACTTACCATTGGTGGGCTTACACTTGCTTCCAGGCAGGATTCTTGGCTCCAATGTTGATCTGAAGAAATGGCTGCAGGTGTCCTCTTATCCAAAATCCAGTGTAGAAAAACAGCTGACTGAAGATCCAAAGAAGACTCCTGAAGAGGCCCAGCATCCCTTCCTGTGTCTGGCCTGGTGAAGCCCTGTTGGACTACCTGATCTGCGAAGACCACTAGTGGTGCTTCAACCCCTGGACTGGTGGGACCAACCAGTATCAAAATGTTGATCCAGCCATACTGAGCCTTCGAAAGTGTCCCTAGACCACCCGGTGGACTGACCAGCTACCTCTGTAGAGCGGTCATTGTTCCGTGTTTACATTTGGAACTTCGGTGGGCACCAGCTTGTGGTGTTAAGTGCCTTCCTCCTGAAATTCAGCCTCACAGCTTCAAGGGATACTGCTCTGGATGGTCTTCTTCAACCCCGGCTGGAAGGAAGCCTGCCGTCGCTGGAACTCACCTCCCCCCGTCCTGTGAAGAGTCCTGAAGATGTCTGCATCAGAGCTTTCTGCATTTCTCTATCACCAAGTGTTTAAAGCTGCTCCTGGACCTGACCAAAAGAATCCTCCCACCCATAGCTCCTGTGCACCTGTCACTGGAACCAATGGTGGGAAAACCAACCCCCAGTCGAAACATCCAGTCCTCTGATAAAATCAGAGTTGGGGAGTTCATAAATGCAAAGTATTTGTCTCCCCCTGCCCTCCATAGGATAACAATGAGAACAAGTCTCTTCGTATCCTTCCATTCCACTACTTTTTGGTCGTCTCACCTGGGCAGTGAAACCTGAAACATAAGAACACATTCTTACCTACCAGTAACTTTGTTGCATCTCTTCTCTTGAACAATCATCAACCCAAGGAATTTACCTGTATCAGATACATTCTGGGGAGAAGCATTATGACCTTTGGGCACAAGGCCCCACTATTCATAGGGATTGGACTTCTGGAGCTGGGACATATTTCTTGTGATTTGGCTCCATCTTACTGCATTTTAAGAACCTATTGCAATAATAATAATTATTATTATTACTAACAGTATATATGTTTATTATTGACCAATGTGTGATAGTATCACCTGCCTGTTTCATTTTTTGGCGTGTGTTATGGGCTTAGAATAAATATACTATTTTTCCTGTTTAAGGTGAATTATTGTGTGCTTCACTGTGTGGACTCATTGTGGACCCCTGACCTCACTCACACTCTGCAGAGAAAAGCCTGGACTGCTCTCCATTACCACCTTGACTGGGTTTTGCCAACCTCTCAGAGTTCTCCATAACTAGGGTGGGCTCCAAAAATCTGACCACCAGGCCAGATCCTAGAAATCCACCTTAACAAGGAACAAGAGACCAGCAGAAATGAGGAAGGAGTGGTGCACTGGGGAGGCGATTTGTGGCGTAGGTAAGGTATTAGCTAAGAAGTGGAAGGGGTAATGCTGTGTGTGTGGGGGCCAGTGTATTTTGAATGATTATTGTAAGAAGTGGTTGTTATGTGGATGGTACCCAGTGAAAAGAGCATATTTAAGGAGGAGGAGTGGTTTGGAGGAAGGAATAATAGGAGAGAGGAGTAGTGGTTTGGAGGGAGTAGTAGTGTGCAAGTGGGAGGAGTAGTAGCGGAGGCAGTGTAGTGGGGAAGAGGGAGCAGTAACATCAAAGGGTGGAGGTGAAACTCTAACGCTCACCTGATTCCCACGGAGGCGCAGGTCTGGCTTCGAGTGCTGATGCTTCTTCAATGGTGAAGCGCAGGACTCTGAAGATGGATAGGAAGGGCCCTCTACTCTGGCTTCTCCGGCTCGCAGGAATATTCCCCTGTGCGTGAAAAGGGAGTATTACCTACTGACTGAGTTATGCTCAAGCCTCCCACTCTCTTCCAACCCTCCACGATACCCTTCCACGATTCCCCGTGAAGTCTCACCTTAGGGTCTGAAAGGACGAGCTCTCCATCCTGCTTCTGACGCAGGGGCGCGTTGAACCCAGTTACTTCACTGGATTGAGGTTGGATGGGAGTTCAGGTAAGCTTGATTATACTGGTAAGGTGCTGTAAAAGTTTTGTTGCAAGTTCAAAAGTTCAAGCTTTAAATAATAATGTTCATTGTCTTTTTTCAGGTGATGAATGAAGATTCCTTTGGAGACTTCTTGCAACAAAGCGCTGACGTTGATGTCTTTTCCCCATAGGGGCCGGGGTTCGGAATGCCGGAGATATGGCGCCGACCCGAAGTGAAACGTGCAGTTCCAGTAAAGATCTGGTAAGTCCTAGATGAGCGCTCAGGTAATGTTTTTGCATTCGCTCATCTAATGTCTTTGTCTTTTTTCCCCATAGGGGCCGGGTTCCTGCTTGGAAGCAGCAAGACCCGAAATGAAATGGGAATGACCCAACAGGTAAGTCTTAGAAGGAAACTGAGCTTTTCCTATTCCCTTCCTTCTCTCACCTCTTATTCTTGTCTTTTTCTCTAGGCTCTGGGAAGTGGCTGTGTATCCGGATGATCGCTGCTGAAGATGGAGGAACCCAGGAAAAGTGAGTGAAATGCAGCGCTGCAGCGATCGTAACAAAATGCTTTTAAAAATGATGTCTTCCCTTTCAGGATCGTCGGTGATGTCTCCGTGGTGCAGATTAGCTGGTAGGTCTCTTGTCTCCCTTTGCAGGTGACCCAGGATGCTGACAGGCGTGGCTGAAGTCCAGATGCAGGAGCTGACACGGTGAGCGTCCAGCTGCGAGGAGCAGAACAACGCGAAGCGTGAGTTGCTGATCGGGTGTGGTTTAAATAGCTTTGGAAGAAGTTCCAAGTGTGTATCCTTCCTCCGATCAGGTATGTATCCTTCCCCGACCACACCCGGTTGGAAAGTAGTCCCACAGGGTAAGTAGTTCCTATTCAGGCCTCAAGAGGGCCTGGATGTGGCAGCATGGTCTGCATCAGGTAAGTGCACATTAAAACACTTGAACACATGTCTAGCTTTATGAGCCTGGCACCTAAGGCGCCAGGACAGAGGTCCAACATGAGCCTGGCGCCTAAGGCGCCAGGACTGCGTCCAAAGGGCCCCAGCTTGGGCCCGCTGGCACTCCCCTGGGGGAAATGATGCCTGCCTCTGGGGTTGCTGGGTCGGACCTGGCTCCTTCGAGGTAGGCATCATGACAGAAATTTAGGAGGAGTGAAACATCTAAGGGACAGAAGATTGGTAGGGGGATTGAAACCGTGAAAAAGCAGTGAGAGTTGAAAAGGCAGAGATGAGAGTGAGCGTGTTAGATGGGGAATGATGCATATTTGCAAGGCACCATCCTGATCCCCATAGTAACATTAACAACTGGATAGTGCAGGGACAGTTAGAACGTCCTTGAGGGAGTGTTTTGCTTCATAAGTGCACAGATATATTTCACAGCCCCAGCACACTGCATAAAGAAACCTTATACGCTGCAAGGCAAATATTCACACGCTTACACACTCAACTAAGCTGTAAAATGGCTCTTGTACGGCCTCTTCACCTGAAACATACTGAAATTAATAAATGCAACAAAAAATAATTAAATACATAAATGAATTAAAAGATAGGTTAGATAAAATACTTCAACTTTTGCAAAGCACACCCTCATCTCGCCAGAACTTAACTGGAAAGCTCCCAACGAGGCAGGCAGAGAGATCTTTTGCACTAAAGGGCCAGGAAGCAGTGCATCCACTCTTCCAAAGAATCTTTATCTGTCTCACTGCTCGGGTGCCCCCCTTTTTTTAAACCATTGCAAATGCATGATTGCATTTTCTAGAAATTTCTAGCTTTTTCCAAGTCTCTATCCGTTGAAAGTTTCCATGTGCCCCCGGCCGGAATGACTCATGGCAACTCCCGAACGGCACAGCATTCCCTTTTTCATGAGAATGCGAAAATAGCTACATAACTTTTCTTCAGCTTTGGAAGATTTCCTCGCAATGTTATCAAATACCAGCTGGCACCTTCTTCAAAACAGTCCTGGAAGCAATGCAGAAGCAACAAAACATGTTTGCCAGTGGAAGAATACAAACCACGTTACGAGTTCACATCAAGTGCAGCTTTCACGGAGACCTAAAGAAAATGTGCAAAAGTCCATTATGGCTCTGGGAGTACCCAAAATATACTGCACACAGGCGCCATGTTTTACAAACATTACAAGGAGTCCAGTGAGATAAGGCGTTCAGCCTTCAGGTCCTCACCACTAGCAGAAGATCAAACTAAACAGTAGGGTTCAACCTTCTATATGTACTACTCTGGATCAAGGATGGCTGAGTTAGGGTGGAGGTTTGAGACTAGACGAGATGGAGAGAGGAGGACGACCATAAGCCCCACATAAATCTTCAATAAAAACCCTGGAACCACCTCTGTGACTGGAGTGATTCTTGAGCTATCTGTGACCTCAGGCATCCAAAGTAATGGAATGCCAAGTGTCCAAGAACTGATAGACCCCCCCGCCCCCACCACACAGGATCTGTATGCTGCACTACTCAAAAAACCTTCTCGTAGGTGGTTTATGCAATTGTCGAAGCACCATAAGTTTGGAATTTCTGTATGTTTCTTCCTCTTCCTGGTCTTGTGAACTATTTCTGCACTCCTCAGGCTGCTGAGAAGAAGGTTTTACCTCTCTGTGCAAATTGTTGAAAAGGCCTAAAACCACAGCCCCTAGAGAAAGCTGAAGTAGAAGAAGAAAATGTAAGACCCGTCAGCTGTTGCAGAGCCAATCCCAAAACGTGGCTGTGGCATTCGGCTCCTTGGATTTTTTTTAACAAGGTTTCATCTGATTTAGATCCAAAAATGGAGTTCCATCAAACCACATGTAGAGCAGCTTAGCCTAACTTGGACATCCGACGCAAATCTAGATGTCCTCATCCATCCATCTATGCCTTCGAACTACTGTGCACTTCTATAACACACCCTGACGGAGCAAAAACAGGAATCTCTTGCTGCTCATCTATGATATATGGGGGTCATTTTAACACAGTATACACTGCTTTTTCATCAGTTAATTTCTTTATATCAAAATTGGGGAAACGAGAATGTGAACACTCATTAAAATACAAAACAGGAGGCCACCAGGGGGCGCACAGGTAATGGCAGCCTGAACGCCGTGCTCCCGCTGAAGCTGGGCCGTTTGAAGGGATTGACTTTAGGACCCCCTCCCCCCCGGGCCTCCCCTGCTCGAAAGAGCAATCCTCGGGGACCCCACGGGGACAGAGTACGGGCCTCGCGGCCCACGAAGGCAGAGCGGCAGGGAGACCCGTCGGCCGCGGCGCAAGCAGAGGAGGCGTTGCCCAGTGAAGCGGGAGAACCTCGCCAGAGAGCACGGCCCCCTCCATCGTCCCGCTCCCTGGCCTCGCGGGTGAAGCACACGAACGCGGAACTGCGGCACCAGAGTGGGAAGCGGGCTTACGCCGCCTCCCTCCCTCCGAATCGGAGAGCACGCCCTGCTGAGTCGGACAGGCGGCCAGAGACTTCACGCAACCCCGGACCCGGCATCTGGATTTTGAAAGCGTGGGTGCCGGGGCCCAGCACCCCCCGGTGCCTACGGGAGCGATCGGGCTGTGGTGGGGCGGGCCCGGGAGCCGAGGCCCCCCACGACATACTCCCGCAACAGACCGGGGGAGGCCGCACCTCCGGGGTCATGCCCCCCCCCTCCCCAAGTGGGCCCAACGAAAAACTCACAAGCCGGCCGCAGGCATCCATAACGTGGCCGGACCCGCGGCACATCTGCCCCCGCGGAAGGAATGCAGTCCCCCTCCCCCGAAGGACCCAAGAGCTTTCTCGGCCCACTTCTACAAAGGAGACAGAGGGAGAGACGGTGATCAACAGCGTCGGACTATAGCAGGTGGTGGCCCCTGGGCTCTCTCACAGGGGGTGTGCCCGCCTGCTTCCACCCAAGAGGGGTTACGGAGCGACAGAATTGAGAGGTGGAACGGCGTCGGCGGCCCCCTCACCCGGGGTGGGTGATCCCGGGGATTTGCCCACTCGAGCCCCGAAAACACTTTCCCCCCCTCCCCTGTGGACAACAAGGAACACACTGCCAATCCCGGGGAGGGATCCAGGTGCGTGGCCCCCACCCGGAGCCGGTGGGGCGTGTGCCCGCCTAGTGGCAGCCTCCCCACAGAAGGGCTGCCTCCCCTACGGGCTCACCCGAGACACCCCATTCTGGACTCTGCTGAGCAGGCCCTGGAGGAGACCCCCCCAAGAGCCCCCAGACTGCAGCGGTCCCCTCCGCAGTGGGCACACCGGATGACCAAATGAACTGGCAGGAGGCCCTGCAGGCTTATCGCTATAAGGAAACCGGGTGCAATATCAAAGACCCTAACCACACCGGGAACATGGCCCAGCCGGAAGTCCCGTTGCAGTCCACAACAGCAATGGAAAGGGGCTTCGCCTCTATCCTACAGGAAATCAGGGACATGCGATCAGACATCGCGCAGAAATTTGAGAAAATGGACCACAGGGTGGACAAGGTCGAGGACAGGCTTCTACAAGTGGAAACTAACCAGTCCACCTCAGCAACTCAGGAGGTGCAAATGGGTATGTGGCTGGCAGTCCTGGAGAAGAGGGACGAGGAGAGAGCCAGGCAGATGGATGACTATGAAAACGGGGAAAGGAGGAACAACCTTAGATTTTTTGGGATCCCTGAAACGGAGGGAGAAACGGAGAGAGACATCATCACCCTCCTATTCGCTGAAGAGATGACCACAGAACTAACATTCGACCAGGTGCACAGGGCTGGGGGAAAGGCCGGGAGCCCTCGGTCGGTCCTGGCCCGGTTCCACTACTATACGGAAAAGGTGAAGGTGCTGGAGGAGGCGAGGAAGGCGGGTGTGATCACCTATAACAATACACAGATCTCAATCTTTCAGGACCTCTCCGCATACACGTTGGTGAAACGCAGAATGTGCCGCCCCCTAACGCAACTACTAAAGGATAAGGGTGTGCGCTACAGGTGGGGGTACCCCTTCTCCCTGGCTTTTGAATATATGGGCCAACGGACAATGCTGATTACGGAAGAAGATATAAGGGGGGGCCATTCAGGACTATGTGACGGAGCCGACTCCCCGGAGAGTAGGGATGTAACCGTATTACGGTATACCGTTAAAGATACCGTGAACCACTTAATTGAACAATAATAACCGTCACATTGTTTATACCGGTATACCGTTCATACCGTTAAGTGTGCTTTTCAATCTGATTTGGGCACTGCAGTCTTGGTAAGGCACTGTTGGATGTGCCGTCTGCCAAGTAGTTTCAGTTTGAGCAGTTTTTAATGCCATTCCATAAACCACACGTGCCTGACACAAAATCAGTATGTTAGCAATAGGAAGAATAAATACAGTGCCAAGAAGGAAAAGGGTTTACTTTTTTTTTAAAATTTATATTTTTCTTTTAAAGCGCACACACAGCCCGCGGGCATAGAGGCGCTGTTAAAGAAATTGTTTTTGTCTTAGTTGCGTATTTATAACGCGCTTAAACACCCAGAGGTTTCTAAGCGCGGACCCGGGGATCGAACCTGTGTTGCTTCGTGGTCTTGCTTCCAATGCACGCACGTTGCCGCTGAGCTATCCTCCCGGGACTTTGGGTTGGCAGCTTTGGGGTTTATATATTTATAATGGATAATGTTTTCTAAACATATGACAATGGGGGATTTCCCTGGTTCTATCATTGAATTTACATATAATAAGTCACACTACGAAATTTACTCATCTCTGTGGGTATTCCCTGCTGCCATACCAAAGGGTAACATGTCCGTGATTACTAAACACCTTTTGGCCCGGAAGTAAACTAAAGGCTGCAACGTAAAGAGAGAGTGCGTGTGCATGTGTGTGTGTGTGTGTATGCGCACAAGCGTATACTACCATCAGACTCCATTGATCTGTGGCATGCAGGTTATCAAGATGGCAACATGTTCATCTTCACCAGTAGCCAGTGGGGGAGCTAAAAGCCTAAATGACAACCTAAGAAAAGCTATTCAGTTTGCTTTGCCAGTCGCAGCAGGGCCCCCCCTCCTCCTCTCCACACGTGTGTTTGTGTTGGGTGGAAGCAAGGGGTGGCATTTCAGTGGAAAGTATGTTGAAAAGCCCAATTCTGGCCCTGGGTGCCTGGTTTTGTTTGTGATGATAAATCTGACAATTTATGACCTTTTAGAAAATATTTGTTAAGATTAGTTAACTCCACTTGCTATACCACGATAACCATGATATACCGCCATTTGGCAAGAAGGTTATTGTACCGTCATTAAACTAATACCGTGACACCCCTATCGGAGAGGCCCAGTTGGCCCAGCGGCGATTGGCGAGGCCGTTTCTGGCCTGTCGGGCGCCAGGAGAAGGAAAACCAGCTCGAGGAAATACAGAAAATTGAACACCCCGCCGTCCGCAAGGGAAGGAGAACGTAACGACTCGGAGGGCTGACGATTGGGGTGACCCGACCGTTGGCAGATCGGGAATGGAAGTACTAGAGGTTACGCCGGAAGCAGAGTCCCCTTGAACAGCAACTAAAGCAGGGGCTACCGAGGGGACGAAGCAGAGGGGGGGAGGGGGGCTCATAGAACTGAGCTTTTCACTGAATGCCTGGCCGAGGAGGGTAGGCTGGTGGTCCAGCCAAATGCCAGAAATGGCGGAACTAACTGGCTGGACGCCGGGTAGGGGGTGGGGATTCACGAGTTAGTTGGGGTTTGTGGGGCATTTGGGGAAACGTTTAAAACCCACCCGCAGGGGTGGTAAGGGGAACAAAAGTGTCCAAGAGGTGAGACAAAGAGAGCGGGAAGGGAGCAACGATGTGATGCAGTTGACCAAAAGAGAGGGAAACCTAGATTATGGCTGATACCCTGCCGGCCCTGGGTGTGGGTACCCTGAATGTGCGGGTTCTGAATACCCCCACTAAGAGGTCTCTGGTCTGTAGAGAATTCAGGAGGGCAAAACTAGACCTGCTTTTCTTGCAAGAGGCACACTGGGCGCGGGGGAAGGAACCCAAAATGCGAGGGGGAGGAATTGGAGAGGTTCTCTACGCATCCCATAAGGTAAAGAAAAGGGGGGTGGCCATTTTGATAGCAAGGGATTTAGGCTTCGATACAGAGGCCGTACAGAAGGACCCCGAAGGCCGCTACCTGTTGGTAAGGGGCTCCCTACAGGGCTCCCCCCTAACCCTTGCAGTAGTATACGGCCCGAACGAAGGTCAAGCCCAATTCTGGGAAGAAGTGAAGGAGAGGCTCAAACTGTTTGTTCAAGGCACAGTGGTAGTGTTGGGGGGGGGGGGGATTTCGACATGGTTCTGGACCCATCCACAGACAGAAAGCGGGTAGGCTCCCAGGGCACTAGGCCCGCGGACGAAGCCACGGCGCAAAACTTCCAGAGGGTGAACACGGAACTGGGCCTGGTGGATACAATCCCGACCCCCAGGACAAACGCCCCCTCATTTACGTACTATTAGGCCATCCACTCCTCGTTCTCTAGGATAGATTACATTCTGGTGGACGAGACACTCCGCCCATATGTCACGGGCCATGGGGTGGACCCTGTACCCTGGTCGGACCACGACATGGTCCGAGTCACCATAGCGGAGGGATGGCGCAAAAAACGAAGAGGACGCTGGAAATGTAATGATGCCCTACTAAAGGATGAGGTCCACGCCGAGGAAATCTTAGATGCCATAACAGAATTCTTTGAGCTAAATGATAACGGGGAGGTGGGCACACACACACTGTGGGACGCCTTCAAGGCAACCATAATAGGAGTCCTTATCAAAATAGGAGCTCAGAAAAAGAGGGTGAGGGAGGCCCAGGAGAAGAACCTGTGAGAAAAAATAGCCCGTCCCCAGCCGGGGGGCTCCCCGGACCAGGCCCTCGAGCGCGACTGGGTGGCCGCCCTGGAGGACTACAGGTTCCAGTTAAAGCACCTACTCCTTCACAAAACGGAGAGGAGTCTCTAGATGGTCAAGCAAAAATACTACGACAAAGGGGACAAAGCGGACAGGATCCTAGCCTGGAAGTTGAGGGAGGTCCAGAGAAGTAGAATGGTGAAGGAGGTCAGGAATGCCCAGGGGTCACTTGGTTGTGATTCTCCCCATATTGGAGAGGCTTTTCACCAATACTATGAGAAACTATATTCGCCAGAATATGACGTGGGCGACACCCAGATAGAAGACTTCCTGAACTCCTTCCAAGTCCCGTCCCTGTCGAGGGAGATGGTGTAAGGGTTGGAGGGTCCGGTGACCGAGGAGGAGGTAGATAAGGTCATTAGCGAGATGAAGGTGGGAACTTCCCCCCCGGAGAAGACGGCTTTACAGTATACTTTTACAAAAGATTCTGCTCTTCCCTAGCACCGCACCTGGTGAGGGTCTTCAACTCCGTGCTGGAGGGGGGCATTCTCCCGATTCCATGATGGAGGCCATAATAGCAGTGCTGCCCAAGGAAGGTAAGGACCCTGCAGAATGTTCCTCCTACCACCCTATATCACTGTTAAACATAGATGTAAAGATCCTGGCCAAGGTGGTGGGGAGGCGGATGGAGGGGATAATGCCGAAGCTGGTCCATGGGGACCAGGTGGGCTACATTAGGGGAAGGCAGGGGTCAGATAACATTCGCAAAACAATAGATCTGTTTCATCTTGCTCAAAATTCGGAGCTCGAAACATGTGTCCTCTCCTTAGACTCGGAGAAAGCCTTCGACAGGGTTGAATGGAGATACATGGAACTCCTCCTCCAAAAAATGGGCTTCGGGGCACACATTAGGAGCTGGGTAACCGCGCTCTATAGAGCCCCCACAGCAAGGGTTCAAGTGAACAGGAGGCTATCCAAACCATTCACCCTTTCCCGAGGGACAAGGCAGGGTTGCCCACTCTCCCCCCTGATATACGTCCTTACGATGTAACCATTAGCCATAGCGATCAGAGCACACCCGGACATCAGGGGGATTAGAAGAGGTGAGGTTGAATTCAAGCTTTCCCTGTTTGCAGATGACATTTTAGCCTACCTGGTGGATCCTGGCTCCTCACCCCCCCCCCCTTCTTGTCCCTGGTGGCCGCGTTTGGGTGCTTCTCGGGCCTGAAAATTAACACAATAAAATCAGTCTTGCTCCCAATGAGGACACGAGACCCGGAGCTGGACCCCCTAGACAGGTTCCATGGGATTGCAGTGGGGAAGGACGTTTTACGATACCCGGGCGTACTTCTTACCAGGGATCTATCGAAACTTGCCACCACTAACTACGACCCCATAATGGCAGGGATCTCATCTGATCTGAGGAGATGGGGTAAGATGATTCTGTCTTGGTACGGCCGGATGACAGCAGTAAAAATGTACGTATTACCACGGCTCCTGTACCTCTTCACGGCGCTCCCAACCAGTGTCCCTGAACAGACTTTTAGGGACCTACAGAACACAGTACGAGACTTTATATGGCAAGGGAAAACCCCGAGGACCGGGAGGGCCACCCTGACTCTACCGAGGGAGGAGGGAGGGTTTGGGTTACCAGATTTTCACCTTTATTTCCGCGCCGCCCAGCTGCGCGTCCTCCTGGAACACATGAAAGAAGGACTGGGGACATATTGGTCATATTTAGAAGACATGGACGCCCACCCTCTAAAGGTCCGTGACCTCTTATGGGCCCCGCACAAGGCGATCCCGAGACACTTGAAAACTCACCCGACACTGGGTGTTCTCTGGGAAATCTGGAAAGCGGGCCCCAGACTGCTTACCTCACTTCATGGCTGTCCCCGATGACCTCCTCTGGGGCCACCCTCTCAAACTGGGTGGCAAGGGATTCCGGCACTCCCAGACCTGGTCAGACATGGGAATGGAATGGGCAGGGCAGATGTTCGAGAGGGCAAATTCCTAACGTACGAGGAACTGAGGGACGCTCTCGGACATGGGTCTCTTTCCATCTTCGAATACCTCCGCCTCAAGGATATCCTGTGCGATCAATCACAGTTGACCTCCTTTGAGAAGCTCCTGGACACGGCGACTTCAAGGAAGGGAACGGTTTCTAGAATGTACAAAATCTTAAACAACTACGACCCTCAGGGAAGGAGGAGGTTCTGCTCATTCTGGAACGACCAGGCAGGAGAGGATATTTCAGAGGATGCTTGGTCAAGAATATTTAAAATAGCATTCCATGGGAACTTATTCACCTCGGACATGGAGCATAACTTTAAGATTCTGCAGGGGTGGCATCGGGACCCAGTAAAATTGTCAAAGATGTTCCCAGGGGTGTCACCAAGATGCCCACGGGGATGTGGTCAGGCAGGTTCCAGGAGCCACATGCGGTGGCACTGCCCGAAAGTCCAGGTCTTCTGGGGGAAAGTGAGGGGCTGGATTGCGGAAGTATCAGACAAACTTCTCCCACTAAATCCCCTAACAATGCTGCTGGGGCTCCCCCGGAGGAAACGGAATTATACAGATACCCAAGGATGTGGGAAACAATGTTGAGGGCGGGCAGGGTAGCCCTGGCGCAGAAATGGAAGATTCCGGAAACCCCTTCCAAGGAAGATTGGTTGAAAAAGGTGAAGAACATGTTTTTGATGGATAAACTGACTGCTATGGTGAACAATGATACTGGTTCATTCCTTGCAAACTGGTATGGGGTTCAGCAGTCCTGGGGATGGGACGTCCACTACCCCAAAGCGAGGTCCCGGCTTGAGTGGGGCGGGGCAGGTCCTGAGATCTGTGGTATTCGACCCGGGGATCCACGACCCGGGGAATGGCAGCCTCAAGTCAGCCGGCGATATGGTCACCAATCACATCATCTCCTAAGTACAAGATATGGAGAGAACATTCAGAGTCTCCCTAGATGAAAGCTCTGGTCTGGGCACAGGGATAGGGGGGAGGGTCGGTGTTGGGGTGGGGTGATGAGGGGTAAGGAGTTATTATATCCACCTCAGTTTTGCATTGAACCTGTTTGTATCACTAAAAAAGTGCTAATAAATATCAAAGTTTAAAAAAAAATACCAAACATAATCGGTTTACACCCATATATTTTTTATGCTGATATGGGTTAGTAAGTGCATAATTTCACAGTGCTTTGCCTTCACATCAAAAATACAAAAATCACAAAAACTTTTTTTGTGCGAATTACAAGTCCCCCCCCAGTGTCAAAACCTTCCAGTGCCGTCTCGTCTAATTATTGTAACAAGTGCACATCTAGGAGCTGTGCACCTGCGGGGATATTCTCAATACTTATATCACAAAATGATATTAACATAAAAAAACCATCTATCAACACATCTGTGTTCACAGACAGTCTTGTCCCCTCACAGGTACCGGGCTTTCCTCTTTACCCCCTCTACCACTGCTATGGTCGTGCTCCTCCTCAAAACCACACATGTTCATTTCTCTTCTCACTGTGGGGTTTGCCCATTGAGATCGAGGCCTCACCCCTACTACCTGCCATGAACCAAGTGTGCCCTCACATTCCTTCATGATCATACTCACTCGGGCCTCGCTATCCACCAGATGTACTTTTTTACTACCTCCTCCTGATTTTCTTCTTCCACCGCCACCAAGTCTTTCTCTACCACGTCTTGCCTCATCTTAAACATCCGCTCTAACATACTCCACCACACTCCTTACCTCCTTTTAAAACATGTTTTTATTTATTAGCCATATAGTTAGTTAGAAACATTTGCCTTCATATCAAGATCATCCAAGGATCCTGTCACTTAAAAGTCTTTACATTTTGTTAAAAAAATTATTTCTAGGAATTTTCCCAAGGCCCAAGTTAACCAGCATGCAAAATCTCCCACAAAGCATCAGCATTGAGACTGTATTTCTTGGCCAGGTATTTGTACAAATACAAAGTTCTGCATATTCTTAACTCTGGACAAAACAGAATCAGATGTTGCAAGGATTCAACGTGTGCTTTAGATAACCAGCATTTGAGGCCTTCCGTACCAAGGCCATATCTACAAAGGGTGTTCTTTGTATGTAGTATATTTAACCTGAATCTGAGGAATAAGTCTTGGTGTTCGGCAATTGGTAACTTTTTTAAGTATAATGGTGTCACATTAAAATAGGCTACCAGATTTTTTTGAGAGGGAGGGCACCTTAGAATTTGCTATTTGCATTTCAGTGGCTCTCCAAACATCAGCCCCATAGAACTCTTTTCACATGTGATGGATTACGTCATAGGATCTCAATCGTTAGCCCCAGAACATGATAGCATTACAACTTCGCAGCCACATGTTCAAAGACCAGTCTGGGGCAAAAGTTTGGTTAGGCAACAGAATGCTAAATTGAGTAGGACAGTTAGTTGATTGTAATTTTCTAAATAGGAGTATTAACTTCCATATCACTGACATGTAATGACAACAATCCGATGTCATGCCTAATCACCGCCATAGGAACAATGTTTGGGAGAGGCAAAATGTGTCTCAGAACTTTCCTTCAAGTCGGTCCCATATTTCCCAAGACAATCCAAGACAGGATTCAGCCGCATAGGTGATGGCTGGAATCACTTTCTGATTGTAGAAGTGGACTATCGAAGAAGTGAAAGGTTTCCCTATTTCCGTCCAATTATCATACCAAGAGCAGTTAGTTGCTTTATTTTGGACTCCATATGATATTTCCACAGGCTTTCACTTGCGCTCGCACTTATGATGGCACCTAAATATTTAATTAATGGAACTGGTCTGAGGCGATGATTATTTAAGAGCCCTCATGTTCTTTGTTTTTCTGGCACTTCAATTCTCCAGAATCAGTATTTCTAATTTGTTGGCACGGATACTTAAACCGTTAGAATTAACATAACATTGCAGAATATCCAGTTTCCTCTGCATGCCTCTTGGGGTTCTATCTAATAGGACCATGTCGTCGGCGTAGTGGAGCCATCCAATCATGTGCCCATTGATCTTTGGGGAGCAGGATGGTGAGGGATCAATGACTTTTCTTATATCAGAGATGAAGAAATGGAATAATAAAGCTGTTCGAGGACATCCTTGTTTTAATCCCTTAGATGTAGGGATGTGTTCCGTTAAACAACCCTCTTGGCTAAGTCTGATCTGCAAAGAAGTTCCTGTATATGCGTCTTTGATGGCTGCTAATAAATCTGTTGGCCATTTTGAGTCACTCAGTTTCTCCCACAGATGTTCTCTAGGAATGCTGTCGAAGGAAGGCATATTCTAGATCGATTCATGCAAGGTAGATTTTACAGTCGCCTCTGAGAGTCTTCATTTTCATAAGGCTTATTAGAAATAAGTTGAGATTGCACCCCATGCCTTTCAGAAAGCAAGTTCGGCGGCTGTCAAAAGTATCAACCTTGAACACCCACTTGTTCAACGACTAAGAGAACAGTACCAAAGATTTTACCTAAACCGTTGAGGAGGGCGATTGGGCGGTGGCTTTTTGGGTTTGAGCGATGGCCTTTCTTGAAGACTGGTACAACCACGCATTGCTTCCACGAGGGTGGAACCTGTCCCCTCTCGGCGATCCTTTTAAATAAGGTTTGACAAAATACAGCCCAAGCATCAGGAGCAGCCTTTAAGATTTCCTTCGTTAGACCGTCGGAGCCTGCGGCTCAGGACCCAATTGCTTTCATAATTATGGCTAGGATTTCTTCTTTATCGAAAGGTAATATTCCATGAAGTGCCATCAGAGGTTAGGAGGTCATCTCTTACTTGAATGGGATTCTAAAAAGCTTCCCAAAATGGGTCACGCAAAGATTCAGCAGAGTTTCCACAGATTCCTCGTGTTCCGAGAGCCCATTGCAAGTAGCACAGCTTCTGTATTCATTTGATACAACAAAGATCTGTGCCCAGGATTCCAATTTCGATATTTCTGTTTCCGAGCATTAATTTGATGCGCCCTCATAATCAAAGGAGCTTTTTGGTGTGCTCTAACTTCTTTTTGTAAGAGGCGTTTCTGAGCACAGATCATGTTGCCAAAACAATGTTTTTGTTTAAAATGGGGTCTGGAACTCCTTTGCAAATTTTCTCTGAATATAATCAGGACACATTCATAATCCATCCCATCCACATCTAGTGCTTGCCAGGCTAGAAGCTTCTCTGTTGATCTTGGGGCGTGGTGTGCTTTTAAACGCAATCGGTTTCTTCCAGGTTCTAATTCAACCTTGTAGAACCATTGCTCAGACTGGGTTTTACAATTCAGGAAGCACGATAATATTATTTGGTCGTGGTCACTAGCAGAGTCGGCTTCACTCTTAACAAATCGACTTTCGTCATCATATTAGTACAAAGAAATAGTCAAGGGTGGCCCTTTGATCTCCATTGTGCCAATTCTTCGCTCCTGCAAGTGTCTGATGGTCATCTCTCCAGCCCATTGCTGGTATCGGTAGCTGTTAGATCTGCCCCCAAATAAGACAACCTTGACATTCTTGTGTTGGAATTTCAAGCAGTCTATATTCAAGTCACCACAAATTATTATTAGTGGCTCATGGACACTTGCATAGATTTCATCAATCCAGGCCATCACGGTAGAGACAAAAGCTGATGATTCCAAGCTGCCTGGATTCCAGTACAGATTAAAGAGAGCCAGTGTTTAGGTTTGTTATTAGGACGTTTCTCGTTGAGGCTGATGATCAAGATCTGCATGAATGGGTTAGGTTGAAATTCAATTACCTCTAGTTTTAAGCTGTTTTTTATGAAGATGAATAAGCCGGAGTAAGGTCCGCTAGCCAAGTCAAATTGTTATGATACGTAGCAAAACCGTCAAGGAAAGGTGTTTTCAAAAGCCATCTTGTTGCAGACATATGATCTCAAGGTTAACATCGAAGGAGGTAAGCCTTGAAGAAGATGGGTGAAACCCCCAATGGTCCAAGATCCAATTTCCAAAGTCCTGCGATGATCATTCTTCTGGCTTTAATTCAGTTTGGTGGAGGTCAAGGCTCTTGACAGCCAGTCCCACTATGTTATCACTCATAGCAACCTCTACTAGATCTTTAGGTCTTGTTTGAGTAATGTCTGGTAATGGATTACAACCTTTTATAGTAATCTTAAGAAAGTCCAAGTCACTTAACTGGAACTTCTTTCCTCCATTACAGCCGCTAGATACAGCCGAGGCCGGCTGATGTTTAGTCTGACTCTCCATAGTGGTTGGAGATTTTCGGCCATCAGAAGTTCTGGCCGTTAATGAGGGTCTGATAGAGTGAGAGTCTTCGAGTCTCTGGATCCTTTATATCAAAGTCAAGTGGTTGTAGCTCATCCTGTGCGTCTATGAGCAGAGCAGCCAGGGCTAACTCTGTCATTTTTATCCTCATTTAGGAAGGCGACGATTTTAATATCGTTGGTGTGAATCACTATTAATTTTGGAACGTGATGGAGGCACATGATGTTGTGTCGATTTAGAATTAGGCCATCATCAGCTTCCAACACTCACTCTCTCTCTCTATCAAATTACTGGATAATATACATATTTCTTCGTTTGCAGATTACGTGCCAGATGTTTTGCAGGATGAGGATCTCTGTGATTCTGGCTATCAGTGGTCTTATATTTTTCATTCCTTGTTAGATCACGGTTTTGAAAGTCTTGTTGTGAGTAGTTGATCATCCGAGCCAACAAAGTTGATGAAGGTGAGGATCACTCCCTGGCGCTGATGCTTTCACTCGTCTCTCTTCCAAGTTGAGGTAAGGAAGGCTATCTTAACGGGCTCATTGAGGCTTTCCATGCGCGTTCTGTTTGGGTCCACGTGAAAATCTTCACCAGTTAAACTTACATTTGTATCCTCTTCATATGTTGAGAGTTGCAATAACAACTCGTCCAGAGGTTCTGGTTCGAGTAACACAACCGCACAGGGTTGCTGCCAACTTACTGGTTCTTTGTATTCATCAGATCAATGTTTACTGATTCTTTTCTTACTTGGGTCAGATGCTGAAGCAATTGGAGCTTCTACCAGAGGAAGTTTAAAATTCCTTACAAAGCTCCTAGAGCTCGAGGTTTTCAGGGAATTACGCGGTATTGGCATGTTTTTTGTTTTCGTAGCCTGGATTGTTTTTGAGTTTTTCATGGCATTGGTAGACTTCCCTTGAAACTTTGAACTGAATATTGAGTAAGTATCAGAGAGACTCGATGGTTGGGTGTCTTCATTTTCAATTACAATTGACACATCAAGCTCAGGGTTATCAATCTGTTTGAAGATAGCTGAGGCTGGTTGATGTATTTGAACAGAAACAACTAGGTGAAGTGGAACCCCAGTTGATGATAGACCAGCATTTACAGCATCCTCATGAAATTGAACAGGTGTCCTAGTGGAAGTAGAGACTTGTCGGTAGTCTGGCCGAAGCTCTACAGCATGGGTGCACAACATACGGCCCGCGGGCCAAGTGCGGCCCATGATGCTGCTGGATGCTGCCCGGCAGGGTTGAAGACTTTCCTAATGGTAGGCGGCCCGCAAGCAGCAACGGTCGCCCTCCATTAAGAAAGTCTTTGTTTTCCTTGCCGGGCCGTGAAAAAGACTGCCCCTCATTGGCTCAGTCAGCACACACTACGTGACTCCTGTGAGTCACGTAGTGTGTGTGTATGCTGCACCAATGGGGGGGCAGTCTTTTTCAGCAGTGCGGCTGACGTGGCCAATAAGGCTTGATGCCGGAAGGCATTTCAGCCTTGCCACGCCAGCCGCACAAGAAGTCATCCCCCATGCCTGCCTGCACGTCTTCCCTCTGCCCTGCAGCTCGCCCGCCCACCCGGTGAGTTCATAAAAAAATGCTTTATGGACGACAGCCGGGTGGGCGGGCAGCAGCATGGCAGCTCGCCCCCCAACCCATCATTCATCCAGTGCTGGATCCCGTCCTGCCAGGCTTTACCGAGCCCCAGCTTCACCGAGGGAAGCAGGGGTTCGGTGACCTAACCTGCCCTGGCAGGGGCGCCTAGTACGGGGGGATGTAGAGGTACACCCAACCCAAGATGATTTGGGTAGTGCCAGAAGCCTCGTCAGCATTCCAGCACGTCTGGGTAAGTACATGGTGAGGGGGCTGTATGTTTGTGTGTGTGTCTGTCTCTGGTCCGTCCTGACTGTGTTTTTTGTTTTTGTATGTATGTTGAGATGCAGAGGTGGGGGTGTGTTGGGTGTGTATGGGTGTGTTTGTATTTGTATGTCTGCAGTGTATGTTGAGATGCGGATGTGGGGGTGTGTGTATGGGTGTGTTTGTATTTGTATGTCTGCTGTATATGTTGAGATGCGGAGGTGGGGGGGTGTCGGGTGTGTATGGGTGTGTTTGTATTTGTATGTCTGCAGTGTATGTTGAGATGCGGAGGTGGGGGTGTGTGTCGGGTGTGTATGGGTGTGTTTGTATTTGTATGTCTGCAGTGTATGTTGAGATGCGGAGGTGGGGGGATGTGTCGGGTGTGTATGGGTGTGTTTGTATTTGTATGTCTGCAGTGTATGTTGAGATGCAGAGGTGGGGGGGGTGTCGGGTGTGTATGGGTGTGTTTGTATTTGTATGTCTGCAGTGTATGTTGAGATGGTGGGGTGTGTGCCGGGTCTGCTTGAATGTGTTTGTGTGCAAGTGCAGTGTTTGTTGAGATGCGGAGGGGTGTGTGTGTCGGGTCTGCCTGAATTTGTTTGTGTGCAAGTTCAGTGTATGTTGAGATGCATGGGTGGGGTGTGTGTCGGGTCTGCCTGAATGTGTTTGTGTGCAAGTTCAGTGTATGTTGAGATGCAGGGGTGGGGTGTGTGTCAGGTCTGCCTGAATGTGTTTGTGTGCAAGTCGATTGTGTGTTGAGATGCGGAGGGGGTGTGTGTGTCGGGTCTGCCTGAATGTGTTTGTGTGCAAGTGCAGTGTGTGTTGAGATGCGGAGTGGGGTTGTGCTGAGTTGGGGGTGGGGGGGGTTCAGGTCTGTATGGGTGCATGGTGTATGCTTGTGGGTTTGTGTGCTGAGTTGGGGGCTCGAGTTTGTATGGGTGCATGGTGTATTCTTGTGAGTTTGTGTGCTGAGTTGGGGGGTAGGGGTTCGGGGTTGTATGGGTGCATGGTGTATACTTGTTAGTTTGTATGCAGGGGTGGGGGGGTTGGGGTCTTTATGAGTATGTATGCATGGTGCATGCTTGGTGGCATGGGGCATAGTGTTTGCATGAGGGGTGGGTGTCTTGGGGCATAGTGTTTGCATGAGGGGTGGGTTTCAGGGGGCATAGGGTTTGCATGAGGGGTGGGTGTCTTGGGGCATAGTGTTTGGTTGAGGGGTGGGTGTCTTGGGGCATAGTGTTTGCATGAGGGGTCGGTGCCATGGGGCTTAGTGTTTGTATGAGGGGTCGGTGTCTTGGGGCATAGTGTTTGCATGAGGGGTCGGTGTCTTGGGGCATAGTGTTTGCATGAGGGGTGGGTGTCTTGGGGCATAGTGTTTGGTTGAGGGGTGGGTGTCTTGGGGCATAGTGTTTGCATGAGGGGTGGGTGTCATGGGGCATAGTGTTTGCATGAGGGGTGGGTGTCATGGGGCATAGTGTGCATGAGGGGTGGGTGTCTTGGGGCATAGTGTTTGCATGAGGGGTGGGTGTCTTGGGGCATAGTGTTTGCATGAGGGGTGGGTGTCTTGGGGCATAGTGTTTGCATGAGGGGTGGGTATCTTGGGGCATAGTGTTTGCATGAAGGGTGGGTGTCTTGGGGCATAGTGTTTGCTTGAGGGGTGGGTGCCTTGGGGCATAGTGTTTGCATGAGGGGTGGGTGTCATGGGGCATAGTGTTTGCTTGAGGGGTGGGAGCCATGGGCATAGTGCTTGCTTGAGGGGTGGGGACTATGGGGCATAGTGTTTAATAAAAATTGGGGGTTGAAAAAGCCTCCAGCCACGCCACGCCCCACCGCGCCTACCACCCCACCCACATTTACTTTTCGGCCCACTATAGCCATCATGTAGGGTACTTTCGGGCCTCTGTCAAAATCAGTTGTGCACCCCTGCTCTACAGGGAAAGCTAAGGTGTTTCAACAGTGCCTGCTTGACATCACTGAAGTAGAAGGCTGTTCATCTGTCTTTCTATTAGAGCGATGTCACATACTCCTTCTAGGAACATTTTTTGGTCAGCCCTTGCATCTTTAGCTAGGTCGATCAAAGACTTCAGAACAGCACCTTCTAATTGTTTGTCATTAGCTCTTTTTACAGAGGTTGAGTCAATAAAGGATTCTATGTGAATTAGTTTAAAATCCACTAGTGCAATCAGCGTTGTCTGATCTTTGTAGCTATCGCACATGTTTCCATAAAGCTTTAGGTAAGGGGCCAATGTAAATATAACAGCAGAGATTGTGTTAGCTTAAAGGTGATCAATTTGATTACTCAGAGATCCATCTTTTCTAGTATTCAGCGGTGCCGAAGGTCTTCTAGGGGGAAGTTTACGCACATGGGGTGTCCTAAAGGGAGTTTGACGTCAGGTCGCTCTGGTTAGTCCAATATCGGAGTCGTCATCAGATTCATCACTGGAACTTAATTCATGTTTATTATGCACACGTTCTTCCATGGCTCCCCGGTCCTGCTGACTGCTTTCAAGGTGGCTGCCCACCGATGGAGGGCACCGACGCTGGAGGGTCGCATTCTCAGTCAAAGATGGAATAATCAGTTCAGATGTAATTAATTTAGGTTTTTTCCTTGTAAAAAAGTTAAACGCATCCACAGTCTTGCTTGGGTCAGAGCACGGGCATTTTCCAGTCCGTCGTCCAGCTTCCAGGCGTAATGTTAATTCAGCAATGTCCTTGGTTAGGCGAGGCGCCAGTGAATTGTTCATATGAGGACTCTGGATTCAGGTCCTTGTTGGTCAGATTGCGGAACACTGGGAAATGCTTGCAAATCCACTGGTGGATTCAATGTTAAGTCATTAACTTCTGCTGAATCTGTGTATGGTTGTCTGAGTTCTATGTTGGTCAATGGGCAATCCACTGCCAACTCATCGCTGTTATGGTTGGATCCAATCATACTAGATGTAGAATGTCCTACGGCTAATTCAGGGCAGGGTGCAGGGTGGTTCTGTTATTTCTGAGTGGGTTATTTTCACTTCCCTTTGCAGTGCTGACAGTTATTTCACTGAAGCACGTAGTCATGGTTAGGTCAATGTTTCTTTCACTAACCATCACCTTAGTACATCGGATGGCATTTTTGTTGACTCTGACAGAAGAGAGTCACTGTTTTTCAACAATTCTGCATCTGAGAAATTGCTCCAACTCAACATGGTTGGGGTGCGTTCTTTTGTAGCATTGGGTTTCGGTCGAGCACTTGCCAGGGCTCGACTGGAGGACGATGAGACTGAGGCTCCGGCTTGGTAAAAATGCCATCTTAAGGTCATTGGGTCCACTATCGAGTGGCTCCTTTTTTTCCAATGACTGAGTACTTTGGGATGGATAGCTCATACATAACTTTGAAGGAATATTTAATTGGTTATCCTTTTTGTTGTTCAAGGGACCGCCTTTTACCAGGATAGAGGTTTGGGCAGCAGAATCAAGGTGAATATTTATTTTTTCACTGAGCTCATTATTAGCGGCCATGCATAAGGACTCTGAACATGGAGTAGAATATTGAACACCTTCTGTGGGAAAATAATCAGTGGCGGGTACGTCTGGGTTTTCTTCTAACCAAGGTACAGTTGTAACCGACAGTGGAATGGAGAAGCATTTGGTGTTTGATTTGTTAAAGACGGTTGAATTTCATGTGATGTAGTATATGGTACAGTAGTCTCACTCTCAGTACCTGGAAGTGAGACACCATTATTTGTGGTCATGAGTTCATAAGCAGAGGTTGGAGAGGTGCCAGGTGCCAGCCGGTCAAGGTTGTTTAGCTGACGTTGTTGCTTTGCTCCGTGTTGGCAGTAAACACTTTGCCGACTGCTGGGGCTCCAATGGCTATGCCTTAGATAAGGATGCTGCGTTGGAAGAAATAAAGGGGGGAAGGGAAGGGTGACTGAACAGGCGAATAGCAGTCACGAGGAGTGGGCTCAGGCCAACCATAGGGGAACTGCCAAAGCGCAAGGCACGCTGCAGCACACGGGCAAAGCCAAGTCACCAGTCAGGCACAGCGGTCTAGTTAGTAGCTCTCGTTAACAGTCGAATCAAGGGAATTTCACAAAATGGGTAGCTTTCTTTTCATTTCCTTTACAATCAGACAGTTACTCACTGCTGTGAGGAAGTCATGGTGACAACAAGTAAGACAGACACAAGTGATCACAGTTCAAGGGTGTTTATTGAACAATGAATGATGTGTGCAGGTTGGAAAAATGCCTAATCTAAACCTAAATCTAAGATGGGAGCAAGCGTCGACCATCAAATGAAAACATAAGGCAGTCCTAGTGGTGTTATGTCAAAATAAAAGTGCCTATACTAAGAAACCTATTGCCAAACCTCACAACTAATACAAAACAACGGTGTGGTGTAGTGTTCAAGAAAAGAAAGAAGTGTTCTAAAATAATATGTCAGGATGTTATGGGAGTCTTTGATGATGTTACCGATCCCAGTTTGAGGGCGCTGCGTATCAACGTCCCTCGAGTTGGTGTCCCTCGACAGTCTCCGTTTTGAGGCCGACGTCATCGTGCGTATAAATAGACTCACGCAGCGTCCGTTGCTCAGTACCGTTTTGAAGCTTGAAATGAGTTATGCATGACTTGGTTATTGACCTTGAAGGAGCGTAAGCTGCAACTACAACAGAAGTTTTACTGCAGGGATGGATGGGAGGGGCGATAAGGAATACGTCAGAGGAACATCCCATCGAAAGAACGTTACAAGGTAAGAAGTAACTTGTTCTTCGAAGGGATTGTGTCCTCCGACGTATTCCTTATCTTTGATAGACTCCCATAGCACTGGTGTAAAAAAGGAGGTGGGAGTAAAATTGGAATATTTCCCTTTAAGAATGTACCGAATGTAACACAGCTTTTCCAAATCTTGTCTCCTGGCTAGAGGAGGAATCCAGGCTGTAAAATGTTGTAAAGGTATGTGCGGATGGCCATGTAGCAGCCGCACATATGTCCCGAATCGGAACCCCGAAGAGGCTGCAATACCCCTGGTTGAATGAGCCCATAGATGTTGAGGGGGTTCTTTCCCTGCCAATTTGTAGCATTCTAGAATGGTTAAAATAATCCATCTTGAAATGGTCTGTTTCGTGATTGCCAAACCTAATTTGTGTCCTGCATAGCCTACAAATAGTTGGCCTGCTTGTCTTATCCTAGCAAGTCTGTTGATATAAAAACTCAAGGCACGCCTTGGATCCAGCCTATGTAACCTCTCTTTCCCTGGGTGGTGAGGAGGATAGAATGAAGGTAAAGTTATTTTCTGAGTATTGTGGAATTCAGAAACCACCTTTGGGAGAAAATTAGGCTTCACTTGTAGGACAACCTTATCTTTATGAAAGATTGTATGAGGAGTTTTGCAAGATAGAGCTTGTAATTCGCTCACTCTTCTGGCAGATGTTAAAGCCACAAGAAAAACTGTTTTAAGATTGAGAAATCGTAATGAACAAGAATGGAGTGGTTCAAAAGGAGTACCCATCAGAAAATTTTAAACTAGATTTAAGTCCCACAATGGAACTTGGAAAGGCTTTGGGGGATAAACATTAATTAAACCCTGCAGAAATTGGATTACCAGGGGTAATTTGAAATATGAAGGCTCCTCCGCAGTGCGCTTGAAGATTGACAGCGCTGCGAGGTAACCCTTGATTGTGCCAACTTGAAGACCTGAATTTGCCAAATATAGCAAAAAAGATAACACCATTGGTGTACTGCATGAAAAGGGTTCAATATTCTTTTCTCTACACCAGATGCAAAATGTATTCCAACGGCAGCGGTATAAAGTCTTTGTTGCTGGCCTTCTAGCCGAAAGCAACACCTCCATGACGTCATCCGGAAGATCCCAATCCTTGTATCTCAAACTTTCAGAAACCAAGCGTGAAGGTTGAGGGTTCTGATGTCTGGATGGAGAACCTGACCTCCCTTCTGCGAGAGAAGATCCTCTCTTTGCAGAAGACGAATTGGAGGGCAGATGGACATGTCTAGAAGATCCGGGTACCAAGTTCTCCTGGCCCAATCCAGGGAAATTAGGATCATAGTTTTCCAGAATCTTCTCAACCTCCTGATCATTTGAGGAATGACAGGGACTGGAGGAAACACGTACAGAAGTGGAAACTCCCAGTCTACTACAAACACGTCCCCTAGAGCTCCTCTCAGGGGAAAATTCCCTTGAACAAAACTGATCGCACTTCCTGTTGATACTGGTGGCGAACAGATCCACTTGAGGGGTTCCCCAAAGGGCGAAGATCTCTTGAAGGACTTCCTGATCTAGCTCCCACTCGTGGGAGACTGTGCTCTGCCTGCTCGGAGCGTCCGCCGTCAAGTTCTTCTCTCCGGCTAGGTGAACTGCCGATAGAGAGATTCCTTCTTGAATTGCCCAAAACCAGACCTGCATTGCCTCTCTGCACAGTGGCAGTGATCCTACACCTCCTCTTTTGTTGAGGTAGTGAATGGCCACTGTGTTGTCCGTCATTATCAGGACATTTTTCCCCTGTACGGATGGCAGAAAAGCTTTCAGCGCTAGTCTGATTGCTCTCAGCTCCAACAGGTTGATATGTAGTCTGGACTCTGATGGAGACCAACGACCGCTGATGGTCAAGTCGTTGGCATGGGCTCCCCACCCCGTGAGTGAGGCATCCGTGACTACTGTTATCTCTGGCCATGGTTGCCAAAACTGTTCTCCTTTCAAAATGTTCCCCCAACAGGCCCACCACTGAAGGTCTCGAGGCACTCTGTCCGGGACTTGAAGAAGATCTGACATTTTTCCTGAGAGTTGCGACCATTTGGTTCTTAGTGACCACTGTAGGGATCTCATTCTCAGGTGAGCCTCTGGCACTAGGAAAATGCAGGATGCCATGAGGCCTAGCAACCTCAAAAAGTCAGTCGAGGGCTGGTAGACGTTGGGCATTCTGAAATTTGTTGACCATCTGCAGAATATCTTGAGCCCTCTCCTCTGGTGGCGAGGCTTTTCCCAGGGAAGTGTCCAGGACTGCTCCAATGAACTGGAGTCTCTGTGATGGTATCATCTGTGACTTCTTAAAGTTGAGGGAGAAGCCCAGCTTGTGAAGGAAGTGGCAGACATAATCTAGCTGGATCTGAGCTTGCTCCGAAGATACTGCTCTGATCAACCAATCATCCAGGTAGGGGTAGACGTGGATCCCTTCCCTCCTTAGACTTGCAGCCACTACCTACATTAGCTTGGTGAAGACCCTCGGGCGGAGGTCAACCCAAATGGCAGAACTCGAAATTGATAGTGAGAGTTGCCAATTGCGAACCTCAGGTATTTCCTGTGTTTGAGATGAATTGGCACATGGAAATAAGCATCCTGAAATGAAGGTCTAGAGATACCAACCAGTCCTGAAGCTGGAGGGCCTGAAGGTTCTGAGAAAGGGTTACCATCTTGAACTTGTCTTTCCTGAGGAATTTGTTCAATTCTCGCAAGTCCAAGATGGGGCTCAGTCCTCCGTCCTTCTTTGGTACTAGGAAGTAGGAGGAATACCAACCCTTGTTCCTGTTCGCTACAGGTACCGGTTCTATGGCATCTTTCTCTAGCAGGTCTACAATCTCCTGCATAAGGAGCGGGTCTGGAAACTTCAAAGAGTTGTTCCCCGGTGGATGACTCTGAGGGGTGTGTAGGAAGGGCAGGCAGTAACCTTGGGAAACTGTCTCCAATGCCCAAGCATCTGACGTAATAGCCTGCCATTCTGCCAGATGTTGAGTTAACCTGCCCCTTACTGGTGTCTTGTGAGGGGAGACCTCAGAGGTGTTTAGAATCAACTGACGCAGATGCCGAAGGTAAGGCCTTTGCAAATTATCACATCTTAATACTGAAATGTCATGCTGCTCCACACCCGCAATATGACTTATCAAGAGCAAGTGTGCTCAACATCTTTAACAATGTCCCGGACCTAGGAGACCTAACTTCATCTGATATTGATCAAGTAGATTTTATCTGCGATGTGAATCTAGCCATAGTTCGCCTGTGGATGAAATCCGGACTAGTGATGAACACCTTATGGCAAGTCAGGATATAACTTTTTAGAATGGGCTTCTTGTTGGCTCAAGATCCAGAAAGGATAAATTGTGACATTCTGTCTGAAATGCAAGCAAGTACAAAATCTCCAATCACTAAATGCCAGTGTGTCCACTGTACCATTGAACAAACTACATCAGGGCATCCATCTGTACCTCAAGCATAACCATCACTGCAGCAAAAAGTGAGTAAAAACAAATTAAGTTCTCTGACATTACTAAGTTGGAACACAAGAGGTTATGCTCACTTACTAACGGAACAGAACAATAACCTCATTGAAGCAGATATTGTAGCCCTTCAAGAAACATAGACAACTGTAACTCAGCTATGGGATAATCACAAAGTATCTATTACTCCTGCGGTAACGGCGCAAAAGGGTTGTCCTATGGCAGGCCTTTTAGTCGCCGTAAAATCTAGCTCGAGACTAAAATTACAATCTTGGGCCTGCCCGAATAATTATACTCAACTTGTTAAAATCACGACAGACTCTCAAGATGGGGCACTAATTAACCTATATAGAGATCCAGCAGCTATATCTGATGGCCTCTTTTATAAAGATCTATCTGAACTATTCGAATTGATCGCAAAAACCAAAGGAATAACATCAGTCATATTAGTCGGGGATCTTAATCTAGATTTCATTAAATCCACCAAAGGGAAAAAAACTCAAGAGATTAATAAATGGACTGCCTTTATGACGCATGTAGGCATGAGAATGGCCAATGGATCTCTTCCTGGTGATATTCCATCGCAGGTGACAAGGCAGAGAGGAGCCTCGGCAAGCACCATCGATTATATATACCTATCGGAAGCGCATTTTATGCTGGCAACAAGCTTCAAGATAATAAAACAATCGATGAGTGATCACCATATTCTAATGTTAACCTGGCCAAGGGATAGTCATGATGATATACGTGAACGACAATGGATGTCCCAAAGATTAACCATTAATAATGCTAAATCTCGCTTTAAGTGGTCCCCGAAGAACTTGACATTGCTTAATGAAACACTGATGATGCAAGATGAATCTCATCATACAAACTCATATGTGGATGCTCTGTCATTATATAAAAACCTTCATATTCCATCCAGAAGATCGCATATTCACACATTTGATCCTGTAATGCTCGAGGCAAAAAAATATTATTGAAAGGCATTAAGAACAACCAGACACCTCCCATGGATTGAGGGGATCAAAGAGTTAAAATCACGTTACAGAAACTGGGTTAGATCCCACAAAGGGAAACTATTTCAGCAAGATGGAGAGGCATTTCTGGTAGCCACATCGAAAAAAAATGCCTCACAAATCTGGCAATTATTAAATGCTAACGGAAACACCAATCAGTTGCAATCGCAAATAAATGGAGTTACTGAAAATCAAAGGGTATCACACTTTACGTCACTATATGCCGAGAAGTACTTTGAATCTTTTCAGTATAAAAGCCAATCCTTAACCCCTTGGTCTCTGGAATGCTCCGAGAATATTATAGAAGTACTAATAGCAAAATCTTCATCGCGAGCTGCCGGACCTGATAGCATCAACAACAATATGCTAAAACAACATCCTAAGCACTGGGCAATCATTTTGAATAACATCTTCCAGCGCTCTCTTAGATCTAAGAAAATTCCGGACTCTTGGCGCACCTCTGTAATTGTCCCAATCTTTAAAAAGGGGGATTGTGGAACACCGTCGAACTATCGACTGATAGCTCTCTTGGACTCCCCAGGTAAAATCTTCAATCGGTTAGTCCTAAGAGACTTCAACAGATGGACACAGACAAGTAACTGCCGTGATCGAAATCAAATAGGCTTTGTTCCTGACCAGTTAATCTTATGATCCTCAATTCATTAAAAGCACAAGCACAAAACACACACAAAAACGGTTTATAGTCATAATATAGAAAAAAAAATGTCGACTTACAAAAATGTAGAAAAAAAAATGTAGAAAACAATAATGTCGAAAACATATACATATAATTAAAAGAGTCAATTTTTTGAAAAAAAATGTCGAAAAAAAATGTCAATTAGCACTATCAATAAATAAATAAATAAACAAGAAGAGTATCATTTACTAGGGGGTCCCCCCCCAACCCAACACCCCCCGGACACCCCCCCACCCCTCATACTCAACACATTTTTATTATTAATATTATTAATATATATATATTTTTTGAAAAATTCGAAAAAATGCAGAAATAATTCGACATTATTGGTTTTCGACATTATTTTTTTTAAATAATTTTTCGACATTTTGACTTTCTAAATTATTGCATTCTAAAATATGACTGACCACCCACAAAAACATCTTTGTTCTTCGCATTTATCGATCTACATGCAGCATTTGATTCAGTTTTGAGATTGAAACTTATTGAAAAGATTATCAAAGCACAATGTCCTCAAGATCTTATTGATATTATTTTTGCCTTACATTCCTCGACGTCTATTCAGATTTGTCTGACTATGATGGGCATGCTATCTGCGGTCATTGGAACATCGAGAGGGTTGAAGCAGGGGTGTATCCTAGCTTCAGCCCTCTTTAATTTTTTCATCCACGAAGTAAAAGATATCTTTCTCATTATAGCATCTGATTCGCCTAAAATGAATTCAGTGGTTATACAAGCATTATGGTATGATGATGATCTCGTCCTTGTCTCCAAGACACCAACAGGTCTACAAAAGCTAATATTTACTCTGGCTACTTACTTCGACGAGAATGAGCTGTCGATGAATGTAAAAAAATCCCAGATAGTAGCCTATAACCCTAAACCAACTCATAGAACTAAATATATCTGGATAGTCAAGGATATCACTCTGGACATTGTTCTCTGTTATAAATATTTGGGTTCACAATTTGAAGCAAATTCATCTTCCATAGAACTTTTACAGACATTGCAAAATAAATTAACCTCGGCAATATCTCAAACTAAACTAATTCTCCATAAATATGGCAAATTTACTATCAACCCAGCATTACACTTTTGGCAACAAAAAGTAACACCGGTGCTATTGTATGGGTTGGAGGCAAGAGCTATCACCAATATTAAAGATCTAGATAAATTGGAATCCAAATTCTGGAGACAAATTTTAAATGTACCACAATCAACACCTGGTCCATGTTTGAGATACGAGCTAGGTCTCGTTTCACTAAGTGCAAAATATCATTGGCAATTATGTGCGTTATTTCGAAAATTTCTTGTGAACACCAATGAAGGGTTGATTTGGGCTAACTTATCTGTATATTTGTTTACATCAACTCATCTGTTTGTCCAGAAATGGACAAAATATGTTTATCAAATTATGGCCAGTGCAGATGTTGATCTTGAAACACTTATACAAAACCCTGTCAGAGCAAAAAAGAAAATCTTTTTCCATGACTGGATTAAGACTTGTGCATTATGCATATAATATAAGACTTTTTTCAGTCAATTATATGGTGATAAGAAAATGGAGAGTGTGGAAGCGTACTTGTTAAAATCTCCATCTCCCCAAGTTTGCATGGCAATGCTGAGAATGCGACTCAATCTTTAGCATACTCGTGATATTCTAGCTCAACGCAAACCAATTGCCATGACAGAGAACTTTTGTAGATTTTGCAGTAATTTATCACAAGAAGAAACTTTAGAACATATCATTATTGAATGTGTAGCCTTGTGTCCATTAAGAAACAAGTTTTTTGTGAAGCACATGACTGTAGTTTCAAATGTTCAGCCAAATCTTAGATGGGCGTTTCTACTTAATTCTGCCAATATGAGCATATTTATTGCATCAGTGAATTTCCTTAATGCCCTCCATTTGCATGACTAATGGAATCCGTAAAAACTGTTGATAAATTGATGTTTTGGTGCAGAATGACAACTTGTTAGAGATTTCTGTTATTTATATGAATTGCATAACTAAATGTTTCCTTTCTGTAACCTAGTGTTGAATGTTGGTTTAAAAATGTTTCTTTGGTAGCCTTTGATACTCATATTCATGTAAATATTGTGGAATTTTTTTAAATCTTTTGTATTTAATCATGTTAAAATTGTATTATCAGAAATTGAAAAAAAAAGTTGATTCATTTCAGCTAAAATTTCAATAAAAAATAAATAAAATTAAAATAAGGTGGCACCTGCTGCTGCGGTTTTCATACCTTTAACCCGTCCACCACGGGTGAATCGTTTCTGACCCCTTTGAGCTGGCTGTCCTCTGCCTTTTCTGAATGCTGAGTAAAAGCGAAAGGACCTACCCCTCCAGGAGGTTCCTGAAGGGCGATTCAGAGTTTGTCGGATTGCAGCCCCAAGAGATTTCACTGCTGCCTTGGATGTTTGTAATCTCTCCAGACTGTCATCAGCCTTCTTACCAAATAAAGAAGTGCCGTCAAAGGGCATGTTCAAAAGTCTGGCTTGTACATCTGGAGCAAAACCAGACTTCCGCAACCACGCAAATCTGCAGATTGTGGTACTTGCCGCCATGGCCCTGCTGATACTGTCAGCAGAATCAATGCTTGTTTGAAGGGACTCGCACATTGCATCTTTTCCATCTTTGATGATGTTTAAAAATGCTTCCCTTTCTTCTCCTTCTGGGAGACAGTCAGCCGCAGATGAAGCACACTCCCAAAGTGCATGGCTGAATCTTGCAAGCGTGCAAGTAGCGTTAATAGATTTAAGCGCCATGCTACATGCCGAAAATACTTTTTTTGACATAGCATCAAATCTTTTATCATCCCTGTCCTGTGGGATAGTAGGGTATGCAGATTTACTGTTTGATGAAGTTGCTGCTTGTACAACCAAACTCTCTGGGGTTGGATGTTTGCTCAAATATTCAGGATCTGTAGCAGATACCCTGTATTTAGCAGAAAGTTTCTTGTTAACTGCAGGGATAACTTCAGGAGTTTCCCAATTTGCAGAACATTTTCTTTGCAGAGCAGTATGAAAAGGAACAAGAGGATCCTCCCGTGGACCTTTATCTAAGATGTCAGTAAGGTCATCCTGCTGAAAAGAAGGTGTAGGTGTAGACCACCCCATGAATTCTTTTATTCTGGCCATCAGAACCCTATGAGGGGTCTCAGCATGCTCCCCAGGGTCTGGTTTAGCAAACTCTACTTCTGGAGAAGTATATAAACCACTTGCCTCATGTAGGGAGTCTTGGAGGTCTTTTAACCTGTTCTCTTCAGAGATAAATTCTTCTGGTATGGGTGTTGTGGTCCTTTGTAAACCAAAAGGTCTCTCATGGTCCGAATCCTCCCCTTCCTCATATATAGAGGACAAGGCTCTAAAGTAGTCAGACCTAGAATATGGTTTAAAACCCATTTCTAGAGCAGAAGGGGCCAAATTAGTTGTCACTGGCCGAGAAAAAGGCAAGGTTGTCGACGTGGAAGTGAAAGGCTTCAACAAACCCGAAAAGGGCGTCAAAAAAGTTTGAAAAGACCTCGATGTACTCGAAAGGATCGGGATCCAACTCGGTGTCGTCGAAATTGTCGACGGCATACTCGACGCCATGGTCGAAGTCCTCGACACCTCCACTGTCTGAGATGTAGTGACAGTTGAAGGTCTGTCTTTTATCGGAGTCGACAGTGGCGTGGAAGCAACCGATTTATGCGTCGACGGGCCCTTCGACAAAGGTGTCGATGACCCAGATTTAAGAGTCGAAGAGCTTTTCGTCGACGGCGTCGATGACGCGGTCTTACTGCCTTTACTCGAGGGTCCATGATGCTCTCGGGTAGTTTCTCTCGCCGGGTGCAACGACTCGCTGCGTTTTGATTTTTCGGGTCTTTCACCCAGGGTATCACCTTTAGATGTCTCCGAGGGGGTCGAGGCCGCTTTCTCGAAGACACTAAGCATTTTCTTACGGAATTCCTCCCACTTAGCTGGAGAGCTGCGTTTCGTGGGGCAGGTGACCCTTTCCGGGGAGACAGAAGAAGATGAAGAAGAGGGAGATCTACGAAGCCTCTTCTTAGAGTGTTTTGATCTCGAAGACTGATGGGAACCGCTTCGAGACCTTGAACGGGAATGTTTCTTGTGACGACGAGGAGACGAATGTCTCGACTCTGCCGAAGAATCTTTCGAGGGAGTAGAAGTTTTAAGAGTCCTATCTCTTTCTAGCTTCCCCTTATGCTCCTTCAAGGCTTTCGCCGTCATGGACATACAGTTCTTGCACTCCGAATGTTAGGGAGAATTCTCTGTTTAGGCTGAATATCCTAACCTAGTGAGTCTCCCAGCAGCTTTGCTGGATTTTTGGGGTTTATTTTTTTCTCCTGCCAAGAGTGAGACTCTTTTACCCTCACTCTTGGGCATGATTTGAGTGCGTTTCTTTGACTTTAGATGTGTTTAATGGGCTATGGGGTCTTTTACGGTGTCCAGTCAACTCGTCGAAAAAAAACTGGTCGACTGCAATTTGGTCGACGCAATTTGGTCGAAAACCATTTCGGCGAAAAATTGTTTTTATTTATATATTTATTTTTTGGGTTTTCGTTTTGTTAAAAAATGGGTTTTTAGAGAAAAAAAGGGGGTTGGGGGGGGGACCCCCCCAAAAAAAAAAAAAAAAAGGGTTAAAATAGAAAAAAAAAAAAATTCGACGAAATGGTTTTCGACCAATTTGATTCGACCATTTGTCTGGTCGACCAATTTTTTTCGACGAATTGACTGGCAACCGTCTTTTACTCCATAGGGCTTCATGTGTTTTTGTGATGTGTGTTACACAGCACCCTCAGTGCAGTGTAACAGGGGTGTCATAGTGACCCCCAGTATAGACTCCATACCCTAGGACTGACTACTGTCTCCCAGGGCATGTAAAGTCACCATTGACTTTACTAGTCTTAAGTCTGAACAGAACCAGTACAAACCATCATATAGTGGACTTACTGGCTGGGGCAATTCGATTGCTCCGGGGTCTGTTAGTCGAGGGGGCACGTCTCTGTCCCCCCTATTCGATTTTTGGCTGGTGGCAGTGGATACTACTTTTTATATTCAATCGCGACTATTTCTCTATGGGATTTTCCCATTGTTCGAGGCTACTATCTTTATTTATTTAATTACGATAGCCTCGAACATACCGCTGGTTTATTTAATTATTATTAATTCTCCGGTTGGTATTTTTTGCCAAAACTCGGTTCTAAAATGGCGTTTGTGTTCTCTTCTGTGACTCCAACCCAAGTCGAGCCCTTTGTTCCACTTTTTGGCGGGCTTCTCCACAGAAGCCCTCCAAAGTGGTGCCACTCTGTCTGGGGTACTTAGGAGGGGTGGAGGGGGTTTTAGGCACCCTGGACTGAGTTGCCTAGGCAACTCAAGTCGCACTCCGTCCTGATTGGCCCAAGTGGTGAGCCGGCCGGCTCACCACTTAGCATGTTTGAGTGACAGCTAGGCTGAGTGAATGGGGGTTTTCTACATAAAAGCAGGGCTTTGGGGACTGGAACTTCAGAAGTCGCCACAGGACCTAAGAATCCGAAGAGGGAGAAGCTGAGCCGACCTGCCACGACGACACCACCGGTGGAGCCCTGCTGGACCGTCTCACCACTTTTCCCAACGACAGAGGAGATCTCCCGCCGGAGAGTCTTCTTCCTTTGACTGGTGGGGATAACCAGTTTCACCGTCTTTTCGCCTTCCCGACGCATCTCGTGGCCGCCTTGCCTGTGCCAAGCACCCTGGCAACAGGAATACCACGTTTTACCACGACCGCGAAATAAAGGGTAGTACCTTTAACCGGAAAACTCTGCAGCTGGTTTCTTCCCTGGCAGTGCAACAACCTTCATCTTTCCTTCAAGTCGAGATCTTCTCTTCCCCTGGACGACGACGAGACTTGCACCCTCTGCCAGGAACAACTGCCACCGCTGGAGGATCCTTCCCACTTAAGGTACCGTGTCCCGCCTGGCTTCCCTTGCCACCGACTGTGCGGGGTAGATTTAGCCCCTGGCTTTCGAACCTGGGTTAGCCTGGGACACCCTGGCTAAACTTTTCTGAGCCTCTCTAAACTCTTTTCAAACACTCTGCAAGACTTTCTAAGCCTAGTGTAACTGTGTGATCTTGGGCGCATTTGTGCTCTGCTCTCTCTAAGAGTGGGCCCAGACTATGGACTTTTGCTCACAAGTGACCTTTGCTCTTCTGCCTTGCTATTAGTGTTCCTAAATCTTAGAGTGGTGTACTTTTCCATATTCTGTCTTTTTCCCTCCCTCCTTCAGGAACTTATTGGAGTGCCATCTATAGTTAAGCGCTCACCTCTGTATGAAAATAAGTGGTGTTAACTAAGACTTATCTGATAAGGAATAATGGTTGTATACATTGTAACAGTAACTGTGTTTAGAGTGTTTTACAATAAGAGTGCTGGAGTGTTTCAAACAGTGTGTTTTTAAATAAATAATTATATACTTTGATACCAAAGCTCTGGTCAGTGTTTGCTTGTATTATTGTGTCTGAGTGCCTATTGTGTATACTTTGCATACTGCCTAACTCTTCTTGAGGGAAGTCTGACTGCTCAGCCACAGCTACCAGGTAAATCTGGGTGGTACAGACTGCTACCAAGTGGGTTTACTGCTAACACCTGTAGTCCTAAATCTTTTGCAGTGTTCCCAAAGGGAACTGCACAGGTTTCTGCCTAACACCGAACAGTGATGCTCCGACCCCAGGCACCACAAACAGATCCTGTGAGGATCTGTCAATGACATTTTCTTCCCACAGTCACAGCACTTTTTGAAGCCGGACTGCGGGGTCGACGGTTCGGATGAAGAAGCCCTCGAATAAAGATTGTTATCTTCGAAGAATAAGCAGAATTTTCCTGAAGAAAGGAACTGAGCGTCACGTTTCTGAGGCCCACGAAGCGCGGAAAAACGGAACTGAGCAACGGACGCTGCGCGAGTCTATTTATACACACGATGACGTGACAGATGCTGTCGTGGGACACCAACTCGAGGGACGTCGACGCGCAGCGCCCTCTACTGAAAGAATTTCCAAGGCCAGCAAGCTGGAATGGATAACACCAAAGATAAGGAATACGTTGGAGGACACAATCCCTTCGAAAGAAGTGTTCTAAAATAATATGTCAGGATGCAGTAGCATGGGTCTCCTTGCCACACGTTTTGGACACGGGTAAGATGGGAGCTTGGGGCACAGTACTGTTTCAGGCTTCTCCAGCACGAGACAAAAGTTCCAGTGGCAGTTCTCAGGACCGTTGATGGCCAAGTCTTGTTTCCTTTGAAAGTTTCTTGCCTTCGGCGGCCTGACGTTTGTTCCCTTATTTTGTTTAGGGTGATAATTATTCACCCCTGGGTCCCCCTCTTCTGGGCGCTGACCCATTACATATTGTATTCCAAAATATATCACAGTTCCTTTATCAATCAACTTTGGGTGATAGCTTCACCCCTAGATCCCCCTCGGTCAGGCTCGGACACCCCTTCTCTTTATATTCTTGGGTGATGGCTATAAACACTTGTGTATAGGCACGTTATAAATGCTATATCATATCCTATCATATCATATCATATCACCCCTGGATCTCCCTCAGTCGGGCTTGGACCCCTCTTGCCTTTAGCGGGATTCAGTTCCCTTGGTTTCTCAAGGTTTACTCTCACTGTGGGATTCACTTCCCTTTCCCTCACACTGCTTGTAGATCAAAGTCTTTCGATTGTACAGGGTTTTTGCTTGACCCTCTGTATGACCACTTTGACCTATTTCACTAGTACTCCTACGGCCTTCTGGTCTCTGTAGTTTCTCTCATATGGGGCTCAACCAGAGTCCCTTGAGTTGGTACCCACGTGGTGCCAGTTTCCCTCTGCAACTGGTCTCCCCTTTGTTAGGGAGAATCCTCTCTTTAGGCTGAATTTCCTAACCTAGTGAGTCCCCCAGCAGCTTCGCTGGATTTCTGGAGTTTGTTTTTTCTCCTGCCAAGAGTGAGACTCTTTTTCTCCCACTCTTGGACATGATTTATGGTGTTCCTTTGACTGTTAATGTGTTTTATGGGCTATGGGGTCCTTTACTCCATAGGTTCTCATGTGTTTTTATTATGTGTGTTACACAGCACCCTCCGTGCAGTAACACAGGGGTGTCATAGTGACACCCCACCATAGACTCCATACCCTGGGACTGACTACTGTCTCCCAGGGCATGTAAAGTCACCATTGGCCTTACTAGTCCCAAATTATGAACAGAAACAGTACAAACCATCATATTGTGGACGTACTGGTTGGGGCAATTCGATTGCCCCGGGGTCTGTTAGTCGAGGGGGCACGTCTCCGTCCCCCCTGATCGAGTTTTGGCTGGTGGCAGTGGATATTATTTATTATATTCGACCGCGAATATATCCCTATGGGATTTTCCCATTGTTCGAGGCTACCAACTTTAATTATTTAATTCTCATAGCCTCGAACATACCGCCGGTTTATTTATTTAGTATTAATTTGCCGGTTGGTATTTTTTGCCAGGACTCGATTCTAAAATGGCGTTTGTGTTCTCTTCTGTGACTCCAACCCAAGTCGAACCCTTTGTTCCACTTTTTGGCGGGCTTCTCCACAGAAGCCTCCAAAAGTGGTGCCACTCTGTCTGGGTACCACAGGGGGTGTGGGAGGGGGTTTAGGCACGCTGGACTGAGTTACCTTGGTAACTCAAGTCGCACTCTTGTGTGATTGGCCCAAGTGGTGAGCCGGCCGGCTCACCACTTAGCATTTTTGATTGACAGCTAGGCTGAGTGAATAGGGGTGTGCTGCATAAAAGCAGGGCTTTGGGGACTGGAACTTCAGAAGTTTCCACAGGACCTGAGAATCCGACGAGGGAGAAGCTGAGCCGACCTACCACGACGACACCACCGGTGGAGCCCTGCGGAACCGACTCACCACTTCCCGACGACAGAGAAGATCTCCCGGCTGGAGAGGCTTCTTCCCCTGACTGGTGGGCACAACCAGTTTACCTTCTTCTCTTCGCACCCCAGACCGTCTTGTGGTCGAATTGCCCGTGCCAAGCACCCCGGCAACCGGATAGCCACTTACCACTGGACCGCGAATAAAAGGACCGCTCCTTTTACCTGAGAACTCCGCGGCTGGTTTCTTCCCTCGCAGTGCAACGGACTCCTGTCTTCCTCCCCGACGAGATCCTCTCCTCCCCCGGACGAAGCACCGACTTGCATCCGCTGCCAGGAACAACTGCCCCCGCTGGAGTATTCTCACCACTTTAAGGTACCGTGTCCGCCAGGCCTCCCTTTCTAAAGATTGCTACAAGGTAATAATAACCCCTTAACCTTCAGGACTGGGCTGGCCGCCTTGACCTTCTAACTGGTCCCTTTCTTTTGGTCCAACTCTTTTTGAACCTTTGCAAGACTCTTGTGCACTTCAACCGTGTGACCTTGGACACATTTCGTTCTGATCCTCTTAAAGTGGATCCGGCCTACTGAACTCTAACTTCACGGTTTTACTTGCCTTCCTCTCTTGTTTTGATCTTAAGAAATTGTTGGCATCTGTTACATATTATACTCTGTTTTTCTCTCCCTTTTTAAACGAATTATTAGAGTGCCATCTGCGTTAAGCACTCACCGCTGTCTGAAAATAAGTGGGGCTTTACTTAAGACTTGTCTAATATTCTTCTAAGGGAGTGTATATCTTTTAGTGACTGTGTTTTAGAATTGCTTACTATTAGTGCCTGTGTGTTTTTCTAGATGTGGTTTTAAATAAATAATTATATCTCTTTTACACCAAGCTCTGGTCAGTGTGTACTTGTTCTACTATGTTCTTTTGACCTATTGTGAATACGCTGTATACTGCCTAACTCTTCTTGAGGGAAGTTTGACTGCTCAGCCACAGCTACCAAGTGAATCTGTGTGGTACAGACTGCTACCAAGTGGGTTTACTGCCAAACACCTGTAGTCTTAAATCTTTTGCAGTGGTCCCAGAGGGAACTGCACAGGTTTCTGCCTAACACCCTTCACACTTTTTCCAGTTCATTCAAAGTTCATCAGATTTGGTTCTAAACTTGCCACTTTGTGATTCTCACTCATCACAGCCCGGTTCTTATCGGTTCTCCCCTCGTCTCACCGGACTGTGATGAACCGCTTGGCTTTTGGCTTCTCTGGAGTCAAGGCCGGTACCACGGGCTACGCTCGCTCCTGCTAATCGGCATAGGCTTGCCCTGTGTACTGCTGGCATCTGCTGCAGGACACTTGTGCTATTGTTTGCGGTCTTAGGCTCTCTTCCACAAAGGTTCTGTGGGTCTAGAACAAAAAGGGCAAGGTCACTTCTCTCCTCGCCACCCTCACGGTTCCTGATTTTTTTCTCCTTCGCTTGAACTGCTGCGCCTGCTTAGCCATCTCGTCGTGCTGTCTGCTGTGCTCGCCTTGCTGCTGTCAATGAAGGGTTGTAGGCGTGGCCTAGCAGTCCATCGCTGCAAGCAATGGAAGCCCACCTAAGCCAAAATAAAGCCCCTGCAGGAGCGCAACACCCCACGGGCCTATTTTTATCAGGGTTAAATGCTAAACAAATAACCACTTCCTTAGTTCAACCCTTTCAATGCCAGAACAACTATCCGCTGTGGTAACTATGGTGTATATATCTATCTGTCCTCAGAGCAGTCGACTGATTTGCTAAATATATGTGTATGAGGTGGGCTGCATCATGAAGTTTTCAACCTGAATTTATGGTGTTGCATCCATCAAACATTTCAAATTATTTTTATAAAAGTTTGTAATGAGGCATGAACGCCTTTTCAGATGCTGAGAAATCATTAGACTATCTCTAAGGGCAGTATCTTTTCACCGTACCGGAAGCAATGTGCCTGTCGGGATATTTTTTAAACTGTCTGTGGCTGCTGTACTACAACCCATCCACCAGAGTTCTATTTCTAGCTACAACCAGTGATCCTTTAGGCTTGAGCAGAGGGACAAGACAGGGCTATCCTCTGTCGCTGTTTCTTTTTGCCATTGCTATGTAGCCGCTGGCTATAAGACTGAGACAGCTGCATGCGGGGCAAGGGTTGGCGATGGGGGGTAGGAGAGAAATCATTTCTTTGTATGCGGACAATGACCTTCTATATGTCAAAATTCCCCACACCAACCTTGGGCTGCTGACTAGTGAGGTGTCCCGATTTGGACAGTACTCGGGCCTCCCCATAACTGGTCTAAGTCGCAGTTGTTTCCCCTCACCGGTGCAAGAACATGCCCACCTGATATTGGGCATTATAGAGGAGAGGGCAACTCAGTGAAATACTTGTGAGTGATGATATCACGAGATCATTCGAAGCTTCTAGCTGATAACCACAGGGCCACTGTGGAACTGCTGCGACACAGGGTTTCCCGATGGAAGAAACTACCGCCGTCGGTCTGGGGTTAGGGTTTCACTCATTAAATGTTCATACTCCATAAAATGCAATATTTATTTCAAAATATTCCAAAATAACCCGGAAGGTGATTCTTCGACCGATTCCAGTCTCTCCCGAGTCATCTCACGGGGCACCCTAACAGTCCCCAAATTCACTGGCAGACTCTGGCCAGGACATTTGAGCAGGGGTTGGGGGGCATCACCACCCCAGACATGGAGCTTTATTATTTGACTGCCCAGGCCCATGTTGCATCATATTGGATGCCTGATAATCCCTTGCACCCACACTTAAGAGCCAAACGCACATCAGTATACCACTGCAAATTGCCATCTTTGCTTATCTCCCTATTTATTTATTTATGTTTGCATCTGTAGTAGCATGCTGAATGCTCCGGTATCTAGGCGCTAGTTAAATTATGGAAAGGGGAAGGGATGTAAAGGTAAACAGGTAAAGTGGAAAGCGTATGTTCAGGACATTCAGCAGTAATATAGTTTCTGGGTTCGAGGAGCTTAGGCGAAAAGCCATGTTTTCAAGTTTCTCCTAAAGGACCAATAGGAGGGTTCCATTCTCAACAACAAGGAGAAATTGTTCCACAGCTTAGCAGCAACGACAGGGAAGCTTGAGCCTCCTGCAGATTGGCAATTGAAGCTGGACACTTTGAGCAAGTGACTGTGTGAGGATCTTAGTGGGGGAGAAGGGGTGTGTTTTTCCACACACTGAGAAAGGCAGGCAGGTGCAGTTTCGTTGAGGCACTTTTGAACGATGGATGGAGAGGATCTTGAAGTTGATCCCCTCTCGGACCGGCAGCCAAAAGGCGTCTTTTCTGGCTTCCGAGACGTGGGCGTTTTTGGTAAGTCCGAGGGCAGCTCGCAATGCATGGTTTTGGATGATTTGTAACCTTTTCAGGTTGTGTTCCCAAGTGACAGCAAAGCGGGCGTGCATTAGTCCAACTTGGCCCCACTGATGGCTCTGGCAATTGTGAGACTATCAGTTTGGCTGTGTAGGTGACAGAGGAGCAGATGGCGTTAACTTGACGTGAGAGGTCGAGAGAGGCGTCTAGATAGACACCCAGAGTTTTGGCAGCGGGTGAGATGGGGATTAGGTTGCTGTCGATGTTGAAGGAATTGTAGGCTGGATCCAAATTGCAGAGAGTGATGTGAATCTCGGTTTTATCGTCGCTTAGGCATACCATGTGTGCTGCCATCCAATTCTGGACGATGTTGTAGACTGAGCTGATGGTAGCAGTGTCTTGGTGGTAAGAGCATGAGAGTGGGAGGAGAATTTGGGTGTCATCAGCGTAGTTCGTGTAGGAGATGCCGAGGACATCCAGGTGATTGAAGAGGGGTTTTGTATGGATGTTATACAGAGTCGGGGAAAGGCAAGAACCTTGGGGGACTCTGCAGTTAACTGGCATGGGTGAGGAGGCATGATCGTCTATGAATACCAGAGAGGATCTGTCAGCTAGGAAGGATTTGATCCAGTCAGTGGCTGCAGGAGAGAAGTTTGCTGTCGTGATGAGGTGATCGCAGAGAAAGTGATGGTCGACAAGATCAAAGGCAGCTGAGAGATCAAGCATGAAGAGCAAGGCAGGTTTACCAGTGTCTTTGATGTCGTCTAGTTGACTTTTCAGATCAAGCAGGACAGTTTCCGTGAAATGCCTTTTGCGGAAGCCTGATTACGGGTGCTGAGGATGTGTTTCAAGGTATTGTTATACTTGGATGTGGGCTGCACGTTCGAGGATCTTTAGGATGAAGGGCACTGTTGTGATGGGACGGTAGTTGGTAGGGATGGAGGGGTCATCTTTCAGGGATGCTGGAACAGCTTTTGTGGTGAAGGAGGGATTGATTATGGCTGTGATGAATGGAGTGTGTGACTCTGCAAAGTCTTTGAAGATGGGTGCCGGGCAAATGTCACCTTCACATCGGGATGGCTTGAGGCTTTTGATTATGTTGGCTACTACCAGTTCTGAGACAGGGTGAAAGTCAAAAGGGTAGAGGATGGTGAGTGTGGTGCTGCAGGGTGAGAGGGGGGTGGTGGTTTGGCTTGGATGGCTTGTTGCTTGGAGATGATGTTTTTCTGGAGTGTGCAGATTTTCCCTATAAGGGCTTCTTGCACCTTGGTGCACAAGTTGTCGTCTACTGTGTGAACGGTGGGAAGGGTGACTAGAGACTCGAGTTTGTGCAAGATAGTGAAGAGTTCACGAGAATTAGAATTGGTGCTTTCTAATCTCTTGTTGTAGCTGTTAGGTACAAATTGGTGCAGTCACAATGTGTGAGACTACACAAGACTTATCTGCTTGGTATTAGGTAACCTACCTTTTGGTATAGGTCTATACTACACAAGTTGGTAGTGTGACTGAGCAGCCAGGTCTATCTCAAGAGGGGTAAATGTGAGCTGTAGAGCTGTACAACTCAAATCCGCCAATACAAGTAGCCAAGTAACATTTGCACTCAAGGTTTCAGTTATAGTTATTTAACATCAGTTTTAAATAAGCATTCTTTAAAAAGGCAATTCTTTGTAACGGTTCAAGTACACTTTGGAAATACTTTACAGAATCAATAAAGCTGGTAAATATTCATTGGATAGGCTCAATACATTTCTCCTACACACTGAAGGGACTTCAATTACAAGGATACTATTTGCATTTATACACCAATATACTTTGTAGGCTCTCAGTTGCAGAATGGATGGGTTAAGGAAAATAAAAGGGTTAGAATAGTTTCTTAATGAGGTGAGGACAACTGAATCCTCCAATTAAATCTCGGTAAGCCTTACCCTGCAATAACAGTATTCAACAAGCTACAATCTATGGAGGGACAAGCAATGCCAAAGTCAATGGATTCAGAAGAGTGCCTTTAGGGGTCCAGGACAGCCAAAGTCATTTGGACAAAGTCTATAGTTCTGATGCACTTCTTGGATAAAGTCTTTCACAAAGTTCAAAGGAAATCACTGAAGACACAGAAGCTGTTCGGCCTGTGCAAAGGGGAGTTGAAATCAACTCAGAAAGTTAAGCAACTGCAAATCTCAAGTGAGACAGCACGACTTAAGGCAAGAAGGTAAGTACCCCCAAGCAGTGGCGTAACACAAGATGTGGGGGTCCCCCTGCGAGCCATGCTGAGGGCCCCCCCCAACTCAGCAACAAATCAAGGGTCGCGCCACAATCTGGGCCAGACTAGATTATCACACTTGCGCAATACGCACAAACGTGCTGCTGACAACGTTCTGCTGAACGGATATGCCGCACACTGCACTAGGAGAAAGATATACAAATGTGTTTTAATATAACATACAGCAAACTGTCTGAGAAAAATTGGCTAAAAAGCCAGAGTGTTTGCAATTGTTTTGTAGGGTAACACCAATCCAATAGATGCAAGTCACCAACAGAGCACAGGAAAATTAAGGCTTTGCTATTAAAAATGCCATGTCACAATGAAAACATGTCCAATTGGTGCACAAGGTAGACCAGTGTCGATATGTAATAACAATATAATAAAGCTTGCCAGGCCACATTTAGACATATCTAGACTGGTTGCACCAAAATGGCAGTCGAAGCAATAACACTCATCAAGAATAGAACACACTTTCAAGCCTTCGTCTCTGTGGCCTCTAACAACACGGCAAACTCTTTAAAATCTGAAAAGAACTGGTCAATCCTGTTGAGGTCTTTACATCTCCTGTTCCCTCCCAGGCCCTCTGTATGGCTCTGTCATCTCACTTCTACACTAAAACTCAGGACATCCTGTCCTCCATCTCCTCTTCCTCTCCCTCTCTCGGCCCCCCTTTGGCCATCTCTACCTCTCTTCCTCCTTTCTCCTCTTTCTCTCCGACAACACCTGATGAGGTTTCTAGACAAGTCCGAACCATATTTACACCCTCGCTCCAGCCTTGACCGATTTCTGTAATCACTCTTTCCCTTCTCCCGTTAAGCACTCCCTTATGCACCCACTCCTCAAGAAGCTTTCTGCCGATCCTGCTTGCCCGGCAAACTATCGCCCAATCTCCATCACCCCTTTCCTGGGCAAACTGTTTAAAAAGCTGGCCATCTCCCAGCTTACTCTCCACACGGAATCTGTTGGTTGTCTCCATGACCATCAGTCTGGCTTCAGTGCCAGAGCCACGGAAACCATTGTCCTGAACACCTGTGAAGTTCTGCTCTCGAACCTTGATTCCAGCATTCCTTCTGTCCTCATCCTCCTTGATCTTTCCTGTGCTTTCAACACGGTCAACCATGCCATCCTGATCAATCCTGATCAATCGACTCCATGAGAACCTGGGCATCACAGATCAGGCTCTCGAGTGGCTGACCTTCCTCTTGGACTACCCCTCCCAGGTCCAACTTGGTCCCTTTCTCCCCGCTCCATCCTCTCACTCTGGTTTTTCAACCTCTATGTGGCCCCTTTGACCCACCTGATCTCTAGATTCTCCTCTAACTTTCAGTGTTTTGCTGATGACACTCCGCTTTCCTTCAGGCTCCCCTCAGACTCCTCTCATCTCTCGCTCATTCCCGACTGTCTATCCGCGATTCAGGATTGGTGTGCCTCCAACTATCTCTGCCTTAATGTCAGTAAGATGGAGATCCTTCTCATTTGGACTCCTGCCCCTGCTTTCCCTCTCTCACTCTGGCCGCCCGCCTTGGGCCCTCTTCCTTCGCCTTCCTGTGAGGCAAACAACACTGGTGTCATCTTTGACACCACTCTCTTTCTCTCCTCACATCTCAGACGTTGCCAAGAAGTCCCACTACCAGCTGCTCCTCCTCAAAGGGACTCTTCCCTTTCTCACTTTCCCCCAGAAGCTTATTGCCTGCAGAGCCCTCGTTCTCTCTAGGCTGGACTACTGCAACAGCCTCTTTCTCAATCTGCCTTTCTCTACTATCCAGCCCATGCAACTAATCCAGAAAAGGACTGCAAGACTTATCCTTGGCCTCAAGCACAGGGACCGTATCTCTCCAGCCCTGAAATCTCTCCACTGGCTCCCAGTTGCTGCAAGTATCAAGTTCAAGACCCTTTGCATTGTCCACAAGGCTTTCTGGGCCCGGGGACCGCACTACATCCAACGCTCTCTTCCAAAATATCTTCCTTCTCAAGCCCTTCGCTCAGCTACCTACAACTCTCTAAGGGTTAGACGCTTCTCTATGAAGAGAGTGGGGGGAAGATCTCTCTCCTCTACAGGTGCCTCCCTCTGTAATAGCCTCCCTGCCCCTCTCAAGCTTTAGCAGACCACCTAAAGTTCTGGAAGCAGCTCAAAACTTTCCTCTTCTCCTCTGCTTTCTCTCTCTCCCTCCCCTGCTGGCCTACCTGACCTACCTGTCTGCTGTACCGACTGGTTGCTTGGCTACCCTCAGAGTCTCACTGAGTCGAGACTCTTTCTTGATCAGTCACCCTTGCACTGCCTCTGGTCCTACCATGCACTTAGGGGCTGTAACTGTAACCCTACAGTCCCTTGTTCTCCTTGCACTACCCAGAGCTGTGCTGCCCTGACAGCACTTACTCAGAGCATTGCTGCCCTGTTTTTCCCCTCCCCTCTCCCTTGCACTTCCCCCATCCCTTTCCCCTTGCGCTTCTCGTTATCGCACTTGCACGATCTGAATGACACAAGGCCTAGTAAGATCATTTGTCTTGTCCTCCCTCTATCTTCCATCCCTTGTCTTGTCGCGCCTAGAAACACTTGTGTGTAGGTGCGTTATAAATGACTTATATCATATCATTTGATCACAGATGCCCAGAAAAATATACAATGCTGCAGTAAGAAACGGCTGACTGGCAGCACCCAAATGGCAATCTAGCCAGGTAATTCACTTAGCAGGACTGCTTTATCATAAATGCCCCATTAAAAAAAGTCATACCAAACTGAGGAATGACTAGACTGGCTGCACCAAAATGCCTCTTGTTAGGGAGAATTCTCTGTTTAGGCTGAATTTCCTAACCTAGTGAGTCCCCCAGCAGCTTTGCTGGATTTCTGGAGTTTGTTTTTTTCTCCTGCCAAGAGTGAGAATCTTTTCCTCACACTCTTGGACATGATTTGAGGGGTTCCTTTGACTGTTAATGTGTTTTATGGGCTATGGGGTCTTTTACTCCATAGGGTCTCATGTGTTTTTACTATGTGTGTTACACAGCACCCTCAGTGCAGTGACACAGGGGTGTCATAGTGGCACTCCACCATAGACTCCATACCCTGGGACTGACTACTGTCTCCCAGGGCATGTAAAGTCACCATTGGCTTTACTAGTCCCAAATTTAGTAACAGAACCAGTACAAACCATCATAATGTGAAAGTACTGGTAGGGGTAATTCGATTGCCCCTGGGTCTGTTTTTCCGGGGGGTACTGTGCAGTCCTCCCGCGTCGAGTTTCTGGCTGGTGGCAGTGGTTACCACGCGGAATATTCCTTAAGAATATTCTCTATGGGATTTTCCCATGTATTTTAAACGCAACACTTTTTGGTGCAATGCTAAAGATACCGCCGGTTTATTTATTTTATATTAATTCACCGGTAGGGTCTTTTTGCCAGAACTCTGTTTTAAAATGGCGTTTGTGTTCGCCTCTTTAACTCCAAACCAAAGGTCGAGCCCTTTGTTCCACTTTTGGTGGGCTTCTACACAGAAGCCCCCCAAAGTGGTGCCACTCTGTCTGGGTACCACAGAGGGTGTTGGAGGGGGTTTAGGCACCTTGGACTAAGTTGCCTTGCCAACCCAAGTCGCACTCTTGCGTGATTGGCCCAAGTGGTGAGCCGCCCCGCTCACCACTTAGCATGTTTGATTGACAGCTAGGCTGAATGAATGGGGGTTTCTTGCATAAAAGCAGGGCTTTTGGGACAGGAACTTCAGAAGTCGCCACAGGACCTGAAAATCTGAAGAGGGAGAAGCTGAGCCGACTTGCAACGACGACACCACCGGCGGAGCCCTGCTGAACCGTCTCACCACTTCCCAACGACAGAGGAGATCTTCTTGCCGGAGAGTCTCTTCTCCTTGAGCTGGTGGGGACAACCAGTTTGCTTTCTTTTTCACCTACCAGGACGTCTAGTGGTCGAATTGCCCGGGCCAAGCACCCCGGCAACCGGATAGCCACTTACCACTGAACCGCGAATAAAAGGACCGCTCCTTTTAATCGAGAACTCCGCGGCTGGTTTCTTCCCTGGCAGTGCAACGACCTTCTGCTTTCCTCACCGACAAGATCTTCTTTTCCCACGGACGAAGCACTGACTTGCACCCGCTGCCAGGAACAACTGCCCCGACTGGAGCGTTCTCACCATTTCAAGGTACTGTGTCCACCTGGTCTCCCTTTCTATAGATTGCTACAAGGTGACAGTAAATCCTTAACCTTCTAGACTGGGCTGGTCTCTTGACCATCTAACTGGTCCCTTTCTGTTGGTCCAACTTCTTTCTGAACCTTTGAGACTTTTGTGCACTTTTCAACCGTGTGACCTTAGACACATTTCGTTCTGATCCTCTTAAAGTGGATCTGGCTTTCTGAACTCTAACTTCACGGTTTTATTGTGCCTTCCACTCTTGCTGTGTTCTTCTGAAAGTGTTGGGATCGGTTTCAATGTATGCTCTGCCTTTCTCTCCCTTTTAAACCGAATTATTAGAGTGCCATCTGCGTAAAGCGCTCACCGCAGTCTGAAAATAAGTGGTGCTTTACTTAAGACTTGTCTAATTTTCTTTTAAGGGAGTGTATATACTTTAGTGACTGTGTTTTTGAACTTGCTTGATAGTAGTGCCAGTGTGTTTTTGTAGATGTGTTTTTAAATAAATAATTATATATCTTTTACACCAAAGCTCTGGTCAGTGTTTGCTTGTTTTACTGTGTTTATCTGCCCTATTGTGTATGCTCTGTATACTGCCTAACTCTTCTTGAGAGAAGTCTGACTGCTCAGCCACAGCTACCAGGTAAATCTGGGTAGTGCGGACTGCTACCAATTGGGTTTACTGCTAACTCCTGTGGTCTTAAACTTTTTGCAGTGGTCCCTAAGGGAACTGCACAGGTTTCTGCCTAACACCTCTCTAGCCACTAATACCACATATCATGCCTGCTTAGCCTGGACATGGACAGCCATTCTAATTTGTCGTATAATCCTGCCCCCCCCCACACATCCCCTCGCCCTCCCACCCCAACCTCCAAAATCAACTCCTTGGCCCAGAATTACCTCCACGTCCCTCTTCCTTGCCCCAGAGTTTACAGTTAAGGCTTGTTGCCTCATAGGTAAGTACTGGGATGAGGAAGAGTAGGACTAGGAGTAATGAAGATTATAGGTAGCTAAATCAAGCATTACTTCCATGAACCTCTACCTCATCCCAGTACTTGTATATGAGGCAGAGTGCCTTATACACAAGTACTGTCTCATACACACTGGGACGAGGAAGAATAGGAGTAATGAAGATTAGCAATAAGTAATCCAGGCATTAAACACAAGTATTGGTACAACACCATTGAGTTGACTGGGATTCAGCACTCCCCCCCCCTGAAATGGTGGGCTATGTTGACCAGACCTGGCTGACCTTCAGAGCAGTTGCCAGACAGAAAAGGGCACAGATGTTAAACGGCACCTGGGTTTCTCTGTTAACAAGAACCCACCAATTACTAACATAAAGCAATTCACTGTTAGTATCTGCATTCAAATGCCAATTTTTTTAGCCAATTGAAATCGTGATGTGGGTTTAATACTTGCATGCCAGGGGAGTGATTAGAAGGGTAGAGAGGGAACAGGAGCCCACTCATTCTCACAGCAGTCCATAAGTGGGTGCTTTAAACCTTAAAGGAGAGAGTTAATTGCTTGTAACATTGAAACTGCACTAGAATAGTGTTATAAAAATGCATAAAGAAATTAGATGACCCAAACAAATAAGTTTGCCCTTGCCCCTCCCCCACCCCCATGAAGTTGGCACCCTTCCCAACATTTGAAGGGTTAGCCCCCGAAATGTAGGTTTTTTTGCGCCCCTGAACGCACACCCAGGCAGCCATCCATACATTTAAGTGTGCACCCTTTCACCATACAGGCACACCCAGGCAACCACCCATAAAATTACGTGTGCACCCTTTCACCATACAGGCACACAGGCAGCCACCTATACATTTAAGTGTGCACCCTTTCACCATACAGGCACACCCAGGCAACCACCCATAAAATTACGTGTGCACCCTTTCACCATACACTCGCACAGGCAGCCACCTATACATTTAAGTGTGAACCCTTTCAACATACACTCACACACATCATGGGGTTGAGGGGAGCCCTAACACTTAAAAAAGAAATTGGGCCTCATTACAAATATGCTGGACTGTAAACAACGGTGCTGGTAAGCTCACCGGCACTGTTGTTTCCGGGCTGGCATATTACAGCTCTGCGGGCGGTTGCCGTCCTGCCCGGCAGGTCAGACCTGCCGGGCAGAACAGCACCCACCCGCATAGTTTTCACCGAAGCACTGGCACCGTTATTAACGGTGCCAGTGCTTATATGGTCCCCATTCCCATAGAGTCCAATAGGACTTTATGGAAATGAGGACTTACCATTTGCCGGCGCCTGACTTCCCAGACCGCCAGGGTTGTAATCCCCGGTGTTACCGGGAAGTCGGGCGCCGGTAAATCATTACGGGTCTGGCGGCAACCTGCTGGTAGCAATGGCACGGTTGCCGCCAAACCCGTAATGAGGTCTATCGTTTCTTTTTGAAGTCACTCTGACTTCATAAAGAAATTATTTCTGTTACAGAAATTATTTCTTTATAAATGCAGAGGGAATTCAAAAAGGAAAAAAACTTTTTTTTTGCAAAAAAAAAATATTTTTTTTTCTTCTACAAATGGGAGCCCCTCCCAGGACATGTGCTGGTGGGGCCCCCTGCGCTGCGGGGGCCCCTGTTACGCCAGTGCCCCCAAGCCAAACAGTACCTCTTGTTAGAAGAAAAGTGGTTCAGCTGGAATCAGTCTTGCTACAGCCAAGCAGACTCTGGTTCCTGAGCCTCAGTCATGGGGACAAGAGGGAGGACATCTGGAGGACTCCTGCGGCAGTACTCGGGGAAAGTCGTCGGCAGCTACGGGCCCTCTTTGATTCAGCGGCACTTTGCGGTTTCAGCGCTTCGCAAACAGCAATGATGCAGAACCAATCTCCCGCTGCCCCCTCGGTCCTGGACTCTGGTGAGGGGACTCTGGTTCGGGGTGTCCCGCTTCTGGAGGGTCCTTAGGAGGCTCCTGGAGCTTTTGGCCAGATTCGTTCTGCAGCAGACGTTGCACTTGTTATGAACACTCGACCCCTGGCATTGTGCAGCAACGAAGAGGCACAGCAAGTCGGGGATTGAGCCAAAGTGGAGTTCGTCTTGGGGTTAGTTGCCCAAGGGGAGATGTCTCTTACCCAAGGGGAGATGTCGTTCCGTCGGAGCTTCTCTGTCGAGGTGAAAAAGGAGGTCAGCACAGCGGTCGGGCTTCATCAGGGAATTCAAGATCCAGGAGCTTGCGGCAGGCTTCTCTTCATGGTTCCTTCGTCAGATGTTTCTTCCAGTGGTCGACTCTGCCTGTAGTCCTAAAACCCTTGCCTTTTAAGCACGTTTTGCCATTCATGCACAGCCTAGGCTATCAATCACCCAGCAAGATGGCTGTCCCGGCCAATCAGGACTGGTTTCATGCAGGCACACCAAGAGACAAAGGACGGGAGTTTTGGGATCCTCCCTCACTTCCTGCCCTTCGAGACACACTGGAGCCAGGGACGGGCTTCAGGACAGAAGCCCGCCAAGGACAAAACACACAAAAGGCTCAAATCTGTCTCAAAACACAGAGTAAAAGCCAAGAAGGACCTCACAAACAGAAAATGGCAAAAAAAGACGACCGGGCCATTTTGACAAAATGGACACCCATATGTGCTGTACTGCAGCTGAGGGTTCAGCCTGCAGTAGTAAAAATTAAACCACTGCCACCAGCCATTTAAAGTAGTGAGGGTAACAATAAATGTTACATGAGAAAGTAGAATAGGCTACTAGGTAACTCCCAGCACTCCACATCATATGGTGTGTGCTGGAAGAGAAAAGGTCAATTTCACCTTACTATTCTTGGGAACTGTAGCTCACCCAAGAAAAGGTATTCAAACCTTAAGAGAAACCCAAAGGACTTCTTAGTGACACTGCACTGAAGGTGCTGTGTGTCACTAGAGAAAAAGCTGATGCCCATGGAGTTGGTCAGACTCAAAAACTGTGAAAACATAACATCCTACTCAGGTACAAACACAGGATGGAGTGAGAAAAAGGTCCCACTCACTCACGAGTTAAAATTAAAAAGTCCTAAGTCCAGCAAAAGAGTTGGGGGTCTCTAAGGTGGGAGGATTTTAGCACAGAAATGAAAATTCTTCCTAACATTGGCTTTGGCGGTGTGTATAGCCGTTTTGTACTCTTTGGCGAGAGAAGTGAATTGGACTTTGTTAGCTAAAGTAGGGTTTTTCCGCCAAGTCGTTTCTGCAGCACGTTACAGTGTGCACGAAGCAAGGAGCTCAGGGGTGAAACATGAGCTTTTCTTTAGAGCAGGTTTGGCTTTGTGCTGTTTGAGCGGGGCGAGTATGTCAACTGCTTGAGCAATCGTGGTGTTGTAGTGATCGACTAGGGCCACAGGGTTGGTTGTTCTGTTAGTTGGGTTCTTGATGTCTGAGAGGAATGGTAGGAGGTGCTCCTTGTTTAGGTTCTTGTTGCAGCCGCCTAGACCATTAGGTGTCATTGTGTGGCAGGAGGAGGGCCGTTTGCCCATAGGGATGTCAAAGGTGATGCTGTGGTGATGTGACCGTGGGCAGGTCGATCTGGTCAGGCAGGAGATTTAACAGTTGAGATCAGCAATCCAATCAAGGGTGCGGCCATGAATGTGGGTAGGGTCAGTGATTCGCTGAAGGAGTAGTTTATGCAGGCAGGATGCATACAATTATGATCAAGTCAGCTGCATAACAGTCCATGTGCACCTGAAGTGGAGCTCTGGGGCGATACAGTCTCTTGCACCAACCTGAGATAGATGGATAGCGGACTCTTGGGAAAAATTGGGCTTCAGACGCCTAGGTGACGAATACCCAGAGGGATACTTCGCAAGAGCTCAGTTTACTGAAAAGGTTGGTGGGAAACTTTGCCCAAGGTTTCAATACCATAGAGTGAGGGAAGCCTTCCATGCCTGGGACCCCAATTTGCCATCAAAACCTCTGTTATATCCTCTGTCACCTCCTCTCTTCAAATACAGGAGGGTGTAAGCACCTAGTCTCCACGTTATCTGAACTGACACAAGACCCAACCCCTCGACTTCAGCCCACTGCCAGGCTTAAATGCTTCCACATGGTTATTGACTAGGCGACTTGGAAAAGGGCATGTACTCGCACACACAGAGTTCCCCATAACACAAGGTACACGCTTATACAATTCAATGTCCTGCACAGTACATACATCACCCCAGCAACAGGCCAAATTCACACCAACACATGATGGGGTCTGTAAAAAAATGTGGTAGCAAATAGGCAAGGATCTTCCATCTGCTATGGGCCTGTCTGCACATACAACTTTATTGGCATCAAGTACTGGCCTTAACAGGCAAGCTACTGAGTGAGGAGGTTGCTCCCAGGCCCAAAGTCAATTTAGGAAAGCTGCACGCCCCTCCCAGCTTTGCTGGGTAGGGCCTGCAGTTTTGCTAAATCTGCTGCTAAATTGTTGACTATGTGACTCCTCCTGCTGAAGCACCAAGTCCTTCTGGCATGGTCACATAGGGCCCCTCCAACTGTACAAGAATGGCTAAAGGACTTGATCGGGAGCATTGATTTGGAAAGCAACGACTGGAACTTGAGTCCTCCCCATTCAAGGCTGTATGTCCCGTGGCTAGAACATAGAGACTAGTAAGGGCTCTTGAGAACGAGGCTCATGGGGTTAATAGGGAAAACTCTCCTTGACTCATCCTTGACTCATTTCTTTCTTCCTCTTTCGACTCCTCCACCCCCATATCTCTGGCTCCTCTCTTGATCCGATTTTTTATTTCTTCTCTCTCTTCTTCCCCTGTATCTTCTCTTCTAGTTTATTTGTCGGATAATTTTCTCCTTTCTGTATAAGTGTTTCCCCAAATCCCTGCATGCTCTTCTGTCTTTTCTCCCACATCAACTTTCTTTTGCCGCGAACTACGCAACCTTAATCCGTCACTCTTTAATTCTTCTTGCACTTCTGCTCTTCCTTCTCTTTCCTCGCTTTCAGCTCTTAACTCTGAAGAGGCTGCGTCCTCTATTTCTAAGTCTCTTTCCTCTTCTCTTGACTCACTCTATCCTTCTTTCCATCCTACTCGTAAACCTTCTCAACCCTGGCTTTCCCCTCACTTACGTTCCATGCACAGTTTTCTCTGCAGTCTTGAATGACGCTGAATTAAGACCAAATCAACTTCTAATGACTCATCTTATTTTTCTTACCATGCTATTGACGATGATTGCTTACTTTCTGCTAAACGTCTCTATTTCTCTGATCTTTTACATACCCAGACTGCCCATCCCAGGCGTCCTTTTCAAATTCTTGCTCAGCTCCTGTCTCCTCCCACTCCTGACCTTTCTACTAACTCTACCTTATCTGCTTCTGACTTTGCTCATTTCGTTTCCTCCAAAGTAATCTCTCTTCGTAATGACATTGAAGCCTCCAACTTACCAAACGCTGCTACTCCTCCCGTCTCTGCCCCTCTTACTTCTATGCTCATTTTCCTCCAATTCCTAATACTGAAGTTTCTCTTCTATTAGGTAAAGCTCACCCTACTGCATCCCCTACTGACCCAATTCCTTCAGTACTCATTCCTGAGGTATAATCTTTTTGTGTACCTTATCTTACTTCCTTTTTCAACGTTTGTCTCTCTACTTCTACCTTTCCTGCATCTTTTAAGCATGCCTCGATCATTCCAATCTTAAAGAAACCTACTGCTGATCCTCTGCTTCTAATTTCCGTCCTATTTCGTGATTACCTTATCTTTCTAAGCTACTAGAGCGGCTCGTCTACTCTCAAATTTCTATGTTTGTCTCCAACTCGTCTATTCTTCCACAATTCCAAACAGGTTTTAGTCCTCTTCACTCCACTGAAACGGCTCTTCTTTCGGTGTCGAACTCTCTTCTTTCTGCGTGATACTCTAAACATTCATCCTTTCTTATTCTTCTAGATTTATCTACTGCTTTTGACACTGTTGATCACACTTTACTTTTGGCCTCATTTTCCTCTTTCGGTCTCACGGGCTCTGTTCCATCTTGGTTTTATTATTTTCTTTCTCACAGAACATTTTCAGTTTCCTGGGCAGGCAAATCTTCTAAATCTTTCCCGCTTGCCAATGGTATGCCTGAAGGGTCCGTTTTGGGCCCTTTTCTATTCTCTCTTTATACCTCTCATCTTGTAGCTATCATTTCTTCCTTTGGGCTATCTCACCACTTTCCTACGCCGACAACACACTCAACTTTTCTTTCCTTTTCCCCATTCTCTCCTGAAATTCATCCATCTCTTTCTGCCTGTCTAGTTGCTATTAAATCTTGGATGTCTTCCCACCGTCTTATGCTTAATGCCGAGAAGACTGAAGTTCTGTTTTTTTCTGCTAATAGCTTTCCTCATCATCTTTCTTCTTTTATTCTCTTTCCCCCCTCTAGGCTCTCAATTTCACCTATGGCACGAAAACATGGTCTTCACTTTGATACTAAGCTTTCGTTCTCACACCATATTTCACTAACATCTTGTTCCTGTTGTTTCCATCTGCACAACATTCGTAAAGCTTGTCCTTTTCTTACTTTTCAAGCATCTACACTTCTAATTTCTTCTTTAATACTTTCTACACTTTTCTATTGATCTACTGCCCTCTTTGGGCTCCCCAAATTTTGTCTTGCACCTCTTAAATCCGTATTCTATCCGTCTTCTACGTCTTCTCCTGTTTTGGGACTCTATTTCTTGTTCACTTGCATCTCTTGGTTGCTTCCCCTTTTCCTACTCAAATTAGGTTTAATTTTCTTGGTCTTGTTTTCAAATCTCTTCATGGTCTTAGTTATCTTACTGCCTTGATATCTTTCTATACTCCTTCCCGCTCTCTTCGCTCTTCCCAGTTTTTACTGTTAGCTCCTCGTCCTACTTGTGCCCAGTCTCGTTTATGCTCTTTTGAGCTTCTTGCTCCTCTTTACTGGAATGCTCTGCCTTACTCTCTCTGCTCTATTACCATCTATTCATTATTCCGTGCGTCGTTGAAGTCGTATCTGCTGCAATATTCCTGATTGACTGTTTTATATACAAATAAAATACAAAATAAAATACAAAACCTCCAAGTGGCTGCAACATGAGATGGGGTTCACCCTCTTGAGGTTACCAGTGATAGTATCGAAAACAAAAGGATCAAATGCCTTTTGTTCGACAGTGAAAGGATCGAAAAAAAAGGGTCACATTTTTTTTTTATTATTTTTTTTTATGGGGGGGGTCCCCCCAAATCCCCTGTTTTCTTTATTAAAAACATTTTTTTACCAACCCAAACTTAAAAAATAAATAAATAAAAAACAACCCTTTTTTCGATCCTTTTGCATTCGAGCAAAAGGTCATTCGATCCTTTTTTTTTCGATCGTTTGACTGGAAACTCCCTCTTGAAACTGTGGCTAGCTATATCTGGGAGTTAAGTTAATTGCAAATGTATTATACACAAAGGTTCTGAATGCTGTACTTTGATGGCTATGTGTGGAGCTGTATAATTTGATGGTGAGATTGTATAAAAATAAAAAAATCTTGCAATAGTGCTTTGACATTTATTCTATTTGCTTTCAATTAATAAGTTGGACAATTCACAATTACTTCAGTTTGGTTAGAGTTGTGCATCAACGAAAGGAGAAGGATATTAAGCCTTGCCTTTATGTAAACACTACTGGACAAATAGAACACATATGCTGAATTAAAATTGAAAGTAGTAGGGTACATTCAATGTATTAAGGTTGCATGTCTTTTATAGATAAAAGCAGAGCTTACCTGTTCATATACTTGTACCATGGATCCTGCAAGCTGATGTATTTTTGATAAAGGTCCCCAAGCTGAGTGATTCTTTAGATTTTTATGTATGACTGGTTCCAAATATGCGCTATAGATTGATTGAAGTTGATCCCTATCAGGATAGCTAAAAGTAAATTGGGGACAAGCCCAATAAATATTTGATCAAACATTATCACTTTTAAAACCTAAACTTGAACAAATAAAATATATACATATTAAATTAAATACGTTTCCGGCGACTGCTTGCACCTTCGTGGAGATTTACAATTCTTTGCAATTTTCCATTGAGCTAACATAAGATTCTAGAACTATCCTACACACGCCTAGCCCAGCAGTCTCATTAGATGGTGACATTTTCCATCTAGTACTTCCTGAACACCTCCTCTACTTTATTCTCACAGGAATGGAAAAATGTATTCCAGGGATAGCACTATTTATTGCAATGGCAGGGAATAGCTGGGCACTGCTAAAAAGTAAAAGTAAACCGCATATTTACTATACAATCTGCCTATGTAAATACTTCCACTCTACTTCATCAGTACACCACTTATATGAATAAGATTGTACATGTAAATATCACTGATTATTATAGTTACGGATCCTATGCATCTGTAAATTATCCTATGTCTGTAATTATGCTACTTATTTGAATAAGATTGCACATGTAAATATCACTGATTATCATACTCACGTATCCTATGCAATTGTTAATTTTCCTATGTCTGTAAATATGCTCAATATAATATATGCCAAACTTATGTTTTCTATTGTTGACTGTACCGCATTACCTGTTTTCCATGAATACATACTGTCTTATTGCCTTCTTGCAGTTTACTAACTGGTTTGCCAAAGCAGTGTCCAAACGAATTGAATGTTAGAAAGCTGTGCATCAAAACAGAATATTGTAGACTAAAACACGACACAGAAGTTAGCCACTCTTAGAGATCTGACAGCAATAACTGAAGTATAGAGAAGGCCATGCGTTCTCACAGATGTTCTTAACTGAAAAATGGTGAAATATCCTCTACCTTAATAAAGAGACGGTTAAAAGGTCTGGCTAGATCAGTCGATAATTCCATGAAGCAGAAGAACAAATTACTTACACCTCTCATTAAATGGCTTTTTCACCCCAGCTGTGGGTCGCAGGCCTGGCCTTAAATGGCCCGAGTCCGGGCAGGGCCGAGCGAAGCGAGGGTATCAGCGAGGGCTGGTGGCTGTTAAAGGCAGTACCCGTCTCCCACAGCAGGGTGAAAGCCATCCGCACCCCAGGGTTTATCCGGGGTGCAAATGTTTTTTTTTCATCTCGTGAGATTGGTGTTGCTTGCGCAACGAATCTCCAGAGACAAAGAAAAAAGAAGATGGCCGCCACCATAGGGGCTAGGTTTTTTCTATTTCTATGGTGGTGGCTGGGAGCGGAAGGAGTGCCGGGACCGGAGGATAAAGCTCCAGTCCAGCAGGTAAGTGGGGAGGTAGGTTCACCCAAGAGGTCGACAACTTATACATATTTAAGTTAAGTTAGCCACATCTTGTTAACCATTCCACATTTGACAGTGTACCTCTCAATGACATTCCCTCTTAATTGCAATGTTTGGCAGCGTGTTGTTATCCCACCCAATCACCCGTTACCCTATGACAATACACTATTCAATGCTCAGTTCTCAAGAGAGTCCCAAGCCCCACTCTGCTCAGAGATTGCAGGACAGGTCAAGTATATTTCACAGTGTAGGGGTTCAATCAGCCTTTCCCTCTGGACTTCAAAGCGGCTTCAAATCCGACAGGGCCTGCAACAAGTCCCACAGTTCATGTCAAGGGCTCTATCGTCGTGCCCCAGGGTCACCCCCAGATACCCTATCTGTGATATTAATCTCGGCTTTGACAGACTTCTTAAGATCCGTCAGCCAGCATCCCTGACGGGGCCCCCCAGTGCGCCTTCCATGCCATTGTGATCTGGAGTTTAGCCAGTGTCAACCCCAAAGGGAAAAACCGGACCAGCCCCTTATTACGCCTCCCCTTACCACATCCGAACAAGCCCAACAAATAAGTCTTTGTCGTCACTAGAGTGCACAGTCCGGTGAGTGCGGCTAGTTTATCTGTCAAACCAGTCCAGAAAATGCAGGCTGGCACGCAACCCCACCACATGTTTTTAAAGGAGCACAGTTCTCCCCTACAGCGCCAGCAGCTCGCACTCCCCTCCCACGCATTATGGCGATTACAACCAGAGTGACATAGGTATGCAGGACACACTTGTATTGTATCCATCTGAGGCAAGCATTTTGTGAGACATTTTTGTATACTGTAATGACTTTGTCCATTCACTGTCCGTCAGTGGTTCCCTCAGTTCATCGGTCCATTTATGTTGTTAACATTTTCCTGTACCCTAGTAGCCAATCCTGCACAAGAGGCGCCGGCACACTACAGACAAATCTTCTTACCCCATGCGTTCAGTATCTTGCTCTCCCTATCCGGGGGAGTGAGGGGGGGCAGAAGGGAACATGGTGTCTGAGGGTTCCGGCCTGTGCTTATTTGCCAAATCGTGGTCCAGCGTGAGAGCTGAAGCCTGTTTGGCCCAGAGTTCCAGCACTGGCCCCTATATTGCGTCATTGAAAGGCAATAGGGTCTCCTTTTTATGGACCATCGTCCAGGATGTCAGTCAATTCATACTGCCCCTTTGGACGTGAAGGAGCCAACAGCCCTAAGGGGTCAACTACCTTTGCCAATAAACAATGGAAAGCTGCCTGAGGCTTGCCTGGGGTGGCAGCAGGAAGCAGGCCCACCCCTGGTGAGGTATCCCAGTCAGTTGCCTCCTGCAAGTCGGCCACAAGGTCCACTAAGTCCCCATAAAACTCTTTTGGGAAATCCTTGACTTCCCTAGGGTGGAGGGGCTCCAGCCAGAAAGGGACTGGGTTACCCTCCTCGACATAAATTTCCTCCAAATTGTACATGTATGCTCTTCTGAGGACCTGAGGTCAGAGGACCGACGTCCGGAGATAGAACAGTGTGACTCTTAGACGTGTCCTCGTTGCATCTGTTTGCGGATTCCCTGCCGGCTCGTTCGGGTGCAGTGGGATCCGTCGGCTTGGCTGAGGCCATCAGCGCGAATGGTGTGACCACTGGCATCAGAACCGAAGCCGCCGGTGCTTGGCAAAGCTGTCAAGCATCTTCAATCTGAATGCCTCCCATTCATCTGGAGTAGAGGACTGGGTGGAAAAGGGTACACACAGGGCCTCTTCCTCCAGCACGACCTTGGAGTGGTGACTGCTCCTCTTCTTCGGCAACGAGGAACAAGGGTAGTGTCGCGCAGAACCGTCAGCAGACCTTAACCTCTTACAGAGTTTCTTCTTCTTTTTGTCCTTTCGGACTGGGGTCTGTTCCTCTGTGCCGCGGTCCATGCCAGGGAATTCAAACAGGTCTGTATAACATATTTCCTTATGGAGGAAGGTAAAATGTTTACCTCACGTTCTCGAAGAGCCTTCGGGTGCATGATTGGCACCACGAGTAGTCCTGTGTGTTGTGGTCTTCATCAAGACAGGCAAATATGGTGTGGGTTCGACATGGACATCTGACGACTGCAGTTCTTGCAGGGTATGAAACCCAGGAACATCTAAGAATTTGATAAAACAAATACATTTTAGAGTAGTGTTCCTAAAGCGTGCCGAGTGCATGGAAAAAAGGAACCGATGTCACAGGGCAGTGCCTCTATATGTACTGGCCCGGAGGTCATGTCCGGCGAACCCGACGCGCCCCCTGCAGGTGGAAAATGTTCTGAAGAGCAGCTGTGCTGCGAGATAGATATCAAAGATAAGGAATCCGTGGTAGGAAGGAGTGCATTAGAGTACCAGTTGTGTGACAGCTTTCACTCTGAATGTGCCATCATGCCGAACAAGGTGCTGCCTCGCTAAAAACACACATGAAGCAGCTGACAAAGGTATTTCTAAAGACAAGATGGGTGAGGATGCAGAAATAAATTTAATTAATATAAACATTGAATAATGTGAAATGATAGGGCTATTGTAGGTAGAGATGCATAACTGATGCTAATAGCAGGCTTTATAGTTTAAAATAAAACGGTTTGGCAGATGGGCTGCTAAAACAGAAAAACCACACAGCCTAAACCTGAAGACACAGAATGTACGCATGCACATTTCTGTCACGACCCAAGAAAAGCTATGCACACCTCCATCCACCATCCCCCACCTAAAAGGTGCATTAATTAACGCTAGATTCAAGATTGCTCATGCCATTGAGATTGCTGATCTCATCCAGACCGAAAACCTTGACTTCTTGGCCATTACGGAATCCTGGCTTCATGCCGCTGCAGGACCTGCCAGCATGTTAGCGATCCCTAATGGTTACACCATCCTAAGATCAGACAGAAGCGAAGCCCGTGGAGGCGGCATAGCCCTTATTGTTAAATCTAACTTATCTACCAGGCTAGCTCCATCTAACGACACTAAATCCTGCGAAAGCCTAACAGCTAAATTAGTTATTAACAACTCTCAAACCCTCACCATCTACCTGATTTATAGACCTCCAGGCCCTATTGGAACCTTTGAGGAGGACATTGCCACCACTTTATCTCATAACCTTAAAAAATCATCACAGGTTATCCTGTTAGGGGACGTTAACCTGGGTTTCAACGACCAAAACGACCCACATGCAAGTAGAGTAGAAAACCTACTCTCTGAACTAGGCTTCTCACAAAGAATACTTCGCCCTACCCACAACAAAGGTAGAATACTCGATTGGGTGGCAGACCACAATTGCAACGCCTCCATCCTATCGATCTCCCCCCAAATTTGGACAGACCACCACCTTCTAACATTTGCTCTAGAAATGGACAGACCTATTCCTACCTTAGCCCAGCCAGCACCGTCCATCCCGACAAGGAATAAGAAAAACATCACCCCAGATAACCTACTCCCGCTCATCCACCCTACACTTAATTCACTACCAGATAACTTGGACCCTGAAACTCTAGTGAATGAGTATAACAAAATTATGTCCTCTGCACTGGACTCAATTGCACCACTTAAAATGAGACAAAGGAAACCCAAAGCCCACCTCAATTCCTGGTACACCCCCCACCTAAAAACACTTTGCACCAAAAAAAGACAATGTGAGGTTGCATGGAAACTACAACCCTCTGAAGAAAATAAAAACACTTTAAGGGACATATCTACCCTCTACAAAAAGGAAATACTGTCGGCTAAACGGGAAACCTACAACGCTAGAATAGCCCAAGCCAACTCTAGCATGAAGGAACTCTTCATCATCCTAAAGGAAATGGAATCTCCCATCCCAGTGCCAGACAACTGTGTCAAAGATAAACTATGGTGCTCCAATATTCAGCAAGCCCTAGCTAACAAAGTGAAAACTCTCCAATCCAAAATTGCCAAGAAAAAATCCTCACTTAGTCTGGATACTAAGCCCAAAATTACTATCACCCCTCCTAACAATAACATTGACACTCCTCGCTTCAAGTTCTCTAAAGTATCTATTATTGAGACTGAAAAAATCATACTGTCACTCAAACCATCAAATTGCCAGGGGGACCAATGTCCAGGCCCACTGATAAACGACGCAGCCAGAGACGTGGCTCCCTTTATCTCAAAACTTATTAACGCCTCGTTCGCAACAGGGTCTATACCTAGTAATCTAAAAGAATCCTGGGTACTCCCACTGCTTAAAAAACAGACACTAGACCCAGCCATACCCACGAATTACCGCCCAATCACCACCATGCCATTCCCCCTAAAAATCATAGATAAAGTGGCATATTCACAAATTCAGAAACACCTTGAAACTAACAACTTGTTAGGGGTACGGCAGTCTGGCTTCCGTCCTCAGCACGGGACCGAAACAGCTCTCTTAGACCTAAAGGCGCAAATCGACGAGTTAAGGGATCAAGGAAAAACAGCCTTACTCCTCCTCCTCGACTTATCAGCTGCATTCGACCTTGTTGATCACAAGGTCCTTTGTAGGCATTTGAATATGGCCACGCACTTCTCTGAAGAAGCCACAGATTGGATCCAATCTTTCCTCAATAATAGGACCATGAGAGTCTTCACCACCACTGCGGCAGCAGACTCCATCCCCATCACATGCGGCGTGCCCCAGGGATCTTGCGTTTCTCCTACACTTTACGACATCTTCACAAAGCCCCTTTTCGATGATATGGACCTTCTTGGTATCACCTACACTAACTATGCAGATGATAATCAGATTCTCCTACCACTTACTAGTGATTACGACAAGGATTTGGCCTTGGTGAACAGGGTGTATCTCATCATCCAGGCATGGATGGCCACTCACGGACTATGCCTGCATGATGACAAAACTGAAATCATTATCCTTGGCACACCCTCTAAACTGGGCCCCAACTACTCCACTTTTAACATTGATAATAACCAAATCACAAACGCTCACGCGGTAAACACTCTGGGTTTCTACCTGGACTCCACCCTCTCTTTCAACAAACAGGTCAACGCGATGGCTTCTGCCACCGCCTACAGCTGTAAACTGTTAAGAGCAGGCAAACCCTTCCTATCTAACAACAGCTGCATCACACTTGCGAGAGCGCTCGTGTTATCGAAGTTGGACTATTGCAACTCGCTCTACATTGGGGCCAATAAGGAAGTTATCAAAAGAATTCAAATCTTGCAGAACAATGCGCTTAGAGCAGCACTAGGTATTCCCAGGAGAGCCCACATCACCCAATTTAGAAGAGCCAATAACTGGCTTTCTACTCATGAGAAAATCCAGCTAAAAGTAGCCTCACTTGTTTACAAATGTCTAAACAATGCCGCACCACGTTACCTTTCTGCGAGATTCATGAGAATAAAACCAACAAGACTCACCAGATCCGCTAACTCTAACAACATTTCTACACCTAGATTTAAACTGTCCAGAGTCAGTGGCTGTAGCTTTCAGGTGAAAGCAGCTCAACTTTGGAACTCCCTACCATCCACCCTGCAGACAGATCAACCATACCTCACTTTCCGACATAACCTCACAAGGTGGATCAAAGACGCAGACAAATAATAGACCACCAATTGCCTGGACCTATCCCGAACGTCCCTCCACCTTTTGCATTTTTGCACACACCTACCTCCTAGCAGTTACTGCCTGTCTGAGTAGGACTGTAAATACGTGTATCAATATTCTTGCTTTTTTGTATATTTTGTGTATATTTCTTGTTTTCTTTATTTGCCATGTGTTTTTGTAACTAAGCTGTAAATTGTCACATAAAATGCGCCCGGTTACCCATGGGTCTGGTGCGCAATACAAGTAATAAAACAAACAAACCAAGCTGGTTACAAGCAAAGGTCAAAACAACCAAGCCATCTGCTGTCACACAACATTCACATATTACTACTGCATGGGTTCAAGTCAAAGCTGGATACAAAAACGTCCAGGATAAGGCTGTGGTGTTGTGCGATGCAGGAGACGCTGCCCGACGACACGTAGCTCGCAAGTCAACTTTCCACGCTCCTGAGTCTTTAAGATCGGACCCTCTGCTGCAAAGCCCTCGTAGGACAGGGCAGCAATGTTGTGTGACACCGGTGTTTGATGGCGATGGGGTAGCGGTGCAGATTGCAAGCGTGGACGATTTGACCCTCCATCTGCATCCGCAAGGAAAGAAGGTGCGAGGAGGCAGAGTAGCATTGCTGCATTCCACGCACCTCCCTGACCTTGCACGTCTGTCCTATTCTCCCTATTGCCACATGTGCGTCCCCCTTACACCTGTTCCCTGCTTCCCCCCGCCTGCGCATCTGCCTTAATCCCTTTCCGTACTTGCGTTCCTATGCAACTTATGCCCAGCTCCCCCGTTCTTCGCGCCACATGCGTTCCCTCGCAACATAGACCCTGATTCCCCTGCATGTGAACGCACCCCCTCTCCCTTTCCCTACCCTCGTTGATCCTTAACTTACCCCCAGCTCCCCTTCCTCTTCGTGCCACGTGTGTTCCCTTGCAACTTAGGCCCCACACGCCCTGTCTTGCGTGCCACATGCGCTCCCTCACAACTTAGGCCCAGCTCCCCCCGTCTTCGCACCACATGCGTCCCCAAGCAACCTATCCCTGCTCACTAGACCTAGAGCATCCCTCTCTGTGTTGCTTCCCACGTTCTTGTCCCAGCTGCACCAGCCTTGCACATCCCTAGAAGCGTTGCCCCCCCATGCAATCTCCCCCGCTCCCCTGGCCTAGCGCATCCCTCTCTGCGTTGCTCTCCATGTAAATTGTTCCCGCTCCCCTGGCCTTGAGCCTCCAACTCGGCGTTGCTCCCCATGCAACCCAGGCAAGCTTCCCTCCTCTCCTTCCTCTTCAGGGTCCCCTGAGCTGTGACCAGTGTACTGTTCCCTGCTTGTGTCTCTGCATTCCACGCCCTTTTGTACTGTGATTATTGTATTGTCATTCAATTGATCACTTGTTTTTTCCCTCTGACTTCCAGGTCTCCTTGCATTACCACAGTTTGCGTATTTTGTTTTGTAGTGTTACCATTGTATTGTTTACATGCTGCATCGTGTGTATTTGTCTTCCCCTCTGGAGGATCAGCTGTGTATTCTGTATTGTACTTGCATTCTCATGCCCTCGAGGACCATTGCAGTGTACATTTGTTGCTTGCACTGTTTTCTCCACTCACGCTAGGGCCCCGCAAGGTTCCAGTGTTTTTGTTCTGTGGTGTACTTACTTGTTGCCCCCTTCATTGTATGACCCCCCCTGTGTGCCTCCCTCCTGTTTGCTCCTAGTGTGTGACCCCCCCGTACCCTAGTATGTGACCGCCCTCTCCCTCCTGCTTGGGATGCCCTCCTCCCCTTATTCTCGCCCTCACCTTCGATGGTGCTCTGTCTCCCCTATCTACTCTAACTGCTATTTTTTTTTAAATGTGTTTATTGTTTGGTTTATTGCGAACCTTTTACAATCACAATATATCAAATCCCAGCCTCCCCCAACAACAATTAAAATCCATGCAACATCCCATGGTTCCCTCCTCAGCTCTCTTAAAATCTTAATCTAAATGAGGTTGTTCTTTACATCACAACACTAAAATTTCCATCAGGAATTTCGTTGCTGCTACAATCATTGCAATATTTTCACCCAGTATAAACATTTCCCACCACTCCTCCATAGTTAGCATCTTATATCTAGAGAAAACTTCCCCCAGATATTTAATTTTCAAATCCGTCAGTTCCTCCCATTCTGTCAGAAGGTGCTTCGTTGTTTCCACCTTGTCACCTCTCCTACAGAACCTCACAACGGGTTGGAATCCTCCAACTGCTTCCTTGCTGATTGAATCTCTCTCGTTGGGAGGATATTCAAACACATCCTCACAAACATATTCCTATGTTTATAGCTGGGTAATTTTACTAGGTATCTCGAAACCTGGTTTATCATCCTTCTATCGAGAGGTTGGGTAAGCTCTAGTTTATAAGATCTTTTGTTGATAGTAGTAATCCAATCCATGCAGCATATTTGAATTTTTACCTTATCTGGACTGGATAGAAGCACTTTTTTCGTTAACTCAACTATGGCCAACCATTCAAAACGTCTTTGTTTCTATCCCACCAAAATGTCATCATCTTGTCCTCGTTACTCCTTTCCTTTCAGTACGTCAAATGGTGAGGGGTTAAAACCCTCTATACATTTCCTGAATAAACTTGTATTTCCATCTCACCATTGAATCCAGTGACTGTAAACTCAATTCAATCCCCACGAAAGCAATCTGTATTGATTTTGGAAGGCCCAGTACGCGCTTCCAAAAGAGGCCCTCCAATAGTTCCCAAGATGCAGACGGCATGTTCAGGGCCGTTTCCGCACCATACAGAAGGATTGGGGTTACCTTTTGCTTATAAAAGGTAATTATTGGCATCAGCGTTAATTTGCCAAATCTACTCTGCAGAGCCAAGGTCTGTGCCGCAAGTCTTCCACATTTAAATCTCAGCCCATCCATCCACAGCTTCTCTTTTATATTACAATTTATCAAAACTCCCAAGTATGTCATTGAATCAATAACATCTATTTTGGCAACACCAATTACCCGGTTGAAATTGGGACTCTTCTCACAGGCATTGGAAAGCACCAGGATTTTAGTTTTCTTTACAATGATTTTGAGCTCATTAAGTTGGAAGCAAATTTGAAGCTGGGTCAATCGCCTTTGGAGGAAGATAGGGGTGAGATCGATAACCACCACACCATCGGAGTACAGTACATCATCCAAGAGATCGGCTGGCCGTTCAACTTTGGTGGAAATGCTCTTACCCCTTCTTGGCTCAACCCCATATCAACAAGAGAGATTAAAAATCATAGGCGCCATAGGGCAACCTTGCTTCAATCCTCTAAAGGTTGAGATTGGGCGAGTAAGTAGACCCTTGGCTGACATTCTTATTTGAACTAAGGTGCCGGAGTAAAGAGCCCTTATTAGCTCTAATAGATCCAGAGGACAAGCCCAATTCGATCGTTTCTGCCAGAGTTTGCTTCAACTAATACTATGGAAGGTTTGCTCCAGATCTTTATAAGCCAAATAAACCTTCTGGTTAGTTTTAATCGCCCTCATTTTAAGTATGTTTAACAGGAATAGATTCAGGCTTGTCCCCACCCCTGGGACAAAGCCTGCTTGCCTCACATCAAGGTGCCCTGACTCTCGTATCCACTTATTCAGGTACTTTAAAAAGTATGGAGGCAAAGAGCTTTCCCAGGGTATCCAGCAGGGCTATGTGTCTATAATTCTTTGACTCGTCCCCGTCTCCTTTCTTATAGATGGGGACGACCAGGGCCTTTCTCCATGAGGGAGGGATTGTTCTGGTAGCTAGAACTTGATTGAAGAGGCTCCAACAGAATTGCACCCATTCTTCAAGATTCTCCTTTAGAATATTATTACTCAGGCCATCCGGGCCTGCCGCTCTAGATGTATTTAGTTTTTTTTTAATCAAAATCTGTATGCCCTCTCTATCAAATTCTATAGACCATGGACCAGAAACATTTCCCTTATTCATCCCGAGAGCATCATCAGAGCCACTAAAGAGAGTTGAGAAATACTTTATCCACACCTTTGCTGGGACCGTTGGGACAATAGTGGCTAGTTGCAATGTGGCATTATTATTAAGAAGCTTCCATAGATCTCTTGTATTTTTATTAGATAAGATCTTCATTACCATTCCGCCATCTTCCTGGAAACGTTTAGCTTAAGTTGCCAATAGCCAGTTTTTATATTGCTGTCTGAGCGTCATAGATCTGCTCTCCGAATTATTTTCATATGTCTCACTTCATGGCTCGGGTAGTGCAATCTATCGAACTCCGGTCCTGTCCTAGCCCCAGGCTTAGTTCTCAAGTCCATTACAACTCCTATATGGTCTATTCCTCCCGCATTTCCCTCCAAGGTCTTTTGGTATCTAGATACAATATTTTGGATGTCCCTAGGTATGATTCTGAGACAGGTCCCACCCTGATTGACATTAAGAGCGTCTGTCATTACTTGTGGGCCTACAGTATTCCATCCCCCTAAGGTCAAAATAAGAAGGTGATGATCATTATTTGCCATAGGAATGATTTCCAGGCAGGTCAACCGCTCAGCTAGACCCCCTGACACAAAATAGTAATCTAAGTGTGCTGCACACTTTCCCCGAGACCACATAGTTTTCCTGGGAATATCTCCTTTCAACTGACCATTAACCATACCCATGTCAAGTTGCTTGAGTTCTGATGCCCAAAGGTCCGCCCTCCTGGACAGTAAACGCTTGGGTAATTCTGCCCCTGCTTCATCCAGATATCTTATATTGAGATCACCGCATAATACTATATGGTGGTTATTCGCTGGTATTCTTGCCTCATCTATTGCGTTAGTAACTGCCCCCACAAATTCTTTATCTTCCACCCCCAGAGGGTTCCAATATAGATTAATTATAACTAGTATGAGCAGAGTTTTGCCCTCCCCCTTTCCCAGGACAGGGTCACCACCTGCATGAAGGGATTAAGGTTTTTTTGATTGGAGAATAGCAAATGGACCACCCTTCTTTACCATTTTCAATAGAACTGCCGACGGCCTTCCCACCTTTCTCTGGATGGCGGGATTGAAACATATATCAAAGTCCTCACACATAGGTTTGTTCGAAAGCCATGTCACCTGCATGCAGCATACATCATAAGCAGTCATATCCAAGCCCTCCTCCTTAAACAAATGTGTAAATCCATGTGTGTTCCACAAGGCTATGCGTAGCAGGTGATCTTGAGTGGTTGGAAGTCATATACTTGAAGCCTGTGCAAGCGTTGTAGCCAGCCAACACCAATCAGATAAGTCACTTGGCAATGTCTTTTTCTGTGGACACATTTCTATACTTCTTGCTTGCCCACCACCACCTTCCACAGTCACTTTCAATTCAATAGATTTCCCAATTCCCGGTGCGGATGATCTTGAGGGGGCAACACCTAACCGCTTGTTGATATAATTGCAGCCAGACAGAGGATTTCTATCACCCATTGAATTCATATCACAATCTCAGAGGTTATTTTGGTATCGTGGAATATCTTCATTAGTGTTCGTACTTACAGGATGGAAGCCCTCTAATATTTCAAATCCCAACAGGAGGAAGTCAGCACCCGCCTTCACCAGGGAGTTTCGAACAAGCGTTGAGTGAAGATATACAGTCACTCAATCATGACGCGTTTCATTTACGAATTCCACGATCTTAATTGAACAATAGAGCAACTTTAGGACATTCTTCCGATTCATAATCAGTCCATCTCTTTCAGGAATCAGACGTTCAATAGACACCAAATTGTTCACAGCACCTTGGAAAGCATGAACCATAGTCTTCCTTCTCCTAGATCTAGTTTCTCTTTGGCCTAGAATTTTTACATGACAAGGCTCTATATAAACCTTGGGTTTCTCCAGCAAACTAGATCTGCGTTGTTCCAATGTGAGGAAGGGAATTGAAGTATGTTGCCCTGACTTCAACTCTATTTGAGGTGCAGTTATAATTTCCTCACTTACGATTAGAGGAGGGATGTTTATCAGTATCTCTTCTTTGTCATCCATATCATAGGTGGCATTCACCAATAATTTATTCTCCATGATTACAACATCAGAGTATGTAGAGAGATTCATTAGAATGCCAGGGTTCTCATCAAACATCTCTTGCTCTATAGTTGATTTGTTGGTGACATTTAGAGGGGGGCAGACTTGAATGTTGGCCTCGCTTTGGTTTAGGAGCCATCTGTAGCGCTGGTAAGTGTTTCGAAGAAAAGATCTTGATCCATTCGGATGGCCTTTTTTAAAAATGTTGCTGATTATTTTTACTTTTTGTTGTTGTTTGGAGGTATCCTTCTTTCTTCTTGGTTCCTGAGGACCGGTATTCCCAAAGACTGGGTAGAATCTATCTTCCTTGTCTGTAATACAGGTTTTTGCTTTTTTAATTGAAAGGCATCCTCAGCGTCTGGGTTTCTCTGGATGACCTGTGCCCTCTGAAACACTTGTGTACAAGCGTGATAGAAATAAAATATCAATCAATCCCCCATTGGCCACTGTGTCCTGTGCCTGTATTGGTATCAGCGTAGGGTTGTTCCTTTGATCGCTTTCATTTCCTTTGCGAGTGCTGTCGTGGCAATGTTGCTGTAATGGCAGGGTCCAAGGATCCGCAATTCAGCGTTCTGGCTCCTAGGCATCCCCTGCTAATCTGGGGGAAGGAAATTGTGAGAATTCTCAACCGGAGGACTAGACTTCAATAGCCTCCCAGTGATTGCTTCCTTTTGATGTCTTAGCCACTTCATTTGATGTAGGATTGAGGCCATCAATGTTGTTTTCTCAGCTACTTCGCCCTCGCTAGGTCAAAAAGTCTGGTTTGCCACTGGGCAGTTAGCTCAGCTTCTTTGTCAAGCCAAGCCTGCACCGCTCGGGTAAATGATTCCATATAACTCAGTTTTGTATGCGATATTGCCAGTAAGGTTGCTTGATCTTTGATTGTATGATTAAGATTTCCATATAGTTTTAGAAATGTGTTTACTGCCACCGTTAGCTCTGCCATTACTAAATTCTGCAATTGCACATGATCAATCCCCTCATTGGACCGTGCATGATATTGTCCCAGGCCCCTTGATGGCTGGTTCAGGTGAGACTCTGAGGAGGTAGATGTAACTGAAGCAGCTGAGAGTGTTTGTCAGTCGACATTATTACGGGTTGGTGCTTCCTGCAACCTATAAACTGTCTCCGTAGCTCTCCTTGGACTCCTACCGCTTCTGGGCCACTAGGGCTATCGATTAATGCTGTAGCCACACTAGAGGGCAACTGATTTCTGCTGGAATATGCAAAGAAGCGGTCCCTATTATGCAGCATCAAGGGAGTGGAGATATTAAACCCATCATTGTCACTTAACCTGCGCTGATGACACCTCGTTGAGTTTAAGGTCGCTGCATATTGTGCCAATCTGATCTCCAATGCAGCATGTTGGCGTTCTAATAGCGCTCCAGGAGAGTATGGCGACATCAGGCTAACCTTATCCCTTGTTGTCTCAAGGGGAGGCACCACTGCATATTCTGGAGAGTTAGGGGCGATTAAAAACTGCTTTGAGGTATGAATAATCATCCTCCCAAGTTGATGCCTCAACAGACATTAGATCTTTGCTTCCCCCCAGCCTGTCAGTTGAATCTGTCCTTGGGCATGCAAGCTCCTCCAATTGTTAATTGTAATGTAATTTGTATGCACTCTTTATGTAATTTGTTAATTGTATTGGAAACTAACTGCACTTGAATTGTAACCTGTAAACTTGCGTCTAGATAGCTTCGGGTTAAGAGCGCCATATAAATAAATAAACTAAACTAAGCGTTCGGAGAAGAGAGCCTAAGACCATGAACAATAGCACAAGTGTCTTGTAGCAGATATCAACAGTGCACGAGGCAACCCTACGCCGATAAGCAGGAGCGAGGGAAGCTTCTGCGCCCGTGGTACCGGTTTTGACTCCAATGAAGAAGAAAGCCAAGTAGTTCATCACAGCCGGTGACTCGAGGGGAGAACCGATAAGAACTGGGCTGTGTTGATCGAGAATCGCAAAGTGGCAAGTTTGAACCAAGTTCAATGAACTATGAAAGAAACGTAAAAGTGTTAAGGGGAAACCAGCTGTCGAGCGGAACCAGCGCCACGTGGGTGCTAACTCAAGAGACTCTGATTGATCCCCATCTGAGAGAAACCACTCTGAGATAAACAACAGATACCATAAGGCCATAGGAGGGCCATCGAAAAAGGTCAGAGTGGTCATACTGAGGGTCAATTGAAACCCCTGTACAATCGAAAAAAAGTTTGATCTACAAACTGTGTGAAATAAAGGGAAGTCAATTCCGCAGTGAGAGGAAACAAAGTAAGCAAATCCCACCAACATTTAACTGTGTAAATGAGACAGCAAGAGCGAACCCGACTGAGGGATGCCAGTGAGTAAAAGAGACTGCAAGAGTGAACCTGACTAAGGGATGCCAGTGAGAAGGTGCAAAGTCTAAAGTCTCGAGAAACAGTGTGTTGACAGACGTGAACCTGGCCGAAGGATGTCCACTATGAACTGTTTGTTTATTTATAAAGCGCTCCGCACTCAAGGGTATCTGGGCGAATGAAAAACATTTAAGAAACTAAATGAAGAGAAATCCCACTAAAGAGAAGAGAAAGTCGTAGTGAACCCAGAGGAGGGTTGCTGAGGTGAAGAGGGGTCTGAGCCTGACCAAGGGAGATCCAGGGGTGAAGCCATCACCAAAGTACTGGCAGACGAGAGAGGTCCGAGCCGAACAAGGAAGATCCAAGGGTGAAGCCATCACCCTAGTACTGGTAAAAGCAAGATGGGTCTGAGCCCGACCAAGGGAGATCCAGGGGTGAAGCTATCACCCAAGTACTGGCAGACGAGAGAGGTCCGAGCCGAACAAGGAAGATCCAAGGGTGAAGCCATCACCCTAGTACTGGTAAAAGCAAGAGGGGTCCGAGGCCGACCGAGGGAGATCTGGGGGTGAAGCCATCATCTAAAGCTCATTGAGAAAAGAACAGAGATGTAAACTGAGGAATACGATAAGTGAGGGGTCAGTGCCCAGAAGAGGGGGACCCAGGGGTGAACCATTATCACCCTAAGGAACTTTAATTTGGTTGAAGGAACTTTTGTTTTATTATTTTGAACATGTCAGGCCTTCGAAGGCAAGAAACTTTCAAAGTGAAACGAGACTTAGCCATCGACAGCCCTAATAGCTGAAAGCTGAACTATCATCTTGTGCTGAGAAAACTGGAGAATGTGCTGTGCTCCACAATCCCACCTTATCCCGTGCTCAAAACGTGGGTAAGGGAGACCCAGGCTACCGCATCCTGACATATTATTTGTGAACACTTTTTTTTTTCTTAAGAAATATCCCACACCCTTTTTGTTGCAAGGTTTGACAATAGGTTTCTTACTATAGGCCTTTTTATTTTGACATGATGCCACTAGGACTGCCTTATTTTTCATTTGATGGACGGCGCTTGCTCCGATCTTAGATTTAGGTTTAGATTAGGTGTTTTTCCAACCTGCATACTGCATTCATTGTTCAATAAACACCATTGAAGTGTGATCACTTGTGTCTGTCTTACTTGTTGCCACGATGTGTTCCTTACAGTACCCACAAGGGGTTCAGTGATCTCTGGACCCAGGATAATAATTTTGCTACTTACCTGTGATTTTATTTTATATACATTTTTAAAGTCATGCTCTGCAATTTGTCCAAAGGTAAATGTAGTTTAAAGCTATTGCTAATGTTGGTTAAATAGTAAATATTCTTCACTTAAATATATTGCTGAAGTAACTGTTAAAATGTCTTCTGAATTCTTGGAAGCCTTTAGCTATGGTTGGGAAATGTTTCCTACCCTCCATGGCTATGCATATTTACCACATGTGCATTTGTATTATCTTTAATACTATGCCCACATGGGTCCAAATGAATGTGGAGTGTAGGCCATAGGGATCGTTATACTATTCATCCTGCTGGATAAAAATGTATACTTCCCTTTTTTCCATCCCCTACCTATATGGGTTAGGTTCTGACCACCATGTCTATGGCCTTCCATACATACACCAGGGTGGGTTGTGTCTTTAGGACACTGTGCTGTATTGTGCAGGTTCATAAGGGGCTTTACATTCTTGTTAGTTTATGTGGTGTCCTTGTTCTCCCAACCCCAATAATGTATGATGGATGTGTTGCTGTGCTAGTGGGCCCATATCTCGACAGTGCAGTAAGGAGAGTCTTAAGACCTTTAATGATTTTTATAATATACTGGGTATCTTTTTAATACATTATACCATACATACTGATTTGAGATGATAGTTCTCTTGTGTGACTTAATAAAGTATATAGATTTCAGTACATTAGTGTAGTGTATTTTCTGTCCCAGGGATTTAAACCCGGAACAACGATAATCCAGACAGCAAAAATTAAGAGTAATTGGTCTTTCCAATTTTGGCCATGGGACTAGACTCAGCCAACATTTATGGCTTGTACGGCGACCAATATACCCCGAACTTTTGACACGATTCTGTAATATAATCTTGGGTATCTTCCATTATATACCGTCTCTTTCTCCTCAGCGGTTCTGCAGAAACCATTATTACTAACGGTCATCCCAGCCAGCCGCGACACTCTGTGACACACCGCGACTTTACTGGGCAGTCCCGAGCATTCCCGCTCTGCCAATACAGCTACAGCTCACGCAGCAGCACAAACCAATAGGGTAAGCTCATTCGACCTTAGGAGGCGTTTCAGCTTCGTTACTGTAGACCAGACACACCGAAACTTAGACCATAGCTTAAACCGTGTTCCTTGGCTTTTTCCATCTGACTAACAGCTCGTACAGGGTGGACTTTTTGGTTAACTTCCCGCATTGGCAATACACTACATCATGGGAAGTGCTCCTTGACAGGACGTCTAACTGCATCCCGTGCTCCTGATTTAAAGCATTTGTGTGTGCAGTGCAGCTCGCAGCCAACGGTAAGCGGTTTGCACGCACTGGATAATTGAAATTTTGGAGTTGTGTGTATGCTGTTGGGGAATGGCCTCAAGAGCGTTCGGTTTCGTAATGGTTTCAGCATGCTGCTCTGACACTCTGGGCCCCCTTTAGGGAGTACGCTGCTACTTGGCCTTTATTAACATGGAAAGTTACGGGTAATCCCTCCTCCCATTCGATGTACCTAGACACACGCGGTGGGCAATTAGCGACTCTCCTCTACCCCCGATTTGTGGGCTTTGGGAGCTCACCCCCTTCTTTGTTTCTCACGCTTTGTGTTCTCCTGTCGACAATAGCCCGATGGGCCTGTTAGTTGCCCTATTGTGTATAGGCACGGTATTAATACCACAAATAGCATTCTCATGTTGATTATAGGAAATGTTTGAATTTGACAAAGGGTAAATTTCCCCTTTTGCTTTATTGTTTTCAGGCAATCCGTGGTGAATTTAGCAGCCACGCCTTGGACACATCACCAACCCGATATTAAGCATCCTGTGGTCCGTGAAGTGTTCTTTAGTTACACTAAAACACGTGTTCATGAGAAAATTTATCGTGCTCTTTATAGTGACAGGATACTTATCCTGTCACGTTTTAGCAGAATTTGCACATTGTCAATAACAGTGTCTTGTTTGTTACTTGATATTGACAGTCCCTGATGAATTTCCATGCACAACCCTTGCCCTTTATTTTGGAAAGAAACACGTTGGAATGATTTGTATGTATGTGGATGAATGAGCAATGGTGAGTCTGTATGGATTGTTAGATTCAGTGTACATGCGTATTTGCACAGCACATGACATTTTTAGGCCATTGACCCAATACTCTTGACCTATTGTTTTACTGTCTGTAACATCTTTTGCACTGTCTGTTTATGATTCTTTCAATTGTGTATTTTCACCTTGTGTTGAAACTTTATGGTGCATACTGGCACCTTGTTGAAATTAGTTAAAATTATGTAAAACTATTTATATTTGTTAATAAAATTGTTTATATATCTTCCCGGATTGGGGGATGTGGCCTAACAGCCATGGAGTAGGCAGCTCTTCCCGTGAGCTCCTATACATCCGACGGTATTCCGGACGCGCAAGCCTGAAAAAGGAGGCTGAAACTATTGAAAATAGCATATGCGGCTGTCGGAGCAAGTGGAGCGCAGGTTGAGCGCATGCTGAGGTGAAACGGAGGAACAAGCCCCAAGATATAGCCACATGAACGAAGAGACGTGACCCGAGGTGGATGACCCCAAGATGGCGGATGTGGGAGAACAAAGGGATGAGCCAGAGCATCAGAGATACCGAAGATCGTGTGGAATCGGTCTGGAGCTGCCAAACAGGAACGCACTAAAGGCGAATGACTGGCCTGCTACAAAGTCTACGAAGCTAGGTTACATTGTGGCGAGTCCGCTGCGGAGACCCGGCGCTGGGGCCTGCCGGCAGTGGATGAGGACGGCGCACCATGGCCGGGCCGGGGAGGCGAACTCAGCCCTACATAGATGCAGGGAATGACCCGCGGATAAGAACACCGGCGCCAAGGAGCAGCGCCATCAGTTGGGAATGGTGAGGTGAGAGCGAGCATGTAACGTAGCCAGGGCGCGGTTACAGGGGATCAACAAGGATCCGGGCCAGGTGTGCGCCTCCGTGCTAGAGGCGGCAAAGTGGGAGTGCGCGCACTGCAGGTATATATGCAGAGGCATTAAAGTCGGGAGTGCGCCAGGGTTATGGCCAACTGTGGTACATACTTGTAGATGGACAGGAACGAATATCCAGGATTAATCATGCGGCAGGATAAGTGAACCACGGACCATAGTACTGCTGCAGGGCACCACGCATGCAAGGGCAGTGCCCCCCGGCGATTTAGTAACATTGTTATAAAAAACAAGATAACACCCCTGCAAAGGTCCATGTGATAAAGACACCAATTTAGAGTAGCTATAAGGATGGCACTGTGACAGGCGCACACTGGGTAACAGCGGCCCATACAGGAGACATTGCTTGGTATACGCAGGCAAGGACTTGGTACAGCAGGGCAAAGGCCCCCTAAGTGACAGAGGGCCATGCCACGACGGAAGCATGCCAGCAGGTCTGAGAGGAAGTAAGCTAGGGTCACAGTTGGGGTGAAATGAAGGAAGGTAACCCCATGGCAGAGTGCTGGGAGCCTCAGCAAGGCCCCTAGCCAGGGACAAATAGCATTTAACCCTCTGGCTGGCAAAACAACACACCTGCCCCTAAGTAGGGACCGAATCAAACAACAGGGGAAACAAGAACATCATCTGGGCAGGGAAGGCACGCAAGGAGGACATAGCAGGTGAACATTAAGACGATAACGGCACAGATGCTCAGGATGTTTGCTGTGGCCCGGCTATGGTGAGGCGGCTGCTGAGTGACTGAACGGGGGAATGGAGCCACTGAATCTGGCGCGGAGGAGTACTGGAACGGCGCACAGGCTGTGTCACGGGAGGCCTTCGGCCACAGGAAGCAACTGCGAGGAGGCACAAGACCTGCGTGTTGCACGACACGGACGTTGGGGTTAAACCAGAGCAGAAAATGTCAGTGAGAGGCAAAACCAAGGGCAAGCAGCCCACAATGAATATCTTTGCTAAACCACAGCAGTCCCCCACCACCCCAACGCAGGGTACGGCTGCTGCGTCTGCAGCAGTAGCATCGTCAAGCGACAACAATTTGATCCTAACGGCCATTATGGAACTGAAGGCCTCATTGGGAACAACAATGGCAGAGCTGAGGACTGTGCTCGAAACGAAGATAGATGCGGTTGGAATAGAGGTCAATCTGCTGAGGCAAGACGTGAGAGCACTTGCGGAGAGAACTAGTCGTCTGGAGAGCGCAGTGAAAATCAACACAGACACTAGCGCAAACAATGCCAAGGAAGTCCACATAGTAAAGCAGCAGGTGGCAAACCTGGAAAACCGAGCAGAAAAAGCTGCGGGGAGAGCGAGACGCAATAACATACGCGTGGTAGGCCTGCCGGAGGGGGAGGAAGGCCAAGACCCCCACGGACTATGTGGAGAACATGATCATACAAGAAATAGGAGCAAGCAAGCTCTCCCAGGGGTTCGCAGTTGTACGTGCACATAGGGCCCTGATGAGGAAACTGCAACCCGGAGCCCTCCCCGCCCCCCCCCCCCCCAAGGGCAATTATAGCAAAGATCCCTAATTACAGGGACAGAGAGAAGATCTTGGAATTCTTCCGGAAAGGAGGGACGGTAACAAGAGCGTCTGCGACCATGACTGCATACCCAGATTACACCATGCTGGTACAGAGACAGTGCTACAGCTATGTGCTGATCAAGTCAAGACTGCGCACAGCCGGATTGAAATACATGCTCTTGTATCCTGCAAAACTCAAGATTTTTCACAAAGGCAAGGCGCACTGTTTTGACACCCCGGAGGCTACGGCGGCATGGCTGGACGCAAACGGCTGTCCGGAACAAGATGAGGAGCGAGGCCGAGATGAACACGATAAGTGATTATATAGCCATGTATGATAAATGGCGGGCAGGGGGAGTGAAGATGGCAGAAAAGAGAACGATGGCATGGCCAGCAGTTATAGTGATGGGACATTGTAACATGAGACATTTGAATATGTGGGACTGGAATATAGACAGTGCAATGCAATATGGACGGCTTTAGGCGCGCTTGACTTGATTAGAAGAAAGGAGCAACGGGACGGAGATACCCTACCCCCGAGAATTAGAATAGTAGGACTGCCACTAGGGCGATATCTCCCTGTTGAGCCGCGAGTGCAGCAATAGCCGAAAAGGGTGAGATGCAGGGGTGCCTGAGATCCAGGGATGGAGCTGGGCAACAGTTGGGGAAGGGTAAAGGGGATAGGGAGTTGAAGGGTGAGTTTGGGCAGGGAGGGGATGGGGGAGGTGGGGGAAGTTGGGGAGTATGATGGGGTTGGGAAGGGAGGAGGGTGGGGTTAGAATGGTTGGGGGAAGTTTAAGTTGGGGTACGAGCCTACACTAGTGGAGGGACAAGCGGGAACCTAATATGCTATGGGAGACCTTAAAGTAGTCACCTGGAATGTTAGGGGGCTCAATAGCTATTTAAAAAGAAATAAGGTTATGATGTACCTGCGCAGGCAGAAAATAGATATAGCTTTGCTGCAAGAGACTCACCTAACGCAAGAAAGGCTGGAGGTAGTCCGAAAGAAGTGGAAGGGGACAGTTGTGGGCGCATCATATTCAGTTTATGACAGAGGGGTGATTACCTGGGTTGCACCACATGTCTCGTTTCAGTTGCTGCACTCTACGGTTGAGCCAGACGGGAGGATGGTAATAATAAAAGGGGTTGGTGGAAAAATAGGAAATATGTATTATAAACACATATGCCCCAAACCAGGATACAGCGTCATACTTTAGAACTTTATATGGTAAACTCAGCGTGAGCCTCGGGGGGGGGCGGTGATTTGGGGAGGAGACTAATTGTGTACTAAACCCGAAAATAGATAGATCTGATACCAAAATAGATAGGCCCACCCCAGCTGCCAGGATGTTGCAGTCTCCGTTAGTGGATCTCGGGTTAGAGGATGCATGGAGGTCACACCATCCACAGGAGACAATATTCGCACTATTCAGACCCTCAGAACCTACACACCAGACTGGATTATGTGTTCGTCACGCATGAACTAATGACAGAAATAGCGCAGGCAGAATACAAAGCGAGGGTCCTCTCAGACCATTCGCCGTTGATACTAGAATGGCAATATCGACCCCTGAGAGCGAAGATACCGACATGGCGCCTCCGGGCAGAAGCGTTGAAAGATACTATTTTTAGGGCGGACATGAGAGAGGAAATAATACGCTATATTAAGGCTCCAGCAGAAATGTGCAGGATACTGGGAAAGGTTGTGCAACCTTAACTATAGAAAATATATAGCGAGGCAGCATGCAGGGGGGGGGTGGCGGGACAAACCAGGGAGAGTCCTGGCATGGTTATACAAAAGCGAGACTCCTAGATCCACAATCAGAACGATATCGACGGATGATGGTGGTATAGTAGACACTCAAGAGGGAGTTAATCAGGAATTCGTAGATTATTACCGTATCCTGTACAGAGATACGGAGGACAGCGATGGCAAGGAAATAAGGGAAACACTGGAGGATATTGGATTGCCGCAAATCAGCTGAGAAGAGCAAGAGGAGCTAAATGCACCGATCACTCTAGAGGAACTGGAAGAAGTAGTGAGGCAACTACCCACTAGTAAGACCCCGGGGTCTGACGGACTCCCCAGCGAATTTTAGAAGATGTACAAAAAGGAGGTACTCCTCCCTCCCCCCCGCTCCTAGAGAGAAGTTGGAAGACTACCAGAGTCCCTAAGAGAGGCGATCATCATACCACTCCCCAAACCCAATAAGACGGGTTGTGAGTGCGGCTCCTACAGACCCCTGTCGATGTTAAACCAGGACAGCAAAATATTGACGGTGGTCCTGGCAAACAGGATGAGGAGAGTTATTAATAAACAAATACACTCTGACCAGACAGGCTATGTCCCCAATAGGAACATATCCAACAATGTTAGGCGACCCCTCCGAGAGCAAAATTGAAGTGTAGGGAGAGATAGGAAACAGAATTGGCAAAAAGTTTGATGATAGAGAGTGGAAAGACATAACATTATACCATGGGAAGGTTTCTAGAAATGCCAGGCTACAACTATTACAACTTTATATTACGCAAAGAGCATACCCTTAAAATAGCTGCCATTGCAAAATTTAACGGGAGGGAGGGGTTCTGGAGTGGTGTGACGTACAAAGCGGCCCAACGAGGGATCGAACTTGACATTCAGACCCCAGAGGCTTGCATACTAGGCCGATTTAAAAGGAGTGCCAAGGATAACTGCTGAACAAGATCAAAGATCTGATGTACATAATGGCCAAACGCAGCTTAGCCATGAGGTGGAACGACGCAAAGGCACCGAGTTTAGCTAGATGGTGAGGAGTTTTAGAAAATTTGTAAAAGCAGTAACTGGAGTATGGGAAAAGGCGTTGGGAGAACAAAAATTGGACTTGGGTATAGACATCAAACGGTGGATAGCCCTAACTGTGACTTTGCTCACACGAGATGAAGGAGTAGTGGCCACACAGGCTACATTGGAAGAGGTAGATGCAGTGTAAGTGTAATGATATCTTGTGGATGCTATGCCCAGGCTGAGTTTGGGGGGGGGTGGGATAGTATTAAGAGAAATATTGGTAACTAATATGATAATATGACACTGTATTGGTGTGTGGTTTGTTGTTTGCTGTTAAAAGAAAATCATACAAATATTTTACAAAATAAATTAAAAAACTAGGATGGCCTCCAAAACTCTGTCCACCAGGAAAGATTTAACATGGACCAGAGATCCATGTTAACATGCAGCATAAGTGGGTAACCCTGCACATGTTTACCAAACAATATTACCTCAGCACTCTGAAGGTACCACTTTGAGACCTCAAGGCCCTACTAGCCAGACCCAAAGACCCCTCAAATACCTAGCAGATGTTATCTAATTGAATGCCTGTGAGTAATGCAGTCATGGGGCCCACAGCTCCAGAAGAAGGGAACCCCACCCTTTCTAGTAGAGGTATTCTGGTTTTCCTGTGGCAATCCATTGTAGATTTAGAAAAACCTTATACTTTGCCTGCTTTTGAGATCCTTTTTCTGTGCCTTTGGTGCTGAAGGCCAAAAAACGCTGAATAGATCACTGAATTCCCTTTGTACGGTTAATACAATATTTTAATTTCCTCTTGAAGTTGCATTGCTAGGGACCCCTAGGATCATTTTACAATGTTGTTTTGGGTTCACTAATAGGTCCTGGGGCATACCAGTACTGGAGTGGTCATCTCCCTTTGATTACTTTTTTTTAATTTTACTGTTTGCAGCATAAGCCATCTTACACCTAGTGCTGTGAGGACACTTTGTGTCCCCGTCTCTTTGGTCCAAGTAGCATTTTTGCTACTTTCCAGGCATTCACTGAACCAGCTGGTAACAGTTGTTACCTTTTGACCTATTTTCTGGATGCATTATACCAAGTTGCCTTTTTAGCTGTGATAATGGACTTAAGGGGAACCACCATATATTCAAAATGGCCTCTGTATGTGTTTTAGTCATGTTCAAGACGGTATATATCCTTTGTTTGCCATCATTTTACAATGTCCCCATTCTTAATGCACTTTGGCTGGCTTTTTGCTTTAAGCCCACAAAGGTGCTCCTTTGTGCGTGTGCTGGTTTAGAAAGCTGTCTCACTAGTCTCCGGGGATCTGTCATCCAGGTGGCCAGGACACGGCCATCGCTACTGGATCCAGTTCATAGGGGTGGACCAGTGCGAGAGGATCACCTGGATGAGGTGGAAGTGGAACACCCAAGAGTGAGACGCAGTATCCCCTTCCTTACAACACCTTTTCCCCATCCTGCCCAGTAGGATATTTAGAAACGCTACGCCCCCCTTTCAAACACGAACACTTTCTCACACCGTGAGCGACAACAGACTAATACCAGAGCTGTTTACCTGAAATGTGCCAACACAAGATTCAGGCAACTGCCGACAACTAGACACACCAGACTGCCCTTTGCCTTCAATAGGGATAAAAAGGCAGAGCACGAGAGCACACATCCTGAGCAAGGCCAAAAGCATGAGGAAACGGCTATTCCAGGGCGGCAGTTCAAACGGAGGAGAAAGGCGGCTAGACATGAAAGGACGTAAAGGAGAGTGTTGCCCTTGCCCTTTTCAACCCAGACCCGCAAAGCCTCCAACTAAGGAAACATAAGACCGGGAATCGCAGCTGGCAAATGGTGTGACGGATGTCAGCGGTACATGGAACCCTCCCGCACTGATAGCCAGGGCGGGGAGACGCGGTTGCCATCGAGGTACCGTCCTTGACTCCAGCGGTAAAAGAAACACCAACGAGTTCAGCACAGCCGGTGAGTCGGAAGAACCTGATAGTCGACTGGACTGTGTAAGGCTCAAGGTTGCAGTGGCAACATTAAAAAGATAAATAGACAGAGGTTTTTGTTGTTAACAAACTCGTTACAAGAGATAGAGTGGTCCAGCGCCATGTGGGCACTCATCAGAAGGTCTCTATTTGGTACCCCTCTCCTGAATAAAGAGAATGTGAAAACACAAACATTTTGAAAACTACAAGTACCAAGAGGCCATAGGGAAGGACCGGCGTGAGGTGTCAAGGTGGTCATACAAGGGTTAAGCCAAACCCCTTGTACAATCTTAAGTCCTTGAAACATTACAGAAGTTTTAATTATTGTAAAATAGTGAACCCGACTGAGGGAATTGTGAAACAGGCATTTGCTCCCGGGTTGGGGGGAACGCTGTGCGAACTGTGTTTTTTTTGGTAAAGCCCACACTTGCCATAAGGCTAACAGAGTGACCAGGTGAGACATGATCACCCTTTGGAAGTGTCTGTTTAAAATTGGCAAGTCCTTTGGAAGGTCTGAGCCCGTATGAGGGGGACATAACATGAACATTGTGAGATTGTTTAAAAAGACATTGAGACTTTTGAATATTACAAATGAGGAGATTGTGATTGAAAGGCGGTAGTGAACCTGACTGAGGGACGTCAAGAGAAAGCATAGGAAAGTAAATCCCACTCTGTGAAGAAGCTAAGTGAACCTGAACCTGTATGAACCTGACTGAGGGATGTCCACAGTGAGTGGTTGGTCTGAGCCCGACTGAGGGAGGTTGATTACTGGGAGAAGGATCGGAGCCTGGCTGAGTGGGTTCCAAGGGTGAAGGGTAATCACCTGACGTGAAGATTAACAGAAGAAACTTTTGTTTTGGCATATCAGGCCCTCTGAAGCAAGAGACTTTGCATTAGAAAAGACTTGGGTAAAGAAGGCCCCGATATAGAGAAAAGGAACTGTAAGCTCGTGCCAGAGAAGCCCAGGAGTGTGCTGTGCTCAAGAGTCGCACCTTGTCCCGTGCTAAAAACGTGGGGAAGGGAGACCCTGGCCATAACATCCATTTTGTGAACACTTCTTTCTTTTCTTGTGAACATTATCCCTTACTAATTTGTAGCATAGCAGTAAGGATTGGCAATAGATTTTCTTAGTATAGGCCCTTTTTTATTTGACTAGACTCTACTAGGACTATATTATTATTTGATGGTCGTAGCGTGCTCCTATCTAAGATTTAGGTTCAGATAAGGTGTTTATCTCACCCATTTTACAGTTTAATAAACACCCTTGAACTGTGATCCCTTATGTCTGTCTTACTTTGATAACATGCCTTCCTTACAGCTGGCAGAAAGTAGGTAGGGGGTTGTCTGCTCCCAATCCACATTCTGGGAGGTTGGGCGTCCACTATTGGACAGTCACCTCCCCGTTTGAATGTTGCAAAGTGTCCTTATTGGAGGGCTGGGGTCCCCCTGGCCCATTTTGCTGTTCATTAGGAGACCAACTGGACAAATGAAGCAAGCCGGCCCTGGAGCTGGACCCAGGAACCAAGTCAGACCTGGAGCTAAAGAGATCCGAAGAAGATGACCAAGGGTTGGCAGAGGACTCCTGCAGAAACCAGCAAAGGCTTAGTTTAGTACTATCCTGGGCTGGCCCAGGGCTGTGGTGTCTAGGACAGTACTTCTGTGGGTTCTCCTTGTAAACCTTAGGGGTGATAGCTGCTCATCCTTTTGCTGGAACTCGCCTTAAGTCCCTATTTCACTTGTTGCATTTGCCCTGCATTTACTTCAGTACGTCAGCCTGCACTAGCTGAGTGGGCCCTCTTTGACTACTCGCCTGTTCCCTCAGGAACCTTTTGGAACACCTAAAATAAAAGGGTACCAGAGACTTGGTACAGGCTAGGGCTGGACTCAATATGTTTTAGTATATTGTGCTGGTGTCTTTTACTTACACGCCCAATGTATTGATATGCTATTAACATCTGTTTTCCATACTTTGGTGAATGCATTTATTACCTAGATAAAGGTTTGGGATTCTAAAGTAGTGTGTAACCCATAGCGGGTTGTCTAACTGTGTGTTTCATATATGTACTGAAGTATTTTTACTTAACATGAAATACTTAAAGTGTGTCTTGGTGTAATTTGTAATAAATGTGTGTTATTTTGTATAACTTAACTGTGTTGGCCTTTTTCTTATCAAGTCTACTAAGTGTGAAATGTACTACACAACAGTGCCTCTTCCTCTGTAGTTGAGCCTTGCTGCTTGGTCAACGCCACTTAAGAGAGTTGCTTTGCTCAACAGGATTTGTGAACAACCTTGCTAACCCTAGGATGGCTTTTCCAAGTCCTACCCAAGGAAGTGACTTTGAAAATCCCTCCTAGCACGTATGAATGAAACTGACTCTGGTTAAAGGGCAGCGTTTGTTTTACTTCAATGGGACCTTGCTTATGCACAGAGGGGTTTAGGAGAGGGGAATCCACACAAGTTCGCCCTGTGACTGTCCCCTGACATGCAATGAGGACCAAGTGAGGGTGGCAAGGGGAACCTACACAACGCCACCCAGCCCCGCATCCACTGACTGGGGGAGGTACCCGGCCCAGGTCATCCCCTTGGAGAGACCTAGAGCTAGGCACGGGACTTTGTTGCACATCCTAAGGTGTAAAGCAAACAAATGATTAGCAAGATTTCATGTGAGAAGAAACCCTTGACAAATAGTAATGGCAATAGTTACATTGTACAACCATTCAGGGAAAGCAGTTCTACTAAAAAAAATAGAGATCCACCCTTTTTGTAAGTATCTCGCTTTAAAATACAGCGCGATTCTATACTGATAAAATCCCACCAGGAACTTTAGATGATGAACATCTGTCCAGAGTGTAGGACAAGTCTCAGTTTAGTGGCGATAATCACGGATCATGTGACAGTGTGGGAGTATATGGGTCATGCCGTGAATTTCTTAGGGCCGGCATTTCAGCCACATGTCTTCCTAATAGCAGTGGTTTTGGACAAAAAAGTTCTAACAAGCGTTCCTGTCTGTTGCCATGTGCCACAGCCCTCTTTATTCAGGGGATCTTGTTTCCCACCAGCCATGTGCGGGGTCAACTTGTGGCAGGATCTATATAAACCATGCATTTTTATGAGACCATGCTCCACAAGTGGATCTTGGTGCAGGCAGCTTTCTGAGGACCCTTGAAGATTAACTGACCAAAATATACTCGCTCACCTCTGCTTTTGGTTATGTTTTAGTTTTGTCATTTGGAATTGCTACTTCAGAAGTTTCCTTCTTATTGAGTGGACTCTTGGAATCTTCTGTCCTGCTTTTTGCCTTTTTTCGTTTGGGCTATTAGGTGGTGCTTAAGCACCACCTATGAGCAGAAACTCTTTTATTAGAGTACAGATAGGGTGAAATGGCTTATGATGAGGGACACAAAGCCTGTAGGTGTTTGGCTATTAACCCACCCATTGATTGACCATGGCCATGCTAATCCCAATGGGCATTCCCACCATGTTCCTTCCCCTCTTTTTATCCCAAATCTGAACTGGGGACTGCCCCAGCCCACCAAGGGTAAGATCTCCACCATTGAAACTGGAGGGGCTGCCCACTCCTTGACAGCACATTGCCACACATTTGCCCAGCAACACACATCCCCTGAGTTGTATGTGAATTTGGACAAGACAGTAGCAACCCACACATCTGGCCAGGATGCACACTCTGCCCGGGAAATAGAAGCCGGCACCCAGGAAAGGGCTTACCATATATGGCATTTCCTGGCCTGAGAAGGCAGGAAGAAGACCAAAGGACAAGATGGCCAAAGGACACAGTGTAAAACATGTAACACGTCAGCTTTGAGTATATGGTACTTAAAATTCAATTGTGCAGTAACACACAAAAGTGCACACAGTGAATATGAAAAACAAGGTAGAAAAATACCAGCTGCCATCATCTCGTCTTGGACACATCAAGAAATGTAACAAAAAGTGTTACAATGATGAAGGAAAAAGGATACAAAATGCCAATGCATCACTTCTATTTAAGTTGATGTGTACTACAATTAAACAACAAAAGCTTTTAAAGGGGACAGGGCCCCCTGCACATGTAGCCATAAGGGCTGACCAGTGCCACCAAAAGAGAGGAGCTGAGCAAGGAAGGTACATCAAAATTACTTGACTTGCCTCTGAAAGTTAGGACAGGGTCCAAGTCATAGCAAAACTACAATTAAACACCACAACAGCTTGTATAAGTCAGTGTAACTCTAATCCACAGCCAAGTATAATGGAAGTAGATCAGATAATGTTAACTCTGGGAGATTGTTGAAATGTACCATACTACATGAACACAGGCCTTTTAAACAATCGGCTCAGTAAATTAATAATGGTACTTAATCCAGTTGATATTGTATTGAATATAAACCAAGAAATTAAATCTTGCACATACTCACTCAATTGCACAAATGCGGACCACAGATGTAAATCTAGATGTGAGTTTATGTCTCCCTATTGTTCCACCAGCAGACATGGAAGTCACAATCTGGATATTTTCCAAGCCAACCCATTCCAGGTTTTCATCATAGAATCCATGGTACGTCAATACCTGAGAGAAAGGCATTAATACGATTAAGACAAAAAAGTCATATAATACAAAACACATATTACTTTCAAATTGATAGAGGCAATGAACGTCATAAGAGCTTTTTAACCTTATTCATCCCTTAAGGTTACAATTAGAGAACTGCATACAATTGGACAGCCCTTCATACTTTATCTCCCACAACCTGCATTATGACTCTCCTCATTGCAGTTTGCAGTCAGGCTTCCAAGAGTGGAACTGCTGAGAAGATTTTCAAGGATTACCTTTACCCAGGGCAACAGCCTGGTTCCCGGACAGACTTCTGCCATGTCCATCACTACACATGAATGGAAGCTGCGGTGCACACGCACTAAGTCTATGGAAGATTTGTGGTTAGAGTGCCCTTCATCAGTGTAAGGTTTGACAAGAACATCTAAAAAAGTGTTCTGCCTGCAATAGTCAGTCTGACTAGGACAGCTCAGACTCAAAGTATCACACTAACCGGGTCTTCAACTACCATAATGTTTAACGCTTACTGTTAACACAGCTTTACCACACCCACTGACCTTAATAATGGGCTAGCACACCTGACAAGAATGGGAAGCCGAACCTCCATTAAAGGTAGTTAACATTGACAGAGCGACAAGCCTGAACCCTTATGTAGTTGTAGCAGGCTGACACAAAGGTGCAATAAGTCCGGACACTTCTATCTAGAAAAGACAACACACTGATGCACTGAAAAATATATACTTTAATTATGATAGAAAACTAGAGCTCTATCGCATAAAATAAATAGTATATTGTAAAAACAGCAAATGTCCTTAAAGATGCTCTTCTGCCCACTGCCTTTATGTGGGCACGCTATCTTAGGAAGGCACCCAACATAAACTAACAGTGGGAGGGGAGATCAAGGGAACTGCCCATCCTAATCCAGGAGGTAAGCTCCCCTATAGACCTGCATATTTAAGCACAGTATCCTATTAACACAACCCACACCTGTCATGTATGGTAGGTCTTAGACCAAGGGTCAGGACCGAACACATATAGGCAACGGCTTAGCAGAAAAGGTAACCAGACATTATGACTCACAGTAAAAATAGTCTAAAAATCCCGACACCCGTCATCAACACTCCAATTCTGCCCCTCTAGAGCATAGTACTAACTATAATAATACAAATTCACACATGATAATTAAGCATATTGATAGAGGGTAGAAAACACTTCAGAACCACAGCCAAAGGCCAACAAGAATTCAGGATACATTTTCCTTCGTAAAAAAACTTCTGAGAAAAATATCCAGTCACCAAAATTAGCTAGAGCATAAACTCACAATGAGATAAGTGCAGGCATGAATTAAAAAATATATATACAATCAGTGGTAAGTCCTAAAATTCAAGTTCTTGGTCTAGAGCTCACTAAACCCCTTGTGGATACAGGAAAAATGTTAAGGGGCAGGTAAGTATCCCTAGAGTCACTTTAGAAGAGCTCCAGGATAAGTAGAAAGTTTCATAGGAAATGTCACTGTCACGTGTTCCGCTTGTCAGGCTCCAGATGGAGAAATTACTTAGCAGTAATGCTATTTCTATGGATTCTTCCCCCCCGCAGATTCCTCCTCAGACAGATATCCCTTCCAGCGTCAGCTGGTCTGATAACTTTTCGACAGGGGCGTAGTACAACACGACCCCGCGGTTTGTCGATCTTGTGTGGACGTTGTGCTCGTCGAATCTGGACGCGACGTCGATCATCGTAGATATACTATGTAAGTATGCCCCAGTGCCTCTGGCACCACCCTATTTTCCCTCAAGCTCAGCCACTGTGTAGGGAGAATCTGGAGATTCGGTTGAAAACAATGAAGACTGCCTAAAAACTATAATTTAAACATGTTTATTTTTTTTTAGGTGAGGAACAGAACAGTCAGAAGCTGTAGAGAACAGCACCATTGTAAAGGCAGAACAAGCCTACTAAGACATTGCTAATATCCTCCTCTCCTAAGAGAAGGTTAGTCGTCAAAAACTGCAGGTACTTTCATAGCGGCGCTGGATGGGAGGGTGATGAGGAATCTGCAGGGGAAGAATCCATAGAAAGAACATAACCCCCAAGTAATTGCTCCTTCAATGGATTGCTTTCTACCGCAGATTCCTCATCAGATAGTCTCCCAAAGCAGTACCTCGTGCAGAGGCAGGATGAAAGTCCCTAAACCAGGAAATTCTGCAGACCCGCCCTTCCAAAACTGGCATCAGCGCCATGTGACACAACCAGGGAGTGATGTTTGGTAAAGGTGTGCAGTGACGACCATGTCACTGCCCTGCAGATGTCTCTCACCAGTACCTTCGTTTGCAGTTCCAAAGACACGGCCAGGGCCCTAGTGGAGTAGGCGTTGATGCCCATCGGTAGCTCTTTCCCTTGCTTCTGGTAACACCCCCGAGATACAGACAGTTATAAACCTGGAAATGGTCTGTTTTGAAACAGCCAAACCCTTTCTAGACAGGAAAAACACCACAAACAGCTGGTCATTCCTCCTGAATTCCACTGACTCGCTACATAAAAACTAGCAGGCCTTTTAGGGCCCAACCGGTGCAACCTTTCCTCTTCATTAGAAGGGTGAAGAGGCAGATAGAACATAGGCACGTCTATGCACTGGGACACCTGAAACTCTGGAATGACCCTGTGCAAGAAACCAGGCAGCACCTTGAGCAACACCTTTTCCTTGAAAAACCAGAGAAAGGGTGGTTTGCAGGACAACGCCTGCAGCTGGCTAACCCTTGTGGCAGATGTGATTGCCACTAGAAAGGCAGTCTTCATTGTAAGCAACCTAATGGGACAGGAGTGCATGGACTCAAAAGAAGCCTCATCAAAAAAGTAAGGACTAGGTTAAGGTCCCAGTCCAGAACCAAAAGAGGAACGGGCGGAAACTTATTTACAGGACTGTTTGGGAATTGGCCATCACTGGGATCGTTACGAAAGACCCTTGATCCGGAGACCTCTTGAAAGCAGACAACGCCGCCAAGTAACCTTTGACTGTTGCAACCTGCAGGCCTGATAAGGCCAGTGATAGAAGGAACGCCATCACCTAGGTGGTCGGGCAAGAGATGGAATCGATCTCGTGTTACCTGCACCACACCCCAAACCTTCTCCATGTGCACCCGTACAGCTATCTTATAGATGGCCTGCGTGCAGCCAGTAGAACCTCTTCTGAGAGGTCCCAGTCATCATACCTCATCTTCTCAAGAGCCACGCACGTAGATTGAGGGACTCCGGGTTCGGCTGCAGCACCCAACCTTCCGAATGGGATAAGCGGTCCGGTTGTCGAGGCAATCAAAATCATGGTCGTTTGGAACCTCCTAAACCTCCTGAGAACCCACGGGATGACAGGGATCGGGGGAAAAGCATAGTGGAGGCCGAGGTCCTACTCCACTATGAATGCATCTTGCAGTGCGCCTCTCACTGGGACGTCCCTCGAGCAAAACTGTATGCACTTCGTGTTGCACTCCGTGGCAAACAGTTCCATCGTCTGTGTACCCGACAAGCGAAAATCTCCTTGAGAACTTCCAGGCACACCTCCCACTCGTGTGAGACTGATCCCTGCCTGCTCAGAGCAGCCAAAAGCCCGTCCTGGCCCCCTCCAGATGAACTGCCGAAACGGAGATCTGGTTCTCTAACAGCCAGAACCACAGCTGCATCACCTCCCTGCAAAGGGCAAGGGACCACACACCTCCCCGCTTGTTCAGGTAGGGCCTGGCCACCCTATTTGTCAGTCATGATGCAGCTCCAGCCTGTTGATATGCCACTGGCTCTCCATTGGGAGTGCAAAGGCCGCTCACCTGCAGATCGTCACAGTGAGCACCCCAACCGTTCAGGACGCATCTGTGACCACCCAGACCTGGGGCCAAGGATGGCAAAACGGTTCCCCCGCCACCATGTTGTCTCAGCTGGCCCACCAAGACAGATAAACAGCCACCGACCTCAACAATCTGAGAATGTCCTTCATGGTGTTGAAATACTGGGACCATTGACCCCCCCAGTAGCCACTGTAGGGATCGCATTCATAACCTGGCCTCTGGCACTAGTAACATGCAGGAGGCCATGAGGCCTAAGAGGCGGTGGAAGGAGACCACTGGCAAGCTGTTGTGGATCTGGAACAGATCAACCATTTGCCTTATACTGGCGACTCTCTCCTCGGGGCGTGAGGGGTTTGGGGGGTGGGAGCATTCCCCTTTCCAGTGTCCAGCGCCACTCCCATGAACTGGAGCCTCTATGTTGTGTGTGACTTCTGATGGTTTAGGGAGAAGCCCAGCACCAAACGGATGTCTTCGAGATGAGACGAATGAGCAACAACTTTCCCAGGATCAGCCAGTCATCCAGATATGGGAACACATGAATGCCGGATCTCCAGAGATGAGCCGTCACTATTGCCATCAACTTGGAGAAGACCGTCGGAGCGGAGATCAACCCAACGCGGAGCTCATTGAATTGGTAGTGCTTGTCCCCTATGGGGAATCTCAAGTATCTCCTGTGCCTCTGGTGGATGTGCACAGGGAAATCTGCATCCTGCAGATCCAACAACACCAACCAATCCTGCAAGAATCTCTCGCAGCATCACCATTTTGAATTTGTCCTTCATCAGGAACTTGTTCAAGGCCCAAGGAATATGGGGACGTGGGCATAGAGGTGGATGGGGGCAGACATGTGTTATCGATGTATGCAGATGATGTGTTGTACGTGCGAGACCCCAAAGTGAACTTGCCGTATATGATGGAAGTGCTAGATAATTTGAGTAAGTTTACAGGTATCAAAGTGAATAAGAAAAAATTGTGCCTGTTCCCCTTGGCGGCTACTGCCTTCATGGAGACTGACACGCTGCCAGTCCTCCCCCTGCGCCGGTGCAAGACCACATTTAGATTCCTGGGTATTAACATCCACTGAGACCCCTCCCAAGAACACCCCTCCCCCTACACAATTAAATGAAGCAAGACAATTTCCTGTCTTGAAGCCTAGCAATAAACGTGAATTGTTTTCAGAGTGAAGATTGCAATTTCAAAGTGTAACATTTGTAACGTTTCCCACAAGCTTCTTGTAAGAATCCCACTGTGGTGTTGTTCACGTGCCAGTTTGTGCAATATAGCATATTATATTATATTACAGAGTCTGCATGTCACCAACAATCACTGCTTGCACATCATCAGAAGACTGCATGGCAAAACGTTCAACTGGTGTTTAGGGGGACAATGTCTGCACATTACCAAGTGGAAAGAAACGCTTGCACTAGTGCAAATTCTATGTAACACTGCCGATGATGTTCACTATCCATTTGGTGATGCTTTTATATATCATTAGCTATAAAATGGAAGAATGGAAAATGCAAAAGAAATTATTTTTCAGAATGAGTTTCTCCATGATCGGGTTCAGGCTTTCAAGAGACTTATTAAAGTATGTAAGTACTTGCAAAGCAAATTACAGGATCCTGTATGCTAAGCCATACCTATACTACCATTGAAAGCAGAGTGAGGGGAAAGATGGGTGCCAGATTTCAGAATGCAGGCTACACAGAATCACTGGGCTGTGTATGTGCCGTGCATGCTGGGGGTCGTAGTTTCAGTTGTGGGAGTGGCACGCTGGGCCTTTGTTGGGGAAATTTAGGTTGGGGCGGCTTGGATGGCGAGGGTGGGGATTTTTGGTTGGCAAAGGTTTGTACAACTTACTGGATTACCATGAAAGTGATTAGAACATCTTGCACTGAGAGATTACCCTACATATGCGCGCAATTAAACAATAAAAGAACATTTCTGTGTTTACTCCGGAAAAAACAGGTATCCGTGATTTTTTGAAAGGGCCAAACGGGAAAACACTGATAAACCCAGATTTCTGAAATGTTTGGAAAACACTGGAAAAACACCCCCAGAAGTAAAAAAAAAAGAAATCCCTAAAACAGGAAACCCTAAGTATAATACAGTGCATGCAAAGCCAGGTTTAGTTGCTTCCATGGGGTTCTGGAGTAAATTGCCCTTGTCATTGATGGGGAGAGTTGCACTGCTAAAAATTGTGGCGTTGCCGCGGCTCATGCACTGCTTCGGGAATGTCCCATATGACATACCGGGGTGCTTTTTCAGAGAACTGGATAAGGTATGCAGAGGGTTCCTGTGGAAGGAAGGGCGGCATAGGGTGGCTTTTCATACACTGCAGAGACCGTACGACAAGGGAGGGCTGTGGGTCCCAAATTTCTAACTGTATTTCCTGCCATGTCAGCTGTGGCACGCGGTGAAATGGATGGCAGACAAAACCACGATCGAGACAACGTTGCTGCAGCCCATGCTAAGGGGATGGCACCTGAGAGACCGCCTCTGGACCCCTGCGGGGACACAGATGGGGAACTGTTACTTGGTAAAACTGGGCATTCGAATCTGGCGCAGGGCTTGCAAGGTGGTTGGGATGGCAGACCCGCTTTCTCCGCAGACACCAATAGTGCCAGTGCTGTGAAACAGGGACAGTAACACGGTAGAGGCAAGGTGGGAGATGCATGGAGTAGTCACGGTGGGGGACCTGAGGGGTGAAGGGAGGTGGAAAACCTTTGAAGAACTACAGGATGGGACTGGGATACAGGCAGGCCAGTTCTTACTACACATTACGGTCATGGGATTACTCCGGGGAAGATGGCCTAATGCAACGGAAGGCGAAATTGAAAATGCAGATGTCGAGAAGATTCTTACAGCGGCAGAAGGGGGACATGAGGTAGCCAGAATTTATGATGTGTTACTGGGCTGCACTGCTCGGGCTGAACTGCATGGAAGAAGCAAATGTGAGAAGGAGTTAGGGAGGGCATTCGAAGAGGAGGAGTGGAGTGGGATTCAGAGATACCATAAGAAAGTTCGCAGAAATGCCAGATTACAATTGATACAACTGTATATTGTTCATGGGGTGTATCTTACACCGGCAGTGAAACAAGTGTGCCCCAAATGTAGAGAGGAGGAGGCGGGACTCGCACACATGTTTTGGCACATGGTTTCTGGGAGAATGTGGCTGCTAAGGTAGCCCAGGGAGGTATAGACCTAGATGTCACTAAGGCGGAGGCCTGCATGCTGGGACGATTCAAAAGGAATAAGAAAGACAAACAGTTGAATAAATGAAGAGACTTGAAATATATTACAGGGAAGCACAGCATGCCATGGGATGGAAGGATACGGGAGCACCGAGCATAGGCAGATGGTGGTGGGACCTGGAGAAGTGGTGTACATCTGAGACAGGGGTGTGGGAGAAAGCATCTAGGGTGCAATCAAAAGAGTCCGGAATAGGTTTACAGAGATGGATAGCGCTGACAGTAACGCTTTTTGCTAGTACAGAAGTTAATGGGAATGCTGCAAGAACGGGAGGAGGGAGACGCAATAATCGAGATCGTATAAATGACAGTCGGGCAGGCTAAGGGACCAGAGGGGGGAGTGGTGGGATTGGAGAGGACAGCGGGAGTATTGTAGTTGAGCCAGTTGTTCTGTGTGGTGTAATTGTTATGTTAAAACTTAATAAAAACATTTCTTTTTAAAATAAGAAAAAACTTGTTCAAGGCCCTGAGGTCAAGAATGGCTGCAGTCCTCCCCCTTTCTTGGGTACTGGGAAATACTGGGTATACCAGCCCGATCCTCTCTGCTCGCGAGGTACCTCTTCCATGGCATACTTCAACAACAGGGCTCGCAGTTCCTCCTGGAGCTCCTGTTCCGGCTGTTGGGGAGCTAGGGGTGGTCTGTCTGGAGGTTTTTAGAAAAAAGGGAGGCAGTAGCCCCATTGGACAAGCTACAATGCCCAGGCATCGGATGTTATCTCCTACCACTGAGGCAAGTATTCGCCAATCCTCCCTCCAACCGGGGAAACATGGGGAGAGAACTCAAAACAGCTTTGAGGCCGCTGCCGGCCCTGTCGCTTCTGCTGGCCCTTAGAGGCCCCGATGCTGCTTCTGGAGTGCAGGAAATGCCTCTGACCCTGCCTGGGTTGTGGGAACTGTGCCTTCCTCCCAAATGGGACATACCGCTGAAAGCCTCTACCTCTGGAGGGGAAAATAAAAAATGGTTTGGTTGTTTGCTGCATAGTCAGGCCCAGAGACTTTGCAGCTAGCTTGGAGTCTTTACATTTTTGCAAAGATTCATCGGCTCTAGGGCCGAACAAGTGTTCGCCATCAAAGGTGAAGCAAGCAACTTCACCGGAAGGTTGGGGTAAAACCCTGAACTGTGCCAGTAAGCTTGCCTTCGCAGCCCTTTCGCAGGTCCCATTGCTCTGCCAACACAATTCGCAATGGCCAGGTCTGATTGTAGAGCTTGGCAGGCCACCTCCTTTCCGTCGTCCACCAGGCGCAGAAAATATTTCTGCATTTCCCCTGCTGCCTCCTCTATTGTCCTCCACCGGCTGTGCATATACTTCACAAATGCACACAAAGCATTCACGGCATTGAGAGCCATGCTACTGGAGAAGACCACCTTCGCAAGGCAGTCATACTTTTTCCAACTCCCTAGCAGTCAGTAAATTTGAGGTAGACGTGGACGGCCTCGTATTAATAGTGACTGCCTGAACCACTAACCATTCCTCCGTAAGGTGGGTCGAAAGAAAGTGGAACCCCCACCCCCTCGCAGGTTTATGTTTCTTCATCAGCTCAGAATCCACTGGAGGGGCGGAGCAGGGTCTCTGCCACAATGAGACAATGGGGTTCACAATGGCCACATTAAACAGCAGGACTCTTTCTGTCAGGGGCCTCTATCTAGGATATCAGTCAGCTCGTAGGCTGACAGAGGCTTTGCCGGGGCACATAGGCCTACAGCGTCCACCACTCTATCCTCCGTTCTCTGCTACTGGACATTTGCATGCCCATTAGGGTTAGCCTACTGCGTCTCAAGATCGGCGAGGTGTCTAAGCTGCTGGTGTCCTGCAGACCTTCTGATAAAGCGATGACGTCAGCCTGGTCGGCGAAAATAATCACAACCGCCTGACCCTCCCTACACCAGCTCAAAGTCGAAAGACTCTTGATCTCATCACAGTCGACAATGGATTGCATAGTTTCGAAGAATGATGACCTCGACTTGGGGGACAAATGACCACTCGACTGTCGGCACCGACATTGACTTTGACGGCATCGAGACAAACGGTGCCAGCTGCGGCTATGGCAGTATAGTCGACTTAGCAAGGGTCGCTGTCGAGACTGAAGGCACCGTACCCGCCTTGGTTTCCTTGATGCTGGAAACACTGGGTATAACTGGGACCGTCCTGGCCTGCTGCAACAAGGTTTGAACCGTACCCGCAGTGGCCGAATTCAACTGAAGCATTTCCCACTCGGCCCTTGAAGTACCCGAGCCCGAGTGGGACTTACCCAGCTCATCTGAGGAATGCCTGTATCCATAATGATGCTTCCAATGATGGGAGGAAGACGAGTGGCTTCTCGAGTGTGAGTGCTTTGTTGCCTTCTTTCAGTGCCTGTCCTTCTCTGGCAGTCAATCAGGCCAGTGACTTTGAAGGTGGGTGCCCCAACACAAGCTTTGCCACATGCTCCCGCAACGATTTCGGATGAATCTTTTGGTAAGATCCGCAATCCTATAACGTGATCAGTCCGAGGCAACACAAGCATATTGCTTGCAGTTGGCAACATTTTAGAGCCGCAATCCGTGCACTTCTTGAATCCTGACGTCTTGGGAGTGGACATACTGGCAAGCGCTTTGAATTTCATTTGAAAACAAGTGAACATTTGAGTGAAATATGTCTCTCACCTGAGTCGCTCCTGGAGCAGCGTGCTGAGCATGTGGAAAAAAGTAACTGAGGTATGGGGGTGTAGTGACGTAGTATATGCACTATGATTGACGTCATGTTCCGAGTCGACAAGCAACACGTCGAGTCAACATGGAAAAACGTCCGGGTCGAGACACTATGCACCTGTCAAAAAGTTTTCTGAACAGCTGACGCTGGAAGGGATATCTATCTGATGAGGAATCTGCAGGAGAAAGCAATTCATAGAAACTTAAATGCTGCTGTCCGTGCTTCCTGCCACCTCTGTCCCCATTGGTGCTGGCCCTTGGGGTGCTCTGTGCGATGGGGATGGGGTGTCCAGCCAGAATACTAGGCAAATGTGGTTGAGGACTGCATGCGCAGGGCGCTGCAATGTATGTTTCATTGTGTCTGCATGGAGGCCTGGTTCCCGGGTTCCAGGCATGCACGGTATGGAGAGCTTCCCTGGTTGCTGTGGCAACCTGCCTGCCAGGGTTCTGCCTCTCTTCCACTGAGCAGGGGCCATAAGACCTGCTCCTGTTTGGAGACCGGCGTGTCTTCACATGCTCTTTACTTGGAGCAGCTCCCAGTTTGCCTTGCCTTCTACCTGCACTTGTTCTCGTCATTCTGCTCTTCTCCTCAGTTCCCCTGCCTCCCAGTGAACCTCCTTCTTTTTCCTTCTGCTTCCCTAGTGTAAGGAAGGCATGGCATCAACAGTAAGACAGACACAAGTGACCACAGTTCAAGGGTGTTTATTGAACTTCAAAAAGGGTATGAAAACACCTATCTAATCATAAAACTACAGATGGGAGCAAGCTACGACCATCAAATAATAATAAGCAGTCCTAATTGTGTCTTGTCAAAATAAAAGGACCTATACTAAAGAACCTATTGCCAATCCTTACCTCTAAATACAAATAGTGTGGGAAATAGTGTTAGCAAAAAGAAATAAGTGTTCACAAAACGATAAGTCAGGATATTCAGGCCGTTGGCCTCCCTTCCACACGTTTTCAGTACAGGACAAGGCGGTTCACTCGAGTGCAGCACAATCTCTGGGTTCTCTAGCAGCTAGATACAGTTCAATCATTAGCATCAGGGCCTTCTGTGCCCAAGTCTCTTTGCCTATCAAAGTCTCTTCATGCAGAGGGCCTGATGCGACAAACAAACGATAAGTTATTTTCCTCTTTAGGTTTTCACAAATATTACCATCGGGTGATTCACTATTCACCCCAGATCCCCCTCAGCCAGGCTCAGATCCTTTTAGCACAAATTTCTGTACAGGCTTCCCTCTGCCAGGTTCGAGCATGTCTTCCACCTTTTACTTTATCACACAATGTTCGTAGGTTATTCTTTTTCGGGTGACTCACGGTCCTTCCCGGATCCCACTCAGCCGGGCTCAGATCCCTTCAACACTTTTAGTCTCCCTCAGCCGGGCTCGGACCAATGTACATTTTACATCAAGTATCCAAGACTTTCGAATGAGCACAGGGTTTGGCTTGACACGTTGCAGGACCACTTTGTTTTCTTTTAACGGTCGCACGCTTTCGTTTGGATACCTAACAAAGACTTTCGAATGAGAAGCCACGTGATACCGGACCACTCTGTCTATGATATCATAATTTAGTTTCAAAGTTGATTCACTCATCCGCTGTCTTCTTTATACAATGTTGCTGCTTGCAACCTTGGTTTCCACACAGCCCGGTCTGGTATCAGTCTCCCCCAACTCGCCGGCTGTGCTGATTTCACTGGTGCTACTCTGTTGTAGGACCCAAGGACAGTACCACGGTGGCAAACGCTTCTACCCGTCTTGACTATCAACGCGGTAGAGCCCGGGTACCTCTGACATACAATGCAGGATTCTTGAGCTTTAATTCCAGGTCTTGCATTTCCTATTCTCAAAGGCTCATGAAAGATGCAGTAATTCAGTGAAAATGTCAAGGGCACTTCCCTCCTTGCAATCATCTTCGGTCTTGCAGTCTTCCGCCTGCGTCTTCCACCTGCTATTAAACTGCCATTTTGGAACTGCTGCTCTGAGTGTGATTTCTTGCTCCGCCTTTTATCTGTGTGGGTAAGGGTGATGAAAGTCAGGTGTGTGTAATGATCAGTAATTGCCTGGCCCTGCCTGACCATTGTATTGGGACAGGTCAGGTATACGGCTCGGGTGTTTGTCTGTTTTCCCTCACAGGGAGTTGTCCGTGGGAAAGTGTTTGTGTCGGAAAGGAGGGGGGCGGGGAGGGTTGAATCCCTAAGTAGCCTACCTGGTAGGATGGGGTAAAGGTGTTACAGGAAAGGGGATACCGCATCTGGTCATCCAGTGTCCCACTTCTATTCCCCGAAGACCCCTCATCCAGGTGATCCTCCCGCACTGGTCCACCCACAGGAACTGGATCCTAAAGAGATGGCCGTGTCTTGGCCACCTGCATGACAGATCCCCCCCCGGGGACTAGCAGGTGAGACACCTTCAGGTTTCTCACACTAGTCTGAGGGCACCGTTTTACCGCTTTAGACTCACCTGCTTAGTGTGACTTAGTTCGTCTTCAGTTCACCAGAAGTTGTCTTATGCCGCCTGTCTGCACTTCCTCTCACAGTCTATCTTGTATTCAGGGATCCCACCTGCAGCATCTTTCGGCCTTCTTGACTCTTCAGGGATACCTACCAGCTTTAGCTTCCACTGCCAATGCCCTATACTGTCTCAGTGACACACTAATAAGATGGTCCAGGAAGATCATTCGATTATACCCAGAGTACCATTCCCAGAAGGATGTCTGTTTGGCTTACATCTCCATCAAATGTCAATAAAACCAACTGTCAGACTGGATCCTCCACAACAGGTCAGTCAAAGAGACAGATACACAGCACAGGTGTGACATGTTTGATACAGGAATCAATGGGACAAAGTCAATCCGAGGAAGGACCAGAGGAGACCCCAAAGCAAGAGATCCAGTGGTCAGTTGAAAAACCAATAGCCCCAGAGGAAAATGCAGCAGACCAAGGGCATCCCAAATTAAGACAATGGGAACCGTGGTTGAGACTTTCCACCAAAGAGTCTCAACCCCAGATCAGAGGGACACTTGAGGGTAAGTATCTTGAATAACTGCCCACCCCAGAACCAAGAGTTAAGTACTCAAAGTGGAAGGTTTGGGGAAAACTACTCCAGCACGACAAAACAACATGGTAAGTACTAGATTGTTTCCTAGGTACAGTTCACTTGATCCGGTACCCAGGGGCTTAAACACTGACCCAAGGACGACCACCACAACCAAGGAAAAGAAAAAACTGTCTTCCCATGACAACGACTTCAGGCCAGGAGGGAATAATCGGGAGAGGAAGATTCATTAGACAAGGGACACCGTGACGATGGCTGCTCCCGGCTCGGTGGCAAAGAATGGTATCAGGCCAGCAGAAAACTATACCAGCACAGGCATAATAGCTGGGGATACCTTAAGATGTGGTAAAGAGTAGAATAGGTAGGGTGTTGGTATGCCAAGCCCCTTCCAGTGGGCGACAGCTGCTTGCACCAAGATAACATATCCTGGCACCAAGTGGCAGTAACACTGGGGTAAATGGCCTAGAAAACAGTTCCAGCAGGGAAGGCTCGACCCAGTGCTTGAGGGGAGGCAGCAGGAGAATTTTGGAAGCCAGAAATGGACTTCCAGGATCCGAAACCCAAATTGGGATATGCCCAAACTACTGCACTCAGCCAGTATGGCCAAGTGGGAGTTAAAAATGTCAAAACGACAGGAATCGGCGGCAAATCTCCTTCATCAGGTCGTCACACTTGGTTTTTCCAAGTTCCAAAACACAGCAGCACTAGAGAGAGGCAGGGATCAGGCAGGGCCTAAAGTACCACTGTAAAAAGATGCTGGCACAATGCCATCCCGCCAATAACTAGAGTGGGTTAGGGGCAAACAGTTGTGTGACCAACCATAATAGTTGATCAGTAAAACTGCTGTGCAGCCTCAACCACCCCCACAGGAAAAGCAGTTTAAACCAATATGAAGGCTGCCTAAAATATAAACATTGGTGTCCCGATGTGTACCAAAAAGGTACATTTGGCTACCAATGCGGTAAAATGGCTTGCACTCTGATGAAGCCAAAAATAAAGTAAAGCTACCACCAACCTACTCTGCCAAACCAATTTAGGATGATTCAACTACCCTGGGGCAAAAATAGGGTGCCGCAAGGGCACCCCAGAGAACGCACGCCTTAGGGGGTGACCCAATACCATACCGTAGAGTGAGTCCCTGGACAAACAAAAATAACTCAGTCAGTGACCTAAAAAGAATATAGGATAAAGAAATCAGAATGTTGAGGGGGACTAAAAAGCGGCCCTAGAATCCCCAAAAATAGGAATTCTGACTTAACAGTTATCATGACATAGCCCTATAATGCTGCTATTACTCTGTGCTATTTTTCAAATGTACTGCAATTTTTCACCGAGACAATCTCACTGTATCCATAAGTGGTCAGCACCTCACCCCTGTTCCTGCACTCGACAATCCCATCTACTAAGTATCAAACCTTTCCTTCAACATTCAATCAAAATACCTACGAGTTAGGCACGCTCTACAAATGTTAAATAAATAAATAAACACATTGCTAGAATGTTAGTTCTGCCGCAAGAGTAATTTTACTCTAACACTTGTTTGCACTTACAATATGAAATAAGAATGGATCCTACTTTCACTATTGCATCTCATGTTCTTACCCCATAAAAATACACAAACACACACCGACTCTGACCACATTAAGTTGTTAGTAAGATCAGTAGTTTGGGAGGCGCTGTGGATGGGTGCAGAGTGGTTTGTGCAGTGGCTATGTCAAATGCTAGTTCCAGATGCATGTGTAGCAGAGTAGCTGTATGACACCTGGGGAGGCTAAGTGCCACTACAGCTTAAGTATGGATGCTATTTGTGACTGACAGCACAGAGGACGATATTCTGCTGAAAACACTGCAGGCCACAGTGTTGTAAGCACATAAGTATTTAACATCTAGCGATATTGCACAACAAAACATATTATATACATTGCAGCCTAGGAAGCATTTTAACATGAAGAACTAGGAGGCATGAGATACATTAACCGCTCAAGTGCCAAGAACGAGATTGCTTGTCCTAGGTGGATGGGATTCCCCATTATGAGCATTTAAGAGGATTAGGAGGCACAGAAGCATAGAGGAAATAAAAGGGCATGGAAAGCAAAACTGCATAGTATGCAAAACTGCATGGTAAACAAAAGGACAAATAAGCCAATTCAACATTTTCAAAAAGGCATGTAGAGGCAGCAAAGGCTTGGATGATATAATAAAGAAAGAAATCTACCTTCTTCCAAGGCCCAGAGAGGTCTGTTAAACCTATGAACACTAGCCTACCAATGCATTCTAGCCATAGGAGTGAGTTACCTGGCAGTGGTACAAGCTGGGAATGGCAAAGAACCGCTCCAATTGCTGGACATACGTGATGCAATCTCGTACTTTACAGCCACTGTCCCTAATGCCTATTTGTAATACAGAGAAAGCACAGAGTCCATGCTCACAGTTCTAAGGGCAATGGTGGCAATTCACCCAGTTTGGGTTTAATCTGGTATTAGAACCTGTGCATGCTGAAAATGCAACCATGTCATTGTCTAGGGAGAGCACTGCGGTTTAGTTCCATTCTCCACTGAAACCTGCATCCAGGCAGAAGAGAAATGCTGGCAGAGGAGACTGCATCACCCATGGGCAGCATCCTGCACGAGGATTAGGAGACTGGCACGCCACAGAGCAGACCTTACTATATGCCAGGAGATTAAAGATCTGCTGCAGGAGGAAACTCAAAGGAGAGCAGCTTTCTACAAAAATGGACTTGCCTTGAGGAGCCAAGGCCGAATCTTGGAGAGAGCCAATTTGGAAACAAAGGGGAAGAGGAATTTCACTTAATGTTTGCCATCAGGCATGCTATGACTTTAGCAAGAACCCGACCCAAAGGGTGGGGTGCAAATGAGAACATTAGAGGCAGTCTACTAGAGCCTAAGATTAATTCATAGGCCCTTCGAATATGATTGTAAATAACAACCAATCCCATTCACTAACAGAAAGGCACAGACAAAGTTTGGCCCACAAAAGGCTGACGAAGAAAGAAAGAGGGGGCAGCCAAAGCAGAAAGGAGAGCAGCTAAAGCAGTGTCAGTAAAGTGGGGGCTAACAGCAGGGGCATCAGCATTCCAGATCATCTGAAGGAGTTGCTAACATCCAAGAAGAGCTATGCAATGCATGGCCATCTACGAAAAAGCGAAAACCCTAGCTATTTTATTCACATAAAACTATGTGGGGTCATAGTTTCTGAAAGGGAGGTCTGCTAATTAGGCACCTCTTTGATAAAAGCTCTATGCCTTTGCACAGGACAGATTCAAAGGTTACATGTGCATTACTCACAGCTGCCAGAACACAAAGTGACAGCAGACATGGGTGGCTTTTTAATGAATCTTCCGCACCCATGTTTCCAAACTTAATATTTGTATGCCTTAATCTGTTGGCACGTAAAGTGCAAATCTAAGCCATGCCTAGTTGCAGCATGTGGAGCACTAAGAGCACACAATTATACAGCTGCAGCAGGTTCATATCACGCTACTATCCGATCTATGAGCAGGGCCCATCTAGACAGGACTGGTGTGCGGTCTGACTGTTTCCAGAGCCTATGCTACAAAAAGAGGCAAAGAGGGTATATATGTGTCGGGCTGGGCCTGGTTCACCTTTATGATTGGGATCACTGCTGGTTTAGTGGTAGTGTGGGGCTGAGCAGGCTTTTCGGCCACTTCTCATTCCTTTACCCCTGCAGAATAGTAGCAATTTCGTCACAAGTAATCCCATTGACATTTTGTGGCATCAGAATAGGCTGGCCTCTCAGCTGTGGGCCAAGTTGAGAAGAGCTATCAGGAATGGGACAACTTTGGCCTGCTGAGACCGACTTGAATATCTGCAGATGTGAAGGGCACCAAATCCTTTACTCAAAGAAGAGCATTAAATGCCTTGCATGATAGAGTGAGAAAGGGCAAGTTAGGGCCGGGAGGATAGCTCAGGGGAAACGCACTTGCCTTGGAAACAAGATGACGCTGAGCAACACAGGTTTGATCCCCGGTCCCGCGCTTACAAACCTCTGGCTATTAAACGCCATATAAATAACCAATTACAATTACAATCCCTCAAAAGTGAGAAGGGCAGAACATTCCTATGCAGAAAAAGGGAAGGCCAAGGCATCTCTCAGAGTGGTTAACTGTTCTATAACCTTATATATGAAGGAGAAGTGCACAAAGAGAGTGAGAAGGGCACCAGGTGAAGAAGCAGTGTACCTTAGAAAATATCATTCAGTGAGGATGACCAATAGCGAGCTTGGGCTATTGGCATGCACAGACTACTTGTTGAAAAAATGTGGTGGGGTGCTAAATGTCAGTGACAATGAGCTGAGACAAGAAGCAACTGTGCACAATATCCCTGAGACTGGACTGTATTTAGTGAACCTGTGGGCATCTAAAATCTCAAAGGAAAGAAGAACCTTAACAGCTATGATATGATATGGCATTTATAACGCTCCTATACACAAGTGTTTCAAGGCGCAACGAGGCAAGGGAGGGGAGACAAAGGGAAGACAAAAACATCGATCTTACTAGGCCTAGTGACATTGAGATCGCGCAAGTGCAGGGAAGTGGGGAGGGGAGAAGTGCCTGGGTGAAATGATGGGCATGCGCAGGACATGGAATCAATGCAACAAGTAGCACAGCCAACAAATGGCAAGTGCGAGTATTAAAAGTGCAGACAACAGGTGTCTAATAAGTGCAGGAAAGGGGACTGTAGGGTTACAGATACAGACCACAAGTGCAGAGGATGCTAGGGGGCAGTGGGTGTGCAACTGGGCTGGCAGGGACCTGGGCCAGAGTTCAGAAGGTAACCAGGTGACTAGTGCAGTATCAGACAGGAGATCAGCAGGGGAGACGAAGAGAGAAGGCAGAAGCAAAGAGGAAGGTCTTGAGGTGCTTCCAGAACCGGAGATGGTTCTGCTCAAGTTTCAGAGAGGCATGGAGTCTGTTCCACAGGGAGGAGCCAGCCGAAGAAAGATCTGCCCCCAACTCATTGCTTGTAGAAGCGACTGACCCTCAAGGAGATGGAGGTGGAGGAGCGAAGAGCTCAAGTTGGAAGATATTTCCAGAGAGAGAGTTGGAGGCATTGCGGTCCCAGGCCCCAGAAGGCCTTGTGGACAATGCAGAGGGGACTTGAACTTGATCCTTGCTGCCACTGGGAGCCAATGTAGATATTTCAGGGCTGGAGAGATACAATCCCTGGGCTTGATGCCAAGGACAAGTCTCGCAGTCATGTTCTGGATGAGTTGTAGAGGACGGGAGTAGAGGCAGAAGATTTAGAAAGGCTGTTAGTCCAGACTAGAGAGAACCAAAACTCTGGAGAGAGTGAGCATCTGGGGGAAGGTGAGGAAAGGAAGACTACCTCTGAGGTGCGCTGGTAGTTTGACTTCTTAGAGATGTCAGAGATGTGAGGAGAGAAGGAGAGTGTGGAGTCGAAGATGACGCCAAGACAAACAATCCGGGATGAGAGAGGGAGAAGATGCAGTTGAGGGAAGCCTGAAAGCGAGCAGAGTATCATCCGCATAGCACAGAAAGTTGGAGCAGAGAGCAGCAATGCAGTGGGCGAGAGGTGGCAGCTATTGGTTGAACAGACAGGGAGAAGGATTAGACCCATGGGGACACCACAGATAGAGAGTGAGATAGAGGAGAGGAGGGACTGAAGTTGGACCTGCGGGGGTAGGTCAGAGAGGAAATAGGTCAGCCAGGCCATGGCATGATCAGTGATACCCAGGTTATCACAGAGCTGGTTGAGCAGGATGAGCAGGATGGCATGGTTGACCATGTCAAAAGCAGAAGAGTGTTCGAGTGGGATGAGAACAGAGGGGTGGGTTAGCATCAAGGTTAGAGAGCAGGTATTCACAGATGTTCAGGAGAGCAGTTTCCGTGCTTCTTGGCCGCTCTGAAGACAGACTGATGGTCATGAAGACAACCAACAGATTCAGTGTAAAAATTAAGCTGGGAGATGGCCAGCTTTTCCAAGAGTTTGCCCAGGAAAGGAGTAATGGAGATTGGGCGATAGTTAGCCGGACATGAGGGATCGGCTGAGGGTTTCTTAAGAAGAGGGTGCACAAGAGTGCTTCAGGGGGGGTGTTCCAGTGGCAAAAGAGTGGTTGCAAAAGTCAGCCAAGGCTGGAGCGAGGGTGTCCATGTGGTCCTTGATGGTACTGGATGAACAGGGAAGAACCTGTTTTGACAAGACTTGCATAGATCAGACTTGTCTAGAAGCCTTGTCAGGGGTGAACAAAGGAAAGGAAGAGAAGGTAGGAGGAGAGATGGCAGCAGGGAGGCCAGAGGTAGAGGAGAAAGTAGAGGAAGAAGGAGGAGAGGAAGAGAGTGTGGACAGGATGTCCTGAGTTTTAGAGATAAAATGTGACGCCAAGGCCGTGCAGAGTCCTGGGAGAGGACAGGAGAGGATGAGACTGCAGCAGGATTGGCCAGCACCTTGCAGCTTTTAAAGAGTTTGGCCGAGTTGTTAGATGCCGCAGAGACGAAGGCTTGGATGTGGGCTCTCTACTTCTCAGCTACCCTACATTTGCGTTTAAAGGTGACAAGGTCTGAGTCGTACCAAGAGATGCACTTGGCTTGGGGCTTCAAGCGGATCCTCATGACAGGGGTGAGTACATCAAGAGAGTCAGAGATAGAAGAATATAGGTTGGAGGAACAAGTTACTTCTTACCTTGTAACGTTCTTTCGACGGGATGTTCCTCCGACGTATTCCTTATCTTTGATATAACGTTTACAGCTTGCTGGCCTCGGAAATTTTTCTGTAGAGGGCGCTGCGCATCGACGTCCGCCGAGTCGATGTCCCTCGACAGCCACCGTATCGGCGCCGACGTCACCATGCCCATAAATAGCCACGCGCGGCGCCCATTGCTCAGTTCCGTTTTGTAGCATAAGAAAAGTCATGCCAGAATTGGTTATTGACCTTGAAGGAGCGTAGCTGCAACCACAAGGGAAGTATTACTGCGGGGATGGATGGGAGGGGCCATAAGGAATACGTCGGAGGAACATCCCGTCGAAAGAACGTTACAAGGTAAGAAGTAACTTGTTCTTCGAAGGGATTGTGTCCTCCGACGTATTCCTTATCTTTGATAGACTCCCATAGCAATGGCATGTAATTGGAGGTGGGAGTAAGAATGTTATGTATCCCTTTAGGGATGGACAGAATGTAATACGGCCTTGCCAAATCTGGTCTCTTGACTAGTGGAGGAATCCAGGTTGTAAAATTTTGTGAATGTATGTGTGGCCGACCATGTGGCAGCCGCACATATGTCTCTGACCGGTACCCCTCTTCGGAGAGCCGAAGAGGCTGCGATACCCCTGGTTGAATGAGCCCTAAGATTTTGGGGTGGCTCTTTCCCTGCCAGTTTGTAACATTTCAGAATGGCCAAAATAATCCACCTGGAAATGGTTTGTTTTGTTATGGGTAGTCCCAACTTGTGACCTGAGTATCCTACAAACAGTTGGTCTGCTTGCCTGATCCTAGCCATTCTGCTGATGTAAAAGCTTAAAGCTCGCCTTGGGTCAAGCCTATGTAGCCTTTCTTCCTCTTTCCCCGGATGGGGAGGAGGGTAGAACGAAGGTAAGGTAATTTTCTGAGTAATATGAAATTCAGAAACCACCTTTGGGAGGAAATTAGGCTTCACCTGTAGGACAACTTTGTCCTTGTGGAAAATTGTATGTGGGGGTTTACAGGAGAGAGCTTGTAGCTCATTCACCCTCCTAGCAGATGTTAGTGCTACCAATAGGACAGTTGTAAGCGTGAGAAATCTCAGCGAACAAGAGTGAAGTGGTTCGAATGGAGTGCCCATTAGGAGGTTTAAGACTAAATTTAAGTACCATAAGGGAACCTGGAATGGTTTTAGAGGATAAACATTAGTTAATCCTTTGAGAAATTGTATCACTAGAGGTAGTTTGAAATACGATGGTTCCTCCGCAGTGCGCTTGAAGATTGAAAGCGCTGCGAGATAGCCTTTTACAGTGCCAACTTGAAGGCCTGAGTTTGCCAAGTAGAGTAGAAACGATAACACCGTTGGTGTACCACATCAAAAAGGGTTGATATTCTCTTCCCTACACCAGCTGCAAAATTTGTTCCAACGGCAGCGGTATAAAGACTTTGTTTCTGGCCTTCTGGCCAAAAGCAACACCTCCATGACGTCATCAGGGAGATCCCAATCCTTGTACCTCACCCTTTCAGAAGCCAAGCGTGAAGGTTGAGGGTTCTGGTGTCTGGATGGAGAACCTGACCTCCCTTCTGCGAGAGAAGATTCTCTTTAAGTGGAAGACGGATTGGAGGGCAGATGGACATATCTAGACGGTCCGGGTACCACGTTCTCCTGGCCCAGTCAATTAGGATCATGGTTTTCCGGAATCTTCTCAACTTCCTGATCATTTGAGGAATAACAGGGACTGGTGGAAACGCGTAAAGGAGTGGAAACTCCCAGTCCACTATGAAAGCATCTCCCAGAGCTCCTCTCGGGGGAAATTCCCTTGAACAGAACAGATCGCACTTCCTGTTGGTGCTTGTGGTGAACAGATCCACCTGAGGGGTTCCCCAAAAGGCGAAGATCTCTTGAAGGACTTCCTGAGCTAGGTCCCACTCGTGGGAGACTGTGCTCTGCCTGCTCAGAGCGTCTGCTGTCAAGTTCTTCTCTCCGGCTAAGTGGACTGCCGATAGAGAGATTCCTTCCTGAATTGCCCAAAACCAGAGTTGCATTGCCTCTCTGCACAGTGGCAGTGATCCTACTCCTCCTCTTTTGTTGAGGTAGTGCATGGCCACCGTGTTGTCCGTCATTATCAGGACATTTTTTCCCTGTACTGATGTCAGGAAATATTTCAGCGCTAGTCTGATCGCTCTCAGCTCCAATAGGTTGATGTGTAATCTGGACTCCGATGGAGACCAACGACCGCTGATGGTCAAGTTGTTGGCATGGGCTCCCCACCCCGTGAGTGAGGCGTCTGTGACTACTGTTATCTCCGGCCATGGTTGCCAAAACAGTTCTCCTTTCAAGATGTTCTCTGGATAGGCCCACCATTGAAGGTCGCGGGCTACCTTGTCCGGAATCCGGAGGAGATCCGTCATTCTCCCTGAGAATTGCGACCACTGAGTTCTCAGTGTCCACTGAAGGGATCTCATTCTCAGGCGAGCCTCTGGCACAAGGAAGATGCAGGATGCCATGAGGCCTAGCAACCTTAAAAAGTCGAAGGCTGGTAGACGTTGGGCATTTTGAAACTTGTTGACCATCTGCAGAATATCTTGAGCCCTCACCTCTGGTGGCGAGGCTTTTCCCAGGGAAGTGTCCAGGACCGCTCCGATGAACTGGAGTCTCTGTGATGGTATCATCTGTGACGTCTTTAAATTGAGGGAGAAGCCCAGTTTGTGAAGGAAGTGGCAGACGTAATCCAGCTGGATCTGAGCTTGTTCTGAAGATACAGCCCTGATCAGCCAATCGTCCAGGTAGGGGTAGACGTGGATCCCTTCCCTCCTTAGACTCGCAGCCACTACCGACATTAGCTTGGTGAAGACCCTCGGGGTGGAGGTCAGCCCAAATGGCAGAACTCGAAATTGATAATGAGAGTCGCCAATTGCGAACCTCAGGTATTTCCTGTGTTTGAGATGGATAGGCACATGGAAATAAGCATCCTGAAGGTCCAGGGATACCAACCAGTCCTGGAGCTGGAGGGCCTGAAGGATCTGAGAGAGAGTTACCATCTTGAACTTGTCCTTCCTGAGGAACTTGTTCAATTCTCGTAAGTCCAGGATGGGTCTCAGTCCTCCGTCCTTCTTTGGTATGAGAAAGTAGGGGGGAGTACCAGCCATTGTACCTGTCCGCTACAGGTACCGGTTCTATGGCACCTTTCTCTAGCAGGTCTATAATTTCCTGTAAGAGGAGCGGATCTGGAACTTTTAGAGAGCTGTGCCCCGGTGGATGACTCTGAGGGACGTGTAGAAAGGGTAGGCAGTAACCCTGGGCAACTGTCTCCAATGCCCAAGCATCTGACGTTATAGCGTGCCATTCCGTCAGATGGTGAGTTAACCTGCCCCCTACAAGTGTCTTGTGTGGAAAGACCTCAGGTTTGGGGGCGGCTGATGCAGATGCCCACGGTAAAGAGGCACCTGCTGCTGCTGCGGCCTTAGTACTTTTGACCCGTCCACCTCGGGTGGATCTCCTTTGGCCTCTTTGAGCCGGCTGTCCTCTGCCTTTCCCGAATGCGGAATAATAGCGAAAGGACTTTCCTCTTCCAGAGGTTCCTGAGGGGTTAAAGGGAGTTTGGCGGATTGCAGCCCCTAACGATTTTGCCGCTGCTTTAGATGTTTGCAACTTTTCCAGGTTGTCATCAGCCTTCTTTCCGAATAATGAAGAGCCGTCAAAGGGCATATTCAAAAGTCTGGCCTGTACATCTGGAGCAAAGCCAGACTTTCGCAACCACGCATGCCTGCGGATTGTTGTACTTGCCGCCATGGCCCTGCTGATACTGTCAGCGGAATCGATGCCAGTTTGAAGTGACTCGCACTTGGCATCTTTGCCATCTTTAATAATGTTCAGGAAGGCTTCCTTTTCCTCTCCTTCGGGTATGCAGTCAGCCGCTGATGAAGCACACTCCCACAGTTTGTGACTGAACCTGGCGAGCGTACAGGTGGCGTTGATGGACTTCAACGCCATACTAGAAGCAGAGAAGAATTTCTTCGCCATAGAATCGTACCTCTTGTCATCTCTATTCTGTGGGACAGTAGGGTAAGCGGTCCTACTGCTAGATGAAGTTGCCGCTTGGACCACCAGGCTCTCTGGAGTCGGGTGTTTTGATAAGTATTCAGGGTAAGCAGCAGCTACCCTATACTTGGCTGACGATCTTTTATTGACCGCAGGGATACCTTCAGGAGTTTCCGAATTAGATGTAATTTTCCTTTGTAAAGCTGCATGGAAGGGGACCACAGGATCCTCCTGTGGACCTTTGTCTAATATGTCTGTCAGGTCATCCTGTTGAAAAACAGGCGAAGGCGCAGACCAACCCATACATTCAATAATTCTTGCCATAAGGGTTCTATAGGGTGTTTCAGCATGTTCCCCTGGGTTTGGCTTAACAAATTCCACTTCTGGGGAAGTGTCCAGCCCACTTGCCTCATGTAGTGACTCCTGTGGGTCCTTCAACCTTCTTTCCTCAGAGGTGAAATCCTCTGAAACAGGCAGTGTGGTCCTCTGCAATCCAAAGGTTCCCTGGTCAGAATCTTCCCCCTCTTCATAAATTGAAGATAGTCCAGGGTACTCTGACCTCTGAAATGGTGTAAAACCCATCTCTAAGGCAGAAGGAGCCAAACTCGTCATTATTGGGCGAGAAACCGTCGATGTCGTCGACGCCGATGTGACAGGCTTCGAAGGCGCTGAGAACGGCATCGAGAAAACTGGAAGAGGTCTCGAAGAATTCGAGAGGATCGGGATCCTACTCAAGGATGTCGACGACGGTCTCAGCGTCGTGCCGGAGACCCTTGGAATCAACGTTGGCTGTGGAGTAGCCTTGGTCTTTTCTTTCATCAGCGTCGATGTCGGCGTCGACGATGGCTTCGAGTCGATTGACCGATGCGTCGAAGTACCCTTCGACAATGGCGTCCATGGCGCCGATCCATGCGTCGAAGGAATCTTCGACGTCGGCTTCAAAGGAAACTTCGACGATGGCGTCAGGGGGGCGTGGCTAAATGGCCACGTAGGAGGACGTGTCCGTGGAGAGCTCCCGGGATCCGAGACTGATCCTTGCAGAAACCGAAGTTTCCAATGGACCTTGCATGCCGGCGACACAGCCAAGTGCTTATGAACATCTGAGGAGCATCCCGAGCGCAGAAGCAGTGTGATTGAATGCCGATGCGGGAAGCCTCGGCCGAAAAAGAAGAGCGTGGTGCCCGCGGCTGAGACGTGAACAAGATGGTGGCCCAGGACAAAGGGCCATAAAAGTGACCGCAGCGTTCGCTGGCGCTGAATACGGGAGCCCGGGCTGCCACCCGGTGCCTCCAGCGGGAACGAGGGTTCGGCGCTTGATGGGTGCAGGCACCTTTTGGAGCAGCTGAGAGGAGCGGACTGGCTGGTAATAAAAGCCTGGCGGCCCTGAAGCAAGATCGAGATCTCTAGGAAGCTTGTGGCTGGCTCGTAGCTTTCGAGTGGAGGCGCGACCCCCGTGAGAGAAGCGGCGAAGACTGGCTCCGGCCAGCAGGGAAGCAGCAGGAAGTGTCGGGGCATCCCTGGCGTGGCCGCGGCGGGCTCCAGCGGGCTTAGGCAAGCCCGAGCCCAGACAGTGAGGTGGGTTCCGACCCTCGGCGGGTCATATGCCGGGGAGTCCGGACCCGGCGACAAACCCAGAGCGTCCCGAGGCCAGTGGAGCTACGAGCGGCGCACAGAACGGTACTGTACAGCACGGCCAAGACGGATATGGGCCTGAGCCCCTACACAAGGGGAATCCAGCAGTCCCACGGGCCACCACGACACGGTTCTGGTAAGGGAAACTCTGGGGCACCAGATAGACTTGAGTGGACAGAGCACGGGCCGGAGGGGCCGCACTGGCACTGGAAGACAGGTCAGGGGCGGAGCCTGGACCCTGTGAACGAAGGCCGCAGACACAAGCGCGCGTGGGTGGACATAGCCCACACTGGTGTTGCGCTGGGCTAACGGGATACCCGGGGAACGGTTGGGCCTGGCCCTGGCAATTTCGGGGGAACTTAATGCACCTAAAAGAAGACTGCACGCGGTGGGGTGGGCCCTCACGATCCCGATGCACCAAGATGTCTAATTAAACCCCCCAGACTGAGAGTCAAACAACCCAGACTAGATGACTTTGCCAGAACACCAACAAGTGTGGAAGAGGCCAGGAAGATAGAAAAGTCCCCCAAAATGGGCCCTAGCCCCACAGGCAACCAAGGAGTACTGGAGGCAATTGCAGATCTGAAGGAGGCCTGGGAGACCAATCTCGGCCTAGCAATGGATAAACTGGAAGCTGCACTTGAGCTCAAGATAGGAGCAGTGCAAGAAGACGTGAACCTCCTCCGGCAGGATGTGCGGTCTCTGGCTGAGCGCACAGGGGCCCTAGAAAAAGAAGTGGCCCCAAACACGGCGGCCTGTGCGGCCCATCGTTCAGAACTTCATGCCTTGGTGCAGAGGGTTGGCAATCTGGAGAACAGGGCAGAGGAGGCGGAGGGACGTGCCAGAAGGAACAACATCCGCATTGTTGGATTGCCGGAAGGTGCTGAAGGAACTAACCCCACTGAGCTTATCGAGTCCATGCTACAACAGGAGATACCCGGGGGAGCCCTATCCCAGGGGTTCGCCGTAGAAAGAGCGCACAGGGCCCTGATAAGGAAGCCGCCACCTGGGAATCCCCCTAGGCCGGTGATTGCTAAGATCTTAAACTACCGAGACCGGGAAAATATCCTGGAACACTTTCGAAAGGGAGGCACGATACAGAGGGGGGACGCGCTTATAACAGCATACCCCGACTACACCTTGCAAGTACAGCGGAGCCGAATGAATTTTGGGTCAGTGAAGAGGAGATTGCGGGAAGCCGGCCACAAATACATACTGCTCTACCAGGCTAAACTGAAGGTATTCCACGGGAGCAGAGCCCTGTTCTTTCACACTCCAGAGGACGCTATGGGATGGCTGGACTTGCAGAGCTGCCCCCAGGAACCGGACATCCAGGAGAATGTTGGCAAAGATAAGTAGCGTGTGGTTGGGGCTCCCCGAGCGCTGTATCGAGTGACATTGGGACTTGAATATAGCATTGCATATAAATGGCTGGTGTATACGCCACGGGGATACCGGGAAATTTGCATATTAGTAGGGGAGCAACACGGAGCCCGACCTACTCACCCCCACCGAGTAGTTTAGGTAGGTCACTGGTAGTCCGGTGACACCCTGCTGGGCTCTGGGCCTGGGATTCCAGGGCGGAGCCAAACGCGGGAGGGCCTGAGATCCAGGGATGGAGCTGGGTATTTGTGGGGGTTGGGCCGAAGTTGGGGAGGGAGGGGGGAGGATTGTAAGGGTGTGCAGTGGTTTGTAGTTGGGCATTTGGGAGCTGGGCATTGGGTTAGAGGGAAGTTGGGCGGGAGGGAAGGGGTAACGAGCCAAAGAGCCGGAAAACGGATTAACAAGGGGAGCATTAAGGGTAGGGTTAGGATGGGAACAGTCCGAACAGATGCATCGGGTAACCTCAAAATTGTGACCTGGAATGTACAGGGCCTTAACAGCTATTTGAAACGAAATAAAGTGATGCTGTACTTAAAGAGGATGCGTATAGACATAACCCTGCTGCAGGAGACTCATCTCACTAGGGAGAAGCTGGAGGTGGTCAGGAGGAAATGGAAGGGCAATGTTGTGGGTGCTGCGTACGCTAGAGGGGTTATCACTTAGGTGGCACCGCAAGTGTCGTTCCAGGTGCTTGCCTCTACGACAGACCCGAAGGGCAGAATGGTGGTGGTAACGGGTCTCCTGGAAAACAGGGAAGTGCACATTATAAATTTGTACGCCCCCAATAACGACACAGCGGCTTATTTTAGGACCCTTTACAGCAAACTTGGCCCCCTGGCAGGGGGTACGGTGGTGTGGGGGGGGGGGACTTTAACTGTACCCTGAATCCCAGAATGGATAGGTCAGTAGACAAGGCAGGGAAAACGTCACCGGCGGCTAAAGCACTGGGCACTTTACTGAAAGACCTAGGCTTAGAGGATGTGTGGAGAAGGTTGCACCCTATGGATAGGCAATATTCACACTATACAGCGCCACATGATTTGTACACGAGGCTAGATTATGTGTTTGTAGCGGCCGAGATAGTGGGAGACATAGTGGGAACGGAATATAAGGCCCGAGTATTATCTGACCACTTGCCCTTGGTAGTAGAGAGGAGACACCAGCCCCCAAGATCGCGGATCCCAACATGGAGACTCAGGACCGAGACTCTGCAGGATGAGGGGTTCCGGGAGGGTTTGAGGGATGCAATCGAGGAATATTTCGATATAAATACGGGTAGCGTACGCTCTGTGGGAACACTGTGGGAAGTGTTTAAGGTGGTGGTGCGTGGGGTAGCCATTTCCAAATCTAAAGGGCTCCAGGGGGGTATCGAAAGGGAACTCCGAGAAACAGAAAGGGAGCTGGAGGGACTCACACGTTGCGAGTACACTGCCCATAATAACAGAACCAAGATAAAAGATCTACAGTTGTCCTGCAGTGCACTCTGGGATAGGCTGTGTAGACTCAATTACAGGAAATGCACAGCGAGGATCCACGCAGGGGGCGACAAGCCGGGCAGATTGCTGGCCTGGCTGTATAAGAGTGAGACCCCCGCTCAGTGATCAGTGAGATTAGGGGTGAGGGAGGCTGCATCTGCAACACCCAAGAGGGGGTAAACAAGGAGTTCCTTAACTTTTACAGACATTTGTATGAGGACACAGGGGAGGATATGTGTCAAGACATACGAGACATTAGAGGACATAGAGCTGCCCACCCTGGATGACCTAGAACGTGAGGAGTTAGACGCACCTGTCACCTCGGATGAGCTGGAGTTGGTGATTCAGAATCTGCCCACATGCAAGGGCCCGGTTCAGACGGGTTGCCTAGTGAGTTTTACAAGACATACAGGCAGGAGCTGCTTCAGCCACTGCTGGCCATGTTCAATGAGGCCTATGAGCAGGGGGAACTTCCATTGTCCCTCCGCGAGGCTGTGATCATCCCACTCTTAAAACCAGGCAGGCCGGCCGTGGAGTGCGGGTCTTACAGACCGTTGTCCATGCTCAACCAGGACAGCAAAATACTTACGGCGGTGCTGGCTAATAGGCTAAAGAGGGTGATTGGGAAGCTGATCCACTCAGATCAGATGGGCTATGTCCCAGGCAGGAATATCACGGATAACCATAGGAGGCTACACCACATTATTGACCAAACTGAGGAAGATACGGGCGAGTTGGCCATAGTGTCACTATACGCGGTCAAAGCCTTTGACTCGGTACGGTGGCCTTGGCTGAAAGCGGTCCTGAGGGGATACGGAATGGGACCTGGATACCTCAGGTGGGTCCAGTTGTTTTACAGCACCCCGATGGCGAGAGTCAAAACGGGGTCCACAGTCTCAGATACTTGGCAACTCAGCAGGGGGACCAGACAGGGATGCCCCTGGTCACCCATGTTGTACATACTAGCATTAGAGCCGTTGGCAATATGCCTGCGGCAACAATATGGGGAGGTGGGCATTAGCACAGAAGGTGGTAGGCACCTGGTATCACTATATGCAGATGACATGCTCCTCTATTTGCGTTATCCGGAAGAAAACCTGCAGTATGTGTTGGAGGTGATGGAACGGTACGCTACCCTCTCGGGCATATTGGTGAACCCTAGAAAGTCTAGTCTGTTTCCCTTGGGCAGGTACAGGAATGTCCCGTTACAGAGGCTGCCTATCCTGCCAATACCATGGCAGATTGAGACATTTAGGTATTTGGGAGTAAATATGTACCACAAGATTGAGGCGGAGCACAAACGTAATACGGCGAAAGCAATAGAGGGGGTCAAGAACAGCATGGTGTTCTGGTCTAGATTGCCCCTGACTATGATGGGGAGAGCGGCCTTGCTCAAGATGGTGGTCCTGTCCAGACTCTTGCATTTTTTCATGAATGTCCCGTTTTTGATACCCAGGAGCCTATTTGTGAAACTCCATAGCGTGTGTAGGGGTTTTCGTATGGGGTAACTCCAGGAAGAGGGTGGCCCTGTGGAATCTTCAGAACCCGTGTGACAAAGGGGGTATAGGCCTGCCAAATTTTGAACTCTATTATCTGGCGGGGCAGCTGCTGTACGTGGCCAGGTGGCTTTCGGATGAAGACTCGGCAGAAGCCAGGCTTCTGCGAGGAGACTCCGCCCCATACTTTCTGAGGAAACTGGTGGGAAGGGGGCGGCTACTGAGGCTGGGCTGGGAGGTCTGGCACAGAACATGGAGGATGATGGGGAATTCGGAGCTGTACTCCCAGCAGGCCCCATTGGTGGCGCTGTGCGGGAACGACTCTCAACTACTTGAATCGGTCCGTAGATACTGGGAACCGGTAGGCTTGGCCACCCTCGGGGACATATGGCAGGAAGGGGAGGCATTGGACTTTCAGAGGTTGCAAGAAGATACAGGGGTGCACGTAGGCCAATATATAACCTACGCTAGGCTTGTGAAAAAGGTTAGAGACAGATGGCCCGAGACAGTGCTAGCTGAGGATCCTGATGCCTCCCTGGAAACTATGTATGATGTTTCGGAGGGTGGGCACGAAATATCGAGGATATACAAGCTCCTGCGAGCAAGGGCAGGGAAGGAGCTGCTCCAATTGAGACAGGATTGGGAAGAGGAGGTAGGAGGACCCATGACAGACGGGCAATGGGAGAGGGCCCAGAAGTACCATAAAAAGGTGTCCCGGAATGTGAGATTCCAACAACTTCAATTGTATGTTACCCACAGGGCTTATCTGACTCCGGGGAAAATTGCAAGGTTTGGGGGATGGGCTACGCAGCAATGCCCCAGGTGTGGGGAGGTGGATGCGGGGCTGCTACACATATTTTGGGCTTGCCCAGAGGTGCACAGGTTTTGGAAAGAGGTTAAAAAAAAAAAAAAAACATTTTTTTAAAAAAAACTTCGACGACGGCGTCGAAGATGGTGCCTTCTTACCCGATGGCTCATGGCGCTCTCGGGTGGAATGTTTCGCCGGGTGCAGCGACTCGCGGCGTTTTGATTTTTTGGGTTTTTCACCCGGGGTATCACCCTCAGCTGTCTTCTAGGGGGTCGAGGCTGCTTTCTCGAAGACGCTTAACATTTTCTTTCTGAATTCCTCCCACTGAGCCTGAGAGCTGTGTTTTGTGGGACAGGAGACCCTTTCTGGGGAAATAGAAGACGACGAGGAAGGGGATCTTCGACGTCTCTTCTTTGAGTGTCTTGATCTCGACAAATGGTGGGAGCTACTTCGAGATCTAGAATGGGAATGTTTTCGACGGCGAGGAGATGAATGCCTCGACTCAGCCGAAGAAACCTCCGAGGAGGTTTTGCCTGACTTACCTCTCTCGAGCTTCCCCTTGCGCTCCTTCAAGGCTTTCGCCGTCATGGACATGCAGTCCTCACACTCTGAACAATGGTGCTCGGCTCCCAAGCACCACAAGCAGATCCTGTGTAGATCCGTTATCGACATTTTTTTACTGCAGTCTCGACATTTTTTTAAGCCGGATTGCGGCGTCGGTTCCAATGAAGATGCCATCGAGAACGAGTTGGTATTTATTCGAGTAGATATAGAGGATTATTCTGACTGAACTGAGCAATGACGTTCCGAGGCCCCACGAAGCGCGGAAAAACGGAACTGAGCAACGGACGCCACGCGTGGCTATTTATGGGCATGGTGACGTCGGCGCCGATACGGTGGCCATCGAGGGACATCGACTCGGCGGACGTCGACGCGCAGCGGCCTCTACAGAAAAAATTTCCGAGGCCAGCAAGCTGGAAACGTATTTTCAAAGATAAGGAATACGTCGGAGGACACAATCCCTTTGAAAGGGCTGTGTAAGGATGTGAGTCAGCCAGAGGTGCAGGAGGGGGAGAGAAAGTGGCGGCAAAAGCCTCAGTTGATACACGCTTCATGGGTCGGATGACCGAGAAGGTGGGTGGCAGTGTAGGAGTTGGCTTGGCCTGAGTGTTACAGAGTGAAAGATGAGAGGAGAGGAGAAAGTGGTCACTCAAGGAGAAAGGAGTGGTGAGAGGGATAGAGAGGGGGAGGTCTGAGGAGATCAGAACATCCAGGGTGTGCCCTGCAGAGTGAGACGAGCCAGAGAAAAGAATAGAGACAAAGAGAGTGGCAGAGGTTGCGAAAAAGTCCAGAGGAGGGACAGGAAGCATCCAGGTGGATGTTGAGGTCTCTGAGGAGGGGGAGTTGAGTGGTCCAGACCAGGAGGGAGGAGGAGAGGTCCGCCCATTCGGAGAGGAAGTAGCCACAGTAAGCGAGCGCCCATGACAGAGAGAGAGAGCCTGCAGCCAAGGCATTCGAAGGGGGAGTAGCCCTGCATAGGAATGATAGAGCAAAGATCCACTCCGGGAAGATCAAGGTTACACCCCCACTGGGACGGTTGGGTCTGGGCGCAGAGAGGATCTTGTAGCCTTCGGGGAGGAGAGTGTCAAAACGTGTGGGAAATCTGGCCGTTAACCATGTCTCGGTGAGATTGAGAACATCAAAGACGAGTTCTTCCTGGAGAAGGCAGATGTTAAAGGAGTGTTTGACAGCTGAGCAAGAGTTCAGAGTGGCAATGTAGAGAAGTTTGCCACCCTTGAAATATTTCCAGGGAGGGTTACGGGTCAGAGGTACTCCTTGTGGAAGTGTAGAAAGAGCCAGAGGTAGGGCAGAAGAGGAAGGAGGAGAGGGCAAGGTAGCCAAGGAGGATGAAGGCGCCATAGAGGTGGCAGAGGAAGGAGGCAAGGTAGCCAAGGAGGAAGATGAAGGTGCCAGAGAGGTGGCAGAGGTAGGAGACAAGGAAGCTGGAGGAGGGAAAGAAGGGACAGCAGGAGAGGAAAGGAAGTTGATAAGGTGCAGGAAGCGTCTATCAAAGAGGAGGAGGTTGGTACGAGGGCCTTGGACCAAGACGGTGCCATTTAGGTAAACATTAATGATGATCTTAGAGGAGTGGAAGGGGTCCATGAGGGCCTCCCACCGAGTGCCACCATTAATGGGAGAGGAGGAATAAGGAGAGAGCACAGAAACCATATTTGGAGTCCATAGGTCTGGCGAGGGAACGACAACAAAGATGTCGGTGAGGGTCTGTCTGGAGGAAGCACTGGTATAGGTATCAGCGATAGGGAAGGCTGGGTTGGAGACCAGGAAGTCTTTTTTTTTTTATTCAGCTTTGACATTTTCGTGAACATAACTGAAGCAAGGCTACACAGTCACATTGCAAATCACCACAGTTCTAACATCTCAGAGGTAGCTACGTAACAGTCCCACAAAATGCGTTATTACTGACAACCCCTCCCCCCAGTGCCCCCACAACCTCACGCCCCTCCTTCTGCCTCCATCCCTTTTCAGATCCGACCAATTCTCCACTTATAGTTCCATATTGTACCGCTCCCAGTTTTTGCAGGTAATCTTATTTCAATTCCAGCTCCGGTATAGTGTCTCCCTTTTTCCATCACTCAGGAGTCATCCTCCCCCACCAATCCCTATTCCCCTTCTATGTTTCTGTTGCCCTTTTGTATAGGTATGCTGAACAGAAGTCTGACCATTCTGCCTCCATCGGTTCGTGATCCCCACTGAGGGCCGCTGTTATTTGTTCCATCACATATATATTTCAGGCTATGCTAATCCATTCTCTCTTCCCTGGCAACTGAACTCCCTTCCAACGTGTTGCCAAGCACGCCCTTCCCGCCAGGAGAGGTCTGTGTACCATACGCGGCACCCGAATATATTCTCTCTCTCTTTCTTCCAACCCGAAGAGGACCAGCATGGGAGCCTTCAATCCATTAACCCCATCCAGATTCCTTATCCAGCTCAAATATTCATCCCAATAGGACTGGACCTCCCAGCATCCCCACCACATATGCCAATAATCGGCTCTCGCTCCACATTCGTGCCAGCACAACAAGCTCACATCCCGATACATTCTTGATAGCTTAACTGGGTCATATTACCATATGTGTAATAGCTTTACGGCGTGTACATTATATTGGCAGGAAACAGAGGTTTAGAAGGCCCCCCCCCCGACACAACCTTAGACACATTTGCGGGTTCAGTTCCATCCCCATTTCATCCTCAACCCATCCACCGACCCCCTTCTTGTGTCCACCAAGGCCCTGTACAACATCCCAATCCCTCCCTTGGACTCCGTAAGTGTATCCAGTAGTTTCTCAAAGGGGGTGAGCTCCCTCTGTAGCTTACTTTTCCATGCCTCCTTAGTCAAGACCCCCTTGAGCTGCAAATACAAAAAGGCGGAGAGTGTACCTATGCCCTGGGCCTCATCCAGTTGCACTACCGTAATGAATCTTCCATCCTTCCACGTGTGTCCGATCCTTTCCAGGCCCGCCTCATACCATGCCTGGAATCTGGAGGGATCCGGGAATTTGTCCCTACACCGAACTCCCGGCATCCAAAGATGGCCTAAAGGTGTGGGGCATGATGTTACCCCGGACGTCCTTTTACCCGGTCACCAGATACTCCTGATAGTGCCCAGGATTGGATGCTTACGTATCCTACGTATTAACTTTGCCCTGGCCACCCATAGCCACTCTCCCACCATTGCAGGCCTTAAATAATGATTGTCAAGTCCCACCCATTGTAGGTCCCTCTGTCCCCTAAGGTGAGGAATCAATACTCTTAACTGGGTGGTCTTTTAGTATAAATATATACCTGGGAGCCCAACACCCCCCCTTCTTAGGAAGACTCAAGACATCACTATTACTAGAGACTATGGGTTTCTTCCTCTGCCACAAGAACCATAAAAAAGTCCCCATTGTCACTCTGAAGTGGAGGTCGGGAATCTGAATAGGCAGCATCTGGATCAAATACGGGATCTTGGGGAGGACTACCATCTTGAGTGCATTCAGCCATCCCATCCAAGAGATGGTCAGCTCCTTCTATTTTCCTAAGTCTTTCTCCAGGGCTGTCATCAAGGAGGGAAGTTGGCCTCATACAAACCCTCAAGCTCTCTTGTAACATTGATACCAAGATACCTCAGAGACCCCACGTTGCCCTCCATGAGCCCAATGGGTGAAAGCGTCCCGGCTCATTGTCCTTACTTCTATCCAGGGGAAACAGTACTGACTTTCCCTTATTAATCTTAAAGCCCTCCAGGTGCCTATACTCCCCAATCCGCTCCACCGCTGACGGGAACAAGGTCAATGGATTTACCAGATGGAGGAGAAGGACATCTGCATACAGTCCTACAATATACAACTTCTCACCCACCCTAATCCCCTCAATTCTACCATCCGCCCTCAACCTGTTGGCCAGTGGTTCCAATGATAGTACAAATAAAGTCAGGGAGAGAGGGCACCCCTGCCTTGTCCTTCTTTCCAGGTTAAGGTTAAACCACTGTGAGTATTCCCCATTCACAGTCACACATGCCCTGGGGGAAGAGCAGAGCGCCATGATGCCCCTTATGAGATCCTTACCTACCACAAACTTAATTAATACTGCCTCCAAAAAGTCCCACTCCTCCCGGTCAAAGGCCTTCTCGGCATCTACGGAGAGAAGCGTGGGATCGACCTCCTAGCCCTGCACCTGATTAATGAAATGTAGTGTCTTCCCCATGGTGTTGGCTCCTTGCCTCCCTTTCACAAACCCCACAAGTGTCCCTCCAGCCTTGCGGGTGGTACTCCGGCGTACATTTTGGCATCTATATTTATGAGAGAAATCGGACGATAAGAGCCACACACCCGGGGTCCCTCCGCTTCTTCGGTATCAATGTAATTAGACCTGTGTAAAAGAGTCTGGCGCTTTCCCAGTAGTCAGAATGTCACTAAGGAACAAGTTACTTACCTGTAACTGTTGTTCTCCAGCATGGGTCTGGCATGGATTAACATGCTCATGAATATTCCCCGTCGTCAGGCTGGGAATCCTCGGTAAAGAAAAAACCAGTATCAGTTTCGTTTATGATCTGTCTTTCGTAGTAGTAACCAATCACTGGTCTCTGCGTCATACTGACCACAGCCAATGACTGCCCTCTACCTAAGCCCCGCCTCTGGCAGCCATCTTCAGATTTGGAAGCACGTGAAGTGGCAGTATGACCAAGTGAAGAGCCGCAGAGGGGTAGGCGGGAGGGTTTGCATGTGAATCCATGCCAGACCCATGCTGGAGAACAACAGTTACAGGTAAGTAACTTGTTCCTTCTCCAGCATGGGGTCTGGCATGGATTCACATGCTCATGAATAAAGAATACGTAGCAGTACCCACATGCACAACCACGGGAGGTGGCAAAGGCTCAACATTAAGCATCACATCAAACTCAACATTAAGCAATCTTACCTCCTCACCAGGCTCACCTCAGGCGAACAGGTTGCGCAGCACTGCTTGGCCGACCCTGGACTCCTCCCTGGAATCCCGATCGACGCAGTAGAATTTCGTGAAGGTGTGCGTCGACCTCCACGTAGCAGCCCTGCAAATGTCCAGCAGGGGCACACCAGATAGGAACGCCGTGGTAGCTGCGATCGCTCTGGTGGAATGTGCTCTCGGACAGCCAGGCAGCGGTCGGTTTGCCAACCGGTGACAGTACATGATACAGCCGGAGAGCCATCTGGAAATGGAAGCCTTCGAGAGAGCCTTCCCCTGATTGACAGGTCCAAAGTTCACAAAGAGTTGTGACGTCTTCAGAAAACACTTTGTGCGATCCACGTAGAACTTCAGCGCTCTAGCCACATCCAGCGAGTGCAAAGTCCTCTCAGCCGGCGACGAAGGCGACGGGAAAAACACAGGCAACACCAAGGGTTCGTTGAGATGGAAGTCCGACGGCACCTTGGGCATGAAGGAGGGGTGCGTCCTGAGCACCACCCTCGTGTCGTGAAAAGTCAAGTACGGGGCCTTGCAGGAAAGGGCCTGGATCTCTCCCACCCGTCGTGCGGAGGTGATGGCCACAAGAAACGCTGTTTTCCACGACAGGAACTTCAACGGGGCCGAGTGCAGAGGCTCGAACGGAGGTCCCATGAGCTTGGTCAGCACCACGTTGAGCTCCCACGCCGGGGCCGGAGCCTTCACCGGCGGGAACGATCTGAACAGTCCCTTCATGAACTCTTTCACCAGACGATGAGACCACAAGGACGTCCGCCCCGTGGTTCTAGTGTACCGGAAGATCGCAGCAAGATGAATCTTGATGGACGCGTGTGCCAGTCCAGCTTTGGCCAGCGTCAACAGGTACGGCAGTACTTGGGGAGCCGTAATCCTTAGAGGGTTAATCTTCTGTGCGTGGCACCAGACAGAGAACCTCTTCCATTTGTGTCCGTAGCATTTAAGAGTCGAGGACGCCCTGACCTTTGCAAGAACCTCTCTGCAGTCGGCCGGTATGCAATGGAGGGAACGCGTATAGGAACAGGCCCGCCCAGGGGAACGAGAAAGCATCGCCCATGCTCCTCGGCTGGGGAAACCTGCTGGCGAACCTCCGGCACTTGGAGTTCGTCGCCGTCGCGAACAGGTCCATCTGGGGTGTGCCCCACCGTCGGAAGAGGCGATCCACTAGATCCTGCCGTAGTTCCCACTCGTGGCACGAGCGCAGCTCCCTGCTGAGTGAGTCGGCGATGGTGTTTTTTATCCCTGCCAGATGAAACGGCACCAGAAACATCCTTTGGGTGACGGCCCAATGCCACAGGTCCTGCGCCTCCTTGGACAGTGCTGGGGACCTGGTTCCGCCCTGTTTCCTGATGTAAAACATGGTGGTGGTGTTGTCGGTGAAGATCCTCACCACCTTGCCCTTGAGGGACGGAAGGAAGGACCTGAGGGCCCAGAACACTGCACGGAGCTCCAGGACGTTGATATGGAGGGACTTCTCCGTCGGGAGCCAAAGGCCTCTCGCGTGCAGATTTTCGGTGTGCGCTCCCCACCCTTCCAGGGAGGCATCCGTGGTCACTGTCTCCTGGTGGTCTGGGGTCTGGAAGTCCATGCCCGCCGTCAGATGCGCGCGGGTGCCCCACCACCGGATCGCTCGGCGGAAACTCTCGTCGAGTGTGATCCTCTCCTCGAAGCCGCCCGTCGTTTGGATCCAGCGCGCGTCCAGGAACTCCTGCAACGGGCGCATCCGGAGCCTGCACATGGGAATGAGGTAGATGCAGGAAGACATCATTCCGAGGAGGGGCTTGATGGACCTCACCTTGGCCGCGTCGGAAACCAACATCCGCTGTACCTTGCCCAGGATGGACCTGGTCCTTTCCTCCGACGGGGAGGCCAGAAGGGACACTGTGTCGAGCTTCGTTCCCAGAAACAGTGCGTTTTGCGCGGGTACCAGGTGGGACTTGGCGTAGTTCACGGAGAATCCCAGGTCCGTGAGAAGTTGGACGGTCCTTGCCGTGTGCTCCACGGCGAGCTCCCTCGTCTTGGCTCGGATGAGCCAGTCGTCCAGGTAGGGGTAGACGTGGATCCCCTCTCGGCGCAGCTTCGCCGCCACTGGTGCAAGGCACTTGGTGAATACCCTGGGTGCCGACCGTAGACCGAAGGGAAGGGCTCTGAACTGGTAGTGACGCCCTTGGACCACGAACCTGAGGAATTTTCGGTGCCCCTTTAGGATGGGAATAGGGTAGTAGGCATCCTCCAAATCCAACGACGACAGGAAGTCGCCCTCCTCCAGCTGACCCAGGATGTGCTGGAGGGTGACCATCCGGAACTTCTGAGCCTTGATGAACTTGTTCAGCCGTCGTAGGTCTAGGATGGGGCGCCATCCTCCCGTCTTCTTCTTCACGAGGAAGTATCTTCAGTAAACTCCGGAGCCCCGAAGCCTCCTTGGGACGAGTTCGATGGCGCCCTTCCTTAGCATCGCCCTTACCTCCCGGAGAAGCTGAGGGACGTGAAGCTCTTTCCTGGCCACAGGGGGGACGCGCGGGCACCTTCTTTGAAACTCGAGCGCGTGGCCCTGGGCTAGGGCGTCCAGCACCCAACGGTCGGTGGAGATGGACTCCCACACGCTGACGAAGCTCGCCAGCCGGCCTCCCACCGGGGTGCTTCGGTGGGGGCCCGACCCCACGGCCGGTTCAATCCTGCTTAGACGAGGCTTTGCCGCCTTGACCTCCTTGGCGACGATGGCGGGGTCCGCCTGACTTGCCTCGTCCCCTGTAAGCTTCTTGAGACGACGAACGGGCCGCTTGACGGTAGGTGGAAAATCCGCCGCCGGAACCTTTGGAGGCGCCCTTGCCTCCGCCGCTCCGAAAGGGCGGCCGCCGTTGCTGGAGAACCCCGAGAGCCCGGGCTGTCTCTGTGTCCGCTTTAATGGCTTGAAGGGAATCGTCCACTGTTTTCCCAAACAGGTTGTTCCCATCGAACGGCATGTCCAGGACTCTGGTCTGTACGTCTTGACGGAAGTCAGTAGCCTTGAGCCATCCACGCCACCTAAGGCACACGCCGTTGCCCAACTGGCGAAATCCAGTGTCGGTGATGTCCGTCGCAATAGTGATGGCGTGGTCCGACACCACCTCACCTTCCTGCAAGATCTCCAGGGCATCCGCCCTCTTGTCGTCCGGTAGGAAGTCCAGCAGGGGAGCCAGCTTGTGCCACAGCTCCCTGTCGTACCGGGCTACGATAGCCAAGGCGTTAGCTGCCTTAATCGTCGTCGCTGCAGACGAGATGACCCTGCGCCCCATCGTGTCCAATTTCTTTCCCTCGCCGTCCGGCGGGGAAGTCGACGTGGAGGCCGCGACCCCCCCCGCTTTCTTCCTGGCCGCCGCGGAGACGACGGAGTCCGGGGTAGGCTGCGCCCGGAGGCACAAGGGGGCCGCGTCCGGGACCCGGTACTTCTTCTCGTACCGGTCTCTTCTAGCCGGCGTCGTGGATGGGTTCTTGAGGAGGGCGAGGCCCTCATCCCAAATATTGTCCAGTAGAGGTACCGCGAGGACCGTCTTCCTCTTGGCCTCGCGCCGCTGATAAAGGAAACCTTCCTTCTTCTTCTCCTCAGGGCAGAGCTGGAAGAGCTCGGATGCCCTGGCGATCATGGAATGAAAAGATCCAATCTCGTCGGGCGGGGAAGCCCGGGTGGGAGGAGACGACGGCAGATCCTCGTCGTACACCTCGTCGTCCGTACCTGTTGCGGCCGTGTCAGTCCCCGTATCATCCCCTCGAGTCGTGGAAGGGGAGGAGGGCTGAACGGGGCGCGACGGCTGAAAAGGAGGTGGAGGGTGAATCCTTCTTTTCTTAGGGGGGGGGCTGCCAGAAGGGCCTGGTTCCGGGTCCCCCGACGGGAGTGGTTCCTCCACTGGTAACGGCAGTCTCGTCCTTATCTCTGAGCATAAGGACTGTATAGCCAACAAAATGGCCGCCGAGTTGTCTTGCGGCACTGGCAGAGGGGAATCCGACGGGCGGTCAGGGGCCCCGTCGGTACCCTCGACGATGTCGTCGTCTCCTGCGTCGGGATCCCTCCCGACGGGCTGGTCTTCTTCCACGCTAACGCCGTGGCTTAAGACCTCGATCAGTTCTTCCTCAGAGGTTGAGGCCGAATCCACGGCGACCTCCTGCCCCCCCTTTTTCTTCTCCGTCGGAGGTTTCACGGGGGTCCTGTCGATGGGCATAAAAGAGGACTCCCTCCGCGGTGGCAGGGAGACTCTGAGCCCCGAGGTCGCCACCACCGGCGTAGCCTCCACAGGCTGAGCCAGGGCCGCTGCGACTGTCTCGATAGAGGCCTTGGCCGGATGGATTAAGGCTTTCACCACCCTTGGTGCGCTCACCGCCTCCTCCTTGAGGGGGGGGGACACTGCCTCGCTCCCCCTCCGCCTTCGAGCTCGACCGGGGTCTCTCCAGGAGCTTCGCCGGGTGCTCGGCCTTCCTCTTACCCGACCCAGAGCGTTGGCTCGTGGTTGATGGTGCCGGGGAGGGTGCGCCCTGCCTGTTGCCCGTAGAGCCCGACCGTTCGGCGCTCCCGGTGCCAGCGGACTCGCGGTGCTTGGCCTTATGTTGGACCCCCGTCGCCGGGGCGTCCTCAAAGGTCTTAGAAGACCGCTCGGATTTCTTCTTCTTCTCGCCGGACGGGCTCTTCCCTTACAGCCAGTTGGCGAGACGTTGATGGCGGTCCTTCATGGTCCGCTCCGACATGTTGCCGCAAAACGCACAGTCCTTCTCCACGTGCGTCTTGTCTTCATGTAGGCAGTAAAGACAAAAGGAGTGTTCGTCTTCCTTAAGGACATTCTGCAGCTGGCATCCAGGGCAGACCCTGAACAGCTTTCCGGGCGTCGAGCTTCCCTTCTCCTGGGCCATGACCGAGATGGGCCTGAGAAACTTCTGGAGTCCTCCAAAAGCGTAGCTCGACGAATCCTCACCCTTGAGGGGCGTAGAACAATCCGACACGGGTCCCCGTTGATCGGATGGAGAGTCGGTGGAGCTTGAGGCTCTTTTGACCGAAAAAAAACAAAGTTTTTGAGAAAAAACGTGAAAAAATAGCACTAACGCTCGAGAGCAATAGCACAAGGATCCCAACACATGAACGTGCGGTAAAAATCTGAAGATGGCTGCCAGAGGCGGGGCTTAGGTAGAGGGCAGTCATTGGCTGTGGTCAGTATGACGCAGAGACCAGTGATTGGTTACTACTACGAAAGACAGATCAGAAACGAAACTGATACTGGTTTTTTCTTTACCGAGGATTCCCAGCCTGACGACGGGGAATATTCATGAGCATGTGAATCCATGCCAGACCCCATGCTGGAGAAGCAATGTCGTTAGGAAGGGGAGCAGAGCCGGAAGAAAGGACTTATAAAATCCTGGTGTAAAGCCGTCTTCCCCTGGAGCCTTACCTAACTTCAACCGCCCAATAGCCATCCCAATTTCATCCCCAGTGATTGAAGCTTCCAGGCATTCTGATTCCGGTTTCGTGAGCCGGGGGAGATTGGAGTCTGCCAGATAGTTCCCTATTTCATCACTGACTGCTGTCTCTTCACTCCTGTACAGCCCATCATTAAACACTGCAAATGCTTCCTGGTTCCCCTCAGCCGAACCCTCAGAGGCCTTCCCTCCACCTCCGTAGCCCACCTCTCTGCGTGCTGAACACTTAGCCTAGCTGCCAAGAGAGCGTCCACCTTGTCCCCTTTCTCATAAAACTCCTGTTTCAAGAATTGTAGGCTGCAGACTATCTTTCCTTCCTCAAGGATTCTCAATTCCTCCCTCACTCCCCTCGCGTCTTGGATGAGGTCCCCCTTCCATCTGTAGTCAACTGCGCCCGCTCCTCTTAGATCGTTATTTTGTCTCTCAGTCCTCTTTCTATGAGGGTGCGCTCCATCTTTCTATGGGCCCCTTCTCTAATAAGTATCCCTCTCCATGTAGCCTTCGCTGCATCCCACACAATGTCCTTACGCACCTCCCCTGTGCCATTTTGTTCGAAAAACTCAGTGATACCCTTCTCCATCTCTTCCCTAAAACATGGATCCTTCCACAGAGACTTGTTGCATCTCCACTTCGAGCCTCTCGTGCAAAGGCCAACCAATATCAACTGATACAATGTCATGATGAGACCAACTAATAGGATGGATGGCTGACCCCCGTGCAGATTCCCATATGTCCCTGGATATATATAGGTAGTCTATTCTCGTCAAAGTTCCATGTGGAGCGGAATAAAAGGCGAACCTCTGTCATGCAGATGGAAATACCGCCATACATCCGGCATCCCGTAGAGCTCCATCATCAATCCCATTTCCCTGCCTGCCTGATTCTGGGGCTCCTGCTCCCCGGGGCGCCCGGATTGTCGGTCCATGCTGATATCGCTCCAGACATTCAAGTCTCCTCCCAGTATGAAGTGGCCCCCTCACTCATTAATAATGTTTTCCAGGGTTCTCTGCAAGAACCTCCATTGACCTTGATTGGGGGCGAACATCATGGCAAATGTGAACCTGAGTCCCCGAATTAGACCCGATATCGAAACCGCCCTTCCCTCCACATCAGACCACACTTTTGTGACTTCTATTTGGAGCCCCCTACAGACCAGAATCTTAACCCCAGCCTTCCTAGTTATCACAGAGCCCCAGTATGCTCCCCCCACCAGACCACAGGGGATCCTCCGTTCTTCACCCCTCAAGTATTTTGTTTCCTGGAGGAATAGGATATTCATCCCTGATCTTCTATATTCCCTCGCAACAAGAGACCGCTTAGCCGGGCAGTTTATCCCTTTAACATTCAGCGTGCACACCCTCAGGCTGTCCCCTTTATTCCCCCCCTTTAGTCAGCCATACTCTTATCTTGTGACCCTTCTTGTTGTGCCTCCTGAGAACGGAAGTGTGCATATATCAGTGTCGGATCCAGAAATTCCAAAATTCATCTTCTGAAACTTCCTTGATCCGGCGACCTGCTTCCTTTGAGGGCCCTTAATACGCCATTGTCTGTTCACTCTGCCTTCGCCTTGTGAGCCCGAACCCCTCCTCCCCCAATCAGCTCCCCAATTGTTTTGTTCATCTCATCCTGTGTAGCAAGTCAGTACTTCAGGCCCCCTAATTCAAAAGGTAATAGAGAACGGAAGTCCTCCTTTCTCATTTAGCCATTTCGTCAAGATGAGACACATTCTTTGTGAGGGTCAGTGAAGACAGGTCTCGAAAGATTGTGATCCTGGCCTCACCCATCAGTACAGGCCCCTTATCCCTCGCCCTTTCCAGAATTCTGATTTAATCTAGGTAATTATGTTATATTATGTTATGAAAACAGGCCAGGATCAACCTCTGGCCCTCCCCAAACCCCCGGCTCTATGGACCCTCTCTATTTTCATCTCATCAATGGAGTCATCTTCAAAAAGGAAAATAGTAATGTCATGCATGACCCTCCTCAGGGCTCTCTCTGATTTGCCCTCCACCTCCGGTATCCCAAAGAAACGTAGGTTATTTCTCCATTCGCGGTTCTCGAAATCGGCCATCAGCAAGATCATCTCTGCGTCTCTTCGCTCAATTTTGCTTATCCTTGCGTCCATCTGTGTCAGGTCCATTGGCATTGAGGCTTTTAAACTGTTTATTTAGGTGGAGTTTGGGTTGAGTTCATAGTTTTTTCCTTAACTTCGTGTTAGCCAGCTGCAGTTCTCCCAGACCAAGATGGTCTACTTCCTTCTCAGCAATTGATTGGCTACAGTCAACTGTGATGTAACAGTGATGCAGTTTGGAACCTCAGGAGAGGTTCTAAACTGCCTTTCATTCAATATCCCTAGGAGTGGGGTCACAGCGCTCAAGGGCTCCAGTGAAAACTAAAGAAACCAAGAAAAGAAACCATAGAAGACACATTTCCAGGAAGATCTCTTCAGAAAGAGCCAAAGACTCATGTTATGTATTCCATCCATACATAATTACGCCACAAGTCTCAAGTATAGATAGGAATCTTTAGTTTAATTGGAGAAACCCCCGAGGAGGCCAACTTCTTTTCATTAACATCTTCGTGTATGGTCTCATCAACATTCTGGAACCATACACGAAGATGTTGTCATGGTTACAGAACCTTGTGTGCATGCATTCTTAACATATCCTCACATCTCCCTTGCTAAATAAATATAAATAAATATTGAAAACTTTTGAATATCTTAAAATACAATTTCTGCTATGCTGTGCATACATAACTATATATATAAATCTCAACTTTAACTTCTACGAAATTATAAAGGATACATATCTTAATGTTACCACGATTGTAACATCTAAGCTGGTCCAATTCCTCAGTCCAACTTCTCAGTTTCCAGTTCTCAATAATACACAAAATCTTGTTTACGGTTCCACATCCTTTTCCTATGTCTTGGTATTGACTGAGCATTGTCATTCCTTCCTTCATGTGAATTTCCTTGTACTTTCTCTTCCTGTGTACTTCCTTTGCTCTTCACACTTGTCTCATCATTCTTTTTCTTGATATTCATCTCTTGAGATGTTTCTCCATACCATTCCCTTTCACTTCTCATTACCTCCTCCTCCTTTGCCAAAACAACATCATCACACGACCATTTCTTGCCATCCTCTAAAATCACGGATTTCTTTGAGCATTCCATCACCCTTTGAAGAGGACGATATCTTGACTCTCCTTTCATTACACGTTTTGGTTCTCTCACTCTTACCCAATCACCTTTCACAATTTGACTTTCTTGTACATGTTTTTGCTTGTCATAGTATCTTTTATACTCCTCTTGTTTTTTTTTACTCTGATGACAATGTCTTCCAAATTTATCTCTGTATTTCTTTTGTTCATCATCCAAGCTGGCTTAAGTCTATTTGTAGATAACCTTCCTCTCATCAATGTGAATGGAACTTCTTCAGTTATTGAATGTGGGGTAACTTTGTATGTGTTGAGAGCCTCCTTGAGTGTCTCTTTCCATGGTAAACCATTTATAATGGCCAATTGGATAATGCCTTTTATGAAACGATTCATCCTCTCCACCAAACCGTTCCCCATTGGATGATATAAGGCCGTTGTGCTGTGTTTAATGGCTCTATCTTTCAGAAACTTTTGCAATTCCACAGATATGAATTGAGCTCCATTATCAGACACTAACTCTTGTGGTTCTCCTTCTCTGTTAAAGATTTCTTCCAAAAACTTCACAACCTTGATAGCCGACACAGAGTCCTCAACAATACCACATTCCACCCATTTGGACATATAATCCACCAACACTATGAGGAATATTTTTTGTGATTCCAAAGTTTCATATGGTCCAGCTATATCAATAGCTAATTTTGTCCATACTGTACTGGGAATAGTCACCGGCTGTAACGGGGTTGTCCTAATCAATTTACTTTTGTCACTTACTGCACATGCAGTACAATCTCTAACCAGAGATTCCATTTCACCCCACATATTAGGCCACCAATAAGCTGTCCTTACTCTTCTTTTTGTCAACATTTTTCCCACGTGCCCTTCATGGGCAATGTCCATAATCCTCTTCCTCAAGTTTGTCGGAGGTATTACACGTTCTCCTCGATATACACATATCGTATCACTAGACAACTCATCTTTAAATCTCTCCCAGTACTTTACATTGTCATCAATATCTTTCCAACCACTCTCAATGGCTCTTCTCAACATTTCCTGTTCCGGGTCACATTCTCTGGCTCTTACCCATTCCTCCTTTGAGAAACTCGGGTGTACTTGAGCTACAATGCAATCCATGTTTTCTTCTTCCATGCATTCATCTTTGTCCTCACAATCACCCGCAAACTCCTCACACGGCAGGCGAGAAAAGCAATCTGCTACCACGTTGTTTTTTCCTGGAGTGTATTTTATGGTCACATTAAACTGCGTGATGATCAGTGTCCATCTCCTTATGCGTGGAGATGTCATGTGAGGATTTTTTGAGTTTAAAACATGGACAAGTGGTTTATGATCTGTTCTAATGTCCACTGGGATGCCCCAAATCAAACTTTTGAAGTGTTCTAATATCCACTTAACCCCAAGAGCTTCCTTCTCTATCGTTGAATAATGTCTTTCAGCACCTCTTAATGTCCTTAAGGCAAAGGCAATTGGAACAATTTCACCTGCTTGCACTTGTTCTAGTACACCTCCCAATCCTATATTACTTGCATCCACTGATATTCTTGTCTTGGCACTTGAATCAAACAACTTTAACACTGGTGCTTTATTGATCAATGTTTTGATTTGCTCAAATTCACTCCTACAATCTTCAGACCACATAAACTTCACACCTTTGCACATCAAGCTTCTCATTTTCTCAGTTCTATCTGAATAATGGTCAATGAATTTCGAGTAGTATTCTGTTAAACCCATGAAACTCCTGAGTTGGTCCTTGTTCTTAGGATCAGAAATTTTTAGAATGGTGTCTACCAATGATTCCTTTGGCATTATACCATCAGCATTTATCCGATGACCCAAGTATGTTACCTCACTATCCTTGATCTTGCACTTTTCAATTTTTAGTGTCATTCCTTTCTGTTGCAGAACCTTTAGTACACCTAATAACTTCGCATCATGATCTTCTTGAGAAATCCCCGATACCAATATATCATCCTGGAAATAATGTACTCCTTGTAAACCTTCAAATAAATGATGCATTAATCTCTGGAATACAGCGGCTGCTGAAGCCAACCCAAAAGGCATTCTCTTGTATCGAAAAGCTCCCAATGGTGTTACAAAAGATGTTAAGTGTCTAGACTCTTCCTCTAATACAACTTGATGATATGCTGACGATAGATCTAACGTCGTAAAATACTTTGCTGGCTTCATGGTGGTCAACATTTCCCCAATGTTCGGCAAAGGATGTCGATCTACCCATATGTTGGCATTTAAGTCTCTTAAGTCCACGCACATCCTGATGGATCCATCCGTTTTTTTTACAATTACAATCGGGGATAACCACTCTGAGCTTTCAATGGGTTCGATGACATCTTGCATGCATAATCTTTCTAATTCACTCTTCAATGCCTCTCTGGTACCAATGGGTATGTTCCTCACTTTATGTACCACTGGTTTTGCACCTCTTTTGAGTATAATCCGATGTTCAAATCCTTTGAGTAAACCTATTTTATCACTAAATACTTTGGGGAAAGCCTTTGCCAAATTCTCTGCGGTATCACAACTTTTCTCAGTTATGCACAAAATGGGTACATTTTCACCTGGATGAATTCTCATTTTCAAGGATGCTTGTTCCCACCATCCTACTATCGAAAACCCATTCTCAGCCACATACAATCTGCAGTATGTTTTCCTCCCTTCAAAATTGAGATGTACCCAAACAAACCCTATAATGTTGATGGGTGTTTTTCCATACCCTGTTGCATTTATTCTTGTCATCTGTAGCTCTTCCATTCTTTTCTTCAATACAGTAACATATGTCTCCACATCAACCATCGTATAAGGAGATCCAGTATCCACCATCACTTGTAAAGTTATGCCATCTACCTCCATGGCGACCCACGGTCCCACGTTTTTTTCACCTGGTGCAACAGCTAGTATCTGAACTCTGCCTTCAAGCTGATTCGTGACTGCCACCAAGTTGCTTGGACCACCCATTTCCTCCAATGCCTTTATACTCATCATTGCTGCACCTCTGCCTCTATTGTATCGTCCAGTATTTCTTCCAAACCGGCTATTAAATCTACCTCTTCCTCTATTGTTGCGACACATTTTTCCAAAATGCCCTACATGTCCACATCTGAAACATTCCGCTGACATTGCCGGACAGTCTTTTTCTGCGTTGGCATGTTTATACCATCCACAATTTGAACATCTAGCATGTTGTTTGAACATGCCTGCTCTTTCTTGTCTAGGACCATTATTTGTCTCTGACCTGACCAATCTCTTAACCATGGCAATCAGTTCGTCTTCCTGGATGTCATGCTGCCCATCCTCCATGTCTTGAACCGATTTGATTTCTACATTCTCCAATTTGTTTTGGACTTCCTTCATGCATTTTTCACCAAGTTCGATTGACCTGGCTATCTCAATTGTCTTGTCCAATGTGGGGTTCTTTGCCTGCCACAAACGTTGTTGAATACGAGGATCTGCCACATGCAACACCATCTGATCCCTCAAATATTCATCCGCTACCCCTGTGAAGGCACAGGTAGCCATCAAACCCCTTAGTGCAGCCAAATATGAGTCTATGCTTTCTCCCTTACTTTGTTTCCTCGTGAAAAATCTGCATCTCTCCAGTACAATATTAGTTTTATTTCCAAAATGTTTGCTAAGTTTGGCAATCGCTGTGTCATATTTCCTAGCTCCACTCAAAGATTCTTCCCAATTCACTTCATCATGTTCCAATTCAGGTAATGTCCTGAAAACTCTTAGTGCCTCTGCACCAATGCAATTTAGAAGTGTAGCCTCCTTCTGATCATCACTGTACCTCGAGCCTCCTATTGCCCTCAGATACACTTGGAAATTATCTTGCCACTGTTCCCATGGACAATTTGGATTACCAGGCAATGGCAAAAACTTCACTGGGGCAGATATGGTCTGCATGATGCACTGGTATGCAAAGAAATCTTTTCCTGACAATATTATATCCAGTTTGACACTTCACTGGCTGTACTTTGTCTTTTTCTTCTTATTTCGAATTATCAAATCATCCACTCTTGCACATATTTTAAATCAGTCCAGTTTATATATATAACATATAATATCTCCCTCTCTCATCACGTGAACTTCCACTGTAAACCGCTCCTTCCGCACACACTCGGCGTGCACTATATTGTTTTCCACTTGATCGCGTAATTCCTTCACCCTTAATGATGCCTTAAAATGGCGGCACGCATAGCACGCACTGAGGTCCTTTTCTCTAATGCACTAGACGGTTGGTCCGCTCTCGCGCAGCGTCCATATAATGCCGTTCCTAGTAAGTATTAGCATTAACAGTTCCTTATTTGTTGTTTTTTTTTTCCGTTGCGCCGCTCACCTCCTTACTTGTTAGCATATTCCCCTCATAGGTTTCAGCATTATCACAGCTTCTGGTGACATACGGCATCAATGTTCATCTCATGTATCACACTCCTCACGCTGTGCCCGGGGGCTCTCTCCATGAAAACAACTCCTCGTCGCCAATTGTTATGTATTCCATCCATACATAATTACGCCACAAGTCTCAAGTATAGATAGGAATCTTTAGTTTAATTGGAGAAACCCCCGAGGAGGCCAACTTCTTTTCATTAACATCTTCGTGTATGGTCTCATCAACATTCTGGAACCATACACGAAGATGTTGTCATGGTTACAGAACCTTGTGTGCATGCATTCTTAACATATCCTCACAACTCATTTACTCAGATAAGTCACAGAGAAAGACTATTCATTAATACAGTTAAAGTGAAAGAGAATTGTACAGTATTTATTCAAAGACTGAGGAAGAAAAGTTTTCAATAGAGATTACAAGTTGTATTTATTACAAGTTCTTAAAGTACAATTATTTGCCTATTTTTGTTTACAAATGGAATTAACTTGTGCGCGTCAGCTTTTCTGTTTTTAAAGTGAATGAAACATTGTGCCGGCTTGCGCGCTTGTTTTTTCCCTGAAGCATTGAAATGTTTTCTTACGCGTTGTGAATCTAGCCGCATTTGAGGAGCGGACCTAGTTACGCGCGCGTGTACGTGTAATTGAAGGCCAATGTGAGTTACGGCGGAGTGTTTAGCCTACGCAGCTCTTTGGTTCAATACCGAAATTCGTTATTCCATTGCTGATCTGTTCCGGTGTGCGCTTTTGTTTCAAGGCGATCAGCTGAGGAGTCGGTTCGTCTTTTATGCGCGCAGCAAGGAGGTTCCTTTTTACAATTAAGAATCTGGCGCATGGGACAGCGATTTCTCGTGCGGATCCAGCTCAGGGAAATAACATTTCTTCAGTAAGTAGCAGTGCCTTAAATGAAGATGTAGACTGTGTAGCATATTAAGAAAAATCGCCAAAGAGCAGCTGCAGTGAATATTCATCTATGAAAAGGTGCAGAGTTTAATAATCTGATAAAGCAAATACAACAGTAAAGTCCTCCAGGCAATTCAGCACAGAAATAGTGAGAGAGAATTAACAAAGTAGTTTGCTTGCAAGCAATTGAGCTGAACTTTGTAAAGAGACTCAAGTTCAGCAAAAACCATTTAATTGAAAGCTGATACTTAGGAATTGGGATCCGGTCTGCCTGAGTACGCAAACCGGACAGCTTTGTTCTGGCCTCCATATAACCCAGGGCCCGGTTGGGATGCTCTGATGGGATATCACTCCTCCTCCTTACTTTACGTCAGAAGGTACAGTCTGTCCGGGCCCTCCCCTTCCCACAGGCTCCCCTTCAATGGGAAACCGTCAGCCTGTGGGTCGTCCAATGGGAATGTTCCACAATGCCACCTACCGGGGGGATTGAGGTCAGCGTTCTGGGGACAAGGCGGGCACACGCCCTGTGCTCTGAGCTCACACTTCTCCCACAGACCTCTACTTGCTGAAATAACGCTGAGTCCACTTCCTTCCCCAATGGGTCTGCTCCTTTCCACTATTCAGGAGCTCTGCCCCAAGGGTGACTCCAGGTCTCGTGTGGGGCTTGGTCCGCCGATACCACCAATGTTCCACTCTGTGCACCGCAGCAGCAGAACCCTTCCGTGCCCCTATTCCCTGGAGGTGGGCACACACCCCAGGACTGCAGGCCCACACCTCCTGTGATGCACCCCCTCTTTTGGCTCAATTTATGGTCACCCACGTGCCTCGTGATCCTGCGGCGCACTCCTGCCTTCAGAGTTTGTATCCCATCTCTACCTGCTGGTCCAGGCCTGTCTGCTACCACCGGGAGGTCCACCTGCAGGTCACCACTGTTGTTCCGTCGCCTTCCTCAGTTGTCCATTCATGTCCCTCCGGACACCTCACCACCCCTTGTCTCAGCACCCCTGGAGGCTGGCACACGGCCCTTTATTTGGTGGTCCATACCTCGAGGGTGTTTGTTCTGTGTGGCCGGACCACTTCCTCCTTCTCAGGCCATCGTCATCTGAATCCAGCTACCCACACAGCTGGTGGCCCCAAATGTTCAGTGGCACCTCAGTCTCACAGCCACGTCCAGCTGAAATGGGCCCTGGAGCCCCGGGGCGGCCACGTGGTCACACGTCACCTGACCAAGGCACTTTCCTTCCAGACCCTGCTTGGTCCTCCATCTCCCTTTATACAGGCCTTGATCACAGCGCAGCCCGGGTCATCCCTCAATCCTGCACTGTCCCTCACATCCGGCAGTCGGGAGGCCCCAGCTGCAAGTCTCTGCTTGAGGGGCTGGGGGCCTGCTGTCTTTACAGTCCAGCAGAGACTAAATGCCCCCGCCGTATCCCTCAAGGCCCCTGGTCTGGGCCAGATCACCACAGTTCTGATGGGGGGTGGGGAGGGATGGAGCACCGCCAATGGCGTGTCGGGGGGGTAGGGCAAAACCTCCTCAACTCTGTGACTGGAGGGGGTGCGGGAGCCAGGTGGCCCACCTCCACGTCCCGTCACTGCCGAATCTCTGGTGTCTTCCCGCTGCTCTTCTCTCATTTTTCTTTTGCGCCGGCAAGCGGGAGAGATGGATCTCGCCTTCACCGAGTGCAATTTCTTCCGGGTTTTTGCCGAGTTGGAGCCCAATGGCTCAAATATCCACCTTCTGCTCTTCACCTGGTGCGCTATAATTGGGGGACAAGTTCACTACTAACGGCCTGGGTGATGAAGCAGCGCTTTCATGCGACTGTCATGCGCACCCCCCTGGCCTCCCAGGATGTTCTTTTACTTCTTCCTACCAGACTTAGTCAGAAGGAGAGGATAGTCAATAGAGAAGCAGTTGGAGAAGATAGGAGAAACAGAGAGCACCATAAAGGATGCAGAGGGAGGGGAAGGGGGAGAAAGAGGCGGGAGGTGAGGGGGAGATACTAGGGGCACGCACAAGAGGAGGGGTACAAGCAAACGAGACACGAACGAGTCAAGAACAAATTATAAAATACACGATGGGCTCTAAGAGGCAAAGAAGAAGAGCAGTCAAGTAGCTGTGAACAAAACCAATTAACAGCCTAAGTACGAGGGAACCTGAAAGAAAAAGGACAAAGCAGGGAACAACCAGGCAGAGGGGGAGGCAAGAACAGACCGATGGTCAGGGGAACATAAAGAGAAGAGTGATAAACATCCAGAAGTAGGTAGTACAAGTATACAGCAAGAACGAGGGAACCTGAAAGAAAAGGACACAGCAGGGAGCAACCAGACAGATGGGGGTCTAGGTAACTGAACAGTGATCAAGGGAAACTACGGAGAGGAGTAAAAAACAAATGGCGGTAGGCAGTACAAATAACAGCAATCAAAGATAGCAGATGCAGGAACAGTGTAATCAAGAAAGGGGGCCTAGAAGAAGAAACCGAGCAACACAGCGTAGCAACAGGGTCGGGGGGGGGAAGGAGGGGCAGATGCAGGCTACACGGGACACACAGGGCACATGGGTGCTAGCGAACCCGAGGATGGTAGGGCACACACGATCAAGGATTGCAAGGGAACCGTGCGGGCTAAGGCCGCGAAGGAACGAGCGTAGCCATGGATGGAATGTCATGGAGCACACGCAATCAAGAATTACGAGGGACCACGCAGGCTGAGGAGGCGCATGCGCGAGCGAAGCCAAGGATGCAAGGAGCGGGGAGCACAAACGATCAAGGATTGTGAGGGACCACACAGGCAGAGGACACAGAGGGGTGACCTTAAGGAAGGGTGCAAGGAGCCACGCAGGTAGGAAACAGGGAGGGGGGCGCATCCGGGCAAGGGCAGATCACAGGGGTAGGGGGTACGCAGTCAGAGGGGCTAAGAAGTGCAGCGCAAGCTAACTCCCCACAACTTCTTACCTGGCGGCCACAGACAGGAGGGTGAGATGTCCGCACTCACTGTCTGCGCCGCAGACCCCTTTATCGCCAAACACCTGTGTCGTTCAACACTGCGGCCTTGTCCTGCGAGGGCTTTGTCACAGAGGGTCCGAAAATTAGATTTTATAGGCTTGGAAGCGTGGACGTAGCAAACACTCTACGTGTCATTGTGCAGCGTCTCCTGCGAACCTGCGTCATTCAACACTGTAGCCTTGTCCTGCGAGGGCTTTGCTGCAGAGGTTCTGAACCTCGTATTTCATAGGCTCGGAAGCGTGGACGTAGCAAAGGTGCTACGTGTCGTCGGGTAGCGTCTCCTGCGTACCTGCGTCATTCAACACTGCAGCCTTGTCCTGTGAGTTTATTGTTTGACCCATCCAGGCGCTCCTGTGTTAAACTAGTTCAAAGGACACAATCCCATATATGTTGTAGGTAAAGTCATTATAAGGAGTTTAACCTAACCACATAAAGTTTTGAAATAAAAATCCTCTGCCTGAATTTAATGGCCCTGCCCGCCACCTTCTGCGCTCCTTCCTGAAACCATACCATCTGAAATCCGGTGATCCATATTTTCCAAAACACACTTTTCTTTTATCCACATCTACGTTTATCACACATGCCTTGTTCATCAAAAAATATCAGTAAAATATTTCTCCTCACCACCAGACTTCAGATACATACTCTTGATTTCTATATCTTAAACAACTATAAATGAGTCTTTATCGGCATTCCTGCATGCACCTCATCTCACCATTGTAATCCATCTATTCAAGTACATTTAACGTCACTATCTTTTTCTCATAAACATTAATTTTGTCTACCTTGCTTTTACATCACTCTTTCGATTACTTTTGTTCTCGATTGGGTGGAAATGTTTCCATGGTCAGGGCCTTCCTATTTATTTCTCTTTTCTTTCCATTCTATTATGTTCCAAATTGTATTCTTTGCCCACCATCATCCAATCTTGTTTACAATACTTCTCCCCCCCCCAATGCATCTAAACTCTATCATCCATGGTTAGTATGCTATCCCATGTTCGCTTCCAGTCTTGATATCTGGCACCGGCTTTGCTCAGCAAATTTCCCATTAAACACTGACCCACCCTGCTTATATCCTACTAGCAATTTAAAATGTTTTACCACATGTGTTTTACTCTCTGCATAATTAATTGGTGAAAGGGCACTGTAAACAAAACCAAAAACAATAATTATTTGAAACATTCACAAAACCTCTAAATCTAAGGATTATTCATCACTGTATGAAGATAAAAGTGCATACCTGCTGCAAAAAGGCCACCAAGGTGCTAGTTCCCCATTTATCAGGTTTGGGCAAGTTGATATCTTTCAGATACAAGACGAGCCGTTCACAATCTTTTGGTCTGTACACGCGTCCAGTATTCGTACTAAGTACAAGACAAGTCTGACTCAACTTCTGCAGAACATGGCGTGAGGTGGTCTGTGCACTACAATGAACTATGGCAATCTGAGTTGATCGGAGTTGGGAAAAGGCATAACGAAGAAGCATTCTGCAAACAGTGAAAAGAAATAGGTCATACAACCTACAGCTGAATTGACGATTAGTCCAAACATATTTGTTTATTTTGAAAAAATAATTACCTTGCTTGCACAATTTGTCCTACGAGTACCCTATTCATCTTGAATATCCATCTTTTCAAATGTCCACATCCATGCTAGACAATACTCACACAATCATACCGTTAACACTGGAAGGGATAGCTTTGAAAGTGACATCACACTTGTTCATGCCGTGCTTTTTTCATCTTTAAAGAAAGTCACATTTACCAACCACCAAAACTGAAATTTAAATTATAACCAGGGATTTTTAAGAAATAGACAAAAAAGGGGCCATTTAGAATCTGCAAGAAGAATGACCATTGTGCATCATAGTGACAAATAATTGTTAACTAAACACTAAATTGACCAAAACAAAGCAATACCTCCACTAAACAAGCAGTTTCACGACTGATAGGATGATACATGCACAGCCTTAAACACTGAAGTTAAGTGGAGCAGTGCACCATGCTGGTAAAGGATAAGGGGTTGGAGTTACAGAAAAGGGTGTGGGAAGAGAGGACTAAGAAGAGGGGACTGGCGTGGGAAGAGAGTATCAGGGGAGAAGAACCCCTGATGAACAAAGAGGAGAAATTACTTACCAGTAATGTTTTTTCTATGGATTCTTCTCCCCCAGATTCCTCATCTTGACAGATATGCATCTAGCATCAGCTGCTACGAACATTTTTTTACATGGGGCATAGGGTCGCTCGATATCGTCTTCGACGACTTTCTCGTTTTCGGTCGCACCACTCCTCCACAAAGGACATGGGGCCTCATTTACGACCCTGGCGCTAGTGGTTTAACGGCGCCGTAAAGAGCGTTGGCGCCGTTAAACCATTAGCGCCTGATTACAAGGTCCCTTAGCGGGTTGGAGGCTTTAACGCCTGCTTTTTGCAGGCGTTAAAATCCAACCCGCTAAGGGACCTTGGAGCTAATTACGGCAACCGTAATTTACGGTGCCGTAATTAGCGCCTTCCCCATCCCCATTATGCCCTAGGGGGCAAAATGGGAATGGGGAAGGGCAAATGGTGAATGGGGAATTACCGCCCCCGCCAACTTTGTGATGGGAGCGGTAATTCCGCCATCCACCATGCCGGAGACCGGCATGGACCATGGTTCTAATAGCACCATGGTCCAGCGCCTGGGTCGTAATGAGGCCCATGGCATTAATTGCCATATTAAAGGGATGCACTATGCCCCCTTACCTCAGTTCCCCACTTTCTGCCCCAAGGGTCATCCTGCTAGAGGGAACATGCAATAATGGGGAAAGGAAATCAAAACAAACAGCGAGATGCTTGCTTACCTTTTGCTTATTTATTTTATTTATTGAGTATTTGTATGGCGCCTACAGCAGAAAGTGTTTCCAGGCGCCACAAGAAAAAAGGCGGGTGGGGGAGCACAGAGGAGAAACAGCAATAATGGTCCTATTAGACCTTGCGACATTCGGATCGTGCTAGTGCAGTATCAAGAAGTGCAGGAGGGGTGAGGGATGGGGTAGGGAGAGAGGACGGAGGGAGAAGTGCTGGAGGGAGGGGGCACAAGGGCTGGGCATGTGCTAAGGGGTGCCCAGGAGGCCAAGTGCCAGGGGGAGCAAGAGGTAGGGGTAAGGATGAGGGGGGAGGACCAGCCTAAGAAGGCTGGTCAGGGAAGGGTGCTCTTTGCTTCATCTTCGAAACAAAGCCAGAAGAAACTGGGCAGCCTGGCAACCAATGGTTGCTGTCCCAACGTAGCACTCTGCTCCTCACATCATCAGCATATTGACGCGTGACAGCAGATAGCAATCGAGACTGTGGACTTCCAAGCAGGGTAGGCTAGGATGGCGAGGAGGACTCTGTGGCAGAAAAATCCATAGACAGAACATTACTGCTTAGTAATTTCTCCTATAATGGATTGCATACTCCCACCGATTCCTCATATTGATAGACTCCTAAAGCAGTATCCATGCTGGTGGAGGGTTGGAACTCACACCAAGGGAATCTGGAGGCCTGCGGCTCTGCGGGCAATACGTAAGCTGTAATAATTGGCAAATGTCTGTAAAGAGGACCATGATGCCACACAACAAATGTCTCTAGATGGTACTCCCCTCCCGAGGAGGCCTCAACCCCTCTTGTAAATGCTGCCGGTACCTCTTTACCAGCGTTCTGATAACATTCAGAAATGCACAGCACTATCCAGCGAGTGATAGTTTGCTTAGTATCTGCTCGCCCCAGACTGGGTTGCGAAAACGCAATGATCAACTGGTCATCCTTTCTGAAAGAGCCCGTTCTAGCCAGGTAAAAACCCAGCGCCCTCTTGGGATCCACCCTGTGAAGTCACTCCTCATCCTAAGAAGGATGGGGTGGAGGGTATAACACTGGAAGATCAATGCTCTGGCTCAGATGAAATTCTGACAAGACCTTTGGTAAAAAATAAACATAGGGCACACTTTCAGGGATACTTTCTCCTTAAAAAATCTCAGGAAGGGGGCTTTGCGAGAGAGCGCCTGCAATTCATTGACCTTTCGCGTGGATGTGATTGCCACCAAGAAGGCAGTCGTCAATCTGACGAGTCTGATGGGAGCCGAATGCAATGGCTCAAACAGAGCCGCCATCAGGATGGTGAGAACCAAGTTCAAATCCTGATCTGGGACCACAAAAGGCAAAGGAGGGAAAGAATTAACTAGACCCTTCAAGAACTGGGCCACCACTGGAACAGTAAAGAAAGAACTTTGCTCTGGGGTCCTTTTGAACAAGGAAAGAGGCACCAGATACTCTACCATGCCCATTTGTAAGCCTGATTTGGCTAAGGCCAACAAAAACTCCATCACCCAGGAGGTGGAAGACGACATGGGATCCACTCCCTTCACTTGGACCAAAACACAAAATGACTCCATTTGCATGCGTACAGAGACACAGCCAACAACACCTCTAGCACCTCTTTGTCGAGGTCCCAGTCCTCGTACCTCAGACTCTCAAGAGCCAAGCATGCAGGTTGAGAGGGTCCAGGTTTGGGCGCAGCACATTGCTTACTGACTGTGACAAGAGGTCCTGCCTTCAAGGAAGCAGAAGAGGAGGGCATATGGCCAGTTCCAGGAGATCTAGGTACTGCGGCGTCCTCGCCCAGACCAGGACAATCGGGATCAGGTGAGCCCTGAATCTCTGGAACCTCCTGAGAACCCAAGGGATGACCGGCAATGGTGGGAACACAAAATGGAGTTCAAAGACCCACTCCACCAGAAACGCATCCCCCAATGCGCCCCTGGAGTGGAATTCCATCGAACAGCACTGCTTGCATTTCATTTGGTCTTTCGTCACAACTGTTGGGGTGCAACATCAGGGGAAGATCTCGGTACATAGCTCCAACTTGTGAGAGACCAAACGCTGCCTGCTCACAGCGTCCACCAACCCATTCTCCACCCCTGCCAGATGAGCTGCAGTATCTGAGATGTTGTTCCCCAGCATCCAGAACCATAGCTGCATGGCCTCTCTCTGCAGAGTCAGTGATCTCATGCCTCCCTGTTTGTTGAGGTAGTGCATGGTAACGGTGTTGTCTGTTAACACCAGTACATGTTTGCCATGCAGAGAAGGCACAAAAGCTGCCAGCGCCAGTGTGACTGCTCGTAGCTCCAGCAGACTGAGGTGGTAATCTTTCTCCTTCTGAGACCAATGGCCGCTGATCTGGAGAGAGCCACAATGAGTTCCCCAGCCCTTCAGTGAGGTGTCTGTGACAACCTGCTCCTCTGGTCATGGCACCCAGAAAGGTTCTCTTACCAACATGTTCGGCCTGTCGCGCCACCAGGCCAGGCCGTTCACCACAGACCCTGACACCTGGAGGACATCCGAAATCTCACCAAAATACTGCAACCATTGCTCCCGAGACTGGGGAGGCGCGCCTGCGGCACTAGGATGATGCAGGATGCCATGAGGCCCAGCATGTGCAGGAAAGCCGGTGCCGGGAGACGTCTGGAATTCTGGAAGAGAATGGTAATTTTTGCCACGTTGGTGGCTCTCTCCCAGGAGGGGTGGGGGAGATACATTCCCCTCCCGGGTATCCAAGAATGCCCTGATGAACTGGTGCTTTTGCAGTGGTGAGGTCTGTGGTTTCTGTAAGTTCAGGGAGAAAGCCAAGTTGTGCAGTAGAGAACAGGTGTCCTCGAAGTGCAGACCATCATGCTCTGATAAGTGAATCGTCCAGTAAAGCCGTTACCACTGCCATCAGCTTGGTAAACACTGTGGGAGTGGAGAGGCAGACACAAATACATCATTCTCAACATTAGTCATTTTATTAACAAAGAGGGGTTTGGATGAAGGCCTAACTTTCCCGATCCTAGTGTGAATGTGCCTTCCTATGAAACTAAAACTAAAGCAGGAGGACCTTGTGTCCAAATTCAATCTTACTCTCACACCAACATGAACAAGCCAACAAAGCAAGTTAAATGTTTCAAATTTCAACTTAATAGAAAAGTGCAACAACTCAAATATATAAGTTCAACAAAAACACGTCTGCCAGGAATATCTCCCTTTTGGTTCACTTAAAAGTCTCCTGCCAGGCATCTACTTCCAAAAAGGATTAACTACCCGATACCCTTATCAGGCTTCTCTTTAACATTCACTCTTTTCTTAGGTATTTTTACAATTGAATCTTCTTCAGTGGCAGAACGCTTGTTGACTTCAGTTAGCACTTGCACCAATCTCCCTCATATTGCCATCCCTTATATGAGGGTTGTTCAAGCTCCTTCTGTCACCCTCCTTTATGATGTCTCTTGATAATGCTTGTTCCGGGTTTCCTCCAACTGACATCTCATGTCAGGAGAATTGCACCACATTCGCCTTTTCCTTTCACTTATATTTGGTCGTTATTAAAAGTTACTTTCAAAATACTTTTGAGCAAAAATGCATGTCCAAGGGACCCCTTCAAAGTTAGGCTGACTCACTGGTTCCCTGTGTGTCGGCTAAGGTGTGCTCGCAAGGGGCCAGCTTCCCCTTCTGGGCAGAGTCTCTTTGGGGCTCCATGTCTGCTCTCCCGACCTTTGCTGCCAAGACCTGCACAGCTGTGCTGGACGGTTACCAGACATTTCGTCGAAAGAAAATGGTCGACAAGACATTTGGTCGAAACCATTTGGTCGAAAGACAAATGGTCGAATTTTTTATTTTTTTTTATTTTCACTTTTTTTGTTTTTTTGGGGGGTCCCCCCAACCCCCTTTTTTTTCCAAAAAAACCTTTTTTTCCCCTAAACTAAAACCTAAAAAATATATATATAAATTAAACAAAAAAATCGACCATTTGGTTTTCGACCAAATTCCGTCGTCCAAATGTCTCTCGACGAAATGTCCGGACACCGTGCTGGACCACACTCTCCTACCAGCCCCGCTGTGCACTGTTTGCTCTCGCTCTCCCGGAGTTCCTCTCCACCGTTGCTGAGTGATGCTGACCTGTTTCTGGCAGGTGACTCCTTCTCCCCACGGCCCTCCGTGGCTTTTTTCATCTGCCACTGGTCATGCTTCCCACTCTGTGCACTCTACAGCCCTCCTTCTCTATCTCTCCCTCTTCCTTCGTCCTTCTCGTTCCAGACGTTCCTCTTGTCATCCTCCCTGCCACAGATGATCTGGGGGTTTAAATGTCCAGCGTAATTGACTTAGACTGCACATTGTTTTCAAAGTCACATTTCCCCCACATGAACTCCTTATGCCTCTTCGTCACAGTACTTAAAGCTTTCTGGGACTTGGAGTTCCAATAAGTTTCAAATGATTTTGGATCACATTGTTGAACAGTTGTGCTTGAAATACAATCACCAAAAACATCAGATGTTTTACAACAATATGCCATAAAAGAAAAAAACTTTGGTATTAAGGTTTCCACCTCACAGAAAGGGGAAGAATACTGCGGCTCTCCTTCTGGGGACAGCACCTCACCTCAGCCTTTATCTCCTCCCCCATGATCCTCCCTCCTGACACCACCCTCAGGATCAGGTAGTGGCTGCCTTTCCATGGCCATGCGGGAGGAGACCAACACTGGGGAATCAATGATGACTCTGCAGGATACATCACAGCTCCCCAATGTCGAACCATAGGAACTGCCTATGCTTTCTGTGTATAGACACATTAAAAGTGTCCTGAAGGTCCAGCAACACCAGCCAGTCTTGGAACTGCAGAGCCTGGAAAATGTCCCTTAATGTCACCATTCTGAATGTGTCCTTCCTCAGGAATTTGTTCAAATCCCTGAGGTCCAGAATGGGACGGATCCCACCCCCTTTCTTGGGGACCAAGAAGTATCAGGAATACTATCCCATACGTATTTCCTTGGTTGGCACTTTCTTTACTGCTCCCTTCAAAAGAAGGGCCTGCTGCTCTTCCTAGAGCTCCCGTTCAGGCTGTGAGAAGAGAGGTAGTGGTTTTTCTCGAAGTCTCTTAACAAATGGTAGGCAGTAGCCCCACTTGATCAACTCAAGGACCCAGGCGTCAGACGTGATTTCCTCCCATTTGCCCAAGAATCCAGAGAATCTCCCACCAACCGGGCAAGTATGGAGGGAGACCTCAACAAGGTTTCTGGGGCACCATCAACACAGCAGGAGTAGTAGTTGACTGCCTTGACCCTCCTCTGCCTCTTCCCGTGGGGATCTGTGTAGCCCATGTTTGGCCTGGGGCACTTGTGCCCTTCTGGGAAAGGTGGAGTACCTCCTGCAGCCCTGTCCTCTGGACCCAAAGGAAAAGCTCTGCCGTGGACGCTGCTGCTGCACGGCTAACTCTAGCATTTTAGCTGTAAGATTAGAGTCCTTGAATTTCTCTAGTGACTCATTGGCTTTAGGGCCTAAACAGATGTTCTCTGTTGAAGGCAAGGTCCAGCAGCTTTGACTGGATGTTCAGGAAAAAACCTGACTCTGCAGGACCGTCACTGCACATGGCACGACCCATACAGTCTGCAGCATCCAAACCTGCTTGGAGCACTTGACAGGCCATTTCCTTACCATCAGCAATTATCTCAAGAAAACCATTCCTGACCTCTCCCTCCCAGAGGTGATTCAATATTTCCGGAGGGGGGCTCCAGAGGTCACGTGAACATTTTACAAAGAGATAAGAGGCATTAACGGCTGTAAGAGCCATGCTCCCTGATTCAGAAACGTTCTTTGCCAAAGCATTGACTCTCTTCGACTCCCCATGAGGGGGTGGTTCGATGTCGAGGGCCTAGACGTAACCAATGCAGCCTGCACCACCAACCCCTCAGGGTGTGGGTGGGCCTTCAAGAACGGTACATTGCCTCTTTCCGGCTTATACTTTTTTGTGAGCTCTGAGTCGACCACCGATGTCTAGCACGGATGATGCCTCAAAGTCATGACCAGATCCACTATGATGGCATTGAACGGTAAAGCTTGCTCAGTCTGCGACCCTCTGTCGAGGATGTCAGTAAGGTCATACTGCAACACCAGCATCATCAGAGCACTGAGGACTAAAGCTACGATGACCTTCTCGACCGCCTTCCAACTGATTGGAATTCAAAGTCCAGAGTCATGTCTAGTCCGCTGGTGTGGTGCAAGCCTTCTGCCAGTTGCAGAAAGCCAGCCAAGTCCAGCATAAAATCCAGCAACAGATCCAATGCCACATCCCCCATCGGTTCGAACCTGAAAGGTACCTGGTCGCCCTCATCGAAAATCTAGCGCGTTGAGTCGAAGAACACAGATCTAAAATCCGGTATGAAGTTTCAATCATCCAAGGCTTCCGCAGGTGAGGGGCTGCTGATGGTATCAGCGCAGGAGTAGGTTTCTTCTTCGGGGTCTCGCTCAAGGGCGGTTAACCTCCCTTAGCTGCCTTCGTGCTGGATGGACCAGGCATGGTCCGAGCAAATCTTCCTTCGGTGTTGAGGCCGTAGACATACCAGCCGAGGCTTTTTCAAAAATCTACATCATTTGCCTCTTTAATCCTCCCACTCCTTATTAGACGCACCCTTCGCCGGGACGGGTTACCCTTACAGTCTGAGTCGGAATCACATCTGCATCAGTGTTTCTTTTTTTGCAACGACAAGGAGTGGTGGGTTTCTCTATGTGAGTGTAACGCTTACCTTGGTGCTCTGCAGGAACGCTCGGGTTCTCCGTTGTCTGTTCCCACTACTCGTCTCCCCAAACCCTTGCAGCGGAATATGAAACACACTGCCGGTGTTGGAGTGAAAAGGAATGGGTTGTTGGGATGAAATCTCTGGATGGGCTGGTATCTCGTGGGCTGCCCAATGCAAAGGGATTACCTAGGGCAAAACACAGGTGTAAGCTATGACTCAGTGCCTCCCAACCCCAGTTCCATCCACCCCCTGGGAAAGGCCGAACTCACCTTCACTACTGAGATTAGATGTATGATATGGGAGATATCTGTTGCCAGTTGCGTCACTGGGGTGCTGCTCGCTCAGTCCAGTTGTAGCTCGACCGATGTGGATGGGGCGCTCGCTCAACCCAAGTCCCTTCATGCGCCAATAGTGTCCTCCTGGAGAAAGGATCCCCAGCCACATATGAATTGTTTTACACCGTCCGATTCAGTCTTTGCACTGTTTTTTCCAATTGTGTTACTCTTCCTTTCTTTCAGGTTGTCTTCTCGAGATGCAGCTCCCTTGGCGCTCTGTAGGGCAATCTCCAGACAGAAGCTGAGGCGGAGCCCTGGATCGATGATGCGCGGAAGTAATTGTTCCCCAAAAAGTTTTTTGTGTTTTTCTTGAGCGGTTCTTTACTAGCTGGTCTTTCTGTGTTTTGCAGGTGTCCTCATGACGGTCGCTGGATTAACAGAATAAGGAACCCTTTCTTGCTGTGCTGTGGATCGGTGAGCGTTCAGCTGCAGAAGCAGGAACAACGCGAAGCACCGAAAGAGGCGCAGGCGTTGCTTTTATACCATGCCACTCCCAGTGCACTAGTAAGCGTTGTGCAATGCTTGGCTGTGGGCCCCTTTGTAGCCATGTTGGGTGTAAGCAGGACGGCCATGGCGGGAGCCATGTTGGGAGGGCACCTCATACCTGGATTCAGTTCTTATTCTGGCAAAAGGTTGCCTGGATGAGAACGCCAGGAGCGAACCAAGGTGCTCCAGCCTTTCGCTTTCTTACAGATGGGAACACCCACATGGGAAGTGTGTAGGGTGCAAGGGTGCCCAGGATATGGGTTGTTTTTGGCTTGGTTGGTAATCATGATAGCGAGTGTGAACGCTTCATGGACTGCTTGTGGCATTTTCCTTCCTGATATTTCTCATGAGTAGACCCCTCGGTATCGTGCGCCGAGGCTCAAGGGACCGACTTCGTCCGGGATTTAGACTGTGTTCTGTTGAGCGCCAGTTCTGCAGTTTTCCTTCAGCGCCTTTGGATTCATTGCCAGACAAGAACCACATTGCTCAGTATCATGTCCGATGCCAAGCCACCACACACCTTGCCTTGCTAGACAGGTGTGTAATTTAGCAAATTGATCCTCAATATGACTACACTGCACTACTTAGCTGATTTGGTACGCACCACACAACCTTGGTCACCTACCACTTACTTGTATACATCACCCCTTGCTTGTAAATAACATACAGCAACAGACATCTAGTGCATTATGTATCTGACAGGCATATATACAGTCCTACTGCGGGCCATACTAGCTCTGATCTCAGTGACTAGCACTATAGGCCCATATACCCTACCTGCACCTAACTCAACCATAATAGCTAATGCACAACCACTAACTCTCAATGCTCGCCTCCATGGTATTCCCAAAACGAATAGACCATGCAGCACTCCCTCTAGAAATTCTAGACTCCGCTCTAGACTACCTAAACTATTCAAATCTCTTGCCAGGTCGATGATCAACTTAAACACTAGGAAAGAATGCCCATTAACTAAAAATACCAACATAACTATAAACACTAATCTTCTTACTCCACCGTTACCCAAGAATGAAAACCACCAGCAGGACAAACCCTATAATCTGCTACCTGAGGTTGAAACAAATAACCAGATTCCACCTAAACCACTGACAGTTAATAATGCTCCACACCTCAATGGGGCTTTAATAAATGCCCGATGTTTAGTGGCTCATGCCACGGAGATAGCTGACCTTATACAAGCAGAAAAGCTTGATTTTCTAGCTATCACTGAATCTTGGCTGCATCCTGCATCTGGCTCCGCCCTCATGCTTGCAGTCCCTGAGAACTACACGATACTCAGATCAGACAGAACGGAGGCTCGCGGAGGAGGTATAGCTCTAATAGCTAAGACCAACCTTGCCATGAGACTAGCCCCTTCTTCTGTTGCTCAATTCTGTAAATCCCTGATTGCTAAACTACCTATCTCCGGATCCCAAACACTAACCATCAATCTAATATACAGACCCTCCAGGCCCCATCGGGTCGTTTGAGGAGGACTTAACCATTCTCTCCGACAACCTAAAAAATACCTCGCAAGTTCTCTAGATTTCAACTTAGGGCTTAAAGACCCCAAAGACCAACAAGCAGCAACTATAGCTGGCGCTTTCACCGAACGAGGCTTTATTCAAAGAGTAACACTTCCTACCCACAACAAAGGAAGAATACTTGATTGGGTGGCAGACTAACTGCAGTGCCTCCATCATGTCCATTACCCCACAGTCATGGCAGACCACCACCTTATAGCATTCGCAGCCAAACGCTGACCATCAAAAACAACCCTTCGGCCCCCTCTATACCAACTAGGAATAAAAAAAACATTACAGTTAATAAATTATTACCTTTAATACTACCCACACTCAGCTCTCTACCAGAGTCCACCGATCCCACCATCCTAGTCAATGAATATAATAAAATAATGACCGAAGCTCTAGACTCAATCGCCCCACTAAAAATGAGAAAGAGTAAACCCAAAATGCATGGTTCACCCCACACCTCAAAACACTGAGAATGGAAAAAAGAAAAGGCCATATGGAGAAAACTACCCTCTGACGACAATAAATCCAACCTTAGCAATATATCCTCACAATACAAGAAAGAAATACTCCTGGCCAAACGAGACACCTACAACAAGAGAATCCTGCAAGCTAAATCAAGCATAAAGGAACTCTTTGTAATCCTAAAAGAATTCGAAACACCGATCACTGAGCCTGACAACTGTGTGAAGGACAAAAATTGGTGCACTAATATTCAACAAGCCCTATATAACAAAGTAGCATCCCTCCAGGATAAGACTACTAACAAAAAAGCTAACCTTCGTAATATGACCCAAAATTCAGCACTCCCACGCCCTCATACAAACCTATACTCCGCTTCAGCTTCTCTAAAGTTTCAATCCTTCAGGTTGAAAAAGTCATCCTCACCCTCAAACCCTCAAACTGCCAGGGCGACAAATGCCCAGCCAAAATTATAAAAGATGCTGCCAGAGACCTATCACCTTTCATATCAAAGCTAATTAGCGCATCTTTCTCCACTGGCACTATCCCCAGCATCCTTAAGGAGTCTTGGGTACTCCCACTCCTCAAAAAGCAATCTCTAGATCCAACCATACCTACCAACTACAGGCAGATTACCACTGTACCATTCCTGCTCAAAATCTTATATAGGGTAGCCTACATCCAAATACAGAAGTACTTTTAGGAGCCCTTTTAGGAGCCCGTCAGTCAGGCTTGAGGCCCCAACACATGACCGAAACAGCGCTGATAGATGTTAAGGCCCAAATCAACGCACTGAAGGACAATGGAAAATCCGCCCTGCTACTTCTACTTGATCTCTCGGCGGCGTTCGATTTGGTGGACCACAAAGTCCTTTGTAACCACTTAGATTCGGCTGCGCACTTCTCTCAAGAAGCCATAGGCTGGATACAATCCGTCCTGAATAATAGGACCATGCAAGTCTTTTCACCATCAGCATCTGCCGACCCAATTCCCATTATTTGCGGGGTCCACAATGTATAACATTCACTAAGCCCCTTTTCGATGATCTTTACGGTCTTGGTATCACCTACACCAACTATGCAGATGATACCCAGATCCTCATACCACTTACGGGAGATTATGACAAGGATGTGGCCTTGGTGAATAGAGTTTACCTCGCCGCCCAGGCATGGATGGCTACCCACAGTCTATGCCTGAGTGATGACAAAACTGAGCTCATTATCCTCGGCACCACCCCTAATGTCAATAAACTCAGCCACAAATACACCACCTTTAACATCGATGGTAACACCATTAAAGTTGCCAAAGAAGTAAAAACATTCGGTTTTTATCTAGACGCCACCCTCATGTTTACTAAACAGGTCAATTCCATTGTCTCTGCCACTGCTTACACCTGTAAGCTAATCAGAGCTGCTAAGCCATTTCTCTCCTCGAACAGTTGCAGCACTTTGGCCAGAGGCCTAATTCTATCCAAATTGGACTATTGTAACACCCTATACCTGGGGGCTAATAAATACATTATTAACAAAATGTAGATCCTCCAAAACAACGCCCTTAGAGCGGCGCTGGGTATAGCAAGTCGCACTTTGCCATGATTGGCTGAGGTGGATGTCCGGGCCAGACAACCCCCCTGCTGCGTGATTGACAGCCAGGCTGTGTGAATGGGGGATTTTCGCATAACAGGCAGGTCTCTTGGGCTAAAGTCAGAGAGTCGCCACTGGAACTACAAGGAACCGAAGAGAAGTGGAAAATAAGTCGACTGCCGTAACTATCCCGTCCTGGTGAAACGCTGCTGCAGTCCTGAGCTATCTACCCTTCGACAACCAGAGAAGATCCAGTCCGTAGTCGTCTTCCCTTGAGCTTGTCTGGGGATAACCAGCTCGTCTTCTACAGCCAGAGGATCCCCTTCGTGGTCGAAATCGCTGCACACTGCTGTAGTGGTCCAGAGAGCCATCTGAAGTGCCTCTCCTGTTTTTAACGAGCGCACCGTTTATTCACCATCGCTGCTGCCGGCTTCAGCCCTGTGTGGTGCAGACCCCTCCAGACGTCCTCCTTCGGATCGAAGCTCCAGGAACCGAGGGTCTGCAGGAAACCAACAGGAACAACTGCCGTGGCACCAGCTTCTTCATTGAATAAGGTACTGTGTTCTGCTCGAGGAATTTGGGTGAATCCCTTTTCTTTGTCTCCAAGGCTTGCCCTTGTCTTCCCTCCTTTTAACTTTTGCTTCCTCTGTTGACAATATCTAAGTACTCCTGGCTATGTTCAATCGTGAAGTATCCGACTGTATGATCCTCGACAACAGGAACCCGGTTCCACTTGACAATGGCTCCGGCCTATTGACTTTTGAATTTCTGTCTAAGAGTGTTCTCTGGTTCTGTCTGCCTTGACAAAAGTATTGCCTATGATTTTAGCCCCCAACTCTCTCTGGGTATCTCAGGTGCTAAGTGTGTTTTTGCCCCGGTAACATTTCTTGCCGCGCATACGCGTTTCTTTAGTAAGACCGAACTGTCATTAATGTCAAAAAGTGATCGCAAGTGTATTCCTGGTAACTTTGTTTGTTTCATAACACCGGTCCGCTCAAACATAGGGTACTTACCTTGAAGTTATACGGTACAAAGTGAATTGGTTAGTTGTAGTATATTTTACGTGTGGTTTTTGAATTAATAGAAGTGTCGTGTTTATAACAGATGGTTTAAAAATAAATGTATTTATATTTTTTTTACCTGAAACCTTGAGTCAGTGTTTGCTTGAGTCACAGTAATTGTGGTCCCTTTGTGTAATCTCTGCTACTGCTCATATACTCTTGAGAGAAGCCTGGCTGCTCCACTACTGCTACCACTTTAACATAGTAGTAAAGGCTTGTACCAAAGGTAAAACTTGTATTGCCACCTGTAGTCTTAATTGTGTGTAGTGGTCCGTAAGGGTACTGCACAGGATTCTGCCTAACAATAGGACAGCGTCCAGCGTGCAGGTAAATAGATCAACCTCCTTTAATGCAGCCCAATGGCAAAACCTGGTCCACTTGCTTTTGTACTGGCTCCTGGTAGCATCGCTCCTAGCGCTTTGTATAATGTCTAGGTTAGCCTGTGACAGATGTAGATGCCTTAGTGTGACCTGTTCAGGAACCACACTGCAAGGGCTAACTTCTGGGGGGCGGGGTGGATGACTGTGCCTCCCTGCGGTGAGAGTAGGTGAGCTGGGCCCAGCGGAAGGTGCACTGGGGCGTGTCCCGACAGGCAGAGTAGTTCTGAGAACCATGGCCTCGTGGGTCACCACAGAGCTGGATGACACAGAGGTGCCAGGCTTCCATTATCTTGCAGATTACCCTGTAAACCAGGGGAGTGGGAGGGAAGGCATACGCGTTCATGCTGTCCCATTGTATCTGCATCGCGAGCCCCAGCCCTGTCCCTGCCAGGACACAAACTGGGGGCACCTCCTGTTGGAGCAGATGGCAAAGAGAGCCACCTAAGGAGGACCCCGTCCATCTGTTGAAGATCCCCTGAAGGACTTGTTCGTTAAACTGCCATTCGTAGTTGTCCGCACCCAGTCTGCTGAGCCCGTTTGCCTCCAGCTTGGACTCCCCCAGGAGGTGAATTGCAATCAAGTGCATGTTCTCGAGAGCCCACTCCCAAGTGCTGACTTCCAAGGTGCAAAGAAGAGGCGACCCGGTGCTCCCCTGCTTGTTGATGTAATACATGCTGGTGGAGCTGTCTGTTTGAATGAGGATCGTCTTGCCACTGATCATCAGAAGGAAGGCTTTGAGAGCAAGCCAGGTGGCCATCAACTCGAGCCAGTTGATGTGGGCCTCTTGCTTCTGAAGAAACCAAACTCCATGGACACTGTGGCTTTCCAGGGTGGCTCCCCAGCCCTCCAAGGAAGAGTCTGTGGTGATGGTAACCTGTGGAGCTGGTTGCCTGAAGGGCCTGCCTATCCGCAAGTTGTAGTCCGTGCTACACAAGACTAGGTCCTGGTGTAGATGGGTAGGAATGCTGACAAGTTCCGCCTGGGAACCTCTCTCCGGGCTGTAGGAGGCCGCAAAGCGCAGCTGCAATCGTCTAATCTTGAGCCTCGTATACGGCACTGCCAGTAGACATGCCGTGGTGTGGTATCGGAAAAGGGATTTAATGAGGAGGAAGGGAATATAGGAGGATAAGTGGAACTCTATATCGTACCCCGCCAGGCTCAGCCTTTCTCCGTTGCTCCAACCGCCGTCTCTCGCTTAGCCCGCATCCCCCGCCCCCCCGAGCTCCCGAATCGCTCACATCATGAGGCAGGTCGCATGGCAGACCCAGTCGCATGGTACAGGTATTCAGTTGTTTATCAGTCTGATGGATAGGCACATCCATATGACACTTCAGTATAGGTAGTGCAAGAGAAGCAGCACCTCAGATTGACAGCAATGTGGATTTGGGCAGCAGTAGTGGTCCCTTCACACATGCAGGGCTTTTGCTGTGTTGGTTTCTTGTGAAGGCAATCTAAGGGAATCTAAAACACAGCCTCACTTGTAGCTAGTTCAATGAGAGACTTAGTGAGTTGTGGGAGGGGCTTTTCCCACTAAATCATTGCTAAGCAAGCCTCCTTTGCTTGGATATAGGAGGCTTCTTGGAGAATTCTTATCAGTCTGTTTTTGTGATCAGCTTGGTAAATCTTTCAAAAGTTAAAGAATCTGCTATAAGGAAATGTCAATATTTCTGACTTTCGCTTAAATACAAGAAAAAGATACTGAACACAAGAAAAGGTGAATCTCTTTAATGTTGCACCAATGAACATCATATTTGTAGTATTCTGTTGCATAGATCCACAGAATATTTTGAAGTATTTCAAGCAAATCTTATATCTGGGACCTTAACCACTTCGGAGCCAAGCCTGTTGCTGCAGAATGCTCAGATCCAGATGGTGAACTTGCAACCTTCTCTTATAAAAGTCAAGGGAATGCCACATTCCTCTCACGTTTCCCACTAACTGAGAAGAACAAATTACTTAACCCATGTAATGTTCTTTCTACTGGATGTTCCTCCAACGGATTCCTCAGCTTTGATATACCGATATCCTGCTGGCAGCTTCTGAAATTATTCAACAGCAGAAGGCGCTGTGCGGCATCGCTTCGATGTCCATTGGCTGTTTCCATTCCTGGGCTCGGACGGGATGTCAACAATGTATTAATAGCAAGCACTGCGCCTGTTGCATCAGTTCTAGTTTTGTCCCTCTTTCTGCACAGCTGACTTGAGGAGTACAAGAACCCGTATTGGCGTTGAAAGAGAAAGAAGTGTGTACAGAAATTCACCCACAGTCAGAGGGGTTAGCTGGGAAGGTCGATGAGGAATCCATGGGAGGAACATCCATTAGAAATAACATTACATGGTGTAAGCAATTTGTTCTTCTAATGGATTGTGTCCTCCCACAGATTCCTCATATTTTATAGACTCCCTTAGCAGTTTGATAGGAAGAGGGTGGGACTAGTGGATTTGTGTTACTGGTTTATACTGTGCAAAACACACTGGGGGGGCATAGTTATGCAAAATACACAGAAAGGCAGCACAAAGAGGGGGATAAATCTGTCCGACTGCTGGCGTGGCTATATAGAAAAGAGGAGAAACAGGGCCCTATCCATACTATACGCACGAGTTATGGGGATTTATGTCATACCCAAAAGGGCGTTAACAACGCCTTCCAAGTTTTTTTATCAAAATCTTTACTGAGAGGCTCCCTCCACACCAAGGGCTCATCTAGATGAAGTTTTAGGGGAGATAGTACTCTTTATGCTAAGCCAGGAAGCAAGAGAAAGCCTTGAAGAACTGCTAACACCGGAAGACATACAAAGCACGATCACAGCATTGCCGACGGGAAAAACTCCTAGATCAGATGGATTGCCCAGTGAATTTTATAAAGAATATGCTCAGGGACATGCCCCACATCTGCTCAAAACATTCATAGACTCTTACAAGGCAGGCATCCTCTCCCTCAGTTTGAGGGAATCCATGATCATACTGCTTCTCAAGCCCCATAAGACTCCAATGGAATGTAGCTCATACAGGCCTCTCTTAATGCTAAATCGGGATAAAAAAATACGGACGTCAATACTAGCAAACAAGTTGAAAAAGATGATACATAGCTTGGTACACCCGGACCAAACTGGCTATGTGTCAGGCCGTACGTAGTATGACATGGAACCTGAGGAGGTTACACCATGTGATAGACAGCACAGTATTGTGGGAGGCCCGTGCGCCATAGCCACGCTGGATGCGGTGAAGATGTTTGATTCAGTAAGGTGGAACTGGCTCTATGCCACAGTGCGCAGGTTTGGTTTCGGGCAGACATACATCCAGTGGGTTCAATTAGTGTACACAAGACCGATGGCCCAGGTGAAAACAGGCAAATGCATCTCTGAACCATGGGAATTGGAAAAAGGAACAAGCCAGGGCTGCAGTTATCCCTGTTGCTTTACATCCTTGCCATGGAACCAATAGCACATTACCTCAGAGCGGAATATATGGAGGCGGGCATAGAGATAGATGGAAGAAGGCATTTGATATCACTGTATGCCGATGATACAATACTCTACATTCAAAATCCTCAAGACAATCTAAAGCTGCTACTAGAGGCCATGGCGCTATTTGCCAAACTGTCGGGGATCACAATCAGCACAGACAAGTCATCCCTGTTCCCGTTAGCTGGAATACAAAAGATAGAACACAGGGCCTTGCCAATCCTTACCCTGCAATGAAAAACGTCCATTTCAGATATTTGGGGGTCAATGTGTATCACGATCCAGCAAAAGAACATACGCAGAATACATTGATGGCCCTAGAGGGCATTAAAGGCTGAATTAAGTTCTGGACCAAGTTGACCCTTTCATTAATGGGGAGGACAGCACTGCTGAAAATGGTTGTATTGCCTAGACTGCTGAATTTCTTTGTGAATGTCCCGTTCAACATACCCAAATCCTTTTTTAAGACACTGGACAGCATTTGTAGAGATTTCCTGTGGTCAAACAGGAGGAATAGGATAGCGTTGTCTACATTGCATAGGCCGCAAGAGGAGGGAGGCATCAGGACCCCACACTTTGACTTATACTATATAGCTGGACAGATGCAATTTGTGGTAGACTGGCTAGCAGATGATCCGACTCCAGATACATGTTACAGCCTATTGGGGCACACTACTACCTGAAGGAACCATTATGAATGAAGAAACCCAGCAGAGGCCAACGGTCGCACCTGGTGTCCCTAGGGGTGTGCATGTGGTAGAGGGCACTTGCAACGATGGGGCTTATTGACCAGTTCTCCGTACTGGTCCCTCTGGTGTTGCTAATGGCATCTACGGCACAGATGAGACTCGGCATACAGGCCAATATTTATTGCATGGTACAATCAAAAGGGAGATTTTACATTGGTAGCCCGCGTACAGGGAGCTACAAGAGAAGCATTGCATAGTTGACACTCTGTATGACATTTCGGAGGGAGGGCACATCATATCACGGATATATGACTTCCTACTAACAAATCGGCCCCTCCTCCACTTTGACGAGAAGGGGAAAATGGGAGGAAGACTTGGGGGAAGCCTTTACGGAGGCAAATTGGAGAGAAGTGCTGAGATACCATAAGATGGTGTCACAGAACTTTAGATTTCAGCTTACACAACAACTGATAACACGCAAGGCATACATGACACTGCAGAGGTTCTCCAGGTGTCCAGGTTCGGAGGCGCAAGTGTATCCTAGGTGCAGGGCGGCAGATGCAGGGATGCTACAAATGTTTTTGGCATGTCCGGTGGTCGGGCAATACTGGCAGGGGGTGGCGGGCAGATTGTACTAGATGTTCTTTCTCCAAGGGCATGCTTGCTGGGCCGTTTTCCACGCCCCCAAAAAAAGTAATACATAAGCAAGATGAAAGATTTAGCGTATATTCTGGCCAAACGAAGGATTGCCATGGCATGGAAATCACCCAAAGGTCCAGATGTAGAGGAGTGGTGGCGAGACTTGAAGTGGGCTTTGGCTGAAACTGCGGTAAGGAGAGAGGCGGTTGGTGGTAGCCATGTGGAGACCGTAACGGGTATGGCGGAAATGAATGTCTTAATACAAACCTTGTTTACAGCAGAGGCTGTGACCAAGCATAAGGGGATGAGCCTCATTGACAAGAAAGTGTGTCCCAACCAGGCTCGAGACATGGTGGAGTGAGAACAGAGATCCTTAGGGCAAGGCAGGAGGGAGAAGGTTGGGGAAGGCTGGGAGGGGGGGGAGTGAAGGGGGTGTTGATGTGTTATGTTGTTGATACTTGCTAACACTGCTTGTTGCAGTGCAGAAGAATGCTCCATTTCATGTTGTGACAAAAATAATAAAACAAATAATTTTTTATTTTGTTTAAAACATTGTTTACCACACAATTTGTATTTAGATGTAAGGATTGGCAATAGGTTTATTAGTATAGATCCATTTATTTTGACAGACTCTACTAGGACTCTATAACGAAACAAAAGAACAACCAGCAAACACAGCTCCAATGTGCACTCATTAACGCGAGATCCCTCCCAGTGCACGCCACAGAGATCCATGACCTCATCACAGATCTTGACCTAGATATACTAGCTATCACTGAGACATGGCTACATGAAGCCTCAGGTCCAGCCATATGCCAATCATTACCACCAGGACACACTATCTTACGCCAGGATAGAACATCCAGTAAAGGAGGAGGGGTCGCCCTCATCCTCAAAGAGACCCTCAACGTTAGACAGATAAAAACATCAGAGGCCGAGAATTTCGACTTACTATCAGTAAAAATATCCCCCTCACCAAATGACACCATTACAATACACATTGTTTACCGACCACCAGGCCCAACTCTCGACTTTCAGTCCAATATCACTCACATCTTTGGCGACAACCTTAAAACAAATTCAAGAGCCATACTCATAGGAGACCTCAACCTAGGCTTCAAAGACCCATAAGATAAGCAAAGCAAAGCACTTGCCAAAGCGCTGCATGAATTAGGCTTCACCCAACGAGTGAACGAACCAACCCACAATAGAGGTCGCATCCTGGACTGGATTGCGGACCACAACTGTGCAGTCGACATCAGCTCTAACACACCCCGCCCTTGGACTGACCACCACCTACTACACTTCTTCTTACTAGCTAAATTAGGAAGGAGCCCAAACCTACCCGCTCCAGCCACCATGGCTAGATCAAAAAAACTGCTCACTGCAGACAGGTATATCCCTCTCCTAGAAACGTCTGCACTGGCTCATCCCACAGCCAACGACCCTACAACTCTAGTTGAGATCTACAACGCCACGCTCAAAAAGATTATAGATATTGTAGCCCCACTGGAAAAGAAAAAAGCGAAACAAAAACTGCATGCAAATTCCTGGTTCACCCAAGAACTCCAAGACGCCCGAACCACCAAAAGAACGGCACTAACCACCTGGCAGACAAATCCCTCCTCTACCACAAGAAACACTTACCTCACAGCTGCCAAACTATATAAAGAAGCCATTGCTAGAGCTAAAGCGGCCACCTACAATAACAGAATTGAGAAAGCCAACTCTCAATCCAAAGAGCTAATCGCCATTTACAACGAGCTGACCATCCCACCTTCCTCAGCACAACCTACCGAAAAAAACGCAACATGGTGTAACAACATCCAACATGCTATGCTAGACAAAATCAAAAAACTCCAGAACAAAATCAAATCCCAATTCGACAAACTTCCTAAAATCACTCCACCACCCCTTCCTAACCCCTCCACCCTCATACTAAAGGATAACACCGCACACAGTACAAACGCGCCTAAACCCTTCTCATTCGAGGAAGTCACAGTTCCTGAAGTCCTTCTAATCATGAAACAGACCAAACCATCTCTATGCAAAGGGGACATTTGCCCAGCCAACATAATCAAAGACTGTGGCACTGTCCCACTCGCCCTTAAGGAAGCATGGGTAAGACTGCTGTTAAAAAAACCTACCTTGGATCCGGACGCCCCAAACAACTACCGTCCCATTACCACTGTGCCGTTTCTGCTCAAGATCCTGGATAAGGCTGCATACCTACAGATCCAAGCTTACCTGGAAACACACAACATTCTTGGAAAAAGGCAATCAGGTTTCCGCCCGCGCCATAGCACAGAGTCAGCCCTACTCGACCTCAAGAACCAACTACTTGAAGCCATGGACAAAGGCAAGACCTCTCTACTTCTACTCCTAGATCTCTCGGGGGCCTTTGATTTGGTCCACAATAAGATCCTGTGCAAACACCTCACCGACACAGCACACTTCTCCCAAGAAGCCACCGACTGGATCACCTCCTTTTTGGACGGTCGAGCAATGAGAGACTTCTCAGACCAGGCATCCGCCCAGCCATCACCTATCAGTTGCGGAGTCCCACAAGGCTCATGCACCTCCCCCACCCTCTACAACCTCTTCACCCTCCCCTTATTCAGTGACCTAGAAGACTTCGGCATAGCCTTTACAAACTATGCCGATGACACCCAAATTCTCCTAACTCTAGCAGGTAACTATGAGCAAGACCTCAAGACGCTCCAAGACACATATGCACGTATCCAGGCTTGGATGGCGGCAAATGGTCTATGCCTAAATGGGGAAAAAACCGAAATACTGCTAGTAGCCCCCAAAGAAGCCTTAAAAAAACTAGACGACAACTATAGTTCTTTCAGCATCGAGGACACCATCATCAAAACCTCAGACACAGTCAAAACACTCAGAGTTTATCTAGACTCCACCTTATCAATGGACAGGCAAGTCAGAGCCATCTCATCAGCGGCTGCGCTCGCATCAAAAATCATAAACGCTGTGAGACCATACCTATCTCATAAAAATTGCCTCAACATCGCAAGGGCCACAACTTGTGCAAAACTTGACTACTGCAACATTCTACTTCTAGGCACCTCCAATAATAACATCAACAAATTACAAATTGCACAAAACAGTGCCCTCAGAGCCACACTCCGTATACCCAAGAGAGAGCACATCTCCCAGGCACGGAAAGATGCCCATTGGCTCCCGGTCAAAGAACGCATAATAGTCAAAGCCCTCACCATCACACACAGATGCATCGCCCAGTCTGCCCCAGCTAACCTATTGGAAAGAATACACCAATCAGCAGCCCACAGACTGAAACATGACCAATATGCACACCAACTTTCAGTCCCTGCATTCAACAGAGCTAAAGCAGGCGGCTCTAGCTTTGAGGTTATAGCCCCTAAAGCTTGGAACTCACTCCCACTCAGTATAAGAAAAGAAGAATCCCTGACAACTTTTAGGAAAGCTCTAAAAACAAAGCTGTTCAACTAGACCACCTTATGTCATGCATTGTCTCTAAAACATTCCCTCTGTAACCCGTAACACCTTCTCTACAATGTCATATACTGCTGTATACATCTGCTCCTGCAACAATGTTATAACCTGCACCAAAGGTATACCCTGTATAACCTGTATAACATGCACTAAGTGAATATCCTGTAACAGCGCCACGATGCCTCCGGGCCGCTGGGCGCTTTATAAATCCAAATAAATAAATAGGAGTGCGCTATTATTTTTTTACTGGTCGTAGCTGGCTCCCATCTTTATATTTAGGATTAGATAGGTGTTTTTCAAACCCAATTCAAGTTCAATAACACCCCTGAACTGTGATCACTTGTGTCTGTCTTACTGTTTTATACCATGCCTTCCTTACAGTAGCCTTGATTCTGATGGGGACCAAAGCTCACGTGAGCTCCCCATCCCATCAGGGAAGAATCTGTGAATACTGTTATCTCCAGCAAGGGTTGCCAAAAAAGGCTCCCCCAGCAAGCCCACCACAGGAGATCCTGTATGGCATTTGCTCGGCACCTGAAGGTGGTCTGTTATCCTGCCGGAGAACTGTGACCATTGGGATCTGAGGGCCCAATGGAGGGAGCTCATTCTTAGGCGGACATCTGGCACCAGGAAAATAAAGGATGTCATGAGGCCCAGCAACTTCAAAGTCGATTGCTGGCAGATGTTGGAGCATTCCCGAAATCTCATTTTCATCTGCAAGATATGTTAACCAACTGGGGAGGCTAAGCCTTCCCTGAGGAAGAGTCCATGACTGCTCCATAAATTGAAACATATGAGAAAATGTCACCTGGGACTTCTTGAAATTGAGGGAGAAGCCCAGTTTGTGGAGGGAGTGGCAGGTGCTTTAGAGATGTTCTAGAGCCTGCTCAGGTGAACAAGCTCTGATCAGCCAATCGTCTAGGTAGGGAAAGATGTGAATCCCTGCCCTCCTTAGATTTGCTGCCACCACTGCTATCAACTTAGTGAATACCCTCAAGCGGAGGTCAGCCGAAAGGCAGTACTCGAATCAGATAGTGAGAACTACCAATGGTGAACCTCAGGTATTTTCTGTGCTTGTGATGCATAGGGACATGAAAATAAGCATCCTGAAGATTGAGTGACACCAACCAATCCTGGAGCTGAAGGGCCCGAGGATCTGCGAAAAAGTGACCATCTTGAATTTGTCCATACTGAAGAACAACAAGATGGGTCGCAGTCCTCTGTCTTTTCTGTGGACCGAGTGCCAACCCTGGTATTGTTACGCTACAGGTACACTTTCCACGGCACCTTTCTTCTGTAGGAGAAGCCGAGCCAAAAAGATTCCTATATATAAATGGGAGACAGTGTCCTTGAGCCACTGTCTGAAGAGACCATGCATCTGAAGTAATGCAATGTCATTCTTGCAGATGCTGGGTTAACCTGCCTTCCACCTGGGTCCTGTGAGCAAAGTGCTCAGAGAGGTGTTGGGGCTGTGGCAGAGGGCAGAAAGGAGGTGACTGCCTGAGCAGTTTTTCCTCTACTGCCTCTGGGGGCACGCGTTTACTTTATTTGTCCTCTCTGGGTAGCTTGACCACTTCCCCTTTGGCCAAAAGTGGTGTAATAATGAAAGGAACACCCTCTCCAAACCTGTGAAGGAGGGTGTTGCTGTTGCAGCCGATAGATGGCGGCCTCTAAAGATTTCGCAGCAGCCTTAGAAGCTTGAAGCTTCTTTAAGCCGTCTGCCTTTGGTCCAAAAGGGTTGGACCCATCAAAGGGCATGTCCAGGAGCCTTGATTGGATGTCTGGGGCAAATCCAGAATTGCATAACCATGTAAACCGCAAATCTTCTGATCACTGCACTAGAGCCCATACACCAGCCAACGCTCTCTGATGCATCTAGGTCCGACTGAAGGAACTGGCAAGAGGCCGCTTTACCATCGTTGATGAGATTATTGAATCCATCTCTCAACCTACCCTCAGGGTTATTAACTGCAGTCTGTGCAATACAATTCTACAAGGTATATCAGTATTTTACCAGAGCACAAGATGCATTAATAACTTTTAAAGCCATGCATTCAGCAGAGAATACTCTTTATGCTAGGGTTTCATACTTTTTATCGTTTCTATCCAGGGGATGGTTGGATAAGCAATGGCCTTCGAAGTGGAGATAGCCGCCTGCTCCACCAACCTCTCTGGTACAGGGTGCCTTGAAAGAAAGCCAAGGTCCACAGAAGAAGGTATGCATTTCTTCACCAACTCCTTGTTTACAGCAGGAGTGGTACCAGGCTTCTGCCAGTTCTTGGGAATGTTTATTTAAAGCTGAATGAAAGGGCAACACAGGCTCCTTAGACCGCGGGTTATGAGGCGGGGGGTTATCCTGGAGGTCATCACGAGTTGTGATTTTTGCAGAACGCTGCCAACCCAAATATTTAATTACCCTGTTCATGACCATTCTATAGGCCACATTAGGGTGTGCATTTACATCTGGAGTGCCCAATTCTACCTCAGGGGAGGTATCAAGACCACTGGCTTCTTTCAGGCAAGTAGCCAGCTCCTCTAAAGGAGATTGATCGGAGATCAACTCTTTTGAGACATTAGGTGTTCCCAAATGTTAATACCCAATAGTTATAACGTTGCCTTCCTTCTTGTCTTCCTCAAATATGGATCCAAAAGATTTGGAGAAATCTTTCTTCGACTGAAGTTTGAAACTTGAAGTTGTCTCTGTGGTTGACACTATCAACACTACTTGAGACGACATCCCTGAGGCCTTCTGACTCGGCCCTTTGGGCATGCGAGTTAAAGTCTTATTAGATTTCCTGCCAGTCTTAGACTTTTTTGTCTCTTTCGAAGGACCAGAAAGGACCGCCTTCGAGTATACATCCATAATTTTTCAACTGAACTTTTCCCATTATGCTGCTGAGATGGTCTTAATGGGAAAACATACCTGACGCTTTTGGGGAGAGAGTTGGAAGCCGAGGAGCCATGGCGTGGTTTCTTCGACTTCTTTCGTGGCGATGAAGCAGAAGAGTGACGGGAGTCGTTCTTAGATCTCGAACGCTAAGCATGTTTAGAGCATTATTTGGGCCTTTCCAGAGACTTGTCTCCATTAGAACTTCTTCCTTTGGCGAGTTCCGATACTCTCTCTTTTAAGGCCTTAATGATCATCAACTGGCAGGAGCCACACTCGAGCTTGTGCTCTTTGCCGAGTTACCCACCAGAGACAAATTCTGTGGGGATCAGTGATCGACATCTTTGAGTCACAGTTCAAACATCTCTTAAAGCCAGTTTTTAGAATAGACAACTTGAAGTTTGTAAATAATTACAACGTTAGAATCGCTAAGGCAAGTCGAACCGTTCTGATGGGGTGTGCATGCGAAAAAACGGAACTCGGGTAACGGGCACTGTGCTTGCTATTTTTACAGTCATTGACGTCACGACCGGACTGCAGAAAGGGTAACAGTCGTGGGACATCGACTCGATGGTGCTTTGAAAAGTTTGACGACATGGGAAACAGACTTTGGGTCTTCTTAAAGAAAATACTTTATTTAGCAAGTGTTAGCAAAACAGGCTTTAAAGAAAAAAGCAAAATGTTCAAAGGTGACTTAAAAGTCCATCTTTGTGTGAATAACGCAAACTGAAGGTATACTAGATCTAAAAAGGTGCCCCAACGTACTAAAGCATACTAAATAACCCTAATGTAAACTTGCCTGTCACAACTAATTCTTTAACTTAAAATAAAGGTTTCCCCAGTCAAAAGTTCCTTGAAAGTGAGTTGTTAGCTAGAATAGCTAACTCAAATGGTGCAATGAAGAATATAAATGTAAAGTCCGTCCCTTGAGTGAAAAGTATTGAGGATAGAATATCTAACTTAATAAATAACAAAAGCCCAACAGTTGGGTCTGTGCTTCAGTTCACACCTTCAGTCCTTCAAGTGTTTTTTTTTCTTTCTCTCTCTCTCTCTCTCTCTCTCTCTCAGAGTCTATCTTCTTTACCTTCCTTCTCTCTTTCTTCCTTTGCCCCTCACATGCTCAGGGGTCCTGGGTTGTTGCCCTTCCCCTCTTCAGCGTATCTTTGCTATTGCCCTCCTTCAAGGGTCCTGGTTCTGTTCTGATCTCTCTCTACCAGGATCTTAGCAAGGTTTTATCTTCGCCTCTTTCCAGGCTTCTCAGGCGGGTCAGCTTTTTCATCTTTCTGGCTGTAGGGGTACTCTTCTTGAACCTGGGTTAGTCAGTTCCCTCAGCCTCTTCTCAGGCACGTCACCTCTTCCACCCTTTTGGCTTAGGTGGGCTGCAGGGGTACTCTCCTTCTTCCTCCTGGGTCAGCTAGCCTCATTAGTCTCGTCTTAGGCTTTTCAGGCAGGTCAGCTCTCCCACCCTTTCCCTTTTTTGGCTTGGGTACGGATGTAGGGGTACTCTCCTTCTTCCCCCTGGGTCAATCAGTTTCCTCCAGCCTCTTCAGGCAGCTTCCAGGCAGGCATTGCTTCAGGGCAGTCAAGGATCTTTCACCCTGGCAGAAACTCCTCCTTCGGGATACAGCTCCTCTTCATGCAGCAGCTTCCAGAAAGCAGTGCATGGAACCTGTCCCTGACTGAGACAAGTTCAGAATGATCTGGCTCTGCTTTTATAGCCAGACACCTCCTCATCCTGTTGGCTGCTGATTGGCGAAAATCCCTGCTTACAGGATTGGCTGGAGGGTGTTTCCACTCTGGTCCTCCTGTGTTTAAGCTCTCTTTCTCTTGGTCAGTTGGGCTTCTATTGCTTCAATTGTAAATTCATTTTTTTTGCTTTTTGTGTTCTTGTCATCACTTTTTGTTGGTGTTGCGCAGCATTCATGTGACACCCTGGGATAAATATGATGCTTCTTGCCACAGTGAGTGCATGAAAAAACAACTGAAGTACCAGCCTGGAGAGTAGGAATACTTCAGACTATAAAGAATCTACTGCAGTGATAGGAGTGTGGGTAAGAGACAAACAAATAAATTACCTCTCAGTAATGTTCTTTCTGATGGACACTCCTCACACAGATTTCTCATCTATGATACCTATTTCACACGCCAGCTGCTCTTCTGAAACCTTTCCGCTGCTAGGGAGTACAGCATAGTTCTGCGTCCATTCCGCCCAATGCCTCTACCAGATATGATGCTGCGGCCAGTATATATAGAGGTGCTCTACCCCATGACCTCAGTTCCACACTTTTTCCCTAATACTCTGACACTGAGGGACCACAGAACTAAAGTGTACCGGGTACCCCAAGAGGGGCAGGTAAGGAGGGCGATGAGGAATCCGTGGGAGGAACACCCATCAGAAAGAACATTACTGAGAGGTAAGTAATTTGCTCTTCTAATGGACTCCTTCCTCCCATGGATTGCTCATCTATGACAGACTCACAAAGCATCAAAACGACCTGGAGGAGTGAGGGTAGCATGGACACCACCTAAACCAGAAAACTCTGAAGGACAGTCTTGTCGAAACGAGCTGTCATGATCTCTGCTTCCAAAAGGTCAGGGTTTTCCCAACTCCCTTGGAAGCAGATCCATAACCCAGGTTCCGAGTGCCAACCAGTCCCAATTGGGACCTTTTGGACCCAGTCCTGGCGCCAGTGGCACCAGGCTCATAAATATGCCCAGTCCCAGCGCTGGAAGCGCCGGGCTCATAATGCTTGGGTGGACTTACCTGCAGCAGACCATGCTGCTTACTTGCCTGCCAGTTGAGCCTCTGATCCTCTTCTGTTTGGAACTACTTTTCCTGTTGGGTGGGGCTGGAGCCACTCCCTAGATTCAGAACACTGGAACTCTTCTGGAAGGCAGGAACTCTTTTTTTACCAGGAACTCTTTTCTTACTTAGGCGTGGCTGTGGAAGGAGACACCTAAGCACTACAGGAGGCTATTTAAACCACACCCGGTGGATGAATCTTGCTTTGCGTTATTCTGCACCCTCTGCAGCAGAACGCTCATCGTGTCTTCTGCATCCGGTCCTGGGCCTAAGGAAAAAGGCTTACCATCCTGAATCCAGTCTTCAGCAACACCTATAAAGACAAGAAAGAACAGGTTAGCATTCCGGCATCTGAAAGGCAAAGGCTTACCTACTCTTCGTGCGCTCCGGAGGTCTTCACACTGCATTCCGGCATCTGAAAGACAAAGGCTTACCAACTCTTCGCACGCTCCGGAGGCCGTCGGCGCTGCATCCCGCATCTGAAAGACAAAACAAGGTGCGTTTAAAGACATTGGGGAACTTTAATACTCACGTGCCATTACTCCTTTCCACATCTAACCCAGTGGGTATCCCGGCACCCTGCAGCCGCTCCGAACTTGTACCTGCAAAATAAAAAGACAGTTAGAGCGCTTCGTGAAGCTGGCAACAAGCGCTTACTTACGTGCTTCCAGGCGCTTCTATTCATCACACGGGCTCCATCTTCAACTCACTTCAGCCCGTCATCCGCCATCGCCGGAACCCTGCAAAACAAGAGACATCATTATTAAAGACTTTAAAGACATTTGAGTTACTCGAAACTTACCGTTCGTGCAGTAAACGACGGACAGCAGTCCTCTGAAGTCAAGAGGCCTGCGCTACCTATCCAGTGAAGAAACTGGTTACAGCACCCTGCCCCGAGGCAGATGGAGAGCTCGGCATTCACTTACCTAAGGTGAGAGCGTTAACCTGTGGGGGTCTACAGGAGAGGAGAAGAGGAAAGAGATAGGGACACCCCAATAACCTCAGTTCATTAACCCCGTATTTTCTATCTGCAGACATCTTACTCTGCACGTCAGGCATACAGGGCACAGAGGTCCAGCCCAAAGAGCCAACCGGGTGCTGCAAATCACCTTTGAAGATACGGTAGTCGCCCAGTCAAGACCGGCGCCTCTGCGAGAATCAGGTGAGCGTTACAGAACGCAAAGCCTACCGCAAAACTCTCGCCCAGGCGCTATGGAAACCTCGGATACTGACCACCTAGCCCGGTTACTTGGGGAACTAAGGGCAGAAGTGCATGCAGCTCGTCAGGAAACGAACGCTCTAAGAAGGGAACTAATTATTTCCAAGGAGAGAACGGATGATCTTGCTAGACAATTGCTACAGTCACAAGCCGGACAGACCCCGCTACCCGCATCAGGAGCAAATCTTCCTTCAACATCCTCTATGAATCCAGTGCAGATCAACCTACCTGGGAATGTACCTCTGGCTCCGCCCGAACGATTTTCTGGTGACCCAAAGAGGTTTGCGGTATTTATCAATCAGTGCCGGTTGCACTTCTTATGCCGGCCAGCAGCCTTTCCAACTGATCAAGCTAAAGTAGCTTTTGTACTTTCGTACCTTAGTGGCAATGCGGCAGACTGGTCGATCCCTCTAGTTAATCAAGATGATCCGGTTCTCCATGATTTTCAAGCCTTTCAGCTTAGTATGGAAAAACTGTTCGCAAGACATGCACAGGGGCAGGCCTTGGACAATGAGCTTCTTTCGTTGCGACAGGGTAATCAAGACCTTTTGGCTTATATTGCATCTTTCAATAGACTAATAGTTGAAACTCAATGGCCTGAGGACAAAAGGATTACGCTGTTTTATAGAGGTCTACGTGGAGAGCTCAAAGACGTTTTAGCCCAAGTAGTGAATCCCCCACAAGACTGTTCGGATTATATAGACTTGGTCGTTCAAATAGATCACAGACTGCAGAACAGGAAGGCCGATCGTTCCAAGTTTGATGCTCGAGTATTTTCCAAACCGCCAACTCCTTCCAAAGGAGTACACTCCGGGGAACCCATGCAAATAGGGGGTCTGAAAGGTCCTCTAACACAAAGGGAGCGGGAAAGGAGAAAACAGTTGCAATTATGCCTATATTGCGGAAACTCAGGGCACTTTATTCGAGACTGTCCGGTGAAACCTGCCAAGAAGGCAGTAGGAGCAGCAGTTACCACAGTTACAAACTCTGAGCAGGGAAACGACCTCGCCCGACAAGAATAGAGGTCCTCTTGCCGAGCGTGAAAACCAGTTCCGTGACCTCGCATTTCGTGATACCTATGGTCCTCATTAGCCCTGATAATCCGAGTCGATTACATGCAATTGAAGCTTACGTCGACAGCGGTGCCATCGGCAATTATGTGGATCATGAAATGGTTTTGAGGATGAATCTAACTCTTTGTCCCAAGGCTGTAAAGGACGTCATTACTACGGTGGATGGTACGGAGATAGCCTCCGGGCCAGTAACGCATACCACTCAAGAGGTGACGCTAGTAAGTCAAGATGGACACCATGAGAAGATCGTGTTCGATGTGATCAAGGCCCCTCAGTTCCAGATTATTCTAGGAATACCTTGGTTAGAGAAACACAATCCTCTGATCGATTGGCGAGCAAGAACGGTCCAGTTTCCAGAATGTGTCTCTACGTGTCACCCTCCACCTGGTGTTGCACTGGCAGCAATTTCTTCAGAGACTCCCCAGTTACCTCCCGAATACCTAGAATACCAAGATGTTTTCCGGAAGGAGCAGGCTAACTCTCTACCTCCTCATAGGTCTTATGACTGCCAGATAGACCTGATACCTGGATCTACTCCTCCTTGTAGTAGAATTTATGCCCTCACCGAGCCTGAGAACCTTCACCTTCGACAATACCTGGATCAATACCTGGCAAATGGGTTTATTCGTCCCTCCAAGTCCCCTGCCTCTTCAGCTTTGTTCTTCGTTCCAAAAAAGGAAGGAGACCTTAGAACTTGTATCGATTATCGCTCCTTGAACCAGATCACCGTTAAGAATAGATATCCGTTACCTTTGATCCCTGAACTCCTGGACCAAGTCAGAAAAGCATGCATATATACAAAGCTGGATCTTAGAGGAGCTTACCACTTGGTACGAGTAAAAGAGGGCGATGAATGGAAGACGGCCTTCCGCACCAAGTATGGGCTATTTGAATATCAGGTCATGCCCTTTGGACTTTGCAATGCCCCGGCCGCCTTTCAATATTTTATGAACGATGTCCTCAGAGAGCTCATAGATGTGTGTGTTGTTGTTTACATCGACGACATTCTCGTTTATTCGTCATCGGAATCTGAACATCGGAAACACGTGAAAATGGTCCTCGAAAGATTGCGTCAACACAAACTTTTCGCTAAGTTGGAAAAATGTGTTTTCAACGTGACTGAAGTTGAATTCTTGGGATTCATATTATCACCTGGCGGAGTGCGTATGGATTCAAAGAAGGTCGATGCAGTTCTCAAATGGCCATCACCATCCTCCGTAAAAGGTGTGCAAAGCATGTTAGGCTTCGCTAACTTTTACCGCAGGTTTATCCCCGAGTTCTCTCAAATAGTCCAGCCCATCACTGCCTTGTTAAAGAAAAACAAACGTTTTGAATGGTCTAGCGAGGCGGAACAAGCTTTCCAGGATTTGAAGACTAAATTTATCTCTGCACCAATCTTAAAACACCCTCGCCCCGAACTCCCCTACATCGTGAAAACTGATGCTTCAAGCCTTGCCATGGGGGCAGTTCTATCACAAAAGGACCCGGTAACCAATCAGTTGCATCCCGTGGCATTTTGGTCCCGCAAATTCTCGCCTCCTGAAGTCAATTACACGATTACTGACAAGGAACTTCTGGCTATCAAGTCTGCCTTTAAGGCTTGGCGGCATTATCTGCTGGGGGCCCGACACACCGTTACTGTGATTACGGATCACCGAAACCTGCAATATTTGAAAACCGCAAAAGCCCAATCCTCTAGACAACTCCGTTGGGCATTATTCTTTGCCGAGTTTGATTTCATAATTACCTATCGACCTGGTACCAAGAACGGTAAAGCCGATGCCCTTTCTCGGATGGGAGTGGAAGAACACTTGATCAACCCTAAACCTGTACCAATCATTCCCGAACAAAGAATTCTGGGTGTAATCACCACAGAATCCATAGAGGAAGTTAAGGATAAAGCCAGGCAACTTGTAACTCCAGCAGACATACAGAATTGGCATCTGCAGGGAAAGGACTTTGCAGTAAAGGACAACTTATTGTATTTCCAAGAACGATTATACCTACCCAGCACAGATTTACAGAAAAAAGTAATCTCTTGTTATCACGACTCTTTAATGGAAGGTCATCCCGGTATAGCCAAGACCTCAGAAAAGATCAAGCGCTACTTCTGGTGGCCGTCTTGGAAAAAAGATATCAGAGACTTTATAATGTCCTGTGGAGTATGCGCCCAAAACAAGAGTCAAAAGGAAAGACCAGCAGGCCTCTTACGCCCTATTGACATCCAACCTTGCCCTTGGCATACGCTTTCTATGGACTTCATCACCGATCTACCTCCATGCTCCGGATACAATACGATTCTAGTAATCGTGGACTTATTCTCCAAGATGGCGCATTTCATTCCGCTCAAAGGCTTGCCAACAGCAGCAACTCTGACCCGAGAATTTCTCAAAAACATCGTCCGACTGCACGGTTTTCCTTCGGTTCTAATTTCGGATCGAGGTAGTCAATTTATTTCTCATTTTTGGCGAAGTTGCTGTCGGTCGGCTCAAATTGATGTGAGACTATCGACCAGTCACCACCCTCAGACCGACGGACAAACCGAGAGGACCAATCAAACTCTGGAACAGTATTTACGCTGCATGCTGCAACAAACTGAAAAAACTTGGAAGGATATCCTTTGGATAGCCGAGTATGCCTACAATAACTCTGTCCATTCGGGAACTGGGAAAACCCTGTTTTTTCTTTTGTACGGCAGTCACCCTCGAACCTCGGAGTTGGATCCCCTCCAAGATCTTGAAACACCAGCAGTAGACTACCTGCATTCTACAATCACCCAAGCCTTTAAGGAAGCTGTTTCTCACCTTCAAAAGGCTAAAGAACAATACAAGAAAGGAGCAGATCAACATCGGAAGGAAGCCCCTCACTATCAAGTAGGGGATCAAGTCTGGTTATCCACCAAATATCTATCTCTAAAAGGGCCACGCACATTCAACCCAAGATACCTTGGTCCCTATTCCATCACTACCATAGTAAACCCAGTAGCGGTCAAGTTGGACTTGCCCCCGCACATGAAGATACATCCGGTCTTCCACGTCTCTCTATTAAAACCCGTGCAACCTCAAACCTGACTAACCAAATCTCCAAAACCTATCCTAGTTGATGGAGAACTCGAGTTTGAAGTCAAAAGCATTCTGGACTCCAAGATCTCCAAATCTAAACTATTCTACCTAATTGACTGGAAAGGCTACGGCCCCCAAGAGAGATCCTGGGAACCTGCTGAATATGTCCACGCTCCTCGCCTAATCAAAAGATTTCACCGAACATTTCCTGACAAGCCAAAACCCCCGGAGAAGCCCGGTTTGGGAGGGGCCTTGAGGGGGGGTACTGTCATGATCTCTGCTTCCAAAAGGTCAGGGTTTTCCCAACTCCCTTGGAAGCAGATCCATAACCCAGGTTCCGAGTGCCAACCAGTCCCAATTGGGACCTTTTGGACCCAGTCCTGGCGCCAGTGGCACCAGGCTCATAAATATGCCCAGTCCCAGCGCTGGAAGCGCCGGGCTCATAATGCTTGGGTGGACTTACCTGCAGCAGACCATGCTGCTTACTTGCCTGCCAGTTGAGCCTCTGATCCTCTTCTGTTTGGAACTACTTTTCCTGTTGGGTGGGGCTGGAGCCACTCCCTAGATTCAGAACACTGGAACTCTTCTGGAAGGCAGGAACTCTTTTTTTACCAGGAACTCTTTTCTTACTTAGGCGTGGCTGTGGAAGGAGACACCTAAGCACTACAGGAGGCTATTTAAACCACACCCGGTGGATGAATCTGCTTTGCGTTATTCTGCACCCTCTGCAGCAGAACGCTCATCGTGTCTTCTGCATCCGGTCCTGGGCCTAAGGAAAAAGGCTTACCATCCTGAATCCAGTCTTCAGCAACACCTATAAAGACAAGAAAGAACAGGTTAGCATTCCGGCATCTGAAAGGCAAAGGCTTACCTACTCTTCGTGCGCTCCGGAGGTCTTCACACTGCATTCCGGCATCTGAAAGACAAAAGCTTACCAACTCTTCGCACGCTCCGGAGGCCGTCGGCGCTGCATCCCGCATCTGAAAGACAAAACAAGGTGCGTTTAAAGACATTGGGGAACTTTAATACTCACGTGCCATTACTCCTTTCCACATCTAACCAGTGGGTATCCCGGCACCCTGCAGCCGCTCCGAACTTGTACCTGCAAAATAAAAAGACAGTTAGAGCGCTTCGTGAAGCTGGCAACAAGCGCTTACTTACGTGCTTCCAGGCGCTTCTATTCATCACACGGGCTCCATCTTCAACTCACTTCAGCCCGTCATCCGCCATCGCCGGAACCCTGCAAAACAAGAGACATCATTATTAAAGACTTTAAAGACATTTGAGTTACTCGAAACTTACCGTTCGTGCAGTAAACGACGGACAGCAGTCCTCTGAAGTCAAGAGGCCTGCGCTACCTATCCAGTGAAGAAACTGGTTACAGCACCCTGCCCCAAGGCAGATGGAGAGCTCGGCATTCACTTACCTAAGGTGAGAGCGTTAACCTGTGGGGGTCTACAGGAGAGGAGAAGAGGAAAGAGATAGGGACACCCCAATAACCCCAGTTCATTAACCCCGTATTTTCTATCTGCAGACATCTTACTCTGCACGTCAGGCATACAGGGCACAGAGGTCCAGCCCAAAGAGCCAACCGGGTGCTGCAAATCACCTTTGAAGATACGGTAGTCGCCCAGTCAAGAACGGCGCCTCTGCGAGAATCAGGTGAGCGTTACACGAGCATCCTGACCAGATCTAGCATCTAAGCAGTAATGCTTAGCAAACTTGTGCAAGGAAGCCCACGTGGCTGCTTGGCAAATATCCAGAACAGGCATTCTGCGTTGCAGAGCCGAGGTGGTGGACAAAACTGTCAGGGCTGGCTGGAGTAGTAATCAGGAAGAGTATGTACATAGAATTAACATTGTGGTTGCCCAAGTCAAGATGGAGAGAAAGAAACATAATCTGATTGGTTTAAGGAACAATAGTATGTTTGGTTTGTCTGATTGGTGGATAGGATAATGGGTTGGATTCTTGGGAGGTGAACAAGATTCTAAACTGCCTTTCATCCAAAGTAATTCAGTGGCTGGTTGTACATTAGTTAAGCTTCTTAAGTGAGGCCTTTCAGAGTTCAGAAGATTTACTAAAGAATTGAGAAAATCGTTGCTGAGCCAGAGTGATCAAGAAGACATCAGGTGGGATTGTTCCTTTTAAAAGCTTAAAGATTCTCACAGTGAACTTCCATTTTATATCAGAAACTTAAAGAGTTTAGAAGTTTAAAGTTTACTATAAGAAGAGAAAATGTTTAGTTTATATACCATATGGAAAATAATTGAAAAGACTGTGCGTGTAAGTTTTAAAGTTAATAGCGTGAAAAGTGTTTCAAGACTGTTTAACGTGCGCGCGAGTCTTCGTGTCTTCAGCAACGTCGTTGGGAGCGCGTGCGTATGAGAGCACGTGTTGGATTGCGATAGAGCGCGAGTCCATATTAACTGAGCGTGGGTAATTTTTAGCGCGTGTACATTTTTCACGTGAGTGACGTTACGTATGAAAGCGCGTGTTGGATTGCGGTAGAGCGCGAGTCCATTTTTATTGAGCGCAAGTTGTTTTTGGCGTGTGAACTATTTTCACGTGAGAGACGTCGCAAGTAATAGCGCGAGTTCGGTTGGCGATAGAGCGCGGGTCCATTGGAACTAGCGCGCATAGCTTTTTAGTGCGAGCGTGTGTTTCACGTACACGTGAATTTGTTAACGTGTGCGCGTATTTGTTAAGGTGCGCGTGTTTCATGTGCGCGTGCGTAATTTTTTAGCGCGAGGACAATTTCTCACGTCTTGTGATTTAGCATGTTAATCGCATGGTTGCAGAAAGTGAATAAGTTATTCAAGAAAGTAACTATATATTCATATGTGTAACAAAGAAAAGATTCACACGCAGAAGAAGCAGTAGTATTCAAGAAAGTTTATGAGTTTCTACTTAATGCAATTTTCACACAAAAGAGAATACAATACTTCAAGAAAGACTGCATTTCTCAAGAGTATTAGAAAATTCGAACTTACTGGAGTTAAATGAATTTAAAAGTCAAAGGAGAATATCTAAGGTTGTAAGGTGTTTTCAAGAGTCATTTTTCTTTAGGATATTAAAGACACTGTAATGGCTATTGACAATATGCACTAAAAAATTACAACAGTTTACAAGATATTCCATAAAGATAATTAACCTCTAAGTCTAGAGTTTGTTTTAAAAATAATTTAGAGAAAAAGGTTTACACTAATGTATAAGTAACCAAGTGTATTTGTTTACTATAGATACCAGAGCCTACTAGAAAGTTGCAGGGCTGCAGTGTCTCCGTTGTTATTTTATCCAAATTCCCCTTTCCTTTCTTGGGGTTCTCAGCTCAGCTTTTACTTTAGGGTTGAGAGGTGAACTCCTGGTGAGGGTCTGTGGGGCCAGCATCAGCTCCTGTGGAATTCAGTCAAGCCGGACCATGACAGGATGAAAGGCCCACTATAACTTTTCCACCTGAGCTGATATGGATCCCACAGAAGCATTAGCAAGTTCCTTAAAGGACATGTTTTCAGAGTTAAAGGAGGAAATGAGGGCAGTGCGAAGAGAGAACCTGGAGTTACAAGTCAAGTTTGAAGAATTATAATTCTAGGGTTACCCGTAGGGTTGAGGGCATTTCTTTGGAGTCGAGAGTTTCTGAGAGCCAAAGTAGAGAATTACCAGTGTTATTTAGAGAGGATTTGGGTGAAGGAACGAGTTCTCAGGAGGGAAGTAGGGGGAACATGAATAGACATAGGTCCAGTCCCTTTAGCAGCTCAAGAACGTTTTGGGGGAGATGCCAAGAAATGTCAAATTTTCCTTACACAGTGTGAACTTAATTTCCTTTGTAGACCTGCAGCTTTTAATGCAGATGCTACTAAAATAGCTTTTATTCTGTCTTACCTTACTGGTGAGGCGGCAACTTGGTCAGTGTTATTAGTTGGTCAAGAGGATCCCATTCTAAAGAACCTGTTAGCCTTTAAGTCAGAATTTAGAAAAATGTTTGACAGACGACAGTTATCTCAAGAAGTGGATGGAGAACTATTAGAGTTAAAACAGGGAAATAAAGATTTTGTGTCTTACATCACACAGTTTAGATCCTTAGTATTAGAGAGCAATTGGCCAGAAGAGAAACAATCATCTTTGTTTTATAGAGGCTTGAGAGAAGAGTTAAAATATGCCTTTTCCACAATTGTGAATAGACCCACTTCATGTGAAGATTTAATTGATCTAGTCATACAAATTGATTATAGATTAGGAGAACGCAAGGCTGAGCGTAAAAGAGGAGGTGTTGAGCAACCCAGAGTTTTCCCTAGAGTCGATAAGGGAAGATTAGAATTTTTAAATAAAGAATTGAGAACAGGGAATGCAGAGAGAGTAAATAAAGTGAGAGGTCCTTTAACTAAGGATGAGAAGGATAGGCGTAGGCAGAATAATTTATGTTTATATTGTGGTAGATAAGGACATTTTTTTGGAAATTGCCCTTGGTGTCCAAAAAACTCCATCTACTAACAGTTCCAGAAATCAACAAGTGGCTAATACTATTCGAGTTGCGGTGCCACATATTACAATGAACGTATCCTTGTATATTAAAGAGGAATTAAAGGGAAGTGGTCCAGTAGTAATAGATTCTGGAGCCACAGGTAACTTCTTGGATTGGAATGTGGTAAAAGATATGAATGTGCCTTACATAGTAAAAAATAAACCAGAGCAAGTGAGAGCGGTGGATGGGTCTCAACTTACATCAGGTTTAATTACACATGAAACAATTCCATTGGGGATGGAAATTGGAGGACACTGGGAGGAAATAGTGTTTGAATTAATAGACACTCCACAGTTGAAGATAATATTAGGGATGCCTTGGTTGACTGTTAGGGAGAATTCTCTCTTTAGGCTGAATTTCCTAACCTAGTGAGTCCCCCAGCAGCTATGCTGGATTTCTGGAGTTTGCTTTTTTCTCCTGCCAAGAGTGAGACTATTTTTCTCCCACTCTTGGACATGATTTATGGTGTTCATTTGACTGTTAATGTGTTTTATGGGCTATGGGGTCCTTTACTCCATAGGGTCTCATGTTTTTTTACTATGTGTGCTACACAGCACCCTCCGTGCAGTAACACAGGGGTGTCATAGTGACACCCCACCATAGACTCCATACCCTGGGACTGACTACTGTCTCCCAGGGCATGTAAAGTCACCATTGGCTTTACTAGTCCCAAATTATTAACAGAAACCGGTACAAACCATCATATTGTGGACGTACTGGTCGGGGCAATTAGATTGCCCCGGGGTCTGTTAGTCAAGGGGGCACGTCTCCATCCCCCCTGATCGAGTTTTGGCTGGTGGCAGTGGATACTACTTTTTATATTCGACTGTGAATATATCCCAATGGGATTTTCCCATTGTACGAGGCTACCAACTTTAATTATTTAATTCTCATAGCCTCGAACATAACGCCGGTTTATTTATTTAATATTAATTCGACGGTTGGTATTTTTTGCCAGGACTCGATTCTAAAATGGCGTTTGTGTTGTCTTCTGTGACTCCAACCCAAGTCGAGCCCTTTGTTCCACTTTTTGGCGGGCTTCTCCACAGAAGCCTCCAAAAGTGGTGCCACTCTGTCTGGGTACCACAGGTGGTGCGGGAGGGGGTTTAGGCACCCTGGACTGAGTTACCTTGGTAACTCAAGTCGCACTCTTGTGCGATTGGCCCAAGTGGTGAGCCGGCCGGCTCACCACTTAGCATGTTTGATTGACAGCTAGGCTGAGTGAATGGGGGTGTGCTGCATAAAAGCAGGGCTTTGGGGACTGGAACTTCAGAAGTCGCCACAGGACCTGAGAATCCGACGAGGGAGAAGTTGAGTGGACCTACCACGACGACACCACTGGTGGAGCCCTGCGGAACCGACTCACCACTTCCCGACGACAGAGAAGATCTGCCGGCTGGAGAGGCTTCTTCCCCTGACTGGTGGGCACAACCAGTTTACCTTCTTCTCTTCACACCCCAGACCGGCTTGTGGTCGAATTGCCCGTGCCAAGCACCCTGGCAACCGGATAGCCACTTACCACTGGACCGCGAATAAAAGGACCGCTCCTTTTAACTGAGAACTCCGCGGCTGGTTTCTTCCCTGGCAGTGCAACGGACTCCTGTCTTCCTCCCCGACGAAGCACCGACTTGCATCCGCTGCCAGGAAGAACTGCCCCCGCTGGAGTACTCTCACCACTTTAAGGTACTGTGTCCGCCAGGCCTCCCTTTCTAAAGATTGCTACTAGGTAATAATAACCCCTTAACCTTCTGGACTGGGCTGGCCGCCTTGACCCTCTAACTGGTCCCTTTCTTTGGTCCAACTCTTTTTGAACCTTTACAAGACTCTTGTGCACTGCAACCGTGTGACCTTGGGCACATCTCGTTTTGATCCTCTTAAAGTGGATCCGGCCTACTGACTCTAAACTCACGGTGTTACTTTGCCTTCCTCTCTTGTTGTGTTCTTGAAAAAGTGTTGGGATCTGTTTCAATTTATTCTCTGCTTTTCTCTCCCTTTTAAAACAAATTATTAGAGTGCCATCTCCGTTAAGCGCTCACCGCTGTCTGAAAATAAGTGGGGCTTTACCTAAGACTTGTCTAATATTCTTCTAAGGGAGTGTATATCTTTTAGTGACCGTGTTTTTGAATTGCTTACTATTAGTGCCTGTGTGTTTTTCTAGATGTGGTTTTAAATAAATAATGATATCTCTTTTACACCAAGCCCTGGTCAGTGTTTACTTGTTCTACTGTGCTCTTTTGACCTATTGTGAATACTCTGTATACTGCCTAACTCTTCTTGAGGGAAGTCTGACTGCTCAGCCACAGTTACCAAGTGAATCTGTGTGGTACAGACTGCTACCAAGTGGGTTTACTGCCAAACACCTGTAGTCTTAAATCTTTTGCAGTGGTCCCAGAGGGAACTGCACAGGTTTCTGCCTAACATTGACTTATCATAACCCTCAGATTGATTGGGGAAGAAGAGTAGTAAAATTGGATTCTTCTTTTTGTATTACTAATTGTTTTAAGGAAAAAGTTCAGGAAGATGTTTCTGGTAGTTGTTCAGAAGTTGTGGAAGGTTTGGTAACATTGGGTGCCATAGTACATTCTATTGGGGCAGTAATTGGAGAATTACCAAAGTGTTATCAAGATTTTAATGATGTGTTTAGTGAAAAGGAAGCTAACGAATTACCTCCTCATCGAGAATACGATTGTAAAATTGATTTAGAACCAGGAGCCCACATTCTTTGCAGTCATATCTATGCCCTGTCTGAGAAAGAGAATCAACATTTGAAAGATTACATTCAAGAAAATCTGGCTAAGGGGTTCATCAGGCACTCTCAGTCGCCAGCAGCTTCTCCACTATTTTTTGTTCCAAAAAAGGAAAGTACTTTACGGACATGTATAGATTATAGGGCATTGAATAAAATTACAGTTAAAAATAGATATCCTCTGCCCTTAATCTCAGTGATGTTGGAGCAGATTCAAGAAGCTTCAGTGTTTACCAAATTAGATATTCGTGGTGCATACCATTTGGTGCGGGTACATCAAGGTGATGAATGGAAATCAGCATTTAGAACAAAATTTGGTCTTTTCGAATATCAAGTAATGCCATTCGGACTGTGCATTGCCCCAGCGGCTTTTCAATTTTTTATAAATGAAGTGTTGAGAGATTATATTGACATTTTTGTAGTAGTATACATTGATGACATTCTCATTTATTCTAAGGATCTACTGCAACATAAAGAACATGTTAAGAAAGTTCTACAGCGACTAAGGGAAAATAAATTATTTATTATAAGTTAGAAAAGAGCCAATTCCATGCCCAAGAAGTTGAATTTTTGGGTTTTATTATTTCACCCAAATGTTTGGAAATGGACATGAAGAAAATTTAAGCAGTAGAACAGTGGCCCATTCCAGCTTGTGTAAAAGATATTCAAAGCTTTCTGGGTTTCGCAGATTTTTACAGGAGATTCATAAAAGATTTCTCTCAAACTGTTTCTCGCACCACCAAATTATTGAAGAAAGGAATGAAATTTGAGTGGAATGATTAAGCGGATCAGGCCTTTAAAAAATGGAAGAACTGTTTTACATAAGGACCAATTTTATTACATCCCGATCCTTCCCAACCATTTTTTGTTGAAGCAGATGCTTCCAATACTGCAATTGGAGCAGTACTTTCTCAAAGGCATCCTGAAACTGGGCAACTGCATCCTGTGGCCTATCTATCCAAGAAGTTGCTTCCTGTGGAGATGAACTACACGATTACTAATAGAGAACTCCTTGCAATCAAGAAGGCATTTCAAGAATGGAGGCATTATCTGTTAGGAGCAAGATTCACAATAACAGTTTTAACTGATCATAGGAATCTTCTGTTTTTGAAATCTGCTCGAACATTATCACCAAGACAACTTAGATGGTCACTTTTCTTGTCAGAATATGATTTTGTGATAACATTCAAGCCAGGGCGGTTAAACGGTTAAACGGTAAAGCGGACGCTTTATCTCAACAAAGTTCTTCAGATGAGGTAGAAAATCAGTTATTACCTGAGCCAGTGATTGCAGAAGATAGATTTATTCTAGGTACTACGAAAGAAGAGAATCTGCTTTTTCAAAAAATTCGAAGGGAATTACCGGAAAAGGCGATTCAATCTTGGGTTGCGGAGGATTCTGAAAGACATTTAATTGATGGATTTCCATGTGTCCATTCTAAAATTTACCTTCCAAGTAAAGAACTACAAAAGGAAATTATGCAAGAATGTCATGAATCAGAGTTGGTGGGTCATCCTGCAATTTGTAAGACAATTGAATTGGTGGAAAGAAAGTTCTGGTGGAAAGAGATGAAAAAAGATATTGAAGACTATGTGAAAACTTGTGAAGTCTGTGCTCGAGTGAAATCAGGAGGAGGGAAACCATCTGGATTACTTAACCCGTTACCAGTACCCTCTAGTCCATGTTTTACAATCTCTATGGATTATATTGTAGATCTTCCTAAAGATCAAGGTTACACTACAGTATTATAGTTGTGGATTTACTGACCAAAACTGGGCATTTCATTCCCATGAAAGGAGAGTCCTCTGCAAGGAATCTGGCAAAGAGTTTTTTGCAAGAAGTGGTGCGACTCCATGGATTATCAACACAAATTATATCAGATCGAGGGTCTCAATTAATTTCTAAGTTTTGGCGAGCTTTCTGTAAGGAGTTGGGGATTGAGATAAAGCTTTCTTAAGGTTATCATCCACAAACCAATGGCCAAACAGAACAAGTAAATCAGGAGTTAGAAAAATATAGCAGAACTTATTGGCAGGAGAAAGGGAGCTGGCTGGATCTTCTTTGGTTGGCAGAGTTTAGCTATAACAATTCTGTCAAAGATTCTACTAATTATTCTCTTTTTTTTTTTTGTAGTTACGGTTTTCATCCACGATTTTTCAAAGAAGTGTTACCATCTGAGTATTCCAATCCAGAGGTTGAGCATCATTTGACTAGTATTAGGGATGGTTTAGAAAAAGTAAAGAAAACTTTGGAGAAAAGTAAATTGAGACTCGTGAACATCAATTAATGCACATTACTGCTCCCCAAATCCCTCCCCCCTCAAGAGCTTGTTTGCGTTTCTCATTCTGTATCTGCTGCGTGTGACCGGGTATCGCTTCCTTCCGAAGCTGCAGAATCCATTATTGTGCCAAACAGTCCTGTTATTAACACTCTCCATGCCCTCAGGTTACCCACTTCTTCCCCGCACTTGCTACATGCCTCCTGCCATACTAACGTTTCAGCCTCCGCCCATTTTTGCAAATCCCGCCACCATACCTCAACCCGTGGCTTGTGGCACTGCTTCCAGCTCATGGCAATCCTTCTTTTTGCAAGCATATATGCCAGGTCCCTCAGTTTCCCAACATGTTTAGTATTCCGTGGTCTGGGAAACCCTCCCAACAGGCAGGCCCAGGCCGTATCTATGTTGAGCGTGACCCCTTTATCTGCTAGTTTTTGTGCCACCTCCCCCCAAAAACCTTCAATCACTGGGCAAGACCAGAACATGTGTGTCAAATCAGCGTCGTCTTCATCGCATTTTTGGGCATGCTTGTCTTCCTGCGTTTACAAACTTAGATATTCTCTTCGGGGTCATATAGGCTCTATGCGTTATGTATAACTGTATCTGCTGCAATATGGTGTTTCTGGACACCTTCTTGTGGTATCCCATAGCACGCTCCCACATCCCATCGGTCATCTGTGACCCCACCTCCGCTTCCCAGTCCAGCCTCAAATGAGTCAAATCCTTCCCCACCCGGGTCATCACCATCTCATACAATCTAGAGATCTCGTGCCCTCCTTCTGATATGTCATATATTGTTCCCATTATGACATCTGGCTCCTCCGCCAGTACAGTCTCTGGCCAGGTTTTACGAATAATCTGCACTAGCCTAAGATACGTGACATATTGGCCTCTGTGCAAGCCTGCCTTTTCTCTCAGTTCTTCGAAATCCTTAATGATCCCCTCTTGCCATACATCTCCCAATGTGACCTGCCCGACCGATTCCCAATAGGTCCTGATTATCATTCTGAGTTGGTTGTCTCCCCCAGCCAAGGCGACTAGCGGCACCTGTGGGGAACACGGGTACAGGTTCTCCATCAGTAGGCATACTCTGCGCCACATCTTCCACCCAAGCAACATCATACCCGGGCGTTCTTTCATTTCAAGTCTAGGCACCCAGATAATCTCCTTTAGGTAAAACGGAGTAAAACGGAGTGCAGTCCTGTCCAAACAGCCTAAATTCAGAAAGCCATTTGGTTACATATTGCAACTGACCAGCTACATAATAGGCCTCAAAATTTGGCAGCTTAATGCCCCCTCTATCATGAAAGTTCTGCAACTTCCATAGCGCCACTCTATTGCGAGTGCCATGCCATAGGAAGTCTCTGCACATGCTATTCAGTTTGACAAAAAACTTTTTGGGTATAAAGTATGGTATATTACTGAAGAAATGTAACAGCCATGGGCAGGACCACCATTTTGAGCATCGCCCCCGTCCCATCATCGCCAGCGGCAACTTCTCCCAAAACTTCATACTTGTTCGGATTTTTCCCACAGCCACCTCGGTATTATGCAAGTGTTCCTCCTCCACCGTATGGTACACATCTATTCCGAGGTAGCGGAAGGAATCAACCGCCCATGGTACGGACAACACTGGCAACCGCTCCAGAGGGGCTCCTCTGTAGCTCCCCAATGGGAACATGCTCGATTTTTGGGGGTTCACCGCTATGTCGGACAGTTCTGCATACCTTTCCATAACCTCTAGAATATATTAAAGATTTTCCTCCAGATATTTCTAGTATAGTAGTAATCGTCAGCATACAAGGATATTAGATGTTTCTCTCCCCTTACCTCAATACCAACCATGTCATATTGTTGTCTGAGGTACACTGCCATGGGCTCCAGGGCTAGTATGTATAACATCGGGGACCAAGGGCACCCTTGTCTGGTGCCCCTTCTGAGTTGCCATCTCTCAGATATCACCGATCCTGTGCGCACCCTGGCCAGTGGTTCACTGTATAGTAATTTTGCCCACCTAACATAACCCAGCCCCATCCCATATTCTTTCAGGGCCTCCAGCAACCATGGCCACCTCACTGAGTCAAAAGCTTTGACTGCATCTAGGGACACCACCGCCATTTCCCCCTCGCTCCTGTTTCCCTCATCAATCACCCGGTGGAGTCGCCTATGGTTGTGGGTTATATTTCTGCTGGGGACATAACCTGTCTGGTCCGGGTGTATCAGTTTGCTAATAACTCTACGCAGCCTATTGGCCAGGACCGCCGTCAATATCTTGCTATCCTGGTACAACATTGACAAAGGCCTATAGGAGCCGCAGCTATGCCCTGGCTTGTTGGGCTTAGGAAGCGGCACAATTAACGCTTCTCTAAGCGATTCCGGCAGCCGGCCCATCTCAAAAGACTCATTGAGCATCTCTAGCATGGGGGGGGGGGGGAGTACTTCCTCTCTATATGTTTTATAAAACTCGCCAGGGAATTTGTCCGCGCCCGGGGTCTTACAGGTGGGTAGCTGCTTCACCACCTCCTCCAATTCCTCTAAGGTAATCGGTGCGTCCAGCTCCTCCCTTTCTTCAGCACTAATCTTAGGTAATTCCATGTCTTTTAGAGTTTCTCTAATCTCCTCTCGATTGTCCCCTCTTCTGTCCTCATATAATGTCCTATAATAGTCTAAGAATGCCTCGTTGACTCCCTCTTGGGTGTCAACCACCTCCCTGTCTTCTCTAGTTATTGTCCTAATCGGGGGTCTGGGGGTTTCGCTCTTATATAACCACGCCAACAAGCGGCCAGTTTTATCCCCACCTGCATGTTGCCTCTCAACATACTTCTTATAGTTAAGGTTGCAGAGCCTTCCCCAAAGCTCTGCACACCTCTGCTGTAGTTCGAGTAAAAGTTCTGCATCCCCTCCCGCCCTGTTGCTTTCCCGTTCCAGTTTCTCTTCCGCTTCCTCTAGCTCCGTTAGGACCCCACCCTGTAGGCCTTTTGATTTAGCAATAGCAGCACCCCGCAATACCACCTTAAAGGCTTCCCAGAGCGTGCACGCTGAGTCCATGCTGCCTGTGTTTACCTCAAAGTACTGTGTGATCGCATCCCTGATATCTTCCCTGAAGACCGGGTCCCGGAGCGCCTCCGCCCGGAGGCGCCATGTCGGTATCCGCGCCCTGGGGCGGCAGTACTGCCAACTCAGAACCAGAGGCGAGTGGTCCGACAGGACCCTCGCTCTATAGTCTATTTGGGTGGTCTCTATCACCACATCTGGCGTGGCAAAAAAGTAATCAAGTCTCGTATGCAGTTGCTGCGGAGCTGAGTAATGCGAGTACTGTGTTTCATTAGGGTGTTTCAGCCTCCAAACATCTGCCAACACGAAGTCGTCTAGTAATGTCTGCAATACCCTGGCTGCTGGGGTGGGCCTATCCATCTTATCATCAGATCTGTCTGCCTTTGGGTTGAGAACGCAGTTGAAATCCCCTCCCCAGATAACCGCTCCTCCCATACAAGCGCCCAGATGAGTACACAGGGTTCTAAAATATGCCGCAGTATTTTGGTTGGGGGCATACGTATTTATAATGCACACCTCTCTATTCTCCACCAAAACCTTTAATATGACCAACCTCCCCTCAGTGTCCACCACTTCTTGTGTAAGTTGGAGCGGAACGTGTGGTGCTACCCAGACCAGCACTCCCCTAGCGTAGGCAGAATACGGAGAGCCCACTACAGTACCTCTCCACTTCTTCCCCACCAGTTCCAGTTTTTTCTGGGTCAAATGTGTTTCCTGCAACAACGCAATATCAATCTTCTGTCTTTTCAAGTACATCATGACTGTTTCTCTTTAAGTAACTGTTGAGTCCCCTGACATTCCATGTTATGATCTTAAGGTCCCCCATGGCTCATGAGTATCTTCTTGCCTTCCGTGTAGCGAATCCCCCTTGCCCACGTGATACAGATACAGCCCTCCATCTTTACTTGTAGCTTCTTGTACCAGCTCAAACTATCCATAACTATGTACACAACAAATTCCCAACTTCCCTCCCCTCCCTCCACCCGTCCCTTCTCCAACACCACACACCCCAACTGCTGCCCAGCTCCGTTCTCGGAACTCAGGCACCCCCACATCTAACCCTGCAAGCACCAAACAATGCACAGAGCTCAGTAGGGTGAAGTCGCCCTAATGGCCACTTAACTAAGATTATTGTGGGGTAAAGAGATCCGCTCTGTAAGGCTCCCGTTACTTCAATTATAATTACAGTGCTCATAACATCTAGTGCAATAGGCTGACGTTCTCTACTGAAGGCTGTGCAAATGACTAAATTCAAGTCCCACGGGTCCGTGCCACGCCATCTTGTGGCACCTTCCTCGTGCATTACTTATCTCTTCCGTGCTCTCTCTCCGTCCAAACTTCTGACTCCTGGGGACATCCCTGCGCATCGAGCCATCCCATGGCATCCTCCGGGGTCTCAAAAAGCAAAGTTTTGTGTTTATGTATAACTTTCAATTTTGCCGGATACAGTAACATGTATTTGTGGCCTGCCTCTCTCAGTCTCCGCTTTACCGTCCCAAAGTTCATGCGGCTACGCTGCACAGACAGGGTATAGTCCGGGTAGGCCGTGATGTTTGCCACTCCTCGTATAATCGTTCCTCCCTTGCGGAAGTGTTGCAATATCCTCTCCCGGTAATTAAGAATTTTGGCTATCACCGGCCTAGGCGGGTTTCCTGGCGGCGGCCTCCTTGTTAGAGCTCTATGTGCCCTTTCCACCGCAAATCCTTGAGATAGGGCTCCTCCGGGTATCTCTTGCAGTAGCATGGACTCAATAAACTCTGTGGGATCGTGGCCCTCCAATCCCTCCGGCAGGCCCACAATGCGGATGTTGTTTCGTCGAGCGCGTCCTTCCGCCTCCTCCGCTCTGCTCTCCAAGTTGCCCACTCTCTGTATCAGGGCATGCAATTCGGCCTTATGGGAGGCACAATCCGCGGTGTTCGGGCTAACTTCCTTCTCAAGGGACTCCATGCACTCCGCCAAGGCCCTGACGTCCTGTCGGAGTAGATTAACATCCTCCTGCACCTCTCCGACCTTAAGGTCCAGTGCCGTTTTCAGTTCAGTGACGGCTAATTCGTTTAGATTCCCAGGCCGCCTTTAGGTCTGTAATCGCAGCTAGGACTTCTTGGTTAGCGCCCGTTGTCGTCATGCTGCCTGCAGGCGGCTTATCCTTGCTCTTGGTATTGTCTTGACCAGGGGACGTCTTAGCGAAGTCATCCAGGGTGGGCTGTTTCGCCTTCGGCCTCACCTTTCTATTCGACATGACCCAGAGGACCTGTGTTCTGCACAAATGACAACTGCGCACCCAGTATGCCTCTTTCGCTCGATCACCGTGCAGCCTGCTCCTTCCTTTGTTCCGGACATTGGTCGGCCATTTTGTGCCGTCTTTTGTCTCCGGCGCTCCTTATCCTTTCCGCACAGATCTCTGCCGCCGTTCTCCCTACACCTTACAAAAGTTCACCAAGCGTGGCCCAATCATTCACACACCGACATGTGTATTTTCAGCAGTTGTCGGTCCACCGTTGCGCATTTTTACGCCCGGATCATTTCAGGATCTCGGGAGCTCCTCCAGATCACGTCCTCCTACATGGCCCTCGTAGCCACGCCCCCCACGTATTCCATATCTATGACAGTCTCCGAAAGCAGTACCAAAGCAAGGAGGTGGGAAAAGAATTTAGAAACAACATTTAGAATGCCCAATCAAATTGCGGCGTAAAGGACTGCCTTGCCAAAGGCCAGATCCTGTCCTCGGATGGAATCGAGGGAGTAGTGATGGACAAAAATATGTACTGAAGCCTGCATCACAGATGTTACGAATAGGAACACCCCTCTGTAGGGCAGTAGATGCAGCCATACCCTTGGTAGGATGGGCCCGCAAGCTAGCCGGTGGGTCCTTACCCGCCAAGCGGTAACACTTGGAGATAGCCAAAATAATCCAATGAGACAAAGTCTGTTTCGTCACAGCTTGTCCAAACGCTTTCCAGCGTAACCAATGAAGAGTTGATCGTCCACTCTGACCCGGGACATGCGTGAAATATAAAAGCTTAACGCTCTCCTAGGATCAAGCCTATGGAGCCTCTCCTCTTCCTTACCAGGATGTGGAGGAGGATAAAATGCCGGAAGAACAACCTTCTGGCCCAAATGAAATTCCGACACCACCTTCGGAAGAAAGGAAGGAGGAACTCTAAGGACAACCCTGTCCTTATGAAACACAGTGAAGGGTGGCTTAACTGAAAGTGCCTGTAACTCACTCACTCTGCGAGCGGAGTGACCGCAACTAAAAATACAGTTTTAAGAGTTAACAGTCTCAAAGGACAAGAGTACAAGGGCTCAAAGGGAGCACCCATCAGAAACTTGAGAACAAGGTTCAAATCCCAACTGGGCACCTGGAAAGGTGACGGAGGGAACACATTAGTGAGCCCTTTCAAAAACTGAGAAATTAAAGGGATTTTAAAATAGGAACACTCTTCAGACGAGCGCTTAAATATGTAAAGCGCCACCAGGTAACCTTTAACGGTAACCACTTGCAAGCCCATGTGGGCCAAAGAAAGCAAAAAAGACAGAACCATGGGAATGTCACATGCAAAAGGATCCACATTCTTAACACTGCACCAGTCGCAGAACCTACGCCAACGGCAACGGTACAGAGACTTTGTTGCTGGCCGTCTGGCCGAGAGCAACACCTCCATCACGTTTTCAGGGAGGTCCCAATCCTTATACCTCAACCTTTCAGAAGCCAAGCGTGAAGGTTGAGGGATCTGACCTCTGGATGGAGAACCTGACCCCCCCTTCCATGAGAGCAGATCGTCTCGGTAGGGAAACGACGTGGAGGGCAGATGGACAAGTCAAGAAGGTCCGGGTACCACGTCCTCTGGGCCCACGCTGGAGCAATGAGGATCATCCGGGAACCGAACCTGCGTAACCTCCGCAGCACTTGCGGGATGACGGGGACTGGAGGAAATGCGTACAGCAGTGGGAAGGACCACTCCACCACAAACGCGTCCCCTAAGGCTCCTCTTGGAGGAAATTCCCGCGAGCAGAACCTTTCTTACTTCCGGTTGACACTGGAGGCGAAGAGATCCACTTGAGGGGTCCCCCAAAGGGCGAAGATCTCCAGGAGAATCTCCTGGGCCAGCTCCCACTCCTGAGAGATCGTGCTCTGACTGCTCAGAGCGTCCGCCGTCTCGTTGTCTCCGGTCAGATGAATTGCCGAGATCGAAACTTCCTGCTGGATGGCCCAGAACTCGAGCTGCATCGCCTCCCTGCACAGAGGAAGTGACCCTGCCCGCCTCCTTTTTTGCTGAGGTAGTGGCATGGCCACCGTGTTGTCCATCAGGATCAGGACACTCTTTCGTCGCACAGTTGGCAGAAAAGCCTTCAGGGCTAGCCTGACGGCCCTCAGCTCCAACAGATTGATATGGAGTCTGGACTCCGACGGAGACCAACGACCGTTGACTGTCAACTCGTTGGCATGAGCTCCCCATCCCGTGAGGGATGCGTCCATCACGATCGTCACCTCCGGGCAGGGAAGCCAAGACGGAGCCCCCTTCATCAGATTGCCTTCGACGGCCCACCACAGAAGTTCCTGGGCGACCGAGGGCGGCACCTGAACAGGGTCCGACATCCTGCCGGAGGATTGCGACCACTGCATCTTGAGTGCCCACTGCAAAGATCTCATCCGCAGACGAGCCCCTGGCACCAGAAGAATGCAGGATGCCATGAGGCCGAGCAACCTCAAGAACTCGAACGCTGGGAGCGTCTGGGCATGCTGAAACTTGTGCACCATCTGCTGAATGTGAAGAGCCCTCACCTGGGGAGGAAAACACTGCCCCAGGAATGTGTCGAGCACTGCTCCGATGTACTGGAGCCGCTGTGTTGGCGTCAAATGGGACTTCTTTAAATTGAGGGAGAAGCCCAGCTTGTGAAGGGAATGGCAGGTGACGGACAGATGATCCAAGACTTGCTCGGGAGAGCTCCCCCTGATCAACCAATCGTCCAGGTAGGGGTAGACATGAATCCCCCCTTTCCTGAGATGAGCTGCCACCACCACCATGAGCTTGGTGAAAGCCCTCGGGACGGAGGTAAATCCGAACGGCAGGACCCGAAACTGAAAGTGCGAGTCGCCAACCGCGAACCTCAGGTACTTCTTGTGCTTGGGATGGATCGGCACATGGAAGTAAGCGTCCTTGAGGTCGAGAGACACCAACCAGTCCTGAAGTTGAAGGGCCTGGAGGACTTGAGAGTAACCATCTTGAACGTGTCCTTCCTGAGGAGTTTGTTCAAACCGCGCAAGTCCATGATGGGTCTCAATCCCCTGTCTTTCTTCGCAATCAAAAAATAAGGGGAATGCCATCCCTTGTTCCTCTCCGCTACAAGCACCAGTTCTATGGCGCTTTTCTCTAGCAGGGCTTGAATTTCCTGCACAAGGACGGATCCAAACTCTTCAAAGAGAGTTCCCTGGTGGATTGTCGTGAGGCCTCTGCCGAAAGGGAAGACACTAGCCGTGGGTTATGATCTCCAGAACCCACACATCTGAAGTAATTGCACGCCACTCTACAAGATGCTGCGCCAGCCTTCCCCCAACCAGTGAACCATGGGACATGGCCTCATGACTGAGTGGTAGCGGCTGCAGCGTTGCCTGAGGGCAAAGAGGCAACTGCCCGAGAGGCCTTGGCACCTCGAGTACCCCGTTTTCTACTTCTGGCACTCCTACCATGGCCTCTTTGACTGACAGCTCCTCTCGTTTTACCAAAGGATGAGTAATAACGAAAGGAACCACCCCTCCATTGCTGTCCCCTAGGACGAAAAGGCAGAGGTTGTCGAACTGCAGCGCCCAACGACTTCGCTGCAGCTTTGGAGGTCTGCAACCTCTCAAGGCTCTCGTCAGCCTTGCTGCCAAAAAGATGTTCACCGTCAAAGGGCATGTTGAGGAGCCGGGACTGCACATCAGGAGCAAACCCCGACTTCCGCAACCACGCAAACCTGCGTATTATGGTGCTCGCCGCCATGGACCGGCTGACGCAATCTGCCATGTCCAAACCCGACTGAACGGATTCACACATGGCATCCTTGCCATCCTAGACCATAGCAAGGAAACCATCCCGTTCGTCCCCTTCGGGAATATGTTCAGCCGCTAATGCAATACAGTTCCACAGAGTGTGTGTGAGACGAGACAAGGCACATACGGAGTTGGCCGCCTGAAGCGCCATACCCCATGAAGAAAACACTTTCTTCGCCCAGCCATCAAAACGTTTGTCGTCCCTATCCGGAGGGATGGTAGGATACGACGCCTGCTTTGCCGGGGCCGTAGCCGCCTGCACCACCAAACTCTCCGGAGTGGGGTGTCTGGTCAAGTAGCAGGGGTCGCTACTGGCTGGACTGTATTTTTGCGACAAAGACTTGCCCACTGCCGGGAGACTCTCCGGAGCAGTCCAAGCCGCCGCCACCCTTCTCTGTAGAGCCATATGAAATGGCAGTACCGGGTCAGTTGGGGGACCAAGATCGAGGATTTCCGTAAGATCATCCTCAACAAACTCCCCAGGGGGAGCAGACCATTCCAAGTACTCGATGACCCTAGACATAAAGCGCCGGTAGGAAGAATCGGCATGAGTGCCAGGCTCAGGCCTACAAAACTCCACCTCCGGAGAGGTGTCCAGTCCACTGGCATCATGCAGTGACTGCCTTAGGTCCTCAAATTGGCTATGGCCTGAGAGAATCTCATTTGGCACCGTATCCAGAACCATGCCCTCATCAGAGCCCTCATCAACCTCTGAAATGTACTCCAGGCGGTGATAGGAAGGCACCTGGGGACCAAAGCCATGCTTGACCTTAGCCAGAGCCTTTCTAGGGGTATCCCCCGTGCCACAGGGCTCTGCCGACACCACCGCCTCGAAAGGCGTCGAGGGTGCAGAACGAATCGGCGCTGGCGTCGACAGAATCAGCGTCGTCGTCAAGTAAATCGGCGTCGACGTCAGCCGCAGCGCCGCCAGCATCGACTGCGTCGACACAGACCTCGAAGCCAGAGCTCCGAGCGTGTCCTTCGACATCCTAGGTACCGACAGCGTCGACGACCTCCTCGGAGGCGGAGCCTCGAGAGAGTCCGTCGACGACCTCGGCGCCACAGGCGTCGATGTCTTCCTCGAAGACTGCACAGGTTCACGCGGTCTCGAGCGAGTCGAGGACCGGGACCTGGAACGGGCATGATGAGAACGATTTCCCTTGTCCGAGCGGGACCTGTCCCGCGAATCGTGCCGACCACCCGAGCCCAAAGGCGTGCGAGCGGTGTCTCTCGACCGATCACGACCGACCCCACTCGGAGGCGCGGACGGACCGGTGCCCTGCGATTCGAGAATCGCTAACATTTTCTTCCCGAAGGAAGCCCATTCCTCCGGTGTCGCCTGCATGGTGGGATAAGCGACCCGCCGACGGGCGGAGTCCTCAGAAGAGGACGGGGAAGGCGACCGATGCCAGCCCTTCCGGGAATGCCTTGAAGAGGCAAAGGAGTGGCGAGACCCACTGAACTTCCGACGATGACGCAGAGAGTCGCCTCTCGAATCATCCGTCGAAAGCCCCGCAGACCTCGACTTCCGGGGCTTGGACACCTTACCTACCGACAACAACTTCTTGCGCTCCAGCAAGGTTTTGGACGCGAGTGACTGGCAGTCGACACAGTCATCCGTGTCATGGGCCTCCCCGAGGCACCAGAGGCAGGCGTCGTGCAAGTCCGTCACCGACATCTTGGACCCACAGTCCCCGCATTTCTTAAAGCCCGGACGCGGGGTTGAAGACGAGGTAGACATCTTCACGAAGGGAAACTTCTTTACAAAACCAACAGGTTCGAAGAACCGAGAGAACAACAGAAACTCCAAAGAGTCAAGGCGTACTGAGATTCACGAAGCGAACACTTTCGCAGAAAAAAAGGAACTGCGGCTACGGGCGTCGTGCGTCCTACTTATCACATCGGGTGACGTCGGCCGTCGGAGGAGGTCCTCGAGGATGGCGCATCGACGTCATCGACGCAGGACGCAGAAAATTTTCCGAAGCAGCACAGCTGTGGTGATTACTATCATAGATATGGAATACGTCGGAGGACCCAATCCCCTTGAAATTATAATTTGAGAAGCAACTCTGTTGCGGATGAAGACAGTGTGGGCACAGATTGAGGTATGGATGTAGATTAATGAATCGCTGATGCTGCGGGGGTCAGAATCCAGTTGAAATGCACCAAGTCCACGCAAGAGATATTTGCTTTAACTTTGTCTTCATCTTGTGATCATGGTTTGGATCACATAATACTGCAATGCCACTTACAGCCACAAACATAATGAAAGAAGGCCCTCCACACGCTCAACAACTATCAAATGTTATGGCAGAGATGCAGAGATTAAGCCACCACTTAACAGTACCATATTGGTAGTTGGCATAACCAAGGTCCTTGCTCTCTCGCAAATGCCTATTACTGGAAACATCGTTCCCAGAGGGCCTTGCAGCTGGTCTTACTACTACTGACGGCTCGTCTAGAGGCACTGCAGTTAATGCTGAACCACCTTCTGCTGGTAGCAGAGTCTGCGTGGAGGTCCATGTGGCGGTGAGCCTCATCCAGGTCATACTGCCAATACTGCCATCTAAAAAGGTTTTGAGGAGCAGCTATGACTGGAATGGCAACACCTCAAACCTGCCTGCAAGAAACTAATGTCCGACTACTAGGACGGATCTGATGCCACTGCCCATTGCTAGGTCAGGGAGTGATGTTGACACTACATGCCAGAACTTCGCCAGCGATCAGAGCCTATTGGAACTAGGATTGCAGGTGGGTCAGGTCTGGAGTGTGGATATTGACAACAGGAGGCCAGCGGATCTCAATGCTCCAATTGTGAGAGGACCCTCCTTCCTTTCAAAAGGAATACTCAACCAGCTCCATCTGCCTCCCTCAGAAGATTTGGTGGCTAGCTCAATAGGGCTGCACCTGATATTGCACCTATCTTGCACCACACGCTCAGAAAACTGAATACCCAGGTCAGATTAACTGCACCTAAGAGTTCGGCCTTGAATATGGACCTGGGCTCTTTTTGGACCCTCTATGATAATATCAGTTTAGAATTGGCAATACAGTCACCAATTCAGTGACAGGAAAGTTAATTGGTTTATAATTCAGTGTCTGAATTGTGTAGCACTGTGGGAGCTTTGGGGAAATTACATGAGAACACAACATTTACAAAAACATCCGATCAAGCACAGGTTGCTATCTCCACTGTCGTGTCATCAGCAACAGCTGGCCCCCTCTCTACAAAGATGGGAAGAGGAGGCAAGAAGGGCAGAAAAACCAACAAAGCTAACTCAAGAACATTCCTCAGAAATGTCCACCTAACGGAAGATGTTGCATTAGCTGCATCGGTAGAAGTGGTGCCTGGACGTACTTCAAAGATGATCACCAGTATGGACATTGTCAGCTCTGTACCTGTTTGATTGAAATCTGAGGTGGTAGTTACGGCTATAGTGGATCAGAGTCAGAGCAGAGCCCTCTTTAGTCACTACCCCCAGTGCCTCAACCTTTGGAGGAAGCAACAGGTACACCTTTGGTTGCGATCAACCCGGTCACAAGGTTAAAGGAGATCGAGACCTTACATAAGGTGTATGGTGAAACCCAACCAAACGGTTGTGCTAGGAGCCATCATACGCTGAAAATTGGCTCCCAAAAATCTAAGCCTTTATTAACACAATCTGAAGGTAACATTGAACCTCTGAAAAGAGACATGCTGTTACAATGTCATATTGTTGTTGATGAAGATCTGACGGGACATGAATGGAGCAATCCATCCTTAACAAGATATAGTCAACAGCGATGAACAACAAAGATCTTCAGAGTAAATAGATTGGTCTACAATGCTGTCTGGGTGACAGATCAACCCTGTGGCCTGTTTGGGAATTACCATTTACTTTCAACATGTGCACATCAGGCAGTGCCTCAATCAGCAGGTGTGGATCATGGTGGGTTTCAGCATGAGATCAAGCGAGCCGGTTTCTCACAAGATCCTGAGTGGAAAGGCCCTTTGAGGTTTCCCCGTCATATAAACAACAAAAGGTATGGAGACCAGCGGGTTAGTCACTCGATGCAGCAACCTTCGCAGTCCGGTCTCGTAACAAGCGAGGGGGTGACCATGTCAGTACAGTGTATGCAGACTATGAAGAAGCTCTCCTCGGCTGTCATACCTATAGGCCTTTTTCAGAAAGGCTGGAAAAGGGTTGGAGCGCAATTTTGCTGAACAGAACTAACGTGATGAAATTACTACACAAGATACCCCACCTGTGACTCCATGAAATGAGAGATGTCGAGAAGGTTTATTTTCCATATTATGACAGGACTGACTATATTCAGTTGCACTTTAAATTTCAAAATGTCCTTCAAATGATCATGGTGGAAATCGAATTTTCTTACAGCACTGGACTACGATCTATCATTTAATCGTTTTGTTGATTAGGAAAGGTCAAATGATGGGCACGGATGGGATCTGGGCTCCGTCATTCTGAGCCTTATGCCCCTATGAAAGTAACCTGTATTATGGGCCAACAAAGAAAGAGGGTGGTTGAATTTGTGAGGCCGGAGGAGACATCGACCTTGAATATGGCCACTATGACTGGCAATGGATACCTGAAAAACTGCATAGATCCTTTAAGAAACTGGGCGATTATAGGACATGGCTTTAGTTCTAACTATAACTTCTAAGAAATTGGCTGTATTGAGTCGGAATTCTTTGGTGATTTAACAGTTTTTCTGGGTTCAGCTGAGAGATCAAAGATTCTGTATAACCACCATTTAATTTACATACAGGAGGTTTGTGTCATGATCTCTGCTTCCAAAAGATCAGGACTTGCCCGACTCCCTTGGAAGCAGACCCATAACCCCGGTTCCGAGTGCCAGCCAGTCCCAATTGGGACCTTTTGGACCCTGTCCTGGCGCCAGTGGCACCAGGCTCATAAAGATGCCCAGTCCCAGCGCTGGAAGCGCCGGGCTCATAATGCTTGGGTGGACTTACCTGCAGCAGACCATGCTGCTTACTTACCTGCCAGTTGAACCCCGGATCCTCTTCTGTTTGAGACTACTTTTCCTGTTGGGTGGGGCAGGAGCCACTCCCTAGGTTCAGAACACTGGAACTCTTCTGGAAAGCAGGAACTCTTTTCTTACCTAGGCGTGGCTGTGGAAGGAGACACCTAAGCACTACAGGAGGCTATTTAAACCACACCCGATGGATGAATCTTGCTTTGTGTTATTCTGCATTCTCTGCAGCAGAACGCTCATCGTGTCTTCTGCTTCTGATCCTGGGCCTAAGGAAACAAAGGCTTACCATCCTGGAATCCAGTCTTCAGCAGCACCTGTAAAGACAAAGAAAGAACAGGTTAGCACTACGGTCTTCAGTGGCAGCGCATCTCTTACCTGGTCCATCGGCTGTCACCAACGCCTCGCGCTGCATTCCGGCATCTGAAAGACAAAGGCTTACCTACTCTTCGCATGTTCCGGAGGTCTTCGCACTGCATTCCGGCATCTGAAAGACAAAAGCTTACCAGCTATTCGCACACTCCGGAGGCCTTCGGCGCTGCATCCCGCATCTGAAAGACAAAAGAAGGTGCGTTTAAAGACATTGGGCAACTTTATTACTCACGTGCCATTACTCCTTCCCACGCCGAATCCAGTGGGTATTCCAGCACCCTTCAGCTTCTCTAAAGCTCCGAACTTGTACCTGCAAGATAAAAGGGACAGTTAGTGCGCATCGTGAAGCAGGCTACAAGCGCTTACCTACGTGCTTCCAGGCGCTTCTATTCCTCACGCGGGTTCGATCCTCAACTCTCATCAGCCCGCCATCCGCCATCGCCGGAACTCTGCAAAACAAGAGATATCATTACAAAAGACTTTTAAGACATTTGAAGCGCCCAGAACTTACCGTTCGTGCAGTTAACGACGGACAGCAGTCCTCTGAGGTCAAGAGGCCTGCACCCTTATCCAGTGAAGGAACTGGTTACGGCACCCTGCCCCGAGGCAGATGGAGAGCTCAGCGTTCACTTACCTAGGGTGAGGGCGTTAACCTTTGGGGTTCTACAGGAGAAGAGAAAGGGAAGAGGAGAGAGGCACCCAATAACCCCAGTTCATTAATCCCATATTTTCTATCTGCAGACATCTTACTCTTCGAGTCAGACATACAGTGCACAGAGGTCCAGCCCAAAGAGCCAACTGTGTGTTACACATCACCTTTGAAGATACGGCATTCACCCAGTCAAGACCGGCGCCTCTGCGGGAATCAGGTGAGCGTTACAGTTTGGCTGACTTAAATATTGTGCTGGAAAGTTTTACAGATATCCAACAAATGGCAATCAAGGGCATTAAGAACTCCATTTTAGAAAGTTTTGAAGTCATTTCTGACACCATCTATGGTCTGTTGGCAGTCAGTCATGTTGAAAGTCTCAAAGTTATTTAAGCCACTCTCCTTGTTAACATACAAGTGTCTTTTTTGAAAAATTGGCCGACTTGTATGTGAACTATCTGGGTGATGAGAATGGTACTCGTATACTGATATCAGGCGATCTTAACACTGATTGGATCTCTATATTACACAATGACGACCCAAGACATATCCAGAAGTAGAACGATTCTAGAAGGTAAACAATGGGTTTCATTTTTTGATTCCCTGAACTTAAAGGTTGCTAATGGGGCTCTATGTGGGGCACGCCTCCTAACCCCATTTGGTGTCTAGAGTTGAAATCATTGTTACTGGATTATTTGGTTTTAACACCATTACTATTGGGTGAAGAAATTAAGGTTTGTGATACCACCCTAAGTGATCATAAAATTATCATAGCGAAAGTGAATTGTGAGATAATCAGGGCCACTAATGATGTTATCAGTAACCTTTTGGTTAATGTGAGTGGCAATTGACCAGCTAGGCGGATAGGTAATATTACAAAATAGAACATGTCAGTTTGTACATTTCTTACTGTGACGTTTTTAGAACAAAAAAGGGATTTGATTACACCCAATTCTTTTCAGGTTTTTGTGGATAGATTTGATTGCAAACTTTGAGTGTAATCCAAGATAGAAAGTAGTTAAGAAGGGAGATTAAGGGCTTGGTGGAAAGGAGGCTCGCTGTCGTGGATAACATAGCGAGTGTCAGACAGTTAAAACAAACATATAAAAACTGGATCAAAGGCTACAAATGTACTCAGTTGCAAAATGAGGGGAGAAAATGTTCCAAATAGAAACTCAGAATAACTCCTGTAATTCTTTTGAGGTAATTATTGGTGTGAATTCAAAACAGGATTGCGTGCAAAGTAATCCAATTTCTGAGGGTGCCTGGGTGAAACACTTTTTATACTTTTATACCTGTACAACGGATTACATCTTTTCAACATCTGGATACTCTATGGGCTCTACCTTTGTCCCTGGATTTGATTGAGGCCACTATTAGGAAGGCTTCCAATTTAAGAGCACCTGGTCCTCAACAGACTTTCCAACGTTGTCTTGAAAAATGACCCAGTTACCAGGTCCAAGGTTTTATACATCTTGTTTGATTAAATAATTGTTAAACAAGCAATTGTCCCTTCCTGGAATCGTGCTGTGATCATAGCCAGATACAAGAAGGCGGATAGGAATAGCCAGTCAAACTACCGTCCGATCTCCCTTCTTGACTGCGAGTAATATTTTTGCAGCTCTGGTTTTGAAGGAATTAAGAGCTCTGGGCAACCTCTGCTGAATGTCTACAAAAATATCAGACCGGCTTCCTTTAGTGGCCTGGCATCGCTCTAAACTGCCTTGTAATAAGCTGTTTGAAGGAAGAGTCGGCTAGGGTGGGTAAATTGCCAATATACATAGGCGCGATCGACTACTCTCAAGCATTTGACTGTATCAATCGAAATCTTCTTTGGTCAAAATGAAAAGACTGGAAAATACTATCTGCACTGCTCTCTATTTTGGTTCATCTTCATCAGAGCACTTTCCTTCAGGTTAGGTTGAGCTGGCAGAGTGCTCTGACAGAGAACTTTCAAACTAGACGAGGCCTCAGTCAGGGATGTGTGCTTGCCCCCTGCCTGTTCAACCTATATTTGTCAGACCTGGGAGAATTCTTGTCACCATCATCCTTTGCACCACCAAGGATTTCCACATTGACTGTTCCGTATCTCATGTATGCAGACAACTGATACTCCTAGATGGAGCTCAGGTGGGTTTACAGAGGCAGCTGAACCTGGTGCGTGAATACTCAGTGGGTAAAGTGTTGAGTATTAACGAGAACAAAACATGTACTGTTAGATTTAATAGTAACAACAAAAAAGAAATGGGCTATACTTGGACAATAGGAACATTGACGGTAACCCCATCTCAAAGTCGCACCTATTTGGATTTTTTCTATGGAAGTAGCCAATAGTATTGACATCCTGTCATCACGCATAGTGTCTAAGGATACTCAACTTGCAGCCCAAATGAGGAAAATCTGTTCCAGGTTCTGTCGCTTATCAATTTACCTGCTTATAAAGTATTATAAGTCACGCCAAAGCTATGGAAATCAGCCATAAAATGGAGAGCTTTAAATTACGATAGGGTGGAATCCACAGTGTGGAAGTGGGCTCTGAATGTGCCCGATTGTTTACCAATCACAGTTCTTCGATTCAAACTGGGACTGGTTTCTTTGAGTTGCCAAATGGATTGGAGGATTTTGAGTATTAAGTGAAAAAGTCGTTTTTCTAATTTTTTTTTAAAAAAAGATTGATTTAGAAAGACCGCTCTGTGACCGCACAGAGCAGTCTTTCTAAATCGAAGTATCATGCCCCTGCCACACACGAGTGCGCGCAGGGGCTGACAGGCACGTCAGGGCTAGGAAGAGCAGTTGCAAGGTGAGGATTATGTTTGTGTATGTATGTTTGTGTGTCTGTGTGCGCGTCAGCATGTCTGTGTGGTGGTGTGTGTGTATGTTTGTATGTTTATGTGGTAGGGGAATGCTTTGGTGGGAAGGAGGATTTGGCTGTGGAAGGGGAGCTCAGGGGTTGAAACCCCCCCCAACTTGTAATACATCCGCCAGCATGGGTGGGGTTCAAAGGAATGTGATATTTTCGCTTCTTGCAGGCTGCCAAAAATCAACTGAAATAAATCGGTCTTTTTGGTAGGCGGCCTAGAAAAATCAGAAATATCAAATCCAACCGGATTTTGAACTTGTGTAGGAAGATGTTAGCCCCTCCTGCGAGTTCCTTATACAGTGATCTTGCATATGTCATACAGTGCTTGAATGTTAGCCCACTGATTAATCTTAAAAAGTGTGCTGAATTGGGGTTGGGCAATTGTCACTAATGGCCTTGGGTGTAATCCTGTGTAAAACATTTGAAGCTTGATAGCAATCTAAAGCATTCTAACAGTTTACATCCTAGACTATCTTTAAACAACAGCCACAAATCCTACTCCACTTTCCCACTTTACAATATCACCTGAACCTATAGTTAGAAACCAGTGTAATAGATGAGTTAACAGGCAAACATCACATAATGCCGAATCATGAGCTTTATTATAGATGTGCAGAGTGCATTGCAAATGGATTTTAAAGAATGACATAACATTTAGATGACTTACCCTTTCCCACATCCTTCAGGTCCCACCAGTACAAAGGGCTGCATGGTGTGGAGACCAAGCCATGGTTTAAAGTAATCCAAACCCCTCTGCATATCAGGGGTTTGAATTACAGGAAGTGTCTGAACATTACTAAAGGCCTCTGGAGTCAAATTGTCAGGTTTCTCAAGAACATATGACATCAAGCGTCCCGTTTTGGAATCATAATAGGTTTCTAATGGCTTGCGAGGGTCCGGCGGAGATTCCCGTGCCCAGTTAAAGACCTGGAAAAGGAAAAACTTGCCAATCATACATACTCTAGTTTTTCAGAAACATGCTTTGTTTATTAGGTCAGGCTTTGAATAGGGTAAATGTGATGACCAGATCTGTAGTCTAATTTAAAATACTAAGATCAATGCTTTATATCCATCTGTGGCTGAAACAGAAAGATAGAGGTGAATGTACTCACCACCCATGGTACCTACTTGCTACTCATACGTGCCAGTACTTTCCAATTTAAAGCAGTGGTAAACATTTCAAATTGCAAGCTACTAGCCAGATATAAAAACTCACTCATCAACTCAATTCTCCAACTACACCCTGCTCACTATTTTTTATTTGCCAAGGTTCAGTTATCACCAATTAGCCAATGACTAGTGGAAAGTGCAGGTTTTGAGGCCTTTTAAAGTACTGCATCGCTCGAAAAAAAAGCTGGCATACTCGCTTTAATACTCTTTAAAATATACCACAATTCTTGTAATGGTGTATGCATCTTACTTATAACAAAACAACTACCCCCTCATCTGAAACAATCCTATCATTGTGGAGTTAGCTAGAATCATACTACAGATTTGGCAGGAAAAGAAATTACTTACCTTTGGTAATGTTCTATCTGATTGATTCACTCCTTCCAGATTCCTCATCTTGGCATCTTTCCATTGCTAGCTTATTTTCTTAAAATGTGTTTCTGCCAGCAGTGAAGGCAATGCGTCTCTATGCCAGTGTGTTCATTAACATCATTGGCTCCACTGCTCAGAAGCAACGCCACATAATTATAATTCTTTTATAACGTGCTTAATACCGGAGACCAGTTTCCAAGTGCATTCAGTATAAATACAGAACCCAGCACCCCGACTTCAGTTCCACTTTTCCCCATTGTGCTCAGCACCTGATGAATGGCAGAATTGAATGGAAATGAGCTGTGTGTGTGTGTGTTAGGCCAGATGACAGGGATGTCTTTGGGGGTCGCCAGAGGTCCCTGCTACCCCTAAAAAATAAAATCTTTTTATTTTAATTTTAAATTGATATTCCTGGCAGTGTCATGCGGCTCTTTGTTTCTGGAGTGGGCTGGCTTTCTGGTTCAGGCCTCTTAAAATAACAACAGGGGTTCCACAAGTGTAACACTTTGAGCAGTGACCCTAAATAAGAAAGAATAGGATTAACAAATAATTTGTCTTTCTGGAATTCTATACAATAATTGCTAGACTCTTTAAAAGTTTATTTCAGGCACATTCAGGGGGTGAGTCACTGATTTAGTCTGTTCTTAAAAACCTCCAATTCACAATGCATACAAAATCTTCCAAAAAGCAATCAGAGTAGAATAAGCATACATTTCGGACCATGTATTTTCTTTTTCGCAAGCTGCAGTTATAGGATGTTTTTTCTGCCGTTGTCTCTGTTACGATCATCACAAGACATTTCATCTCGTGTCCTCGGTCACTTGACAGAATCCTTGTGCCTAAAATCTTGTGTACAGTGTCGAAATATTTCACCATAGCACATAAAGTGGCTCTTCATGTCATTGTGCCACAATTAATGCTTTGTTGTAATGTGTCTATCTTTCCTATCTCCATGGCATGTTGTTCAGGATATTTGCATGTATGAGGTAACGGGATATCGTGTGAGTGCGCTGCTTTCAATGCCCTATTTTAAATTCTTTACAACACAGTTATGAACCCTCCCAATGGTATGTATTTTGCCAACCTCTGAAGCCTGAATAGTAGATGCAGGCAGGCTTGACATGTGGCCAACTTTGCACCAGACCTGCAGATGAACTGACCTGCTGTTAAATCTCAATTACCAGTTTAATGGTATCCACTGCAGAGTGTAGTTTGGTTTCTGAGTTGGAGAACATTCAGATGTGCAATTGCTTATTTTACTATACCCAGTAAGATAGCTCAGTAGGTTGGGCACTCGCTTTTGCAATGTGTCTGATCTGCAGTTTGCAGGTTCGAATCACGGCAAGGCCAACTCAGCCTTTCATCCTTCTGAGGTTGATAAATGTGTACCAACACATTGCTGAGATTGTACGTATATTAGTTCTATATAAAGCGCTTAGGCGTATATGCTATATAATAACTCATCATTATAATTTGGCCTTGGACACATGCTTGCATTCACAGTAATTTGGTAATATTGGCTGATACACACTAATATTAACGATACATACAGTGATCCATTGTTGTATGCAATGTATATCACATTACAGTGATGTTGTAACCATATTTTATTTTTTGAAGTATACTTGGGAACAATGCTATGTGATGCCACTTCCTGTTTTGTCAAGGGGTGAAATAACATGTTCCATCGCTTCCCGTGATGTCACTTTGCGGTGGGGTCAAATTACATTTTGTCATGTGATGTCACCAGAGGTCAAGGGTTGTGTGATGTCACTTCTGCTACCCCTGGCATTTTGGTGAAATGACGTCCCTGCCAGATTGGAGGGCAGATGAGGAATCTGTGGGAGGTCAGACACAGGAGATGGACAAGGGGACATTTTTCAAATAATCGAATTCTCATTAAAATAAAGGAAAATGCCTCACCTAGCCCTACTTCTAAGGTGGAGCGTCTCTAATCTTGAAAACAACAAAGGGTGCTCACAAGGATGTATCACATCTCAACCTCGTCCTTAGTCCAAACCTGTACTACCCTGTTGGCTGTCCCTAACACTAACAAAGAAAACAAAAAGACTTAGCCTAGAGAAGTGTTCTTACTCCCCATTCTTGGCTTGTGCTGGTTGGTCCGTGAACCCGTCCCGCAAATGTCTCTCTGCAATTCTGTTCTCTTGGATTTTCCAGGCCTTGGCCTGCTAGTACAGTTCAAAACAAAGTTTAAATGGCTCTCAGTTTTTCTCGTTTATTCATACAATCTAAAGCAAAGCTCATTGATTATCCACACAAAAGGAGTCTCCTGACCCACTCCCAGAATAACCTTGTTCCAGTGTACAATTTGACTCTCCAAGTCCTTCAATTCAGATTTACCCCTTCTGGGGTTTTCAAGTACTCTCTGCTTTCTGGTGACCCTTTGGGGTTTACTGTAATCGGATTAACCTCTTTGAAATGTTTTTCTTGCACTGTGGTATTCCGGTAACCCCTCGTGGGTTATTGGATTCAGGTTCAACACCTTGGGGTGTTTCTCTTTTTCTCCCACATCTAGTATCCCCTTGTGAGTTATTGGGCTCGGGCTCATCCCATGGGATGTCTCTCTTACTCGCTGTTATCTGGTAATCACTTGTGGATTATTGGGTTGATGCTCACCGACTCGGGGTGTTTCCTTTGGTCTCCGGTATCTTATGACCCCTTTTGGCTTACTGGGTTCTGTTTTACCCTCTCGGGGTGTTTCTCTCGGTCTTGGGTATCTGGCAACCCCTTGTTGCTTATGAGTTCGGTGTCACGCACCGCTACTGCACTGCTGGCAGAACACTCCTTGTGTGGCACCTACCAAGGCGAATCAGGGACGGGTTGCGGTCTAACAAACTAAGTTTCCCAATATCTAGAGCACAGACAGAAACCACGCCTCAGCTGCAGGGATTTAATCCCCAGCATCCGGCGCCTCAGTGCTCCTCAAACTGTTCAGTCTCCGAGTGGCATTTGATTCCTGCATTTGTCCTGTGATTTCTCCAGCTCGCCAACCATGGCTTTTGTAATACTGGACTTGGCTTTCTTCACAGCATTTTCATTGGTTCCGGATTCCTGTTGGATTAGGCCTTTGTGACTATTGGCCTCATTACACGGACGGCGGTAAGGGTTTACCAGTACCGGTATTTTACTGGTACCTGTAAAACCTTACCGCCTTACTGCGAGGTCCCTTTGCGGGGCCAGGGAGCTAATTACGGTACCGCAATTTGCGGTGCCCTAATTAGCACCTTCCCCATTCCCATTATGCCCTATGGGGCAAAAATGGGAATGGGGAAGGGCAATGGGGGAAGGGGGAATTACCGCCCCACCAACCTCGGAATAGGGCGGTAATTCCCCTTTCCACCAAGGCGGTGCCGGTATTTTAGCGGCATGGACCAAGGTGCTAATAGCACCTTGGTCCACCGCCGTCCGTGTAATGAGGCCCTATATCTTGGATTGTTGGAAAGCAGCGTTGTGGATTTCTATATCCATTTTTGTGTCCTGCCTTATAGCCCATCCTCCTGCCGTTTGGGTTAGGGTTAGGTCCTAGTAAGGTTGTTTTTTGCAAATCCCTAATTTTATTGCGGCCACATTCCATCGGTTCAGGGTTTTCCATTATCCCTCTACTAACCCCAGGAGTGGACTTTCGCCCAATATCAGGTAGTAGTATTTGATAGAAAACCCATAGTTTTGTTTATACAGGTTATCTGGTTCCCTTTGTTAACTTGTTATATGCTTCCCTTGCAGCTTGGAAGCAAAAAGCTTGATTTTTAATCACTGTCCCCTTCCTTTTGCTCAATCCCCTGCCTGGCTAGTGGATTGAGAAGGCCCTTCAGTTCACCTCAGAGCCCAACTCCTGACATTTGGGCTCACCCCCTCAGGGTGTATCTCTTTCTGATTTCGTATCACCCCATACAGGCCCTCGGATATATATGCTTTCTTGTTGTTATTATTATTCCCTTTTGTAGTGTTTTGGAGCTCAGCCACCCTCCTCCCTCTCCTTGGCATGTCCCATGTACCTGCTTGCCTGTGGTTCTCTTCTGCAAATTTAAAGGGCAGTGTACATTTGTGTTGTGATTAGCCCCCATATATCCCATACAGAATTGTGACTCTGGTCTTAAGGGAGATGTTCTAGAATTGTCAATTGGAAATTCACTATCCTCTAAAGGGGGACTACGGGGAGAGGGTCAGCCACAGTGAGATGCCGCTTGCCCTGCCAGTAGGAAATATTTTGCATAGCAGGCACACATTGTTAGTCCCAAACGGGGCGGCTTGCCCTTGGAGAGAAGGGACAAACTCCCTAGAAGTGTCACAGAGGAAAATTATCAGAAATACCATTACCCAAGGTAAGTAATTTGTTCTTCTAATGGATTGCACCCCCAACCCCCCCTCAGTGCCCCAACCCCATCTCCATTACCAAGTCCTCCTTTCCCCCCCTAGCAAGAGCCAATGTGTTCTGTTGTCAAATTAGCCAAACATGCTTGACAAAACTGAAATACCAACCAAGTTTTTCACATCTAGTATGAAATGAAGTACTGAGAAGATGACTAGAATCCGAGGATCACCATGAAAAAACAATGTGAGCAGTCTAGCTTTTCACGAGATGTCATTGGCCCAAAGGAAAGCAACAGACCAGCACAGGAGTTCAAAACGAGTTCAGATGGGATGCTAAGGGAAAACGATCCTCCGAGGAGGAACTGCGGGAGCCGTGCATCGGGCGAGCAGACAGGAACCGATCACAAAGTCATTAACAGAGAAAGGTGAGAAGGCAAACCCGGTCCGCGCTGGAAGGACCCCTTGTGCTGATTCCAGGATGAACCTCTGTGCAACCCAGTCCCTGGCGAAGCACCTGCGAGGAAGTTTGTGCAGCCGGGCAGTGTCAGATGTCTGCAGAGCTGCTGCAGAACCCGCTGCTTACCCGAACACCCGCGCCTCAACTAACAACGCAGCTGCTTGGGAAATGCTGGTACCTACAACACAGAAGCCAACAGGTACTAGGGTTGCTTGAGAGGCGTTGGAGTTCTGGGGAAGCAAGGGGGTGAAGAAAGGGCCTGGGATCCCAAAGGAACGTTGAGGGTCTGGGACCCTGCCTGCATATGAAAGTGAAACCATAAGTGGGTCTGGGACCCAGAGGAATAAAAGGATTTGGGACACTGAAGGTACATAGCGAGTCTGGGACCCGCACCCTTATCAAAGTCAAACTATAAGAGGTTCTGGCACCCCGAATATAACCAAGAGAGGTATTGTATGCTTGGCAGGAGAGTGAACCAAACAGATATGACAATGTGTGATTCTGGGACTCCTCCTCCTCCTCCTCCTCCATCCATTCAGGACACCATTCTTCCAGCACCTTGCTGGCAACCAGTTTGCTTCCCACACTACTGCCGACTCCACAATCTAGCGTTGCTCTGCCCCTCCAGGAGGTCCTCTCGCCAGAGGATCACCTCTGCATAAGATTTTCTCTCCTCCATTCCATCTCTCGGAGTTTAGGCGATATTTAGCATTACCTGAAGCCAAAGAGTAAATGTCACTATTTGGAGAGCCCAAAACAGAAATAACAAGAGTCTTTATTGTTCACATGTAGGCAGACAACGGCCAGTAATACCACTGAGATAGCACCAAATGGTATTACCGTTATCACCACTTGGTACCGTGGTATTACCACCGGATTACAAGTGGTGGTAGAGAGCGTTTGTCCCCATTAATTGGAGTCCAAAGGACACGATGAGGGTGTCAGTGGTATTACCACCGGCATTAATACTGCCGATATGGCTGTTTTTGGGAGGAAAGGCACAGGAATTCTGCTGGAGGTGTGTTTCCTTTGCCTTACCTCCAAACCTGTAGTTCCGAGGTGTGGTATTGCGGCAGTTACCACTGCATTACCACTGTTTTTTACCACACCGTTGAACTCGTAATGAGGCCCAATATGTTTTCAAATTGGCCGTTTAGCTTGCACTTAATAAAAGAAGAGGAGGTTACAAAGCAGAACATGCATGTTTTGCTGCTCGTTTTAAAAAACCTTGAGCGCAGTCCATGATGCATTCTAGTGATAACAGAATTGCCAAGGAGGAATGTTTTGAACCAAGCATCCAACCTGTTCACAATGAATAGACATCACAAACCAAAATAATGTTGGTTTGCCACTTGTTTTAAAAAACACTGAACACAGTGGACAAGCATCAGGTCCAAAACATAAAACCATTATAAGAGATTAAAAAATATGTTTTCAATCTGATAGTTCAAAATGTATACACCCTGATAAAAATACCTGGTTAAGGTATATAAGTCACAAAGCAAATCCTAATGAAGGACTGGAGAGAAAGAACGCTTGAATTTCAGGCGAGCGGCAGGCAGACCCAATGTTCCTTTCGGCGGCTGGTGCGATTGCAGAGGATGGGTCTGATTACTAGTTGGGCGGTATCCCGGCCCAGCTATATTGGCACCCACCGGTCCAGCGGTATTACTGCAAGATCACAGGTTGGACGCCAATTAGTAATCCCCATTCCCCATTGGGAATTTTCTGCATAATGGGAATTTTTTGGGCGAATTTACCTGCAGCCAAGAGCTGGGAGTAAATAAGCCAGACTCGTGATAGGGCCAGCCCCTAAATGCAGCAATAATACTTCTACTGCTACATTTAAGGGCTAATGCCAAACTTGTGACGAGGCCCAATGCCATACTTGCAGATTAGAATAGCAAACCGATCTAGGGGGAAATTCCTACCTCCGCTACTTTTCGCTGTCACATGAAGCCAAATCAGAACCATTTGAATGTCCAGTTTGTATTACTGTGACAGGGCTGCTTACATCCCCCAGTCAGGAGTGGGTTGGAGGGGTGAGTGCCCAAACCCTACCCTCTCTAGGTTCCCGAGTGCCCGACCCCCTCCCAACTTCACCTTTCCATGTGGCCTTCCCGGCCTTCACTGAATTAAGATCACGATGCAGTGGGTGGCTGAAGAGGCAGTGCCGCATATGCTGCCCCGGCACAGCCAACAGGATTCCGGCACAGGACGTGGCAGCAACCGCCTCAAAGGAAGCAGACAAGCAGCAGAAGGAAGAGGGGTAGAGGGTCTCCAACAGGGGATGAAGCCGCGGGAGAAGCTGCAATCCGACGCAGCAGCCTGGAGTGGATCGCAGCTACAGCAGGTAACGTCTGATGGAGAACGCACGCAGAAAAATCGACTCACCCACCAGGGAACTTTATTTAAATGAGCAAAGGTCTCCAGGAAGGCCATACTAATAGAAACACCACTAGTCCACCAGGGATTTTATCACTCAAAAGAGGCACACACGAAGGCCTTAACAATAAGGGAGTGGAGAAGGAGGCAGGGCTTATAAACCCTTTTGAGCCTCCCCAAGCTCTTCCCTATCACACCCCTTGGAGTAAGGCAAGTGACTGGTCATGGTAAGTTGGCCAACCCTGGGGAGGAGTGGACTATTTAGAATACAAGCTGGGAACAGTTGGGGTTGGCTTGTAGTTGGGTGAGGACAGGAAGTAGATGAAGTCCGAGAGACAAGGAGAGCGCAGAAGGAGTGTGGAGGTTGGTGGAGAGAGGTGTATGTGCCATCTGCTCTCTGAAACTATTTCAGCCTGCAGGGGGCAATATGCAGCTCTGCTCAACTCCGTTGCGCACTTGACACGAGATGTGATGCCAGGGGCAGTATATAGAACACCTAGAAAAAAACGTTAGAGCATTGCAGAACCAAATGGGGGCAATCTTGACCAGATGAGAATTCCAGGAACTAGTTTGGCAATTGTGTGCAATGAAGCATAATAAGCAGCGTTGGAGATGTCCAAAACAGGGACACACCTCTTCAGACCAAAAGTGGCTGCCAAGCTGCTGGTAGAATGGTTCAAAACGACTTAGACAAAATGTAAAGGAAAAACAAGTGTGTATTTTCGCATGCGACTTAGTGTTGGTGTTTTCTCAGTAAGTAAATCATCTCAATTTAACAATACAAAATAAGAAAGTAGGTTTATTTTCCGTCTAAAGGTTTGGTTTGATTTCCAGCTCAAACAGAACAAATCCCAATGCAGCAGCATTCAGGTCTTGAATGACAAAAAATTGACTAACACTAGTGGATAAATAAAGACTATCATCTCTTTAAGAATGAAGATGACTGCTAAGTTTCCAATGAAGAAGGTTCGTTCTCATTAAATATGCAGCAGACAAAGGAACACATCTTACCTCCTTAGCAAATTCGTTACGGGATTTCATGTTTAGATTTCCACCAAGTCCTCTTATCAAACTGATTACAAACTGTCCACGATCAGTGCACCCATGGAGATGTGACAGCCCATTCAACACAGTCCCAACAAGGCTGGTTTCTAATACAAAGTCATTCTGTAAATAGACGTTCAAATTTCACGCAAGCATTAGAAGTGACATTTTAAACTATGTATACAGATAAACAATGAAAAATAAGATTTTGCATGTACATCAATCAATACAAAATGAAAACATTCAAAGTAACTCTGCTATACCCTATACCAACCCTCCACCAAGGCTAACACATTAGACGTTACTTATCCAAAATAACACATTACTTGGCTAATGCAATGATCTTTCTGATGGATTAGTCCTTCCTCCCAAAGATTCCTCATTTTAGATATTCAATCTCCAGTGCCAGAGGTCTCTGGAAATGTTCAGCCACCAGGGAACAAAGCTTGCCTAAAGATCTTCTCATGCTCAATCAGACCACCAGGATGTATTGAGACAGAGGCCCAGAAGGCACAGAAGATCCTTTGGGACTGAAAGACCCGGACCTGCACCACCTGAAAGATGTCAGTTACCTGATCTTTGGGGCAGGAAAGCCCTGCCCAGACAGGTGTTCACAACCACTCCCAGGAACTGAAGGGTCTGAGATGGCAAGAAGTGGGACTTCTGAAGTTCAGGGAGAAGCTTACGCTGTGCAGAAGGCTGCAAGTGCAGTAAATTGAGCTGACACCAGGTGCGGGATGCAGGCTCGAATGACCCAATCATGCAGTTAAGGAGAAGATGTGAACCTTCGACTGTGAGCGTTGAGCCCTGCAAAGGGCTATTGAACTGATGCTCATGTATCCCACTGGTGCAAACCAGCTGACACCATGAGCCCTTTATCAGGACAGAAGTCGTTATGGGGGTGGAAGCCATATGCCCCTCGCCTGAGGAGGAAGAAACCCAAAGTAGGCCTTATCGGCCATGTTTACCTGCAAGAGGTTTGTCAGGTGGAGTCGCTCTGCATGAACACTGTCAACAGACTATATATTGGGATAATGTGTTGCATTGTTGTAGGCGGGAACAGAGTGCCAGAAGGCTTGGTAAGTATTTCTAGAAATGTTGGGAGTCGTGTGTCCCAAACAATATACGAGTAGCAGGTCGGGAGAGCAGTCGTTTGGGAATTGGTTAACCGCTAGGATGCTGCCTGTTTGTCTAGCAAGTAAACTAATACTTTTGTTTAACAATCTCAAAGATACTTAATGTTGACATTCACAGAATTATTCCACTGCCCTATATTCCTGTCAAGATTATAAGCAATAAGAAAGACCAAATTACTGTGTTCTCAGAGTGACATGTGTTATGCATGGCAAAAAAAGGAACTGAATGAAAGTGGGCACTGAGCTCTGTACAGAGCAAGGGTTTATCTACTGCAATAGTAGCACCATCAACATCATGATGGAATACCATTGAAGTATAACTGATGGGCTCTAGTGGTAATAGCGATATTATTTTCTTTTTAAAAAAATGTTTTATTAGTTTTCTTTTCTCACATGTAAAAACAAGGAGTTACATGTACAAACAAACAATCCATAAATAAATAGGGAGGAACAGCAGGGTAAATCAGCAAGTGGATATAATTAGTCATTAAGTATCACTGTACAGGTAAGGTGGCTAAGGTGGAGAAATTACTTAACAGTAATGTTTTTTCAATGGGTTCTTCTCCCCCAGATTCCTCATTGCAATAGTTATCCAATGTCAGCTGTTCGAAAAAAAAGAAATTCAACAGGGGGCGTAGTGGTGCTTGATATTGACAACTCCCTTTTATTGTTAAGCAAAGCATTTCGCTGGTGCTGTGTACCTGTTTTTCCTGAAGATGGAGATGTGGGCGCCAGGCTGTCGGGCTGGAAGTTCAGATGTCAGGGTGGCGCGAGAAGTCCACCCAAAACCCACCAGAGTGCAACTAGGGAACTCTGAATAGGCTCCCCACGCCACGGGACGGCTTTTCAAAGATTTTCGTGGCGTATAGACAGTGCAAACAAAGACTAGTAAGACCATACTGTGAGATGCTGTCCATATGTTGCTTGAAGTCTCCAAATAGATGTGGAAGATGGAAATAGGCCGAAGGTGATGAAGGCCGGCCAGAGATGAAATGCAGGTACAGGTGAATATTGCTGGGGATAGGAGCCCACACGTTGGGAGAAGGTACTGTGTAATAGAATTGGATAGTCAGCAAGACAGAAGGGGAATGCCAGGACAAGAACATAGGAGAACCATCCAGGGACAGAGAAGGGAGGAAGAACCCAGAAGGAGAAGGGATCTGGAGGTGGAACAGGGTTGGCAGTCAAGGAAGGACGACAGCAAACCGGGCCGGAGCACAGCACGGCTCGGGAACAACCACGGTTAGACGCGGTGAACCGGCAAAAGGAGGAAGCTGATAAGGGCCTATGACGAAAACGATGCTTGAACTGTTCAAGCCGTCATTTCCATAGAGCCCTATGAACTGCGCATGCGCGGGATTTGGAACAGGGAAGTCTGTGCCTGCGCGATCTGCGAAATCCTGAGAGAAGTGCCCGCTCAGAACGGAGCTGCGCGAAGCAACATTGCGGGTACAACTGCCACATTGGGGAAGGCTGGAAAGACCCCTAAAAAAGGTAGGTGATGGCCGGCAGGGGCAGCCCCTAAGGGGAGGAGGTGTTAAACGTATACAGCCGCGCCATTCGTCGACAATGGATGCGACGTTAATTGCTGTATAAAAGGATGCACTACGCCCACTTACATCAGTTCCCTAACCCCCCCACCCAGTAAGAGGGAACATGTAGTGATGGGGAAAATCAAAGAAACAACAAATGTTTGCTTACCTTGTTCTTAAATATTTCAACCTTTGAAATGCAACCAGAAGAAGTAGAAGGGCAGTCTGACAACCAATTGCTGCTGCCCCAACGTAGCCCTCTGCTCCTCATGTGATCGCACAGAAACGTGACTGTACAATGCGATTGAGACAATCCACTTCCAAGTGGGGTAAGTTGGGAGGGCGATGAGGAATCTGTGGGAGAACAATCCATAGAAAGAACATTACTGGTAAGTAATTTCTCTGTCAATAGATTGCAGTCTCCCACAGATTCCTCATCTTGAGACTCCCAAAGCAGTGACCATGCTCGAGGAGTGTTGGAAGTCACACCAAAAAACGATGGTGTGCCAAGTCCAAGCTGTAATGCTTGGCTAACGTCTGCAGAGAAGACCATGTTTCAGTGCGACCAATGTCTCTAACCGACACTCCCCTCTGAAGAGCCGAGGAGGTAGTTTGCCTAGTAACTGCTCGCCCCAACCTGGATTGCGAAAAAAGGAAATGAACAATTGGTCGTCCTTTCTGAAAGAGCCCATCCTAGCCAGGTAAAAACTCAGCGCCCTATTAAGATCAAATCTGTGGAGCTTCGCCTGTCAAAGGACGGGGCAGATGGTAAAAAGCTTGAAGATGAATGCTCTGGCCCAGATTAAATTCTGACATCATCTTTGGTAAAAACTTTCAGGGCTACGTTCTCTTTAAATCATTTCCACAAAGGGGCTTTACTAGAGAGGGCCAGCAATTAACTGACCTTTCTAGCGGATCTGAGTGCCACTCAAAAAGATGTCTTCCATTTGGCGAGTCTGATGGGTGCTGGAGGCAAAGGCTCAAACTGAGCGACAATCAGGAAGGTGAGAACCAAATTAAAATCCCAATCAGGGACCACAAAAGGCCAAGGAGGAAAATAATTATCCAGGCCCATTAAAAACTGGGCAACCACTGGGATAGTGAAGAAGGAACCTTGTTCTGGAGTCCTTCTGAATAGGGACGGGGCCACCATATACCCCTTAACCGTGCTCATTTGTTAGCCTGATTTGGCATCAAGGTGGAGCTGGGGCATGACATGGGGTCTAATCCTTTAGCCTTGCACCAAGTTGTGAACTTTCTCCATTTGACGCGTAAAGGAACCTAGTCGATGGTGAGCGTGCAGCCAACAGCACCTCTAGCAACTCTTCATCGAAGTCCCAGTTCCTCAGCCACTCAAGAGCCAACCATGCAGGTTGAGAGAGTACGGTTTGGGTGAAGCACATTGCTTCTTGACTGTGACAAGAGGTCCGGGCTCCGAGGAAGCTGGATAGGTGGCATACAACTAGTCCAAGAAATCTGGGTACCACGTCCTCCTCCCCCAGTCTGGGGTTATCAGTATCAGGTGAGTCCTGAAATGATGCAACCTCCTGAGAATCCAAGGGATGGCCGGTAGCGGTGGGAACGCATAATGGATGTCAAAGACCCACTCCACCAGAAACGCTTTCCCCAATGCACCCCCATGGCGGAAATTCCCTCTAACACATCTTCTTGCATTTTGTGTTGTCCTTCGTTGCAAATAGGCGCACTGTTGGGGTACACACCCTGTGTCAAGATTACTGAATTGACCTTCGGGTGTAGCTTCCACTTGTGGGAGACCAAGTTCTGCCTGCTCAGAGCATCCGCCAACCCATTCTCCACCCCTGCCAGATGAGCTGCAGAGGCCGAGATCTTGCTCTCTAGCATCCAGAACCATAGCTGCATGGCCTCCCTGCACAAGGGCAGTGATCTCACCCCGCCCTGCTTGTTGAGGTACTGCATGGTAACTGTGTTGTCCATTAACACCACATGTTTCCCCTGCAGAGAATGTGCAAAAGCCATCAGCGCCAGTCTGACTGCTTGCAGCTCCATTAGATGGATGTGTTAACTTTTCTCCTTCGGAGACCAATGGCCGCTGATCTGAAGAGTGCTGCAATGAGCCCTTCAGCGAGGCATCCGTTACAACCTGCTTCCCCAGCCATGGTGCCCAGAAAGGTTCTCCCGCCAATATGTTTCTCCTTTCGCTTCAACAGGTCGGGTCATTCGCCACAGACCTCGGCACCTGAAGGACATCCGACATGTTGCTGAAATACAGCGACCATGACTGCTGAGAAGCCAATGAAGGGAGCTGATCTGGAGTCTCGCCTGTGGCACCAGGAAAATATAGGTTGCCAAAGAGGCAGTAGCGAACAGGTGACCTCGAGATGCCTAGACATTTGATCCAACGAGCATGCACGGATCAGCCAATTGTCCAAGTATGGAAGCAAAATGATGCTGGCTTTCCTGAGGCGGACAGCTACTAATGCCATCAACTTGGTAAAGAGCCTTGGGGCAGAGGGTCAAGCCAAAAGGGAGAACCTTGAATTGGTAATGCGCCTCCCTGATGATGAACCTTAGTAACCATACTTCCTGTGGAGTGGCATGTGAAAATAGGCATCCTGAAGGTCAAGCAACACCAGCCGGTCTTGGAACTGCAAAGCATGGAGAATTTCTCTCAACGTCACCACCCTGAATTTGTCCTTCCTCAAGAAGTAGTTCAAATCACTGAAGGCCAGAATGGGACTGAGGCCTCCCACCTTTTCTTCAGAACCAGGAATTATCAGGTATTCCAACCCAATCCTATTTCCTCGGCTGGCACTGCCTCTACTGCTCCCTTCAAAAGAACGGCTCGAGGCTCCGGTTCCAACTGTCGGGAAGGAAGTGGAGGTCTGTGCAGGGGTCTCTTCATAAATGGAAGGCAGTAACCCCACTTGAGTAACTAAAGAACCCAAGTCATGTCCTTCCATTTGGCCACAAGCCCTGAGTCTCTGCCTCCAACCCGCAAAGTATGGGGGAGGGAGGAACTCAAAGAGGTTTCTGAGGCACCATCGACGCTAAAGCTGTAGTAGTCTTTCTCGAGCCCCCCTCTACCTCAAGCTGGCCGTGGAAGTGTACGCTGCCCCGTTTTTTCTCAGGAGCTTGAGCCCTTCTGGGAAAGATGGAGCATTTCCTGTACCCCCCTCCTCTGGACCAGAAGGCAAAATACGGCCCTGGACGCTTCTGCACAGCTAATCCTAGTGACTCGACTGTCAGCTTCGAGTCCTTGAAGTTGTGTAGTGACTAATTGGCTTTGGGGCCAAAAATATGTTCACTATTGAAGGCAGGAACCAGCAGCTATGACTGAACGTTCGTGGAAAAATCTGAGCCCCTCAGATAGGCAGACCAAGACCATTGAGGTGCCCATGGCACGACCCATACAGTCTGCTGCATGCAAAACTGCTTGGAACGCTTGACAGGCCATTTCTTTGCCATCAGCCAATATCTCCACAAAGCTATTCTTGACCTCTCCCTCTGGTAAGTGATCAGATGCTTCTGAAACGGTGCTCCAGAGGATATGGGAGAATTTAGCAGTGGCACTTACAGCTTTAAGAGCCATGCTCCCTGAAGCGAAAACTTTCTTCGCCAAAGCATCAACTTTTTTCGACTCCCTATTGGTGGGGAGGTTTGACGTCGAGGGCCTGCACGCAACCGTTGTGGCATGCATCACCAACCCTTCAGGGTTCAGATGGGCCATCAGAAAAGGAAGGTCTCCTCTTGCAGCTTTATATGTTTTTCATGAGCTCGGTGTCATCTGCCGGTGTCGGGGTGTCAAGCACGGACAATGCCACAAGGCCATGACCGCATCCGCTATGGCAGCATTGAGCGGCAAAGCCCACTCAGTCTGCGGTCCACGTTTAAGGATGTCGATGATTAATACTGCAACACCGGTTTCGACAGTGCGCCGAGCCACAAGGCCATGACTACTTTCTCAACCACCTGCTGGAAATCCACATCCGAAAAGGAGTCAAAAGCACTGCCATCGTGGAGGCCCTCTGCCAGTTGCCGTAACCTAGCCTGGTCCCTCATAAAATCTGGTAATGGGTCCAAGGCCGTACATCCAATCGGCTCAAACCTGAATGGTATCAGGTTGCCATACTGGTAAAATAATCGACTGTAGCGAGTCGAACAACATGGATCAAGTATTTGGTATGAAGCTTTAAAGGTATCGATGCAGGAGGAGGTTTCTCCTTAGGGGTCTTGCTGGAGGGCATCTGACCTGCCTTGGCTGCCTTCATGCCGGACTCATCAGGTGCAGTAGGAGCCGTATCCACCTGCAGCGTCTAGGCTGAAGCCGTTCCAGCCGAGGCCGTTTCAAAAACTTTCAACATTTGGTTTTTGAAGTCCTCCCACTCCTCCCTAGACGCACCCTTTGCTGGGTACGACTTACCCATGGTGTCCAATGAATCGGGACCACATTGGAGTTTCTTTTTGTGCAATGAGGAGTGGTGGGATTCGCTACAGAAGTGCAAACGGTTTTTTGACTTATGTCGATATCCCTCCCGATGTTTCTCAGGGGTAAGCCCTTAGGTATCATGCTCTGAGGACATTGGACGTGACTTCACTTCGCCAGGGATTTTGACGGCGGGCTTCAGAGTGCCTGTTTTGCCAAGTGTTCCTTCACTGCCTTCAAGCTCACCGCCAGACAAGAACCACATTGCTCCTAATTATGGTCGACACCAATACACCACACACTGATAGTGTGCATGTCCGTAAGGGACAATTTAGAGTTGCAGTTCTTGCAGCATTTAAAACCGGACGGTTTAGCCCCCAACATACTGACATAGGATCTAATTTATTCGAAAGGAATAAGGAGTGTGTTCAGAGTAGCCTGCAGAAAAAAGGAACTGAGATAAGGGGGCATAGTGCATCCTTTTATAAGGCGATCAACGCAACATCTGTTGTTGAGGAACGGTGCGGCCGTATATGAGAGAGTCATCAAAGACAATATAGAGCAGCACTATGCAACCTGTTGAAAACATTTCTGAACAGCTGATGCTGGATAACTATCAAGAAGAGGAATCTGTAGGAGGATGCAATCCTTTAAATGCATAAAGATGTACATGCCTAGTGAGTTTGTACTATTCAACATAACAGAAAGATTTCCATTGGTATGTGTCAGGTCCCTGGGTAGACTACATGCACACTAGATCACTTTCTGGAGCATTGGGTAGATCAACATGAAATCACTTTCTCTTTCCTGTACCTCATTTTAAAAAACATTTTACAAAGAGTGATTAATCCTTTACAGTTTAGTTTCCCAATACACATGTGTGTACAATCTTTATGTTAAGTTTCATGTGAGTTTGGTTTGGGCCTTGACTTTGGTATTCAAAGTGTTGGTGAGCTCCCTAGCCAAGATGAAGGAAAGGAGCAGGATTCTTGATTGGGGGATGGAAGGACAAAGAGCAGAGTATAACATTCTAAACTGCCTTTCATTTCAATTTTCCTGTGAGCAGGGCATGTCAAATTGTGTTCCTAAGTTTTAGGCCAAGGTTTCCTGTGAAGCAAATCATTTCAGCAGGAAGAAGTGATCTTTTCAAGGAAGACTACTATTGAGGAAGAGAAGAAGATTCAATTATAAAAAGAAAGAAGAAAAAAAGAAAAAGAAAGCTTCATTTAAAGCTAAGTTGCATTTTTGCAATACACATGAAAGTTTTGATTTAAGCAGTATGCTTTTTAGGATTAGTGTTTGATCAGTTAATGGGTTTGCGATTGAAGGAATAGTAGGGTTGACCTTTTGTGTGCGCATGTTACTGATTTTTTATGCGCGTGTGTTCATTGAGCTGAAATATTATTACAGGCAGTTTAGGAACTTATCTATGTTTCCTTGTTCGGCTTTCAGCATTCACTGCGCGTGGTGATCGGAAAAAGGCTGTAGCTGTGTCGCGATTGGAAGATGATTTTGGAGTTGAATTACTCCAGGCGGCGGTTCGTTTGTGGTGGCACGTCTCTCAGAGGTGAGAAACTCACCCTCCTGTCAGGGATCCATGCTGTCTTCAATTTAGAGGTGAGCATAGTGAGTTCCTATTTTTTCAGCGTAATGTGTGTTTTCTTTCCAAGTCTTTGTTTTTGTTGCGCGGTTAGAGCAGAGACTTGGGCAGGGTTATAGATCTTTATTTCAGACTGTTTTTGTTTCTATTCTTTATGCACAGAGTGCACAGGGACTGTAGGAACTGCAGGTTCACTTCAAAACTGAAAATGCTTTATTGTTAAGTAACTCACCAACGGACAGTGATTGAGTACTGCACTTATCTAACTCAATTGCTCTGAATACCTCCTTGGACAATATCTGTGAACAGTACCTTAAAGGTTATACCCTTCCTAAAAAGCAATAGAAATTGCAAAGCACATTTTTTCTCTGATAAAAAGGTTCTAGAGCGTCAAAAAGACAAAAATTAGAACTCTATTTTAATTTAGAATACACTTCAAATATAATAAGCAATAAGGAGATAGATGGTGCTAGTTCTCAAGCTAGGAATTACAAGAAAAGACTCAAGGAAACCTTGGTATAATTATTAAGAGATGTTCTTAAGGAAAGTAAAATTCCCACAGGGAATATAGTAATTTCACAGACTACAAGGGGAATAGTTAATCTGTTTTCTGAGCAAAGAAGCATCTGGTCAAGAGAAGATTGTAATCCTCTAAGCTTTTGCAGAGAAGTTTTCAGGTAATTGATTCTTTAGGTTGAGAGAAAAAGGTATTAGTAAAGGAAGCAGAAGAGTAAACTCATATAATGTGTTCATTTCTCACCCATACAGATACAGGACGAGTTTGGATATCCAGTGTCTGAGTTTCTTATTTTATCCACTTCCCCTTTACCCCCCTAGGTTGTACCGAACTCAGCTAGTTAAGTAGTTGGTTGGGAGCGCTACATCTTGGTGGGCCTGTGGGGTTCAGCAGCTCCTGCGATGTTCCGAAGATTGGACTTGACAGTATGGCACGAATGAGCAATTTTCTCCCAGGTTAATGTAAGTTACAAATGGGTCCCAATTTGATTTATATTTGGCTGTGTCTGAAAGCGTTACCATAATCATTTCCATGGCCCGAACGTGCCAAAGTCTAGTTCACCAGAAATGCATCGGTGGAGCTTTGATTGATTTGCAATTATGTACAATTACCAATTGTGCAGCTATGAGCATTTGATTGGCCAATTTTGCATGTGTAGCTCCCAGGATAAATATATGATGTTCATCGACATAGCCCATAAGGATTAACAAATGGTTTAAAGGCAGGTGGATGCCCACAACTTGGAGTATTATATTGAAAATAGCAGCCCAAAATTGTTTAGTTTTGGGACAATGCCAATGGGTATAAAATACAAGTTATAAATAGATATATGTGCCATGGATCCTATCGCCCCACAATCCCTCCATCAATGCAGAGAGTTTTAAGCGTACACCTTAGTCTATCGGGGGGTCATATACAATCAATATAAACTCTCAGTTTGGGAGTCACCTGGTTTCATTTTAGAAGGTATTGAATCAATTCATCTTAAATAGGCCTTAATGCAGAGACTACCATAAATGTTCTGCTCTTATATCGTCCACCTTCTTGTAACTTGCAGTTGTCTGAGGCTCTTAGCTCATACGTCCTACCACAACTTAAACCAACCTCTAGATTTATTCTTCTTGGTGATTTTAACTATTGGTTGGGAACAGACAATGATCACCTCGCTGCGGAACTTAAACAGTCCTTAGATAATCTGGGATTCTCCCAACTAATGTATTCTCCTACACATGTATCTGGCCACACCTTGGACTGGCTGGGCTGTCTCAATGTTAACTGCATTGATATTGACGCCAGCCCTTGTCCCTGGTCTGATCATTTCTTTGTGCACTTTAAATTGCATTTGCCCTTTCCAATGAAGATTCCAAATAAGTCACCTAATTTGCTGGTGCGGAATCTAACGACTGATAACATTGAAACTTTGCTAAATGACAATCTTGTAAATTTTCAGGCCGAGATGTCCCCACAAGTTATGGCTGTAGCTCTAACAAATAATCTGGCATGCATATCAGATAAACTGGCACCGCTCAAATTAAAAAAGATTAAACATAATGAGCACAAAAGCAAGGCTTGGTTTTCGGTGGACCTCAGAAATAAAAAATCTGGGGTTAGTAAAGCCTACTTTGCATGGAAAACGGATCACAATCCAGTATTATTAGTGAAGTACAAGAACACAGTACGAGAGTACAAAAAGTCAATTTTGGACACAAAAAGAGACTTTCATAACAGTCGTATTAACAAGGCCAAATCTAATACAAGGGAAATCTTCAAGATATTTAAGGAACAGGAAACTACTTCTGCACCCCGGGGCTCACTAGTAAAAACTGATAGGGAATGGTGTCAACTCATACAGGATGGCCTGCACAACAAACTTCACAAAATCAGGACAACAATGCTTGAAAAAAGGTTGTCCACTTTTGATGCTAGCAAGGAAGTGATTAAAGGGTTCACTCGTGACCCGTCAATTCCTCAGTTCAACTTTCACTCGATTACAGAGAGTGAACTGATAAAAATCATAGAGCATATGAAACCATCTCAGTGTAGAGGAGACGCTTGTTCTTCTATGATAATAAAAACATGCCCACCGCGGCTCATTAAAGCAGTCTGTATTTTCATAAACGCTTCTCTAAAGGAAGGAAGTGTACCAGATGAGTTAAAAGAAACTATGGTCACCCCCATCCTAAAATAATACGGGATTGGCTATGGACAATCCACTTAATTTCCGACCCATCTCCAATACGCCCTTTCTACTCAAGATCTTGGATAGAGTGGTCTATGGTCAACTTGCAGAGCATTTGGATCTCCATCCCATTCTCCATCTGAATCAGTCAGGCTTTAGGAAGAAATATGGGACGGAAACCTCTCTGTTGGAGCTGAAAACTAAATAAATGGGGGTAATCGATAGAAGTGGCTTGTCCTTGATCATCTCATTAGATCAATCAGCGGTATTTGATTTAATTGAGCACTCTATCCTTATCCCAAGGCTACAGGAGGTTGCAAACCTCTCTGACTCGGCGGCTATGTGGATTGCTTCATTTCTGGAGCACAGAACAAGTAGAGTTTGCTCAGCTACTGCCGAAGCTACCCCTCTTTCAATTCTTTATGGGGTACCACAAGGGTGAAAGTCTGTCTCCATGTCTGTACAATCTATTCATGACTCCTTTCTTCTTCATGCTTCAAGAGGAGGGGTTGTGTTATCTAATTATGCAGACGACACCCAATGTGTCATCACTTTAACGGGTCATCATAAAAATGAGGCGGAGGTTAATATAGTATTTGCACTGATTGAAAAGTGGATGCTTGACAACTTCCTAGCTCTGATTCGCAGCAAGACATAGTTGCTGATTGTAGGCAGTTCTAAGGCGCTTAACAACGTAAATCAAGCCTATAGTGCATTTAACTTGGGAAATGACATTTCACCATTATCAAAAACATAAATATTAGGAGTAATACTGGACCCGACATTAAGCATGAAAGCACATGTTTCGTCTGTGGTGGCGGGGGTAGTTTATTCCATTAAATTGCTGGCTCACTTGAGGCCCATGATTTCCCAAGAAAGCGCTGAGACAATAGCCAGGGCAATAATCGGTGCTAAGTAGGATTATTGTTGCAGTCTCCTGCTAGGCATCAGTCAACGAGAATTGCATAGACTTCAGGTCGCCCAGAACTGGGCTGCCAGAGTAGTACTCAGACTCCCCAGGCACAGCCATGTAACCAAGGCCAGACGCTCCTTGCACTGGCTCCCTATCGAATCCCGAATTAACTTTAGAGTGCTAGTTATAGTATTTAAATGCCGGCTTCAAATAATGCCAGCGTATCTCCAACAGCACATAAAAGAGAAGTGTAGCCAAAGATCTTTGAGATCGGGTTCCCTAAACCAGATCATACAGCCAAGATGTAAGACATCAAAGGCGGAAAAGGGAGCATTCAATGTGAAAGCCCCCTCTCTTTGGAATAATCTTCCCATAAGTCTGAGGAGCCACTCCTCTCTCTTCACCTTTAAGAAGGATCTGAAGACCCTCTTATTCGCCTGACATCTCTAAAAAATTCGGATACTTGCTACGGTACCGTCTTCGGTTTGGGGATCTCAAAAAATCTCCTATAAGGCCTCCAGGACCTCTCCTCTTATTGTTGATTTACTTTGTCGGTGTTGTTTGTCCTTATCTTTAGTCTGCGCATTTATGCCCGAGGGTCAATAGCATAACAAATGTAATGTAATGTAATATATATTTTTGTTAATGGTGTACAAACAGAAGATGTCAATGCTCTTTTACAGATGTAATCCAAAAATGATTCTGAGATTGTGCACCTTAATTTCTCCTACCACTGTTTCATGTGGAGAAACACCTCTTCCGCATTACCATAATTCAAAATCTTATTTAGGTTAGCCATTTTGAGCATTTATATCAAGATTATTAAGTTCAAGTCTGCTTCTAAAGCTGTTTAAAGAGATGAGGAATTTGTATGAGGATCATATTAATTAGAAACGATTTTAATGTATTAGGGGAGTTTAGAAAAATACATTCTGAAGTTGATATCTACAAGTAGAGCTGGAATTTATTTACGTGTGGATGGAAGTTAAGTGAATGTGTTATTTAATCTCACAATCATTCTGAGAATAAATCTGGAAAATATCAGCAAAATATATTCAGTAGGCTTCACCGGTCTATAAATAGCCTGCTTACCTGTTTTAGAACCCAGTTCAAAGCATTTTCAAAATAATCTCCGATCCAGTTTTCAAGATTGTGTCGGCATGTTTCAGGTTGGTTTCTCAGCCATGATTTTATTAAAGATTTAATATCTGTATCTTCATCGCTAAAGAAATAAGAGATTTCTGCTTAATAAAAAGTATGACATACACTGATCGACAAACCAAGTACCAAATCAGTATTCATTCACCGCAATGTAAAGCATGCATCTGTGCACCAACGACTTGATCAAGACATGGTTATGTTTTTATAGAAACCATAAATAATTCCTCCCATACCACAGGTTCTGCTGCTTACGCAGGTAACTTTGTTTGTCAGTTCTCACCGGCCTGAAGCAGGCAATGAAAACAAAAAGGAACTTGTAGACATCATCACACACTTAATACGCTAAATGCAACACTAAAATCCATATCAACAGTAACAACCAACCAAGTAATCTGGCTTCATCATCAAATGGCTGTTCTGTTTGCTATACCAAAACCGTAATAAAAGACATTTTCTTTTTTTTTAAAGGGAAAGTTGGGAGCTTAAGGTACCTGTAGTGATTTAGGTTTTCATGTTGCCTTTGCAGAATGAGTAGAATGCTGAGTGAGTGACAGGGAATCTTGCTGGTGAGAATGTTGGTGTATGGTTGAGAGTTCTGAGTGATAGAGTTGGTGAGATGTAGCCTACCTGGGAGGATGCCGGTGCATGTTTGCCTGAAGCTCAGATGAACTTGACAAAAGAAACATAAAAGATGTACTGGAAACCCATTAAAGGAACAACTGGAACATCAAGAGATGTCAGAGTCAGCATTGGGAACCCAGAACTTTACATTACCCTACAAGAAGAGTTAAACACAGAAGGTTGTGAGGTTAAGAGCAGCAGCCTATGCTATAGCTGTGTTAAATCCAGGTACCTTACAGTACAGTGTACTTGGGTCTCAGTTTATTACAATGACCCTAGACAATGACCCTAGATACTCTCGTAGGACTTTTTTTGGAGATGTGCAGATGTGCCATAGACAGGTCTGGTGACCGCTTATCTTTTCATGTGATTTTAACCCTTTCTTGCCATGTTACCCGCGTTAACCCCGTTTGGCACGAGTAGGTGGCCTGGCTCCAAAAGGGCCATGCCACGAGGTTCTTTGTCCTGTCCTTTGGCCATCTTGCCCCTTTGCCTTCCCCAGGTCGAGCCGACCCGGGTCAGTCCCTATTTGGACATGCAGTTAAGCTCTTGCGGGCTTCTGCATGCCTTGTGAGTGCGCTTCCAGGATGTGGGCTGGGGTGTCTGTCCCCAATAGACATCCTGGGTGCCAGAGAGTCTGGAGTGCCATGAATGACTGGGACCACCGTGGTCCGTGATTGGTCCAAGTATGGAGTGTATGTTTGTGAGCAGATCTACCATTGGGTCCTCTTTGTTTTGGCTCGAAGGGAACTTTGGATAAGAGGAGGCGCCAAAAACACCCATACCATGTCGATCTCTGGAGTTCTCACTGAACGAAGCATAGAATACAAGTATCCTGAAACTACAAAGCCAAGTTGAGGAACCGCTGGTGACCCGCTGGAAGGTTTGGCACCTTGAGCCCGCTGTCGTCCTGTGGGACCCCTCTGCAGCTGATCGTCCTAGAAGGTCTGCAAAGACGCTTCGACCCATTAGAATAGTGGGACCAACTATTCTCGGCACCTTCAACAAAACCTGCAATTCCCAGGTCTGAAGTGAGACGAGAGCGCCAGGACCGGAGCATACGCGGTTACTGTGTTGCCCTGCCGCGGCAACGGCCTCTGCAGGTGTGCATTTTTTGCGACCCTCTTGCCCCTGAAGACTGCTGCAGTGAAACTGGGTCGATTCATCCACCCGGAGCGGAGAAATCGTCACTGCCCTGTTTGGGAATCCTCACTGTATGTTCGGAACTGAAAGCTGCAGGGCCGTCATATTCCCGCAGTAGAACCCGCAACTGAAGTGGACTCGACTGGCGAAGTTTGGTCAGGGGGCGCCCGGGGCCGGTGAGTAACCCTAACAAGTGGCCCCTAGCGCCTCTATCCATTATTACGCACAAGTGGCCTCTGGGGGTCCCTCTCCTTTCCACTGCTAGTGCGAACTAGCGATTCCATCCAGCGTGTGTACAGCTCCTAATTGCCTCTTCCTCGTCTCAGTACTAGAGTGGAATGACTAAGGGGAACTCTGCACAAATCTCTGCTCTCTCCCACTCTGGTTCAGTGTGGCCACCCTTCTCTAACCCAAGGTTTAGGTGGTTGAGGCGGTGGCGTACACCGTGGGAGTCCAGAGAAGTCGGATTCTGAGTCGCCCGGCGTTTCAAGTGCCCTATAGAGCTCCCCTGTGGAGAAGTGGGCTTGGCAGTGTGGCGGCGGACCCTAGGGTGTAGGCCCAGATCCTAAGGCGGGATTGTGGCGAGACCTAGAATCGCGGGAGGGGTGTCAGCCCCCTGCAGTGGTGCGTGGCAAGCCTCTGCGGGAGGCCACCAGAGGCTTTCTTACCATCAAATGGGTTTTGGAGCAGTGAGGCGCCAAGCTGCTTCAGAGGCGGCACAGTGGACAGGGACTAATTCCAATGCAGTGCTGTTAGGCTCCCCCTCTGACAGGAGATGAGCTGGGCAAAGCAGGCAGCATGCCCCTTCAAGTTCTGGCGATGAAACGTGCTCAAAAGTACCTAGTGGCTGGTGCTGTGTGGCTGATTCTTCGGCTGGCAGTCCCTGGGGGAATGGGCCAATAGTGAAGGACACAACCCTATAGAGAAGTCAGGAGTGGCTGTGCAGAGAACTGACCAGGCCTGTGTTGCGTGGTGGGGCTCTGGTTGCCTGCAGGAGAAACTCACCTGGAGGTGGTGTCTGCCACGTGGTGGGGGCGTGAGAGAAGGAGGGACTATTCCCTGGAGGGATGTACTGCTGGACTGCGGCTGACAGTCTGCTGGCGGCAAGGTGGTTTTGGAGGATTGGCGGGAACACAGGGGATGCCAAACCCCATGCAGCAGCCTCAGGAGGGGGATTTGTTTGTTTATTTATTTATATGGCGCACCATACCCAGGGGCAGCAGGGCACAGGCAGAAAGGATATGCGAGGCTTACAATGTTACAGAAATATACAATTAAGATAAAATTATAGACATATGCAATTAAGGATTACAGGAATGAGAAATATACAAAACTTTACACATAAAAATATAATATCTATACAAAGGAGTGAAATATACAGATATGTATAGGGCTGTTTGTGGCGAGAGCAAAGGCCTCAAGCAGGAAGTATCAGTATCTATACAGAGGTGTAAAATGTACAATTAAGTACGGGGGTTGTTGGAGTTCAAATGACTGATGAGATTCCTTCTAAAGTGCAGGTAGGGTTGATCGGCTCTCAGGTTGTGTGGCAAAGAATTCCAGAATGTGGCGGCTTTCACAGGGAAGCTGTTACCTCCAATGGTGGAGAGTTTGAATCTGGGAATTATCAGACAGTTGGAATTGATAGTTCTCGTTTGTCTAATGGATGACTTTCTCTTTACTTTGTCCATCAAATAGCTGGGGGCAGCCTTGTTGAGGGCTTTATGGGTTAGGGAGGCCAACTTTAGTTTGATTTTATTATCGGTGGAGAGCCAATTGTGTTGGCGTCTGGTAGTGGAGATGTGTTCTCTTTTATTAATGCCGAGGGCAGCTCTCAAGGCATTATTTTGTAGGATTTGTAACCTATGGGTAATGGCTTTGTTAGCACCGCTATATAGGGCATTACAATAATCGAGCCTGGAGAGTATGAGTGCTCTTGCCAGGATCATGCAGCTATCATTAGACAAGAATGGTCTGCCTGCTCTTATTAATTTGCAGGTGTACGCAATGGTAGATGCTAGTGAGTTGACCTATTTAGTGAATGACATAGTGGCATCCAGGTAAAAGCCGAGAGTTTTTACCTCCCTGGATACTTTGATAATGTTGCCGTCTATGTTGAATTCGGCATATTCGAGGCCTAATTTGTTGATATTAGTGGGGGTACCCAGGATGATGAGCTCTGTCTTGTCATCATTCAGGCATAGGCCATGAGATGCCATCCATGCCTGAATGATGAGATACACCCTGTTCACCAACTCTCTGTCCTTACTGTGATCCCCTGAAAGTGGGAGGAGAATCGGAGTGTCATCTGCGTAGTTGGGGTAGGTGACACCCAGATGATCCAGATCGACGAACAGAGGTTTGGTGAAGATGTTGTATAGTGTGGGGGAGACGCATGAACCCTGCGGGACTCCGCAAGTAATAGGAGAGGGGTCTGCTGCTGCTGATGGGGAGAAGACTCATTGTTCTTTCGCTCAGAAAGGATTCAATCCATCTGATGGCTTCTGGGGAGAAATGAGTAGCTGAGTCCAGGTGTCTGCAGAGGACCTTGTGGTCGACAAGGTCGAATGCCGCGGAGGGGTCAAGTAGGAGGAGGAGTGCTGTTTTTCCCTTGTCCCTCAGATCATCAATTTGGGTCTTCAAGTCAATGAGGGCTGTTTCCGTACCGTGTAGTGGTCGGAAGCCTGATTGTCTGGAGCCTAGTAATTTGTGTAGTTCTAGGAATTTTTGGATCTGGACATAGGCCACTTTGTCCAAGATTTTCAGTAGAAAGGGTACCGTGGTGATGGGACGGTAGTTAGTGGGGATGAGGGGATCAAGCGTCTGCTTTTTAAGGAGGGGGAGCACCCAGGATTGTTTTAAGTTGGAGGGGATGCTAACTGAGGAAAAAGATGCGTTTATAAGTTGGGAAATGAAGGGCGATAGGTCTCTGGCTGCGTCCTTTATTATGTGTGCAGGGCAAATGTCGCCTTTGCAGTTTGAGGGTTTGAGAGAAAGTATTATTTTCTCGACCTCCGGGGTGGTAGTTTTAGAGAAGGAGAATGAATTAGTGTGTGTGCTAGGTAAAACATTAGGCGAGGTTTGGGAGGGTTGGTGAGGTTTAAGGAGTCTTTTTTAGTTGAATTTTATTTTGTAGGGTGTTTATTTTATCTGCTAAAGCCTGTTGGATGTCTGCGCACCAGGTCTGGTCCTTGGTGCAGGTGTCGGGTGTGGCAATGGGTGACTCAAGTTCCTTCAAAATGGAGAAGAGCTCCTTCATGCTTGAGTTGGAATTGGCAATGCGGGTGTTGTAGGAGTTCCGTTTAGCTAGACAGATTTCAACTTTGTATTGACGCGAAATCGTATCTAGAGTGGCTTTCTTTTCACTGGAAGGGCATAGTTTCCAAGCAGATTCACATTTTCTCTTTTTTAGGCGGAGGGCTTTGAGTTCAGGTGTGTACCATTTATTTAAATGGGTTTTGGGCTTGCTGGTGCGAAGTTTAAGTGGGGCAATTTTGTCCATGGTATTTAACATAATTTTGTTATATTCGTGAACTAGTGTGTTGGGATCTAGATTGTCTGGCAATGCGTTTAGCGTTGGAAGGATGGCTGGGATGATTCTTTCTACTGTTATATTTTTCCTATTCCTTGTTAGGCAGGGTGGTGCCAGTGGCCCAGTTGTAGTAGGTGGTCTGGAGGTCAGTAAGTTAAATGAGACCAGGGAGTGGTCGGTCCAAGGTAGTGGTGTGGTAGAGGAGATGACTGCTGAGCAGTTAGAATCAGCAACCCAGTCTAGGGTTCTTCCCTTCAGGTGAGTGGGTAGGTTGACTTTTTGTGAGAGTCCGTGTGATGAGATAGTATTGGCTATGATGGAGGCATGCATGTCTGCTGGATCGTTAAACCCTAGGTTGAAGTCACCTAGTAACAGTAATTTTTTAATTGTGAGGTAGGTTTCGCATTGTTGGTTAGTAGGCTATGCAAATCTTCCTCGAAAGTCCCGAGCGGACCAGGTGGTCTATAGACCAGGTGGATGGTGAGGGATTGGGTGTTATTTATAGGGAGTTTGGCAGTGAGGGATTCGCACGATTGCAGGGTTTGAGTCGGGGCTAGTCTGAGAGCTAAACCTTCTTTAGATATGATGGCGATGGCGATGCCGCCGCCACGGTTGCCCACCCGGTCCTGCCTGGATATGGTATAGCCATCTGGGATGGCCAGCATTAGAGACGGGCCTGCTGCATTGTGTAGCCAAGTTTCAGTTAGAGCGATAAAATCTATTTTGTCTTTAATGATTAGGTCTGCTATATCAAGGGCATGTGCCACCAGTGATCTTGTATTAAGGAGAGCTCCTTTATAGGAGTGTTCTTCCGTTTTTTCCGGGATGTTTGTATGAGAGATTGGTTCGGACTTAGTTCTGGGGATGGTGGGACTTTTGGTGGTAGGTGGGGCAGACGGGTGGTTTAGGGCGATGGATTTTCTGGTATGGTAGCCTTTAGTTTCGTCTTTGGAATCAGAGAGGAGTCTTGGTGGCGGCTCATATAGTTTAGAGAGTCTAGCGCGAAGTTTGTTGTTTCTTTCGGTGGTAGGGCAAGGCCGGGAGGCAAGGGTTGTTGGTCCTGACCTGCAATGATACCTTGGGCCAGAAGGGTCAAGATAATGGCTGGCTATGTAGGAATCATTAGGAGGACTGGTGGCTAACTGAGAGGGGAGGGGGCTCCTGAGTCGGTATCCTGAATGGGAGTATCAGGGGATGCGAGCGTGGCAATCGCACAGAAGGGGAGTAATACAGTTAGCATTTTCTGCAAATCAGCGCTGGCGTTGTGTGAGCAAGGCGGGAATAGCTGTGTAGATGCTATCTGGGAGATAGGCAGGTCTAATAGGGTAGGGTGACAGTCTAAATGTCCAGATGCACCTTGGGGTGACCGTCTCCCCTCTACAAAGGACGACCTCATGGACATTCTGCTGGAAAGCAAGGCACTGAGGGCCACAACTAATCTGCAGGCTAGAGTGGAGGAAAATAAGATGGAAGGGATGGAGAGTAACCACCTGGTCTAGGGAAGAAGAGGTGCAACTCCACTAGATGACTTGGAGGTTGAAGGATTAACCTCTGGATATTTGGGTTGAAGTATCAGAAGGGAGAGTCCCTGGCAGACTTGCTGTGGAAGGTGAAGGGCATTGTTAATGCCTTTTTCTTAGACCAAGTAGGCAAGGAGGTGTAGTTGGAAAGAGCCCACAGAGGGGGTATGGCCGGAGGAAAGGGCCTGAGGTCAGTAGTGGTGAAGTTCCTACCCTAAGTGGACAAGGCGGCAGTGCTGGAGAGAGAAACGGCAGCGGACCATCCAGTTTGAAGGAGATCTAACAAGACCTTTCATATCTGACCCTCAACAGACGAAGAGTCCCCTGACTTCTTGGTTGTCAGAGAGAGGTATCCGGTATAGATGGACATAACCCTTTGCCTTGGTGTTTGAGGTGGGAGAGGGTGATTACAGAGTGACCATGGGCTCTGCGGCCAGCAGGTATTGCGGCACCTCGCTGAGAGTGAGAAGGAAAAGGAAGGGGCCTCCCTTGGGGTAGGTCACTGGAGAGGGGTCTCGAGCAGCGGCAGAGAGTCCCTACAGAGAGAAAATACAGGCAGCTCAACACATTGTTGCCAGTGAAGTGAGGGGGACTTAAGGGGACAGTGCATTACTACTTGCAAAGGGTCCTACTCCAGTGTGTTTTTCATGATGAGTTGGGGTTTGGGTATGTTTTTGTGTTACTATAGTTTGAAGTTGAGTGGATGACGGGGGCAAGTTGCCTCTGGTGGCCCGTTCAAGGATGGGCATCTCTGGTTTTGGAAGAGTTGAGGTGAGTAAGATAGGCGGGAGGGGGTTTTGGGGTGGGAACGTACGTTTTCTGGTACAGAAGAAGGGGCATGTGATATGTGGATATGTCCTTGTAGATGGGCAGAACTACATGGACGCACTGCTATGGTGGAGGTGAAAACTATTTGGGGAGTGGTGGGGGCTCATGGATCAGCATCTGGTGGGGATGTAGAATTTGAAGGGTATGAATGCACCTACCAAGCAACCTCTTATTGCAAGGGAGTTCCTCAGGTTGCTATTGGATGCTTTATTGATAAAAAAAAACATAGCTGGGATGGAGCATTGTATTCCCTCTCGTCAGGTTTGACAGGTGTTCTGGGCCTCAGGGGGAGTGAAGAAGGGAGGGTTGGGATTTTGCAACATAAACATTTGCGGATGAGAGAACTGCTTATTTGGAAGGGACCCGGGGGTAGGTTGCTGTTGGTCTCTGGTGAGGTCGGTGCAGTGGCAAATACGATCACCACTTTATACTGTCCAAACCAGGGGCAGATGGTTTTCGTCAAGCACATCTTGGCTTGTATTCTACGGGAGGCTAGGGGGTCCCTGCTGTTGGGGGGAGATTTAATTTGTAGGCCGACCCGGCAGTAGACCGGCATGCAGTGGGGGAGAGAAAGGGACATCTGAGTTGCTGAAAGGAGGCAGGAAATTGCAAAACTATTTGGACTCTCATGGGGTGTTGGATTTGTGGCAGCATCTCCACCCAGGGGTGAGTGGATTTACTTTTTTCTCGCAACCACACAGCACCTACATGTGTATCGATTATCTATGCGTCCAGAGAGAAATGTTGAGTAGGGGGTTGTCCTGTGACATGGTTCTGATCAGCTGGTCAGACCACGATATGGTGTGCATGGGCTTCTCAATGGTGGGTCTGCAGGTGCTAGACTCCCTGTGAAAATGTAACAACTCATTTTGGGAAGATGTGGAGTTCCAGGGGGAGATGTGTAAGGCAATTTCCAAATGCTTTGAAGTGAACGATATGGGGGAGGTGGATACTTGCACAGTGTGGGATGCAGTGAAGGCGACTGGAGAGGAGTCTTAATCAGGGAATGTTCCCGAAAAAAACGGGTGAGGGAACTCTTAGAGAATAAACTAAGATCTGAAATCTCGGCCTTGGAGGAGAGGGTGTAACAGGAGAGATCAGGGAGGGGCGATGTGATATGAGGTGAGGCACAAGCGACACACATTGAAGGCACTGGAATGGGACACAGTTGTGTATAAATTGCAGTTTCTGCACCAGAAATACTACAAGCAGGGGGGACAAGGCATATGCCTTGTTGGTGGCGAGATTGCGGGCGCAAAAGGCAGAGAGGCGGGTAGAGGGGATTTTGGATGGTCAAGGTAATTATTGTACCGTTCCTGTAGAGATAGTGACCAAGATTGCAGGGTTATATGAGGATCTCTATGGGGAAGAGAAGACTAGGACAGCTGGGGAGCCAGAGGGGTACTTGGAGGGAACGACTCTCCCTAGGTTGACGAGCAGGGAGGTTGAGGAGATGGATGCAAAATTCACACAGGAGAAAGTAATGGCAGCTATTCGCCGGATGCAAGGGGGAAAGGTGCCGGGGGAGGACAGATTGACTGTGGGGTTTTATACACAGTTCAAAGGAGTTTTGGTTCACCATATGGTCAAAATGTTTAATCACATTGTGGAGACAGGAAGGGCGCCTCGGTCGTTCTGCCAGGCACCGATAGTTGTGATCCCAAAAGAAGGAAAGGACCCTAGATCTTGTAATTTATATAGACTGATATATCTGCTCAACGTGAATGCCAAGATCCTTTGCAAGGGTGCAGGCATCTCGCTTTGATGGTCTGATGCCCCAGCTGGTTCATTCTGATCAGGTGGGTTTTATAGCAGGGAGGCACACTGAGGAAGACTTTGCTACTCATGGATGCAGCATGAGGAAAGGGTGTATCACAACGCTGTCTTTAGATGCAGAGAAGGCTTTTGATACAGTGGATTGGGCCTTCCACTACGCAGTGCTTTGTAAATATGGGTTAGACCAGGCCATCCTCAATGGGATCAGGCAATTTACAGCAAACCAGGGGCCAGAATGGTGATGAACAGGAAGATCTCAGGATGGGTGGCCTGGAGGAGAGGAACGCAGCAGGGATGCCCCCTTTCACCCCTCTTGTTTGCACTGTACCTTGAGCCCCTCGCGGCCCAACTACGAGGGGCCCCTAAAGTTATGGTTATTAAGGTGGGAGACAGGAAATTCAAGTTAGGATTGTATGCTGATGTTTTGTTGCATTTGGTGCCCCCGCTGGTCTCAGTGCTGGTGGCGTAGGAAGTCATTGAGGAATATGAGTACTCCGGATTCAAGATTAACAGGCAGAAGTCGGGGCTGTTCCCCTTTGATGTGGATGAGAGGAGGTACATTCTAACTCTTCAAGAGCTGGGGATAGTGGTAGAGCTGGAGGGCATACGGTACCTGGGGGTGTCCATTACCAGGGATCTCGCTGATTTGTATGTGGCCAGTTACCTGCCACTGATTGAGAAGCGATACAGGGAGATGGTGGGGTGGATTGCGACAACGATTTCCTGTATGGGGAGGCTTAATACCCTTAAGATGAATCTTCCTCCGAGGGTTCTGTATTTGTTTCAGATGCTCCCCATACATATACCGTGCTCCTTTTTTTGCAGCGCTAGTGGAGGTAACTGGGGGGTCTGCTGAGGGCTCGATGGGAGAGCGTTTTGGGATGTGAAGTGGACTTCCACCTGTGGGGTACAACGTGCAACAGGGCTTTTCAGTGGCATTCCAATATAAGCTACATGGGATTAAGCGGTTACATTGTTGGCAGTATGACCCAGTGAGGCCCTCTAAGATGTTCACTGGGGTAAGCCCGCTTTGCTGGAGGGGCTGTGGGGAGCGCGCACCGTACTGGCACATGTAGTAGTCCTGCAGGCAGGTCTGGGTCTATTGGTCAGGGGTTCTGGGTTGGATGAGGGATGCAGAGGGGATGGTGAGGGTTCACAACCCCATGTTAATATTGTTTGGGCTGGAGGAGGTGGAAGGGGAGTGGAGGTCCCTCCCGCACATGGTGCTCTTTTTGCTTTTGGCGGCCCGGGCCTGTCTGATGATTTCTTGGAAGAGGGCACAGCTGCCGATAGTGATGGAGTTGTCTGAGAAGTAATAATATTAAATTGGGTATTTTCCCTACTTTTTTGTTATTAGCGAATCAGCTTTGAAAGGGAAAACATTACACATAGCAAAACACAAGTGGAATGCCAATTACCCCTCTCTTCACCCGCATGTCTTAGACTAATGACATTATAATAAAACCTATTAAATCATTCAATAAATTCAAATGAACCCAATTATCTCCACCATAGGCTGTCAAACAAAGAAATCTCTTCCAAATGTATTCAATACCTTTAATCAATTAATCCCCCCAAAAATTTGAAGTATAAAAAACATATACAGAAACTTAACATATACAGAAACTTAAAACACAATGGAGTGACAGGGTGACTAGACACTTTTCTTCAGCAGTAACATAATTTTGCATCCAATTATCCAAGATAGGAATTGTAAATCACACACTTTCAAAGTTCCATCATCTATCTCTTACTGCACAAACAGCAAAGTTCTAGACAAACATCTCCTAATCACCACCATCTATAGAGGTTATTACTAGACCTGTAGAAAGATATACATATGACTAGTTATTTAAAGTCTCATTTACTGAATTTATTGAATGATTTAATAGGTTTTATTCTAATGTCATGTGGGTGAAGAGAGGGGTAATATCAGCATTCCACTTGTGTTGTCTGAGAAGGTCATGGATTTATATTTAATGGAAAAGCTTACAGCAGCATTGAATGAAAAGGGGGCGTGGTGGAAATGCAGTGGATGGGGACTCAGTCAGGGCACGGAATGATGGGTGTGGAGCAGAAATCCGACATGGCAGGTGTGTTTAAGGAGAGTGTGCAGGCCTCCCACTGTCAGGACGGTCGCCTGTGGTGCAAGGGGATGGGAATTGTGTGATATGTCGTTCCCACCTCAAAGGGGTGTAGAGAGGGTCGCCCCTCTCTCCATGTGCGCTATATGTGCCAATAACGTGCTGGTTTATGTTCTTCTGAACAGGGCGGCAGGGAGGATTTATGTTAAAACTCAATAAAATTAGGAATTTAAAAAAAAATGCTATACTTAGCACCAAAGTCAGCTAAGGGTTTAAAGCATAGCAAAAGAGCCAGGGGTCTACTGATTTAAATGGAAGGAAAGTAGCAAAAACTAAAATCTGTCTTAAAAAGCACATTTTCAAGACACTTTTATAGAATACAAATAAAAGACCAAACATTTGAGTTATTCCGCACTATGCGCCATCATTATAAAACATGTAATAATTTGTTTTATATTTTATACATCTTACCTCAGGAAAATCATGCCCATTCTAGAAATTGTGGCAGGAGAAGCACTGCTAAGATCATGGGTTTCAAACAGAAAATTCACATTGGGACCAAACTGAATTCTCTCTCCGCTAGGCATTGTGAGTAGCCTGTTATCATCAAGAACAGAGTTCAGTGATTCAATCCACTCTGGATCAATGTCCCCATCACAGATTATCCATGAGCTTATCTCTGTGGTGACAAATAGAGCACATTTTCAATGCATGCAGAAACTTCATAAAATAGTACAACTGTAAGAACAATCTGCAACGACCATGACGGTAAAAAAAACATATTAAACATGTGTAACAGAACATCCACTTCAAACATTTCCTCTTGTGCTTAATATTAAACATGGTTATCAGTGAAGGGCAATTAGGTTTTTCTGATGGTTAGAGTGGGACATTTCACGTTTTGAACCTATTTGCCACTGCACCACTAGTATTCTATGGATTATCTTGTAAATCCAAGATACCTGACTTATTTATTTTTATTCTATCCACCTTTATTACTTTTCTTGGTACACAAGTGCAAAATGGTACAACTGGTCAGCGGAATATTGCATCTGTCACACATTTGGTCTTTGTCGCTTGGCAACTTATTACAGGTGCACCTGCTCTATCACTCCCCTACATTTTTGACAGCCATCTTACAAAAATGGAACCTAAAGTACAAAGTGTATTTGCACGCATGTTGAACATTCAGCCACACACTACGACTATTACCACAATTAGTTTGACCTCTTTGCTCAGATGCTTTAGTTAGAGTGTGGGTTAAAAGGGCAAGTAAGCTACTATAAACCTAGTACTCAATCGTGGCTTCAGTCTAAACATAACCACATGAACATCTCTGACCATGAGAGAATGAGAGAGATCCCTGAAAACATTTTAACAAGACAAAAGTCTGTTTAAAAATAAGCCAACTTAAAAATGAGTTATGTCAAGCTGGACTTCACATAAGAAATATTTCAGATGCTTCAAACTCTGGTGCCGTAAATACAACCTGTAAGAGAACCCCCAGAAATATATACATCTAATTCTGAATCCATTTGCAAAGTCTCATGAAATTCTGTCTGGTTGTGGCCTGGCATACAGTGAAGGTTGGAGATTTTCCAGTGGGCTTCTGCACCAGGAGCCCTTTGGTGTCTACATACTGTATTTCTTTACCCTGCTTTGCTGCACAAATTATGCTAATTTAAAAAGAAATTAGACAAAAAGCCTGTGTATGCTTCAGTGCTAGGATACACAGGTTTCTCAAAAATGGGAGATGGGCAACACTGATGCCCTCTCACAATGTGCCACCAGGGGCAGCCAGAAGGGGGGGCAGCTGGCACAACTCTTAGGAACTACCTATATTAAGTCCTGCAAGGAAGAGAGTTATCCTGCAACAGGTCCTGAGTTTCTAATGGGGGTGATCGATTTCTGTGAGATGGGAGAGCAGGATTTCACGATTTATATTATCAAGAGCTTTCAGGAGAAATGGGAACTACAATGCCAGAATAGAACAATACTTTGGCCTAATACAGTTTCTGATATTAAACTATTTGTGCTGGCTGTACTGTGCTATTGATTTTTGTGTAAGTTCATATGCACAACCCGTGCCTTAAAGAATATATTCTTTAGGGAGCCCATCCTTGCTAATTGATCATATTTAGCATGAGAATGTGTCAACCTCTAGATACAATAAAAGCTGTCGACCAGAAAGAACACATGAAACTTGCTTGTTTATTAAGTCTCATGTATATTAACACATGACCACCTAACCCCAATTGACTTTGGTTATGCCAGAGAGGAAGTACATTTCAAACTAATGTATGACATGCAGACAGTGTGGATTCATTCCTAGGGTGTAGGAGAATGTTGGTTTTTGCATGTCAGAACAGTGCTGTGCAGCACAGCGGTCATCACTGCTGAGTCTCTGTTCTAGAGAGACTGTGTGGTAGTAACAGAGGCAAATTAAAATAAACATACATAGATACTTTAAACAACAATGAAATATCTCCAGGCCATTCTCTTAGTTACTGAGAGAACAAGAGTTAGATGCATGAGTTTAGATTACAGAAATGGGTACCTTATTACACTGGGTGGTGCTTTAGGCCTCCCTGATTTGGGAATGATTAATTCTAGGCATGGGAGGGATGGTAGTAAGGAACTTTAGTCTGTTTTTGACAAGGTAAAAAACAAGTCTTCACTTAAATAGCAGATAACTAGTTTTGAGCACATATGATACTAAGTAGCCCTATGAGGGCTGCCCCTGGATACAGGGAGAATATTTGGCCTTGCCTTAAACAGCCAAAATGTGAAAACACACGCCTGGAATAAAACCCCCCTAAAATACCAAGAACAAATGTGGTGTCTCTGCTCAGCTGACACACAGATGGAGAACCTGAAACATGTCACCCTGCGCTTGCAGTGTCTGCCCTTTGCAGCAGGAAGACCTCTGACTTCCCTCAAGGTGATGTGTCTCTTTGAAGGCACTTTAACACTTCACATGACTAGTAGGTAAGACATATACATGGTGTCCCAAACACACACTGCTTAACTGCCAGTCATTGCTCACTTTCTCTCAGGGATTGAAAATAAGATTTTGTCATGTTACTTGAACCCATCATCATTCTCTGCTGTCAACTATTACAATTGTGGGCAGAGTTTACAGAAGACCGGTTATCTCAAGGGTCACCTTTAATATTAGAACCAGTACTAGCAGCCACTGAGAATCGGCTTCCTACTTCAATTAACAAACACTACCAGTGACAACTGTTTCTACAAAAACTAATAACATTTACACAAAATAACATTTGATCTACAGCCCTTTAAAGTAATTCCAGAAGCCAGAACCAAGAAAGATCAAAGGGCCTTTTTTTGTTTATTTTGGTGGTATAGATACTTCATCACCAGTAATTATTCCATCAGATCTTGCCTCACTGATAAACTTAAGAACGTAGAACCCCAAAAGATAAAGTGGAGAGATGAAGAACAACTGTGTTTTGATGAACTCAAGAATATTCTATGCAATGAACCTGTGTTAAAAGTTGCAGATTGTATCAAAGAGTTAATTTTACAGGCAGACGATTCACATGTTCGGTTGGGGGCTGTCCTTTCACAAGATCACAGTGGCATTAAACACCCTATTCTTTATATCAGTAGGAAACTATATCCTCGAGAAAAACTAGGCCACTATTGAGTTGGAGGCCCTAGCTATAAACTGGGCAGTGTCATATCTTAAATACTACCTAGCCCAATGTAGCCCTAATGTTTCACGCCAGAACACTGAAAAAGGAAGAGAACAGGGAAATGTAGACTTCCTTTCCCATTTCCCAATAGGTAGTAAGAGAACCAGCAGCATTAGGGGAAGCGTATGTGAGGAATCCGATGGTGTCATCACTCCTTTCCCGGGGGTGACCTCTCCCCATGCGGCCCGGGGAAGGCAGCCGCTACCTGACCCTGAGGGCAACTATATGAGGGAGGATCACATGGGGGAAGACAGCCTCCAGGAGAGTACCATGGCATCATCGATGCATAGTATCCCCCTTTTTCTTTTGAGGATACCCCATCCATGCCTAATGCCTTAATGACATATTGTCATACCTCCTCTCATCCACCTATGAAGGGTTCTGAAAACCTTTTCACAAGATCTGTATGCAAGCCCTCAAAATCTGACTTGCCTTTTAAGACTCATGAAAACATCTTCTCAGACTCTACCTAAAAGGCATACAGAACTGACTGAGAACATTTACCCAGTAAGTCATCAGAATGGACTTCCAGTCCCATAATTACAAGAATACTGTGACGAAGATGAGCTGAGTAATGTAGATCAATGAAGGCCAAGAGCACAAGCTGTTCTCTAGTTGCTGTGAGTGTATACCTGCGGCCGGGGAATGTAAACAGGCAAAGCAGCTGACTGGCACTGCTGGCGGGATAACGCTGCTCCTCTCAGTACAGACAGAGAAACTGCAGGCCTGAAGAGTATTCCATGGTGTCAAACGGCTCGACGACAAGGAAAAGGGAAGCTGACTGCGAGTGAGAACATGTTGCGGAAATGCCAGAATTTGACAGAAGGTTTCTGGGCGTTTGCAGGTGTTGGAAGGCAGCCTCCACCTTACCGAAGCCCGAAACAATGCACAAGAGCCCAGCAGAAACCGCAAGAGGTAGAGAAGCCAAGAAGCAGAGACTGCGAGAAGGAAGGCAAAGCCAAACGACAGCCACCGGCTTGCTGTGGTAGAAACAGAATACGCCAGCAAAAGCCGGTGAGTCCACCCAAGGTAAGCAGAAACACTGGGGCCTATTGTTGGCAGCCTAGAAACACTTGTGTACAGGCACGTTATAAATGCCATATCATATTATACCAAAGCCGAATAATTATTAATGAAGCACAAGAAAAAGAACAAACAAGTGAGCATTGTTTAAAAAGAAAGAATGCAACAAATGTAAGACTATGAAGTTTGTGAGTGTATGCAACATACATATAAGAGAAGCCCTGGAAGGATAGTATACCAAGCAGATACAATACAAGATAAAGCAAATAAAAGCCACTATAAAGTTTGGAAGTGTGTGCAGAGCCCACATAAGAAAGGCCCTGGCAGGAGAGTATACCAGGCATGGTCAAGTTGAACAGTGTGTAAAATATATGACACCAAGAAGTCCTGATAAGAGCACATCAGGACTAGGAAAAGGCTGTGGAAATATTTTAAAGAAAGGAGACAACCTGGCAGGAGCGTACACCAGGTATGCCAACAATATAAAGGCTTAAAGCCAAATTGTTTTGTGCACCACTAGTAGTGTTGATCACGAGAAACTCAAGGAACGGATATAACTTTGGACATTCTGACCGTTGACAGACCCTTAGTTTTCGTTTTAGGTAGGGAAACACCTCTTAGAGCAGGGACAGAGAGGCATTTCCGAACCCCCTTCTATTTTAATAAAAGTCGTTGACCAAAACCATGACTCTGCTGTGTCCACTTCTTATTCCTGGCTCCTCACAGTACTAGGAAGCATGTAAAGGTTAAACGGATCGGTGAGAGTATGCAGCCTTGGGGAGTAGTTTATAACAAAAACGTGTTCATCTGGACGGCCTGCTGTCTGCCTCTAGAGGTAGGAGGTAAACCACTTCAGGACAGTGCCAGTAAATCCCATGCTGTCGGCGAGGAGGATACAGTGGTTGACGGAGTCAAATGCAGCAGACAGGTCAAGAAGGCTGAGGAGGAACGAAATGCCCTTATCCACGATTTGGAGGCCATCATCCACCAACTGGATGGTGGCTGTCTCAATGATACACTTGGGACAGAAGCCCAGACTGAGTCGTTTAGGTGTAGTGGATTCAAACTGGTGAGTAGTTGTGTAGCGAGTCATTTTTCCAAGTTCTTGCCAGTATGCCAGAGGTTTGTAATGGGCCAGTAGTTAGCCTGATCATCTGGGTCTAGGGTTGTTTTTTTCAAAAGAGGTTGTATGAGACCACTCTTGTAGGTGTCTGGGAATGACCCTTCTGTGAGGAAGGTATTAATTGCTGAAGTTGGATGAACTCTTATAGCGACACAGGGAATTGCCCCAGAAAACAGCAAAAATATGGAATTGATGGTCAACATGCCACCAACTAGAGTGATGGACTGGTGTAAGGACTTATAAAGAAACCTGATTGGCTTTATGAATCGCAGGGGTGGCTGGCATGTACAATTTAGAGTTTTACGGGCAGTGCACTATCTTGCAAGATGTAAAGATGTAAAATAGCAAGATGTAAGATGTAAAATAGCCTCATAAGTCTGATTGGCTCAAGAAGATACCCTAACATGTGGCTAGACCAGGATTGGGTAGCACTTTACCTTTGCACTTTACTCATTAGTTATGGGAAATTAACAGTATGTGTGCTCAATATTGAAGATCTGTGTCCATCACTTTGATTGTTCAATTACTTCATTCTCATTGCTGACCATTGTTATTTTGTACATGGATTAAAACCTAATTCTAAAGTAATCAGAGCGGAATCTGAAGACAGTGGATATGGTGCCGCTGGAACCTAAGTTCAAAGAACCTGTTAAGTCATTGCAGATGGCACTGATGCTAAGGGTGTTTCAAACATGGGGCCAAGCCCAGAGGCATATCGGTGAGTAGCAGCATGTCGAGTGTAGTGCAGTAGTCACACAATTATAGGGGTGTGGGAGCATGTTTGAAGATGTCCAGCATGGCTAATGGGATGTCCTCCAACTCAGCAGCAATTCACGACAAAAGAAGGACGTGTGATCTGTCAGAACAAACCAGGTGTGGAGCAGAGACCATTGCAACGTTTCCGGAGCAGAGGCCCTAGGCTGGCGATGCCAGCAGGAGGACAATGGAGATAAATGGCGAATGGGCCGGGACCGACTGTGAAATCTACATCTTTCCTTCTTCCTCTTCTTTTCCTGGTCCTTGCTCATCTGTCCAGAAGAACGCTCCAGCATTGGGGGTTTAAGTGGACCTTTAAGTGGGGAAGTGCATCTCTTAGTAGAGCAGAGGCCTCAACCATCTTTCTCATTGAAAGAAAAACTTTAGCTATGCGTTCCCTCACCACCTTTGGATGCATGGTTTGGCAGGAGCCATACTCCTCTCTATGTTGGTCCTGCACAAAACGCAACACAGTCTTGGAAGGGTTAAAGCAGGATTTGGAAGACGCACTTCAGACACAAATGAAAAAGTGGTTGATGCTAAAACCAACGTCTGTGGTATATAGAAAAAATAAACTGGTAATAGGTAAATACACATCTTTATATAACACGATTCCAGTGTCCCTGACATTGTAAACCTCACTCCCCACTTTCCATGTAACAAAGCAAATTATGATACCATGTATGTTGTGTGGATTGTAAATAATGACTTCAATTTCTCTTTATTTTTCCTTATTCCACTGCAGCTACAGAATCTCAAACGTACACCCGTTGAAACCTCTCCCACCCAAATGCAACTGCTAAATATATATGGTCTAAATATGCTGCTCAGCTACTATGTACAGCGCTCTGTTACTCCTTACAGCTAGGGCTTTTCTCAACAAATACCCTAAATAAAAAAAAAATGTTTTAAACCAAACATTAACAGTAATTAATGTGTGCAAGTAGCAGAGCTCAAATTAGCAAGTAAAAAAGGAAGAGGATTGCTTCACTGCAGGATTAAAATATTTCTCATTGGTTTTTCTTAAATCACAGAAAATAAGACCAGAAAAAGCTGCTTGGGAAACCAACAAGGATCCTTCATGGTGTTCCCTAGGTCATTATGACCTACACTCCCCACCTAACCTGAGACTAGGCCTCCCACTACTCTGGTTTCCTTCCCTAGTTTTTTGTCGATGCCCTGCTGCCAAATTGCTGTGGCCTCCCTCTCCTCCGCTAGCTCCCTGCTTACTTGTATTGATGCCTTGAGTACATTCACGATGTACAAGAAATCTTTCTCAACCTATCCTCCGATTCACCAAAAATGAATGGCTCCGTAATCCAAGCGCTCTGGTATGCTGATGACCTAGTCCTAATATCTAAGACACCGACAGGCCTTCAAACACTGATTGATGTACTTTCAATGTATTTCGATGATAACGAGCTATCCATGAATATCAAAAAGTCGCAAATTGTAGCCTGCGTTGTGAAACGATCTCAGAGAACAAGATTTGAGTGGAGGGTAAAAAACATCATCCTCAACACTGTGTCGAGCTATAAATACCTAGGAACTCAATTTGAAGCCAGCTCGGTGACAACAGAGCATTTTCAATTACTTCAAAGTAAAGTGTCAACTGCGATATCACAATCCAAATTGATATTACATAAATACGGTAAATTTTCTGTGGAGTCTGTTCTACATTATTGGCAGCAGAAGCTAATACCAATAATACTTTATGGCCTGGAATCACGAGACATTTCAGATGTGAAGGAGCTCGACAAAATTGAAGCCAAATATTGGAGAACCCTTTTTCATCTGCCACAATCTGTACCCATTGCGTGTATTAGATACGAACTTGGTCTCATCTCTCTTAGGGCTAGATATCACTGGCAGCTCTGCGCCTTGCTCAGAAAATGTTTAATGAACATTGAATCAGAGACCATAATTGCTATTCTGGCGAAACACCTGTTTCAATCACCTCAGAAATTTACAGTGAAATGGACTACTTATGTATACGAAATCATGGCATCAACAGATATTGATGTTGAAACCCTGATCCTGAATCCCAATCGTGCAAAAAATAAAGTGTACATTCACGATTGGCGGACGAATCGTGAACTCTGCTTGAAATATAAACATTTCGATATGCATTTTTATCCTGATAAGAACATGAGATGTCCAGAAAAATATTTGCTAAAGTCACCATCTCCATACATACGCAGTGCATTTATGCCAATACGATTCAATTTATGGTTGACTAAAGACATCCTGGCTCAGCGTAAGCAAATACCCATGTCGGAGAACTTTTGCCGGTTCTGTCGTGTTGTGTCTCAAAAAGAAACTCTAGAACACCTATTAGTAGATTGCACGGCACTCTGCTCAATCAGAAACAATACATTTGGGAAAAATATATGTGTGGTTGCTGCGGTCCAGTCATCCTTGAGATGGTCTTGTCTTTTAAACTCAGCCAATATGAGTCTAGTTATTGCATCAGTAAACTTTCTTAATAAATTGCGCTTAGATACCCCTGAACTTATCTAAAATAGTTATAAAATTAAAACATGTGGAAATAATCACACAAAAATTGTTGAACATGTATATATTATGTACACAGATAATGTAAATTTTGTATGTCTTAAACAATTCCAACATCAATTTTATCTAGACAATTGTTAAAACGGAAATGTTTGAAACCTTCTTATAAAAATGTTCTTGTAAAAATCTTATGGTTAAAACAAGAAATAAAAAAAAAAAAAAAAAAAAAGATGTCTTGAGATTTGCTTCCCTCACTGTGTACTCCCCCCCCCCCCATGACTTGTAAAGCGCTCCGTTGCTTCCCACAGCTAGGTCTGTGCAGATTAAATACAATAATAATGCCATTTTAACATATTACTTTACTTTTATTTATTCAGACAAGGTCTGCCACAACACAACCATATTCTACATTCCCAAACCCAGTTTCTGACCTTGGCAAATTTGTACTTTCCGTTGCAGGGTTATTATCCACCTTTTGATCAGAAACAAATGTATTACCCAGACTTGAACTAAATCCCTTTTTATGTCCATAACTGAATCATCCTCTCAAATAATATTTGTCACAATATACATTCATAGGATCTCCGGTATAAACTCTTAAAATCGCACTCTTTGGACATCAATTGATTCAAAAGCGAGTTTTTCCTGAAACTTACCTTGGGGCTCTCGTACTACTTGTCGAGCACTATTTGTGAGAACACCATCTGACCATTCTCTGGTGTCCATGTCAATGTGTCCAAGTAACTGATGTCGAGGCATGGCCTTGGGATTCATAGTGTACTGCTTTACGACTTTGCCAACTTTGCTAAGTGCAGCCCTCAACATCTTCCACAGTGTAGATTTGCCAGCACCACTGGGCCCAACAATAACCACGCCCATCCTCTGCCGTAGCTGCTCATATAGTTCCAATGCCTTTTTGATCTGGTGACAAAAATTGATTGCACATTTCTAAAAGCAACTCATTTGCACCGTTTCATGTAATTGTATATTGCATCTCAAGACAGTAACATTAATTTTAAGCAATTCGGAAAATAAACTCAAAGGATTGAATGCTATCCCACCAGGTACCTTGCTAGACTCCCTGCTTTGCCACTAATCCTCAAATGAAAACACAGAGCCTTCCATGGTATTATGAATGTGTTATGTTGAGTTAACCAACACCAGCAACGTAATGGTGGGTTTATAAAGACTTTTAAAAAAATGTACATCTAAAATGTAAAAGTATAATAAGCAACTTCAGCTAAGTCACACATATCACAGTGCCACCTAGTAACCATCAATGGAATTTCACGTTCAGCTTGGTGCGACAAAAGCCATGCATTGTGTGTTTGCCAATTAGCTCAAATGCAAGTCTGTTCTTTGTCTTATAGGGCAGCACTATTTTGTACACAGCTTTTCAAACCAAGCCAAACGCTCTCAAGGATGTAGACACCTGCATACGTTTAAGCCCTATTGGGGATTATCAGTGCAGTATAGTCTCGCAAGGATCTATGGGACAAAAGACTTGCGTTTGAGCTAATTTTCATACCCACAAGGCATTACTCATGGGACTCAGAACTGGAGGTGAACTTACAGTGATGGCTGCTGGGTGGTACTTTACCAAGAATAACTTTACAGAAATGGCTCATCATACTTCTAGATTGGGTTAGTTGCCCTCATGTGGGGCAAACAACCTTGGCGTAATCTTCAAATCCACTCTCTCCTTCTCTCTTCACATCTCGGACCTTGCCAAAACTGCCCACTTTCAGCTCCACCTCCTCAGAGGTATTCTATCTTTTCTCACTTTCCCCAGAAGCTCAATGTCTCCAGAGCCCTGGTTCTCCCCAGGTTGGATTACTGCAACAGCCTCTTTCTCAATCTGCCTACCTTTACTCTTTGCCCCCTACAGCTAATCCAGAACAGGACTGCAAGGCTAATGTTTGGCCTCAAGCCCGGGGACCGTATCTCTACAGCCCTGAAATCTCTCCACTGGCTCCCGGTTGCTGTAAGGATCAAGACCAAGAACCTCTGCATCATCCACAAGGCTTTCTGGGGCCTGGCTCACACTACATTCAACTCTCTCTTATGAAATACCTTCCTCCTAGAGCCCTTCACTCAGCCACCTCCAACACTCTGAGGGTCCTTCACTTCTCCAGGCAGAGAGTGGGGGTAGATCTCTCTCCTCTGCAGGTGCCTCCCCCTCTGGAACGGCCTTCCTGCCCCTCTCAGACTTGAGCTGGACCACCTTAAGTTACAGAAGCAGCTCAAGACCCTCCTTTTCTCCTCTGCCTTCTTGCTCCCTTGCTAACTTACCAGTCTACTGCGCCAACTGGTTCCTTGCATCTCTCAGAGTCTCACTGGGTACCATGCTCCTCCACGACCAGTCCTCCTTTGCACGGACTCACGGCCTACCTTACTCTTAGGGGCTGTAACTGTAACCTCCTACAGCCCTCCGGCACTTACCCGGAGCCGCGCTGCCCTGGTTGTTCTTACTCGGAGCTATGCTGCCCGGTTGCACTTCCCCCTTTCCTCTCCCTTACATGTCCCCCTCTCCTTCCCCTTGAACTTCTATTATCACATTGCACAATCTGAATGACACAAGGCCTAGTAAGATCATTGGTCTTGTCCTCCCCATCTCCTCTCTCCCTTGTCTTGTGGCGCCTAGAAACAGTTGTGTACAGGTGTGCTACAAATGCCATATCATATCATTTGTACCACACATGTCTAATACCACACGATTTAAAAGAGGTTAGCTACAGTAACACATTATCTGCACTCTGCCACACAGATGTCAGCATCTGTTTGTCAAATTTAGAAAGAGGCTGAAAACAATTCTTTGCTAAACTGATCAATCCTTTGCCAACAATTGTCTTCAGCTGATTATTTAACATTATTTTAGAAACTGAATTTTTCAGAAATAGAAAAAAACATTGATTAAGCACAGAAAGATACAGCAAGTAAGAGGGTTCAATACTTCGCTCATTTCAGAGAAGTGGTTCAATCTGCAGCTACAGTATCAAATTCTGACAGTATTGACTCCGACCTTCATCCTTTCATGGTTGATAAATGGGCACCATTAAACAGGGTAATAAGAACACCTATTATTTAAGTGCTTAGAAGAAGAGAGATATGGAAGGAAGTGCTGGGTAAATAGGATATACTATCAATGTCATGCATATATTGAATACATTTTACTAATGTACTGGATACAAATTACAAATGAAGGCCATAAGGTGTTAAAGTGGTGAATTAACACAATGTTTACATGTATTTAGATATATTGAGCTAATCAGATTACATTTTCACAATAATAAACTAATTATTCTTTTCTCATACAGCAAATCACTAAACCTTTTAGGACAATCAAGACATGTAGGCTCACCAGGGTCTTGCTCAGATCCTCAAGGTCCACTAACTCACTGCACTCACCCACCTGACTAGGAATTATCTCCAGCTTTTCATCTTCAAAAACTTGCTGTAATGCTTCACTTAGCTCCACATCTTCTACATCCTTGAAGTTAATTCCAGCAAATACATCTTTAATTAAGGCATCAAACCGGAAGCAGTCAGCAAATGTTAGCTTGGACATGGTATTGAGTCGCAAAGCTTGAACCACCATATGACTTTCATTACCTGGAAAAGAAATACCATGATAACATTTTAATACAACTATTTCTAAAGTAATAGTCAAAAAACGTTTGACAATTGTGTGGCTGTGAAACCTAATGATGAGCGTAACAAAGCCTGCACATCTTAGTAGGCTGTAGGCCAAATTACTTGAGGACTAGCTTAAGTACCCGGCTTTGCACGGGATGTCCGTTCTCAGATTTATTTTTATATTCCACCGAAAAAGATAAAGATGAACAAATATTTTTCTTTGCCACAAAGGAAAAACGCGATACATGTTAATTTCACTAATTAATTGACCACCACATTTTTATTTACCTCCAATTTAAATTTGCACATGAATATCTTATTTGTATGCATACTCTGATTATTTGCAGTGTTGTTAGCAGTGGTGGCCATTTTTGCTGCTTAACACACACTGCAAATAATCAAATTAAGCATACAAATATGATAATTCGTGAAATTAACATATCGAGTTTAGTACAAAAAAAGCAAGACCAGTTTAGCACAGACAGCGCAATGATGAGCATTTTCTACAAATGACCTGTAGAAGCGCGCGGAACACACCAAAACGTAATGCCAAAAAAACAAAGAATTGATTATCTCGGGAATAGGATGACCTATCAAGCTCAAAATAATTGCATTAATTCGGCAATAAAAGAAAGAATATTCCATGCAAAATTCATGATGCCAGACCCTCACCGTTCCCAAGATCAACACCATATACAAACCCACAAACACGACTTTGCTTTATATATATATATAGATACATGTACAATATTCTTCAACAGTGCTGAATTATTGTACCATATAAAAGACAAAGTTACCTACTTTGTAGTAACACGTTTCTTGCAGATTCTTTACTGCCTGAAATCGCCCCAGACATGCAGTTTGTATACTGGCAAAAAGTCCAGTGTTAGCCACACACAGGTATCAGAAAAGGAGGTGACTTTAAAAACCAAGTTTATTCAGGGATTTTACAGACCTGTGTGCAGGGACTAAATAGTGGTTCAAACAAACAAAAGTCTTCCAGGAAGTCTCCTGACCCATTCAACTCAAACGTCCTGATTTAGTCTCTTGGTAAAGCACAGAGCCCTTCTCAGGCAGCTCAAAGTCCCTTTGAAGGTTGGACTCTGGGGCTGCTTTGGTGCTTCATGATGATATCCTGGTTGATTAAGTGCAAAGGGGGAGAACGTCTCCTCTCCATTCTGCTGGACACAGTAGACATAAGTCCAAGCCGCCGTGTAGATATCTAGGAGCAGGTTCTGAACAAGCAAGTCCTTCAATTGGCTGTCATTCTAAGGCACTGACCACCTCCCTGTCCAAGGGTCCTGGGTATTTCTGGCCAACAGACCACTCTCTCTGTTCGACACTTCACAATAAGCTAATTACAAAGGGCCTCTGCTCAAGATTCTCTTCCCTATTCGCATTTCTCCTGCATCTCCTTGATGCACGCCACATGCTTGTTCCTTTACCCCTTCCTGATGTATGCTCTTAAGAGTCAGGGTTCACCAAATTATCTTCTTATAGCTGGGGTTCACGTCTGACCCTTCCTCCCCCTTCTCCACTCTCTGCCTCTTCTTGTGGGTGTCTCTTCACCTCTCTTCCTCCACTATTGTACCTTTGCTCTGTAGTGAACTCTACCTCAATCTGCCTGCAGTCCATATCCCCATGGCTTCCTACACCACCTACACTACTTTGATGTTCCTCCAATCCTCCTCTCTACCACCATCTTTACTCCTTCTCTCCACTCCGCTTTCCAACCTCCTCTTTCTAGCCGCCTCTTTCTCCTTCACTGCTCTCCTTTCTCCAATGGACATGAAACAGCACTAGGGCCTTTAAACCTTTTTAGGGGAAATGGGCCATTGCCTCAAAGGGGGCCTCAGGCTGCTGACAATCTTATATACTACTTTTGGTACATTAAATGTCTGCTTTGTTGCATGCAATTCACAGGCTTCCTTTGCTGCCACCTTCAAGCTGTTGCCTCTCTCAGGCATTAAAGTATCCATCAGAATTCTTATCAGTGTGTTAGCTTTTTACTCCAATTTCAATCACATTAGCACCTTGCTGACAAAGAGAGCCTAAAAGCTTTTCAGTGGACATTTAGCTCCATGCTGGCTGCCTTTCTTTGTTCTGTGCAAAGGCCAATAATCCTGTTCCGTGATAATCCGCAGCTACACACCCACTCTCACCATTCCTTTATTTTTCCTTTATTATCTATGCATCCCAGAGGTGCCTCAAATTGGTTTTGACAGCTTTAGGCTAGGAGGTACCCAAACATTACTTTGAAATAGGCTCCCATAAAAGACCTGACATCTTCAGTCAGCCCTGCCAATGGGGCGAGTTGGAGAACCCCCCACTCCTTGCATCTGAGGAGGCGGAGCCCCAGGGGACTGTAGTCATCTGGCCACTACGGAATGTGCCTCTCAGAGTGGTTGGTTTCCCTGGAGCCATGGCTCCCTCTCAAAGTGTGCTCACTGAATTCTCTGAGTCCATGTCGCTGACACTATGGTAAACTACATTACCCAGCAGCTCGCCGGCCAGGGGATCAGGATTGTGCAGTAGAGCCTCCGTGTGGGACTGTAGGGGAGTTAGCGTGACTGCTCCTGGAAAACCAGAACAAGACTGACTGCAGGCAAGTAGGTGTGCTTACCTCATGCATATGGTGAAGATTTGTACAGACAGACTTCAGGAGCCCCACAAAAACCATAGAATGCTGCTGATATAGAAAGAATGATTTTCAAGATAATACTGCACACAGCAGACACATTTGAAACTTCATAGTTTCCCAGAGGTAGCATTCAATAAACCAAAAAGCCAGTACCAAAAACAGACTAATAAAAGTTTAACAATAGGAAATAATAGTCCCATAGAGACTGAACAATCTCATGGGTGAAATTCTGAGAATCTGGGGAGCAATCTTATAAACTGCACCACGACCTCATGGATATGAAAGGGGCTGGTAAGCTTTCCTAGCATCTCAGACCCAGAGGAAGTAAACATGAGTTCTTTAATTGCTGTAGAGCCTGGGAAAGCACTGCACCTTTAAAATGGTTGTTTGGAGGAAGGCTGCACAAGCCTTTAAGCCTTGGAGGGAGAGGGCCAAGAGTTGCTGCTATCTGGAAGCCTTGAAAATAGAGTCTCTGGCCAGCGCTTTTCAAAAACAATTTCCAACACCTTTGTGGAACTGTAGATCTTCAGGTTTCCCCCAGCAATAATTAGGAAAGAAATAAACAAGACCTGTGGCAGGACAAATATATTTTCGATCCGACAAGGACCCAGACTAAGAGCGCAAAGAAATACTCTTTCTGGAATATCAAAACAAGAAGCAGCAGCAAACTGGGAGAAGGAGGACATGTTTCCTGTTGCTCCGTGTTGTGGCAGAAAGACAGTCACTTGGTACAAGGTGGCTAGTTTTCTGGATTCCCTACCACTTCCTGGGCCAGTGGTGAGTCAAGACTGTGTAGCCCCTGGAGGGATGTCCCCGGTGAAGTGTTTCCTTTTATTGCATTAGACTAGGGTTGGACATTTGAGCTTAGCATTTGTGAACTTTGTTGGTCAAAGTTCGGACCTTTTGTGTTTTATAAGACCTGCGAAGATCGTGAAGAAGGATACATTATTAAGTATGAATTATTAATACAGTTTTATGTTTTAATACCTCTGTTATGCCTGAGATTTCATAAGGGATGTCAGAATTATATTGCAATTTTGAATATGTAAGCGTCAGCAAAGACACAAGTCCATACAAGAAATAGTAAGGAAAAGACAAATGTCATTCCAATTTGATCGTAATTCCTGAGGGGTAAGTTAAATACATCAACTTATGACATGCAAGATACATTAGGCCAATTAAAGCAAAGGGGATTTTGGTGGGTATATGTGAAAAGAACATATCACAGGTTATGCCCAATCCGAAATTGCTGCATCAAATGATGCTGCATGCTGGAGTTTGTTGATTTTAAAGTGAAATAAATTGGAAGTTGGTGAGGTTCTTGGGGAATCGTTACAAGAAGAGAAGCTGTCCAACAGGAGAAAAGCTGATTGGTGCGACACCTGACTATAGCTGATGACAATCCTCCTTAAGAAGGTATTTCCCAGAGGGAGCTGAATGCAGAAGCCTTTGTCTCAAGACAGAAATAGATGCTGTGATGAATCCAAGAATGTCATAACTTCTTTCCCTTGGAGAGACCCAGCACCCTTTGTAGCCAGGGAACGGCAGCCGCTACCTGATCTTGACCGCGGGGTTGGCTATATGAGGGAGGACCCCCTGAGGGGAGGTAGCTCTCAGGGAAACCCAATGAAATAAACTGAGGAAATCACATATTCTCCTTTTCCCTTAAAGGGTACTTTCCCCAGTCCCCATGCCCTAATTCCATGTTGTTACCCTCAATTCTCATCTCAGTGCAAGCATGAAGTGTCTGGCCATCAGATTCCCAGTAGGGAGACTATGCAGGCCCCTGGAACGAGGAAGAGGCAGGGGTTGATGAGGATTACACCCCAGGTAACTTGATGTTCATCTCCATTAAGTTATCTAAAACCTGACTTGCCATCTGAAACTATTGGAAATGCTTTTTCCTACTCTGTAAATAACTTGGCAAACTTCCCTTCTAAAATTACTGTAAAAATTACTTCAACCCCTACACAAATTGTCAAACTCGCCCTTATGACTTACTAAAGGCATTTCCTCAAACACTGTCTGGAAAATAACACAATTTGACTTTCCTTTTTCTAATGATGGAACCACTCCCATGAGGAAGATGAGCCGAATAATGAACATTACGAAAGGCCAAGAACACACACTGCGCTCTAGTTGTTGTGACTGCCTGACTGCAGGCGGGACATTTAAACAGAGAAATTAGCTGAGTATAGAGGCCTGCAGGGAAAACTACTATTTACTCTGTGCTGACTGAGGGACTAACAGCCAGAAGTGAGGTCAGTGGAGCCAACCGGCCAGGAGAGTAACTAGGGAGAAAGACTGCACAGACCAGTAAACTGCCGGATTGCCAGAGTGAAGGGGACCGCGTCCCGATGTGCAGCTGTACCAGAGAGCAGCTTCTGCGCTACTGGAGTCCAGGAAGGCATACAGCAAGAGAAGCAAGCAGGATGGGAACTGTACGGCAGAGGCAGCAAGCCCCAGAGAAGACACCGGGATGCCCGCAGGCCATTGGCTGTTCGTGGTGGGAGAAGCTATTCTCATTGCAGCAACCTGGTGATACCGCCCGAGGGAAGAGGGGACACCGGTGCATGCAGACAATGGTGCCGAAAGGAAACTAAAGTAAATGCTAAGACTGAAACGGAATGAAAGGTGACATATAATTTAAAGAAACTGAACCATATACTAACAAGAGACTGTGAAAGTTGCAAGTGTGCACATTTATTCAAACAATGGTGCCTGAGGGGAAACCGAAGCAAATGAGACACAGCGAAAGTCGCCAAATAACTTAGGGAAACTGAACAGTGTTATAAAAAGAGACTCAAGTGTGGATATTGTGTCCTTTTGCTGACACCTGTTTTTACGACGGGTGTTTTTCTGGACTTTTTACAAAAAAAACCCAGCAATTTATTTTTTGGGGGCGGCAGATAAAGGGTAGGGTCGGAATAAAAAAAATAGTAAAATAAAGGTGGGCTTGGAGGTTAACCCCCCCACAAAGAAATAATTAAAAAAAAACATTTCGATTACTTTTTTCATAAAAACTCCTGCGGCAAAACACCGGTCGTAAAAAAGGGTGTTGGTGAAATGACATGGAACCCAAGTGTGCAAAGTCCGAGTATAGGAAGCCCTGGCAGCAGAGTATATCAGGCTTTTCAAGACACACGTACATGGGAGTAAGTGTAAAGCCCTGGCAGGAGAGTACACCAGGATTTACAAATCGGAAGTGTTTGGGAATATGAGAATAAATGTATGAGAAGAAGTGGTGTCTATATAAACAAAAGCCCTGGCAGGAGAATATACAAGGCACTCGCAAGCAAGAGGTGTTTAGGAAAAAGGCAAGCCCTGGCAAGAGAACTTTCCAGGCAAGGTCAAATTGGACAATATTATATGATGGAATCCTGACAGAAATAATAACCAAGGAGTGTGAGTAAAACATATCCCGGAATAAGAGGAAACCTGGCAGGAGAGTACATCAGGCAGTACTTTGTATACTCAATCGATTGAAGTAAAGGAACTCGGAGAACTGCCATTAAGTGAAGAGAAATCCTGGGGAAGGAAATTACCCTCTGGCGCTGCGAGCTATATTTACTTGGAACTTTTGTGTCGGAGTTAAACATTTCTTCTTTTGAACATTTATACACTTTTTAAGGCCGAAGCAGGGGTGGACTGGGAAGCAAAAGAGGCCCTGGAAATCATTTTCAAAGTGGCCGCATGTTACACATTTTCAGAAAGCCCAACCCTTTTCCTGTGGGGAGGGGGAATAAGAAAATACCACACAAAAGAGGCCCTCAGTGCAGAGGCCCACCGGGAAATCTCCAGAGTTCCCTATGGGCCAGTCTACCCCTGGGCCGAAGTCATTTCCCTCTCACATTAGATTTGATTTTAGAATGTGAGGGGTCAGAATAGTACTTTGGAAACAGGACTTGTTGTTTTGGGCATTTTGACAAAGGACCGACCCATTTGTTTGGTTTCGGTAGGGAAAATACCTCTTAGAGCAGGGACATTTTGTTTAATGAAAGTCTATAGCCAAAAACATGAATCCACTGTGTCAGAGTTTCATTCCTGGCACTTCACAATGTTCAGAGAGATTTGGGATCTGGGGGACAGATTGAAAGGAGGTGCTTACCCAACTGAGTTGCCTGGTGCTGTTGATTACCTACCTGTCCCGGGACCTTTAAAAGACAAACCAAACATGAGTACAATGACCACAGTGTATTTAGATACATGTCCCAAGAAATAATGTAATCCTAGATAGCAACGGAAAGTATAATCCTGTTTACAAACTCTGCCACTAAACTTAGAGAGCGCATGTAAATGAAACTTTTCCAAGTATATTTAAAATATAATGCCCTACTGTCTATCATTTTGCAGGGCTTTTTAATCTCTGACAGTACCCAAGTATTAATTAATTCCTAGAGCTTTCACAGGGGCAATTTATAGCTGGAATTTTGAGTATGTGAGAAATGTGACTCACAGATATTTTGGGATTGATATCTTCTTGACCTGTGAAAACCATACCTTACACAAAAGAAACATTCTGAATAGATTTTTCTACCCCTCACATTGGAATAGGAAGGAGGCTGATTCCCTCCTAGAAAATAATAAACATTTAAATAACCAACGTCATGATTCCTAATAACACTTTGGAGAAAAGAAAAGATGCTGCCTTAAGTGGACTCCTAATGCCAAGTAAAGATAATTTTCTGACTCAATTTCTACTGCAATTGTATGATCTCATGCTTGTGTAACCCTTCAATACATCGAGATAATTTACGCTGCAAAAGAAAAGCTTCCACCCTAAGCGCAATCCTGTAGATAATGTAGCTAAGTTAACCCTGCCAGAAATGTTTATATCTATGTCCAAAGCTAGAAACTAATAGCGTCCAACATTTTAAAGTGATACAATTCTTGTGAGGCAAGTATGTTTCTCTTATGCAAACACTGGGTCAATTGCTTTAAAGAAAACTAACTGAATTATTCATTTTATTTTGAGAGTGGTTTGCATTTTCTGAACTCAAGGTTTGAATACCATTTGTACGTTTATAGTTGAGAGGATTTTACACTTTTGTATAGAATAGTTATTCAGATTTGTTTACATACAAATGAATGTCCATGTGCATTGTGAATGAAAACCATACCGAGATAATAGCAGCTAGGTTGTGTTTCTTTTCTTTAGACAAGGTGCCTGCATTTATGTGAGTATTGTGGGTGACATCCCCAGCATTCAAATTGGGGGAACATCTTTAACTCCAGGTGTTGGCCTGGTTTGAATCCTTCTTGACTGGCCGTACTCGCTCGCTCTCTCCTCGTTTCGTTCTGCTTGTTGTGTTCCTCAGGGCTCCGCCTTGTCCTCCAACGTTATTTAACATCTACATTCTGTTGTTGAGAGGGAACAAGGTCTGCACCCAAAGGTGGAGGACCCACTACAGCTACAGCATTCCCCGGCTAGAGGAAGCCAAGGCTGCCAACCAGGGTGTAGGACCCCAAGGAATAGCCACATTTCTTACCAAGACAAGAACTGCCTTTTGTCCAGGGGAAGGGAGTCAGTCCTCTGGACCAAGAAGACAGTTCTTCATTTAGTTAGCTTAGTATGTAAGGGACAGAGTTAGGTTTTTGACACTGGACATAGGGACTACTTTTGGACATTCCGACACTGGTTATTTCTGTTGAGACAGGGAAACCACTCTTAGAGTTAGGACAAGATAGGGTTTTCTTTTCCATCTTAACCTTGAATAAAAGTTTATAGCAAACAATATGATCCCTCCGTGTCAGAGTCTTACTTCCGCACCAATACAACAATGTTTGAAATGTTTGCTATGGTAATGGGATGGACCAAATCCTAAAGATTCTCGGTGACCCATGGAGAAAAAAGCATGAATGTTTTTTTAGGATAGGGTCCTGGATTTTAGAGATCATGGAAAAAGGGTTACCCTTTGGGCAAACATACTGAGCAATCTAGAAAGAGCATCAGATCATCTAAAAAACAACATTAGAGTTTGAAGATTATGCCAAAGCACTAACACTGATTTGAATGCAGATCACTTTATATCTGGGGAGTGAAGAATTCATTTCACAAATGACTAGTAACAGTGATGAATGTTTTCTACAAGAAACATGAACACCTTTTAACAATTAAGTAGCGTATTACAAAAGAAACAAAACATTTGGAATAATTTGGAAACTTCAAATAATTAGGATCAGTCTTGAGAAAGCCTGTGCTGCCGTCAGCCTATAGACCGAGCAAGTGTGAAAAAATGGTTGCCCACCTGCCTATTATGCATTTGATTTAATGAAACTCAATTAGCCACAACCAAACATGTAACAATCCCACTGAGTATTCAGGATTAATTCAACAGCATATGCATGAAATACCAATGACCAAGAAATACCAATTGTACGTATGAACACTATTTTATTATCTTACAACACATTGGGCCTCATTACGAGTCCGCCGGTCCGGACTTAACGTTGCCGGTATAACCATACCAGCAGTGTTTACCGGATCGGTGTATTCGGACCTTAGATCCCGGAAATACCACCACCAGAAACCGCCACCGCGGAGTCAACACACCCGATAACTGCGTTGGCAGAGAAACCCCCAGTTGCCGGCAATACGTAACATTGGGCGCATTAAGAGTAGCACAGACAAAGAAACTCTGCCACAAAAATAGTGGGAAAACTGTGGACACAGTGGCGGTATCGCCGCCACCGTGGAGATGACGTTACACACAGTGCCTGGTGAGCTGCATCAGGCTACAGGTGCACCAAATGAGCCCAGCTGGACCCAGCAGGCCACTGGGAGCCTACAAAAGGGCCACACCGACACCCAGGCCAACTCCAAACACAACTATGCAGGCAGCTGCTGTAGCAGCATTGGGACTGGGGCTATTGAACCTACAGGCAGCAGTGCACATGGTGGCAGCAATGTTGCAGAGGAGGAGGAGGCAGTTAGCAACCCTGCACCCATGCCAAACCGAATTGTGCAGCCGGCACGACCCCGCAGGCAGCCTGCAATACCCTGCATCAGGGCCTCACCCTGGAACCTGACCCCCAGGACAGATCCACACATGATACCGGCTGGACCGTCCAACAATCATGTACATCACCACCATGATTGAGGACGACATCCGCAGCCACATTGGCATTTCGACCGCAACCCCCCCCCTTCTGAAGGTGGACTCGGTACTGCATTTTTTTGGCACTGGAACGTATCAGCACACTGTTGGTGAGCTGCACGGGCTCTCACAACCCTGTTTTTCAAGAATACTGGGCCAGGTACTGGATGCCCTGCTGCGCCATGTGTCGCAACACATTGCTCTACCTCGAACCCTTGCCAGGTCATTGCCACCAAGTTGGCCTTCCATGCCATTGCTGCCATGCCAAATTGCATTGATGCAGTAGTCTGCACCCACATAGAGCTGACAGTACCACGTGCAATCGAGATGGTGCACCGCAATAGGAAACTATACCACTCACTGAATGTACAGATGGTATGTGACGCTGGACAAGTGATAACACATTGCTGGCACGTTTCCCGGGTTCAACGCATGACTCAATGGTCCTGCAGAATTCGACATTGCCACAGTACATGGAACACTATGCCGGACAAAGCACATGGCTATTGGGTGACTACAACTGCCAATGCACGGGCCCTGTGAAAGGGGGGGTTCCAGGGCAATGACCTGTGTGACTGGCCTTTTACAACTGCAAATGCATCACCCCCTGGCCCATCTAATAAACAGTCACCACAACCCACACATCACAAAGCTACACATGACAGGTGGGCACAGCGTGCCCGTACACACCCTGCCAAAGGAGATGCAAAACCAAGACATGTTCTGCTAGTACAAGCTCATGCAACTTGAGCCACTTAATACAGCCACCCACACTATGCACCACTGCCCCCCCAACGCACATGATGTGTGCACATGAGACATTCTGCATCGACCACATCATCACAGTGTGTCTATGGACTGACTCCTCCATGTGTGTACATCACTGCACAATGCCGTACTCACCAACCACTACTGGCCGCAAGGGCAACTTCATATGCACGGCAAGTCGTTGGGCAATGACCAAACGCCAATGTGGACAACAATGACCCAAGAATGGTAATCACCCAATGGTCAGACCACTGCTTGCCCCATATGGATCATTGACTAATGACACATGATTGCACTGCATCTGATCAAGACATGTATACCACAAACACTGACATGTCCACTCCATTTACATCCCATGTAGGTGATACAGGATATGCACCCACACCATGGCTGATGACGCCCGTAAGGAGGCCAAGGAACAGGCATGAGGAGGCGTACAACAGGGCACACATCCGCACACGTGGCATGATCGAGAGGACATTTGGCCTACTGAAGACCAGGTTCCGCTGCTTGAGCAGATCTGGCAGATCACTGCTTTACAACCCAGTGAAGACAGGTAAAATAGTGCTTGTGTGTGCCATGCTGCACAATCTGTGCATGCGCAGGAACATTCCGCTGCCGCCAGACACAGAGGATGATGATGGAGTTGATGAAGATGGGGATGGGATGGCTCCACCGCCCTCGCAGGGGGGGACACAAGATGGTCAACAAGCACGGGATACACTCATTCGCATTTACTTTTGAGAGACTGCACATGAACAGCATTGCATGAATATGATGATGCACGTTAATAAATGGAATGATTGCAAATGAAATTACGGATGTCCACTCGTGAAAGAGTTTTCAAATGTGATTTATTGTAAAGTGTTTGGCATAATCCTGTGCAGTGCCCTTAGGGACCACTACACACAATTAAGACTACAAGTGGTATACAAGTTCACCTTTGGTACAAGCCTGTACTACACTGTTAAAGTGGTAGCAGTAGTGGAGCAGCCAGACTTATCTCAAGAGTAAATGAGCAGTAGCAGAGATTACACAAAGGACCACAATTACTGTGACTCAAGCAAACACTGACTCAAGGTTTCAGGTAAAAAATATAAGCACATTTATTTTTAAACCATCTGTTATAAAACACTTCACTTCTATAAATTCGAAACCACATGTAAAATACACCACACACAACCGATTCCACTTGTTTCAGCAAATTCAAGGTAATTACATTAGGATTTGACAGACCGGTGTTGCGATACTAACACGTACCCGGGAATAGAAATGCTCACGAAGTTAAAACACACTTTGTACTTGTTAGGGAGAATTCTCTGTTTAGGCTGAATTTCCTAACCTAGTGAGTCCCCCAGCAGCTTTGCTGGATTTTTGGGGTTTATTTTCTTCTCCTGCCAAGAGTGGGACTCTTTTACCCTCACTCTTGGACATGATTTGAGTGTATTCCTGTGACTTGTAATGTGCTTATGGGCTTTGGGGTATTTTTTCCCCAAAGGCTATCATTGGTTTTTGTATGTGTGTTACACAGCACTCCCAGTGCAGTAACACAGGGGTGTCATAGTGACCCCCAAACATAGACTCCATACCCTAGGACTGACTACTGTCTCCCTGGGCATGTAAAGTCACCATTGACTTTACTAGTCTTAAATTGTGAACAGAACCAGTACAAACCATCATACTGTGGAAGTACTGGTAGGGGCAATTAGATTGCCCCTGGGTCTGTTTGTCGAGGGGGTACTGTCCCGTCCCCCCTCCCCGAGTTTCTGGCTGGTGGCAGTGGATACCACGGAAATATTCCACCAGAATATTTCCCTATGGGATTTCCCATTGATTTTAATGCACCACTTTTTGGTGCAATGTTAAAGATACCGCCGGTTTATTTATTTAATATTAATTCACCGGTTGGGATTTTTTGCCAGAACTCGCCGCCAAAATGGTGTCTGGGTTCACTTCAGTAACCCTGAACCCAAGTCGAGCCTTTGTTCCACTTTTGGCGGGCTTCTGCACAGAAGCCCGCCAAAAGTGGGGAGGGGGATTTAGGCACCCTGGACTGAGTTGCCTTGGCAACTCAAGTCGCACTCTTGTGTGATTGGCCCAGTGGTGAGCCCCCCGGCTCACCACTTAGCATGTTTGAGTGACAGCTAGGACTGGTGAAAGGGGGTTTGCTGCATAAAAGCAGGGCTTTGGGGACTGGAACTTCAGAAGTCGCCACAGGACCTAAGAAGCCGAAGAGGGAGAAGCTGAGCCGACCTGCAACGACGACACCACCGGTGGAGCCCTGCGGAACCGTCTCACCACTTCCCAACGACAGAGGAGATCTCCCGTCCGGAGAGTCTTCTTCCCTTGACTGGTGGGGACAACCAGTTTTTGCCTTCTTTTCGCCTCCCTGGAGCATCTCGTGGCCGCCTTGCCTGTGTCAAACACCCCGGCAACAGGAATACCACTTTTTACCTCTACCGCGAAAGAGGGGTAACATCCTTCTAACCGGAAAACTCTGCGGCTGGTTTCTTCCCTGGTAGTGCAACGACCTTCAGCCTTCCTCCACGTCGAGATCTTCTCTTCCTCTGGACGACGCCGCGACTTGCACCCACTACCAGGAACAACTGCCACCGCTGAAGGATCCTTTCCATTTTGAAGGTACTGTGTTCCGCCCGGCTTCCCTTGCCACCGATTGTACGGGGTAGATTTAGCCCTCGGCTCTCAAACCTGGGTTAGCCTGGGACACCCTAACTAAACTTTTCTAAGCTTAACAGAACTTTTCTACTCACCTGTAAAGACTTTTGAGACTTCGTGACATTGTGTGATCTTTGGCATATTTGGCCTGGCTCTCCCTAAAGTGGGCCTGGCACTGAACTTCCTTGCTCCTCAATAGACTGCCTTCTCTAATACTTACTGTGGTTCTCTGAAAAGTGTTTTGCTGTATTGCTTTCTTAATTCTGCCTTTTTCTCTCCCTTTTTAAACAACTTGTTGGAGTGCCATCTAACGTTAAGCGCTCACCTCTGTCTGGAAATAAGTGGTGTTAACTAAGACTTGTCCAACAAATAACTAGGGATGTACATATAGTAATTAGGACTGTGTTTTGAATTTTCTTACTTTTTTCTGTGCTAGTGTAATTTTACAAGTGTGTCTTTTAAATAAATAATGATATACTTTTACACAAGCTCTGGTCAGTGTTTGCTTGTGCTACTGTGCCTCTGTACCTATTCTGTATGCTCTGTATACCGCCTAACTCTTCTTGAGGGAAGTCTGACTGCTCAGCCACAGCTACCAAGTGAATCTGTGTGGTACAGACTGCTACCAAGTGGGTTTACTGTCAAACACCTGTAGTCTTAAATCTTTTGCAGTGGTCCAAGAGGGAACTGCACAGGTTTCTGCCTAACAGTACTTAAGAATTTCAACCAAGGGAAAAGTGAATAAAAATCAAAGGTAATACTTTTTCAAGGCAAGGAGACTCGAGGACTTGTTCAAAGATACAGATTAAAGTCAATAGGCCTGTGCCAGTGTCAATGGAGCAGATGCTCCGTTGCCGGGGATCACACGTTGAACAGTTTGAGATTCGAGATGCCAAGAGTTTGTAAAGATTGTCAAATGGAAGGAAACGTTATAAAAAGGAGGGAAGAAAGAACAAATCTTCGTGGAGGAAAAGGGTTCACCCCGATTCCGGCTGGTCAGACGGAGAGAATGACCAATTGTGACCAGTACCTTATTCCGTTGGAGAAAAGCTGGTGCCACGGCAGTTGTTCCTGGTAGTTCCTGCAGACTCACGGTTCCTGCGGCTTCAGTCGTGGGGACAAGGAGGACGACGCCTGGAGCGATCTGCACTACCCAGGGATGAGGCCAGCAGCAGCGAAAAAGACACGTATGAATAAAAGGTGCGCTCCTTTAAATCAGGAGAGGGCTCTTCTGATGGCTATCCGGACCACTACAGCACAGCAGTGATTTCGACCCAGGAGAGGATTCTCTGACTGAAGAAAAGATGAGCTGGTTGATCCCACCAGGCTCAAGGGAAGAAGACTCCGGACTGGATCTTCTCTTGTCGTTGAAGGGTAGATAGCTCAGGACTGCAGCAGGGCTTCACTGGGACTCGGGGTTGCAGCAGCCGTCCTCTTCTCTGCTTCTCTTCGGTTCCTTGCAGTTCCGGTGGCAAATCTGACTTCTACCCCAAGAGTCCTGCCTGCTATGCCAAAATCCCCCATTCACACAGCCTGGCTGTCAATCACTCAGCAGGGGGGTTTGTCCAGCCCAGACAACCACCTTAGCCAATCAATACAAAGTGTGACTCGGGTCTCCAAGGAGCCCCTCTGCAGGGGGTGACTACACCCCTCCCTCACATTCAGCCCACATAGACACCCAGACATCAAAGGAGGGCTTCTAGTCAGAAGGCCGCCAAAGGTCGGCAAACAAAGGAGGCAAACCTGGTTTGCCGCGCAAAGAAAGACCCAAGAAGGATGTTAACAAAAAGAAATGGCGATTAAACCCAACCCGAGCCGAAATAAAAAGTATTTGGGGTAGCGGGTTTAAAGTTCGAGGCTACTAAAATAGCCTAAAACAATACCATGTTATGTAATATAATCGCGGTAGGAAAATTTGGGTAGGTACCACTGCCACCAGCCAAGTCTCAATGTTAAGGGAGCGAAACAATGCTCCAAGAGGTACAGATAAAAAGGGCTAAGGATTAACCCTTTCCAATACTCCATGTAAGATGGGGTGTACTGAATCTGTGGTTAAATGACAATGGGCCTCATTACACGGATGGCGGTAAGGGTTTACCGGTACCGGTATTTTACCGGTACCGGTAAATCCTTACCGCCTTACTACGAGGGTCCCTTTACGGGTTGGGGAATTTAACGCCTGCTTTTTGCAGGCGTTAAAAAACCAACCCGCAAAGGGACCAAGGAGCCAATTACAGTACCGCAATTTGCGGTACCGTAATTAGCGCCTTCCCCATTCCCATAGAGCTCTATGGGGCAAAAATAGGAATGGGGAAGGGCAATGGTGGAAGGGGGAATTACCGCCCCGCCAACCTTGGAATAGGGCGGTAATTCCCCTTTCCACCAAGGCGGTGCCGGTATTTTACCGGCATGAACCATGGCGCTAATAGCGCCATGGTTCACCGCCATCCATGTAATGAGGCTCAATGGCCCTCATTAGGACTCCGGCGCTAAACCATGGTGCTATTAGCACCATGGTCCATGCCGGAGTCCGCCATGGAGAAAGGGGGAATTACCACCCCATTCCAAGGTTGGCGGGGCGGTAATTCCCCCTTTCTCCATGGCCCTTCCCCCGTTTCCCATTTTTGCCCCATAGGGCTCAATGGGAATGGGGAAGGCGGCAATTATGGTACCGCAAATTGCGGTACCGTAATTGCCATCAAGGTCCCTTTGCAGGTCCCTACTTTAACGGCTGGTCCAGACCAGCCGTTCAGGTCAGGTCCTGCAAAGGGACCTCGTAGTAAGGCGCTAAGGGGTTAACGGCGCAGCAGCCTTTTACGGCGCTGTTAACACCTTAGCGCCAGGGTCGTAATGACCCCCTATGTAAAGTTAATGGCAACTTTACCCTTTTCTGGGGGACAGTAGTCAGCCCCAGAAATGGAGTCGGTGGGAAGTCTAAAAGACAACCCTGTGTCACTGCACTGAAGGTGCTGTGTAACACACAAAAGAGTGGGGCTACTGAAGTGGTGTACTCCAGAGTCCACAATCACAAAAACAGATGAAATACACATGGCAAAACACAGGTAAGAGTGGGGGAAAAGCTCACACTCTTACCAAGTTGAAAAAATAAACTCCAGAAATCCAGAAAAGCTGCTGAGGGACTCACTAAGTAAGGGAAATTAGCCATAGAATGAGAATTCTCCCTAACATAAACAAAGCAGGAAAGAAGGTGTATTGGATAGGACAGCTGTGCCCACCCACCACCCAAACGTACCCACCCCCAACCAGGCCCCAAACCACTAACCCCATAATGGACCTCCCCCACCACCCAAACGTACCCACCCACATACACCCATTGTGTCCCAGAATGTCTTGTGGACAGCCATTCCCACATGGCACTATTTCCAGGGGCACTTATGCGCATGAGCGTCCTTGCCGGTGGGTCCAGTCAGCCGACTGGAGCGCCTACGTGGGCTGGCAGTGGTGGAGCTTGCTGGGGTGGTTCTGTTGGATGGCACTGGTGGTGTGACTGGTGGCACATGTCCAAGAAATACCTGCTGGGCAACCAACATGGACTCGGCGATGGTGGATGTCACAGTGTTGCCCTCCCGGACATGGCGTGCAAAGGTTACAATGGTCGTGGCGAAACGTCCAATGGCCCTGGTGAGCCGACGCACAGATGTGGCATTGCTCTTTTTTCACTGCAGCCTTGCCTCCTCTCTCACTGCTGCATCACCTCCTCCTGCTGCAGCCTAGCCTCCTCCTGCTGCAGCCTAGCCTCCTCCCGCTGCAGCCTAGCCTCCTCCCGCTGCTTTTCCACAAGCTGCGTTTGGGTGGCCTGCTGTTCCTCCATCCGCTGCATGCGGGCACTTAACTCTGCCATGGAGGGCGTTGGTGACCTCATGGGGCTGTGCACTGAGGGGGGGCTGAACTGTAGGTTGTGGAGGGATGACAGGTCCTCCATGTTGTCCCCCTCCCCCTGTCCTCCGACTTCAGCCTGCACAGCTGGGGCACTGTCGTCACTGGATGCAGCCTCCTCCGCAGTGCAGGTGGCCTGCAGGATGGAATCTGTGGCCATGGTGGGAGTGTGTGCCACTTGTGTGGCAGTAGCCTGCATGGGGATGGAGACGTCGGCTGGTGCATCCGTGGCAGATGCAGGTGGTGCTGGTGCCTGTGTCCCGGAGCAGCTTGCCTCGTCCTCCTGGGCAGGAGGGCTGCGTTGGCCACGTGCAGGTGGACGTTGTGTCGCCTGTTGGGCATTGTCGCTGTCACTTGACATGGCTGTGGGGATACAGAGGGCATGCTGTTAGTTGTGTGGTGGTACTTGATGGGTCCATCACATGGGCCCATCACATGCATCAAAGTGAACGATCTGTGACCATTTGCATGTACACACATATGACTGTTGATGCACTCAGGTGTGTGTGTCTCTCTGCTTTCACTCAGTCACGCACTGTGTGCATGTCCAGGGGTCATGTATTGGGGGGGGGTGTTGTTGCTTTTCATCTGGGTTATCAGTGGGTACTTTGGGTCACTCCTGGCCTGGCTGGGAGGTGGGGGGGGGCACTTAACGGCATCAACAGGTGGGCTCACTCCTGCCTCTGCGTCGCCAATGCGGTATATGCCCTCAAGGTGTAGGACATTGCTGCACCGCTCCTCCCACAACTGTAGTTTCAGTGGGGATGCAGCACCTCCACCGGTGCCAGTGCTGTGCTGGCGGTGTGCAGCGATGAGGTTGCGCACCCTGAGCCTGAGGTCATACCACCTCTTGTGGCAGTCCTTTACGGTGTGTGTGGTCACCCCTACTGCTGTGCACTTGTGTGCTGCTTCAGCCCACACCTCCTTATGGCGTTGCTGGGTGGTCTGCGCTGGTCTGCGCTGAAAAGCATTTCCGCATGGTCCACTATATGCTCCACAAGCACTGTCAGCTCTGCCTCACTGAACCTCTGCTTGCACTGTCTTCGTGTTGGAATCCTGGATGCCATAGTGGTTAATAGTTTTTGCAGCTCAGGGAGGTCTGAGGATGGCAGTGGATTGTGGTTTAAATAATGTGCGCTTCTCTGTTTGCGGTTTTCGTGATCACAGTATTTCTGCTTCCAGTGATTCTGTGTCCGTGAGAGCAGGGCCGGTCACAGGTTTTGCACTGCTTTTTGTGGCGGTATGTCCGTGTGTGTGGGTGTTTACGTGCCGGCGGTGACACAGTTTCCACGCTGCGGTGGTGCGCGCAACCGACAAGCCGTAATCGGCCGTTCATTCCGCAACCAAACGGTGTCACCGTCGTCACGGAATCATCGCATTCCAGACCGGCGGACTCGTAATGAGGCCCATTGTATGTTATAATATGATGACACCTAGCTTTTCCTCTCCTTCTTTTCCTTCACTCCTGACATCCACCTCAAACTCTCTTCCTGTCTCAGCGCTATCAAAAACTGGATGTCCTCCCACTTTCTCACCCTAAACATGGACACAACTGAAGTTTTATTCCTTCCCGCCAACACCCTTCCTCCCTTTCTCCACCTCCTTATATCCTCTTTCCTCCTGCTCATTTCCCCTTCTCTGCCTCTGCCCGCAATTTAGGCCTTGACTCCAACCTCTCCTTTACTCACCATATCTCTCTTACCTACCATGCTTGTCGCTACCATCTCTACAATGTTCGCAAAATCCGATCCTCCCTCACCTTCCACGCTACCAAACTCTTAATTTCTTCCCTTATCTTTTCTCGTCTCTTCTACTGTTCAGCTCTCCTCTTTGGCCTCCCCGCCTCTCATTTGGCACCCCCTCAAATCTCTCTACCATTCTGCAATCCGCACTCTTTGCTCCCTTTCTCCTCATGACTCCATCTTCTCTTCGCTTTCCTCTCTTGGTTGGCTTTCCTTTCACTCTTAACTCAAATTCAACTTCCTCTGTCTTGTCTTTAAATCTCTTCATTATCTTGCCCCCCTACTTTCCTCCCTTCTCTCTTTCTACTCTCCCTCACGCTCCCTCCGTTCTGCTGACCACTTCCTACTCATTGTCCCACACCCTCCTTGTGCCCCTTGCCACCTCTGATCTTTCCAGCTCCTTGCCCCTCTACATTGGAACTCTTTACCTCTCCCTATCCGCTCTATCTCTTCATACTCTTCTTTCCGCTCCTCCTTAAAATCCCACCTACTTCATCCTCCCTCCTGACAGTTCTTTACTACTTCCTCCCTTGCTTTTCCCCTACCCAGGTTTTTAATCTAATGATCTCAGCAAATCAATCAAACCTATAAAACAGAATTTCACATTAAGAAGCACACAAAAATATACCAATCCTTCCTTGTGCAGAGGAAGGAACGACAGACAATTGCAACATGAAATTCAAATACACAAAGTTGATAAAATAGTGATAACAAGCAGATAAAATTACACAGGCTGAATTGGTGGAGTGGAAGAAATCAGGCCCAGGACACGTTTCAAACCAGGAACGAGAAGTGTGCAGGGAATGTTGGGCCCCCACTGAGATGAACTAATAGAGCAGGTCTCTATAGCAACTTCAGAATGCAAAAGCAGGACAACAAAGTGTACACATGCAAAACGCATATGCTGACAGTGACCGAAAAAACTTTCTTGCTGCATTTTCAGTGAAAATGCTGGATCACTATCAGCGCATATCGACTGCCTGGTTGCAGGAGTGGCAAGGCCCGAATTAGATTATTATACATGCACACAACTTGAATATAAGTGAAACCAAAGGGAATGCACATGGGGCGGATATGGAACCATCTGCCAGGCAACATCTCAGCAAACCTGGTTTGGGGACTTGCGATGTGGTGACATTTGGGCCCGGTGCCATCCCAAGCCAGTGGATGTTGGGCACCCCACCAACCCAGTGGGGCAGTCCAGCATTTGAACACTAAGCGGGGCGACACCCATTCTGAGACCCAGCATGGCAATTGCCTAAGAGCCAACCCTCCAACAAGGAAATACACAACTTTCCCTTTAAGGGAAACGGTTTGTCTGCACTTAATGTTGACAGTGTCTTTGATTAAAGTTTCTTCCTCATCCAGTAGATAAAAGGAATTAGTTCATGAAGTTCACAGGACGCGTGGTAAACTCTTCATCCACAAACGCAACGTTACTGGCTTTCGATTTCCCGTTGAAGATTTGGAGATGAAACAAGCGTATTAAGGCATTCTTCACTGGCAAGAGATTCACAAACTGGTGATACAGTGTTGCAATTTCCCTACACCCGAGTCTAATATGTGAAACAAAGTGATTGAAAGGCTTACCCAGTGTGTTTCCAGTTTCCAATCTAAAAGCTGGGAACAAAGCCTGGAGCTCAGGACAAACAGCACCATGATGGATCACAGGGGGAAAACAATCATCCAAAATGGCAGGCCTCTTCTAGTCCAACCAGGGCAGAAGGGAACACAGTATATAACACCCCCCTTCCCGAGTTGCTTGTGCGGGTTGTAAGAGTGAGAGGCTTCTGCTTAGAGAAAGCGTGAGATTGGGGAGTGGTGGAAGAAGCAGAGGCTGGATAGACAGTGGAGATTGGAGGAGTGGCAACAGTGATGAGGTGTTAAGAGCTAAGCAGCTCAAGGGGGATGTGAGAACATCGGAAAGTGAAGAGAAGATGGTGGGTGTCAAGGAGGTGAAGGAGGATGTGGTGACATATAAAGGTGAGAGTTGGCAAGAGGACATGGTAAGCAGAAAGGCAGTAACAACAACATGGCCAAAAAGGGAGAGAATTACACTAGAAGAAGCAGTGGTAACAGGCGAAAGGCGGTGGGAGGAGAGAAGATAACTTTAAGCCAGAAGAGGTGTAAGGGCAACTAATGAAGAAAAAGGAGGTGGAAGCATCCGAAACTGGTAGTGACACAAAGGAGGTTACGTCAAGGGGAGATAAGGAAACTAAAGAGACTAGGCAGAGAACACCATGAGGTGGAGGTGGCAGTGGTTTTAAAGGAGGTACACAGAAAACAGGAGGAGTCAAATCAGGGGTGAAAACGGTGTCAAATCAGGAATATCAGGTAGCAAGTTAAAAATACTTGGGATAACAGTGAGAGTCAAAACTTAGCTAGTTAGAGGAACTAGGTTCTGGTGGGCCCAGTTGGACTAAGGAACGACCGGACGGTGTGCAGAGGCATGAGTTGGGAACAGGGAGCTTCTTGAGAGTTCAGAGATGTTGGAAAAAAGAGATCAGAAGGAAGTGGAGACATAGCCCAGGGACCCCACACTAGTTACATCCATTAATATTCCTGCTGACAAGAATATTCAATGGACTCTGGATGTGTGTTGACCTGGTTACCTTGCACTTGAGAACATTAAAAACTCTTTATATTGTGGTTTGCAGTGGTTAGTTGTGTTTTAATATCATTTTTTATTGTGGTCAGCCGTCACGTGTTTCGACCCCTTTCGACCCCACCGTCTTTATCAAGGCTAGTATCCAGTGGAGTGAACCTGCTGGTGCAAGTTTGGGGGGTGGGTTGGCTCAGTTTCCTGTCCCCCCCAGACTTGCACCAGCAGGTTCACTCCACAGGATACTATCCTTGATAATGACTCAGAGGGGTTAAAACACGTGTCGGCTGACCATAATAATAATGATATTAAAGCACAACTTACCACTGCAAACTGCAATATAAAGACTTTTTACTGTTCTCCAGCGTAAGGTAACCGAACCACCACACATCCAGACTCTAAACACGACGTGCAGGCAACACTTCAACCCCCAATAATCTCGCAGCTGAATCGAACCCTCACAATCCAAGGAAACTTCGAGAGCAGCACAAGTTCAGTCAGAGCCTAGTGCCCAACCAACCTCTTAAGAATATGCAATAGAATGCGTCATGTGTCGGGAACCCAGAAAGCCGGCAACTAGCTTAGACCAAGAAGAAGAGTTCTGGTCCCTCTGAAACCTGCAAAACCATGGCGGACGTACGGTAACCCCACTAGTACGGATTGAACTGAGACAGTCTCTGAAGCTGGGAGAGTTAACATGTTTCAGACGTGCCAATGGGCAACAGGAAGTTCCTCAGGAGAAAGACTTCACCCTATTAAAGAGAAAGCCATCAAGACATCTATTTCAATTAGAAATCACTCCTATTTTTATTGTGTGTTGCCCAACCTTGTAACAAACCCTTAATAAAAAATAGTAAAATCAGGGGGGCACTGTTTAGCAGCTTAGAAAATGGCTGCCCAGCTCTAGTGCTCCGTGCACCATCAACACAAATCCGACCCCAACAGCAGACATTCTGTCATTCTCCAGCCATCGCTGCCACTGTGGGTAGCAGACATCTGAGGCACGTCTGCCTCGAATTCTGGGGAAAATCAGTGCTCCGGGGCCCGACTGCGGCTTGCTGAAGTTTTGCCGTGTATGCAGCCTTGCTGACGGTCGGGACGGCCTGGGCTGTGTGGAACTGCTGAGCGGCCGCCCCGGAGCCGCAATTAGATTAGGACCAGCAACCGCAGCGCCCCTACACCCACTGTGTTGCATGCATCTGCAACCTTTCTCTGCTGACTGGTGCACCGCTGCTGCAGACATTGCCGGCTGATGCCCCTCGGCGGGTGGTGCTGTATTGTTGTGGCCCGGGCCGCTGTATGACCAGTGCACAGGAACGGCACAGACTAGCGGTGCCTCGTACCAACTATTGTCCCGGAATAGGAGGAGTGCCCCCGGGCTGTGTGCTCCGCTCTTCTTTGGTGCCCCCTGCATCACTGAACTCTGTGTCTGCAGTGGGACCAAATTGGACTCGGTGAGTGGCCTGTGCTGGGGGCCCCGGATCCTGCCTGGGTCGCCATATACTTACAACTGACCACAGAGGGGTGAGGCTGCGGGGAGCTGCATGACAACTGGGGCTGAGCCGCGGTGGAGCTCCACCGGACCGCACCGGACCGCTGACGTGCCGCGGACCACCCTTGGATTCCTGCTGGAGGCGAGCCTGCAGCCAGTACAGGTGAGGATCTCGAGCGTGACTGTCCCCGAGGTTTTAGGGCTCGCGCTGGTGGCGTCGGGCCTAAACCAGTACCGATCTTCTCTGGCGGCATCTTTGGGCTCCCCGGCACCCCAACCACTTTACTATGTGGCGGCCGGCTTTTACACTTGGATTACTGCACAGCCGCTACCACCCGCTGCAGGGCAGGCACGGGCGGCCCCCCTACCACGGTCGACACCATTTCTCACCTGCGTTGTGGTTGGGGTCCGCGTGCGGGGCCCCCTGTACCCTGGGGGAATCTAGATGCTATATGCAGTGCTGTTTAATAACGCCTGGCGGGCTCTACCACGTGGACCCCCACAAACATTTTGAAAGCCATACCCCACGCTCACACCATTCACCCACTGTGACACGGCTGGGCACGAGCCATGAGAAGAGGACAGCGTGCACACATGTTGTTCCTTATTGCCGCATATATCACTCATGCTATTGTGACCCGTTTCATCCACACTTCTACATATCTGGATGGTTGATCACCGCCTCGGCCATGCTATTATATTAATGTCCCCATCTTTACACTACCTGGCCAGCCCCAGGAGCTGCATAATCAACAGGCCAAATCTTGTCAGCTGCCCCGGTTTCGCTGTGCCTCCACTGTGGTCTCTTATCACCCCCTGTTGTTGCCACTGAGTGCTGTAAGGCCCTGCCTGAACTGCTGGAATGAATAACACGGCTGGATGTCAGTCGTCTGGGCTGAACCACACATTCAACTGTATTGAGATGTCGAACAGATCCCGGGGAGCCAATAAAATGGGGACCATGGATACATTTGCCAAGGAGGTGCCTAGGTCAGAGCCTGGCCACACATCATCCAATCAGGAAGAACCTGTTTCGCTCCCGGCACTCCGGCTCCTGACCTTGCTGGGATGATGGTATCTATGGCTAAAAACTTTGCTTCTTTTCATGAAAAGTTGGACGATATAAATGCTAACATTGCATCAATTAAGTCTCAAATAGACCACGCTGGTACCAGGATCACTGAAGCGGAATCTAGGATTGAAGCTAATGAAGATCGATTGCACACCCTTCAAGATATAGTCGCCTCTCTTACCCGTGACATGAAGTTTGTTAAGGCTAAATGCGATGATTTGGAGTCCAGATCACGCAGGAACAATATACGTATTATAGGTGTTCCGGAAAATGCCCTTAAGGGTCGTATGGAGCTGGCGGTTGAGAACCTGCTTAAAGAGCTGTTGGACAACCCTAACCTGTCCCCCTTCTTCACTGTTGTGCGTGCTCACCGTGCCCTATCTCCGCAACCCAAGCTCGGAGACTTCCCCAGGCCTGTCGTCGCTAAAATTCTAAGCTACAGGGACAGCGATCTTATCCTCCGTCTGTCACGTGAAAAGGGGGAACTGCGCCTTGGCTCCCAAGTAATCAGGAGCTTCCCTGACTTCTCTGTGGGAGTGCAGCAGGAGAGGCGCCAGTTCCTTGGTGTGAAAAAGATGTTAAGAGAATGAAACATCTCCTATGCAATATTGTTTCCGGCATGGCTGAAGTTCACCTTTAGGTTAAATTTATAGGGGCACAGATACCGCTTAAGAATCCAGCTGATGACCTCATGGACAATGACTAGGCCAAAGCGTGACTGCTCTTGGTCTCCCTAGGGTTTTGGCAATTGGTATCCTTTAGCTCTTGAGTTGATAGCAGCATCTGATCTACTGGCTCCTTACCACATGTACGAATAGTGTGTTGAATTGTAGTATGGTAATGACAGTGGGAGTCTAGGGGCTTCCACTATCTGTCTTTGCCCAAACAGTTATATCACAAAATAGACAGTAGCTGTTTTATTAAAAAGGTATTTATACCTAGGTCTAAGTCCCTAATGCTAGCTCATTTGCCCTGTGTGTGAATAACTCATACCCCAATATTGTAGCACAACCATGCCTAGTTGGCTGTTACGCTCACCTGGCTCCCACAGGGGCGTCGGTCGGACCCGGACAGCTGAGGTCTCCACCCACGTGATGCGTAGTGCAGCGATGACTGACTGGATCTGCCCTCCTAATCTTGTCTGCTTAACCCGTAGAAATATTCTCCTGCAAGTGGAGAGATGGATTTAGCCACTTGTGGATTCAAGTGATGGCACCCCCACAGTCCTCCCCAACCAATCACTTCCGAAATGCCCTCACAGCAATCTCACCTTATATTCTTGAAAGATGAGCTCTCCATCCTGCGTGGATTTGCAGGGGCGCGTCGATTCCAGTTACTTCACTGGTTTGAAGGCTCGGGAGAGTTCCGGAGAGTATTGACTCTGAGGTTCCTGGTGAGGGCCAGTAAGTATTAAGTTCATAGAGTTCAATATGTCCGATGTTCACTCTTGTTCCCCCCTTCCTTTCTTGTCTTGCAGCTGGCTCGTGAAAAGATGCTCTTGTGGCAGCTGGTGGCGCTCAGGTAAGAGTCTGTATTACCCGGCGCTGTCCGGTAAATGTTGCACGAGGAAAACGTGTTGTTTTGTCTCTCTTTACAGATGCGGCACGAGAAAATATGGTGAGTCACAAAAGGATGCCTCCGATGGTAAATCAGGTAAGTCTATGGTGGTAAGAATTATATTTGTTGGTTCCATCGGCTCACCTTGTGGTTTTCTTTTGTCTCCTAGGTGCCGAAGTTCGGCGAAGAAATGATGGAGGCAGCGCCGACCCAAAGGATGCTGTGAAGACTGGTGAGTATGGCGCGGCGCGGCGCTGCAGCTGGAGGTGCGGCGCGTGCAGAAATGATGTTCTTTACAGGTCCAGAGACCAGATGGATCCAGAATCAGGTGTGGAATAGAAATAAGTTCGTTTTCTAACCTTGTCCCTTTCTTTCCTCTTTGTTTTAGGAGCTCCGGATTCGAGGCGGGCGTGGCAGAAGACTGGATGCAGGCTGCAGGCACGGTGAGTGTTACGCTGCTGGATGCAGAATAACGCGAAGCGTGTGTTGCTGGTCGGGTGTGGTTTAAATAACCTCAAAAGTAGTCCCAGGTAAGAAGTCCCTAGAACCACACCCGAGTAAAAAATAGTCCCTGTAGAAAAATAGTCCCTTTCAGGCTTCATGTTGGATTGGAGTCATTTGCAGCATGGTCTGCTTGAGGTAAGTAATGACTATGAGCCTGGCGCCTTAGGCGCCAGGACTGATTCCTACTATGAGCCTGGCGCCTAAGGCGCCAGGACTGAACCCAGATAGCCCCTAGCCGGGGCTGTTGAGGTTTTACTAAATGTCTAGATGCCTACTCCCGGGGCAGATGGACTTGGTCCGTATGCCTGGGGGTAGGCATCATGACATTGGCGGTGGTGTGCCGCCTACAAGGGGTGTGGGAAAACTTGCCCTCAACTCTCTCACTACTTTCCTCAGTCTAGGAAGCCAGTGCACGTGTCATGGGGGTCGGTGTCTTAGTTTATTAATACCCCCTCCAGTCTATGTGTTTTATGATTAAAACAATTTTGTTTTGTGTTTCGACCAAACCCAATCAAAACAACAACTAAAAAAGAAGAAACGTTTCTATCATTCAATAGAGTGACTTTGTATTGTTGCGATACGTTAAAATGATGAAATTTTAATTATTCAAGCCCATTTCTCCAACTAGTGTAGGGTCTTGGAGTTGTGGTCATAGGCCAAACAACTCATGTAAATAGGCAACCGGTTTCAGCGGCTCTTATAAATAGCCGCCTTCCTTCAGGACGGAGAATCTTGCATTCTCGTTGGCATTGTGATTTCTTCACTTATCTCCACATCTTGGAGGATTTTTCAGAGGTGCTTCAGGGTACCCACGGGCATTATACTCGTGTCACGGTCCCTGTTGGGTTATAAAAAAGGACAAAGGGGAATTGTAAGTGCGGGAAATAGTAATAGTTTGAAGGAAAACAATCCTGCGGGTTCGAAAATGTTACCTGTGGCTCCACTTTATGTTCTCTGGTCTTGGCGAGTGCCACTATGCTCTTGGTATCTTCCTACGTTGTGGACCTAAAGAACAGATAACTTAATGTATCTTCTACTTGGCCAGATCGTAATGAAAACTTATCATCAGTCTTAGAGTTAGTACATGCACAGCTGAGGTACCTGTCTGGTGGTCCCACAATTCAGGCTCTGTAAAAGCTGTGTGCTGGATAATTGAGTTCTTCAGTCATCTTCGTGCGCTCCTAATCAATGCCTCTGTAGGATTGAAGGAACACGAGAGAATGTAAAATTAAAATTAAACGTGCTCAGGGTCCTGGCACCTATACGTGCCAGGACCCTGAGCACGTTTAATTTTAATTTAGCCACTCATTTGTGTTCCATACTCCTCGTTTTGTTGACTGTGTCAACACTTGACTGTAGTGCAGCGCTAAACACCCACTGCATGGTGATCATGTATAATGCAAAATGCCTGGCATGCATTAAATACCCTTAAAAATCCAGATACTGGACTCAGGCGCGCTATTTCGTGCACTACCCATTTTATGTTAGTCTCGCCCGTGATGTCGGGACTGCCCGTAGGGAGTACAATCCACGTGATCTATTCTATGGACTCTACGTTATTTTAAACAAAACGGTATCCTCTAGCCTTAAAAAGCACTTTTTGCTGCAATAGTGGCCCAATCGGTTGCCTTACCTGTGTAACACGAGATGGACACTCTACGGGCTATGTACAAATCGGCCGCGTTGGAGATCGCCATCTTAGTTGTTTTATATGTGGGCGGGACCGTATGTCGCCACGTGCAGCTGCAGGACTACAACGAGACCCCGGGGAATGTGGGAAATGTGGTTCCCTCGCTTATGTAGTTCCAAATGTGTGATTCAACACTACTTCGTGCGAGCATTACGGGTGGTTTTGCAAGTTTTGGAGCAACCCTTGTTTATAAGTACAGAAAAATAGCTATCTCGCTTGTAAATCCAATGGATATTGATATCTGATTTAAATAACGTCTATATATAGACGTTGCGAGTGATGCTGAAAACAATAATGGAGTCCTCATTACTAAAATGCAGTATATGTGCAGCGTGGTGTACTAAAGAGTGATGCACATATATAAACTTCAGGACCTAGCACAGATAGACAATGACTGTGCGAGTCATCTAGGTGCGGACGGGCCATTAGTTCTATATGGTTGTGAGCGCTGGATTGAGGATGAGAGGGAATGTGAAATGTGGATTAAAGATACTCACAATATGTGATGGAATCTGATGGAGCTCCAGCGTTCTGTTGTTGCAAGCGAAAGGAGCCCCATGTTGTTAAATAGGGCTTGTACTGCTTCTATTTATATTGTAGTTAACAATACTGTCATGATCTCTGCTTACAAAAGGTCAGGGTTTTCCCAACTCCCTTGGAAGCAGATCCATAACCCAGGTTCCGAGTGCCAACCAGTCCCAATTGGGACCTTTTGGACCCAGTCCTGGCGCCAGTGGCACCAGGCTCATAAATATGCCCAGTCCCAGCGCTGGAAGCGCCGGGCTCATAATGCTTGGGTGGACTTACCTGCAGCAGACCATGCTGCTTACTTGCCTGCCAGTTGAGCCTCTGATCCTCTTCTGTTTGGAACTACTTTTCCTGTTGGGTGGGGCAGGAGCCACTCCCTAGATTCAGAACACTGGAACTCTTCTGGAAAGCAGGAACTCTTTTCTTACCTAGGCGTGGCTGTGGAAGGAGGGACCTAAGCACTACAGGAGGCTATTTAAACCACACCCGATGGATGAATCTTGCTTTGCGTTATTCTGCATCCTCTGCAGCAGAACGCTCATCGTGTCTTCTGCATCTGATCCTGGGCCTAAGGAAAAAGGCTTACCATCCTGAATCCAGTCTTCAGCAACACCTATAAAGACAAGAAAGAACAGGTTAGCATTACGGTCTTCAGTGACAGCTCTTCACTTACCTGGTCCATCGGCTGTCACCAACGCCTCGCGCTGCATTCCGGCATCTGAAAGACAAAGGCTTACCTACTCTTCGTGCGCTCCGGAGGTCTTCACACTGCATTCTGGCATCTGAAAGACAAATGCTTACCAACTCTTTGCACGCTCCGGAGGCCTTCGGCGCTGCATCCCGCATCTGAAAGACAAAACAAGGTGCGTTTAAAGACATTGGGGAACTTTAATACTCACGTGCCATTACTCCTTTCCACATCTAACCCAGTGGGTATTCCGGCACCCTGCAGCCGCTCCGAACTTGTACCTGCAAAATAAAAAGACAGTTAGAGCGCATCGTGAAGCAGGCAACAAGCGCTTACTTACGTGCTTCCAGGCGCTTCTATTCATCACACGGGCTCCATCTTCAACTCACTTCAGCCCGTCATCCGCCATCGCCGGAACCCTGCAAAACAAGAAACATCATTACTAAAGACTTTAAAGACATTAGAATTACTCGAAACTTACCGTTCGTGCAGTAAACGACGGACAGCAGTCCTCTGAAGTCAAGAGGCCTGCTCCCCTTATCCAGTGAAGAAACTGGTTACAGCACCCTGCCCCGAGGCAGATGGAGAGCACGGCGTTCACTTACCTAAGGTGAGAGCGTTAACCTTTGGGGTTCTACAGGAGAAGAGAAAGGGAAGAAGAGAGAGACATTCAATAACCCAGTTCCTTAATCCCATATTTTCTATCTGCAGACATCTTACCCTTCGAGTCAGACATACAGTGCACAGAGGTCCAGCCCAAAGAGCCAGCCGTGTGTTACACATCACCTTTGAAGATACGGTATACGCCCAGTCAAGACCGGCGCCTCTACGGGAATCAGGTGAGCGTTACAGAACGCAAAGCCTACCACAAAACTCCCGTCCAGGCGCTATGGAAACCTCGGATACCGACCAGCTAGCCCAGTTACTTGGGGAACTAAGGGCAGAAGTGCATGCAGCCCGTCAGGAAACGAACGCTCTAAGAAGGGAACTGATTATTTCCAAGGAGCGAACAGATGATCTCGCTAGACAATTGCTACAGTCACAAGCCGGACAGACCCCGTTACCCGCATCTGGGGGAAATCTTCCTTCTACATCCTCTATGAATCCATTGCAGATCAACCTACCTGGGAATGTACCTCTGGCTCCGCCCGAACGATTTTCTGGTGACCCAAAGAGGTTTGCAGTATTTATCAATCAGTGCCGGTTGCATTTTTTATGCCGGCCAGCAGCCTTTCCAACTGATCAAGCTAAAGTAGCTTTCTTGCTTTCGTACCTTAGTGGCAATGCGGCAGACTGGTCGATCCCTCTAGTAAATCAAGATGATCCGGTCCTCCATGATTTTCAAGCTTTTCAGCTCAGTATGGAAAAACTGTTCGCAAGACATTCACAGGGGCAGGCCTTGGACAATGAGCTTCTTTCGTTGCGACAAGGTAATCAAGACCTTTTGGCTTATATTGCGTCTTTCAACAGACTGATAGTGGAAACTCAATGGCCTGAGGACAAAAGGATTACGCTGTTTTATAGAGGTCTACGTGGAGAGCTCAAAGATGTGTTAGCCCAAGTAGTGAATCCCCCACAAGATTGTTCGGACTATATAGACTTAGTCGTTCAAATAGATCACAGACTGCAGAACAGGAAGGCCGATCGTTCCAAGTTAGATGCTCGAGTATTTAACAAACCGCCAACTCCTTCCAAAGGAGTAGACTCCGGGGAACCCATGCAAATAGGGGGTCTGAAAGGTCCTCTAACACAAAAGGAGCGGGAAAGGAGAAAACAGTTGCAATTATGCCTCTATTGCGGAAACTCAGGACACTTTCTTCGAGACTGTCCGGTGAAACCTGCCAAGAAGGCAGTAGGAGCTGCAGTTACCAAAGTTACAAACTCTGAGCAGGGAAACGACCTCGCCCGACAAGAATAGAGGTCCTCTTGCCGAGCGTGAAAACCAGTTCCGTGACCTCGCATTTCGTGATACCTATGGTCCTCATTAGCCCTGATAATCCGGATCGATTACATGCAATTGAAGCTTACGTCGACAGCGGTGCCATCGGCAATTATTTATTTTTTTTAAAACCTTTATTTTTGGTTTTTGTATTATTCTATAAAGACATAAGAACAAATACACACCCACATTAGGGTGGACTTAACTCTGCGCCGTGTCCCATCACCCAACCCCCCCCTCCCTCTCCCCCCCCCCGGCTCGGCCCATAGTTCAACTGTTTGTGCCGTCCTGATTCCAGGTCGATGTAGCATGGAAATGGTGCTGCTAGTTCTGTGCCTTCACTGTGACCTTTCTCCTGTGTCAGAAGCATCTGGTTGGCTGGTAGAGTCCTCTTCTGATTCATTCAGCAAGAATGTTATTAGCGGACCCCAGATGTCTGGAGGCCGGGCATGTAGGGGGAGTCGTTTGACAAAGTCTGTTTCTACATCCTGGCAATAAAGGATGTCTTTGCGCCAGGCGATAAACGATGGGGGGGGGCCTCGGCCCCAGGACATGGCCACTCTCCTCCGGGCCAGTGTCAGTAGAAGTCCCGTCAGTTTCCTTGTCGGGGCAGAGAGCAGCCTAGTCATACCCAACAAGGCCGCTGTCCGGCTTGGTTGTATCGCCTCTCCCACTATTGCTGCCGTTGTCTCCAAGACATGATTCCAGAACGGTGTTATTTCGGGGCAGTCCCATGCCAAATGGACGAAGTCTGCTGAATGTTCTCCACATCTTTCACATTTTGCAGCTGTTTCAGGGCGATGCTTGTTTGCTTTCGCAGGTGTGTAATAGGTCTGGTGTAGAAAGTTAAAATGGATTAGTTTAAAGCGTGAGTTGAGAGCGATTTTTTGAGTTTGCTTCAGGATGTAGGTCCAGTCGTCCTCTGCTATTGTACTGTGCAGGGACCTTTCCCATCTGATCTTTGCTTGGTATAGTTTAGGTGATGTATCAGAAATAATAGCTTTGTAGATTTGTGACACCAGCTTGCCCACACCTTGTGCTTGAATGGCGTTGTGTAGTAATTGCCAGGTCTGTGGCTGACGTGGGAAGTCTGGCAGGAGCGCTTGAAACGTGTATCGGGTCCTAAAATAGAGGAATACATCGAGTGCAGTGTCGCCGCCTTTCGCTTTTGCTTGTTGCGGCGTTATAAAGCCGTCCTCTGTGAAGAGATCCCCCAGAGTCTCAATTTTCAGTTTTTCGGCCCACTGATGAAATACTTTGTCAGACGTAAGCGGAACTCCTGGAATGAATTTAACGGGCAAAAGGGGAGAGTATCTCGTTTTTACCCCGTACCTTTGGGCCAATCTCAGCCAGACTCTGTATGTGGACAGCATAACGTTCATGGTGGAGTTGGGAACGGGAATTTGACTGAAGATGACTGCGGTTAACAGGTTCGGTGTTGCTAGCGCCCGTTCCACCTGAACGTGAGGTCTGATTGTGTGGGAGGCATACCAGTGACTGAGAAATTGCGCTTGCGCTGCCCAAAAGTACTTTTCCAGGTCTGGGAGGGCGAGGCCACCGCTCGCCACTGGAAGTGTTAGTGTTGCATGTGCCACTCTGGCCGGTTTGTCTGCCCATAGTAGTTCGAGGACCATACTTTTTAGTCTCTTCAGATAAGTTTGAGGAAGGAATATTGGAATATTGGTAAACAGGTAGAGCAATTTTGGTAGGATCACCATCTTGACCAGGGAAGCTCTTCCCCAGAGCGTTAGTGGTAGGGTCTTCCATCTTGTCACCTTTTCCTGGAGGGACTTGGTCACCTCTTCGTAATTGTCGCGGAACACCTCGTGGTAGCTCAGGGACATTTGGATTCCCAGGTATCGGACATTGGACGTTTTCCATGTGAATTGGAAGTCATCTTCGAAGGGTTTGGTGGCTGGGGTCAGCGGGAATGTGATGGACTTTGATTGATTGATTTTCAGGCCGGAGGCTGTCCCGAATTTGATTACTTCCCTCATGACTGGGTTCAGGTTCTCTTCGGGATCGCGAACGAACAGGACCACGTCGTCCGCGTAGAGGGATATGATGAGCTTGTGTGGTCCAATAACGAGTCCTCTTCGTTGTTGGTGTTCTCTTAGGATGGAGGCCAGCGGTTCCATCACCAGGGCGAAGATCAGTGCTGAGAGTGGACAGCCTTGTCTGGTGCCCCGCTGGAGTATCACTGGAGCCGATTTTGCCGTACCTATGATGATGTTGGAGCGCGGCTCGCTGTACAATAATGATACTAGTTTGATAAAGCGGGCTCCCAGACCCATTCTGGTGAGTACAGCGAACATAAACGGCCATTCCACCGAGTCGAATGCCTTTTCGGCGTCGAGGAGGACCGCTATTGCTTGAGTTGAGGGGTCAAGTGCTTCAATGATGCTGAACAGCCTCCTGATGCCGAAGGTCGTGTTGCGGCCTGGGATAAAGCCTGCCTGATCTGCCAGGACGAGGGTGGGCATCAATGGTAGTAGCCTGTTGGTAAGCACCTTTGCGAGTATTTTGTTGTCGAGATTGAGGAGGGAAATGGGCCTGTACGATGCACAGTCCTCTGGTGGCTTGCCTGGTTTATGCAGGAGGATGACGTTGGCTTCACGGGAGGAGTGGGGGAGTGTCGCTTTTTCTAGTGCCTCGGCATATACTGCCGCCAGGAGGGGGGCGAGGGAGGTGGCGAAGGCTTTGTAAAATTCCCCCGTTAGGCCATCTGGGCCAGGAGCTTTTGAGCTTGGGAGGGTTTTGATAGCTTCTGTGATCTCCTCTTGAGTGATTAGGTCGTTCAGTGGTTCCCGCAGAGAGTGTTCGATCCAGTACAACTCTGCATCTTCGAGGTACTCCAACGCGACTTGTGGGTCGTTGTTGTGACTGCTGCTGTATAGGTCTTGATAGAAGAGCCTGAATTCCTCCGCTATGTCTTCGTCAGTGTGGACGAAGTGTCCTTGCCTGGACCGAATCCTTTCTATTGGCGATTGATTGTTGTGTGCTTTGACCAGGTTTGCCAGGAGGGCGCCCGGTCTTTGACCTTCGCCGTATTGTCTGACTAGGTTGTTGCGATTTAGAAATTTCACTTCCCGATCCGCTGCGTTTCTGAATTTTTGTAGCTCTTCCCTCAGGGCGACTGGTATGTCCGGGTTGGTTGTGTTGGAGCGCTGGAGTTCAAGTTGTTTTAGTTTCTCTTCACAAGTCGTCAGCTCCCGCCGTATGAGTTTCAATATGCCATTTTCTTTGGCGTGGCAGACCCCTCTGACGAAACACTTTAGAGTTTCCCACAGTGTGCTGGGTGAGGCCACAGATCCTGTGTTGACTTCGAGGAACAACGCGATCTCTTCTCTTAGTTCGGCAGCGAATACCTCATCACGCATTGAGCCGGTTTTGAAACGCCACCGTTGTAGGGGGGGTTTGGGGTATGCTGGATTTAGAACGAGAGTTACCGGGGAGTGGTCTGAGAGAGTTCTTGGATGGATATCGCATGGGCCGCTGATCCATGGGCCGTTCATGGAGGTGAACAGATCGATCCTGGAACTCGAGTTGTGTACGGCGGAGTGGAAAGTGTATTCACGCAGCTCCCCTTTAGATGTTCTCCAGGCATCCATCAGATTGAATGCCTTGCAGATTTCTTTTATTTGGAGGCTGGCTTTGGATAGAGGTTGTGGAGTTGCTCTTGATCTGTCTCTCACCGGGTCCAGCACTGTATTCATGTCTCCGCCCCAGATTATGGTCGCAGGTTCCTGGGATGATAGACGGGATATTACCCAGCTGAAGTTGTCGGGGCCGTCTATGTTTGGTGCGTATGAGTTAACAAAGGTGATTTTCTGGCCTGCTATAATGCCGCTCACAAGAAGAGTTCTCCCTACGCTGTCTTTTGTGGTGTGGACAAGCCGGAAGCTGATCCTCCTGTGAATTAAGATTGCGACTCCTCTGGAGTAAGATGAGTACGAGGAGAAGTATCTATGGCAACCCCAGCTCTTGGCCCACTGATGATCCTTCCCTGGGAGTAAGTGAGTTTCTTGAAGCATGGCAACGTCGACTTCGTGTCTTCTAAGGTACTGGAGGATTTTCCTGGTTTTAGATGGGATGTTGCCTCCTCTTATGTTCCAGGTTATGATTCTGAATGGAACGGGTCAGGGTTTACAATGATTCGTTTTTTGTTCCCTATGGTCTTGCCAGGAGGTTCGGTGGATGGACGGTGAGGTAGAGGTGGTGGCGAGCGGAGGGGAAACAGGGCCGGGGGACGGTGTGGGACTGGTGGCGCACAACTTGGCCGCTCCTCACGGCTAAACGAGGGTGAGGATGCGCACCTCAACTGGAGGTGGTGTGGTAACTGTGACTTCCCTCCCGCGCGCGGGTAACCCCCAACTGACCCGCGAGGTTCCCTCTTCATAACTAAACTGTAAGGGTTGCTGTGCTTGGGGCACTTGTGCCTCCCGAGAGGGGCGGGTGGCTCTCCAACGCACTGGGAGTGAGTCTCTGCGGTATTAGTTTTATGCATTGGTGCCGGGAGTATGAATCCTGTTCCCTTGGGTGCCTGGGTCGAACATTATGGCGGTTCTCTGCGTCTTTGGTGTTCACGCTGCGGTCTGGGGTTATTAGCGGCGGATCTGCAGCCGGCGTGATCAAGGTAGTCGCTGGCTTCCTCAGGTGTTTGGAAGAAGAGGGCTTTCCCTTCGTGTTGAATGCGAAGCTTTGCTGGGTAGAGCATTGAGTAAAGTATCTGGTTGTCTTGCAGCCTTCTCTTAACTGTCGTGAAGGAGCGCCTCAGTGTTTGAACGGTAGGGGAGAAATCTGGGAAGAACTGGATTGGGTCTCCGTCATATTGCAGTTTCCCTTTTTCTCTGGCTGCTTTGAGTATCGCATCTCTATCTTTATAATTTAATAGTTTTGCAATAATCGGCCGTGGATTTGCGCCTGGGATTGGTCTGGTGTTCGGAATTCTGTGGGCTCGTTCTACTACAAACAATTTGGAGAGAAGCTCTTTCCCGAAGAGGTCTATGCAGATCTGTTCGACATGGTCCTCCATTTTCGTTCGGAGTTGTTGTTCTCTGATTCCGATGATTCTGATGTTATTCCTTCGTGAGCGACCCTCTAAGTCTTCATTCTTGGCGCAGACTGCTTTCATCTGGGACTCGAGGGCGGTGACTCTTGTGGTAAGGCCTGTTGCGCCATCCTCCAGGTCGGATACTCGTTGCTCCACTGTATCTAACCTATCGGCGTGCTTGTCGAGGCGATGTTGGAGCTGGTCTACCTTAGATGATAGGTTGTCGAGTTTACTGCCTAAGTCGCCAATTCCAGCTTTGAGGTCCATCAGAATTTCCCTGATATCGAAACTTGGTAATTGCTCTTCTGGCAGGGACATAGTGGGTGTTGGTGACGCTGCTCCGCTCGCCTCGGACTGCGGTTTGCTGGTGGAGCCAGACCCAAAGTTCAGTTTCTTTTGGGATTTGTCTAATTTCCCCATTTTAACCTATCTTCTGCTTCCAAGCACTCGAAAATGGAACAGGCGGATAGCTGGTGGTTAAACACTGGTGATCGAGTGACGCCTCTTGCTTTCGTTCAGGTGGCTACGTTAGGGTAGTAGCTGCATCGGCGTCGGGTTGCTATTTGGGGGAGGTTTGGAGTGAATTCCTGGTGAGGCGGCTTTTTTCCCCTTGATTTGCAGAGCAGGCTCTCGCAGTCTACTCCTTTTACTGCAGAGGCACTTGAGTATGGGGTGAGCTCGGGGGTTAGGAGCGTCTGCCTCTACTAGAGGGTTTGCAGCGCCGGGGTGGGGAGGCGTCCTCTGAGGTTCCCAGACGGGGTCGTTGTGCTCCTCAGGCTGCGGGTATTCTGGTTGTGAGATGCCGGGCTTTTCCCGGGCCTCGGTGTGAGGAGTTGTGTCGCCGATCGGCGGGACCCGTATGGCCTTGTGACGTAGCCAAACCCCTAGAAGTGATACTGTTAGTCCGGGTCACTTATGCCTGCCGTTCTGCTGTATGCTATGGGGTGCTGAGGGTCTCTGATCTGGGCACTGTTTCTCGGCGGCCGTGGGGTTTGACAGTGTTGGCCTTGGCCAAATGGGCTGATCGCCGTGGCTTTCGCTGTGGCTGCGGGGGATGATGGTGATATCCCCCTGTCGCTGCGTGATCCGCTCCGCACTGCCTTGGGACGGGTGTGGCCCTCGTACGGAGGGGAGGCAGCCGGCTGGGCGTTGGGGCCGATTGCTGGTGAGGCGTATCCTGCAGTGCCTCCCTCGTTCACCGATGATTTTGACGGAAGCGCAGGTCGTCCGTAGACAGACGGATCGGGGAGGCAGCTTGCGCACGCTGGGGGGAGCTCCTACCTGGGTGCTCGGCGAGAGCACCGCTGCTCGTCGCACTTCTTTTGGAGCTTCGGCCGGGCTGTTGCAGGGACGGAGACTGTGTGTCTCTTGGCGCCACCGGCGCGCACGTCTACCCGCTGCTTGACGCGGTCCAGCTCTTCACTCCCCACGGGTCTCCGCTGGCTCTGGATGTCGGGTGTACTCCGACGCCGCCGCTCGAGCTTGATGGGGAGCTCTTGCACCTCTCTCTCGATCCCCTCCTCCGCCCGAGGTTCACTGCCGGCATGAACGGCAGGCCTTGCTGGCCAGGCCGGGACTCGGCTGCTGCTCTGCCGCCAAAGACGATTTTGGGCTTAAAATGTTCGTCGGCACCTCCTGAATGCGCCTGGCTGTAGTTGTGGGAGAAACGGACACCGCAGAGGGAAGGATGTCGCAGGATTAATGGAGAGCCACACAGAGCTCTCTAGGAGGCAGCCATCTTGGATGGCTCTCTAGCGCCCTCTTGCCATCGGCAATTATGTGGATCATGAAATGGTTTTGAGGATGAATCTAACTCTTTGTCCCAAGGCTGTAAAGGACGTCATTACTACGGTGGATGGTACGGAGATAGCCTCCGGGCCAGTAACGCATACCACTCAAGAGGTGACGCTAGTAAGTCAAGATGGACACCATGAGAAGATCGTGTTCGATGTGATCAAGGCCCCTCAGTTTCAGATTATTCTAGGAATACCTTGGTTAGAGAAACACAATCCTCTGATCGATTGGCGAGCAAGAACGGTCCAGTTTCCAGAATGTGTCTCTACTTGTCACCCTCCACCTGGTGTTGCACTGGCAGCAATTTCTTCAGAGACTCCCCAGTTACCTCCCGAATACCTAGAATACCAAGATGTTTTCCGGAAGGATCAGGCTAACTCTCTACCTCCTCATAGGTCTTATGACTGCCAGATAGACCTGATACCTGGATCTACTCCTCCTTGTAGTAGAATTTATGCCCTCACCGAGCCTGAGAACCTTCACCTTCGACAATACCTGGATCAATACCTGGCAAATGGGTTTATTCGTCCTTTCAAGTCCCCTGCTTCTTCAGCTTTGTTCTTCGTTCCAAAAAAGGAAGGAGACCTTAGAACTTGTATAGATTATCGCTCCCTGAACCAGATCACTGTTAAGAATAGATATCCGTTACCTTTGATCCCTAAACTCCTGGACCAAGTCAGAAAAGCATGCATATATACAAAGCTGGATCTTAGAGGAGCTTACCACTTGGTACGAGTAAAAGAGGGCGATGAATGGAAGACGGCCTTCCGCACCAAGTATGGGCTATTTGAATATCAGGTCATGCCCTTCGGACTTTGCAATGCCCCGGCCGCCTTTCAATATTTTATGAACGATGTCCTCTGAGAGCTCATAGATGTGTGTGTTGTTGTTTACATTGACGACATCCTCGTTTATTCTTCATCGGAATCTGAACATCGGAAACACGTGAAAATGGTCCTCGAAAGATTGCGTCAACACAAACTTTTCGCTAAGTTGGAAAAATGTGTTTTCAACGTGACTGAAGTTGAATTCTTGGGATTCATATTATCACCTGGCGGAGTGCGTATGGATTCAAAGAAGGTCGATGCAGTTCTCAAATGGCCATCACCATCCTCCGTAAAAGGTGTGCAAAGCATGTTAGGCTTCGCTAACTTTTATCGCAGGTTTATCCCCGAATTCTCTCGAATAGTCCAGCCCATCACTGCCTTGTTAAAGAAAAACAAACGTTTTGAATGGTCTACCGAGGCGGAACAAGCTTTCCAGGATTTGAAGACTAAATTTATCTCTGCACCAATCTTAAAACACCCTCGCCCCGAACTCCCCTATATCGTGGAAACTGATGCTTCAAGCCTTGCCATGGGGGCATTTCTATCACAAAAGGACCCGGTAACCAATCAGTTGCATCCCGTGGCATTTTGGTCCCGCAAATTCTCGCCTCCTGAAATCAATTACACGATTACTGACAAGGAACTTCTGGCTATCAAGTCTGCCTTTAAGGCTTGGCGGCATTATCTGCTGGGGGCCCGACACACCGTTACTGTGATTACGGATCACCGAAACCTGCAATATTTGAAAACCGCAAAAGCCCAATCCTCTAGACAACTCCGTTGGGCATTATTCTTTGCCGAGTTTGACTTCATAATTACCTATCGACCTGGAACAAAGAACGGTAAAGCTGATGCCCTTTCTCGGATGGGAGTGGAAGAACACTTGATCAACCCTAAACCTGTACCAATCATTCCCGAACAAAGAATTCTGGGTGTAATCGCCACAGAATCCATAGAGGAAGTTAAGGATAAAGCCAGGCAACTTGTAACTCCAGCAGACATACAGAATTGGCATCTGCAGGGAAAGGACTTTGCAGTAAAGGAAATCTTATTGTATTTCCAAGAACGATTATACCTACCCAGCACAGATTTACAGAAAAAAGTAATCTCTTGTTATCACGATTCTTTAATGGAAGGACATCCCGGTATGGCCAAGACCTCAGAAAAGATCAAGCGCTACTTCTGGTGGCCGTCTTGGAAAAAAGATATCAGAGACTTTATAATGTCCTGTGGAGTATGCGCCCAAAACAAGAGTCAAAAGGAAAGACCAGCAGGCCTCTTACGCCCTATTGACATCCCACCTCGCCCTTGGCATACGCTTTCTATGGACTTCATCACCGATCTACCTCCATGCTCCGGATACAATACGATTCTAGTAATCGTGGACTTATTCTCCAAGATGGCGCATTTCATTCCGCTCAAAGGCTTGCCAACAGCAGCAACTCTGGCCCGAGAATTTCTCGAAAACATCGTCCGACTGCACGGTTTTCCTCCGGTTCTAATTTCGGATCGAGGTAGTCCATTTATTTCTCATTTTTGGCGAAGTTGCTGTCGGTCGGCTCAAATTGATGTGAGACTATCGACCAGTCACCACCCTCAGACCGACGGACAAACCGAGAGGACCAATCAAACTCTGGAACAGTATTTACGCTGCATGCTGCAACAAACTGAAAAAACTTGGAAAGACATCCTTTGGATAGCCGAATATGCCTACAATAACTCTGTCCATTCGGGAACTGGGAAAACCCCATTTTTTTCTTTTGTACGGCAGTCACCCTCGAACCTCGGAGTTGGATCCCCTCCAAGATCTTGAAACACCAGCAGTAGACTACCTGCATTCTACAATCACCCAAGCCGTTAAGGAAGCTGTTTCTCACCTTCAAATGGCTAAAGAACAATACAAGAAAGGAGCAGATCAACATCGGAAGGAAGCCCCTCAATATCAAGTAGGGGATCAAGTCTGGTTATCCACCAAATATCTACCTCTAAAAGGGCCACGCACATTCAACCCAAGATACCTTGGTCCCTATTCCATCACTACCATAGTAAACCCAGTAGCGGTCAAGTTGGACTTGCCCCCGCACATGAAGATACATCCGGTCTTCCACGTCTCTCTATTAAAACCCGTGCAACCTCAAACCCGACTAACTAAATCTCCAAAACCTATCCTAGTTGATGGAGAACTCGAGTTTGAAGTCAAAAGCATTCTGGACTCCAAGATCTCCAAATCTAAACTATTTTACCTAATTGACTGGAAAGGCTACGGCCCCCAAGAGAGATCCTGGGAACCTGCTGAATATGTCCACGCTCCTCGCCTAATCAAAAGATTTCACCGAACATTTCCTGACAAGCCAAAACCCCCGGAGAAGCCCGGTTTGGGAGGGGCCTTGAGGGGGGGTACTGTCATGATCTCTGCTTCCAAAAGGTCAGGGTTTTCCCAACTCCCTTGGAAGCAGATCCATAACCCAGGTTCCGAGTGCCAACCAGTCCCAATTGGGACCTTTTGGACCCAGTCCTGGCGCCAGTGGCACCAGGCTCATAAATATGCCCAGTCCCAGCGCTGGAAGCGCCGGGCTCATAATGCTTGGGTGGACTTACCCGCAGCAGACCATGCTGCTTACTTGCCTGCCAGTTGAGCCTCTGATCCTCTTCTGTTTGGAACTACTTTTCCTGTTGGGTGGGGCAGGAGCCACTCCCTAGATTCAGAACACTGGAACTCTTCTGGAAAGCAGGAACTCTTTTCTTACCTAGGCGTGGCTGTGGAAGGAGACACCTAAGCACTACAGGAGGCTATTTAAACCACACCCGATGGATGAATCTTGCTTTGCGTTATTCTGCATCCTCTGCAGCAGAACGCTCATCGTGTCTTCTGCATCTGATCCTGGGCCTAAGGAAACAGGCTTACCATCCTGAATCCAGTCTTCAGCAACACCTATAAAGACAAGAAAGAACAGGTTAGCATTACGGTCTTCAGTGACAGCTCTTCACTTACCTGGTCCATCCGCTGTCACCAACGCCTCGCGCTGCATTCCGGCATCTGAAAGACAAAGGCTTACCTACTCTTCGTGCGCTCCGGAGGTCTTCACACTGCATTCCGGCATCTGAAAGACAAAAGCTTACCAACTCTTCGCACGCTCCGGAGGCCTTCGGCGCTGCATCCCGCATCTGAAAGACAAAACAAGGTGCGTTTAAAGACATTGGGGAACTTTAATACTCACGTGCCATTACTCCTTTCCACATCTAACCCAGTGGGTATTCCGGCACCCTGCAGCCGCTCCGAACTTGTACCTGCAAAATAAAAAGACAGAGCGCATCGTGAAGCAGGCAACAAGCGCTTACTTACGTGCTTCCAGGCGCTTCTATTCATCACACGGGCTCCATCTTCAACTCACTTCAGCCCGTCATCCGCCATCGCCGGAACCCTGCAAAACAAGAAACATCATTACTAAAGACTTTAAAGACATTAGAATTACTCGAAACTTACCGTTCGTGCAGTAAACGACGGACAGCAGTCCTCTGAAGTGAAGAGGCCTGCTCCCCTTATCCAGTGAAGAAACTGGTTACAGCACCCTGCCCCGAGGCAGATGGAGAGCACGGCGTTCACTTACCTAAGGTGAGAGCGTTAACCTTTGGGGTTCTACAGGAGAAGAGAAAGGGAAGAAGAGAGAGACATTCAATAACCCAGTTCCTTAATCCCATATTTTCTATCTGCAGACATCTTACCCTTCGAGTCAGACATACAGTGCACAGAGGTCCATCCCAAAGAGCCAGCCGTGTGTTACACATCACCTTTGAAGATACGGTATACGCCCAGTCAAGACCGGCGCCTCTACGGGAATCAGGTGAGCGTTACAAATACATCCATATACGGTTGTGTTAAGTGTGCAGAGAAGTTGGAATGGAACAATTCAAAAATTATTTTTTCTCATTGCTTAGCCACACTTTGCCAGCAAATTTATTCATTAAGGCCAATCTTGTGGCTTTGAAGTCTGTAAATCCACATTTGTTCCCTGCGAAGTAACAGTGCTGCTAAATTGCCTCCTCTTTTTGGCACCATCACTTTCTCTAAAATGGTCCATGCTATTTCATTTTCTGAATGTCCTTTTTTCAAATAATGCTCTACTAATGCCACAGTGCATCTTTTAGTTCTGATGTTTGATCTATGTTCACAAATGCGAGTTTTTATTGGTCTTGTAGTCATTCCAATATACCTCATATTGCAGGGACATCGAATCTGATACAACACATTGGCTGTATTGCAATTTGTGAACGTCTTCTGTTCCCACAAATATTTCCACCCGATGTCTATTGTGGTTGTGCGTTTCGTCAGTTGACACACCGAACAGTTCCCACAAGGGGCATGTCCAACCATTCTAGATGTGTTCCAGAGGGTGTTTGTATCTGGTGGTCTTGTTTCTTGATACGTGTGAGTGAGACTGTCCCTAAGGTTTTTTCTTCTTTTAATTGCAAAGAGAGGTGCTGGTAGATTACTATCATCTTCTACATTTAAAAGGTGCCAGGATTTTTTAATTTCTTTTTTGAGGCGGTTTACCACAGGTGAGTGGCTGAAGACTGCTGTGATTGCATCCAGTCTCCTTTCTTTTTTCCGTGTTGTGTAAGGGTAACTGCTCTAGGTATATTCCTGGCCCTTTTACACGCTTGTCTTATGATTTTGTGGGGGTAATTCCTTTCCCTTAAATTAGATGAGAGTATTTTAGCTTGTACATCATATTCCTCCTTAGTGGTGCAATTCCTCCCAAAACGGAGGAATTGCCCAAAGGGCAGATTTTCCTTAAGTGTCCTTTGATGGAAACTGCAGAACTCAAGTAGGGAGTTCCTGTCAGTGGTTTTTCGGAACACAGCGGTTTCAAAAGTGTTCCCAGTTCTTTTTATCCTTAGATCAAGAAAGGTTGCTTCGGTTTTGCTTGCCTCGTGGGTGAATTTGAGGAATGGATCTAATTAACCCATGTGATGAAATTAGTGAGAGTATTTTGATCTCCTTCAAAAAACATAAGAATATCGTCAATATACCGACATCAACTTACAATGTGTTTGGAAAACGGGTTGTTTGCGGGGTATATATATTTTTTCTTTAGGTCCACAACGTAGGAAGATACCAAGAGCATAGTGGCACTCGCCAAGACCAGAGAACATAAAGTGGAGCCACAGGTAACATTTTCGAACCCGCAGGATTGTTTTCCTTCAACCTATTACTATTTCCTGCACTTACTATTCCCCTTTGTCCTTTTTTATAACCCAACAGGGACCGCGACACGAGTATAACGCCCGTGGGTACCCAGAAGCACCTCTCAAAAATCCTCCAAGATGTGGAGATAAGTGAAGAAATCACAGTGCCAATGAGAATGCAAGATTCTCCGTCCTGAGGAAGGCGGCTATTTATAAGAACCGCTGAAACCGGTTGACCATTTACATGAGTTGTTTGGCCTATGACCACAAATCCAAGACTCTACACTAGTTGGAGGAATGGGCTTGAATAATTAAAATTTCATCATTTTAACATATCACAACAATACAAAGTCACTCTATTGAATGATAGAAACTTTTCTTCTTTTTTAGTTGTTGTTTTGATCGGGTTTGGTCAAAACAAAATTTGTTTTAATCATAAGACACATAGACTGGAGGCGGTATTAATAAACTAAGACACCGACCCCCATGACATGTGCACTGACTTCCTAGACTGAGGAAAGTAGTGAGAGAGTTGAGGGCAAGTTTTCCCATACCCCTTGTAGGGGGCACACCACCGCCAACTAGGCATGGTTGTGCTACAATATGGGGGTATGAGTTATTCACACACAGGGCAAATAAGCTAGCATTAGGGACTTAGACCTAGGTATAAATACCTTTTTAATAAAACAGCTACCGTCTATTTTGAATTGTAGTATGCCTAGTCACCTGGCTTACAACGGGGAATCTCCCGGAAAACGTTATGCCAGTTATGATGTGATAGCAGTCTGTACTGCTACCTATTTCGTTTTGCCTATGCCATCGGGAACTTATAGACCACATTTTCAGCTGCTCTAGTACGGTTTCCTGTTACTGCATGTGTTGGTGAGATGAAACTGTGTCCTACTGATGTATACTGCCAGTCTTAAGTACCAGTTCCGGTACTTCATTGCTCCTGTTTTGTTGATTGCACGGCAACAGCGTACCCCACTGCGGTTGCAATGGCTACATTAGAGGACATGTTAGGTGCAAGCCCCTGTTGGGCTAGCAGTGTGATTGGTCCATGTTGGGATTGGCCCACTGTCACCTCTCTTGGGGGATTTGTTGGTATTCGTGGGAGGGTAGGGACACTGCCAGCTGTAATGGGGTGGTGAGGGAGGGGGGAGGTGTTATCTGGGGAAGTTATATCGAAAATGGCAGGGGCGGAACAGCATTTCACGTCATGACAGGGCGTCACTGTGGTAACAATTTTATCTGTAAATACACTCTGGGTCATACTTGCTGGGATGTACCCTAGGACAACGAAATGTCCATAAATATAATGTCCTGGAATATCCGGGGATTGAGTAATTACACCAAGGCCCGCAAAATCATGCCTTACTCTCAGAGACATGGTATTAAGATACTCATGCTGCAAGAAACGCATTCTCGAGGTCGCCCGACGATGAGTATTTCACCGTCCTGGGGGCCTAACAGATTCTACACGACTTACTTTACACAGGCCAGAGGCGTGCTGACATTGATTCATAAATCTATTAAATGTACACTCCAAAAGAGCTATATAGACCCAGAAGGCAGGTATGTTGTCTTACAGTGCACGATGGTAAACAGGTTATACCTTCTAGTGAACACTTATGGTCCCAATGTAGATACTCCGGATTTTGTTGATGCCATCGCATCCATACTGTTGGGCTATTGTAACGCTCACCTGGTTCCCACGGGGGCGCTGGTCTAGTCTGGATTGCTGTGGCCCCTTCTAGCGTGATCCGCAGGACCCGGAACACCGATTGGACAGGACCTCCAAATCGTGCTTCTCTGGCCCGTAGGAATATCCTTCTGCAGATGAGAAAGGGGATTAACAGTCTGCAGAATAGTGTGCTAGCTCCCCCCTTTCCCCCTTCGTTCCTCTCTAACTTCCTCCAAACCCCGGTTTAAGCTCACCTTATGGTTTGGAAGGATGAACTCTCCATCCTGCTTCTGGTGCAGGGGCGCGCGTTCGTCCAGTTACTTCACTGGTTTTCAAAATGGTGCTGGCAAAATCCACTTGACTTTCCTGAGCGATGCGCCGTAAGTATGAAAGTTCAAAGTTCAAGTGAGGCCCCCTTTATGTTGTCTTTCTAACCTGTGATCTGTCCTTTATTTCAGGTGCAGAATGAAGGCGATGCGTCGAGGGGTTAAACTGCCGAGGTGAGTAGTGATGAGGCCGATCCCTCTAAATGTCCTTATCATTCCCCAGAAATGTCTCTTGTCCTTTCCCCATAGGGGCCGGGGTACGGTACCTGCCAACGGGGCGGCGCCGACCCGAAATGTGGAAGAAAAGCCGGTAAGTATTATGGCTGTTAATCAGGCTTTCCTTCTGTGTGCCTTCTGCTCACCTTTTGTTTCTTCCTCTCTCCCCTAGGTGCAGAGATGTGGCGTCCGATGCTTTTAAATGGAAGTCTTTCTTCAGGGATGCTGGCGAGAAGATTCCGGATGCAGGTAAGAAGTTTGAAATAGTCCTTGGTTTTCACCTTTCTCTTCTCTTCCTTCCTTCCTTGCAGGTCTTCCAGGTTCGAGGCGGGCGTGGCTGGAGTCCAGGAGCAGGAGAAGACACGGTGAGCGTTAAGCTGCAGGAAGCAGAACAACGCAAAGCATGAGCTGCTGTCTGGGCGTGGCTTAAATAGCCCCCAAAGAAGTCCCAGGTATGTATCCTTCCCCAACTAGGTATGTATCCTTCCCTGGCCACGCCCGAGTGAAAAAATAGTCCCTATGAAAAAATAGTCCCTTTCAGGTCTCAGGGAGGCCTGAAGCGTGCAGCATGGTCTGCATCAGGTAAGTGCACAAAACACCTCCCTTTATGAGCCTGGCGCCCATGGCGCCAGGACTGATGTCCAACATGAGCCTGGCGCCTTTGGCGCCAGGACTGAGTCCAAAGAGCCCCTATAAGGGGCCGCTGGGCTTTTACCCGAGGGCATGATGCCTGCTTCCGGGGGTGCTGGGCCTGGCCTGGTGCTCCGGGGGTAGGCATCATGACAGCACTCCCCCCCCAAGGCCCCTCCCAAGGTCGTTCCTTCTGGAGGTTTCGGTTAGTTTGGGAAATTCCGATGGAACCTTTTTACCAGCCGAGGTGCATGTACGTGATCACTGGGTTCCCAAGACCTTTCCTGAGGCCCGTACCCTTTCCAATCAATTAGATAGAAAAGTTTTGATTTTGAGATCTTAGAATCCAAAATGTTCTTCACCTCGAATTCAGGCTCCCCATCTATCTGAATCGGTTCTGGTGGCTTTGTTAATCTGGTTCCTGGGTGCACTGGTTTCAAAAGGGACACATGAAAAACAGGGTGAATCCGCATGTTAGCTGGTAGATCGAGCTTGACTGCCACTGGGTTGATTATAGCTTTGATCGAGTAAGGGCCTAAATACCTTGGATTAAAAGTTCGAGGCCCCTTGAATGATAGGTGTTTGGTAGCCAACCATACTTGATCCCCTATTTGGTATGGAGGCGCCTCTCTTCGATGCAGATCCGCATTCTTTTTGTATTTCCCTTTCGCATGTTGCAAATGTGCAGTTGCATCCTTGAAGGCTTGAGTAATCGTAGAATGCAAATGGTCCACTGCGGGCATTTCAAGGCTCAGAGGTGAGTCCAAGACTGAAGTACCAGGGTGATGTCCATATAGGGTATAAAAGGGGCTCTGACCAGTTCCAGAGTGTATCGAGTTATTGTATGCATATTCAGCCACCCATAAAATGTCCTTCCAATTACCCTCCGATTGGTGCAACATACATCGTAGATATTGTTCAAGGGTCTGGTTCGTTCTCTCCGTCTGACCATCGGTCTGTGGGTGGTGGCTGGTCGAGAGTCTTACGTCGATTTGTGCCAGTTGACAACACTTTTTCCAAAAATGAGAAATAAACTGGCTTCCCCGATCGGAGACTAGTATGGACGGGAATCCATGCAAACGGATGATATTTTCGAGAAATTCCTTGGCAAGAACAAAGGCTGAAGGTAATCCTTTCAACGGAATAAAGTGGGCCATTTTGGAAAATAAATCCACCACAACCAGAATAGTATTGTAACCATTACAAGGGGGCAGGTCCGTGATAAAATCTAGTGACAGGGTGTGCCAAGGTGCTGGTGGAATGTCTAAGGGCTGAAGAAGACCGGCGGGTCTCGTCTTTTGACCTTTGTTTTGGGCACAAACTCCACAGGACATCATGAAAGATGTAATATCCTTTCGCCAGGAAGGCCACCAGAATTGTCGTTTAACCTTTTCCTCTGTTTTGGCAATGCCAGGATGTCCTTCCATCAGGGTATCATGATGACGGGAAATAACCAGTTCTTGCAATTCCTTTTCTGGCAAAAATAAGCGTCCTTGGAAGTAAGGTAAGCCATCCTTGACTGAAAAGTTAGACCCCCTTTTGATCCAATCCTGCAAGGCTGAAGAGTCCAGGAATTGTTTCACTTGTGCTTGAATGTCTTCAAGGGTTTGTAAAGTGGTTATCCCCAAAATTCTTTGTTCGGGAATTATCGGCACAGGTTCCGAGTTTGTGTCTATTTCTTCCATTCCAATTCGGGATAGAGCATCCGCCTTACCATTCTTATAGCCGGGGCGGTAGGTGATTACAAAATCAAACTCAGCAAAGAACAAAGCCCATCGGAGCTGTCGAGACGATTGAGCCTTGGCAGTTTTTAAATATTGTAAATTTCGGTGATCAGTGATCACGGTGATGGTATGCCGGGCGCCGAGGAGATAATGCCGCCAAGCCTTAAAGGCGGACTTAATGGCTAATAGTTCCTTATCGGAGATCGCATAATTTATCTCCGGCTGCGAGAACTTTCTGGACCAAAATGCTACGGGGTGCAGTTGGTTGGTTTCAGGGTCTCTCTGAGACAGGACAGCTCCCATGGCTAAGCTCGACGCGTCGGTTTTGACTATTTATGGGAGATCGGGACGCGGGTGCTTCAAAATAGGTGCGGACGTGAACTTAGCTTTCAACTCCTGAAAGGCCTGTTCGGCTTCCTCGGTCCATTCAAAACGTTTATTTTTTCGCAAGAGTGCAGTGATGGGTTGCACCACACGTGAAAACTCCGGGATAAACCTGCAATAAAAGTTGGCAAAACCAAGCATGCTTTGGACACCTTTCACCAAACTAGGTGATGGCCATTTGAGGATGGCATCCACTTTCCGTGAATCCATTCGGACCCCTTTAGGTGTCAGGATGAATCCGAGAAACTCAACCTCGGTGGTATGGAAAACACATTTTTCCAGCTTGGCAAACAGTTTGTGCTGGCGCAGTTTCTCTAGGACGGCCCTGACATGCTTTCTGTGATCAGATTCCGAAGAGGAGTACACAAGAATGTCATCGATATACACGACAACACAGACATCGATGAGTTCCCGAAGGACATCGTTCATGAAGAATTGGAAGGCTGCAGGCGCGTTGCACAACCCGAAAGGCATCACCTGGTATTCGAATAGTCCATATTTTGTACGGAAGGCCGTTTTCCATTCGTCGCCTTCTTTTACTCGTACCAGATGATAAGCCCCCCAGAGATCTAACTTGGTGTATACGCAAGCGTCCTTCACCTGGTCAAGGAGTTCAGGGATCAGAGGCAGAGGGTAACGCTTTTTAACAGTTATCTGGTTCAATGCGCGGTAATCGATACAAGTTCTAAGGTCGCCTTCTTTTTTAGGCACGAAGAACAAAGCTGAGGATGCCGGGGACTTTGACGGGCGAATGAAACCATTGGCGAGGTATTGATCTAAATATTGTCTCAAATGCAGATTCTCTGGTTCAGTAAGGGCGTAAATCCTGCTACAAGGGGGTTGTGCACCGGGCACCAGATCGATTTGGCAATCGTACGATCTGTGGGGAGGTAACGTGTTGGCCTGTCCTTTTGGAAGACGTCCTGAAAGTCTTGGTACTCTGGAGGTAGTTGCACAGGGACAGAGGTTACTGATGCTAGATTAATCTTTGGATTTTCTGGGTAGCAGGTTTGTGCACAATCCGGGAAGGTTATTCTCTTCGCTCGCCAATCAATTCGAGGATTATGTGTCTCTAACCAAGGGATTCCGAGAATAAGCTGAAACTGTGGAGCCTTGATTACATCAAACACAACTGCCTCCCGATGGCCATCCGGACCTACAAGTGTCACCTCAGCTGTGGAATGTGTTACCGGTCCAGAGGCAATTTCGGTTCCATCTACTGTGGTGATGGCATCTTTGTTGGTTTTAGGACGCAGAGGGAGGTCTATCCTAGAAACCAATTCTCGATCCACATAGTTTCCTATAGCCCCGCTATCGATGTATGCCTTTATAGCATGCAACCGTTTAGGCTGTTCCGGATTTACGAGGACCATTGGCACAATGAAATGCGAGGTCTGAGAGTTAGTTTTCAAGCTCGGCAAGCGGACCCCTACGCTTGCCGGGCGTGGTCGTTTCCCGATACAGAGTTTCCATGGATTTTATCAGCGGCTCCTACCACCTTCTTGGGCGGCTTAACTGGGCAATCTCGTAGAAAGTGTCCAGAGGACCCACAATAAAGGCATAATTGCATCTGTCGTTTTCTTTCCCGTTCTTTTTGCGTTAGGGGTCCTTTAACCCCTCCGATTTGCATAGGCTCCGAGCCATCAGCCCCCTTGGGGTTAGCGTGGGTCTTGGCCAACACCCGGGTTTCAAACTTGGACCGATCTGCTTTTCTGTTTTGCAGCCTGTGATCCAATTGGACCACTAAGTCTATATATTCAGTGCATTCTTGGGGCGGATTTACAACTTGTGCCAGGACATCTTTAAGTTCTCCGCGTAGACCTCGATAGAATAACGTGATTCTTTTATCCTCTGGCCAACCAGTTTCCACAATTAGTCTATTGAAGGTTGCAATGTAGGATAGAAGGTCTTGATTGCCCTGTCGCAGAGATAGAAGTTCGTCATCGAGAGCCTGTCCCTGGGAGTGTCGAGCAAATAACCTTTCCATGCTTGTTTGAAATCCTTGAAAATCACGAAGAATCGGGTCATCTTGAGTTACCAGTGGGAATGACCAATCGGCAGCACAGCCGCTGAGATATGACAACACAAAGGCTACCTTGGTCTGATCATTAGGGAAGGCCCCAGGTCTGCATAGGAAGTGCAAACGACACTGATTCATGAATACGGCGAATCGTTTGGGGTCCCCAGCAAAGCGTTCAGGTGAGGCCAGCGGCATGTTTCCAGGTAGATTAATCTGCACCGGGTTACTGGAAACCACAGGAGCGGGGTTCCCCCCGGAACCGGGTAAAGGAGTTTGTCCAGCTTGACCTTGCAAAAGCTGTCTAGCCAGGTCATCAGCTCTATCCTTTATTACAATCACTTCCCTCCTGAGGGCACTAGTCTTTTGACGAGCGGCGTGTACTTCGGCCCGTAATTCCCCCAGTAATTGGGCCAACTGGTCAGTTTCGGAAGTTTCCATAGTGCCTGGGTGGGAATTTGTAGGAAGGCTTCGCGTTTTGTAACGCTCACCTGGTTCCCACGGGGGCGCTGGTCTAGTCTGGATTGCTGTGGCCCCTTCTAGCGTGATGCGCAGGACCCGGAACACCGATTGGACAGGACCTCCAAATCGTGCTTGCCTGGCCCGTAGCAATATCCTTCTGCAGATGAGAAAGGGGATTAACAGTCTGCTGAATAGTGTGCTAGCTCCCCCCTTTCCCCCTTCGTTCCTCTCTAACTTCCTCCAAACCCCGGTTTAACCTCACCTTATGGTTTGGAAGGATGAACTCTCCATCCTGCTTCTGGTGCAGGGGCGCGCGTTCGTCCAGTTACTTCACTGGTTTTCAAAATGGCGCTGGCAAAATCCACTTGACTTTCCTGAGCGATGCGCCGTAAGTATGAAAGTTCAAAGTTCAAGTGAGGCCCCCTTTATGTTGTCTTTCTAACCTGTGATCTGTCCTTTATTTCAGGTGCAGAATGAAGGCGATGCGTCGAGGGGTTAAACTGCCGAGGTGAGTAGTGATGAGGCCGATCCCTCTAAATGTCCTCATCATTCCCCAGAAATGTCTCTTGTCCTTTCCCCATCGGGGCCGGGGTACGGTACCTGCCAACGGGGCGGCGCCGACCCGAAATGTGGAAGAAAAGCCGGTAAGTATTATGGCTGTTAATCAGGCTTTCCTTCTGTGTTCCTTCTGCTCACCTTTTGTTTCTTCCTCTCTCCCCTAGGTGCAGAGATGTGGCGTCCGATGCTGACAGCCGCGATGGAGCCGGGAGATGTCTCGAGGACAGGTGAGTGAAGCGTGGCGCTGCAGCGAGCAACGCGATGCTTTTAAATGGAAGTCTTTCTTCAGGGATGCTGGCGAGAAGATTCCGGATGCAGGTAAGAAGTTTGAAATAGTCCTTGGTTTTCACCTTTCTCTTCTCTTCCTTCCTTGCAGGTCTTCCAGGTTCGAGGCGGGCGTGGCTGGAGTCCAGGAGCAGGAGCAGACACGGTGAGCGTTAAGCTGCAGGAAGCAGAACAACGCAAAGCATGAGCTGCTCTCTGGGCGTGGCTTAAATAGCCTCCAAAGAAGTCCCAGGTATGTATCCTTCCCCAACTAAGTATGTATCCTTCCCTGGCCACGCCCGAGTGAAAAAATAGTCCCTATGAAAAAATAGTCCCTTTCAGGTCTCAGGGAGGCCTGAAGCGTGCAGCATGGTCTGCATCAGGTAAGTGCACAAAACACCTCCCTTTATGAGCCTGGCGCCTATGGCGCCAGGACTGATGTCCAACATGAGCCCATAGGCGCCAGGCCTGATGTCCAACATGAGCCTGGCGCCAAAGGCGCCAAGACTGAGTCCAAAGAGCCCCTATAAGGGGCCGCTGGGCTTTTACCCGAGGGCATGATGCCTGCTTCCGGGGGTGCTGGGCCTGGCCTGGTGCTCCGGGGGTAGGCATCATGACAGCTATGTAGGAGTTCAGATTATCTGGGGGGGTGATCTGAATCTGATACTCGACACCAGCTTAGATAGAACGGGGGCTGTGCCCAGAACCTTGTCACGCAAACTACACATGCACAGCAAAACACAGCACTTGACATCCGTGACGTTTGGAGGGCTCTCCACCCCCCAGCTGCGTGAATATACTTATTATTCGTCCATACATGATAGCTCCTCCAGAATTGATCTTTTCCTGGTGTGTAGTGACTTGATGGGAAGGGTCGACAAGGCGCACATTCTTACCCGTACTCTGTCCGACCATGCCCCGGTCACCTTGTCAGTTTTAAATCTGCTGCTCTCCTCAACATAGTATTTAAGGCTGACATACTTGCGGATATTGAGACCTTCTTTGAATGTAACTCATTACAGGCTACTGCTGCTGGGGTCCACTGGGACGCTTTCAAACTATATATAAGGGGCATATCCATCTCGAGGGAAGCAGGAGTACTGAAAACTATAAGGAACAACCTCAGTCGTTCTGAATCCAAGCAACGTTAGTTGGAACAGGATTGCTCGACACTAGCCAACCCTCCAAACTCGCACAAATCAGTGAGGAACTTAAGGTCTTTGAGACGCACGCCATAAGGGAGGTTTACTACTTTAGTCACCCACAGGCTGCACGGGTGAAAGACCGGGAAAGACACTGGCAAAACTAACAAGAGGGGAATGGGGCCAGGCCCAGATTGTGTCTGTCAAGGATGCACAGGGTGTTCCACAATGGTCGGACCAGCAAATATTGGGGATCTTTACTGAGCTTTACACAAATCTCTACGCTTTACCCCCAGAACATAGTGAGCAACACATGAGAGATCTCCTTGGTCAGATCCCCACGGCATGTATCTCACCCTCGACTAGGGACCAACTAGATTCCCTGACCTTGTTGGAAGAGATTGTCAAGGCCACCTCGGACCTCCCGAAGGGCAGGGCGCCAGGTCCCGATGGACTCGCCCCTGAATTTTACCAGGAACATGTCGCTATTCTTGCTCCCTAATTATTGGAGGTCTGGGATGAATCACTCCGTGTGTCTGTCCTCCCTCCCTCCCTCCTTACGTGAAGCTGTCATAATGTTGTGGCTTAAGCCTGATAAACCCAGCGACGAATGCGACTCTTACAGGCCCCTCTCCCTCATGAACACTGACACTAAAATCTTTGCAAAGGTGATAGCGAACTGCTTCCTGCCGATCATGACATACCTGGTACACGAAGACCAAGGGGGCTTTGTGCCCGGGAGATCCACTTCTCACAACATCTGGCGGCTTTTCAATGTGATGGCTAGAATTGACCAGGACTCAAGTGCCATCGCGGTCACACTCGATGCTCAAAAGGCATTCGACATGGTCTTGTGGAAATACATGTGGCTGGGTCTAGAGACAATGGGGATTGGCCCCAACATGATTGGATACATTAAATTGTTATACACTACTCCAGTGGCGAGGGTCCGGGTCAATTCCCTAACATCTACATTATTTACACTCTTCAGGGGCACCCGACAGGGTTGCCCGTTCTCCCCGATCCGCTTCGCACTAGTGATAGAGCCAATGGCAGACCATGTTAGAGCGCGCCATACCCATAGAGGAGTGCAATTGAAAGACACCCCCGAGATAATACCTTTATAAGCCGATGATGTGTTACTATCCATCAGAGACCCAGCTACCCACCTTGATTCCATCTTGCGTGATACCACACGCGTGGGCACCTTCTCGGGTTTTACAATCAACTACTCCAAGTTGGAGATTCTTCCACTCAACAACACCACCCACCAACCTGCCTCAGAGTATCCACTTCGCTGGTCCCCCAGCGGAATCAGGTATTTGGAAGTCCGTATGTCCCTGTCCAAGTCCACCCTGCTAGCCAAGAGGCTGTTGCACAACTAGCCGAGTGAAAAATGGTGAGGTGGTGCTCTTTCCCGTTGTCACTCGCCGGGAAACTCTCCCTCGTCAAGATGGTTCTGGTCCCCAAATTGCTCGAAATCTTTAGCAACGTACCCATCTGACCCGGGAAACAATACTTTGCGAGACTACATAAATCATGTGCATAGTTCTTATGGTATTCGGGTGCGGGTCGCAAGAAATGGTTAGACATGACGCTCCCGTATGAGAAGGGGGGGAATTCACTGCTCTGGATCTAACACTGTACTGGATAGCCACACAGGCCCAATATGCCAGACACTGGTACCCGAGTCCTCTGATTCGCCCGCATGTCAAGCTGGAAACTCTGGCGGCGGCTGAGGTTAATATTATGACTCTGATATTCCATCGGGATTATGTGCCAGATTCCCCACTTGATCCTGTAGCGGCTACCCTACTTGCCTGGGGCCGACTCCTGAACACGACGCAAGAATCCTACCCCTATTATAAATGGCTTCCCATCGGGGGGTTCCCTGTGCTGGAACCCACACATGAGACAGCCTTGGCCCGACGCTGGGGTGCTCTGGGTTATCAGGTACTGACTGATTTATTTCACGATGGGAAGTTCATTGATCCACAGACATGGAGGCAGGGCCATTCTGGGTCTGCACTTGAGATGTTACAGTATTATAGGCTTTGCACTGCCTCCCGTGCCAGGTGGCCCACTTTTCCTGATGAGCCTCCTGACACCCCAGAGGTTACCTACATAGCTAACTCGAGCGGCGCCCGCGGCGTCGCCTCCTCTCTAAAATGCTGTTGGTGGGGACCCCAGCTCAGCCTTCCAAAGCATGCACTGAATGGGAGGATGAAATGAGCCTCAAGGTCTCTAACCATCTATGGAAAAAGATGTGCTCGCACACTAACAGAGTATCCCTCAATTTCTGTTACCGAGTCATGTAGTTTAAATTACTAAACAGATTATACTACACTCCCCGCAAAATCTCTAAGTTTACTCGTACTATCACACATACCTGTGCTCGCTGCAAGGCGGAAGGTACTGGGAGATTTCTGGGATGGGATCTTGAAGGCTCTCACTGATATCACCGGCACGGTGATTGACCCTAGTCCGCTGGGTGTCTTGTTTGGAGTGTGTAGTACTGATGATACTAGACGGGTGGCTAAATTCCTAAACATAAGCTGTATGGTAGCCAAGAGATGTGTACTTCAATGTTGGAAGAGCCCTCCCCCCCCCGACCTTTCAGAAGTGTCTCAACGCACTCACCTGGTCTCGGACCTGTGAGGAACAATACCTTACTATGCTCCCAGTGCACTCTCGCCCCAAGAACATATAGGGCCTCATCACGAGTTGGGCGGTAACGCTGGCGCTATTACCGCCGGCGCTACTGCCAAACCCCCCCGGCGCTATTAGCGCCAGATCACGGGTTTGGCGAAACGGTTAGTGCCCATTCCCCATTGGGCCCATTCGGGAATTCTTCATTCCCCATTGGGCCCAATGGGGAAAATTCGCGCTATTACCACCGGCGGATTTCCTGCCGGCGGCAATAGCGACGAAAATCGGCAAATTTGCAGCTGATTTCCCCCCAGCTCACAGCTGGGGTGAAATCCGCCAAAGCCATAATCTGGCGGACCCTTAAATACGGCCGTAATAGCGCTACTGCCGCATTTAAGGGTTACCGCCAGACTTGTGATGAGGCCCATAGTCTGCTCTCAACAGTTACCTCATCAGTCAAGCTGAGAGCACATCCGGAAGTGACTAACCCCCGCTCTTGCAAGGGTGATCTTATTGCCATAGTATTTCACAATTGACTGTTTCTTCCTCTCATTGATGTATTATCCTTTCTGCATGTGAATTGTGTCCTATGAGAGTACTGATGATATGTTATGCTGTGACATGTGTGTTTGCTGTAAACCTCTGCCAATAAATAAGAAAATAAAAATAAAAACTAGTAAAATCAGACATCCAGTCTTGGTGCCCTTCTTGATCCCAAGATGAATTATGTGACAGAGCCCAAGGCAAACTATAAAATGTGTCTGAAGCCTCCAGACAATGGGGGAGTTAGGACTACATTCCAGATTGCTGCTGTGATTTCAGTGAGAGGTGCAGGATAAGGGAAAACATCAGAGGCGGCAATAACATGGCCAGGCTTTAGAAGAGCTGAGAAAAAGGAGTGGACTTTGCCAAATTGCCCATTATGTTAGAAAGCTCAAGCTGACAGGAGAAAAGGGAGCTTGCAAGGGCCACATCTCAGAAGCTAGCAGAAGCCAGGGGACACTAGAGAACATTAGTGAGTGAATCACCTGGTGGGGGTGCTATCCGATATTCTGGTGGTTTCTGGAAAGCCACCAGTTGTTTGTCAAGAGAAGCTTGCAGCCTGAACAGTCTATCAAGGGCATGAAGTGAGTGTAAGCCCAGAAGGGCAGTCCTACTCTGGTGAGGCTGATTGATTTAAAGGGCTCTTTTGTAGGTGTGGATGCCACAGAATTGTGTGGATTAGAATAGGGATTGAACGCTGGACCCTATGTCCTTTTGTTTAGGAAGCTCTTTCACTGACTGTGTTACTTCTCCATCCTGATACTGTTTACCAAGATTGGTTTAATTTTAGGTTATTCAGAGACCTTGTGTCCAACATCTACTTGTAGAGACCAAATAAAGGTCACAATGTATTGTGTGCGCTCTTCTATTTGTCCGGTGACCTTTGACAAATACGGGCTAGCTTCCCAACAATGGCAATAAAAATATCAACTCCACTAAGCCTGTGAATGGCCCAGCATATCTAAGCTGAAGATCAGCTGCACACCTTGCAGATGATTAGAAAACCATAGAAAAACATATCCACCATAGCTAGCAAGAAAATTTGAAAATCCAACCAAAAATTGGTAAATCTAGCAATTGGCCCAAAACTTCCTGAAATTCTAACACACCCATTGCTACAAGTTTCTTAATTTGGACCCTTGCCCTTCTGCCCGACTTTACTGTAGTAGACATAAATCTCATGAAAAATGGGTGTGCACATGTTGAGACATTTTCTAAATTTAAATGTGAGGGATGCTTAATAATGAGAAAATCATCTGCTTGCGATCCATTCATTTATAGCCAACCTCAAATGATATGCTAACCTTGTCACAAGACCCAAAGTACCACATTATCAGACAGCGACAGTGTTGGTGGTGCATATGCAAGTCTCTTTTTTGGGGTAGTTACGCCCTGCAAAACGTTTTCCTCAACACCTCACATTTTTCTTCTTCAAGCATAATTTTTTTTCGCAACAGAGGAAACACTGGAAACAGATGAGGCATCAAGGTCAACTGCACAGGGTCCAGCTAGATACCTCACTACTTAGCATAACTTTACCATTGAAAGAGGATGATTACTATCAAATTTGCCTATGTTGGCATCCTTAGAAAAAGGACTAGTCTAGCTTCTCTCTCAGATGAAAACCTCCATACTGCTTCTGACAAAGGCTATAGACAATGGTATCTTGTTGATGACCTTTGCCAGCACTAATATTGGGACAGCCACTAAGACCTGGATCTGTACAGCCTTGACAATGATTATTGTCAAGACCTACACAATGGATTCCCCCCATCTATGGCACTCTCCCGTCATTGACTGTTGCTTTGGCTGCACCAGTGTTGACCAGAATTTTTGCAGTACAATCTCATTCCAACATAGGAGATCTCAGCTCAGCGATAGGTGAACTGATATTGGGGCCCCAACCGCATTTGAAGGATTCTGTGTGTCAGCAACTTTACTTAGCTCCCATGACAAGGGTGCAGCTTTCTGTAGCAAAGGCTCCGCAGTTCACAGACAACATTTCTTTACAGTCAAACTGGCCATAGATCCCGAGTCAGTCCTCAAGAGACATGCCCCTCAAGAACATAGGAGGTATCATTTTTGACTTTCCTCCAGGCCAGAGTGTTTATGTGGCTCTCCTCTCTACTTCACTACTTTTGTTCTTTTTATGGGTGCATTTCCTTTGTCTCACCTTTGTTCTTATGAAGGTAAGCCAACAGTCTCCAGCCTCTGTCCTACATGGTACAGGTTGTCAGACCCTGGCTGAGATCACTTCTTCCACATGAAGGGACAGCAGTGTGTGCAAAAATTGCAAGTGTTCTCCTGAACAGTAACCTTCCCAAAGCATTATCCACAATTTTTAAACGTTATATATTTTCAAATGTACAGATAGCTCAAGGACATAGCTGTTGAACAGCCCTGTCGCCTGGCCCGTGCAACACACTGGTTCCTTGGCAGCTGCGGTTGTGTTTAGTGGATTGTGAAACTATTGCATTTGCTGGCAGGCACCAGGAGTGCATTTCATAGATGTAGGTCACATGCCCCACTTAAAGTACACAGTGCTCCTCCAAAAAAAGTAGACACAGAAGACGAACACAGCACTTCTCAGCATTGGCATCTTCCACACAGTAGAGTTCTGTAATCCGTTCCTGTGTTTTTTGTAATTTTCTGGATAACTCGAACCCGGCCTTCTGGTTCTGATTTTGCATTTTGAAGTTTCCCCTCTTCCATGCTGGTTTGGACACGGTTTGGACCTTGGCTTGCTCATTTGGATTCCCATATTGGATGGGTCCTTGATGTGGATTGTTGTACTTGGTTTTCACATCACATACTTTCCAAGACATACTGCTAACCTTCTGTGTGAAATTCAGGGCTTTGCATTATTTGGCCTTCTTCAACAGACTACTTTCCTTGGAACTTTCCCTACTTGCCTTGTTCTGCCATAAGGATTGCTTTGCTTTGGACTGCCAGGTTTGTTGAACCTATTGTTGTACTTCCCTGTCCTCCATTGGTTGTCTTGCAACCTCATGCCGTCCGGTTTAAGCCCATCAGACTTTGCTTTTCTCGATAGAATGTAAGTATATGCTGACTATAGGGGATGGCTGAGTGGGAGGTGTGAAGGAGTGAAGAGCCTGGACTAAGAGAACCTGAATCATCAAACTGGTTGGGACATGACTGAAAAGCCTTAAAATAAGTAAGGGTGGAGGAGACAGTATGTACTGAATTCAAGCAAACAAGTGGCGGAACACCTCTTGGCCGAATTTAGCATCATTTCTGGAGTTCTCTGATCCTTCTAGCTGAAGTAATGGCTACTAAAAAGGCTGTTTTCCAGATTAGAAGTTCTAATTTGCATGATGCCATAGGCTCGAATGGTGCTTGCATTAGAGCTGACAAAACTATGTTAAGATCCCAATGAGGTGGGGGTTCGCGAACAGGGGGATGTAAACATAGAAGGCCCTCAAAGTGCCCATGAATAGCTTTGTTGGAGAGAGAGAACGACTTATACTCTGTGTTTAGGTAAGCTCCAATAGCCTATAGGTAATGTTTGCAAGTATCTACTTTGACATCTGTGGAAACTAGATGAGACATGAAGGACATGACATTATCAATTGAAGCCTCTAGAGGATTAAGGTTGCGGTCTAGGGCCCAGTGACAGAACCGTAACCATTTTCTACGATATTGCTTCTTTGTAGAAGCTTTTCTGGAAGCAGACATGATTGTTAGATTTTTTGCTGACAAATATAAGTGGTAAAAGGCACATTTTTCAGGAACCAAGCCTTCAGGTTCAGCAATTGGGGGGAGGGATGAAGAACCTGACCTTTCTGTAGAGTCAATAGATCCCTCAATGATGGGAGATCTAATTAGGAAGTCCCTGCTAACTCCAAGTGGTCTGGAAACCAAATCTGGCGAGGCCGGAATGGAGCTATAAGAATCATTTTTAGATTCTGTGACATCTTGAATTTGAGCAATGTTTTGTGTATCAATGGGAGAGGTGGAAAAGCGTAAAGTGCTAGGTTCGACCAATCCAGGTGTAGAGCATCTCCCAAGGACTGAAGACCCAGACCCTGCTTTGACGCAAACCGAGGATATAGAGTGTTGTGCTGGTTGGCAAAGAGGTCTACTGATGGATGGCCCCACGTCTGAAATATTGTCTATGCTACCGACTGTTTCAGCTCCCACTCGTGCGGAGCAGACTGTAACCTGCTTAGTTTGTCTGCTAGGACGTGCTTCTTTCCCTCCAGGTGTGACGCCAACAAGTAAATGTGATTCTGAATGGCCCAATACCAAATCTTCTCTGCAAGGAGACACAGGGGAAGAGAACGCATACCCACCAGCATGTTGACATAGAACATTTCAGTGGTATCGCCCGTGAACATTTTCACCACCTTTCCTTGAAGGGAGGGAAGAAATGAATGGCTCTTCGTTCCAGGACATTTATGTGGTCCCTTGTTTCTTGAGAAGACCAAAGGCCATGTGCGATTAGACTTTGACAATGGGCTACCCAACCGTACACTGATGAGTCTGTTGTAATAACTATTTGGTGACGGGGAGGCTGAAAAGGAGACCCGATTAACAGGTTTTCTGGGGAGCTCCACCAGATTAGTGAGTCCTGAACTTGCTTTGGAATTTGAATTTTTATTTCCTGCAATAGTTGGTTCCAGTTGCAGGCAAGGTGTCACTGAACTGTTCTCATACGGAGCCTTGCAAAGGGAACTCTGTTTATACAAGGTGCCATTAACCCCATGAGTATTTGAAACCACCAAGCTGTTAGAAGCTGATGTGTTTGGGACATCGAGATGACTTGCTGAATTGCTACCACCCTTACCGTGGGAGGAAACGCTTTCTGTAGAGTAGTATCTATTCCTGCTCCTAGAAATTGGATCCTTTGCGAAGGGATATCGAAAACCCTAGGTTGTAAAGAGTGTGGCAGGTTAATTGCATCTTTTGAAGCAATTCCTCCGGAGACTGGGCCTTGAGAGTCCAGTTGTCTAGGTAAGGATATATATGCACTGTCCTTAACCGAAGGTAAGCTGCCACTGTTCAAGAATGTTTGTGAATACCCTGGGTGCAGAATTAAGTCCGAAGGGTAGACATGTGAACTGGTAATTAGACCTTCCTATGGTGAACCTCAGGAACTGACAGTGATCTTTGAAGATGGGAATGTGAAACTAAGCATCCTGTAGATCTATAGATGCCATCCAATCGTTGAGATGAAGAGAGGCTAGAATCCGAGGAATGGAAGGTTGTTTCGATTAACAGAATCTGGTTGACAGCTGAGAGGTCTAGAATTGGCCAGATCCTGCCGGTTTTCTTTGGGGTTAGAAAATAACGGGAATAAAACCCCCAACCTAATTCCTCTTGAGCAACCCATTCTATTGCTCCTAAGGATAGGAGTTTTGGATCTATACCAGGAGCTCCAGTGATGATTTTTGGAGCCCCGTGGGAGAGGATGGGAGAATAGCCGGAAGAGCAAGACAGAAATGTATGAATTAATATTCAAAATCTATTCCTCCTGAGTGATGCTTTCCCAATGAGGAGGAAAGTTGGAAATCCTTTGTGCTACCGGGGATGTATGCGCCTTGATAATAATTGGAGCAGAAGGCATGTACATCCCCGGAAGTCAAATAGACTTAGTTTGATCTTGTGAAGAACTTGAAGGGGCGTGTCCCGACTTTGATTTAGATCTATATCTTCTCTTCTTAGAAGAGTAATAAGATTTTGTGGATGTGGGTGGACCACTGTCATGATGCCTACCCCCGGGCATCCGGATCGAGTCCATCAGCCCCGGGAGCAGGCATCCAGATATTTATCAAAACCCCAACGGCTGTTTGGGTTCAGTCCTGGCGCCTTAGGCGCCAGGCTCATAATAGGAATCAATCCTGGCGCCATAGGCGCCAGGCTCATAGACATTACTTACCTCATGCAGACCATGCTGCAACTGAATCCAAGCCAACGTGAGGCCTGGATGGGACTATTTTATTACGGGGACTATTTTTTACTCGGGTGTGGTTCTGGGGAACTTCTTACCTGGAACTACTTTGGAGGCTATTTAAACCATGCCCGATCCGCAGCACACGCTTCGCGTTATTCTGCATTCTGCAGCGTAACGCTCACCGTGCCTGCAAGCCTGCATCCAGTCTTCTTCCACGGCTGCCTCGAATCCGGAGCTCCTAGGAAAAGGGGAAAAGAAGGAGGAAAGGTTAGATCACGAACATCATTTCTATTCCTTACCTGATTCCGGACCCAGCACGTCTACGAGCCTGGAAAGAACATTATTCCAACACGCGTCGCATCGCCAGCTGCAGCGCCGCGTTATACTCAGCAGTCCACAGCATCTTTCGACTCGGCGCTACCTCCATCTTTTTCGTCGTCGAACTCCAGCATCTGGGGAAAACCAAAGAAACAACAAGGTGAGCCGGGAAGCCGACAAATATCATCTCTTTACCATAGACTTACCTGATTTACCACTGGAGGCATTACCCTTTAACATGCCACATCTTCATATGCCGCACCTATAAAGGAAGAGAAAACTACAAGTCAAACTCATGCAACTTTTACCCGACAGTGTTGGGAAATACAGACTCTTACCTAAACGCCATCAGCTACCTCCAGGCAATATTCTTTTGGACCCAGCTGCAATTCAAAAAAGGGAATGGAACAAGAGTGAACATCGGACATATTGAACTCTTTTGAACTTTATAAGCCCCGGAGTCAATAGCCGGAACTCCTCCAGTACCTTCAAGCCAGTGAAGTAACTGGTATCTACGCGCCCCTGCATGCCACGCAGGATGGAGAGCTCATCATTTAAATACATAAGGTGAGCTTACTAAAAGGGAATATCAGAGGTGACTAGTGGGGAGATCGAGAGCAGTGGGGGGTCCTTGCTAAAACCCACGGGTGGCTAAATCCCTTTCTCCACTTGCAGGAGAATACTTCTTCGGGTCAAGCAGACGAAACTAGGCGGGCCAGTCCAAACAGTCATCTCTGCACTACGCATCACGTTGGTGGAGACCGCAGCTGTCTGGTCCGACCGACGCCCCTGTGGGAACCAGGTGAGCGTAACAACCACTATTCCCTTGAGAACGTGGTTTGAACGATTTAAAGTTTTGGTGATATGAAATTGAGTTACAGCTTTTAGCAACAGTGACACTGGCTTTACATTTTTTTAAGGACCTCATCATTTGAGGGATCAAAAAGTTTATTGCTGTCAAAATGGCAGTCGAGAACTTTCTCTTTAATATCCTGGTGAAGAGAAGAGGCTGATAAATATGCATGTCTACGCATGCAGACTGCATTAGTGACCGCTCTTGCTGTTGTATCAGTGAGGTCCTTAAAAAACTGTAGCAGTTTACACTTGTCTGAGTTGTAAGGTAGCATTAGTGTAAGACTTGTTACCTTGTGCATCCTAGGCATTTGCATTTCTATCTACAACTGAAGCTGGAGAAAATTCTGACCCACCCAGTAGGCGGAAAAACAGGAACTGGGTGTGAAACGTTGGTGACGTAGGAGTAAGGTGTGGGCCTGGCACACGGATGGATGCACGGGTAACATATGCCCTAGTTTCTTAAAGTGACAGCTATCTTTTGCAGCCAGCATTTTCTGGCCAGCCTGTGAATGCAGGCATTCACAACCAGTTGGGAAAGAGGGAGAGCCAGGACGAAAGAAAAATGTAATGTATACTGATGGGGTTAAACAAAATAGCTTGTCTTTCATGAGTGGAGTAAAAATTAGTGCAGGTTTTTGTGCATGTTGGTTGAAGCATGGGCTCTGCAGAATGCTCTAATAAATGAAAGGGTCTTTCATTCTTTCAGTTCCATAGCATTTTCAAATCCTATCTTTGCATGATAGTACCTTTTTGATGCTCAGAAACTCCTATGTTTGCAGAACTGCTAGTGAGCAGGAACATGTTTTCCATAATCCACTTATTCCTGGAGGGAGACTGCTTTAGTCTCCCCACCTCTACTCGTTTTAGCCATATTTCAATGGGTGTCTATTTTTGCAGATACTTATTATGAAGTTGCTGCTGACTTAATGAGGGGTCTTAGATGGAAGCTCACTATCACCCCTAAACAGAAGCCTTTTCTGCACAACCAAAAACTTGACATTGAGGTCCTACAGGAAAAATGACTACTAAGGAAAATGATCAGGGGGACAAAGATCATATCTTAGGAGAAGTAGGAAAAAAAAGAATATGCGAGTAGGCATAAATAAAAGTACAAAATTGGTTGATTAAACAAAGTATCAATGGATTGGAGAGATAGTATCAACATGCTTAAAGTGCTAAACTTGAAAAATGTGCACAATATTTTGTGAATGTATAAATATGGGTATGACCCAGGAGATTTTGCAGACCAATCATGTTTCAGAGACTAATCAGATAAAAAAATGCTCTAACGTATATTTTATTATTTTAAAATACAAACATAGAACTGGCAATCGTCTCCCAACTCCCTTCCCCCCCTCTCCACATTCCCTCCCCGGAAGATCTTCTCAATGTCTCTTTTGTTCTTGGGAAAGTCTATGTCCTAAATATGTCTGATATTCTGATTTTGTGTGGGAACCATTGCTCCATATAGTCTGATTGCAAGTAGTCTAGAACCTCTCCCCATTCCTTTGTGAAGGATGCTTGTGTGCCCTGTATGGTATGTGTAAGCTTTTCCATGGTCAGTTGTGACCAAACCTTCTGTAGCCATGTGTACAGTAGTGGCGATTCTTGATTGTTCCAGTTTTGTGCTATTGTCGCCCAGACCGCTATGAGTAGGCCCATGAAACACCTCCATTGTGATTTCTTGGCCGTCTGGTCTTTCATTCCGCATAACCACACTTTTTCCCCTAACTGCTCCACCTCCGGGAAGATCTTTTTCATCTCCGTCTTTACTTCAGACCAGAAGCCTTTAATCCCTTGGCAGTTCCACCAGATATGCTTCCACGTGCCCGCCTCTGTGCAGCCTCTCCAGCAAGTGTTGGGTGTTCGTGGGTACATGGAGTGTAGTCTCTCTGGCATATAATGCCATTGGGTTACAATTATTAGCCACATTTCTTCTTTTTTGAACTGATCGGGTCATTTTTGGAATGCTATTCCACAGATCCACCCACTGATGTTTTGGGATATCCTCCCCCAGAGTCTTCGGCCATTTAATCATGTAGGCCCATTTGACTTCTTCTTCTTGGGAATTCATAAAGTAATAAAGAGAGGAGACTAACTTTCTTGATCCCGAGTTGGTTATTAGGTAGTTTTCAAATGGAGTGAGGTCCCTTATGGCCGCCAGTTTGACGTCCGGTGTCGCCGGCCAATGTCTGAGCTCATCATATTTGTACATGTCCGCCTCTGTTAGGTTTACACTCTTCAAATGATCTTATTTCTTCTTCTTGGAACATTTCCCCTATTTTTGTGCATCCCGTGGCTTCCCACTTCTCAAAGGCACCACGTTCCATTCCCGGCGGAAATTGGGGGTTCCGACAGATGGATGTGAAAGGGGCTTCCACTGTGGTCATGATGCCCCTCCGTGTTTGTTCATCCCAGGCCTCCAGGGTGGTCTTCATGACCTTGCTGATGCGGAGATTAGGGTGCCTATGTTGTTTTGTTTTCCATAGGGATTCCTCCAAGGGGGATCTGGCTACCGCACGATCTTGTGTCACCCATACTGTTTGTTGGTTGTCCCCCAAGTGCGGAAGCGACATTCCCCCTGCCTCGGTTGGAGCTGTGAGGGTCACTCTGGCGATCCTTGGGGGTTTCCTGCTCCAGATATAGTTTGAGGTCGCCTTGGACAGTGCTTTGAAGAATGATTTGGGGACCTTGCTTGGGAGAACATGAAAGTAATAAAATTCTGGGGACAATGTTCATTTTTACCGCCTGCATTCTGCCCCACCATGAGACCATCAGGGAGCTCCAGCGCTCCAGATCTTTCTTTACTCGTTCCAGAATTGGGGGATAGTTTTCCCTAGATAGTGAGTCTATCTTGTGTGTCAAAGTTACGCCCAGGTACTTGATTCCCTTTTCTACTATTTTTAGGTCTAGTGTTGCAACCTCCCTTTCTATTTCCGTTCTCTCGTCTGCCAGGATTAATATCTCTGACTTTTTCCTCTTAATTTTGAGGCCGGAGATTGCCCCAAATGACTCCAGTTCTCTAATTGCTATGGTTAAAGTCCTCCCCGGGTCCGCTAAGGCCAGCAGCATATCGTCTGCATATGCTATTACTTTATGCTGTATGCCTGCCATTTCTATCCCCGCAATGTGGGCCGACTACCTGATTCTGATTAGCAGTGGTTCAAGAAATGTAGCATAGAGAAGGGGGGGAAGAGGGCATCCCTGTTTGGTGCCCCTTGTTATGTCTACCATGTCAGTGACCTCACCATGTATGGATATCCTAATTGATGGGGAGTTATAAATGGCTTTTACCATGCTTATAAATTGTTCTCCAAATCCCATACATTTTAGTGTTTTGTATAGTATTGACCACTCTACCCGGTCAAATGCCTTTTCGGCATCAAGTGAGAGCAGGATTGCCGGGGTGTGTGTGAGATGCCTGTCTTTTCTACTAGGTGAATTATTCTTCTCAGATGTTCGTGTGTCTGTCTACCCAGTATAAAACCTGACTGGTCAGAGTTAATCAAAGTGGGCAATAGTGGGGATAGCCTAGTTGCCAGAATTTTTGTGTAAACCTTGGAGTCCAAGTTTATCAACGCTATGGGGCGGTAGGAGCTGGGGAAGGAGGGGTCTTTCCCCGATTTATGGAATACCAGTACTTTAGCTTCATTCATTGATGGGGTCACGTTTCCATTTTTTTAAGGAGTTTAAGAGTCTCGTCAGAACTGGGTTAAGTATGTCTGCATATTTTTTATAGAATGGGGCTGTGAAGCCATCAGGGCCGGGTGCCCTGTTATTTGGAAGTCCTGCTATTGCCTTCTTTACTTCTTCTTTGCTAATCGGGTTCTCTAGTGCCTTTCTGTCCTCTTCTGGGATTTTTGGAATGGGGAGAGATTGTAAGTACGTATCTTGGTCGCTTCCATTGGGTGTTCCGTTGCATACAGATTTTGATAGAATGCCGTGAAGCCCTTCCCCATATCCTGGGTGCGCGTTTGCATTTCTCCGCATGAGTTTCGGATGTTCATGATGGTCATTGTCTTTTGTTTTTCGCGAAGTTTTCTCGCTAGAAGTCCATCTGCCTTATTGGCTTTTATATATTATCTTTGTATAAGATACTTGAGGGATTTCTCTGCCTCTTTGGTGCACAGCATTTCCAGTTGCCCCTGCACGTGTCTTAGAGCCTTCTTGAGGCTGCTGGAGGGGTGGATCAGTAGCTTCTCTTGTGTGTCCAATATTTTTTTTTCAAGTTCTCTTTCCCAGCTGTGCCTCTGGTTGTCTTTGGTGGCCTTCGGTGCTATCAGGTGGCCACGGATTACCGCTTTGAATGCCTCCCAGACTGTTCCCAGTGGGACATCCCCAGTGTCATTTTGTGCAAAATATTCAGTGATCCTGTCCCTTATCGCTTCACCCATTATTGGGTCTAGTAGAATGCCCTGTGGGAGCCTCCAGCGCCATAGCCCTCCCCCTTCCCTGGAGTACTCACCTCCAGCCAAAGTGGGGCATGGTCTGAAAGTGATATCCAATCTATTTCCATTCCTTGTATTTTGCCCAAGAGCCCCACCGACACCCAGAAGTAGTCTATTCTTGACTTTGGGCCTCATCACGACTGTGGCGGTAACCCTTAAATCCGGCGGTAGCGCTATTACCGCCGGATTTAAGGGTCCGCCAAATCAGGGCTTTGGCGGATTTCGCCCCAGCTCTGAGCTGGGGAGAAATCCGCTGAAAATTCGCGCTCATACCGCCGGTGGGAAATCCGCCGGCGGTATGAGTGCGAAATTTCCCCATTGAGCCCAATGGGTTATGGGGCATTCCCGAATGGGCTCAAAGGGGAATGGGGAATACCATTACCGCCGAACTTGTGATCCGGCGCTATTAGCGGCGGGGGGTTCGGCGGTAGGGCAGATAGCACCGGCGCTAACAGCGCCGGCGTTACCGCCCAAGTCGTGATGAGGCCCTTTGCATTATATACATGCGAGAAGTACGTGTAGCCCCTCGGTTGGCCTTTGAGTTCCCTCCATACGTCACAAAGTGCAAACTGGTCTATCTTTTGCTTGAGAAGCTTGGAAGGTGCTCCCTGGTTTAGGGGGTCCCCCGTGCTCCTATCTGTTTGTGGATGCAAAGCTAAGTTTAGGTCACCCCCCAAAATCACCTCCCCTTTGCAAAGCCCTCGAGTTTCCCTATCGTGTCCCGCAGGAAACCATCTTGTCCCGTATCGGGTGCATATATCGTAGCCAGCGTAAGGCGGTATCCGGCTATCTTAGCGTTAGCAAACGTGAACCTCCCCTCCCTATCCGATAGCGTATCTGCGAGTACCACATCCATTCCCTCTTTTACTGCTATCATCACCCCGGCCCTTTTGTCTGTGGCATTAGATTGCGCCCTAATCTTGAACCCCCTGAGATGCACTTTCTGTTTGTCCTGAGCTTTTATGATGGTTTCTTGTAGTAGAAGAATGTTTGCCTTTTCCCTCTTCAGCATGGTCTCTACCTTTTTCCTCTTCACAGGAGCGTTCAGGCCCCTTATGTTATATGTCAGTATTCTAAGTTTCCCCATATTGTCTTAGCCTGTGGTGAGAGTTTTTGATTCCGAGGGAAGATTCCCTTTCTTCTTCTGGAGTACCTCCCCCCACTCCTCCTCCCCAGTCCTCTTAACTCCCCCCACCCCCCAACTTTTAACTTTAAACCAACTGTTGTCCCGAGGAGTGCCCGGGTACCTAAGGATGCTAGGGAGTTGAGCCTATTGCTCCCGGCCCTCAATGATCTTGGTGTGAACTTTGCGGGGGTTCCTAAACCCTGCATCTTCCTCCGTCTTACCTGACATTCAGTTCCGGGGGCCCTTTGCGGGGCCACTGATTTGTGCATTCTACGGATATCCTTACAGGATTACCTCACTACCCGTTTTGCTGCCTCTTTTGTCGTACCTCTTCCCAGCCTTTAGGCCTTTTGTGGTACCGTCCACTTGGCTTGTTGCCCCTTCCATCCGCCCCCTCTGCTTGTATGTCCATTATGTGAAGCCCTTTGTCATAAGTTGTCACTCTCCTTTGTTTGCCTACCCAGGTGAATAGGAGGCCAAACAAACGTCCATTTATATAGTATTTCCTTCACCACCAACTCCTTAACTAACGGCGCCATCTCTCTTCTTTTCTGCAGAGTCATTGAGGCCAGATCCTGATATAGGAAGATGTCCGTCCCATTCATCCTAATGTGGTCCAACTGCCTCGCCCTCTTTAAGATTTGTTCTTTTTGCGGGTATGAGGAGAGGGCAGCCAGCACATCTCTTGGTCTTTCCCCTGGTGCCCCTGTTCTTTTCGGACCCACTCTGTGTACCCTGTCGATCCCTATGGTTTCTGCCTCTTGCTCCTCAAGAATATCTCTGAACACCTCCTGGACCGCACTTTTAAGGTCCTTATCTAGAACCGACTATGCCATGTTCTTGATTCGGATGTTGGATCTACGGGACCGACTTTCTAGGTCCTCACATTGGATCTCTAAGTTGTGAGTCAGCCTCACCTGGTGTTCCTGCGTCTCGCTGTTTTGTCTTGCTTCCTCTTCTAGGTTCTGGACGATTCTCTCGAGCGTGTCTGTCCTCTCCTCCAGCTTGGCCACATCCATCTTTACTCCTGGGACCACCTGCTTCATTTTGTTCCTCCGACGAACTGGTCCTGGACCGTAGTCATAAACTTGTCCTGTAGCTCCATGAACCATGAGTGCATGTCATCCCTTGATGGAGGTGGTTGGCATGTGTTGGGAAGGTTGCGATCCCCTGGGGGGGGGGTCTTCCTGTGCCCTTCCTCTGATATGAACCCGAGTATCCGACGACCACATTTGCACCAGATTTACGTCTTGTTTGGCTGATTGTGGGTTCGTAAGTGTAGAGCCAGCTTTCCCCTTTGCTTTACACATGTCCTCCAAGTGGTAGCTCCGCTGTTTGGGGGGTGGGAGGAGGGCGCCTTGTGGCGTCTTCCGGGCTGCACCCACTGCTTGTTGCCCTTTTGGTCACACACTAGGTGGGAGTGAGGCAGGTGGGGGGTGAGACTTTGTTTTTGTGGTGGGAGGGTACTGTCTCTGATGCCCCCTGGCTGTCTGAGGTCCGCATTGATCTGTCTGGGGGCTGTGTCCCGTTGCCCCCACTCCTGTGGAGGGATTGATCTGGGGGGAGGTTCCTCATTTTGTGGTCTTCTTTTTCCCCCCCTCAGTCCCTCCCCCACTCTGTGTGGCCTGTTTAATGGGTGGCGTGGGCGGGGGGTTTTTCACTTGCCGGGTGCCCCTCTTGGGGTTAACTGTACAGTATGGCTTCTTTACAGTGTGGGGAGGGAAGCGGGGGGAGCCGCTCACCTGGCACGCCTCCAGGTGACTGTTGGCGTACTGCGTGGTCCGGGCCTCAAAGCCCCGCTTCCCCTGGCGTGGGGCCTCATGGTTCCTTCAGCGGCACTCCTTCCCCTCCGTGGCTCGCCTTCCTGCTGGGTTCCGTGGAGCAGCACGCTTGTCGCAGCCCGGAGGGGAGGAGCCCGCCGCTCACGGACATATGTATTCCGCGCTGCTGGGGCTCCCTGCTGTGGCCACCGACCTCTCCGGGTGGGTCCCTCCGTCTGCGGAGGCTTGCGATGATCCTCGGGGGGGGGGGTCAGCCGCGCTTCTCCTCTCCCACGTCCCCCCTCATCCGCTCCTGTGGGGCCAGTTACATTATGCTGGGAGCGTCGGATGCAGCTTGTTAGTTTCGGGTAGGTATTTCAGTGTTTTCCGCTCCATATATCCGTCTTTAGTGTGGTTCTTTGGTGCGGCACGGCAGGAGAGCGATTCAGACACATCTCCCTGCCCCGGCGGCCATCTTGGAGTTCCAGATAGAGCCTTTTGAAGGCAAATTTGGAAAATCTGTAGCAATTGAATCAGACCTTTCTCATCAGGAACTAGCTGTTTGGAGGCAGAACCTTACAAAAGGAGATATTAAGACTAGGATCTCAAAATCCAAAAACTCTAAAAGGAGTTAGGCCCCGATGGTCTTTCGAATGTTATTCTTAAAAGGGATCCATCATTATCGTCACAGTTATTACTTCCCCTGTTCTCCGAAATAAGATTGGAATGGAGGCTTTTAGAGACCTGGCAGAGACCTGGCATAAGTGCTTCATTGTTCCAAAATGTAAAAAGGGTGATCATTCAGAACCTAGCAATTGTCGGCCCGTCCCTCTTTTAGACGTCTCCAGCAAAATCTTTGGCTCTTTGGTTTTGGTAGATTTGGAGGATTGGATCGCAAAATCCAACTGCTTGTTGATCTTCGAAAACTGGCTTTAGGAAAAGGATTGTATTTTCTCACAAGGGTTTTATTATGATGTTACTATTTTCCCAGGCAAGGCAGAAAGAGATTCTGGCACTATATGCATCATATGTTGATCTAAGTGACGCATTTGACTATTTTAATTGGCAAAAACTGTGGAACAAGCTCTGGAATTGGGGCATAACTAAGGGTTTATTAGACATTATTATACAGCTATATTGCGGTACTGCTATTAGAGTGTCAACTCAAAAGCGGTCTATACTAAAGAGATTAAAACATGTGTGGGGCTCCCCCAGGGATGTGTGTTGGCCTCTGTCTTTTTAATGTGTATATATCCGATTTGGTGGTTGAAATGGAGAAACAGAATTTTGCCGCCAAAGAATGGGCATCAGCACATACGTGTATTGGCGTTTGCAGATGATTTAGTGGTATTTGACAGTACACAACTCGGTCTACAGCGTTCATAGATTCACCGGAGTAATCACATTAACAAGACTGCTGTAATGGTGCTGACTTACGGCGGATAATGAAAGTTTTACCCTGAATGCAGGCACCACGTGTCATTTTGCAAAAGACAAATAAGGAATCGGGCCACTGTCGTCTAGAGCTGCAGAGGAAGTCCAAACACTACTCCTGCACTGACAGGTATGACAACGTCAGCCAAGACCACTCAGCGCCAAGTACAAATGCTTTGCCAAGTTGATAGGCGCGCGCAGAGTGATAGCAGTGTGATAGTGGTGGGACCCAGGCGCATGGATCACCACGAAAATTGCCAACAGTAAGCTGCCTTGACTTCTGCACATGGACCATAAGGGGGCTGCATCAGCGCTGACTGGAAGCGCTACAGGGTGAAGAAGAGCGGGAGTAATCACCGGACACTGTGGGAGGAAGGGACACACAGTGTTGAGACCAAGTGGGCGCGACTGAGTGAGGCAACAACAGACAGCCAGTGTGAGACATACAGAAAGGGCCCCAGATGCGCCAGCTTGGAACATCAATGTGCTGCAGAGAGGCTACAAGGAAGTGACCTGGAAAGTGGTGGCAGAACTGTGGTGTGCTAGCGGGGGGACCGTGGTCTGAGGCAGAGCACTGCAGTAGGACAGGGATGGAAAGCAGGCTGGGAAATCCCCAGTGAAGGGGTGCAGCTTGCAGTCGACACTCAAACTGCGGAAGGAACCTACGACACTCCCAGGGTTGACTGGTTGAGTACGGCTGTGACACACTTGGGAGTTGAGTGTGCCTGCGGTAGGTACCCCGGGGGGGGGCGGATGATGGGCTAGGAGGCCCTTCCAGCCAAGACAGATGAGCAGTGATATCGGGAACATCACAAGCCTGTGAAGTCCGCATTCACTTGGTTCAAACAACAACCCCAAATGTCGGACAAGGGTCATAAAGGGAAAGCCAGACAGACTGTCAGAGGCGTATGCGCACAAGGAGGGGGGGAACGACACTATGCAGCGAGCAGAGCCTGTGGAAATGGCAACATCAGCACAGACAGCTCCACAAGTGGAATGTCCCATCCTAGCAGTAATAGCGGCGCTGAAATCAGCACTGGAGCATCAAATAGGAATTGCGGTTGCAAGACAATACAACCAACATAGCTAACGCCCAAACACAAGTAGCAAATTTACTTGACTGTGTGAAGACATTAGAACACTGCACGGAAGACGCAGAGTGGAGAGGCCGCGGGAACAATATCAGGATACTGGGTCATCCGGAAGGAGAGGAAGGCAGGGATACCAGAGCTTATGTGGAAAATATGCTCCTGCAGGAGGTCGGCCTAGGTACGCTAACTCAAGGATTTACTGTCGAGAGAGCGCATAGATCACTGGCGAAGAGACCTCCACCTGGTGCTCCCCGAGGCCATTGATAGCAAAGATCATGAATTCGAAGAGGAATGCCGGTGTGAGGACTCACTCGCAGAGCAGGATCTCTTCCAATGTTTGTCGTCTTCTGCTTATCCTTGCGCAGATCCACCCGTTCTTCAGAGTGATGATCCATGCTGTGCAACCTCGACTGAGACCACAGAACCTCACCTTTTTGCTTTGTGGACAAACCTTCAGGTGCATGGGACCCAGAACCCTGGGTGTCGTGGTCCTCGCCCAAGCAATATAAACAAATCCAATATTGATCTGAGGCAGACATCTGCCGCCTGCAGTCCGCACACGGCTTGAAGCCCGAGGCCTTAGATGTAGTAAGCATGGCAAAAAATTAAGTAACCCCGAAGAGCGTGTCCCCGATTAGCAAACAGAGTGTGTGGAAAAAAGAAACTGAGACAACTGGACGCAGCGCTGCTATATATGCTGGTGCCAACATGATGTCTGGCGCAAGGCACGCAGAGGCGACGGGCGGGGCAGACGCAGAGCCACGTGCTGGCATAAAAGTTTCCAGAGAACAGCTGCGCAGGGATAGGGATATCATAGTTGAGGAATCTGTGGTAGGAAATAATCCATTAGAAGTATAATTTATCCTTAAAGAACGAGGGAGGGCACTTAGGGCAATACATTAGGGGACGGGTCCTCCCACAGTCTACAAGGCTATCAGCACATAACGGTAATCGCAATATAGGATTGTATTTAAGTATAAACCGTTATCTTAATAGTGGATACAGTAAACAGACAAAACCTATTTGTATTTTAAAGGGTAGTAATGAAATAACAAATCTGTCTTTATGAGGCAAGTATTTAAAATGTAAGCTTAGTTGAAATGTTAATGTTTTAACATGAGCATTCATCAGGTGAAATGTAAAAGTAAATAGTGTATAGAAAAGTAAAATAATTTTACCACATTTTGGATTTTTCACTCTAAATTATATGGTGGCGTTAATTTTTTGCACGCATTTAAAAAAGATCCTTCTAAAGTCTTGCTGAAAAAAAATCTTTCTGGGAATTTGCATAGCTCTTTCTTCAGTGCAGAAAAATACGGTCTGCTTCTAAAGTCAGCGCGGGTTTGTGGGATAGAGAAGACCACACTCTTAATATGCTTGAGTATCAGTTTTATTAAATTCCACCTCAGACTGGTGCAGGTAATCACTTGGGTTCTTCACCAGGAGTTCTGATCAGTCTCGTTGGTGGGAGAGGGTAAGGGGGATATCTTCCTCTTATTTCCTTCTTGTTATCTACTTTGTCTAATAGGCTGACTGGAATTGGGAGCCTTTATTGGCAGTATCGCCCTCCTGCAAATAAGGAAGGTGTCGTCAAACATGGTTTCCTACAGGCTGGGTTTTATAGTGAACAGGGTTGAAATAAGCAAATCCCTGCCAGTTTTACTCTGTTCCGTTGCCCAGCCCTCTGCCATTTCAGTCCTACCTCTTTCACCTCCGATCCTGCCGCCAGTCAGTCCTGCATGCCACCTTCTCTGTGTTTCTACGGAAACCCGAGTCTAGGCCTGTCCACCAAAGTCCATCCCGGTACAACTTCCCCATGGAACACTTCAGATGCTTGTTTCTAGCCGAGACTGATCACGGCACAGCATTCCCATTGCCCGCAACGTTATCTTCAGGACATATCCCGTCTGTCTTTCCGATAGCCTCTACTGCGGTGTCTCTCAGCCCGACAGAACTGCACTTCTGCTAGTGGTCTCCTCTCATTCCTGGTGAGTACTTCCGCACCGATCACTGACGTTGGGGGGGTTGTTGGGTTTTCCTGAATGGATATTTCACCAACCTCCTGCTGCCCGTGTTTGTTTTCCGGTGCAGTGTTGTTCATTGCCTCACAGGCTTATTAGGATGTTGACGGTACTGGTAACACATCTGGTATCTACTACCATTGGATGTATTTGTGTACTGCCGAATTCGGAGATTTCATTGCCGAAACTTATTTTTCCACCAGCTTTTGTGAGGGTGGTAATTATCTCCATACAAAAGCATCATTACATAAAGTACGGGACTCTGACATGGCGAATAACAGAAAGGTCAGCACGACTTTGACTCATGGGGACCCTTACGGTATGCCGTATTTACGGCATGCAGGAATGGTAAATGAGTAAATGAGTATCATAAGCAGGCCCAGAATGTTTGGAATGCAGTCAATACAAGTACTTGTTGAATGCATTCACAGCATTCTAATTAACTGAACAATGACATCCATCTGTGAATATAAAATATGATAATCCTCTTTTTGGTGCAATAATTTCTCCCTATAGGCCGCAGAGTCTTAAGCCCTTGATGGCACCTGTGATTTAACAGCAAAAACATTTCGGCATGGTAGACTACTAGCTCTGCATGCTGGCTACATGACAATATGAGTGCCTATCCTACCTTCACAACAATCTAGCAGTTTAAGGATGAGGACAAGCACAGTGCCAAGGAAGGGGGCAGTGGCAAAGGATCCAGGAATGCTGCATGTCACAGAAAAATGTCAGAGTGGTGGAAAGTGGTGTAGGCCATTCTAGTTCTCAAATTGTGTAAACCGGTCTCATGAACCGGCAGTAGTCCCCTTGGTTCATAGGGAAACCTAGAGTAAGTGCAGTCTGGACATAGGACATAGAATGTTAGTGCATTTCTATCAAGAGGTTAAAAGCCTGTTTTCCACCTGGGGAGCTTCAGTCCTAATTCCGTGTTAATTTAGAAATTGAGCTAAACAAGGACTTAAGTGTAGAATTAGAACGTAAAGAAAATGTTTTGCGGCCCGATAGTCAATTAATTGATACATTAGAAAAATACTACTGGTAGGACGCAATGGCAATCATATACTACATATTTTAAATTAGGCAGTGAAATGTAACATTAATCTTACTTTCATTTTTTAATCCATTTTTCTTCATCTGACGAAGGAGATTTCCACATCCTCGAAGAACAGTCTTCAGTGCTCGTAATCCCCAATCATAATGCTGCTGGGGTGTCAAAAGTTCCCTGCATTTGAACATTTGCACATTGTTATTTAAAGTATGTACAGTGATCAAAAATACAAAGCAAACCTATACATTAGGCAATGTCCAGTTTTTAAAAGCTCATACCAAATCTTCCTTCAAGAAAGAATTGTCACGTAACAGCGCTGATGGTGTTAAAAAAAACGCCCAATAAATTATTTGACAGCAAAATATTTTCATAAAAAAGATTGACTAATTGTAGTTTTGCGAAAACCATTTAACATAAACCAACTGTGTGATGCTACATCCAATTTTAACAAGTTACCATCTATCCTTTGTAAAAACCACAGACCTATGAGAGGATGGGAGAAGAAACCATTTGTATGTTTTCTTCGACTTGGGATCTGGAGGGAAGCTTCTCTTACATGGCTACGGAAAGGCAGAAGCTACCTGACTCTGACTCTCGGGGTGGCTATCTGCAGGAGGACCACGTAGGGGAGGACAAACTCTAGAGAGGCAGGAAAACACTGAATCAAAATAAACCTTCAGATGTAATTCTTAATGACAGCCATGTGCCCTTGCAACATGCCTGTATGGCTTATTGTGACGCAGATAAAGAATTCCCAAGTTTTCTTGACCAACAACCTTATTTACCTTCCTGCCCTTTATGTACCGAGACGAGATAGAGGGATGGAACAATGAGGATGACCAGAAGTGGAAGCAAACGCTGCGTTCTAATCTTTGGAAGGTGTTAACTAATGCTGTAAAGTTTAAAACGCACACAGCTGAACAGAATACGAGTGAGAGGCAGAGACTGCAGAAGAACGCAGCTTGTGCTGATGCTGGTTAAAATGCTGCAAGTGAGCACACTTTGGAAGACACCACAGAGACTGACGAGAACGGCGTGCAGAGAGATTGGGCCAAGACAAGCTCACTGCGTTATTGCTATAGGCAGCTGGAGCTGCCAGAAGCAAATGAAGATAGTTAAACCGCTAATGGGGCACATCCCCAGTCAGCGAACCGAAGGAGAAGAAGACAGAAGTATGCGAGGAATACACAAGCTGCCGGTAAGCCCTGAGAGAGTGAGTGGGTTACCGGAGCGCTTGAGAGTAAGTGCCACATATCATTAACAGCGCGAGAAAGCCCAATTAAAGTAACTTGAACAAATACAAATACGAACAGTGTTAAGAAAGAGTCGGTGACCCAATATTTGGAGAGCGAGGTTAATACCAATACGAACAGTGTGAAGAAAGGGTCAACCCAATATTTGAAAAGAGGAGTTGATACCAATAAGAACTTTGCTGAAAAAGGGTTGTTGACCCAATACTTGAAAAGCATTATTTCTTAGATGAAAGAAAGAGTGAGCGGAGAATGGAAAAGGCCTGGCAGGATAGTGAACCACGCAGACAGTGAATTTGGGACTCACACCCATGAAAGGATATACAACCCTGACAGGAGAGTAAACCAGGCCCTTTACAAGTCTAGAATCCGCACCGAAGAAATGACACGCAACCACAAAACAGAATTGTGATATCCTGGCAGGAGAGTAAACCAGGAGTAAGAAGAAAAGTAAACATAAAACCGTGGAATAGTGAGAATGAATACAAAAAAGGAAGACTCACACCCTTTTTAAGGATCAGTAATGAAGTCGCAATACCCCGAAGGAGAGTGAACCAGTGGGAAAAGTAGAAACAGCCAAAGAAAAAAGGAAGATTCATAACCTTTTAGGGTTCATTGAGATACAGAATGACAAACTGAAGATTCAAGAGAACTGTGTGTTTAAAAGAGCCTCAAGGGAAGGCTTACTCCCCTGGAATAACCTTGTGCTGTATTGATATATTGGATGGGGAAAACAGAAGGGAAAGAGTTATTTTCCTTAAAAGTGCGGATGCATACTAAGTGGAGAAACTCCAGGGAGAAGTCGTCCCCCTTGAAATTGTGAAGTGAAATATTGTATAAAGAAAGAGACACAAGGGAAGAGCCCTTTGAAACGGTGGAACATTAATTGACCTTTTTTCTGGAAGTGTCGGAGAGAAAGTGAAAGACCAGAAGAAACATAGGGAAAGGGAAGCGCCCTTCCTCTTGTGGAACTGTAAGTCCTTTGTTTTCAACACCTCAGAACTTTATGTTTTGAACTAGGAAAGAAAGCTACAAGTGCATAGCTTACAGAAATCCCTGTGTACACATTGTTTTGAGTTTAGCATGTAAGGGTCAGTTTAGGGTTTTGGGCACAGGACAGAGGGAGGCTTTGAAACCCCAGAGACATAGGGACAGCTAGGATTCACCAACCCTTCTTATTATTTTGACAATAAAGGTCCTATTTCATTCTGAAACTTGTTACTGTGTTCGAGTCTTAATCTTGATCCCTTACAATACATATTGATGGGAATTAAGCAGGATTCTGCCACAAGCAATGGGGCAGCTTAGCTTGAGGATGGGAGACTAAGCTGAGCATTGGGTTTTAGGGGGCTTGCTAGCCGGAATGGAAAATAGAAGAACAAAGGACTTGCCTCTCAGTAATGTCCTTTCTGATGGACGTTCCACCCACTGATGCCTCATCTTTGTTATTTATCTCACAGCACAGCTGCTTCTTGGAAATATATCTGCCCCCAGGGGACGCAGTGTGACTTGTGAGAAATCTAAGGGTATTCTCACTTCTATTTACATGGGCCCTCTGTGAAGGTTTGCCAGGGAGAGGCCATCACTTTTGGATCCCAACCCTTGGGGTGGACAAGCGAAGGAGGATCAGGTAGGTGGGTGGTAGGTGGAGGGACCTTGGGCACTGGGAGTGGGATGCCCTTGGGAAAGACATGGTATCCTCCTTTTCCTACTAATGACCAACCCAACCCTTCATGGGGTATTACAAGTCAACTCCCCTGACTTATTACATCACTACAGAAAGTACTGAGACTAGTAAGAGGCAACGGGGAGTAATGACGACTAGTTGCTGTGGTGACTACGAGGCAGGGGGGTGGATGGCAAGTCGACAGGCGCGCAGTCACTAGAGCGAATAAGGACCCTCACACACCAATGACTGTCACTCACAGTGATCCTTTATTTCTTTTCTTGCGTCATGACATAACCGGTCATGATGCCAGTGTGGCCTTTCCTCTACACCACATCTCTCCCTAACTTACATAGTGACAACACCCAACAGTTTCTGAGTGGGCACACAAGTAAAAGTGTATAAGTGAAATAAGCATTCATGTTACAGTTCGTCTATATACGCCGTGTAGGACAAATCCTCTTAGCTTCGTGGATGGCTGCGGCCTCTCTCTCAGTGAGTACTTCGATTTGATCTCCCTTGGAGCTTCGGGAGTGGGCATTGGGGCCTCTGGCAGCTCTGTGCTAGGGTCAGGTTGTGTCAGGCTTGGGCACTGGGGACTGGCAGTGGCTTCCTCTTCCTCATGGTACCTCGTTTTCCACAGCGTTTCTGGAGGGTCATCTTGGCTGGGGGTCATCTCCCCGGCCATGCAGGTTTCTTCTCTGGTTAGGGCAGATGGTACTCGTCGGAAGTGAGAGGCATTCCGTGTCACTGTCTCTTGGCCTCTCCTTGCGGTCACCATTCCATGGTTTCTTCCCACCACTGTCCACAGGGTCGGTTCGTAGAAGAGGGCTAGCTTCTTTGGGGGTGACCGGCTCTTGACTAAGACCATGTCTCTGGGGTTTACAACACTGGGGGCGAATCAACGAGCTCGGCTCGCTCATTCATTCCGGGCTTGTCTGCTCTCTTCTATCTGCTTGTGATCAATGATTGGCGTGGTCCAGCTATGGTGCATGGGAAGTTCCACTTGGATGGGTGTTTCAAACATGAGAGCTGCTGGGGATACGTGAGTGGAGGACTGAGCTGTCTGCCAATAGGCAGACCTGCTGATCTCTTGCAATGCAGAGTACTTTGTTCAGCGACGCCATGAAGCATTCTGCGTCGCCGTTGGCCTGAGGCCAGCAGGGGGTGATCCTGTGGTGTTGAATGTTGAGATTGTTCAAGAAACCCAGCAGCTCACGTCCTTGGAATGGGGGCCCAATGTCGCTCTTAAGTTTGTTTGGTATGCCATGGACAGCAATTTTCGAGTGCAGTGATGACAGATGTTGCGTCCGTGGACTGGACTGGTTCGACTTCTGGATAACTACTGAACTCATCGACTGCCCCGAGCAGATGTGCTCTGTTCCCCACCGAGCAGAAGTCTACGCTGATTGCGTCCCACCTCGGCTGACTGCATGGGGGATTTATGATGGGCTCTGGCGATCCGTGTCATTGGGATGCTTGACACAAGGCACAGGCTCCAACTAGTGCCATTACCTTCTGCTGCATGTTTGATATCCACACACGTGATTTGAGGAACGCCTGGTTTTGACGATGCCTTGGTGGACTTTTTGGCCCAGTCTCAGTGCTCTTTTCTCCAGCGTTATTGGTAGTACCATGCTGTGTCCTTTTAGTATGATCCCGTTTGGGGATATGGAGAGTTCATTTCTTATCCCAAAGAGGCCTTGTAGTAGCTCTTGGGCTGCTGCTGTCCGGTGGGTCATCGCAGTCAGAACGTTTTTCCAGTCTCCTGATATAATGGGGTCTCACTCATTGCAAACATGTGTCTTGTTTTGTCTCAATGCATATTTCCTCCAGTTGTATGCGTTTCGGGGGGGGGGCACATGCGATTACGTGGCCTACATGCTCATCCGTCTCCTGGGTATCATCCTGCTCCGCTCGAGTGGCTGGTCGTGCATGTTGGGAGAGGTAGTCAGCTGGATTGTCCTCGCCTGCTCGATAGAGCGCTACGATGTCTAACGGTTGCAACTGGAGCATCCAGCAATCCCGCAGGTGGGTCTGGGGCAGAGCCTCTGAAGATTGGGACCAGTGGTTTATGGTCTGTATACACCATAGTGTGGTGACCTAGGAGATACACATGCAAATTGAACCTCTCGCTCAATATGGGGATAGTTCTGTTCAGGGCCCGGCTGGCAAATGCAATGGGGTGCGTAATTCCGCTCTGATCTGTTTGTGTGAGGACGGCGCCCAGCTCAAAGGGGCTGCCGTACACCAACAGTTCAGTTTTTTGGGTCATGTTAAAGAACGTCATGGTGGAGTTGGTTGTGAGGGAGTCCTTTATCTGCTGGAAAGCGTCCTATATTCTTGTTCCCATGTCCATGGTGTGTTCTTTCCGGTCCGTTCTCGGAGTGGGGCTGCGATGGTTGCCAAGTCTGGTATAAACCTTCTGCAATATGATGCCATCCCCATGAAACTCTGGATCTCTGTTGCTGTCGTTGGCGGCTGGGCCCTTTTGATATCTGCCACTTTGGCCGGGTCGGCAAGACCCCGTTTGCATTGATGACGTACCCAAAGAATGAGAGTTCCGACTTGCTGAATTCACATTTTTCGGCATGCAATGTCAGGCCTGATTCTTCTAGTCGGGCTAGCACTGCGGCCAGGCATGTGTTATGTTAGTGCTCGGAGGTGCAGTACATGAGGATATTGTCACTGATATTCCTGGCGCCTGGCAAGTCTTGCAGTACTCGATGAATTTCGTTTTGAAAGACTTAAGCTGTTGATGAGATACCCAAATTGAGCCTACGGTACCGTTGGAGACCTAAGTGTGAGGAGAACGTTGCTATGTACCATGACTCCTTGGCCAGCAGAATTTGGTGATAGCCAGACCTATAGGTCCAACTTGCTGAATAATGTCGCCCCTGTTAGGTTGATGATTAGCTCGTTGATGGTGGACGTAATTGTTCGGGAGAATTCTCATAAATGTGCTAATTCCCTTCACCTTAGAGACCCCCAGCAACTTTTTGGATTTTGAGGACTTGATTTTTTTTTTACCTGGAAAGATTGTGAGCCTTTTCTTCCCACTCTTTCATGTATTTCGGTGTGTGATTTACTTGTGTTCTTTGATTATGGATTTTTAAGATAACTCCATAGGCATATTTTCATGTGTGTTACAGAGCACCCTCAGTGCAGTGACAGAGGGATGTCTTTTTAGACTTCCCAAAGGTTTAAATACCTTCTCTAGGATTAACTACTGTTTCCCAGAGAATGTAAGGTTAAATTGACTTTACTAGTCTTTTTAAATTCCTAGACCCAGCACACACTATCTTCCTATACCTAGTATCCCCTATGTCTAGAAACTCATGTAGCAGTCAAATGCTACCCTTTCCTATCGAAATGGCTGGTGGCAGTGGGTTTACAACGAACTACCATGATTTTTCCCGACCGCGAACACCGGTAGCTAAAAATCACGGGAGCCATGTTTTTCGCCTTAAGCCCCTTTGTTTAAACCGGTCCCGGTCTTCTTTTTTCGCCATTTCTTTCTGAAAAGGTCCTTCTAGAGATTGTCTCTGTGCGCCAAAATAGGTTTAGTTCCTTTGTTTCTATGCCTCTGGTCTGGTGTATGAGTGTCTGGGGTGGGCAGGAAGTGAGGGAAATGCCCGAAACTCCCTGTGCCTAGTCTCCTAGGAGACCCAAATACACTCTTGCGTGATTGGCTGGCTGACTGTCCGGCAAGGACAGCCACAATGTTGGGTGAGTGGCAGCTAGGCTGGAATGAAAGGGAAATAATTGTTTAAAAGGCAAGTCTCTTGGACTGGAAAGCAAAGTCGACCACTGGAACGAAAGAACCCAAGACGAGCTGGAATAGGACGGCTGCTGCAACTCCTGGACCGTTGGTTTGCCCGGTGAAGCACTGCTGCAGATTCGAATCGCCAAGTTTATCTTGACAGAGAAGCCAGACAAGCCCCTTGAAGGACAACTTCTTCCTTTGAGTTGGTGCGACCATACAACTGGTAAGACACCTGGATACCATTCTCGGAGCTGGTTAGTATTAACCAGGGGGGAGGACACCAGCTTGTGTCCTTGATGACAGCTACTCGAACCGAAGATCTTCCATTTGGCCAGCTTGTTTGACCCGTCCCCGTGCAGTGCAAGAGTCCCCGACGTCCTCCCTCTTGTCCCCACGACTGAGACTCAGGAACAGTGAGATCTGCAGGAGCTGCCAGGATCCAACGTCTTCAGCTGCATCTTTTTCTTTATACTAAGGTACTGTGCCAACCCGATTGAGAGAACATACCTCTGGTGGTGAAAGTTTGTGAATCTTTCTCAACTTGCAGGCCTAATCAGCTTGTGACCCAACATAGGATTATTTTTTGTACAAACTACTTATGAGAACATTGGCAAAGACTTTACCGTTTACTTCTCTTTCCTATCCAAGACACTAGCCCAATGACTTTGGCCTAGGCCTATTGAACTGAATCGAGTCCTCTACTGAACTGAAACTATTTGCACTGCCTAAGAAAGTATTTGTTATCTATTCTATTAACTTGTACCTATTTACTCCCATTCAAAGTAACTGAAATGTCATGTTGCTCCTATTTCAGGGGAGCCTAATTTACTCAGAAACTTAATGGTTTGGTAGTGAAGTATATTTGTGTATAATATTAAATTGCCTCCTTCTAGTGAATGTTTGCTAAATTACTGTGTAATAAATTAATAAGTGTTTTACCAAGAAACCTTGAGTGTAAGTGTCTACTTGAACCATTGTGATTGTAAGACCTCTGTGTAACATCCTTGTACTGCTCACATTCCCTCTTGAGATAAACCTGGCTTCTCAGCTCGCTACCCTAAACTGTGTAGTACAGACTTATACCAAAGGTTGGTTTTTGCTTACACCTGTAGTCCTAATTATATGTGGTGGTCCCAGAGGGGACTGCATGCAATTCTGCCTAACAGTAATGGGTCGTTCGCCCAATTGCTTGATTCGGAAGCCTCATGTCAATGCATATCCTTACAGCATTTGGTGTTGCTTCGGCTTCTTGGTGACCACCATCGGAGACACCCAGGGGGTAGGTTCAGACGTCTTTTCTTCTGGTCCTCCAGCTTCTTCAGCTCCGGTTCCACTGCCGCTTGCATTTGGAAGGGTACCCTATGGTGCCCGATAGCTCTTGGTTCGATAGTGGGGTCAATATGGAGTGTGATAGTCCGGTTCTTCAGACAGCCAATCCCCTTGAATGCGTTGCATGCTCGGCCAACAATTTGTCTATGGCTGGCTGTTTTAGTTGGAAGGCAAACTGGATTAGCTCCAACTTCTCTGCCGCTCTGCAGCATCTCTACGCCGCATCAATTACATAAAACCTGGCGCTTCAGGTTTTCTTGTTGTAGGTGACATTGGGTCTCATTACACGGCCTCATTACACGGACGGCGTTAAGGGTTTACCGGCACCGGTAAGGGCACCAGTACCGGTAAACCCTTACCGCCTTACTACGAGGTCCCTTTGCGGGTTGGTACTTTAATGCCTGCTGTTTAGCAGGCGTTAAAAACCAACCCGCAAAGGGACCAGGGTGCTAATTACGGTACAGTAATTAGTGCCTTCCCCATTCCCATAGAGCCCTACCGTAATTAGCGCCTTCCCCATTCCCATAGAGCTCTATGGGGCAAAAATGGGAATGGGGAAGGGCAATGGGGGAAGGGGGAATTACTGCCCCGCCAACCTTGGAATAGGGCGGTAATTCCCCTTTCCTCCAAGGCGGTGCCAGTATTTTACCGGCATGGACCAAGGTGCTAATAGCACCTTGGTCCTCCGCCTACCGTGTAATGAGGCCCATTGGCTCTGAACGATCCTTTGACTGGGAGAGGTGATTTTCTCCCATAGGTGTAGAGCCGGACAGTCCTGTGCTGTATGGGGGGCTTTGCTCGGTATTACTGTGTACTTGCTCGCTGGTATCACGTTTACAGTGGCTATTGTGTCGATGACTACCTTTGTCAGAGTGCTGTCCACAAGTACCGTACAGGTTGGCTGACCTCTGCCTCTTGTCCTTCTCGCTTCCTTGTGGGGACCTACTGCTGAGATGAGGTGTATCCGCTCCCTTCGCCTCCTCCGGTGTCTGGTGTGGCGTTCTGGGGACGACTCCTCCTTTCCGACAGTTCACTCACACCAGTGCCGCTGTTGGTGGTGCTTGGGTCCCGTTCCACAGTCCTGGCTTTTCCTCTCTGGTGTGCTTGGCAGCTTGGCCTCGATTTCTTGTCTTCTGCCGATAGTGACCTCCAGGGAGCTCGCCGAGGCTTGGAGGTAAGACAAACTGAGGCAAAATGGTTTAGCTTGGCGCAGTTCTAGCACGTTGCGCCTAGTGCTGGGCACTGTTCTTCCCTGTGACAGGGTCCACTGCACCATTTGCACGCATGTTGTGTTTGTGGGTGGCGTGTTGGCTTTCCAGCGGGGGTGACCTTTTACTTCCACTGCAGCGACGTTGGCTTTTGGCTGTTCTGCATCGAACGGCAGGCGGCTCATGGCTGCTTCCATGGCTGCTACATGAGACTTCGTCCTTTCTCTTTGGCACCCCATTTCTAAAATGTGCTTAAGGGGTATGCGTTTTTCAGATAGAAAGTCTCTCCTAAATTTTTCGGATGAAATGGCCTGGATTAGCTGCTGCATCACTGCAAATTCTTCATCAGGGAATTTGCATCTGATTGCTAGCTCGCAAATTCTTGTGTGGAAGTCGTCAATGGGTTCCGACAGCCACTGCCTCAACAGACTCAGCTGGAGTCATTCATAGTCAGGGTTTAGCTGGGGCTGGAATTTGCCATTCAGTGCGGCTCTAGCCGTTTGGTAGTCATCTTCTTGGCCTTTGTTTGGTAGGGTGTTGAACACCTTCGTCTGCTGTGACCTTCAGGTGGAGCTCAAATTGGTGCGGCCACAGCTCCCACCGGGGGCTAGCGCCTTCTGCATACGGATCAAAAGACCTCATAAAGGCCCCCTGCACTGAGTCTTGTCTAATGGGATGAAAGGTTCTGCCGGGGATCTGGGTGTGCTCTGCCTGGCTGGTGACGACTGTTGATCGTCTGCCATTGTCATGGTTGGTTGGCCGCTCGTGTTTTTCTATTCTGGCCGTCACCACTGTTTGGTGGAGCTAGGGTGTGAATCCTGCCTTTTTCTGTCTTTTGCTTGATGATGCAACGTTCAATGTGTCGACTGTGCATGGACTTAATGTGGGCCCGTTTGCTTCTGTGCCCTCAATTATCGTCTCTTGTTACCTTGCCTGACAGTGGAGTGCTCTTTCTGCACGCAGTATTCAGGAAGCTGTTTTTGAACTTTTCAATGCGAGTGCGATGCTGTGATCACTTTGCTGTGAGCGTCATTGGTAATTTTACCTCGCTATGGCCACCAGGTGGTGCTGGTGCTCTGCATATACTCTGAGGTTGTGCTCTTGTTTCTCACACCACTGCTTGCCTGGGCCGCTTGTGTGCAGCGCCCGGTGGTTTGGCAAGGCTAGGGCAGCTTGTGCAACTCCGTTGCAGCTGCCGCCGGGGGCTGCATGCGTGTTTGGCACCCTCATCACTGTTAAGTCGATGGCCCGCGGCCTGCGCGCGGGGGCTGGCGTAATGCGAGTAGGCCGCGCGGCCTGTGGCGCAGCTCCAGCGGGAGCTGAAAGAATCATACACCCACGCTCATTACAGGTCGGCCCCGGAACTGCCTCCCGAACGCGGGGGCGGGGCTTTTATTTAGGACGCCCTGCGTCACCGCGTAGCGGGACGCAGGGCGGAACGTAACATTCCTCCTTTATTATAAAACAAAACAAAACACACAACTCTAACTGCCAAACAACGGCGAAGTCCAACATAGGCTTTCAGTCTTCAACACTCAGCCACCCTGCCATTGGGGTTCATGGCACCAATGCACCAGTTACCACACATAGTCACTTAGCTTGGCTGGCAGTCTCGTCGTTGTTCTCAGTCTGTATCGCCCTTCGCGGGGGTCATTCCCCATTGCTTCAGGCTCTGTTCCATCTTCGCTGTTCGGGCCCTCGAGGCCAGGTTCCTCCACCGGCTCCCAGTTTCCATCCCGCGCTCCATTCTCCTCAGGGATGGCCTCCGGCTCTTCTTCACTGGGAGGAGTGTCCTCGCCTTCCCGATGGCCCTCCTTCTCGGTCCACAGTGTACGTGGTATGGCCTTGAACCATGACGCATTCCTCGTCACTTGGCGGCTTCCTCGTGTCACAGTTACCATGGTTCCATGCCGGTTGCTGACGGTCCATGGAAGTTCCTCGTACCTGGTGTCGAGTTTTGACTTGGAGGGGTTTCGTAGCATGATGACCTGGTCACCCACTTGATGATGGGACGGCCTCGCTCTCCGCTTGCCACTCATGTGTTCGTTGGCATCCCTTCTCCTTCTCTCTGTGCGTTCCTCGTTCACCGTGTCCGGGGTTCTGCTTGGGTGATGCGGGATCGAGGATCTGATAACGGTGCCGAACATGAGGTCCGCTGGCGGTACGCCGGTTGTGCTGTGAGGCGTGACCCGGTAATTTCGGAGGAATCGGAAGAGGTCAACCTTCCAGGGGCTGGTGTTAGCCTTGGATACTCTGAGCACCTTGTTGATAGTCCTCATAAATCGTTCTACGTCCCCATTTGCCTGGGGGTGTCTTGGAGTGATGTGATGATATTTCACATTGAGTTCCTGTAGATACTTTTTGAAGTCCTCCCCTGTAAACGGCGGGCCCCCGTTATCTGACAGGATAGGCACGTGGCAACGAGTGTCTCGACCCGCTCCTCGATCTGGGGAAACCATACTCGGTGCCGAATGCGGGCTTTCGTCCTTACCAGTCCTTGGTGTCCTTCATGTGCTAGGGCCACTATCCTGTCCTGTAGTTTGAGAGGGATCACGATGCGGTTTCCTCGTAGTAACAGTCCACCTTCCGTGACTGACAAGTCTTGCCGCACTGTGAATATGCCGGACAAAAACCCTTTTGCTTCCGCTGTTCTGTTGTGTGTGTGTCTCATGAAAGTCTTCCAGTCACCGGAAAGGATGGCATCTTTCACTAAGTCACAACACGGGTCCTGGTGCGTTTCCGCCTCGATTTCCTCGATGCTCACCGCCTTGGGCCTCATTGCGCGCACCACTTGGCATATGTGTTCCTCTGTCTCTGCCGCTACTTGGATCTCTTGTTGAGTGGCCTCTCGCGGATGCCTGGAGAGAAAATCCGCCGGGTTTCCGCTGCCTGGTTGGTAGACGAGATTAAAGTCATATTGCTGGAGGTGCAGTAACCACTTGGTGATTCGTGCCGGAGGGTGTGCTGATGTTCCCATGAAGATTGGTAGTAGGGGCTTGTGGTCCGTGATCGTCGTGAAGTGACGCCCATATAGGTAGAGGTGAAAATGTCGGCACCCCCACAGCACGGCGATGGCCTCCTTTTCGATGTGTGAGTACCTTTGTTCGGTCTCTGTGAGGGCTCTCGATGCATATGCAATCGGTCTCTTCTCCCCTTCCCTCGTGACTTGCATTAGGATGGCTCCGAGCCCCACGGGGCTGGCATCTACGAATAGTTCTGTGGGCAGTTCAGTGTTATAGTAGGCCATCTTGGTGTCAGCTGAGAGGGAGTCCTTGATGCTTTCGAACGAGTCCTGGCATGTTGGCCCCCATTCCCACTTGACGTTGGCCTTCGTGAGTTCCCGCAGCGGCTCAGATAGTGTGGCCAGGTTTCGGATGAACCTCCCGCAGTAGGTGGCCATGCCTAAAAAACTGCGCACTTCTGTGGGGGTCATCGGTGGGCTTGCCGCCTGGATGTCTGCGACCTTCTGCGGGTCAGGGGAGATGCCTGTGCTGCCAAACTTGTATCCGAAAAAAGTGATCTCCGATTTGAGGAACTCGCACTTTTCCCGGTGTATTGTGAGCCCAACATCTTGTAGTCGGCCCAGTAGGGCGTGAAGCCTCTTGATGTGTGTTTCTTTGTCGGGGGCGTGAATCAGAATATCATCGCTCACGTTGAGAACACCAGGGATGCCCCGGATGACCTCCTGGATGGTTTGCTGGAACACCTCCGCAGCAGACGATATTCCGAAACTTAGGCGTTTGTATCTCCGCAGCCCCAAATGTGTAGAGAACGTTGTTATGTATCGAGAGTCTCTGTGGAGTTTGAGTTGATGATACCCCGCCTTGAGATCAATCTTTGAAAATATACTCGACCCTGTGAGGTCAGCCACAATCTCGTCGATTGTTGGGGTTATGTGGCGTTCCCTTTTAATGGCAGTGTTGGGGAGGCGCATGTCTATGCAGATCCGCACCTTTCCAGGCTGCTTAGGCTTCCGTGTTACCACCATTGGAGAGACCCACGGTGTGGGCCCTGTAACCTCCTCAATGATACCCGCTTCTTCCAGTGCCTTGAGTTCCTGCTCCACTTGTTCTCTCATGTGGAAAGGTGTTCTCCGGTGCCGGACGGCTTTCGGCTGCACTGTCTCATCAATATGAAGTTTGATGGTTTTGCCTCTTAGACAGCCTATGCCTTCTTGCAAGTCAGGGTATTGGTTCAGCATCAGCTCCACTTCCTTTTCTTCGTTGACATGGCAGATGAATTGGACCACTCCCAAGTCCTCCGCTGCGTCCCCACTCAGGAGGCTCTCAACACCTGCCTTCACAACATAGACTTTGGACCATAGTCTGTTTTTTCCGTGTTCCAGCGTGGTGCGGAACCTGCCAATTACCGGCAGGGGCTTTCGACCGCCGTATGCATACAACAGAGTGTCGGTGCTTTTCAGCTCTGGTGGAGGACTTAGAGTCAGGAAGATGCTTTCAGGCATGACGTTCACCGAAGCGCCTGTGTCGATGGTCATCAGAATGCACTGGTTTTGGATGGTTACCATGCATTTGCGCCTTCGGGCGGCTTTTCTTCGAGGTCCTCGGTCCTGGCATAGTGCAGACACCAGGTATACCTTCCTTCCTTTCCTGTCTGTGTCCTTGGAGGGGGCCTGCAGCATCGCCGAGACATCATCCCCTTCATCCTCCGTGGAAGAGCTGGCCACTGCGACCCTTCTGGCACTGGCTTGTTTCTTTTTCTTGGTCGCGACCTTCTCCGGCTGGTTCTGCAGGGGCTGTATGGGGGTGTCCGTTGATCGGCATACCTTCGCGTAATGGTCCTTCCGGCCACATGCTCCACATGTGGTGCCTTGAGCAGGACAGTTGCGACGGCCATGTCGTGGGCCACCGCACCAGCCACACTCTGTGGGTCCCGGAATGCGCGGTTGCCACCTGTTTTGGCCGTATCCGCCACTGTTGTCGTCTCTCGAGGATTGTTTGTTGCTGATGCGGGCCACCATAGCCGTGTTGAGCGCAGGTTGCAGCCTGTGTAGCGTGGCCTCCATGTTGGCCGCTCTGGTGTGTGCCAGTTCCCTCTGACGTCCTAGTTCAAGGATCCGCTGTAGGGGGATGCCCTTCTCGCTAAGTATCAGGCGCCTCAATTTTTCCGAATGAATCCCGTTGATGATCTGCCTCCTGATTTCCCTCTCCACGTTCGTGAATTCACAGGACATGGCTAGTTTTCTCAGGCGGGTATGGTACGCATCAAGGGTTTCCTCCGCTGCCTGTAAGGTGGTGCAGAAAAGAAACGTCTCATAGTCTGGGTTTAGTTGAGGGAGGAAGTGATCGGTGAGGGCATCTTTCGCGCTTCGGTACCCATCCAGGCCATCATCAACGTTCAGGGAATTGAAAATGCGCAGTACCTCGTCACCCACGCTGAGTAGCAGGTGTGCCTTCAGTTTCCTGGGCGCTGTGATCTCTTTGCACTCCATCGCCATCTCGAACTTCTGGATCCACAGCTGCCATCTGGGTCCGCATGACGACGGATCCGTGAAAGGGTCAAACGGCTGGACCAGTGTCGACGAAGTGCCTTGTGTTCGAGGTGGAGGTGGCGTCATGGACAGGTTTGCCGCAATTCTGGACGGCGTCGAGGGCCCAGGCGTGGATGTGCCGGCCGCCATGTTGGCGTGGACCTGATCCGTGTTGTCGTAGGTGCCTCCGACGGCCACCAATGCTGCGACGTTGGGCCTACCTTGGAGGTGCCGCCGTACCCAGGCGCCGTGTTACAACTCAGGGCCTGGCACTCCCCACACACTGTGATGCTGCTCTCTTGTGTTGGATGTCCGATGCCACCTGGTTCTCCCGTTTCCGGAGGGAAGAACTATGGTCTTAGTGGCAGAGAGCATGAATGGATGAGGGAGAGAAAAAAAAAAAAAATTTTTTTTTTTTTTTGGGGTGGGGGGGGGTCACGTGTGTGATGGCACCCCCACCGGGTGTCCAAAAATTTAGCCGCGATGGCTGTGTGGCGTTATGGTGCCTTCAGAGCACCGAGCCTGTCGTGGAGTTCGTCTCTCCTCGTCGCCATTGTTAAGTCGATGGCCCGCGGCCTGCGCGCGGGGGCTGGCGTAATGCGAGTAGGCCGCGCGGCCTGTGGCGCAGCTCCAGCGGGAGCTGAAAGAATCATACACCCACGCTCATTACAGGTCGTGCCCGGAACTGCCTCCCGAACGCGGGGGCGGGGCTTTTATTTAGGACGCCCTGCGTCACCGCGTAGCGGGACGCAGGGCGGAACGTAACAATCACCAGTGTGGTGATTGCGGGGGGATGGAGGGGAACCTGGCACGGTGCGTGGAGGTGCAGTCACTCGAGCAAATAAGGACCCTCACATACCAATGACGGTCACTCGCAGTGTCCCGTTTTGGCAGGCACTGCAATCCTTTATTTCTTTTCTTGCATCATGACGTAACCCGGCATGACGCTGGTGTGGCCTTTCCTCTACACCACAGTTGCTTTCACCACTTAGGTACTGGGACGAGGAAGAGGCTGAGAGCAGCAGAGGTCAGGCATGTCCCCTTAATGATGGTCAGGCAGGGCTAATTGTGAATTCGCACCTGCTGCCAGTTCAAGGGCTGCAGGTGTATAAAAAGCCCCACCTAATGAAAGTAAGGGAGAAAGTGGTGACAGGAGCAGTGGTGGTGAAATTGCAGCAGCAGCAGAGTGGCCAAGAAAAACAGCATGGAACAGCCTGTGTGCAGGGAAGAGCGGCCCTGCAGCTGGAGCTGTGTGGAATCAAAGGAAGCGTGAAAGGGGAGACGTGCTGGAAGGCTCCCCCTTTTTCTATTGCCTGAGGTGCTCATTCTCCTGGGGCAAGAAGCAGAGCCAGGAGTGCCTGAGGGGCAGGAGGTGGAACTCTGAAGCAAAGATCAGAGGGCCGGAAGATCTGTGCTTGGGGAGCTCACATTGAAGCAACCAGTGAGTTTGTATGCAAACAGAAACCCGGTATGGGAGTGTTTGATGCTATGTGCAAGGATATTCTGTATCGAATTTGTCGTGCGCAGATGAAAGCACGTTTCCGAAAGCCTCTGAGCACTGGGCACATTTAAAGGCAAATTACAAAAACAGATTACAACAAAACAAATTGAAAATAACAGAGCTACTTGCCGAGCAACCTGTAAACCTTATTGAGTGCCGAATGCAAAGCAATGTTTAAACAATATATCTGCACCATTTTGAATACCACATTGAAAGAAAACCATTACTTAGGAAGGTGATAAAACAAAATGAAGCTTTACCCAATACCTAAATATAACGTCTGCCAATTTCCACAGTGAATGAAATTTACATTACAAGCAACGTTCATATATATATATATATATATATTCTGTTTACAAAACACTTAAGTGTTACTTCAAATGCAACACTGTTTAATGAACTCTAAAGTGAATACAACTTTAACAAGGCCAGCAAATCTAATGTGTATTTCAACCCAAAGTGAATGGAACTTTGGGAAATTAACTTTGAAAGGTGAATTTAACTGAACTGACATTTTTGTTTTTAAACTTTGCTTTTTATTTTCATTTTAACAATCAATCTTACACCCATATCTGAAAGTTAGTCCCTTCCGGACTCTCCCTCCCTCTTACCTCTCAATCAGTGCGTTCATGGAACAAACGTTCAACCAATAGAACCTCTCGGGGATGGATCCACAGTGATAGTTGTTGCATTGAGTGGTCTAGAGTGTGTTTTTATTGTCTCCCCTCTATCAGGTCAACCCGAAGGATCTCATTGGCACTTCTCCATCAGACTCCATTACCCTCCATCCTGGACAGCAACAGCCCCCATTCCTCCCTGAATGATTCTCTGTAGTTATACACAATGGCAGTCAACCTCTCCATTTCAATCATGTTACATAGTTTATATTCCCATTCCCGCCTTGCGGGAAATCTCCCCACCTTCCAATGTTGGGCCACTGCCAGTCTTGAAATTTTCAGCAGATCCCTATGCCACCCTTGTAGCATCTTAAAGTTATGTTCGATAGCAGAGGTGAAGAGATTGCTGTGGAATGTCACCCGGAAGATTCTAGCCCAGTCATCATGTGTGATTTCACCCGCCGCTAGTTCCACCCAATATCTCTTAAAAGTGTATCTCCCCACATTGGAGGTGAGATCAACATCTTAAATATGCTAAAGCGAGCACCTCTATGGGTGGTGGTCCCGTCATTTCTCAAACTGGGTTATGCCTCTGGATAGGCAGGTGTCCCACTTGGGGTCAGTAAACATCCGCTTCAGCCTCAGGTATTCAAAGATAGAGATCCTGTCCCTGCCCAGTCCCTCGTGGATTTCTTCATAGACCCTAAAGTGACCCTCTCCAAATAACTGTCCAACCCACTCCATCCCTGCATCCGACCACTGTTGGGTACACCTCATCCCCTTTTCGTCAGATGGAACAGGGGCTCCAGACCGAAGCCATAGGTGAGGGCCAGGATGAAAGAAGTCTGTTTCCATCATTGTTCTTCCACAGGGCTCACAGGGACACCCAGTGTGGGGTGCTTTCGGGATGTCCCTAGACGGAGCCCATAGGTAGTCCCTCACCTTTAACGGGTGCATTTCCAAGTCCTCCAAGTAGGACCAGTAGGCCCCAAGGCTATCCCTCAAGAGTTCCAGTAGGACTCTCAGTTGGGCTGCTTTATAATATAGGTACGGGTCTGGGAAGCTGAAGGTCCTGTGGGAGTGTCAGGGTAATCTACGTCAATCGCAGTCTCTTATCCTGCCAAATGAATCAGGATATTACCCCCTTTAGTTCCCCAAAAAAGACTTCCGGGATTCTGCCCTTAGTACAGTAGGGTCAGAGGCCTCCATCTCTGGAGGTCCTCTTTAATCTTAAGAAACATCGGGTCAAAGTTCGCTTTCGCGAGGCCCGAGAGAGATCCCTTGTCAATATTACCCCCCAAATACTTGGTTCGGGCTTGTTCGACCCTCATCCCTGAGTATGAGGTACGGGTTCCGGAGACCGGGCATCCTGGACGCACGGGCATAATGGTGTATTTATCTACATTGATTTTCAGGCCCGAGAGGCACCCATAGCTCTGTATTTGTTCCAGGAACTTTGGGAGCAAGGAGCTAACCCCGGTGAGATAAGCCAAGATATCATCTGCAAAGAGGGATAGTTTGAACTCTACCTGCCACCCCTGATCGGCTGTGATCATGAGCGCCAGCGGCTTCATCAAGAGGACGTACCGCAGCAGCGATAGGGGGTATCCCAGTCTCGTCCCCTGTGTAAGGTAGAATGCCTCATGCCTCAGACATGATTCCATTCACCCTGACTCGTGCAGTCGGCTGTGTACATCGCCTCCACCCATTTTAAAAACCTGTGCCCAAGGCCCATTCTCTTCAGTGCCTATTTCACAAAGGGCCATTACACCCTGTCAAACGCTTTCTGTCAAGGTATGTGTCACTCCGCTGGTTCTGGGCCTGGTGCAGCAGATTGTTTTCCGGATGTTATCTGCGCCCTGTCTACCCTTTATAAAACCCACTTGATCCCCATGAATCAGGGACGACATAAAACTCTCCAGCCTAGCACCAAGGATTTTAGCCAGGATCTTCACATCGCTAATAAGTAGGGATATCGGGCGGTACGAGGCACACTTTTCCAATGTCTCTTCCGTCTTTGCGATTGTTACAATTACTGCTTCCAGTATGGAGGGCGACAAGGGGTCCCCCGCCAGCACACTGTTAAATACCCGCGCCGCGGATCTAAACTGCTTATAAAATTGTACTACGAAGACATCACTCCCTGGAGACTGTTTTTTTTTTGTCCACCGCTAGCAGACTGGGATTGTCCGTCAACGAGCGGTCTCTGTCCGTTGACGAGCTGTTTCTTGTCCGACCAGCTGGGTCTTGCCCGTCGACGAGTGGGTCTTGCCCGTCGACGAGTGTTTGTTCGTTGTGGAGTGCTTCATATACCAGTGCTTTGTCGGCGTTGAGCGCTCGGCTGTGGATATATGTTTTTCCGTCATCGAGCCCATCGACTGGGGGGACCCTTTTTCGACATGCTTCGTTGTTGGTCATCGACCATTCTTCCGTGTGCGAAACCCCTTTCAGAGCCGTTGACGAGTAAATTGGTTGTCCCGCTGCCTCCTGTATTAATGACAAGGCCTAGACCTTAGCAGTGATTCCTTTTATTGCTAATCTAGGTTGTCTTGCAGGCCTTTCTTCAGATTGTGCCCTTTTTTACCCAGATTCCCTTTTTCTGGGAGTCTTGGGACTGCTAGGCTTCTTGAAGACTCTGCCTTTGGAAGGGGGTAATGGCCTTCATTCAGCAATGTTAGGGAGAATTCTCTGTAAGGCTAATTTCCCAAACCTAGTGAGTCCCCCAGCGGCTTTGCTGGATTTTTGGGGTTTATTTTTTTCTCTCCTGCTAAGAGTGAGATTCTTTTGCTCCCACTCTTAGACATGATTTGAGGTGTTCCTTTGACTTTCCATGTGTTTTATGGGCTATGGGGTCTTTTACTCCATAGGGTCTCATGTGTTTTTTGATGTGGGTTACACAGCACCCTCCGTGCTGTAACCCAGGGGTGTCATAGCGACCCCCAACATAGACTCCATACCCTGGGACTGACTACTGTCTCCCAAGGCATGTAAAGTCACCATTGGCTTTGCTAGTCCCAAATTATGAACAGAAACCAGTACAAACCATCATATTGTGGACGTACTGGTCAGGGCAATTCGATTTCTCCGGGGTCTGTTGTTAGAGGGGGCACATCTCCGTCCCCCCTGATCGAGTTTTGGCTGGTGGCAGTGGATACTACTTTTTATATTCGACCGCAAATATATCTCTATGGGATTTTCCCATTGTTCGAGGCTACCAACTTTAATTATTTAATTCTTATAGCCTCGAACATACCGCCGGTTTATTTATTTAATATTAATTCACCAGTTGGTATGTTTTGCCAGAACTCGAATCTAAAATGGCGTTTGTGTTCTCTTCTGTGTATCCAACCCAAGTCGAGCTCTTTGTTCCACTTTTTGGCGGGCTTCTCCACAGAAGCCTCCAAAAGTGGTGCCACTCTGTCTGGGTACCACAGGGGGTGTGGGAGGGGGTTTAGGCACCTTGGACTGAGTTACCTTGGTAACTCAAGTCGCACTCTTGTTTGATTGGCCCAAGTGGTGAGCCGGCCAGCTCACCACTTAGCATGTTTGATTGACAGCTATGCTGAGTGAATGGGGGTGTGCTGCATAAAAGCAGGGCTTTGGGGACTGGAACTTCAGAAGTCGCCACAGGACCTAAGAATCCGAGGAGGGAGAAGCTGAGCCAGCCTGCAACGACAACACCACCGGTGGAGCCCTGCTGAACCGTCTCACCACTTTTCCCAACGACAGAGGAGATCTCCAGCCCGGAGAGTCTTCTTCCTTCGACTGGTGGGGATAACCAGTCTACCTTCTTTTCGCCTTCCTGGAGCATCTCGTTGCCGCCTTGCCTGTGCCAAGCACCCCGGCAACCGGGATACCACGTTTTCACCACTACCACAAACCGAAAGGGTAGTACCTTTGTACCAGAGAACTCCGCGGCTGGTTTCTTTCCTGGCAGTGCAACGACCTTCATCCTTCCTCCATGACGAGATCTTCTCTTCCTCTGGACGACGCTGCGACTTGCACCCGCTGCCAGGAACAACAGCCCCCGCTGGAGGATCCTCTCCATTTAAGGTACCATGTTCCGCCTGGCTACCCTTGCAACCATTTGAACGGGGTGTATTAAATCCTCGTCTCTCGAACCTGGGTTAGCCTGGGACACCTTAACTAACTTTTCTGCACTGAACTAAACCTTTTCCGAACTACCTCCACAAACTTTGAAGACTCTGTGTAACTGTCTGATCTTGGGCATCTTCCGCCTGGCTCCCCTGAAAGTGGGCCTGGCACCCAAACTTCCTTGCTCACCAGTAGACTGTGCCTTCCTAAACTTGCTGTGGGTCTTTAAAAAAGTGTTTAGTGTGTACGCTTTCATAATTCTGCTTTTCCCTCCCTTTTTATCTAACTTGTTGGAGTGCCATCGAACGTTAAGCGCTCCCCTCTGTCTGGAAATAAGTGGTGTTAGCTAAGACTTGTCCAACAAGTAATCAGGGATGTACATATGATAATAGTGATTGTGTTTTGAACTTATTTTACCAATTTAGTGCTAGAGTTTTTTATAAGTGTGTGTTAAATAAATAAGTATATACTTTTACACCCAAGCTCTGGTCAGTGTTTGCTTGTGCTGCTGTACTGCTGTACCTATTTTGTATGCTCTGTATACTGCCTAACTCTTCTTGAGGGAAGTCTGACTGCTCAGCCACAGCTACCAAGTGAATCTGTGTGGTACAGACTGCTACCAAGTGGGTTTACTGCCAAACACCTGTAGTCTTAAATCTTTTGCAGTGGTCCCTAAGGGAACTGCACAGGTTTCTCCCTAACAAGCCAGCATAGCAGGCGTCTCTTTTCGTCTTTCTGCATTTTTAAGCTGAAGGTTTTATATATTTTACACTCTTCAGCAGAGCGGTGAGGGTGAAGGCGGCAAATAGACTCTTTGTGCCCGTCCCCCTCAAAAGGTTTTTAAGGCCACAGTTAGAGCAAGCTCTAAAGAGGGACTTCCTCCGCTCCATATTCACTTATCCCTTTTTCACTTATCTGACAGAAAAAGGTGAAGCTACTGAAGTTTTTGATTAAATGTTTTTGAAAAGATGTGGAGATTTCTCTCTGGAGAAACACACCAGGACTCCTTCCAGCATGACATGCGGTTAGAAGCTGAAGGGTGGCTCTAGGCGAGGAGCTACATACTCAATGTCCCATTGGTGAGGACCAAAAGCACCCAAAAGGAGGGCAATGGGATACAAAATAAACACCAAAAGTTTTCTTTATTTACAATTGTAAAAGTTAACTGAGGATTCCCAGCCGGACAACGGGGTTGATAGCATGTGGATCCATGAACGATCCAATGCTAGTGAACTAAGGTGGCACCCAACCCGCTGGTGGAGTGAGCCCCAAGACCCTCAGGGACCTCCTCTTCAGCCAGGTCATAGTATTCCTAGATGCAGAGAAGGATCTACCCAGACAGGGTTGGTTTGGTGACAGCCCTGCCTGCTCTGGCACCAGCATAACCAACGAAGGTTGGGCATAAGTCCAAGAGTTGCAGAACCAGAGGGCACACACCGGGGTCAACTACTGGAAACGCTCCTCTGTCTTGGAAGGAGGAGGTGGAGGAAAAATGGGAGGTAGATGGATCTTTTGTGAGCAATGGAAATCTGAGACAAACTTCAGAAGAAAGGAGGGTCCAACTCTCAACGTCACTTTTTCCTTGTAGAAAACCAAGTAGAGAGGATTAACAGACAACACCTGGAGCTCACTCACCCATCAAACAAAAGTGATGAAAACCAGGAAAGTCTCCTTAAGGGTGAGCAGTCTTAATGAACATAAATGAAGGGGCTCAAACGAAGTGCCCACTAAAAACATCAATGCTAAATTTCAATACCACGTGGGGGCGCTGTTGCGCACGTTCGAAAATGGCTGCCTGATTAGAACGCTCCAACCCGAGAATCATCCGTTGACTAAATTGATACTGTTTCGGAGCCCGCAACGGGGAGCTGAGCACACCGGAACGTGTGGCAAGGGTAGCAGCAACTGCACTGAAAATCATGGAACAAACGGGGCCTTGGTTGCGGAGATACACGGCTCGGCGGTTTCAGCGGGGCGGAGCTGTGGCGCGCGCCGACCCGGGAACCAGGAGAATACTACTGGGAGCCTCTGACACTCTAGCCAAAGGGCCATAGAGAGCGAAGCCTGCGAAAAACGTCCGGAGCTGCGGCGGAGCAACTCAACTCCCCTCTCCCTCTCATACCTACACCAGACCCAGCCCCGGAGAAACGGTCGAACGTCGCGATTACCTGATGAGCGGCGGCTCCAACACCGCGCTGTTGGAAACCTCCCGCTACAGGCTAGACAGATCCTGCCCTCCCGACACACAACTCAGGCAAGGCCGGCCCCTCGCGCAGCCGCCTAAGGCCCCCGCTTGTCTGTTGGAGCTCTACGGCGAGCCGGGTGGCGGCTAAACGGCATAGCTCGATGCAGGAGTGCGACAAGGTAGCAGGGGTGCAGAGGTCCTTACGAACTCCACGTGAAGCGGACACATTGAGGGGGACAAGGTGAGGCGGATATATCCCTGACTAACTCCTCCAGCGACCCCGGTGTGTGGGACATTGAGCCTTGGCTGCGATTTGGCTGCGTTGGAAGATACACGTGTGGACCTCAAAGTACCTGGGCTGCCTGAACACCCGAAACCACAGGCCAGTGAATTGTCGACCACAAAGGCATGGGGAACACGAGGAAGCAAGACAAGATGGCCGATGGAGTAGGAGCTAAGAAGAAAGGGCCAATGGACTCATATACTAGCGGCCAGGCGGGGGGCTGCGAGATGGAACCGCCGCCGACAACTAATCCTGTGGCGAGTGCAGAGAATGGAGACAGGGTTGAATACTTGACTAATATAGTCCAAAGTGGCTTTTTGTCCCTGAATGTGAAACTGGACGACATCGTAACGACCATGGGGACTCTGAAAACCAGAGTTGATAAACAAGACCTGTGATTAACAGAGGCAAAGAATAGACTTGGAACAACGGAAGACACAGTCGCACGACATGACCAAGATATTGCCCAGCTCAGGGAGAACTTGAATAGGCTGCAGAACAAATGCGAGGATTTGGAATCACGCTCAAGAAGGAACAACATACGCATAGTTGGGGTTCCAGAGTCATTCGGCAAAGACAAAATGGAAACGCGAGTTGAGGCACTCCTCCAAACCCTTTTTGGAGCAAACTCCCTCTCCGACGACTTCTTAGTTGAACGTGCACACCGCACAATGGCCCCGGTGCCGAAACCTGGAGCGCCGCCCCGCACGATAATTGCAAGAATGCTAAATTACAGGGATAGAGGCACGATCCTTCGACTGGCACGGGAGCACGGGACACTACACTACGAGGAGAACCGTATACACATTTACCCTGATTTTGCCACTGGAGTCCAGGCGAGTCGTAGGTCATATGAGCCAGTTAAAAAACTTCTAAGAGCAAGACAAGTCCCATATGCATTAATATTCCCAGCCAAGTTGCGGATCCAATACGGAGGGAGGGCACACTTCTTCGAGACGCCGGCTGCAGCCCAGGCCTATGTGGAGGCCACCATTCCATTGCCTCCTAAAGGTCGCGGACCGGACCAGAACAGGGGACACCCTCCTGCAGACGCAGACTGAAACCCAGCTACGGAACACAACACATGCAAGTATCATTCTTTGAACTGCTTGGCCCCCATGAGGGCTCCAAGTACTGAGAAGCGGGCCGTGAGCCGGTCGGGTAGCCTTGTGATGCAACGTAGTACCCTCAGGAATGTTCCTAACTGTTGTCATGGTTCATCGTCAAGTTGGGGCAGATGATGTGGGTGGAAGGAGGGGCGAGGAGGGTGGGGATGTTTTGAACAACTGCACCACCTAGACGAGTTTAAGTCTGGGGGAATAGCAAGTGTTTTTGAAAGTTGTATGTTAACTGAAACATGGTCTCGCGGGCGCCGACGCCACTCAGATGTTAATAAATTGCATAATCATGGTCAATGCAGTAATCTACGATATGTTCGCATGGAAAATGGGTGATGGGTTCAAAATAAGACTAATGTCATGGAATGTCCGAGGCCTAAACAATCCAATGAAAGCCAGGAAGGTAGGCAACTATGTCACCGGGCATGGGCCACACATATTGATGGTGCAAGAAACGCACGCACAGAAAGTGGTTAATGAGAACTTACTAGCTAAATGGGGGAAACTGCGATACTATACCAATTACTCCTCACAGTCCAGAGGCGTGTGCACCCTCATACACCATTCACTGGGCTTTCTTGCAAAGGGCCACTTAGCGGACCCAATGGGAAGATATGTGCTGGTCTGGGGGGAAATCGCGGGGAAACAAATAACCCTGGTGAATTACCTATGGCCCCAACTTAGACTATCCTGATTTTTACCTGCAAATGCTTGAGATCCTTGCTAATCATGATGCGACCACTGTTATATGGGGGGAGACTTCAATGTTGCGATAGACCAGCCCCTGGATAGATCTTCCAAAGGGAACAGGCCACCTCCCAGGGTAGCATTGACCTTGAAACAGATCCTCTCGCAATTGTCCCTGATTGATGCCTGGAGGATACTCCATCCAACCAGCAAACGATATACATTCTACTCTGTGCATGACAGTGAGTCACGTATAGATTATTGGTTCGTGTCCTCAGACATGGCACCAGCGTTGCAAAATTGTGATATCCTGCCCCGTACGCTATCGGACCACTCCCCGGTCATACTGGAGATTATACTGAAAGAGGCCCCTAGACTGGCGCGAAGATGGAGGATGCCTAGAGGTATACTTAGTGACCCAAATGTTGTCGAAACCCTGCATGAAGAAATCGCTAACTTCTTTACAAACAATGTTGGGTCGGTAGCCCAGATATCAACAGTATGGGAAGCATTTCAAGTTTGGGCGAGAGGGGCCTTGATGTCCAAAACCACTGGTCTATTGAGGGGCATACGCACAGAACTGGAGGGGGTGGAGAGGGAATTAAACGAACTGGAAGAAACGTATAGCCACACACATAGCGGGGACACACTGGCCAAAATACATAAGAGTTCGACAAGTTAGCAAAGCGGGAAATACAATACTTGGCAGCCCCGACCGGGGCGCGCAGATATGGTGAGGGTAATAAAGCAGGGAAAATGTTGGCCAACTTGGTCAAACAAGAGAAACAAGCAATCCCGATTGCCGCGATCCAAACGGCGCAGAATGAAATAATCATGAACGAACAAGGAATCAATGCAAATTCGTTACATATTATAAAAATCTCTATACGAACAGAGATAGGAAATCCCCTGCTGAGATTAGACACTACCTCGCGAAGCTAGACCTCCCCAAGCTCCCAGAGGAGAGCACATTGATACTAGAGCAGTCCGTTACAGCAAAAGAGTTTACCAAGGCAATCAAGGAGCTCACATCTGGCAAAGCGCCGGGCTCAGATGGACTGAGCGCTGAATTTTATAAAGAGTTTCGGGAGGAGCTGGTCCCGGTGATGTTGCAACTATGGGAGGAGGCCCTAGGTAAGCTAATACTGCCCCCCACAATGCGAGAGGCTATAATTACGGTATTGCCTAAACCGAGACGCCCGCCACAAGATATGGCATCGTATAGACCCTTATCCCTGATAAATGTGGATGCTAAGATATTTGCGAAGGTGCTAGCGAACCGCATGCTACCCTTTACACCCACGCTGGTACATGCAGACCAAAGTGGATTTATTCCCCGAAGGTCCACTGCCTTAAACTTGCGTAGGCTATTCGGCATAATGGCACAAATTAACCCAAACAAACAAGCTGTGGCGGTGTCTCTTGACGCCGAAAAAGCGTTTGACTCAGTCTCCTGGGAATACCTCTTCTTGGTGCTTGAGGCGTTTGGAGTGGGCCCCCACTTTATCAAGTATGTCAAACTGCTATATACCGCCCCTGGGGCGAAAGTATGCACAAATAGAACCATGTCTGGGCTGTTCGAACTGGGCAGAGGAACCAGACAGGGGTGTCCCTTCTCCCCCATTCTTTTCGCTTTAACAATAGAACCCATGGCAGCTGCAGTTCGGTTGAGACATAACAGGGGTATAACACTGAAAGGAGCCACCCAAATAATATCACTGTACGCGGACGACACACTGCTTTATGTCCACAAACCGGAAAAAGACATTGACCCCATCATGGCAGACATTAACGACTTTGCACAGTATTCCGGCTACACGATAAACAACTCCAAGTCAGAGCTATTTCCACTCACCCCTTCCATGGAAAGCCCCGCTCTGACATGCGGCCTCAAGTGGGCCGACCGAAACATTAGATACGTGGGGGTGTTGGTGTCAGGTAATAAGCAAACCCTCTATACGGACAATCATGAACTGGCACTGCAAACAATCAATACCAAACTACAGGTCTGGAGACACCTTCCAATTTCATTGCATGGCAGAATCGCAATCCTTAAGATGATAGTACTTCCGAAACTGCTATACCTGTTTGTAAATATCCCCATATGGCCGGGAAAGGAATTCTTCTCCAGGCTTAGGACAATGGTGGTGTAGTTTCTCTGGAACGGGGGGGGGGGTGGCCAGGATCAGCTGGGAAAAGATGACAGAACCATATGAAACAGGGGGGATAGCGGCGCCAGATTTTGAGCTCTACTGAATAGTGGTGCAGGCTCAGTTCGCAAGGTACTGGTATAATGAGGTAGATAATTCACCACACACCTGGATAGAGGAGTACACCACTGCACTCACAGATATGAAATCAGTCATTTACGATACGAGACACAGAGATGCATGTGAATTTGACCCTGTGAGCTGCACCGTTAGGGCCTGGGAGACGATATTTAAAAGACTGAATATAGAAATGCCATATAACCCCGAGACTCCCCTTTGGAATTACCCAAACATCCCCCTACGTTTGATGCTAGTATACAGGAGGCCTGGGACCCTGACAAAGAGATGAAAGTGGGAGATATGTATATAGAGGGGAAGTTCGCAACCCTTGATGTATTCACAAGAGGCGTGGGAGGAGGCCCACTCTGTATATTACAGTACTATAGAATGAGATCTGCATATCAAGCATGCTGGCTGTCATTCCCTGATGAACCCACCTCTCACCCTTGCACACAACTGGTTACAACACAGGATGGGCTGGGTATCTCCAAATTGTATAAGGTAATACAGATCCACACCCCCACGGCCAACCGGTTGAAAGAGAAATGGGAAACAGATATGGAAATGCAAATACCTGACGACAAATGGGGCAGATATTGCGCACTCACGAAAAAGGTATCCCTCAATGGGGGACTACGCCAGATACAATTCAAGATTCTCAATAGGTTACACTACACGCCTGCAAAGGTTGCTAAATTCGCACCAGACGATTCAGGCATTTGTCCCAAATGTGGGATTCCGATCACTTGTATTGGAAATGCCCGGAAGTGGCACGGTTTTGGGAACAGGTGGCCGCCATGTTGGCTGATGTCACACAGATTCCTCCACATTTGTCTCCCCAAAAATATCTGTTCGGGGACATTGGTAAATGCTCGGAAAAAATCAGAAGACTGTTTAATGTATCCTGTATTATTGCTAAGAAATGTATATTGCAAGTATGGAAAAGTTCAAAGCCCCCTACCATGAACACTTTTTTGCGAGAACTAACATACATAAATGAGTGTGAGGAACAATATGTGCTTATCCAACCCAGCGCGAGCCGACCGAAGGACATCTGGGGCCCTTTCAGGACATATCTATGTGACATGCTTACGGACAGCGAAACAGATATGTGAACGATGTACTGCTTAACATGTGATGATGCTATTGCTGTAAATGTACCATGAAATGCATTGACTGAGTGGTGTTGTAACTGATGAGACCTAAATAAAAAGATGTTTAAAAAAAAAATGTCAATTCCACGCTTGTACAACAAACTAGTGTGGCGGAAACAAATTGGAAAGACCCCCTCAGGAATTAAATGTCTGTGGGGATTGTAAAAAAGGAACCTTGAGGGGGGCGTTGCTTGGCAGTTTGGCATGGCTGCCTAGAAGCTTCTGGAACCGGCCCGCCATCGACCGAAATTCTGCCGGCAATTCAAACTGCGGAAATGTAACAGGCAGCGTAATCGGGACATGAAGGTATGGGGCACACTGTGTTGCCAGAGCTTTCGAATCTGCCCCGAACATGAGAAATGCAGACGAGTATTCGGCCCCGGAGGACAGACTGGAAATCCAAAATGGCGGGCGCGTCGAGTCTGTATCTACAGCAGCCTGCTAAAACAATATGAGAGCGCCCCAATCCGGAAGATTATGCCCCGGTACCCTGACCATCGAAATTCATAGTGCAAACAGCAGGAAGGCTAAAGGGTGAGAGCTGGAGTATCCGCACCCCAAGCAGATCTCGCCACGCAGCACGGAGGGGTCTCCGATGGCCACAACCAGCACAAAGACACCTGCCAGCAGCAGCCCACGGACCGGGATCCGATAGACAGAGAACACGCTGAAGCACCGCTGATCATGTTCGGGACTTTCCAAGTAAACGGACCCCTCCCACCACAGCACACGCAACACAGGCGGCAAAGCTGGGTGAGCTGAAGCCCTGCTAGCCCAGCTAGTCGCGGATCCCTGCCCCAGACCTCGCCAAGCAGCAGCGCCGTACATAAGACCTCCCCCCTACAGATGAGGGCAGGAGATGCGCCATAATTAAAATAAACAGCCTGAGCCCCGAGCAGACAGGCTCCCAATAATAAAAGCTCTGCTCCAAGATGAGGGACTCAGCGCATCACTTATCCCTCTGCCTGCACAGCACCCCGCTTCCCCCGCCCACCTACACCTAACGGGGGGAGCACAAGGGAGCCACTGTGCAGCAAATCCAGCTAACACCTACAACTGCAAAGGCCCTCAGGCATGGGGCTCTTCAGTGCCACGTAGGCATAAAGTGAAGCTGGCGAGGAACAGAGATCATAGGAACCAGGGGGAGAATCCACTGCATGTAACCCTCTGGGAGAGTGGGGGGGGACAACATTAAGCAAATAAAGCCAAACTTGACAAACTCACACGCTCAAGCCACTTCTGTGGGCCCCCGGAGGAAGAAAAACAAGCAGCACCTGTCCACAGCCTGGTCCATCACTCAGGACCAGATCCGGGACTGAGACACCAGAGCAGAGGCCACTGAATGGAAACTCCTGGGCACCCTTCCCATCAGTAGCCCCCTGGCCACCAGGAGGATTCAAGTGGGAAACCCAGCTAGCATTAATCTGAGCTACACAAACTCGCACGCTCGAAGGAGAGCTCCTACTGCATGCCTGCTAGCCCATGACACAGCCATGCCCGCCGGGCAGGACAGTAAGCAAAGCATCCCACTAGAATTCAGCAGACCCAATCAACTCGAGGGGCAGACTCACTCCAGGAAGCTCCACATCTGAATACATCCACTAGATTTTTGGAATTAGCGGCTTTCATGCCTCACACCCCACACCATACTCAGCTGCAATAGGGTAGGGCTTTGCCGCAGCGCTCCTGAGTGGAACCCCCTGGAGGTACAATGGCGAAGAGTGAGAAGAACACAAAACAGTCGACATTTCCACGATGCTGGGTCATACCAACCCAGACAAAGCAAAAATGGGTGCACAAGCAGAGGCACAGCTGTCGGAGGGAGATGCGAACCCCAGTGGCCTCACATCTGCACAGTCGGTAACAAGATCGGACCTCCAGGACCTACTGGCAGCAATGACCAGGGAGTCTCGGGAGGATAGCTCAGGGGCAACGTGCTCGGCCTTGGAAGCAAGACGACACGGAGCAACACAGGTTCGGTCCCCGGGTCCGTGCTTAAGAACCTCTGGGTATTAAGCACGTTATAAATAACATATCATATCATAAGAGAAGAGAAGGGCACGGAGGAGGTGATGAAGAAAATATCCACGCTGGACAAGCGTATCGAGGGAGTGGAAAGCAGAACGGCGGAAATAGAAAATAACCTCTGCAAACAAGCATTTGAGATCAGAGAGGGGCGGACGGGATATTAGCCCTTGAAGCATGATGCGAATCATTGGAATTGAAACGCCGAGAACCGCTCGTGATGGAACAACAACCGGCTATGGGGCATACCCACTTCGGTCACGGACGCAGCACTAGAAGGGTTCACAAAAGATTTATTCTGATTCATACTAACGCTTCCAGATAGTGCCCCGCTGGAGATCGACAGAGTGCACCTCACCAGAACAAAACAGTCTTTCTGCACTCCCCTCGATGTGCTAGGAAGGGTGCACTTCTACAAGGTGAAGGAGGAAATTATGCAGGAGGCAAGGAACTCTAATCATATCTAGTTCAGAGACGCAACTATTCTGCTCTACCAAGACCTAGCGAACAGTACGTTACTGAAAAGGAAAGCCCTGAAGCATCTCACCGAATGGCTGAGGGAAAGGAAGGTCCCATATCGCTGTGGTTTTCCTACCTCACTGAACTTCAACTGGGAGGGCAAACAATGGCAAAGGCAGAAAACTTTTGGACTCCGAGGAGGAAAGCAAAGACGTAGAAAAAGGAGCAACACTTCATGCATCTACCGGAAGAGCCCCTTCAACAGCATGGTCCCGGGTGGAATGAATGCGCAGACCCCGGGGACCACCCCAGAAGAACATGAAACCGCACAAGGACTGAATAACAACACCTGGCTACTGGTACTTTCATGGCACATGGGCCTCTGAACATTCTGCGAGGGATCTCTCCACTGACAATGGGCCATGGCCCTGGGTTGTGGTCCAAATGCTAATGTTGATTGTGCAGAGTGGGGACCCAACTCAGTTAAGATAAGTTCCATGACACAATCTTTATAATGGTCCGCTAATTGTAACGCGAAGGGCTAGTTGGCCCGTAATACGATAAGTTCCATTACATAACTTCACTACTTTCATAATGTTTTGCCAAATGTTAAGCAAGGGGTCCGTTGGCCCCCAGTGGTCGGTGGCGAGCCGCATACCCCGTTGGTTGAGGGCTGGACTCAACGCCGCAGTTTAGGGAGGGGTTGGGGGCAAGGGGGGTAGAGTTAAAAGGTTTCTGAGCACAAAGGTGGAAAACACAACAAAACATCAACTACACTAAGGAACATGAGAGTAGACGATCGGTTCACATTATGGGATCTCATAAGGAACAGCGCTGGGGTGAAGACACAATGGGACAGAAAACACAACAGGCCCACAACAGCTGACGCAGACAGGGAACTTCGGTTCCTAATGTGGAATGTGCAGGGTCCAAACTTCCCAGGCAAGAGGAAGTCGGTAGAACGGAGACAGGCACATCTATCCGCAGACGTGGTATATCTCCAGGGGACTCATCTCCTGGAGGTAGATGAAAAACAGATCAACTTCAACAGATTTAAACAGCGCTACTTTGCAACGGCAGGGGAGAAAAAGAGAGGCGTAGCTCTCCTGCTCAGTGAGAATGTCCCCCTAACACGAATCTCTGTAAAGCAGGATCCTATGGGTAGATTCCTGCTGGTGTAAGGGTACCTTCTTGAGCAACCATTAACCTTTGCCTGTATCTACTGTCCAAACAGCACACAAGATCGGTTTTTACACAACATGATCCCATCCATCCTAGCATTCACGGAGGGCCACCTTATGATCGAGGGTGATTTTAAATCAGTCCCAGACCCACAAATGGATAAAACTCTGCCCCCAAAAATGGCAGACCTGTCCCGGGCTCTGGGGATAGCCAAACTTCTGAGGGAGACGGGAACGGTGGATGTCTAGAGGCTGGACAACATGGGCTCTCAAGACTTCACCTTTTATTTGCACGTACACAAAGGGTTCTCTAGGATAGATCTCCTCTTGATGTCCACCGCCTTTTCCCCTGCCTGGAGAGGGTCCAAATCCTCCAAAGGGCACTCTCCAACCATGCACCGGTCACAGCGGACTTGCAGATCCAAGAACTTCCGTGCCCCCCTCAGAAACATTGGAAGTTCCAGGACTCTATTTTATTAGATCCCTTGGTTAGGAATGACGTAGCTGAGACCCTTGCACAGTATTTTAGGGAGAACGGTACAGGGGAATGCCCATTGGCCACGGTCTGGGACGCCATGAAGCCAGTTGTGCGAGGGGTCTTCATTACCGCCGCAGCTGCACTAAGACGAAATGGTCAGCTCTAGCAGATGAAACTAGAAAAGCGAGCGGAATAACTGGAAAGGAAATTTAAAAAACGCCAATATAATAAAGGGGTTAGAGACCTCAAAAAAGCACAAATAGCTGCAGAGACCCACTTAGCTGACGAATCAGATAAGGTGCTAGCATTCAACAAACAATATTACTATGTGAACAGTAATGAGGCGAACCAACTGCTAGCTTATGAATTAAAAAAGGTCCATATGAGGAATAATATTCAAAAGCTCCGGGGGCCGTATGGGGTGTTTCATTACTCAGAGGGAGAGAAAATGGAAATAATGGTCGAACACCATGGCAGGGCCCCCCACAGAGTCTGAGGCCCAAACACTCTACATGAGATCTATACAAAATGCCCCTCCTCCCTTGCAGCTGGACGCCCTAGAGCTTCCAATTACAACAGAGGAAACTACGGAAGCAATAAAATCATTAAAGAGCGCAGGGCGGGGACCCGACGGGCTCACAGCACGGTTTTATAAGGCATTTGCCCATATTCTGGCCCCTCAGCTTAACACCCTCTTCAAATCATTCCTAAAAATGGGGGGGCATTACCCCATCGATGGATGAAATACTAACAGTGCTCATTCCTAAACCAGGCAAGGACCCCGAACAATGTGCCTCATACAGGCCAATTACATTGATGAACAATGACGCTAAGATCTTCTCCAAGATCTTGGCAGCTAGGATAAGAACGGTCCTTCCTGAACATTATTCATCCAGATCAAAGTGGTTTCATTCCCAGGCGTAACTCCCAAGACAATATTAGGCGCACAATTAACCTAATAGAAAGCGCAGCCAGATTGAGCGCGGAACTAGTTATTACTTCTCTCGACGCACACAAAAACTTTGACTCGCTAGAATGGGGGTATATCAGCCAAATACTGACCCATTTTGGATTTGGCTCCATCTTTATAAAATGGCCCATGGCCAACTACCAGCATCCTACCACCTCCCTTAGAATAAATGGCACTAGACCAACCAAAATTAACATATCCAGAGGCACCCGCCAAGGTTGCCCACTGTCTCCACTGATATTCGCACTATGGAGCCATTTGATATAAAACTTAGAGAACAAGCATATACAAGGCCTAAACGTGGTGGGACAGACATACAAAGCTTCCATGTACGTGAACAATGTTCTACTCACCCTAACTCAGGCGGATAGCTCAATGTCAGCCCACTGGCAAGAAATTGAGGCATTTGGGAATGCATCAGGTTTTAGGGTCAATTACTTGAAATCCGCAGCCTTGCCAATCAACATATTACGAAAGCACAGGGCAGCCCTGGAACGAAACACCCTATCCCCTGGGCTAAATCGCACGTCAGCTACTTAGCCGTACAACTCCCAAATAAAATAGAAGGCATATATAGAGCTAACTTCCCATTTCAACAAGCTACACAAAGACCTAGAACGCTGGCATAGACAAGAGGTCTCTTGGTTGGGGAGAATAGCGGCGGTAAAAATTAATATTGTACCTAGGCTAATTTACCAAATGTGCAGCTCTACCCGTTCATATCCCGGAGGGTGACCTCCAAAAACTGCAAAAAAGAATACTGAAGTTTGTTCGGGGGGCAGGGGGGAAACGCACATAGCAAAACAAATCTTGTTGCAAAGTACAAGCACGGGCGGACTGGGGATATTGCAGGGTGGCGCAACACTCTCATGCATTCATGTGGCAGGTTACTACCAACAGGCCTCGATGGATGCAGCTGGAAGAATCCTGGAGCCCAGCTCCATTAACATATCTCCCACATCTCACAGCACACCAAGCCACCCCAAACCCAGGCACACTAACCTCTACCAAGAACACAATTAAAAGCTGGAGAAATGCATCCCACAAATGGGGCTGCAAAGGCACTCTCGGGCCTTTAACCCCAATATGGAACATACTGGATTTCTCACCTGGCTTACACCCGCAGGGATTCGCCAGATGGAAGTTGGGGGGACTAACGCAGATATCAGACTTCCTGGTCAATGGGTCACCCCTAACATTTGAAGAATGCAAAATAAAGTTCCGGGTGACGGGGGCCGATTTCACTAAACACAAATACGACATTGGCTGTCGCAAGACCCGGTTAGGGTCAATGGAGGGAGGGACCTGACCGCTTTAGGACGCACACTTACAACACCAGGATACAAAATTGTATTGTATTGTATTTTATTTATTGTATTGTATTTTATTTATATAGAGCAACAAGCCATTAGGCATCTGGGCGCATTTCTTACAGTAGCATATAAGTCATTCACAGTAGCATACAAAAGTATTTTACAATCGCATAGCAGGTAATCACAAATAAGTATTTACATGGTGAGAATATGATCACGTTGACCAGGTATACTGGTATATTTACAAGGTATAGCATAAATGTAAAGGTTCATTCAGTTTGAGCCAGGTTTTTGAATGATTTTTGAATATACAGGAGGAGGGTTCCGCTCTGAGGGTAGCTGGTAGGGAGTTCCACATTTTAGCTGCAAGGACTGGGAAAATACTGCCTCCTGCTTTTTGGAGCTTGAACCTAGGAATAACCAGACAATCCGAACATGAGGATCTGGTAGGTCGGTCTGAAGATGTACACGTGAATTTATCACACAAGTACTTGGGTGCTAGGTTGTATAAGTATTTGAAGGTAAGTAAGAGGGTTTTAAGTGTGATTCTTTGGGAAACAGAAAGCCAGTGTACACTGCGTCTTATCTCTGAGATGTGGTGAGATCTGGAGTGGTTAGTAGCCGATCTGAGTGCATTATTTTGGAAGATTTGACACTTTGTTTAGGTTGTGTTGGTTAGTACAGAGGTAGAGAGCATTGCAGTAGTCTATCCTGGATAAGACTAGGGCCCTGGCTAAGGTAATGCAGTTACCTGTGGTCAGAAATGGTCTGCAGGCGTTGATTAACTTGCACGTGTATGCAGTAGTGGAGGCAGTCGTGTTAATTTGTCTTGTCAGTGTGATGGAAGAGTCGATGTAGATACCTAAGGTTTTTACATCTTTCGAAACTGTGATATTGTTACTGTCAATATTGAAGGCATTGAATTGCGTGTCAAGTCTGTTAAGTCTGGCTTGGGTGCCTACAAGGAGCAGCTCTGTCTTGTCGTCATTGAGACATAGACCGTGTTTGGCCATCCAGGCTCGGATGATTTGGTAGACGTCGCTTAGGCAATTAGAATATGTGTTATAGTCACCAGAGATAGGGATAAGGATTTGGGTGTCATCCGCATAGTTTGTGTAGGAGACACCCAAATGGTCTAGGTCCTCAAAGAGGGGCTTGGTGAAGATGTTGTAGAGTGTAGGTGAGGTGCATGATCCTTGGGGGACTTTGCAGGTGATAGGGATTGAGGTAGCAGAGGCGGATGGTGAGAATACTCTTGTGGTTCTATTGTTTAAGAAGGACTGAATCCAAGTGGTGGCTTTGTCGGAGAAATGTGCTGCAGATGAGAGGTGATTACATTGCATAGGACTTTGTGGTCCACGAAATCAAAGGCTGCTGATCGATCTAGTAACAAAAGGAGTGCTAAATTGCCTTTGTCTTTTATGATCTCCATTTGTGTTACTAGATCTAAAAGGGCTGTCTCTGTGCGGTGTCTAGGTCGGAAACCTGATTGGCGGATTCCTAGTAGATTTTTACATTGCAGGCGATGCTGAATCTGTAAGTAAGCAGCCCTGCCCAGAATTTTGAGGAGAAAGGGCACGGTGGTGATAGATCTGTAATTCGTTGGGATGTTGGGGTCAAGGGTAGATTTCTTTAGAAGTGGCATGACCCATGCATCCTTCAGATTAGTTGGTACTGTGTTGGTTGCAAAGGAAGCACTGATTGGAGCTGTGATAAAGGGCTCAAGATCTATCGCTGACTGTTTAATAATTGATGCAGGGCAGGCATCGCCTAGGCATCTAGGTGCTTTCAGACTCATGATTATATCCTCACTGTCCTTAGTGGCGAGAGGTGTGAAATTGAACATGTCATGTTTGTCAGGTGGAGGTAATTGAGTTGCTAGAGGGGGTGTGTCGGTAATCAGGCTGATTTTCTTTTTTGCTATTTTAGTTTGCAGCAGCTCGATTTTGTCAGAGAGAGCTGTCTGAATATTGGTGGTTCATGTAAAATCTTTAGTGCAGGTTATTGGTGGATCAGACGGGTTTTCTAGCTCTCCAAGGATGATAAATAATTATTTTGTATTGGATTTAGCTTTGGAGATTCGATCATTGTAGGAATCACTTTTGGCTTGGATGATAGCTATTTTGTAATTGGATGAGGCTGTAAGGAAATACTCTTTGTTGGTTACTGAGGGGAGGCTTTTCCATGAGGTTTCTGCGGCTCTTTTAATCTTACGCATGGTTCTGAGTTGTGGGGTGAAACAGGTGTTCAAATGTGAGCGCGGTTTAGCTTTGCACATTTTTAGAGGAGCGATCTTATTAATGGCATTCAGAATGGTGGTGTTGTATAAGTCCACTAAAGAAGTTGGGTCATCACTAGAAATGGCAAGGTTAGTGAGAGGCTGGAGGAGAGGGAGTAATTTATCAGCAGTCATATTGCGCGTATTTCTTGAAAGTCTAGGAGGTGCCATAGCCCTATCTACATTGGGTTGGTTGACATCCTGTAGGGAGAAGAGAATAGTGTGATGGTCAGACCAGGCGCAAGGTTGGTTGAAAAGGCAGTACCCATCCCTTTGCCAGTTGTGCATGTATTTTTCTTTTCTATTTGGGTCAGTTTTGTCAAGAAGGTGGTATAAGATGAAGACTTTTAGTCATGAACTTGAATTTAGTCATGAACTAGAACTTAGTCATGCTCCAGACCTTTTTTGCATCATGAGTTTACTACTCAGCTCGACTGCCTCTACCTCATGTTCTATGGCAGCACCACTGGTAGTACCCCAACTCCCACACACAGCACACACAACACACCGAACTCCCTCTATCAATCGTCCAATCCCTGCCTCTGAGATGCATTCCTAACTTATCCATGGCCGCTAGACTACCATTATCATACGTCTTGCCCACCACCTTCCTAACACAGCTCAACAGTTAACAAACCTAACAATCTGAGCTCACTTACTCCCACTTACTTACAGCCTTTTTAGGCACACCACATACTGACCTTCAGAGTCAGATTGACATGATAGCGCAGTTATATATTGCCGTGGCAACAGGGGCAGCGTCTCTGCTAACAAACGTTGTGGCCGAAAGGCAGTACATACAGGTAGGAGCTTACAGCCTGTGTTCGCAATGATTATTTTCATAATTTTCAATACATATAACAGTATCCACGCTAGCATCTATAATCCAGCTAGTTTCCTTTCATGCTATTACACTAATAATGGCCTTTGTCATCTCCTCCCCACAAGCTATAATCCTTGTGGAATTTTACGGTCTCTGAATGCGCCCTTCGTGCCAATTGCAACTCTTAATTTCAACAAGACGGTCATCGCAATTGCGAGGATCTATAGGTAGGATGTTTCTCGTTTTCAAATCACTGATTCTAATTTGAAAATCGTATTGACTAACAGTAAGTCTTTCACGTAGTTGTCAACATACACCAACCTGAAATGATTGATGCATACAAACCTTATCTTTGCAGAACTAGCTACTGGGTAATCACCCGCACTTTTCTCATAATCGCCTTAGGCGAGTTGTTTTTATACTTTCATGGATTACATTAATATGCATAGGCAATTTCAACAGACTTAGTGATCAACTCTGGGATAATTTCTGTCTCCCTTTAGGATTAAATTCTTACTAACGGGAAAACAAGGTAGCTTTACCATTACTATACAGATGGCTGAGTAGACACACCAGACTTTGTATGCTCGCTATGAATTCAGGATGCTGCATCAGCGCAACCACTTACATACTATTATTTTGTCTTGTGTTTTTTCTTTTCCTCTTGCGTCCTGTGACTTGGGGCATAAACCATGCCAACTTGTATCCTTTTAATATTTCAAATTGATTGATTTTTTTACTGTGTTGCACTCTTTCAAATTGTCAATGGGTTGTAAACCACCTGTATGCCTTTTGGTTTTTGTTTGTTCTCGTGGAATGTTTACTTGAACACGTTCACAATGTACCATACTACCATTCACTATTGTTGACATTATGTCCAGCCTTGAGAAAGAGCAGCGCTCGAAACATGTGTCGGCTGGTTCAGAAGTTGCTTCACCCTGTTTAAATCCTGATTAAAACACATATTGTGAGCAAATTGGCGCAGTGTGGCTGTATCTTTGTAATTTAATTGTTTAGTTTCGTGGAACTTTAAGCAGAAGCTCCACAACATGACGCATCCACCCACACACAGCGCCCTACAATCTCATGTGCACCAAATTTTAGATTACAAGCAGTGGGCTTACAGTTCTCTTCTGCTTCTAGGTCCCTTTTCTGAAATTATAGCAGTTATAAAGTTTTCCTAACTCTGTTGTGTCTTCGTGTTTACCTCTCGACTGGATCAGTTGTCACTTTTGTCTTTCTTTCAAGTGGTATTTTAGGTGTTTCAGTTTCTTTTGTTGCCTCCTCAGCCATGTAAAATCTGTTTTATGTGCATCAACGTGTTTTACTCTGAGGTTCATTCATCAAAAGTGTGCATGGATCGATAATCACCTGTTTCCCTTCCTAAATATGTATTGTTGATCATAGCCTATGGTTGTGTTGAGGGAGTCTGCGTTGCGGCCCAAGCTGTTACAAAGAATATTGAGACACCTAAGCTTATCTAATAAAGGTGCATGCACATGTTTTGCAATGCTTACAATTGTTCACTTGTAATAAGGTGAAACATTTAATGTTCTATATGTCTAGTCAATTAACTGATATTGCCCAGCATGATAAATTGGAAACCATGGTGGACACCATTACATAGTGGAGGATGGAGATTTGTAAAGTGATGGCATGATGTGGTGGATGTTTGGTGGCAGTGATGTATGAATGTTTTACATTTCTTGGTGAGCGTTGGAGCATTTGGGTCCTTACCTTAGTAGATCTATTGTGGTGTTTGTGGTTGTGGGGTATTGGTTCCTGCTGCCTCCTGACAATGATTCAAACCTGAGCTACTTGCACAGTATACAACCAAAGTCTTGCTCACCATTCTAACTTTTGAAGACTACAAACAGAGCCACTCGAGCACACAGACATCTGCTCAGCATCCGTTGACACTACTGATGGCTTTTGCTATATTTTGTAAGGATTAGCATTTTTGACGATTCTTTGTAGGTGATACCTGTTCAAACTAATTCTCAATCGTTCAGAATGGACTGTATGGACTATCAATTTACGTAATAATGCAGTCTTAGTGACAGTACGGTTTGTAAGTGTATCAATCAACAATGAATAACAAAAAACATCATGTCCATACAATTCATTGAAAGATAACCACGTATCATATAAATCAAATTGCTCTCTTCTTTTATACATTACTTTCTTGTAGTTGGATAGTACAAGCAAACCATTTAACCAGTTATCAATTTGAGATTTTCTCCTGGTTTTCCACACTTTTAAGATTTGTTTTTGAGCTACTGCTAAGTCAATCCACATGTTCATACCATAATTGATTCCCAGGTTGCGTCCTTGTAAGAATAATATTGTATGCTCAGCGCACCTAGTACTATTAATGTTTGCTAACATATCTATCCGATCTAGAACATCTACCCAAACTACTTCCATTTTGGAGCATTCCCATAACATATGCAACAATGTCCCCCTCTCCTTCCTTCATCCCCAACGTTGGTAATCGTCCATAAGACGCAATGAATACATTCTATCTCGGGTCCAACATAGTCTGCCCAAAATGCTCTGCCGTCGCAAACTGAGATCCAGTTTCATCATGGCTGGTCTTTTAGTTGCTTTCTTCCATTGTTCATGGGACATTTCATAACCTAATCTGTAGACCATTTAGTTGCAGACAATGCCACCCATCACAAATCTCAGTTAAGATTAAGAAAAGTGGACACCATTCGGGAGGAGAATCCAAGGTCTTACATAACTCTGGTCCATCAGCTAAATGAGTGCTTGTCATAAGGATTCTTTGTGACAATAATGCACTTAAATCAGTGAAGCTCTTTCTTTCCCTATCCAAGTTGTATATTCACATAGTCTATAAAAGCTAGTTACTTGATCTCCCTCAAAAATATCATCCACTTTCAGTATACCCTTTGAGATTCAGATTTTCCAGCATATCATTCCAAGTAAATGAAATGCCATTTTTTTGTATTTGTTTTTTTGTCTGTTTAGTAACACTAATTTCATGATTGTCTTCTGCCTATCAATTTTGAACATAGGTTTCACTTAGTTCATTGTGTATTAACACAAATTTAATAGTGATTGGGATTGAAATATCATTGTGTTCTCAGTTAGATCTTGGTTTGCGATAAACATGTATTCTGATGGGAAAAACATTATAGTTTACTGTATGGCATTTAATATGTATATGTAAAATATAAATAAAGTTGGAATAAGAAAAAGGTCTGTGGGCCTCATCACGAGTTGGGCAGTAGCCCTTAAATGTAGCGGTAATGTTATTACCGCTGCATTTAAGTCTGGCCCTATTATGGTTTGGACGGTAAGTTGGAGTATTACCTCCAGCAAAAATCTGGAGGTAATAATTGCCACAAACTGCCTGTTTTCGGCTCTATTACCGCCCCCCAACCCCATTAGGCAATAACCGCCCACCCCGCTACTCGTGATCCGGTGCTAATACCACCAGACCGAGTAGAGCGAAAGCTATTTGCGCTGGCAGTATCCTAGCGCTATTACCGCTGGGATACCGCCAGACTTGTGATGAAGCCTATATATTTATGGAGCATTAATCAATGCTGGGCTCTAATCAAAAGTCACCAGATCCAGAAAGCTCTTGTGCAGCCAGCTCCATGTTACCTTAATCTTAGGTGTGAAGTCATTTGACTAAGGTGGTTGCTCATACTGCAATTGTACGACAAACATTTTGTTTCCTGTTTGAACCCACCTCTCTCCAGCATCTAGGAATCCTCCTGTGCAAGGGTTTCCATTGCTATTTCTCAACAAAAAAAACAGAATCCTATTCATCACAATTGTAGATGTTAACTGTAGAGACTTTAGAAGTGGGCAAGTATGTCTTCTTCATTATCTCCCTCAATCCATTCTCGTTTTCTTTATTGTTCCCATATTAAGATTTTATTTAATTATATATTTTATTCTTTATATGGGGAACATAAACAGACGGAGTTCATTGCCAGGAAGACATATTGGGAGCTATTAAACAAGGATAATAAATGTAACTGTATTGGAGGTGTATGTAAACATTTCAAAACATATGGAGGCATAAATAATACATATACACAGAATGATTTTAATGCAAACACTCCCTCCACCTAAAGCCCCATTACATAAGGTTTTTCTTGATTTGTTTAAACCATGTATGAATATCAATACAATATAAAAGATTACATTCAAGACAGCCTACAGTGTACATTTAGAAAAATGAATAAAAGGAGTCTATGTTTTGGTATATTTAGGAAACTTGTTCTTTAGAATAGTAGTCTATTCCTGCATTTCCAAACTCTGGGCATGCATTACAGCAGGCAATGCTCTATTTCATAGCCCTTAGGGCGTGTATAAGTTCAGGCAAACTTTTTTTTAACCTTTGCATTCTGCGCACCAAGGGTCAGGCATGCAAAATGTACAAAAAAAAGGTTAAACGTAAGGGACTAGGTTTTATTGAAATTATCTATGTCCCAATCATGCTTCACATTCTGATATTGGCCATTTTGTGATTTCTAGGTCCCCTTTACCGACGGTAAAAATGAAGCATCAAGACATTAAGAGACAGGGGTAAAGCACAATTGTTTGGGATAACACTGTTAAAAATAAAAACAAAAAAGAACGCTACTCTAAAGTAGCAATATTAAACCAATTTACCTGGCAAGGTTAAAAATAGCCACTAATTTACGCCCAAGTATTTTAGCTTCTTTAAAACCTTCTGAATGCAGGATCACTTCAGCAATAAGTTCATTATCAGGTCGGGACATAGCCACTGGCCTGAAAAGCTGTTTGAGGTTATCAGGTAGTTTCTGTCTTCCTCCGTAACCCTTTCCAGCAGGGTTCATGGTGATAAAAATTCCTGAATTAGAATCAAGATCAACCTAAAATGAAAATACACATTTTGTGAAACAAACATTTTTTGAAAGGCACTACATAACCTGTACTTGCATCAAAAATAGCAAAATAAACATGTGCACTGGTCACAGCCCTACAACAAGGATTTCTTCAGGTCTAGGAAATTGTGTCCAAACTGGTGCATCTTCCAGTAAATTAATCTTTGTCAAAACAGTTCTCCTGCAAGGTTACCCTCCCCAAATACATCTACTACTCACCATTGTGACTAATGTCCATAATCCCCTTCATCATTATGTTTGAAAGTGGATAGGACCCAAGCTCTCAACGTGAATCATTGTATTAACAATTTGCTGGGGAATATATGTGTAACATGCCCATGGATGTACATTCAAACCAAACATTCACCTTGGATCCAGCCGACAGACTTTTTTCAAAGTAGTGTTTGAATTCTTACAAAATTAGCGGGCATTTGGGTGTTGGGTGTATAGAGGAAAGAGGACTAATGACTAGAAGAACAGAAGTAACTATGTGAGTAAAATAGGATAAATTACCTTCATGGTGATCCCGTCGCACTCTATGACCTTGATCTCCCTCCTCCACAATTGCCTGGGTGAGCCTGCACTGGATGCTGGTCGGGAAAAATGTTCTCCAAAAGTGTGCTGTCGCTTAAAGACATTTAGAATGGGTGCTGGTATGCAGGAGAATCCAGTCACATTCCATGCCCCACTCCCGCCAACGTGTCTCTAAACCTCACCTCCCAGTTCCTTGTTTTTTCATTGTGGAGTTGGAAGCAAAGTATATGAATTGAGGGGGTGGCATGTTGGGCTTTTTCAAGGAAGGTGAGCAAAGACTAAGAATGCAGGAATCACTATGTAGGTCATTTCTTCTTACTCTGGTGTCCTGCTGTCCCTTCTTCCCAAATGGTTTGGAATCGGACTGAACAGACCCAATGTCTGCTGCAACGGATCCAGGTAATTTGTCCCTTCGCCCCTAAGGGGGAGCCACCCCCTTTGCCCTTTGGGATTAGGGAGGTGACCCTGCTATGCTTAACACCCCTTAGGGGCCAGGGTAAGCGGGAATCCCACTGGGGGTTAACCCACTTCTACTGAATCCCAAGTGTTTGCTCGTTATATGGGAGTTGATGAAGACAGTAATGTGCAGGGCCCTTTAAAGATGGTTGGTCTGGTCGCCGCCTCTTCCCAGGAAGAAGAACTAATGGAGTTTTCCGCCTCGTTCCATGGAGGAACATAACAAACCTAGGGCCCAAACCCAAGGGGGAAGACAGTGCGAGAAGTCTGCCGGGGAAGATGCACATTGGCGAGAACGTTTCCCACGCAGGAGGTTCGACCACGCAGAAAGTGTGGTCAGTGGGAAGCAGAGAAGCCTGTGTAACACAGCCAAGTCCAGGAAGGCAGAGAGCCAAAGGAGCTCAGAGCCACACAAAGATCTGAAGAGGAGGCATGACGCAAGCAGCAAGCCAGCGTCCAACTGAACTGATGCATAAGTCAGTCAAAGACGGGAAGAAACAACAAGAGAAAGGCAACAATGAGAACCGGAGCGAAGTCAAACGTGTTGATATGCGCAGGCCGGAGAGACCACTTCCCCAAAGATCACCACCACTGCAGAGAAGAGAAGTTGTGCAGGAGGAGGACAGTGAAGGCAACCATAGGCCCTGTGGGGTAAGCAACAAGAGGACCTATAAGAGGGTGAAAGCACACGCCAGGCTAAGCAATGAGAGACCCCACGAGAGGGTGAAAGACCACAATCGGCTAAGCAACAAGAAACACCACGAGGGGTTGAAGGTCCACGCTGTGCTATGCATCGAGGGACTCCACGAGGGGGCAAATGCCCACGATGGGCTGAAGAACGAGAAACCCTACAAGGGCGACAAAAAACCTGACGAGTGGAGAAGGGCTGAAAAGCCAGTTAACCCAAGCAGGGATAAAGTACAGACTGTCCCAGACAGGGTTGAGGGACAATGTCCCCAACGAGGAGCAGAGACCCAGAGACATTGGACAACCTTTGAACTGTGTGAACTATCCAGCCAGCTGGATTGGCTGGAAGAAAGGGAACATTTGAGTAGGGGCCTGGACTGACCTTCAGTAAGAAACATCAAAGACATTAAGGTTTTGGGAAGGCCAAAACCTTGTATAAATGATATACATTAGGAAACCAAAACATGCAAGTATTTTTTGCTTGCTTCAGGGCGCTTTTGCAAACTTGGCAAATTCAGATTTCTGACGTACAACCCCTTCCAAATATTGTGTGGGGCCTAGGTAAGCAGAAGGGATTTGCTATCTGTGTTTTCTTGAGCATAGCTTTAACATGCCCAGGCGCACCAAGCAATGAGTAAATTGCAAACATAGCCCTCCTGGCGCAGTGAACACCTTCTCTTCAGCTATCTCCCTTCTTGGCACTGTGCCCCATAGAATAGAGTTGAGTCCCACAATAGATTTGGTCCAATTGCACACATAGCTCCTTCAACTCTTCCTTCTCATGTCTTCCTATGTATCTTATACTATTCCTCGCTCTCATGGCAACTATCTACCTGCATTTTGCTTCTCCCTACCACTACTGAATGTTCTATCCTACTCCACCCTTACCTCTCTGACAGGCAAAGTGTTTCAACGCCATAGACTATGGCAGAAGCCGCTATACAAATGCAACATAACATCTGAATTACTGCCACAGGCCTATGACCTGAATGAGAACACTGAAAACTCTTTCTGGGTGGGGGTCAAGAAACCAACCAGCACTAGGCAAGAAATAGGCGAAGGAACTCTTTTGTAGGCTGAATTTATGTTATCCTTTTTGTTATAGTTGTAGGGTCAGAGATCAATTTTGTATAGGTTTGTCCCTGATGCGCTTCACTAATCACAATATAAATACACAATGGTAACAAAGACACTCATTTCTTATTAAGACAGACTATATTTGGTTATCACAACATAAATAAATTAATACTCAAAATATTCAATTTCTTATTTCCAACATAAGCACAAATTATTACAAAAATGTGTACATTTCTTCATATTTCAATAAGAAACATAAAACACTGTTTTAATCAGCAAACACATTTCATCCAATACATTCTTATTTTGATTTTCAATTAAATGTCCATCTATCAATTTGGGTATAATCAAGTCTTAATATTAATTTCTCTCGTAACCTGGTCCATCCATCAATTTGTGTGTAATGATGCCCCAATATTCACACCATTTAGGGTTTCTCTCCTCTCCCAACACGTGTTTTGCATAATGTCGAACGTAGCCACTGCGCAGCGTGTACTTCTTCTGGGGTTTATGAATTGCGTGGTTCTACCTAATGATTGTACACCAACAACTACTTGGTTGTTGGTATAGAGGAGAACGAAAGGTGGCACACAGGCTGCCCTTCTGGAGAAGAGTATCCAGAGGGAGAGGAGCATATATGCCAAGGAATCCTAAGGGCAGGCGAGTATACCTGTATAATAAAGTTGTGGAAGTAGAAAACCTGGTACAGGAGTTAACCAGGTAATAGTAGACAGAGTGCTGAACTTTGGTTTTGACCAAGACAACTAAATTGCTGTGGAGAAAAACTTTTTATTTTGAAGCTAAAATTGTAGCAAGACAAGTGTTGTTGTTCAAACATGTTCTTACTCCAGGAGGAGTTGGAACACACTATTTCTTTTGAAATCCAAGCTGTGGTAAGTCATCCTAACAAAGACAATTGCTGGTGTTTAAACCTGGTTTTACTCCAGGAGGAGTTGGAATATACGTATTCTGTTGAAATAAAGTTAATGCAAATCGTCCTGATAAAGACAGTTGTTGGTTACTTAAAGAAGACACATGTAAAATCATGTTCTTACTCCAGGAGGAGTTGGAACATATTTCGTTTGCTACACTGTGGATACAACATAACCTTTGTTATCAAGTTTGAATCCTCAAGAACTGTGTTTGAACTTTATGGCAAACCACGATTTCCTGATTTCTTTTGAACTGTGGAGCAAAACATTGCTCAAACCTGGGGAAGGGGAATTCACACAGGTTATGAGAAGAGACAATGGCCATATTGTAAACATGGTTGTATTTTATATATACTTTCTGAATTGAACTGCCATGCATTTTCTTATTGTTTTATTGAATGTACAAGTGTGAGGACAGATATCCTTTTGTTAGAGTGTTTCATTAGTTTATTTTATGCCGAGAAATCCTCGTCGGGGTAGGGATAGTGAGGCATTTATCCAACCTTTTTATTTAATAAAATGGCTTAAGTTGAAAACTCTTTGCAAAGTTGTCTGCCTCACATTTATGACCCCTCCCACTTGGCATTGTGAAAAACCTGAGCAAGATCTGATGAATCCAATGCAGTCATCATGGATTCCTCAGCAGGAATCTCCTCCCATGTGGCCAGGGGACAGCAGCTGCTACCTAACCCTGACCCTGGGGGCGGCTTCATGAGGGAGGATCACATGGGAGGAGGCTACTACCGAGGAGATGCCATGACATCATTGGATGAGGCACAATATCCTCCCCTTCCCCATGACGAAGACCCTCTGGCATCCAAAACCTTAATGGCCTATTGACAGCTAGCGGTTCCCCTCTGTAGAGGAAGTCAAGAAACCTATTCCTAACACTGTTCTGGACAGGCCGCCACCTTTGGCTTAAACATCCACAACATCTTTTGTCTCTGAAGTGCCTTTATGTGAAATTCATAAGAAAAACCACCCAAGAGTTAAAAGTCCCCAGACAATTATGGACTCCAACTCCCATAACCACCCAGGTACTGAGACAAGGAGGACGAGGGACGTTTTGCAAACTTGCGGGTGCTCTAAGTTTAACATGCAGACTAGTTGTTTTTCCAAACCTGCAATGAGCGGGACATTTAAAGCCGGCAACCACACAGTCTTGTCGAGCAGTGCAGGAGGAGACGTTGCCGCCCATGCTGAGGCTCACGAATGCCAGACCCACCAACAGAACTGCCTTAACAGAGACACCCACTTGGATAAGAGGAGAAGTACTACGTGTGTGCAGGAAGGGCTGTGGAGACGTTGGGAGCCACATAGAAGCTCCTGAAGGTTGCGCCACTCGACGCAACAGCATTCTCCATTCTGGGCCGAACAGGAGAGTTGGCGTGTGATGCAGAACCGCGCAGGACGCAGGGAGAACATCTGCACACTTTAAACTGGAAAGCAGGTGAAGGAAACACACCGCAGAGGTGCGTACAGTATCGTAGATGCTGGAAGGAACCAGTGAGTCTGCCCAAAGTAGCTGGGGACCCTGGGGCATTCTGACAAGTGTTTGAATGCTACAATATTGTTGACTCAGAAAATGCACAAAGGTTGTTTACATGCAGTTAAGGCAAAGTACCAATTCAGCACAAAATAAGAAGAAAGTTTGAATGCAGATAAGGCAAAGTATGAAAGCAAACCTCAATTAAGTAGAGATGCATGAGATGCCAATGTGGGGAGAAGATTGAATAAAGATTACCACAGACCAATATGCCAAGCACCTCACAGTATATGCTGATGTGGTATAATCAAGGAACTGTGATAACTAAAGAATTTTGAAATGCATAAAGAAGTCCTGGAAGGCGAGTACACCTCGCAGCAGAAATTGTGTGTAGATTCCTTGAAGGGGAGTATACCAGGTGGCCTAAAAAGTATCGGAAATACTACAGAAAGACTGTTACTGAACTTATTGTTTAAACCAGAACTTTGTGAGTCCAGTAAAGACACAAAGGAACTATTTGCTAAAGAGATATTTTGCCAGTTGACCTAACAATCCAGGGGAAGGGGAACAAACTCTGAATCCCAGGGTCTTTACCTTGGATAACATTTTCATTGGAGTCATCCTGTTTTTTTTTGGTTTTGAACAAGTTTTGCCAACATCAAGACACAGACATTTTCCTGCACCCTTTTGTTGCTGTGCTTAATGTGAGGGCCACAATAGGACCTTTTGGACACAAGGAAGTCCTTCTTTAATAAATGACACCCTGACACAGAAAGACTCTTAATTTTAGTTTCTAGGTAGGGAAGTCTCTTTAGAATAGAGCTAGAGAGGTATTTACCCAGCTCTTTTTTGTTCAATAAAATGTCTGATTTTGAGAAAATGCCAACTTTGTGTCTGGCTTTCATTTATGACTCCTCACAGAGGTCAGGGGAAGAGAGTCGTTGCCCTGGCGTTGTGAACATTGTGAGTAGCCTGAGAAAGGCCATCTGAAGGGAGTCCATTCCCTTGCCATTGTGAAAGAGCCTGTAAAGGGCCTGGGGAAGGGAGTCATTCCCCCAACATCCGTGAAGTGTGACAAAAGCCTGAGAGAGACCAGAGGAAGAAACCCATACCCCCTGGTGTTTTGTACCCTGAAACCAAGTAGAAGAAAGCCCAGGCAAGGACGTAATTCCTCTAGCAGAGCCAAAGCATTGAGAACAAGATACCTGGAGAAGGGAAGCATTGTCCAGGAACCCAATAGTGAGGAAACTATAGGCAATAAGGAATGCCTGAGTACTTTAGAGATTGAACTGAGAACTTTAAAACACCCCAATCTGGAACTTTGTGTTATATCCTGGAAAGTAAGTGAGGCTTGGAGAAGGTAGTCATTCTCACAGCTGCAGTTCCCACCTGCCAACTGGAACTATAACCCAGTGTCCAGAAGACGGAAGTCATTCTGGCCCAAGAAGACCCAGTATCTCTTTAGTTCACTTAATAGTGTAAGTTATAGAAGTAGGCCTTTTGACACACAACAGGGGACTTTTTAATTTACTTGGATATTCTGACAGATTCCTTAGTTCCTTATTTGAGGCAGGGAAACCCCTCTTAGAGTTAGGGAGAGAGAGGTTTTCTCTTTATTGAAAATAAAAGTCTATGCCAACAAACATGCCGCATGTGTGTCAGTCTCATCCTTCTACACCCTTACAAGTGGTACTCTTTTCTTTAATAATACAATTTCTCTTTAGAAAACATGTCCCCATGTCTGTCTCCCATCTCTGACTTACCACACTGCCAGGGTTCAAATGCAGACTTGCCAGCCAAAGGTAGCATCTTTCTTGGTAGGTGATATGATATGATAGGTTTTTTATAACGCGCTTAATACCCAGAGGTTTCTAAGTGCGGACCGGGGGTCGAACCTGTGTTGCTCCATGTTATCTTGTTTCCAAGGCAAGCACATTGCTCCTGAGCTATCCTCCCGAGACAAAAGACATTGCAAGAGGGTAATGAAAGCATGCGGAATGGTGTTAGCCCCACTACAGTCAGCAATGAGAACATTTGAATGGAAGGCCACCAATGCAACCTTAGCTGTGGTAGAAAGAGCAAGAAGTCGCTGAAGAATGCGGACATGACATTTCATAATGCTCGGAAATGCAATAAACTATCTATACAGCATTGTTAGATTTTACTGCCTTGTTTCCTGAAGAAACTCTGCCCTAGGTCAGAAGGCATCTGGGAACAACCAAAAAATCAGACAGGAGACCGGATTAAAGAACAGACAGGCAATGGACTGGGAATTTCCTTGCCAAACAGAAATGAGACTCCACACACCCAATCGATAACCCCAAACAGATCCCAGGTGAACTGTGGGACAACAGAAAACGAGCTGGGAGTGAGAAGAGAATGCAGGGGAGCAGGAGAGACACTGAATGCTTCCCAACCCAAATGTGACACCAACCCTATCAGCACAGGAGAAAGATTACAAGAAAAACTTAATTCCAGACGCACAGCAAGAAGAGACCCTCAGAGACGGCCAAAAAAACCATGCTAGAAAAATGGGAGGGGCTTAGAGGTTTTTTTTCAAGCTTTTTCCCTGTAAAGCCCAGCCCCAGGGGAAAAGACAGGCACAGATGGGCCCACAGAGTCAGATGAGCACTGCTGCCAATTGAGGAGTGTGGGGATTAGAGGCAGGAGACTCAGTATATAAGGGGAGTGAATGAAGGGCAGAATGTGGGGGGTTGTAGGGTTGAGGTCGGGAGGCAGGCCTTGCAAATTCTTAAAAATCCCACTAGACCTGCTGGACCAGTTTTACATACTCGACCTAAGAGAAACACACTCGCCCCATGGTGACGGGTGACAAAATATTTACCAGTGCTTTCTGTAAAAAGGTGCCTGTCACCATAAGCACACATCATGTTCAGTGCAATGCTGCCAGCCATTCACAGTGAAACCTATTTGCTAGCTATTGAAAAGAATGTTTCTGTACAGTAAATGTCAAATACAAGTTTCAAACATCCTCATACTCGCCAGAAAAAAAAAAAAAGAGTAACATGCAAATGGTGCTTGCCCTTCAAAAAATATCATCGCTAATGCAAGTGGGCTAGTAGATTTTGCAAACCCCAAGGAGGTATGAAGATGGACAGAGATCAGGTGGAGGATGGACGGAGGAGTGGAGTGCTGAAAAGTTGGTGGCAGAATGGAGCAAAGTGGGGGGAGAGGGTCACTAGGACCCCTCCCCTGTCGAGTGAGACCCTTTAGAGTGTCACCAGCACAGGGTGCCCTTGTAAATAAATACTATTTGCTTACCTTTTTCCTTGATCTGATAAAACATTGGTCTTCTTCCGCACGCTCTTCTCTGAAAGTGCCCACCAAATGCTCGAACCTGCTCAGTAGCGACTGGAGGGGAAAAGAGGCAAATGCGCGACTAATATGCCACATGTGAGACCTCCCTAAACAGAATAGGCAAAAGGTGTGCAGGTCCGCAGAGGAACAACTCAGTGGGCACCCTGAGCACCTGGAAAACCCATTGGACATATGCCATAGGGGTTCTTTTCAATTTAAATGCACAACTAGCGGCAGCTGCTGCTCGATGCACTGTACCCGTTTGACGTGGAGAAAGGGGCTGGCGGTTGTGCTGGGCACGTGGTGGAGGTAGCATACGGCACGACTAAGCGTGCACATGCAAAGGAGAAATTACCATAATGTTCTTTCTATGGATTCTTCTCCCGCAGACTCCTTGTCTGATGAGATATCCTGTTAGGGAGAATTCTCCCAAATGGCTAATTTCCCTTAGCTACTAAGTCCCTCAGCAGCTTTGCTGGATTTCTAGGATTTATTTTTTTCACCTGGTAAGAGTGTGAGCCTTTGTTCCCTTTTTGTGTTCATAGACTGGAGCTTCACCTACTCCATGGGCATCACCTTTTTTACTGTGTGTTACACAGCACCTTTAGTGGAGTGACACAGGGTTGTCTTTTTAGACTTCCCAACTCAGACTCCATTTTCTGGGACTGACTACTGTCTCCCTTAACATGTAAAGTTGCCATTGACTTTATTAGTCTTTTTAAATCCACAGACCCAGTACAAACTATATTACATAGAGTTCTGGAAAGGTTTAATAGTTATCCCTTTTTGTCTGTTTCTCATGGAACATTATTTAGTTCCCTTGTCATTAAGATTTGGCTGGTGGCAGTGGTATCTACCCTATTTTTTCTACCGCGGTTATTTTAAAACGTCTTGGTATTGTTTTAGACTATCCTGGTAGCCTCGAACTTAAACCCGTTGGACCACATTTACTTTTATATGGTTCGGCTGGGGTTATTCGCCATTTCTTTTTGTAAATGTCTTTCTCGTGTTTTACTATGCGCGCCAAACCAGGTTTGGTTCCTTTGTTCACCGTCCTTTGGCGGGCTTCTGCACAGAAGCCCTCCTTAGGTGCCTGAATGTCTGAGGGGCACAGGATGTGAGGGAGGGGTTTGAGACTCCCTGCACAGGGTCTCCTTGGAGACCCATGTCGCACTCTGTGTGATTGGCTGAGGTGACTGTCCCGCTGGGACAGCCACCCTGCTGTGTGATCGACAACCATGCTGTGTGAATGGGGGAAAACTGCATAAAAAGCAGGTCTCTGGGACTGAGAAGGCAGAGTCGCCACTGGATCGAGAGAACCAAAGAAGCTGACAGAAGAGGACCTCTACCATGACTGAACCTCCCGGTGAAGCGCTGCTGCGGGTCCGAATCTTCAAACTTCGACGACAGGGAAGATCTGCAAGGAATCTTCTCCCCTTGAGCTGGTGGGAACAACCAGTTCGCCAAACCGCAAACCAGGCCTCCCTCCTCTGGTCGAATTTGCTGTGCACAGCTACAGTGAACCGAATAGCCAGGAGGATCGGACCCTGCTTGGATTTTAAGGAGCGCACCTTTTATTTGTTGCTTTGCTCTGCTGCTGGTTTCTTCCATGGGCAGTGCAGGACCCTCCAGTATTCCTACTTCGTGTCAGTCGACAGTCGCTTCAGGAACCGTGAGCCTGCAGGACCTGCCATGACGGTCCACCTCCGCTACAGCCTTCTTCTCCATTTAAGGTACTGTTCAAATCCGTTCGTTCGGTCGGTCTGACCGCGGTAAAAGTGCTTGAAATCTTTTGCCAATCCGAGGGCTTGTCCTTTTCTATTCTTTAAAGTAACTTTTCGTCCAACCAACTTCGTTCTGAACTCTTGGTAAACTACTCTGAACTGTGTGATCCTCTGCAAAGACTTTGGTCAATTGACTTTGGCCCAGGCCTCTTGATTTGATTTCCTCACTGTAGTTACTTTTTCTAGATTGCCCTGCTTACTTGTTGGTGCTGCTCAACTCTTGTCTAACTTTGTCTTTCCCTCCCTTTTAAATTACTGGAGTGCCATTTTGCTCACACTTCATTTTGAGCTTAACTTTTCCAGAATCTATTGGGTGTGGTGTGGTGCATTAAGATTGTGATTTTTCAACTGCTTGATAATAGTGAAATGTTTTATAACTGATGCGTTAATAAATGCATATTCATTAACTCAGAAACCTTGAGTCAGTGTTTGTATGCACCATAGTAATTGCTGTCCTTTGTGTAACTATTGATACTGCTCACTTTACTCTTGAGATAAGTCTGGCTGCTCAGCCATCGCTACCACTTTACTGTATAGTACAGGCTTGTACCAAATGTGAATTTGTACTGTCACTTGTAGTCTTAATTGTGGGTGGTGTTCCCAAAGGGTACTGCATATGATTCTGCCTAACATCCTCATCCTGCTCTGCTGCTCGGAAAAATCTTCGACAGGAGTCGTACTGGACCTTGACTCGGCCGTTGATCCGTCTTGCTCAGTGCTCAATCATGGGCTCTGGACGTGACGTTAGGCGTCATATATATATATAACACTACACTATGCCCCACACCACAGTCCCCCCCCCCCATTTTTCACCAGAGCTCGACCGCTGCATAGGAAAACGGAGAATAAAAAGGCTAAACAGCCCATAAAAGGTTCCCAAAGGGAAGAAAGCCTTGTGGAAGATGGCACAATATGCAGAATCGGAATGCTTTTTTTTTTTAATTGGTTGGAGAAAGAAAAACACGCAGCTTTAAATCCTTTTAATCCTAAGAACATCACCAGGTGTCAACCCACTAAAAAAAAGAGGCGCACCAACCGCCAACACTTTCTGAGCAGGGACATATGGGCGGGGAGATGAGGAATCTGCTGGAGAAGAATCTATAGAAAGAAAATTACAGTAAGCAATTTCTCCTTCAATGGACCGGCTTTCTCCTGCAGATTCCTCATCCGATATACCCCCCCAAGCATTGAGGCATAGAAGGCAGGCAGAAAGTAATATTAACAGATATTTGTTTTTAAATTCTTTTCATTGGCATTTTTGCAAGGTGCCAACAAATAACATCATCTACCCTCCGGCGGTTGTAATACATCACAGTGAGAACATTCGTATCTGGTCTTGAGTCCTGGGTATCATGTTCACATGGAGGAGACCACCTCTTACTTCTCTTGTTGTTTCAGGGGCTCTGTTCCAGGTTTGTGCCTGTCTTGCAGATTTTGCCTTTGTCGCTACCCCAAATTTCCACCCCTCTCCCAATTCGTCCCTCCCTACATCATCCCAGGGGTTGAGGTAGATTAATGCCTGTGTCTTGACTACTACCGATCAGATATTGTATATATGGGCCCCACATGATTGAGACACCAGATTGGGTACGGGTTAAATTGCTGTATCCCATTTCCATGTCATTGCAGTGTAGAAGAACAAGTTACTTCTTACCTTGTAACGTTCTTTCGATGGGATGTTCCTCCGACAATCAGTGGTATAGTTAGGGCTGGCATAGAACCTAACCCACTGATGGCGTAACTGGGGTACACCAAATCGATTCCCAAAGGTATGCAGAAGTTGGTCGGCTGATCCTTATATTGGCCAAGGCGGGTTGTGATTCATTGGGTGGGAGGTGGGGGGGGACTGAGTCCCAGGGTGGAACAATGGAAGGCCGACATTCGAACGGATTGTGTCCTCCGACGTATTCCTTATCTATGATATTTGTATCTCCAGCTTGCTGGCCTCGGAAAAAAATGTTCCCAGTAGAGGGCGCTGTGCGTCGACGTCCGTCGAGTAGGTGCTCCTCGACGGCCACCGTATTGACGCCGACGTCATCATGCCTATAAATGGCCATGCGCAGCGTCCGTTGCTCAGTTCTGTTTTGTAGAGTAAAGTAGTTATTGTATGAATGGTTACTACCCTTGAAGGAGCGTAAGCTGCAACCACAAGGGAAATGTTACTGCGGGGATGGATGGGAGGGGCGATAAGGAATACGTCAGAGGAACATCCCATCGAAAGAACGTTACAAGGTAAGAAGTAACTTGTTCTTCGAAGGGATTGTGTCCTCCGACGTATTCCTTATCTATGATAGACTCCCATAGCAGTGGTATGTGATTGGAGGCGGGAGTAAGAGATGCCATATTACCCTTTAAGAATGAACAGAGTGTAACACAGCTTTGCCAAATCTAGTCTCTTGACTAGAGGAGGAATCCAGGCTATAAAATTTGGTAAAGGTATGTGCGGACGACCATGTGGCAGCCGCACATATGTCTCTAATTGGTACCCCTCTTTGAAGAGCTGAGGATGCTGCGATACCCCTGGTCGAATGAGCCCTTAGATTTTGAGGGGGCTCTTTCCCTGCCAGTTTGTAGCATTCCAGAATGGCTAAAATAATCCATCTGGAGATGGTTTGTTTGGTTATTGGTAATCCCAACTTATGTCCTGCGTAACCTACGAAGAGTTGGTCTGCTTGTCTAATTTTAGCAAGTCTACAGATATAAAAACTCAAGGCTCGCTTAGGGTCCAGCCTGTGTAGTCTCTCTTCCTCTTTCCATGGATGGGGAGGAGGATAGAATGAAGGTAAAGTAATCTTCTGAGTAATGTGAAATTCCGAAACTACCTTTGGGAGGAAGATAGGCTTCACCTGTAGAACTACTTTGTCCTTGTGAAAAGTTGTATGAGGAGGTTTACAAGATAGGGCTTGTATCTCGCTAACCCTTCTAGCAGATGTTAATGCTACCAATAAAACAGTTTTGAGGGTGAGAAACTTCAATGAACAAGAGTGGAGTGGTTCAAAGGGAGCACCCTTTAGGAAGTTTAAAACTAGATTTAAGTCCCATAAGGGAACTTGGAATGGTCTTGGAGGGTAAACATTAGTTAGACCTTTCAGATATTGTATTACCAATGGAATTTTGAAATACGATGGCTCCTCTGCAGTGCGCTTAAAGATCGATAGCTCTGCGAGATAGCCCTTAATAGTGCCAACTTGAAGGCCTGAATTTGCCAAATAAAGTAAGAAGGATAACACCGCAGGTGTACCACATGAAAAGGGTTCGTTATTCTTTTCTCTGCACCAGCTGCAAAATTTATTCCAACGGCAGCGGTATAGAGTTTTAGTTGCTGGTCTTCTGGTCAAAAGCAACACCTCCATGACGTCATCTGGAAGGTCCCAATCCTTGTACCTCAACCTTCCAGATACCAAGCGTGAAGGTTGAGGGTCTTGATGGCTGGATGGAGAACCTGACCTCCCTTCCGCGAGAGAAGATCCTCTCTGTACGGTAGACGAATTGGAGGACAGATGAACATGTCCAGAAGGTCCAGGTACCACGTTCTCCTGGCCCAATCCGGGGCAATTAGGATCATGGTCTTCCGAAACCTTCTCAACCTCCTGATCATTTGAGGAATGACAGGGACCGGAGGAAACGCGTACAGAAGTGGGAACTCCCAGTCCACTACGAACACGTCTCCTAGAGCTCCTCTCGGGGGAAATTCCCTTCAGCAAAATCTGTCGCACTTCCTGTTGATACTGGTGGCGAACAGATCCACTTGAGGGGTTCCCCAAAGGGCCAAGATCTCTTGAAGGACTTCCTGAGCTATCTCCCATTCGTGGGAGACTGTGTTCTGCCTGCTCAGAGCGTCCGCTGTCAAGTTCTACTCTCCGGCTAGGTGAATTGCCGATAGAGAAATTCCTTCCTGAATTGCCCAAAACCAGAGCTGCATCGCCTCTCTGCACAGTGGCAGTGACCCTAAGCCTCCTCTTTTGTTGAGGTAGTGCATGGCCACTGTATTGTCCGTCATTATCAGGACGTTTCTCCCCCGTACAGACGGCAGAAAAGCCTTCAGTGCCAGTCTGATGGCTCTCAGCTCCAACAGGTTGATGTGTAGTCTGGACTCCGATGGAGACCAACGACCGCTGATGGTCAAGTCGTTGGCATGGGCTCCCCACCCCGTGAGTGAGGCGTCTGTGACTACTGTTATCTCCGGCCATGGTTGCCAAAACAGTTCTCCTTTCAAGATGTTCTCTGGAGAGGCCCACCATTGAAGGTCGTGGGCTACCTTGTCCGGAATCCGGAGGAGATCTGTCATCCTCCCTGAGAATTGTGACCACTGAGTCCTCAGTGCCAACTGAAGGGATCTCATTCTCAGGCGAGCCTCTGGCACAAGGGATATGCAGGATGCCATGAGGCCTAGCAACCTCAAAAAGTCGTAGGCTGGGAGACGTTGGGCATTTTGAAACCTGGTGACCATCTGCAGAATATCTTGAGCCCTCACCTCTGGTGGCGAGGCTTTTCCCAGGGACGTGTCCAGGACTGCTCCAATGAACTGGAGTCTCTGTGATGGTATCATCTGTGACTTCTTTAAATTGAGGGAGAAGCCCAGCCTGTGAAGTGAGTGGCTGACATAATCTAGTTGGATCCGAGCTTGTTCCGAAGAAACTGCTCTGATCAACCACTCGTCCAGGTAGGGGTAGACGTGAATCCCTTCCCTCCTTAGACTTGCAGCCACAACCGACATTAGCTTGGTGAAGACCCTCGGGGCGGAGGTCAAAACTCAAAATTGATAATGAGAGTTGCCAATTGCGAACCTCAGGTACTTCCTGTGCTTGGGATGGATTGGCACATGGAAATAAGCATCCTGAAGGTCCAGAGATACCAACCAGTCCTGAAGCTGGAGGGCCTGAAGGATCTGAGAGAGAGTTACCATCTTGAACTTGTCCTTCCTGAGGAACTTGTTCAATTCTCGTAAGTCCAGGATGGGTCTCAGTCCTCCGTCTTTCTTTGGTATGAGAAAGTAGGGGGAGTACCAGCCCTTGTTCCTGTCCGCTACAGGTACCGGTTCTATGGCACCTTTCTCTAGCAGGTCTACAATTTCCTGCAAGAGGAGCGGATCCGGCACTTTCAGAGAGCTGTTCCCTGGTGGATGGCTCTGGGGGATGCGTAGAAAGTGCAGGCAGTAACCTTGGGCAACTGTCTCCAATGCCCAAGCATCTGACGTAATAGCCTGCCATTCCGTCAGATGGTGAGTTAACCTTCCCCCTACAGGTGTCTTGTGATGGGAGACCTCAGAGTGGTTTGGGAGCGGCTGATGCAGTTGCCGAAGGTAAAGCGGCTCCTGCTCCTGCTGATGCGGCTTTCTTTCCTTTACCCCGTCCACCACGGGTACATTTTCCTTGGCCTCTTTGAGCCGGCCGTCCTCTGCCTCTTCCATATGAGGAATAATAGCGAAAGGACCTTCCTCTCCAAGAGGATCCTGAGGGACGAAAATTAGTTTGACGGATTGCAGCTCCTAGTGACTTGGCTGCTGCTTTAGATGTTTGTTGTTTTTTCCAAACCGTCATCCGCCTTTTTACCAAATAGGGAAGAGCCGTCAAAGGGCATATTTAAAAGTCTGGCCTGTACGTCAGAAGCAAAGCCGGACTTTCTCAACCACGCATGCCTGCGGATTGTGGTACTTGCCGCCATGGCCCTGCTGATACTGTCAGCAGAATCAATGCCAGTTTGAAGGGACTCACACTGTCATGATGCACGCTCCCGGGGAGCCGGTTCAAGCCCTGCGTCCCCGAAAGCGGACATCCAGTCCCCAAGGAAGGACCCAGCAACCCCATATAGGGGCCCTTTGGACAGTGTCCTGGTGCCATAGGCGCCAGGCTCATTATGGATGTGCTTGGGTGCACTTACCTGATGCAGACCATGCTGCAGGATCCCGGCCTCCTTGAGGCCTGAAAGGAACTACTTTACCTGTGGGTCTAATTTACCATCCGGGCGTGGTCGGGGAAGGATACATACCTGATTGGAGGAAGGATACATACCTGGAACTTCTTCCAAGGCTATTTAAACCCCACCCGAACAGCCACACGTGCTTCGCGTTGTTCTGCATCTAGCAGCTGGACGCTCACTGTGTCTGCTCCTGAATCCTGACTTCTGCCACGCCTGCCAGCATCCTGGATCACCTGCAAAGGAAGAGAAGAAGAGAACAAAAGAAGGAAAAGTCCTTACCTGCTAAAATCCGCATTCCGGAGACATCTCGCCGACAATCCTGAAAAGGAAGACTTATTTAAAAGCTCATTGCGTCGATCGCTGCAGCGCCGCATTCCACTCACCTTTACTGGGCACCTCCATGTTCAGCAGCGATCATCCGGATTTGCAGCCATGCCCCAGCGCCTAGGGAGAAAAAGACCAGAACAAAAGGTGAGAGAGAGAAGGGAATAAGGAAAGCTAAATCTCCATGTAAAGATTTACCTGTTGATTCATTCCCTCTTCATTTCGGGTCCACGCCGCATCCTGGAATTTCCGGACCCCGGCCCCTAAGGGGAAAAAGAGACGACAGCGTTAATGAGCAAATGAAAAGACATTACCAAAAAACGCTCATTAAAGACTTACCTGATTTGTACAAGGATTTCACCTCTCATCTCGGGTCGGTGCCTGTTCCCCGGCATTCCGTACCCCGGCCCCTATGGGGAAAAAGACACTAGCATTAGTACATTAATGCATGGACACAAGGGGAACCTCTTATCAAAAAACTTACCTGGAAGCCAAGCAAGTGTGGTTCTCACCAATCCGAAAATCCAGTGAAGTAACTGGATACCAACGCGCCCCTGCATCAGAAGCAGGATGGAGAGCTCGTCCTTCCAGACCCTAAGGTGAGACGCTACGCTACGAGGAATCACAGAAGGGTTTCGAGGAGGGTGAGAGGGGAAAGTGGGAGGCTGATTGCATTACCCCGCAGACAGTTAATCCCCTATTTTCGCCTACAGAAGGATACTTCTGCGAGCCAGACAAGCCAGATTTGGGGGCCCGGTCCAGTACGTCTTCCGAACCCTGCGCATCACCTTAGAAGAGGTCACAGCAGCGCGAACCAGGCCAGCGCCTCCGTGGGAGTCAGGTGAGCGTTACACACACATTGCATCTTTACCATCTCTGATGATATTTAAAAATGCGTCCCTTTCTTCTCCTTCCTGGAGGCAGTCAGCCGCTGATGAAGCACACTCCCAAAGAGTGTGGCTGAACCTAGCGAGCGTACACGTTGCATTAATAGATTTTAAAGCCATGCTACAGGCCGAGAAGACTTTCTTAGCCATGGCATCATATTTTTTATCATCCCTATCCTGAGGAGCAGTGGGGTATGCAGATGTACTGCCTGATGAAGTTGCAGCCTGGACCACAAGACTCTCTGGAGTAGGGTGCTTAGATAGGTATTCAGGGTCAGCAGCAGATACCCTATGTTTCGCTGACAACTTCTTGTTAACCGCAGGGACAACTTCAGGAGTTTCCCAGTTAGTTAAAATCTTTCTTTGTAAAGCAGAATGAAAGGGAACCACAGGATCCTCCTGTGGACCTTTACCCAGAATATCTGTGAGGTCATCCTGTTGAAAAACAGGTGAAGGCGCAGACCAACCCATGAACTCCATAATTCTTGACATTAGGGTTCTATAAGGGGTATCAGCATGTTCCCCTGGGTCTGGTTTGACAAATTCCACTTCTGGGGAAGTGTCTAGGCCACTTGCTTCCTGTAATGCATCCTGAAGGTATTTCAACCTTCTTTCCTCAGAGGCAAAAGTCTCTGGTTCAGGTAATGTGGTCCTCTGCAGCCCAAAAGGCCTTTCTTGATCAGAATCTTCCCTTTCTTCAAAAATTGAAGTTAAGGGGGGATGCTCTGGTCTGTGAAATGGTATAAAACCCATCTCTAAGGCAGAGGGAGCCATCATCAGTGGCCTTGAAAAGGTTGATGTCGTCGACGCCGATGTAAAAATCCTCGAAGGCGCCGACAAAGGCGTCGAGAAAACTGGAAGAGGCCTCGAAGAACTCGAAAGGATCGGAATCCTGCTCGAGGATGTCGACGACGTTCTCGACGTCGTGTCGGAGGCTCTCGGTGTAACCGTTGGCTGTGGAGTAGCCGTGGGTTTTTCTTTTATCGGCGTCGACGTCGACTCGATCGACGGATGCGTCGAAGAACCCTTCGATAACGGCGTCGATAGCGCTGATCTATGCTTCAAAGGGGCTTTTGACGATGGCGTCGAAGATGCTTTACTTCCCGATGGCTCATGGCGCTTTCGGGTCGACTCTTTCGCCGGGTGCTTCGACTCGCCGCGTTTAGATTTTTTGGGCTTTTCACCCGGGGTATCACCCTCAGCTGACTTTGAGGGGGTCGAAGCCGCTTTCTCGAAGACGCTTAGCATTTTTTTCTGAATTCCTCCCACTCAGCTTGAGAGCTGTGTTTTGTGGGGCAATTTACTCTTTCAGGGGAACTAGAAGACGACGATAAAGGGGATCTTCTTCGTCTCTTTTTCGAGTGTCTAGACCTCGACGAGTGGTGGGAGCGACTTCGAGACCTAGACCGAGAATGCTTTCGACGGTGAGGAGACTAATGTCTCGACTCTACCGCGGAAACTTTCGAGGAAGTTAAAACTGACTTACCTCTCTCGAGCTTCCCCTTACGCTCCTTCAAGGCTTTCGCCGTCATGGATAGGCATTCCTCACACTCCGAACACTGGTGTTCGATTCCCAGACACCACAAACAGATCCTGTGAGGATCCGTCAACGACATTTTCTTCCCACAGTCTCGGCATTTTTTGAAACCGGACCGAGGAGTCGTCGGGTCGGAGGAGGAAGCCATCGAGTACGAGTCGGTTTTCTCGAGGAAATATGAATATATATCGACTGACGAAGTGAGCAACGGTATTCCGAGGCACATGAAGCACGGAAAAACAGAACTGAGCAACGGACGCTGCGCGTGGCCATTTATAGGCATGATGACGTCGATACGGTGGCCGTCGAGGAGCACCTACTCGACGGACGTTGACGCACAGTGCCCTCTACTGGGAATTTTTTTTTCCGAGGCCAGCGAGCTTGAGATACAAATATCACAGATAAGGAATACGTCAGAGGACACAATCCCTTCGAATGTCGGCCTTCCATTGTTCCACCCTGGGACTCAGTCCCCCCCACCTCCCACCCAATGAATCACCACCCGCCTTGGCCAATATAAGGATCAGCCGACCAACTTCTGCATACCTTTGGGAATCGATTTGGTGTACCCCAGTTACGCCATCAGTGGGTTAGGTTCTATGCCAGCCCTAACTATACCACTGATTGTCTCATAAACCTGTGACCAAAACATCCTTGTGGGGGGGCAATCCCACGCCACATATATAAAGTCAGCCGCATCGTAACCACATTTTACAAATGGCAAAAAACACGAAATCAAGGACGTCATAAACTGCAAATCAAATTTTGTGGTGTATGTGATAGAATGTATCTGCAACAAGCTGTATGTAGGAAGTACAGTAGGAGCACTTAAAATCAGGTTTTCAGAGCACCTAAGAACAATTAAAAATAAAGATACCAGATATTCATTAGGACAGCACTTTAAATCTGAACATCCGAATGCAAATACTAAAGGAATAAGATACTATGGACTGGAACTATTCAAAGCCCCTCCCAGGGGAGGAAATAGAGAAAAACTGTTATGTCAACGGGAAGCGATTTGGATTTGTAATCTGAACTGTTGTAAAAATGGCCTGAATTGTGATACAGAAATTAGCCACTTTCTATAATAACTGGCAGCTGAGTATATATTTGATGTGTAATCTAAATTTATTTACAATTGTGTTACAATATTATGTGATAATGAAAAATGTAGTTCGACTCGAAAGACAATTAACAATATGCTTGATGAATGAAGTTGATGTTTTTCGAGAAACTAGATATGTGATATTTTATAACACACACTCTAGAAGATGAATGGAAACACATAGGTATCAGTTAATATCAATTACGTCATATAAGTGTCAAAATTCGGAAGATGAATGGGGAAAAAATAGACAGTTGCCAATATTAATCATGTTACACATACTATGGTTAGCCAACCTTACCCACAATTTTCGCCTTTAGGCACACAAAATTATATATATTTTTATATTCAGAATTCTCCATAATTTAAAAGCGACACAAATCTGGTCCGTGAATCAAATTTACCAATCTAAAATGGCGACCGGGGCGTAATTTACGCCCAGTACGCCATGAAGTCATCCCGCTAACGCACAAATGACGCACATAGAAAGTCAGCCATTTTGAAGCAGCAATCGGACGATCCTATGCGGTTTCTGAATTCTACTGGACAAATCATCAGATGTAAACAAGGTAAGAGAAATGGGTAATACCGCTCACAAAGGATTATAATATTAGGCATAATCAGAGTATTACAAAGAAAGGGACGCTATATATAATTTCTTTTTTAACAAATAACTGAAAAATAGTTAATGGAAAAAAAAAAATCGAACAAAACCGCATGGTGAAATCATAAGATACACAAAAAGTAATTGGAAAAGAAACGACATCATCTAAAATAAACCAGTGGAACTTAGCAACAGTCAATGACAAGCACATTCTTGTTCCCACAGCCATGAGACAGACAATCTCAAATTGAAAGTACTCCCAAATACTGTAACTTTAGACCACTACAGAAAGGAAAATAAGGAATCCCTCCTGAGGAACCACCTGAAAGGATGGGGAAACACGTGTAGAGGGAAAGAAAAGTCATGACATGATGAAATGTGCTTTGATTTGATGTATGAACTTAATACATATTAATGATGACTATATGCATGAACTAAGTTGAGATAAATTCAATTTTGGAGCGCGCCAAAAGGAGTCATTGTGGTTATTATCTAGTTTCAATTTTTTGACACTGGTCAGCCGTAGTTTTTCAAGCTCCAGGTGCAGCAAACAAAAACTTTTACTAAACTATATAAGAACTTAGGAAATTCGACAGAGTTGCCACAGGCTGAATGAAATATATGGACTTATCTGGGAAGTAACCCTTGAGCTGGACTAGTGTGTAATAGAATTGATGTAAGTATTTTAAGTGGATCAGTTTAAGATTTGCGTTGGTGGCTCCTTTCCTCGTCCCTTCACAGCAATATCTCCATACTGTCTCTGAAATCTGTTGTCCCAGGGACCCCTCCCATTTCTTCCAGGGGAGGCTGTCGTCTCCTCTGTCAGAGTGAGACTCATGGTGTACAGTACTGATGTCACTCTGCTGCCGTAGGTGCCCTGAAGTAATTTGTCTAGTTTAGAAGCTGCCTGCGATTGTTGGGGAATGTCGGGAAGATCTGCCGCATGGCCACTCAGTCAGTTCCTCCAGAGTAACAAATGACCCACTCGGGAAGAGGTCTCTATAGTATGTCACCCCCAGATGGCTCATTAGAGCTACAAAGCACGACTCTTTGGTGATGGGGATGCCGGGATTATGTATTACTGGGAGCTTGGGGGAGTATAAGACTTCTCCTTTATATTTATGTTTTATACAGGCCCAGGCCCTGCAAGTCCACCAGCGCTCTCTCCACTTCCACTTGTCTTCTGTCCCCCTGCACCTCGAACCAATATTGGAGGAACCCTGCTTGTTCCACATTGTAGTATGTTTCAAATTCCGTCAGTGCTGACCCCCCCCCTCATGTATGGGTTCCACTAACTTGGCCCAGGGGACTCTGGCCTGTTAACATGGTCATATGAACTTGGATAATGCGGATTTTACTTCTCTGAAGTATTCTACAGGTATAGCTATTGGAGCGCTGAGGAACACGTATAAGAATCTGGGAAGCAGCGTTATTTTAATGAGAGATATTCCCCCGAAGAGGTTAAGAGGTAAGTTCATCCATCTAGCCATTGCCCATCTGGCATGCTCTAGAGCCCCCTGATAATTATTTTTATATGTCACGTGCTTGTCTCTGCCTATGTTGATCCCTAGATACCGAGTCTAGACCATGTGCCATTGTAACCCCCAACCATCCAGGTATTGTTCTACGTTGTCTGTTAGTGGAAATAGGACAGATTTTCTGGCATTTACTTTCAGTCCCGAGAAGTCCCCGAATCATTTGACATCCTGCATAGTCGTGTCCAGGATACTACGGGGATCCTTGACAAAAAGTACCATGTCTTCTGCGTATAGAGAGATTACCACTCTGTGGTTATATTTTTGAATCCCCCAGTGTAGGTGAATGTCCCTTATACTCTCTGCCAGTGACTCTATTGCCATAGCGAACAAAAAGGGTGAGAGAGGGCACTCCTATCGCGTACTCCTCTCCAGTGATATACTCTGGGTAAGTTGGCCATTTACCATTATCCTTGCAACAGGTCGTGTGTATAGTAGCAACACTATAGCTATATAGTGTTCCCTCAGCCCCATTCGGCACGGTGTAGTAAATAGGAATGGCCATTTCACTAAGTCGAACGATTTGGTGGCGTCCAGCAAGGCGGCCACTATCGGGTCCTCCTATTGTAACGCTGCAATCAGTCTAAATATTCTCCTGAGCCCATAAGAGGTGGAGCGCCCTGGTATGAAACCAGATTGGTCTGCTCTCACCATCGTTTGTATTAAAAGGCGCGAGCCTTGAGGTGAATATCTTGGCCAAAATGGTGTTATCTATGTTAATGAGAGAAATTGACTGATAGGAAAAACAGTCATTTTGGGGTTTATCCGGTTTAAGTAATACCACTACCACCGCTTCTCAAAGATTTGGGAAGATGGCCGTTCCTCAGGCTCTGTTGATACATCCATAGTAAGAGTGGGCCGAGTACAGCAGCATAGTACTTATAAAACTCTGCTGTGAACCCATCGGGACCCCGGGACTTCCCGGATTGGAGGGAATGAATAGCTCTCAATACCTCCTCTAGTGTCAACTGGCGGTTCAGCCATTCTCTCTGTCCCTCAGTACACCAGTGCAGGGCCCCCTGCTCCAGGTAGCCATCAATCTCCTGCTGAGAGGCTTGGGTCTGTGATGAGTATAACTGGCTATAGAACCAGTGGAATTCACCTACGATCCCCGCATCTGTAAATTGTTCCTCCCTGTGTTCGTCCACTATTGACAGGACACAACCCAACCCCTGTTTATCCAGCCTTGCGGCTCACGGCAGCAACCGGCCCAGTTTCTGCCCTCCCCCCTATTGCCTTATTGCATCTTTCTTCCATATGAATTTGGACTCTGCGCTAACTCATGAAACTCCCGTTGTTGCTTCATAACCTCAGCTTGTTCTAATTGTGATGGGGAGTCTGTAGCAAGTTGTGGAATGCCTGTATAGGATGTTCCTTGGCCACCAGTTCCCTTCTGAGTTGTCTCAACGCCCCGGATTCCCTAGATATGCACTCCCACTCCTTATTACGCACTTGAAGCTCTCCCATAGAGTCCCCGCGGAGTCCACCGGCCCAATATTTATTTAAAAAAACGTGTCAATTGCTTCGGTCAGGCCGTCCCAAAAAGTGTGTATGTTAGGCCCTTACTCTTAAATATCTAAGGCTGCCTCTCTTTCCCTCTGCCCACTAGGTCCACCACGAGCAACATTGGGGCATGATCTGATAGTGCGTGGGCAAGGATTGTTGCCTTGATGACCCGTTCCATTAACATGTGTGATCCTAGAAAGAAATCTAGCCATGACGCTGAGTTGTGGGCTAAGGGGTGATGAGTGTCTTGTTGTGTTTCTCGATTCCCAATCCTCCACCCATCCCCAATTTCCCATGTTAGACATGTATCCTGTATCTTGTTGGTCCCCTTAGGTATGTGGCGATATCCATTTCCAGTGCGATCGCAGAGAGGTTTCATGACTGCATTGAAGTCCCCAGCCGAGAACACCTCCCCCGGAAGGAGTTCCCCCAATTGAAGATCAATCCAGTCTAATGTCTCCACCTTGTCTTGGTTCAGGCCATAGTAGTTGACTAGGGTGTATAATTTGCCTTGTATTAATACCCTGCACACGATGCCCCTCCCCTCCCGGTCTTTAACCGTAGTGATCTGGCGAAACCCAACAAAGATCTGGATTAGAATGCCCACCCCTCTTGCGTACGAGTAGGAGGAAAAGTATCTATGGACTCCCAGTTTCTGCCAAATTTTGAATCCGTCTCTGATGTTAAATGAGTCTCTTGCAGGAATGCAATTCCCACCTGATTGTGCTACATGTACAGACAAACCCTGTGACACTTGTACAGGCAATTCAGCCCTCTTACAGGCAATTCAGCCCTCTTACGTTCCAAGTGAGGCACTTAAGTTTTACTACCATGATATCCTCTGGGAAGCATACCCCGTCCGGATCTCTTTAAACAACACGTGGTCCACTTTCATGACCCCCAGGTGATTGCCTCAATTGAGTACCCCATGGTGCAACAGAAGCTTAACAACCGTGCCTACCGTTCCTCTGGCCCCTTCCCGCCTCCCGCCCCCACCAACAACCCTAATTAGTCAGTATATCGAATGCCCTCGCTCCCCCTCCGCCCATCACACCAGCTTATCAGCAACATCCCCTTCTCAACTTGTACATCAAACTGGAGCTTCCGCATGAGGGATGGCTTGGTGCCCATCCATCTGCCACACCTCTGCTATATCTGCTCCTGTGACCAGATTGTTCCGGTCAATTTCTCCACATTGTCTCGCCAGTGCTTATCGCTTGAGGATATGCTCCCAGAGTGTGGTATGTTCCCATGTTACCTGGGGTTCCTCGGCTGCATTTCAAGAAATGCATTTGCCTCCTCTGGGGTTTGAAAGAACATTGCCTGCCCCTCATGTTCTATCTGCAGCTTAGCTGGAAACAGCATGGCGTACCGGATACCTCTTTCCCGCAGTTGCCTCTTAACGTCCATATATTTTCTCCTAGAGGCTTGTACCTTGTCTGAGAAATCCGGGAAGAGTCTGATCGTGTCTCTCTTATAGGTTACCGCCCCTTTCTCTCTATCTTTACTGAGAGCAGTATCTGTGTCATGGTAGTTCAGCGTTTGTGCTATAATCGGGCGTGGTGGGGCACCAGGAATCGGTTTCTTTCCACTCGGCACTCAGTGCGCTCATTCCAATATCACCACAGCCCCTAAGTCCTCCGATCCCAAGGCTTTACGAAGCAGCTCCTCTACCAAGGATTCCATATTTCTCTGTTCCACTGATTCAGGCACTCCTACTATTCTTAGGTTATTCCTCATGGACCTGGACTCCAAAACCTCCCGTTTATCCGCCAGCTCTTTCAGTGCCTGCTTCACTAGTGTCATGTCGCTGGCGCTGAATGTGGATTTGTCCTCCACAGTGAATATACCCCCCTGCACTTCACTGAGCCTCTCCCCATGCTTGTCGAGACGGACCTGCATGTGATCGACCTTGCAGATGAGGGTGTCAATCTTCCCATCCAGGGACGGAATACTGTTCTGCAGTTGGTTGAACATCCCTATAAATGTCCTGAAAAGCTATCAAGGGATCTTGGGAGGCGTGGTGGGGGTGCACCTCTGGGTAGCCGTCCATGGGCTTGCCGCTTGTACCCTGAGAAGGTGTGTCAAAGTGGAGTTTTGACTGCTGCTTGCCTTCTTATCCTGACTTCGAAATTGCAATGTTACTCTGAGCTTGGTTTATATAGGTATTGTTTATCCCTCTGCGTGCTCAGCGCCATCTTTTCTTCTCCCTAGGTGTGACGCAGTGTCCCACTTCATAGGTTCCACTTGTCAAGACCCTGGCTGAATCTGACTGGTAGAGCAGTTATTACAGTAGCCGAGGTTGTGACCCTCTGAATTAATTCTGTAGTATCACAGAGTTCTGCCACACTCTTTCGCTTCTCACCTTGCTCCTCGCATTAGGCGGGGGTGGGGGTAGAATTTTCTGTCTTCACCGTGTGGGGAGGCAGCTCACAAGAGTTGCAACCATAAGTTTAGTGCTGCCTCAGTATTGTTATGCTTGCATGCGGTTCTCCTTGTCCTGTGGCCCTCCACCCGTATGCCTTGATAAGTTACCCCACATATTATTTGGGGAATATGTATTGGATGCCACAGCATGGATCAGCACTCAGGGTTGGGGGGGTTGCCGCTTCACCGCCAGTCTCTACCCACTTGTACCATACCAGGCAGGGGGGTCTCATCCCAGTTACCCTCTCTGCTGCACTGGCTGCCAGCAACTTGTTTTCCCAGGGCTTGTTCCAGTCGCTATGTCTCCCAGTCTGCACTGTCCCTCATCAACGGGACATCCCCAGCCAACGCGCTCCCGCTCTGCAGCCACTCACCTGTGCAGGCGATGTCTGCTGCTCAGGGTCTCGCTCTTCTCACACCCGATACCCGGATCCACTTCCAGATCTCCCAAAGTATGATTGCAGGCGCGCATGCCTCACAAGGGTCGCCCTCTGCACTCCTCCATTGTCGCTGTGACTCCATCCGTGTAGTGGGCCTTCACCATGGAGCCTTGGGTCCCGTGCCAGCGTGCGTTTAGGCACCCTACAAGCCGCAGACAGGTCTTCAATGGGGCCGATTCTACTGGAGCTGGAGATTTGGGCCGATTTCTTGCATCCCGTTCAGCCCCAGCCGTGATTCCTTTCCAGTGCGGGAAGTTTTGGATTGGGGCCTCCGCAGTGCAAATGAACGGGGCAGTCGGTTGCTTCCTCCCCGGGGCACTTACTAGCACCAGGTTCTCACAGCCTCCTGGGGTTTCTGCGCCGCACTCATCGGCCCCGGAGATATGCTAGCTGAGGTCGGGGCGCCTTCTTACAAGTGCTGTCCAGATAAACACGAGGTGCTTTGGAGCTTACGAGCTTGCTGCCATTTTGGTTGGGCTCTCGAGCACCCTCCCAATATTAACAGATTTTAAAGCACCGCCCTGCCAAAACGCGCATCAGCCCCACGGGCAACGTCCAGACTGTAGTATCTAGTGAATGTGTGTAGTGAGGACCATGTTGCTGCACGACAAATATCCCTGACTGGAAACCACCCCCCATGTAAGGCAGTCGATGCAGAGACCTCTCTAGTCTAATGCACACCGATTGGTAGCCCTCTGCAATTGACAAAAAGATCCACCAGGTAAGTATTTGCTTTGTCACCGCCAGACCTTTATGGGCTAGAGAATAGGCCATGAAAAGTTGATCAGATTTACGAAACGTAGACGTCCTGTGACGTAGAAACTCAGGGCCCTTTTGGGATCCATTCGATTGAAACACTCCTCTACTTTAGAAGGGTGCAGAGGTTGGTAAAAGACTTGTAGGTCTATGTGACAGATGAAACTCCGATACCATCTTCGGTCGAAATCCCAACTTTACTTTAAGTCAGACCATCTCTCGAAAGAACCACCAAAATGGTGGTTTGCAGCAAAGGGCCTGCAATTCACTAACCCGCCTAGCGGATGTTATTGCAAATAAGAAGGCTGTCTTCAAAGAGAGCAGCCGCAAAGAACAGGTATGCATGGGCTCAAAAGGAGCCGCCATTAAGAAAGGCATAACCAGATTAAGGTCCTTATTTGGGACAACAGAGGGAGTTGGTGGAAAATCATTTACAAGGCCCTTCAGGAATTGGATCATAACCGGGATCGTAAAATATGTACCTTGATCCGGGGACCTTTTGAACATAGGAAAGGGGCCATATATCCTTTGACTGTGGTGACCTGAAGGCCTGCAGAAGACAGTGACAGAAGGAACTCCATTACTGTAGTGGTGGGGAAGGAGATGGGGTCAATCTCGCATTCCCTGCACCACACATCAAATCTTCTCCACCTGCATGCGTACACATATCTTGTAGATGGTCTGCGTGCAGCCAACAACGCCTCGAGCAGCTCCTCAGAGAGGTCCCAGTCCTCATATCTCATCCTCTAAAGAGCCACGCATGTAGGTTGAGGGACTATGGGTTCGAGTGAAGCACCCGACCTTCCGACTGGGTTAGGAGATCCGGGTGCCGAGGCAACTGGAGAGGTGGGCAGATTGTCAGATCCAGCCGGTCCGAGTACCACGTCCTTCTCGCCTAGTTCTGGGCGAGCAAGGTCATGGTTGCTCGAAACCTCTTGAGTCTCCTGAGAACCCAAGGGATGATGGGAATCGGAGGGACAGCAGAGTGGAGAGGGAAGGTCCAATCCACCAGAAACGCGTCCCCTAGTGCGCTGTTCGCTGGGAATTCACTCGAGCAGAACTGTCTGCACTTCCTGTGGGACTCTGTGGCAAACAGGTCCACTGATGGGGTACCCCAGTGAAAGAAGACCTCCTCTAGGCCTTCTGAGCACACTTCCTACTCGTGCAAGACCGTGCTCTGCCTGCTCAGAGCATGTGCCAAACTGTTCTCTGCCCGCCGCCAGATGAACTGCAGAGACTGAGATCCGGTTCTCCAATAGCCAGAACCACAGCTGCTTTGCCTCTCTGCAGAGGGGGAGGGAGCGCACGCAACCTTGCTTGTTCAGGTAGTGCATGGCCACCGTATTATCCGTCAAAATCAGGACATGCTTCCCCTTCAGAGACAGGGCGAACGCTCTCAGGGCTAGCCTGATAGCTTGCAACTCCAGCCTGTTAATGTGTCACCTGGCTACCATTGCTGACCAAAGGCCGTTCACCTGCAAGACCTTGCAGTGAGCGCCCCAACCCTTCAGAGACGCATCCGTGACAACTCAGGCCTGAGGCCACGGAGGCTAGAAGGGGTCATCCGCCGTGAGATTGCTGCTGTCGGCCCACCAATCAAGGTAGTCGACCACTGACCTAGATACGTCTGACCTTTGGGGGTTTGGATGTATTTAGAGCCCTTCAGGCTGTCAAAGCTTGCTAGATTTACGGGCGCCTATGATGCATTTTAAGGCCTTTATTGGGCCAGCAATGTTTTCTGGACTTTCACGGGTCTAGGAGGCATTTATCAGGCTGAACAAGTTTTCATTACTTTCAGGGTTGTAGGATGCTTGTTAAGGATTTATTCAGGCTTACTGAGGTTTTCGGACATTCAGAGCTCCCAGTCACGTTTTTTGGGCAACCAGACTTTTCTGAACTTTGCCAAAGTTTATGGGAATTTTAAGGGACTAGGATGCATTTTTCAGGCCGAAAAAGTTTGTGACTTTCATTGTTCTAGGATGCATGTTAAGGCCTTATTCAGGCTGCCAAAGGTTTTGGGACATTCAGAGTTCTCTGTCACGTTTTTCGGGCCATCCGGTTCTCCAATAGCCAGAACCACAGTTGCATCGCCTCTCTGCAGAGGGAGAGGGAGCGCACACCACCTTGCTTGTTCAGTTAGTGCATGGCCACCGTATTGTCTGTCAGAATCAGGAGATGCTTCCCCTTCAGAGACAAAGCGAACGCTCTCAGGGCTAGCCTGTTGGCTCCCAACTCCAACCTGTGAATGTGCTATGCTGGTGGAGCTGTCCGTTTGAATGCCAATCGGCTTGCCACTGATCATCGGAAGGAAGGCTTTGAGAGCAAGCCACGTGGCCATCAACTCGAGCTAGTTGATGTGTACCTCCTGCTCCTGAAGAGACCAAACTCCATGGACACTGTGGTTGTCCAGGGTGGCTCCCCAGCCCTCCAAGGAAGAATCTGTGGTGATGGCGACCTGTGGCACTGGCTGCCTGAAGGGTCTGCCAATCCTTCTCCTGACTCCATGAGGCTGTGAAGTCCAGTTGCAATCGTCCCATTTTGACCCTTGTGTATGGCACAGCCCGTAGACATGCAGCCATGATACCCAAAACGTGTTGATACCACCATGCTGAGGTCAGCTCTGCTGAGAAAATACCCCGCAGCCCTCTTGATGGCTGTGATCTTGTCCTCCGAGAGGAAAAATCTCTCGGAGCCTGTATCCCTGATAAGATCGAGAAAAGTTAGATTCTGAGTAGGCTCCAGCTGTGACTTCTTGATATTGATGGAAAATCCCAGGTCGTGTAGCATATTCATGAGGGCAGAGGAGGTGTGATGGACCGCCTCTGGGGACCTCGCCCTGACAAGCCAGTCGTCTAGGTATGGATAGACATGTTGACCCTGGGCCCTGAGCAGTGCTACCACCGCATTCATAAGTCTGGTAAAGACCCTGGGGGCTGAATTGAGGCCAAAGGGTAGAACCTTGTATTGGAAATGAAAGCCCATAATCCTGAACCTCAGAAAAGACTGATGAGGCTGCCCAATCAGGACGTGTAGGTATGCGTCCTTCAGATACAGGGAGCCCATCCAGTCTGCCCTGCACAGTGTTTCCGCAATAAGGACTGGGGTAACCATCTTGGGAAAGGTTCAAAGTGGAATAGTCCAACACAACTTTCAATCCAGCCTGGTTCTTCTTGTGTATGGTGAAAATCTGTGAGTAGAAGCCCATACGCTGGGGGGCTGGGACTTCTTCCACTGCCTGACTCTCTACTAGCGATCGAATTTCCGCCAGAGTGTTTGTCCTAATCTGTGGGAGTGGAGGACAGAGGGGAGAGAGGAAGCGGTAGGCGGTAGCCCGTGGACACTACTGAGAGGATCCAGGGGTCCGCGAATCTCGTGCGCAAATATTGTGCGTGAAGGGCAAGCCTACCCCCCACCGGAGACACATGGACCCGGAGGAGAGTGTCATGCCATTTTTACAGCTCCGAGCATAGCGTCCGCATTAGACTGACGAAGGTGCAGCGAGGCGTTGGAATAGACCTTTTTTCCATACGCCTCCAAGATCTTCTCCTCCTTGCCTAGGACGAGGTAACTGAGGAAGACTGTGGCGTGGAGTAGTGGGAGGCCACGGTAATCACTGAGGAGTGTGGTTGAGGGTGTGCCAACAGTAAGAGTGGATCCCCCTCCAATTGCCTGTACTTGGCGCCGATTGGTAGCCTGCCCCGAATAGGGTTTCGGCCAACGCGACCACGTTCTTCTGAATCGGAATCCTCTAGTCGCGGGGCATAGCGTGAGGACCTCGGCCAGAACCCCTGCCTCTAGTTGTTCAACCTCGGGTTGTGGAAGCCACAAGTATTCGGCCAGACCTGCGAGCTGTTCATGGAATGACTTGGCCGAAGACGGTGTGTCGGGGTCCTCCTCCTCATCAGTGTCCGCCTGAGTGTCCTGCTGGTCCGGAGCAGGTGGAGGAGTACTGGAGGCCGAAGGCTGAGGTGTGCTGACCAGAGCCGGAGGTTGGTGTGAAGGCTGGTGTGGAACCTTCGGGGCTGCGGGAGGCAGGGGTGCCGGAACCATCAGGCCCGACGTGGGCAGTTGGGGCTGCGCAGTGGCCTAAGGTGCTGGAGCCATAGGAGGAATGACCGTGGGCGCTAGCGACGGGACTGGAGGCAGCATTTCCATGATCACATCCCGCAGCATGGCTTCCATCTGAGGGGACCTCATAAGCGTGAGGAACTTTTAAAAAAACCTGTCCTCACCGGCTGGTGGGGCATTAGGTGGTGCGGGAGAAGGAGCCACACCTGAGGCTGCTGAGACCTGGGAGTACTCTGCCTTGCTGCATGTGGGGTGTATCTGGCCAGCGGCGCTGTTTGTCTTTGCGTGGTGGCCATTTTGTTGTGCTGCATGCCTCGTGCCTGCGTCGGAGTGCTTGCCGCTCTGGCCCCGGCTTCCTCCTGCACTCTTGGCGGTGGAGCTTCAGGCCTACCCTACACCCCAGGACGGGGCCTGGTAGGCGTTGTGCCCTCGGCTGCGTCACCGGTAGTGCTTGTTAGGCAGAATCCTGTGCAGTGCCCTTAGGGACCACTACACATTAAGACTACAGGGGGCAATACAAGTTTTAACTTTGGTACAAGCCTGTACTACTATGTTAAAGTGGTAGCAGTAGTGGAGCAGCCAGGCTTATCTCAAGAGTAGATGAGCAGTAGCAGAGATTACACAAAGGGACCACAATTACTGTGACTCAAGCAAACACTGACTCAAGGTTTCAGGTAAAAAATAGAAGTATATTTATTTTTAAACCATTTGTTATAAACACGACACATCCATTAATTCGAAAACCATACGTAAAATACACTACAACTAACCAATTCACTTTGTACGGGTTACTTCAAGGTAAGTACCCTGTGTTTTAGCGGACCAGTGTTATGAAACAAAAGATGTTACCGGGAATACACTTGCAATCACTTTTTGACAGTAATGACAGTTCGGTCTTACTAAAGAAACGCGTATCCGCGGCAAGAAATGTTATCGGGGCAAAAACACACTTAGCACCTGAGATACCCAGAGAGAGTTGGGGGCAAAAATCATAGGCAATACTTTTGTCAAGGCCGACAGAATCAGGGAACACTCTTAGACAGAAATTCAAAAGTCAATAGGCCGGAGCCAGTGTCAAGTGGAACAGGTTCCTGTTGTCCAGGATCACACAGTCAGATAGTTCATGATTCGGCATAGCCAGGAGTACTTAAATATTGTCAACAGAGGAAGCAAAAGTTACAAGAAGGAGGGAAGAGAAGGGCAAGCCTTGGAGGCGAAGAAAAGGGATTCACCCAAATTCCTCGAGCAGAACACAGTACCTTATTCAAGAAGAAGCTGGTGCCACGGCAATTGTTCCTGGTAGTTTCCTGCAGACCCTCGGTTCCTGGAGCTTCGATCCAAAGGAGGACGTCTGGAGGGGTCTGCACCACACAGGGCTGACGCCGGCAGCAGCGACGGTGAATAAAAGGTGCGCTCCTTAAAAACAGGTGCTAAGTGTGGCTATCCGGACCACTACAGCAGGGTGCAGCGATTTCGACCACGAAGAGGATCTTCTGGCTGTAGAAGATGAGCTGGTTATCCCCACCAAGCTCAAGGGAAGAAGACTCCGGACTGGATCTTCTCTGGTCGTCGAAGGGTAGATAGCTCAGGACTGCAGCAGGGTTTCACCGGGACGGGATAGTTGCAGCAGCCAAATTCTTCTCTGCTTCTCTTCTGTTCCTTGTAGTTCCAGTGGCGACTGACTTCCAGACCAAGAGACCTGCCTTTTATGCAAAAATCCCCCATTCACACAGCCTGGCTGTCAATCACACAGCAGGGGGTTGTCCGGCCCGGACAACCACCTCAGCCAATCATGGCAAAGTGCGACTTGGGTTTCCTAGGATACCCTGTGCAGGGGTTGACTACACCCTTCCCTCACATTCAATCCCACCTAGACACCCAGGCGCCTAGAGGAGGGCTTCTGGGCAGAAGCCCGCCAAAAGACAGTGAACAAAGGAGGCAAACCTGGTTTGCCGCGCAAAGTAAAACACAAGAAGGACTTTAACAAAAAGAAATGGCGACTAAACCCAACCGGAGCCAAAAGAAAAAGTATTTGGGCAAGCAGGTTTAAGTTCGAGGCTAATATAATAGCCTAAAACAATACCACGTTTATATATTATAATCGCTGTAGAAAAGTTAGGGTAGATACCACTGCCACCAGCCAAGTCTAAATGTTAAAAGAGCGAAACAATGCTCTAGGAGGTACAGATAACAAGGGCTACGGATTAACCCTTTCCAGCACTCCATGCAAGATGGGGTGTACTGGGTCTGTGGTTAATGGCAACTTTACCCTTTTCTGGGGGACAGTAGTCAGCCTCAGAAATGGAGTTGCGGGGGGGGCGGGGGGAGTCTAAAAGACAACCCTGTGTCACTGCACTGAAGGTGCTGTTTAACACACAAAAGAAGGGGGCTACTGAAGTGGTGTACTCCAGAGTCCATAATCACAAAAACAGATGAAATACACATGGCAAAACACATGTAAGAGTGGAAAGAAAGGGGTACACTCTTACCAAGTGGAAAAATAAACTCCAGAGATCCAGCAAAGCTGCTGGGGGGCTCACTAGGTAAGGGGAATTAGCCATTGAATGAGAATTATCCCTAATAGTGCTCCATACAGGGGCCCTCTCAGACATTTGTCCGGTAGTAGGGCGTAGCCCCTCAGGTGGATACCCGGTGAAAGAACCTTGCGGTCCCTTAGCGACATTACCGGCAGTATCTAGTGACACCTCGGCCTGGCGTCCGGTAGCTGTAGCAGCCTTGGTACCTGTGCTGGTGTTAGAACCTCAATGGTCCCTCCCGCTAGGGCGTTTCCTGGGGAAGGAGTCGCCCTTGCGGGATGCAGATGAAAACAGTGGCCCTACCCTGCACCTTCACTTTTGTCTGACGAAGTTCTTCAAGTCCTCTGGAAGCAATCGTTCAAAGAGCTCTCTCCACCGAGCTAACCTGCACTTCACACGTGATACAACTCTCCCAGCTGTGATCAGGGCCAAGGCAGCGGAGGCAAAGAGTGTGGGGTTCGGATGTAGGGAAGAGCCCTTCGTATGCTGGACACCTGCTGAAGTCTGATGACGTCGACATGCGCCGAGGAGGAGCGAAGCGCCAGAGGACCAAGTATCATATTAAAGACCAAAAGATAAAAGACAGTATCTGGGGAAGACCGCATGGAATTACAAGGCCGAAGCCAAACCCAGGAGCACTGGTGAAAGCGGTTCGCTCACGTCGACGTGCAAAAGAGGACTAAGGAGTGGCTCCTGTGGGCTGAGTCAGGGGAGCGCATGTTCCAAGGGACGCGCCACTCGCACCTCTAAATTTAAAGGGAACATTTTTTGCTCGTGACATGAGAACATGGAAGGAGCTAATCTCGTCTGGAGGTGAATCTCTTGGAGGTAGATCTGCTGGCTCACAGTCACCTGCAGCAGATCCTCAAACTTGTCTGAAGAGTGAGTTCATGGAGAACCGTCCATCGGATAGTCGTCAATCTGTATCTGTGAAGGCGACTGGCGGCAAAAGTGGGGCCCCTGTGGGGAAGGGGTTACGGAGGGTGGCAGAGGAACCAAACCTTCTTTTATAGGAAAAACACAAGGCTGTGCTGGAGAAGGCAACGGTGGAGGTGGGAACAATTACTGGAGCTCCAAAACCAGTGACTGTAGTGTGAACAAAAGGTGCATAACACGTCCCTCGATCATAACACTTACAGGTGCATTATAAATGACTTATCATATCATGTATCATAAGGGAGCAGGCACCTGGTGAGGGCAGGAATGTATGTCAGCTGGGACAGGAGTAACTGGAGGAGTTTGAGCAGGGCCTTGCTTATGCGAGGTAGACCAGGACCTTGCTTAGGCAGTGCTGGCGGTGGCATAATAGTGAAGGCGGCACAATCACTTCGTCATCGTTAGAGAAGACTCCCTCTTTTATGTCCATGTCAGAATTGGTACCCTGCTGTAGCAGTTGTTCAGTTTAGGAGGGGCCATGGCCGGACAGGGAACCCCAGATGGTGCATATGGAGCCAGTGAGAACAGTGGCTGAGCACGAGTTGGCCTGGTCAGGTAAGACAACGCTGACAGGACCTCCTGGTTCAAAGCAAATCCCTTTGGAAAAGAGAAAATCAAGGGCCTTTGAGCAGACATCGTGGACAATTAAGTTGTGCTTGGCAATGGAGTGGTCTAGCTGACAACGAGGTAGTTGGAGTAGTGAAATTAGATGTAGATGAGGTGGCCGACGGAATAGATGTAACGGGCTGGTCGCTGAAGTAGTTGATCTGGTCGTCAAAGAGGTGGCTGACAAAGTCGACAGAATGATGGTTGTCGTTGAAGACAACTTGGGCCGGCCTGGTCCATCGACGAGATTGTCAACAAGGATGGCTTTAATGGAGGGGCCGTAGTCGTGGATGAGTGTTGCATCTACAAAGAGTGCTTAGATGATATAGAGGCTGGCAAGGGTGTTCTCTGCAGGGCAGTAGACAATGAAGTGACCGCAGGCATAGATGAAGATATCAATGACATCGTTGACGAAGGTGCGGCCGAGCCTGTGATTACTGTCCATTTTCTTTGCCCTCTTCCCACAGCGAGATTCTTCATGGGAACTCACCCTTTTTGATGAGAGAGTGCCCTCAAGGGGTCTTGCTGTGCTTTGCAGCTGTGTAACTACAGACAGAGGCTGAGTCAAAGGCCACAAGGCACCATCATCCAACCAAACCACTACCCTCTGGTGGCAATCCTTGCGTTTCTTGGACGAGAATGACTAGCAGATGGTATAGTTGTTCAAGTCGTGGTCTGGGTACAGACATTAGAGACACTGCTCATGAAGATCCTTGATGTATAGGTTCTTAAGGTGACAAGTCGAACAGGCCTTGAACAGGCTTTTCTTTCTCGTGTTTGTCATGATATCTACAGATTCCTGAAGGCCTCAAATGGGATGGAAGAAGTACAGCGACCCTGGAGGCGACGGAATGGGCCAAGGTTCACACCAGCTGGCGAGAAGAAACATGGCTGGAAAAAACTAATAAAAATAGACAACAATGTTCAATATGTGAAGATGGCAATGAGAATGGATTCCTCATGACTAGGTGGCCATCTTAACGTGCAGTAATAAATCTGAAGATGGCCACCATGGGTGGCGCTAAAGAGACCTGTCTAATTGGCTATGGGCAGTATGACCAAAAATGATTAATAGAGCACTGTTACGAATCTGAGGATGCTGTCCCTTCTCCCCTAGGAGGGGACCTTTCCCATGGAGCCAGGGAGGTGCGTCAACAGTACAATAGTCCCCCTGTGGGTGGTGCACTGAGGGAGGATCATGTTCAGGAGGTTACTTTAGAACTCACCAGTAAAAATTACAATAGTAGTCACAAAGGACTGTACCCCAGGCAAGAAGTAACAGTTTTATTCAGGGCCCCAGACGGAACTGGGACAGCAATATTCAAACAGAACGCGGAACAGAACTGCATGAAATGGCGCTGTCAAAGAAACGCCCCTAAATCAAAAGCTTTTATAATCATCTAAACTAATTAACATCAATCACTTTGCAACATTAACCTGTCTCCCCACAAGAAGCTGATTGGTGAAATCATATCATACCCCTATAGAAGGGCATACATTATCTTCTATGATTGGGTCCCGCAAACCATATCACACCACCCACAGTTTCCCGTTGTGATGTCACAATCCAACCCCCAATTCCCACATCATAGTGTAATTTCATTGAAACATTTGAGATGACCAGCAGATCTTTATCAACTGCCCGTCATCTCATCTACGTTCTCACGAGAAAGTCTCCTACCATGACACTGTCATTGCCTTGAACCAAGAACAAGTTACTGTGTTAATGTTGCACATTAGGAACTCTTTGACCTTCTTTACAGGCAGAGATGTACTCATGGGAAATTTGAAACCGCAGTGGGTTTTCTGAAGCCGTCAGTAGATCAGACTTTGTAAACTAATATGCCTAATTATAAAATGATTGTACATTCATTGCCTTTCCGCAGCACCCATGAGCTCCGTTTTATGACCTTGAAAGTAACAAAAATTGTTTGCTTCCTACCGTGCGATCCTGGGATCATGGGATTTGCAATGTGCTAACAGCCGCTGCGGCTTCGTAGCAAATTAATTAAATGAGCACTCATTTCTAAAAAGCACACTTTGAGGCCTATTTGCTGTGCTTCAGCCTAATGCGAAACCTTGTATACTTATCTGTGAAACAGCTTTATTACCTATGTTTCTTTAACATGAAATACTGTTATTTAGGGCATTCTCCAGGCAAGTTCAAATTACTGGCTATCAAGGAAGCCCCCTCCCCATTCAGAGTACTATTCCCGCAGCTGATAAATTTGTGTTTTTTTACATCGCTGGACTTGCATTTTTACAACAATCACATGGGGAGGGAAGCCCCCTATGGGATTGGGGGAAACTATTCTCAGGGAACGCAGTATTCCCCTGCTCCCTTCTCAAATACCAAATCCCCCCCGACCCATTAGGTAGAGCAAATGTACTATGTTGCAAGGTTAGTCACTTTAATATACCTGATAAACCTAAAATACAAGCGAATACTAAGTGTGATGCTAGAAATGCCTTATGGAGGGACAGGGCCTTCTAGTCCTACCACTTCTCTGTTTGGTTTGTTTTCTGACACTGAGGTCTAGCCTGGACCTCTGGCAGAGCATTTCTTCATGTTTTCCTTTTGGTGAACACCACCCATGGGATACCCGTATGGCACACATGGGTAGGGGTTACACCCATGTATCCCTTATGTGTGTGTTCTGGGCACCTGTGTGTTGGCCACAGTGCAGGGTATGGGCTGGTGGCAGCTAAATGCTGACTTGGCAGTGGCTCCGAGTGTCCTCCACTTTTGGGACACTTCAATGGACTCTTAATAGAAGGAAAGATGGCCACTGTGGCATCTCGGCTTCTATTGCCTTTTAACTTGTTTCCCAAAGTCCTGGGAAGCCCTGTCTCTGTTCCCCTCCTCTTGAGAGGCTGTTGGGTGGAAATACCATATATGGCTCTGGGGCTGCCTCCTGTTGGACTAACTGGAGCCTTGCCAGAAGCTGTGTGTTGTGGGTACACCCTAGGGGTGGGACCTGTATGAATGGAGTCCCAAATGAACTTATATTCTGTGTTATGGGTATCTGGTTTATGTGTGTGTGACACAATGAACTTGACAGCCCTGGCTGAAGCTGACATGAATGCAGTGTAGTGTGCTGAAAGGCTGGGTACTTACCCCAATTTGCATCCTTTGATATGGGTGTCTGGGTGGAGTGAATGGCTTGAATGCCTGTGAGCCTGATTGACTGCCTGCATGAATGCCCTTCTGCGCGAATGACTGTCTGAGCCTGGCTCAGCCAGAGTGAACAGGGAACAGATGTGGATATCTGGGAATCTCACTTGGGACCATCGTAAAACCTAGTACTTTTCACCAGAAGTACCCTGGAAGCCAGTCCTGTGTGCCTGCCGTCCGGAGAAGGGGTCTTTGTGAGTCCTGATGAGGAATGTCCGGACATCTCGAGTCGGAGGAGTCCATTGGTGTCACCCAGGGTTCATAGGTGCATATCGTGACCACTGGAAGCCTTTGCTGTATACCGCGCAGAAGAGGGGGTACCCTGGCATAGTGTTGCTGGACACCCAGAGTTGCAAAATTTCCAAACTGCCTAAAATCATTTCAAAGGACATCCTTGCCATCAACACTGACCACTTATTCCTGCCGGAGAGAGTCCAGAGTCGCTGGGTGCAGAGGAAGGTCTGCTGGTGGGCTTCCCACCCCCAGAAGATAACAGACACCCAAGGGTCCACAATTGGTGAAGGTCCAATGTCCACTCCAGTGGTTGAGTCCAGGTCGCCAGAAACCGCCCAGAGGTCCGAAAGACGGACAACCGTGTAAATCCGAAGCCCGAAACCAAAAGTGACCTAGCCACCCGAAGTCATCGAAGGGTCCCAGTGGTCTTATCCTCATCTCCCAAGCCTTTAAGGAGCCGACAGCAAGTTTCATCTTCAAAGGACCTCTACCGTCAGAGAAATTGTCGAACAAAAGAGAGCACAGCGAAGAGCAAAACAGCTGCACTTCAGAAATACTTTGGTTCCATTTTTCTTTTTGGTCTCACATCCCAGTGGCTCCTTCTTCCAATGGGGGCAGGGAGTCCAAGCTCGGAAGAAATAGTCAAGTGAAACCGAGAAACTATGCCACTTCACCTGACAAGGCACCAAAGGTACTGTGACAAGGACGAGCATCTTCTAGCCTCAGGAGTCGTTCTAGGGTCCAATATTCATCTTGGATCCTGTTCTCCTGTGGCCTCTCAGGTACTTTGGGGAGTATAAGGGAGGCATGGTATCATAAGTAGACACTGACACAAGAGTTGCAGGTTTCAAAACATTTATTGATGGTTTAAAAGGGGTTGGGAACCTCCTATCTTGCCCTATAACTAAGATGGGAATATTCTCGACCATCAAAGGAAAAGAAAATACATTTTGTAGCACAGGGTAAGGTGGCACACTTGGACTTTGCAACATACTCTGGCTTCGGACACAAGGATGCAGTTTGTTTCGTGGACCAGGGCCCACTTGGCCTTCCATGAAGTCACTAGTTTATCCGCTGGACCTTTTGGCTTTCTCTCACTCCAGCCCAGGTCACCTTTTAGCTTGGAAGACAGTCCAACAAAAGTTTGTTTCCTTCTGGTTACCACAATTCAGTATAGGTTTCCCTTTCAATCACAATTTGTGGAGATTCCCCTTCCCCAAGCTTCAATTACACCTTCATAGGCTTCTCTGTGTCGGGCTCAAGCCTCCTTTCACTTTCCTTCCAATGTCGAGGACTTTCGAAATTACGAGGTTTTTGCTCTTACCTCGGCATGACCACTTCGACCTTCTTTCCTCAAACACTTTTTCTCTCCTACAACAAGGCCTCTTGGTAAATGTAGTTTCGATCACAGTACTTATTTCAAAGTTCAAAGATATCTCTCATATCCAGGTTTTCCTCTGCCAGGATCAAACCTAACAGTTCAAATCTTGCATCTCAGTTTCTTTCTCTTCCCGCCGCTTCTACAGCATCAGACATTTCACAGACACTTTTCAGTAGGCAATCTTCTTTCGCCGGACCACTCAGTTACTTGTATCTTTAATGTAGAGTTCTTTACAATGCTTTGCTTTCTCTCGCGTCTTATCGGCACACGTGCAACCTTCATTCGTCGGTTACTGTTGCAGTCAAGTTTCATTTAACACAGACCGGACTTTCATTGCTTTCATCAACTCACCGGCTATGTTAATTCATTTTTGTCTTTTGCGGCTTTGATCCTAAAGTCAAGGCTGATAGCACAACTGCTGTTGCACCTCCCAACTCTGCCATTCACCCAGGAGGGTGGCTGGTATCCTTGAACACAAAAGAGGGTTGTCCCTTCTCTCTGGCTGGGCTTCCTTGCACAACCTTCAAGGCCCTTCGGAGGGAGTGTCCAAGGTTTCTCCGTACCTCAATTCCATCCCTCGGCCAGACACTCTGCTCCACCTGGTTCACTGTTGCCCTGGAAGAACTGCTCCTTCTCGTGCATCGCCTTGCTCAGTGTGTCTCTCAGTGTTCCACCTTTTAACCATATGGGGAGAGCTAATGGGTGCCAGGTGTATGTAATTAAGAACACGTGCCTGACCCTGCCTGATCTTATTAATGGGACATTTCCAATGTTTAGCAGGGGTGGTACTCATTTTAGCCTTATACCTCCTCTTCCTCTGCTTAGTGTTTGTGTAGGAAAGGGGGGGGGGCATCTGGGAAGTTGGAATATTCTATGTCTCGCCATCGGACTTTCCTCCCCCAGTCCCCGAGGACCCCTCACCCAGGTGATCCTGCTGCATTTGTCCACCCCCAAGGTCTGGATCCAAATGCGATGGCTGTGCCCTGGCCACCTGATCAAGGGATAGCCAGGGTCCAGGCAGTGAAACACCCACTGGTTTTTCACAGGTGGTAGAACCTTTTAAAAGAAATCAGAAGGTTATTGAACGTTATTGTACTGGGCTGTAAGATTAGATAAGTTACTCCCTAACTTTTCCCTTACAGGTTGCCCAGGTGGGGGAGTAGGGGATCTTCACAAAAAATTGTATATCTGGCCACTGCCATTGTTCACAACTAATCTGCCTTTCTTCCCTATTCTATGCTGATACACCTCACTTAAGAATTCTCATGCCTATTTAAAACTGTCTGCAATTCGTGTATCTATTACTGAATTTAAATATTGTCTGGTACCACATAGAATGTATATATTTGCCATTCTTTGAATAAGTATTTTCAAGTACAAAGTGTTATTATTTAAATGTATATATATTACTGAATCTAATTTTATATAACAAATCTGTGTTATCACCTAACATAGTGTGTGGACATTCCTTTGTGGGGGCTTTGGGAAAACACTTTAGTTAAAAACCAGCCTGCATCACCTCCTGAAAGCTTAAGCCTGGCTGCTCGTCCATTGCTACCAAATTGAGAGCCTTGACTGAGGTGTTCTGTGCCTTTACCCACCATATAGAGTGCAGAAGTACAGATACACCCCAGACTGTACAGTAAGTATCTTGCCTCCGAGTTGAAAACAAGTACTATGACAAAGAAGATCATGGAGAGTACGACGATCACTTGTAAGAAACGGAGGCAGCGGTCTAGGTTTTCTCAAGATGTCATTTGCCTGAATGATTAAAGCTGGCCGCCTGGGAGTTCAAAAGGAACTCAGCTGTGAGGCTGAGGGTGAACGATCCTCCAAGGAGGAACTGCAGGACTGTATCGAGTGGGCAGAGGGAAGCCAAAGGGGAAGAAGCCACAGTGTTAAGGAGTACCAGAATACGGTCTAGGCTTGAGGGACCGTTCGGGTTGCTGCTGATGCGTACCTCAGGGTACCACAGGCTCTGGTCAACTGCATGCAAGGCAGGACATGCAACCAGACAGAGAGACAGCTGCAGAACCGCGGCAGGCCCAGCCATTCAACGGGGAGCTGCCGGAGCATCGAGGAACAATGCAGAACCTGGGGAAACACTGGTACACCTTTCAAGAGAAGAAAACAGGAATGCAGATTTGCCAGGAGGCGTTGGAGGTCTGGGGTAGCTAGGGAGTAAATATAAACACTGGCGAAAGAGGGTCCCACAACCACAAGGAAATGAAAGTGTAACATGGATGGGGACACCTGTTAGGCAGAAACCTGTGCAGTTCCCTCTGGGACCACTGCAAAAGATTTAAGACTACAGGTGTTTGGCAGTAAACCCACTTGGTAGCAGTCTGTACCACACAGATTCACTTGGTAGCTGTGGCTGAGCAGTCAGACTTCCCACAAGAAGAGTTAGGCAGTATACAGAGTATTCACAATAGGTCAAAAGAACACAGTAGAACAAGTAAACACTGACCAGGGCTTGGTGTAAAAGAGATATAATTATTAATTTAAAACCACATCTAGAAAAAAAACACAGGCACTAATAGTAAGCAATTAAAAAACACGGTCACTAAAAGATATACACTCCTTTAGGAGAATATTAGACAAGTCTTAAGTAAAGCCCCACTTATGTTCAGACAGCGGTGAGCGCTTAACGCAGATGGCACTCTAATAATTCGTTTTAAAAGAGAGAGAAAAGCAGAGACTAAATTGAAACTGATCCCAACACTTTTACAAGAACACAACAAGAGAGGAAGGCAAAGTAAAACCGTGAGTTTAGAGTTCAGTAGGCCGGATCCACTTTAAGGGGATCAAAACGAAATGTGTCCAAGGTCACACGGTTGCAGTGCACAAGAGTCTTGCAGAGGTTCAAAAAAGAGTTGGACCAAGAGAAAGGGACCAGTTAGAGGGTCAAGGCGGCCAGCCCAGTCCAGAAGGTTAAGGGGTTATTATTACCTGGTAGCAATCTTTAGAAAGGGAGGCCTGGTGGACACGGTACCTTAAAGTGGTGAGAATACTCCAGCGGGGGCAGTTGTTCCTGGCAGCGGATGCAAGTCGGTGCTTCGTCCGGGGGAAGGGAGGATCTCGTCGGGGAGGAAGACAGGAGTCCGTTGCACTGCCAGGGAAGAAACCAGCCGCGGAGTTCTCAGGTAAAAGGAGCGGTCCTTTAGTTCGCGGTCCAGTGGTAAGTGGCTATCCGGTTGCCGGGGTGCTTGGCACGGGCAATTCGACCACAAGCTGGTCTGGGGTGCGGAGAGAAGAAGGTAAACTGGTTGTGCCCACCAGTCAGGGGAAGAAGCCTCTCCAGCCGGGAGATCTTCTCTGTCGTCGGGAAGTGGTGAGTCGGTTCCGCAGGGCTCCACCGGTGGTTTCGTCGTGGTAGGTCGGCTCAGCTTCTCCCTCGTCGGATTCTCAGGTCCTGTGGCGACTTCTGAAGTTCCAGTCCCCAAAGCCCTGCTTTTATGCAGCATACCACCATTCTCTCAGCCTAGCTGTCACTCAAACATGCTAAGTGGTGAGACGGCCGGCTCACCACTTGGGCCAATAACACAAGAGTGCGACTTGAGTTACCAAGATAACTCAGTCCAGGGTGCCTAAACCCCCTCCCACACCCCCTGTGGTACCCAGACAGAGTGGCACCACTTTTGGAGGCTTCTGTGGAGAAGCCCGCCAAAAAGTGGAACAAAGGGCTCGACTTGGGTTGGAGTCACAGAAGAGAACACAAACGCCATTTTTGAATCGAGTCCTGGCAAAAAATACCAACCGGCGAATTAATATTAAAAAAATAAACCAGCGGTATGTTCGAGGCTATGAGAATTAAATAATTAATGTTGGTTGCCTCGAACAATGGGAAAATCCCATAGGGATATATTCGCGGTTGAATATAAAAAGTAGTATCCACTGCCACCAGCCAAAAACGCGATCAGGGGGGACGGAGACGTGCCCCCTCGACTAACAGACCCCGGGGCAATCGAATTGCCCCGGCCAGTACGTCCACAATATGATGGTTTGTACTGGTTTCTGTTCATAATTTGGGACTAGTAAAGCCAATGGTGACTTTACATGCCCTGGGAGATAGTAGTCAGTCCCAGGGTATGGAGTCTATGGTGGGGTGTCACTATGACACCCCTGTGTCACTGCACGGAGGGTGCTGTGTAACACACATAGTAAAAACACATGAGACCCTATGGAGTAAAGGACCCCATAGCCCATAAAACACATTGACAGTCAAAGGAACACCATAAATCATGTCCAAGAGTGGGAGAAAAAGAGTCTCACTCTTGCCAGGAGAAAAAAACCAAACTCCAGAAATCCAGCAAAGCGGCTGGGGGACTCACTAGATTAGGAAATTCAGCCTAAAGAGAGAATTCTCCCTAACAACACCGAGACACCCCAAGAGAAGAGAATCATATGCTTAGCAGGAGAGTTAACCAAACCAATATAATAAACTGCAAGTCTGGGACCCACACACATATAATAAACAGAGAGCAACCAAGATAACAGGATTAGGTGTTTGGCAGGTGAGTGAACTAAAACACCTACGAAAACACAAGAATAAGTAAAGTAAAGAAGTCATATGTTTGGCAGGAGAGTGAACCAAACGTATATCATCACGAATTGCGAATCTGGGACCCGCACCTATATGAAATAAAAACACCTAATGAAAGACAGGAAAGGAGAGTCTGAGATCCACAAACTGAACCAAGCTATTTTGAGTGTCTGGGACTCTCACCCATGTGAGAGACTGAAAGGGTCAAGGGAAACTCTTACATTCTATAACTAACTGTATCAAGTTGACAAGACAATGTATTGTGGAGCTAAACATATCCTTGTGGATTGTCCATTGACATTTATCTAAGAAGATAAAGGGGCTCAAGACCCCAAACGGAGGGAAACTGAGAAGAACGTTAGGGGAAAGTAGCACAACCCAAGCCTGGTAATCCTGCAGTTTTGAACATTGTGTATTTCATCACTTATTATTACCAGAGAGAATGAGAACTTTTCTGTTGGGTGAAAGCACAAAAAGAGATGATCCTTGCAGTTATTTTAGATTATTAGTGTTGGGGACAGAAGCAGGTTTTTGGAAAAGACAGCGACAGACTCTTATTTATGGACATCCTTACAATTTCACTCGTTTTCTTTGAGGTAGGGAAACCCTCTTAGTTTAAGAGATTGAGAGCCATGTTTCCAAACTTTTATTATTTAATAAAGGTTTATATCCAGAAACATGCCACCATTGTGTCCGAGCCGTATTTTTGCACTCTTAGAGCACTAAAGTGGCAAGCAGTTTTAAAATGTAAAGGTAAACTGCTTTAAATGTTGCATAGGATTCCCAGCTTGACGACGCAAAACATTCAAACAGCATGTCAATCCATGAACGATCCAATGCTGGAGAACATTAAAACCAATAAAATTCCACCAGTGGTTGTAAAGATAAAAACAGCTTTATTTACTTAAAATGGGAGTCTTGACCTTACCACTCCTGACATTCTAAATCCCCCCAAAAAAACACCAATACCATCACATTGTATTGCATTTACATCATTTGTTACTCTTAAACTTAACTGTTGGACAGTCAAGAGTTTGGAAATGGTTTTCAAATCTACTTGAAGTCATTCCATCACCGTAATATTATATTATATTAGGTTAGATGAAGAAGATATTTTCCTTGGAGCTGCGATCATTGATAGTTGCCACACACTCTCCGGTTTTATCAGAGTGTGAGAATTGTACGATTCAAGTAGGCTTTATAGAAAATAATTTCCAAGCAGGTTTCTTTTGTGCAACATATTGTTATTGAAATTTTGATGAGCATGTTAAATGGTGAAGCATAAGAGAAGATAAAAGTTACAGTTAACATCGAAATTTCATTTTGTAAGAATGTCAAACATACCCCCCCAACAAAGACCCAAGGAAGGGAGAAAGAGAAACAGAGGAGAAAAAAAGAGGACAGTATAGAGAATTAAATAATTTATCACACTACTAAGAACAATGGAATTATTGCACACCGCTTGCTAGCTTTAACACTCAATACCAGTATGATTACTGCAAGGCTAGGTGTTTCAATAGCAGTGGCTGAAGCAACATATGCTCTCTTTCAGAAACATTCCAGGAAAGTGCCAACAGGTTCGAGAGAACGTTAGGATTTGGCCTGCAAGGAACGCTTACATTTTTTCCATCCCTATGAACTCCCACACTTTTTTTTTTAAACCTTTTTATTTGCATTTCCAACACAAAACATAACACAAAACCACTTAAACAACAACACACAACACATTTCTACTGGCACTTTCAAGTTGGAGTCCATATTATTCCTTATCTGCTCGGTTCACAGTTAGGCCCCCTTTTCTCCCGTCGATGATGTTCGTACGCTACTCTGTGTATTCCTCTTTCATTGCTTCCGAACAGGTCCTGCACAAGGGTGTTAGATGCCAATATCTTAGTCCCACTGTTGCCTTCTCCACTTTGCGTCGCCCTTGTCCACACTGATGTTTCGGCTATCGCCCATTTTAACAGGTCCGCCCACCACCCCTCTATCGAGGGTCACGTACTTGTGTTCCATGCCATTGTTATGCAGCGTTTCGCCAATATTGTCATCAAGGCTTTCATTTTTGCCAAGTTTGTTCTCTGCTTGTCTCCTCTTGGGAACAGGCCCAGAAGATAAGATGCCGACGACCATGCTTGCATTTGGATTCCCCCCTTCAGCGCTCTTTCCTTCATAATGTCCCAAATGTTTGTTATTCTCGGGCATGACCAGAACATATGCACCATATCCGCCAGCTCCACTGGCATCTCCGGGTCTGTCTATTCCCCATGCTTGACATTCTTTTCGGCTTTAGATATGCTCCATGTATGAGATAGAGCTGCAACTGTCTGAACCTTTCGTTCCTGGAGACTTTCTTTGAATATTGGAGGGCCCTGTTCCATTCCTCATCCTTGAAGGGTTTCTGAAGCTCTTCTTCCCATTTAACTCATGCTTGTAATTCTCTTGTGTTAGTTCCTAGTAATTGTTCATAAAGCCTGGACAATGTGTGCCCCCCCCTCTGAAACGTCATACCATGCATCTACTGCCCCCCCCCACCCCTTTGTCATCTGCCTCCGGTAGGGTCGCCCATCTCCTTCTTATCGTTCTGACCATGCTATTGTACAGTATGAATTGACCCCTGTGTATGCCCTGCTCTTCTACCAGGGTCTGGAAGTCCACCCAGTGTCTGTTTTGCCACAGATCTCCCATTTGGGCTACTCCCTGGTCTTCCCACTGTGTTCTGAATGTTGCCAGGTTTACAATGCGGGCATCCACTAATCCCGCAAGAGGGATTTGCCTGGAGCAGGGGTCCCATATGCCCTGGATTCTCCACACTCTTTTCCATAGGACTCGGCCCAGCTTAACCATATTGGGGAGTGCTTTCGCTGAAGCTGTGTCTATCCACAGGAGCTCTCTCAAGTAATATCGCTGCAGCGACGGTCGAAAAAGATTGAGTCTACGGATGTGTCCTCGCCTAGCCACTGCACCACAAATTGAAGTTGAGCTGACAAATAATATCGTTCAAAGTCTGGGAGCCTGATGCCCCCCCACTCATAGTACCTTTGTAGTGTGTTCAGTGCTACCCTGTTTCTCCCTCCTCCCCACAGGAACTCCCTTGCCATGCCGTGTAGCAGTTTAAAGAATGACCCTGGGATGTTGTAAGGAATGGTAATGAAATAATACAGGAGGCGGGGTAGGACCGTCATCTTCAACAGGGCCGCCCTGCCTATCATCCCCAACGGTAGTGTCCACCAAAACTGCATTGCCTTCCCTATTTTATCCAGGGCCACCTGTGTATTGGCCTTGTGTGTCTCTTTAGTGTTGTGATATATATCCACTCCTAATCTCCCACACGTTTACCCACTAATAATAGGTGCACAGGCCCTTTGTTGTATTCCAAAAGCATGCACGAGCAATCCGTCCTGCCATCAGCAAATGAGATATCCTATGTGCCTTGGGATCTGCAATTGGAAGTGTGCCATCTTCAGGGACATCCCCAAAAAGAGGGGCAATTGACAAATGGGGAGCAGGGTGCCCGTGCTCTCCTTGATTTTGGATTGGATCTCTTGCCAATAGGTCTGTATGATGGGACAGTGCCACCATATGTGGGCTAAGTCTCCCAGCTGTCTGCAGCCATGCCAGCAACGGTCTGAGTACCAACGGAAACCAAGCATAAGGCAGCATTCTTTAATGAGAGTGCAAATCGAGAACTTTTATGCCCCCATTGGCCCATATTGTCAGCCATGACTCCTCAGATTTCCAGCCCCAGCTCCCTCTCCCAGCGCAGCATACATGGGAATTTTCCACCTTCAGATGTGTTTTCAAGAAAACGATAACATGTTGAGACCCTATGCACGCCCTACCCATGGAAGAGAGACAGCCCGCCTGCCTGACACCCTTAGACACCCAGTGACGTAATTGCGCATTGCGAAAGCGCTCTGACTCCACCAGATTAAACTTCTCCTTACATTCAATGAACATGAACGGAGCCTCATCCTTATAGAGATGCCTTAGTCTTAGGGTCTCTCTGGACCCCCCAGTGTTAAAACGTGTTTGTGTGCACGCCTGGTGAGAAGGTGGGGATTTGGAGGATTGCAGTGAAAGGACCCAATCCCGGTCGAAATCCCTGTTAGATGCATGCCTTATCCCAATTCTGCAGGGTGGTAAGAGTGGTCAATAAAAGACTGCCATGTGGTCATCTCGCCTCTTTAGGGAGGAAAGGGAGGTGACTTGGTGAATTCTCAGTCAGTGCCAATTCTAGCATTGGGGCAATTAGGGAAGCTTGGAAGTATCTCTGAATCGATGGGTCCTAAATCCGGCCAGTGCCTTTGAACTAGTGAGGAATTTGCGAGGGATTCAAGGCTGTCTCTGCTGCCAAATAGACTGCCCTACTGCTTTTTGTAAGTGAAGGAGCTCATGTTCTGGAATTAGGATGGGTAACGTCTGAAAGATATATAATAATTTTGGGAGGAGAGGCATCTTGACAGCGCAGATCCGGCCCAACCATGATATCTCCCGAGACACTGTAACAAGTCTTTGGCTTCCTTCCATAGCTGCAGGATGTTTGCTTTCGCTAGGGTGGTGTATGTTGAAGTAATGTGGAACCCCAGGAAAGAGAATTCCCGGTCTGCCCAGCGAAAAGGGAAGGTCTCTCTTAAGGTAGCCAAAGCTTCCAGACTTTCAGTCAGACGTAGTCCTTCAGATTTTCCATAGTTAATACAGAACCCGATACCCTGGCAAACTGATCCATGAGTTCCGTCAGGACCGGCAAAGCGGACAATGCATCACGAAGGAAACGCAATACATCATCAGCATACAGAGCTACTTTATGGCACTTCCCTCTGTATGTGAAACCAGAGATACAGGGACTGAGGCTGACTCTTTGCACCAACAGCACCATAGCCAGGGCAAAAACCAGAGGAGACTGGCGCCAGCCCTGCCTGGTACCCTTGCCCAGGGGGAGTAAGGGAGACCAGAGTGAGTGAACCTTGATTCGGGTGGCAGGGATCAGGAAGTTCACAAGCACCAGCACATTTTATGCAAGACAATTAATGCTTTTCCGTTTTCCCTTGCTGAAAACATTTGAAATCACTGAGGCTCCACAAAGCATTATTAGAAGTCAGCAAGTAAGCGGGCTATGTAAGATTTTATTAAGTACGGACAGTCTGAAACACATTTTTCCCTGTGCTAGCGTTGCAGGGACGGCATTACTTCAGACGTGTTGTTCACTGGGAATATATATATATATATATATGGGATACATTACTCACCGTAATCGTATTTCTGATGCTTGTATCTGCATATATTCACATGCTGTGCATAGGCCGACATTCAGTGGAAGCTGCAGAGTATTACAGTTTGTTTTTCGAAACTCGAAACGGGGTGTCGACACAGGGCATGCCAGTAATACTATCTCTAGTGTGACGTTCACTGTACCCATGATCCCTCGCGTATAAGACCCTCAGATTTTATTTTTTCTGGCATGAGGAGTAGCGGGAGTACAGAGTATCCAAGCAGATAAGATAGATAAGACTACAAGCATACATGCGCCTTCTCTCAGAGGGGAGGAAGGGCGGGCGCGTGTGAATCTAAGCAGATACAAGCATCAGAAATACGATTACAGTGAGTAATGTATCCCTTCCGAGGCTTGTGGAATCTGCTAAAATCACATGCTGTGCATAGATTAGCAAGCAGTGTTAGAAGAAGGAGGTGGGATGTGAGAAAGGTCATGAGCGAACAAATGTCTTAGAAACGCTTGTCCCACTTGAGTATCTGTCTTGGAATGAGTGTCAATGCAGTAGTGCTGAATAAAGGTGTGAATAGAGCTCCATGTAGCTGCTTTGCAAATGGTATCAAGGGGTACATTTGCAATGAAAGCCAGAGTGGCTCCAGTACCTCTTGTAGAGTGGGCCCTCGGCGTAAAAGGCAGTGTTTTATCTGAAATGGAATAGCACAGTTGGATACATCGGACTATCCACCTAGAGATGGCATTCTTAGAGATGCAATCTCCCTCTCTGCCAGGAGCTATGGAGACGAACAGTTGATCTGCCTTTCTTAGCGGCTTGGTCTTGTCTACATAGTAGAGGACAGCCCTCCTCACATCTAGTGTGTGGAGTTTCACCTCAGCAGAGCTTTTGGGTTCCTGGAAGAATGCCGGTAGCTCAATAGACTAGTTAACATGGAATTTGGAAATTAACTTAGGTGAGAACCTAGGGTGAGTGCGTAAAACCAGTTATTCCTTATGAACAATAAAGAAAGGATCCTGCACTGACAGAGCTGGAATTTCACTGACCCTTCTTATAGATGTGATGGATACTGTATGGGAGGATTGGTCCAAGAGACCCCCCTCCCCTGAATCCTCTCCCCCCTGTGAAGTCCATGGCTCGTCAGGGGTTCCCTCTGCCACCAGGGCCCAGGTGGTGGGTGGGACACTGGCTGAAGACATTGACCAAACACGCTGTATTTAGCTAGGCCCTGGAAACCATTTTGTGAAATAAAGATGGTTTGAGCCCTGTGCACCGCAGCGCGGCCCCCACCCTTGGAGAGTTTCACTTATCCCTGTGGCCGCAGCTCTCTGGCAGATCCGCTGAGAGCCCGTTCCCACGAACAGACGGACATGAGCTAGTGTTAGATACCAACACTGTAACATTTCACCTTCCGCAGTGTATCGTTGTTTCCAGTATGACCCGGCCAGCAAGGCCGGGGTGGAAAAGAACTGTAAAATGGACCCCTGACAAAAGCAGAGTCCCCAAATACTAATGAGCAAACCACCTGTGATGAAACTTTTTCTCTCCATTACCTTTCTGACTAAAAAACCTGTAACCTCCATGAAGATGGCAGAATGTGTGCTTTCGGGATGAAGTACCCACATCCCCGTAGCTATGCGCAAATGGTAAAAGTGTCCCGGGGGTTTTTTGTTATGTGTTTCGCCGAGAAGACTGCACCCCAAGGTCCCATGCCATAACTGAACTAATGCTGCTAGAGTGCAAAGGAAGACAAATACAACCCTATTGGGAGCTCATGTGAGTGGTGCACGAAAATGCACCATATGTACGCCCAAGCTCACGATGTGTCACTGCCGTCAGTTTTATTAGCGGGTTGTTCCTGCGTGCTCCACCAACTTTACTACTACCTCGCTTACCGCACATGTATGGAAATTTAACAAAATGTTGTGGTTGTTAAATACTTAGCGTATAGGTAAAGCGTTTGAAATGGCCATGTGAAAGCTTTGAAAAGACTCAATGAGTATTGTATATTATGTGAATGTTTAGGTCTCTTCCACTTAAATCTGCAACACACGAGGAAAATACCTTTGTGAGCATATGCAAGGCCATTCCCCCTTCCTCCCATTGAAGCCTGCCAGACGAAAAAGCAGAGGCCTGTGCTGCTCTGCTCCACCTCCCCCGATTCGGCTGGAGCCGCTTCAAACATTCACATTCCCCCGCAGCACCCAAGGCCACGGCCTGCCACCTGAATTATTTACAACTCAGCAGTAAACCCCGGCCTTAAAACACAGATCCAAAGGCGCCCTTTCTTAGGCTCCACGACCCACCGGCTCACCTTAGGTTAATGGCCCCTGTAAAATTAGGACACCCAATATTATAGCAGCACTACAGGAACACATTCATAATGACTTCTAACGAGACGTGATAACTCGGACAGCCCGTCTCATGCCCTGAGACCCAACCTCGCGACCTATGATACCCGGTCAACAGGACGATGGTAACCATGTATTGATGTATCACCAAAAGACCCTACTCGAGGTGCATTCCTCCTGTGTTGAATTACCCTGTAGAATAACCTATTGGAAGATTTATCGGAGAAGATAACATTGCAATGTTGAATGACTGCGGTGTGCGTGGCCTTAGGGCAGAAAGTCAGGAAAGACGTTCATCACTGACACTGGTCACGGCTGGCACAACAACACCGTCCGGATGAGCCCAGCTGATCTGCCCGGCCCAGCCCAGCCCACGAGGGTAACCAGTGACGTCCACCGACCACGGCAAACCACATTGCAGCAGCACCTATAGTTAGTCGTCGCCACCCAATCCCCACGAACTTGTGCCCCCTATAGCATGTAGGTTCTTATGACGCTTTTTGTAAATATATACGCCTGTCTTTGCTATTGTCAGACAGAGCGCGCTCGGAGTTTGCAGAGTCCTTTGCATGCCCTATTCTGATTGATAAACTCCCATTTAAGCTCACCCGCACTTTGTTTTGGCCTTATTCCCATCTTGGGAGAGTCCATTATTGTCTCTCATTGTGGGGAGGATCGTGCTATCTGGGGGACGCTCGCCTTCACTACTAAGAAGGCAGTTTTATAAGTCAAGTGCTTGAGACTAGATTTGTGCATGGGCTCAAAGGGGGGGGGGTCCCATGAGCTTAGCAAGTACACATTAAGGTCCCTACCTGGTGGTGGGTTAGAAATTGGAGGGTGGAGTCTCTTTACCCCTTCCATAAATGCTTTGACAACTGGCACTTTCCACCATGACACCTTCTTATAGGAAGTGGTGTAGGCTGATAAAGCTGCCAGGTGTACTTTAAGTGAGTTAAACACTAACCCTGCATCCAATAGGTGGAACATGTAGGTGACGACATTAGAAGGAGTACAATCAACTGGGTTGATTTGCTTTTTCTGGCACCAAATAACGAATCGTTTCCATTTGTCATAGTAACAGTGCCTTGTGTTAGGTTTTCTTGACTCTTTCAAGATATCCATACATCTCTGGGGTAAATTGAGATGTCCGAACTCGATGACTTCAGGAGCCATGCTGCCAAGTTCATCGAGTTGCGCTGAAGATGCACCGTTAGTCCCTCGTGCTGGGAGAGTAGGTTGTACCGGCACAGGAGTTTGATGGGGTCACACACCGCCAATTTGCGTAGGTGTGGATACCACGGTTGTATCGCCCACATAGGAGCAACTAGGATGAGCGTCATCGGTTCCCTGTGGATCTTGTTGACCACTTTCCTCATCAGAGGTGTTGGTGGAAAAGCATAGGCAAACATCCCTGACCACTTCATCCATAGGGTGTTCCCCTTGGAGCCTGGCTGGGGGAACCTGGATGTGAAGTCTGGGCATTGTCTGTTTTCGCATGTGGAAATCCCACTGAGAGAAGAGGTCTCTTACGACTTCTTCGTGTAGTGTCCACTCGTGTTCTTCTGGAAGGGGATCCCTGCTCAGAGCATCTGCTAGCGAGTTGAGATCCCCTGGAACATGTTGGGATGATAAGTAAATCTTCCGTTTGAGTGCCCATTTCCAAATTTTCGGGGCAAGCTTGGACAGATTTGGCGAACGAGTGCCCCCTTGTTTGTTTAAGTAAAACATCGCTGTTGTGTTGTCTGTTAGGATCTGCACTGACAGGTTGGATAGGAGGGGTTCGAATGCCCGAAGCACTCTGAAGACTGCCAGAAGTTCTAGCAGATTGATGTGGTTCTGAGCCACTGTGTGAGACCAGAGACCCTGAGCTGTGTGGTGAAGGTAGTGAGCTCCCCACCCTGCCAGGGAGGCATCTGTTGTGACGACGGCCTCTATCTCTGGATCGTAGAAGGCTTTCCCCTTCGTAAGATTCTCTCTAGTCCACCAGCGAAGACTCTGTACTAGTGTTGGCGAAACAACCACTAGATCGTCCCACTGACCACTTGCCTGAGACCACTGTTTCGCCAACCATTCCTGCATGGGACACATGCGCAGGCGCGCATGGGGAACCAGGTGAATGCAAGATACCATCATGCCTAGCAAACGCATCTCTTTGTGCACCCTTATTTGGCGACCGGACTGATATTGAGGGATTTGCAGCAACAGATTTTGAATTCTTTCCTCTGATGGAAAGGCCAACCCCTCTTGGGTGTTTGAGACAGCTCCTAGGAACTGTTTTGAGGTGCTTGGCACCAGGCTTGATTTTTTCTCATTGATTGAGAAGCCCAATTGGAAGAGGTCGATTGTTCTTTGAATGTTTAATCTGCAAATTACAGGGGTTCCCCTGTGATGAGCCAGTCATCCAGGTAAGGGTACACTGGGATTGCCTCCCTGCGTAGGTGCGCCTCAACCACCGCCAGTACCTTGGAGCATACCCTTGGAGCTGAGGCAATGCCAAAGGGCAGCACCCTGAACTGGCAGTGCTGGTTGTTTATTTTGAAACGCACGAATCTTCTGTGCACTGGGAACATTGAAATATGAAAATAGGCATATTTCATACCCAATGTTGCCATGTAATCCCCCTTTTTTAGTAGGGGGGGGATTACCTCTTGGAGTGTAGTCATGCAGAATTTTTGTGGCTTGACATACTTGTTTGCAGGGTGCAAATCTAATACTGGGTGCATTCTTAGATCTTTCTTTGGCACAAGGAAGTAGGTTGCATAAATACCCCTGTTTACCTGGTTGCCCGGGACGAGTTCTATGGCGTCCTTTGCAAGTAGAGTGGCGATTTCCTCGAGAAGGATTTTCTGGTGCTCCAACGAGTGTACCTTCTGTCTTGGAGGATGGTCGTGGGGTCGCGCTAATAGTTTTATACAGTATCCTGCGGACACTGTGGACAGCACCCATCTGTCCGAAGTGATCCCCTCCCATGCGTGGGTGAAGGTGGAAATGCGCCCCCCTACTGGGGATGCATGGGAGGGGACCCGAAGCGGAACGTCACTGTTTACTAGGTGGCGTGCCATCTCTGGCGGGGCTGCCTCTACCCCTAGTGCGGCCCCTGCGCTGGCCTCTAGTGAATCCCTGTGATGTTTGGAAGTGATTGTTGCCCCATGAGGTTCCTTGATTTTGGTAGTAGCTGGAACCCCTCTGGGAGCTTTGGCCGCGAAAGCGACAAAAACTATTATTTCCCCTTTGACCTGGGGATTTATTTGTGAGTTGGGCGAGAGATTTTAGGGTCTCGTACTCCTCTTTAGCTGTCTTTAGTGCCTCTTCCACTGCCTTGCCAAATAGAACGTTCGATTCTACCGGCATGTCTATAAGCGTGGCTTGAGTCTCGGATTTAAACCCTGACTGCCTTAGCCAAGCGTGGCGCTTTATTACTGTGCCTTCGGCTATTAATCTTCCTGCATTATCTGCTGCATCAAAATTTGTTTTAAGGATGCATCCAGACACAGACCTTCCGTCTGCTGCAATTTGGGCCAACTGGACTTTTAGTGGTTCAGGTGCAGAGGCTACTAGAGCAGCTACCTGTTCCCATTGGTGGCAGTTATAGCTTGCTAAAAGAGTGGTACTGTTAGCAATATGTGCCTGATGGGCAACTTTCCTATCCAGAGCATTTACCCTTTTGCTCTCCTTATCGGGGGGTGCTTCTGAAGAAGCTAGTGGTGTGCCTGCCCTCTTTCTGGTGGTTGTTACTACCAGGGAGTCTGGTTTTAATTGACCCCTTATGTACATGGGATCGGAGGGTGCGGCCCGGAATAATTTTTCCACTCGTGGATTCACTGCACGAGTAAGATTTGGGGTTATCAGCGAGGGATCAATTCTATGCTGGATTGATTTTAATATTGGGATGGCTTGGGTAATGGCTCTTTCGTCCCCTAGGATTTCTTCCGCGAAATCCCTATCTTCTTGTAACGCTCACCTGGTATACACGGGGATGTCACTCAGCCTGTTCTGACCTCTTACGACCTCAAACCCTTCCCTGGAGTCTACTTGACTGGAGACTGGGCCTGAAACACAGGATTGGTAGAGTTTAAATCCCTATTGTCTCTGTGAGCTTGAAACTCTTCTTCCCCGGGGTCCAACCCTTCCCTTTAATCCACAGCTCACCTTGTATTCTTGCAAAGTGTGCTCTCCGTCCTGCTTTCAGCGCAGGGGCGCGTTGATTGATGCAGGCTCGTTGCTGCCTAGTTACTTCACTGGCAAGAGTCCAACAGGTAAGTATAATGAGTCTTTTGAACAGTTCTCCAACTTTGTTCCTTTCCTTCCTTAGATGATGGCCGGCGTCCAGGGATGGCGACGTGCTGCTGAGATGAGTAGCACTGAAGGTGAGTGAAAGCGCGATGCGACCCTTTCATATTTGTATTGAACTGAGTTCTTTTTCTGTGGCTTTTAGGTGGCGCAACATTTTCAGCGTTGATGCCGGTTATGAAGAAGAAATGCGGTGAGTAAGCGTGGTATGCGGGGCCTCTAGATGTTTCCACGCTAACCTGGAGTGTCTTTTCCCTCTTGCAGATGGATGAGAAGTTCCGGAGACAGAGTTCCCCCAGAGCGGCTGGGATTCAGGTAAGCGTTTGAAGCTCGTACAGTCTTTAAAAATAAGCAAAGATTTGCTGAATGCTTACTAATGCCTTTTTTCTGTTCTTTTCCCTTTTCCTTAGGAAGCGGCGTGCTGTGATGGGAATGACACCGCCGAACAGAAGAAGCGATGAATGATGGGCAGAAGCGCTGCAAGGTAAGGCTGTTCCTAACGGTGTTCTTGTTCTTGCAGGAGCTGAGCGCAGAAGAAAGATGCAGGCCTACTGGAGACCGATCCGAACACGGTGAGTGTCACGTTGCAGGTGCAGAAAACACAAAGCATGTTTCTCAGCCTGGGCATGGCTTAAATAGTCTCTGGATATCCCAGGTGTCTCTGGGCTGAACCACACCCAAAAGACTAGACTGCACATGCAGTTCTGGCAACCGAAATATGTGGGGGCATCCATCTTGTCCCCATAAAAGCACTACAAGTCCAATCCCCAATGTTATACTATGGGAGTGAGTGAGTCTGGTGCCACAAGCACCAAGTCTGACTCCAAGTGGGTCTTTGGAGGGATGGAGAGGCCCTTGAGGGCCATGTAGGTGATCGTAGCGTGGTTCCAGCCTGACATCTTGGAGGGCTGGGGACATGAGGGGCAGGAACCATGACACTTCTTGGACACCCTGTATGTCTATTTGAAAATGAGCTGCTGCTTTAGCCAGTACCTCACTGAGGAGTGGCTTATTATCAATCGGTGAGTCATGCACCGGGGGATCCTTGGGAATAGGGGAGTCAAGATTGTAGGCTTCCGCCTCATCTTCCTCTTCCTGGTCCCCATCATTCCCATAATAAGCAACCCCTGTCTGGTCTTCCAGCATCTGTGTGTCTGTCTCGTCACCATATGACTCTGGATGGTAAGGTTCAATTAGCAAAGGGTCTGAAACCAAACCCTGCTCCGGAGCCTCAGAGCGGAGCCTTTTAGAAGGGGGTTGAGAGTCCTTGGATCCCAAAGGGGCAGAGGTAGCTGGTGTGTTTGCATAGCTATGGAACTAATGAGGGTCTTTCTCGTAGAAGTATACAAAAAAAGACATCCTTCTCATTACCCTATCAATATCGGCTGAGTTCCATTCCTTGGAACTGGGAATGAACCTCTCTTGCTCTGGTTCCTCATCCATGCCCATATCCTGAGGAGTGGGAGGGACAATTTTACCCTTAGGAGTAGTGTAAGGGATCTTGGACTTTTCTATCACTTTAGGGGCCTTCTGTTTTTCCTTATGGTGTTCTGAAGGTCTCTTGTACTGTTTATCTGCTTAGATTCACATGCTGTGCATAGGCCGACATCTTGTGGAAGCTGCAGAGTATTAGTTTGTTTTTCCGAAACTCGAAAATGGGCGTCGACACAGGGCGTGTCAGTAATACTATCCCTAGTGTGACGTCCACTGTACCCATGATCCCTCGTGCGTCTAGGACCCTCAGATTGTATTCTTTGTGACATGAGGTAGTATGAGAAGTAGCGCGAGTACAGATTATACAAGCAGATAGATAGAAAGATAGATAAGACTACAAGCATCCATGCGCCTTCTCTCAGAGGGGAGGAAGGGTGGGTTGCATGTGAATCTAAGCAGATACAACCATCAGAAATATGATTACGGTGAGTAATGTATCCCTTCTGAGGCTTGTGGAATCTGCTTAGATCACATGCTGTGCATAGATTAGCGAGCAGTGTTAGAAGAAGGAGGTGGGATGTGAGAAGGGTCATGAGCAAATAAATGTCTAAGAACCGCTTGAGTATGTGTCTTGGAATGAGTGCCAATGCAGTAGTGCTGAGTAAAAGTGTGAATAGAGCTCCAAGTAGCTGTTTTGCAAATGGTGTCAAGGGGTACATTTGCAATGAAAGCCAGAATGGCCCCAATGCCTCTTGTAGAGCGGGCTCTTGGCGTGAAAGGCAGAGTTTTTTCAGAAAGGGAGTAACACAGCTGGATACAATTTATAATCCACTTAGAGATGGCACCTTTAGAGATGCGATCTCCCTCTCTGCCTGTAGCTACGGAGACAAACAGTTGGTCTGTTTTCCTTAGCAGCCTGGTCTTGTCTACATAGTATAGGACCGCCCTACGCACATCTAGGGTGTGTAGTTTCACCTCAGCAGAGCTTTGGGGTTCTTGGAAGAAAGCCGGAAGCTCAATGGACTGGTTAACGTGGAATTTAGAAATAAACTTAGGTGAAAACCTAGGGTGTGTTCGTAAAACCAGTTTATCTTTATGAACAGTAAAGAAAGGATCCTGCACTGACAGAGCCTGAATTTCACTGACCCTTCTTATCGATGTAATGGCTACCAAGAAGGCAGTTTTATATGTCAGGTGTTTGAGACTGCTTTTATGCATGGGCTCGAATGGGAGGCCCATGTGTTTAGCCAGCACCACATTAAGGTCCCATCCTGGTGGTGGGTTAGAAATTGGAGGTGGAGTCTCTTTACCCCTTCCATGAAGGCTTTAACCACTGGTACTTTCCACCACGATACCTTGTTATGGGAGGTGGTGTATGCTGACAGTTGCCAGGTGTAACTTTTGTGAATTAAATACCAACCCTGCGTCCAGCAGGGTTGGCAATAGTGGATGGAGTGCAATCAACTGGGTTGATTTGCTTAATCTGGCACCAGATAACACATCTTTTCCATTTGTAAAAATAACAGTGCCTTGTGTTGGGCTTCCTAGATGTGGAAAGTTGAGGTGTCCAAACTCTGACTCTATCCAAATTTTCTGGGCAAGCTTGGACAGATTTGGCGAACGAGTCCCTCCTTGTTTGTTCAGGTAAAACATGGCTGTAGTGCAGTCCGTCAGGATCTGCACTGACAGGTTCAACAGGTAGGGCTCGAACGCTTGAAGTGCTCTGAATACTGCCAGAAGCTCTAGCAGGTTGATATGATTCTTGGCCACTAAGTGAGACCAGAGACCCTGAGCTGTGTGGTGGAGATGGTGTGCTCCCCAACCTGTCAGGCATGCGTCTGTTGTGACTACCGCCTGTATCTCGGGATCGTAAAAGGGTTTCCCCTTGGACAGATTCTCTCTTGTCCACCAGTGAAGGCTTTGTACAAGTGTTGGCGAAACGACCACTAGATCGTCCCACTGACCACTTGCCTGTGACCACTGTTTCGCCAACCATTCTTGCATGGGACGCATGCGCAGGTGCGTGTGGGGGACCAGGTAAATACATGACACCATCATGCCCAGCAAGCGCATCAGCCCCGGCAGGCAGGGTTGCCATGAAAGCACTGGCACCACTGACAACGGTGCCGGTGCTTCCATGCACCCATTCCCGTGGAGGGGCACAACATTTTCTGCTGCCTTATATCCCAGGACAAGTCCCGGCGACACCGGGATATCAGGCAGCGGAAACAGTGTTACAGGATTGGCAGCAACTCGCCAGTGGCACAAGTGGGTTACTGTCAACCTCGTAATGAGGCCCAAAGTCCCATTCTTCGTTCTACCATTGTTTGCTGACGTTACTTGGTCCACATTGATTACAACACTTTTGCCAGGTAATTAACCAATGTGATGATTAAAGATATCATTTCCCCTTGTGTAGAAATGATCCACCATTCATCAGAAGCGAATTTCTTAATCTCTTTAAAAAAAGATCCCCAGCAGCTGAGTTCTAAATCCTGTCATGGGCTTGCAATGGAGTAACACATGTTTAAGAGATTCTTTCTCTGATTTCAACTTACATAGCCTGCAGCTGTTAACTCTTTCCTCAACTCTGCTCCTGACTGATTAAACCTATACCCAACATTAGAGGTTTTATCAAAATCTCATGTATTGAGATCTATGAAAACTACTTGGGCATCTTAGCAGATATTTTGGCAGAATGTTGTAGGACCTACAGACTACAATGCTCTGGGAATATAATTTGAATCGACTTGATTGTTCTTTAGTCTCAATCCAGTCCTTTCTCCAGGACATGATTTTTACAGACATTGGATTGGACAATAGTTGTTCTTCAGTCATACTCAGATTTTCCAAAATATTTTTACAAGCCTTCTTCCATTGCAATAACCATGGATCATATCCAGTAGAGAGCCCACTTTTTACTAAACAGAAGCCTCTCATCTGAGTCGCTGATCTACACTTTCTATACAATGCCAAGTTCTTCCACTTAACCAGAGCAAGGAGGGAGATCAACCCAAATTCTTGTCTTATGACTTGTATTGGCACACAGCTCAGTAGGAAAAAAAACTTCTTCCAAAATAAACTTTCAAGAATTGGCCAGATTTTAATCGGGAGAGAGAAGGCGGCTTCCGCCCCATATGTTACAATGGGCACTACCTTTATTTTACAAAAGAAAACCATACGGGCTATGGAGAATTTCCCATATTTCTTTTGGAGCAGCTTTTACTTTCTTAACATAGCTTCCCTCTGAGCATCTCTAAATGCGATGTTTATGCAGCTCCCCAGATATATAAACAACCTCACTCTGGACAATCTTTATCTTGCTCAGGAACCACAATGTCTTATTTCATTTATTTCCTTTAGCTAACTGAAGGATCAGAACCTTCGATTTCTCCGCATTAATTTTAAGTCCATTATCTTGTACATATAAATGGAATGCAGACAGTTGGCGTTGTAGGCCCACTGGAGTTTGGTCGATCCGGACCAAATTGTCCACGTACAATAAATGTTCCAATCCTCCCTCGATATAAGGGGTTCCTGGCCTCTTTCAGGGTTTCCAGCCGATTTGAAAAACAGATTAAACAGGGCCAGAGCCAACGGGGAGCCCTGCTTCAGTCCACTTGATGTCAGTATGGAACGTGACAGCAGCCTCCTTGACCTAAATTTATTTGTATCAATGTTTCTGAGTAAAGGTCTTTGATGGCTTCCAAGATGTCAATTGGACACCCCTATTTCTTCAGCTTAGTCCAGAGCAGATGCCTTCGTATCGAGATAGAAGCGTGGGCCAGATCAATAAATGCCAGCTATATCTTACCATTGTTACCACTGCCCAGAACTTTCAAACGGTTGATCAGAAAAACATTAAGGGGCCGATTCATGGAACAAATGTGCGCCGAAAATCCCAGCGCAAGCAGGCGCAAGCGTGAGAAAGCAAGCGCACGCGTGCGATTCAAGGAAGGCGCTGCGCTACTTTCCCACTGGTTGTGCGCCAAATCCGTGCATGGCGCACAGGTCTCCAAACAGCATGCGTTAAGCGCACATAGCGCAGTGCACACCACAAAAGTAGGCAGAACAGGGGGCGTAACACGCGGAATGGGGAATAACGCGTGAAAAAGAAGGCGTAACGGGGAAGTACTGCTTGGAAGTACGCAGAACGCCCACACGCACACGAACCACACGTATTAATGGAATCGAATAGGGCAAACCCGGGCACAGGCAAAGACACGCACATGCCTAAACACATCCGCCACACGAAGGCAGGCGGTAGCGTCCCTGCGCATTACAAAAGTGTGCACAAATAAAAAGCACGCATATACTGAGTGGGGTATGTGTATTCCTGGGGTTCGCGTGAAGTTTTACACGCAAAAGGGCCCTGTGCGAGTGGGGTACGTGTATTTCGGGGGTGCGCGGGAAGTTTCACACGTGATTTCAGCAGGTTATGTGTATTTCGGGGGTGCGCGGGAAGTTTCACACGCGATTTCAGCAGGGTACGTGTATTTCGGGGGTGCGCGGGAAGTTTCACACGCGATTTCAGCAGGGTACGTGTATTTCAGGGGTGCGCAGGAAGTTTCACACGCGATTTCAGCAGGGTACGTGTATTTCGGGGGTGCATGGGAAGTTTCACACGCGATTTCAGCAGGGTACGTGTATTTCGGCGGTGCGTGGGAAGTTTCACACGCGATTTCAGCAGCGTACGTGTATTTCGGGGGTTCGCGGGAAGTTTTACACGCGAAAGGGCAACGCCCGTGCGCGATACGTCACAGACGCGCTTACGCGCTAAGGGCCTTTCCTCGAATTACACGCTGACGTGCAATTTTTTCACGTGCCAAATCACTCCGTATCAAGCTGGCCACGCGAAAACACACGGAAGACCACGCTCCTGCCCCCCAGAGCCCCAAGCACGCTCCCACCTGCCATCTGCTGCTGCCTGACTGCCTGCTGCCCACGTGCCCTGCTTTTTGGTGCCTGCACATCATCCATCTGCAGGGGTCCAGTTGCTGTGTCCACCCCTGCTGGAACAGAAGACTCCTGACTGGGATACCATCGCTCCACAGCCCAGCCCCAGGACCCAGTTGCCCACCCACCCACGCCTGCCTCGGGGGTCGCCATGTCGGGGCAAACACCATCTGAGACCACTGGCGACTCCCAGCCAGAGGGGCAGAGGGCCACCAGCTTCAGTCAGAAGGAAGTTGGTGTCCTGGTGGAGCATGTCCTGGGGCATTATGATGCCCTCTTCTGAACATCACGCGCCAACAAGGAAGGACGGGATAGGATCTGGGACGACTTTGTGGTTGCCATCAACGCGGAGGGGGTGGCAACCTGCAACATCAAGCAAGTTAAGAAGTGCTGGGAGGACTTGATGTCCAGGACCCTTGTAAAGGGCCGGCGCCTCGTGGAGGGGGGCCGGGGCAGCATGAGTACCATCCAGATGAGGGTCCTGGAACACGTAGCCCCAGTGCTCCACGCCCAGATCCTTCAGAGGCAGATCCGTCTGGAGTTGAGCGGTAAGTGGCCAAGCATTGCTGTGTGAGACAGGGCATGTTGCAGGGTGCTGGTTGTCTGATACTTGCCTGTATGTCTGACATAGGCCATGTACGTATGTGTGTGTGTGCAGGGACATCATGGTCATGCATGTGAAACCAGTAATGTGTGAACCACATGGTAGGGGCATGTGTTACAATGCCAGCATGCGGAATGCGCACCTTAATGCATGTCTGTCTCTGTTATTGGACATGGATGGGGTGTGAGAGATGGGTGCTGCGGTCATGTACATGTATGGTGTCCATGTCTGTGTGTCTGACTTGCGTGTCTGTGACTTGTAAATGCCATGGATGCATGACACGTCTGTGACAATGTTCAGAATCACTGATGCAGCCTACTCATCCTTGTATCCACTGTGTCTGGGGTGTACAAGGCCAGATGGATGAAACTACGGTGAAGTGTGTGCATGTGATAGGCATGACCCATGATGCATGCGAGTTTCAAGCCAGCATTGTATGTTTCAAGAGTCCCTTGGACATGTATGCTAATGTTCATTGCATGCGCCATGCCTGTTACTGCATGTGTTTTACCTGCACTGACCCATGTGTTGTGGAGGGACATGATGGAAGTGATGTTTGACAGTGCCACTCATCTGCTATTGCTTCCTGTCTAGGGGACCATTGTACAGTACCCTGATGCTTGTGTTCTATGTCTCCCTCTACACAGCGGCAAGTGATGAAGAGGGCGGAGACGGCGCTGTGAAGCAAAGCGGCGGGGATGCCCCCACCGGCCGGCGACGCAAGGCCCAGTCACCCTTCCAGAATTTACCATCGTCCGGGACCGAGGGGACTGGTGCTGCGTCTGCCACTACGGCTGCAGCGGAAGGGGTGGATGAGCCCCCACAGGGGCTTGCAACGGCGGAAGATGGCGTGGAGCCATCCAGGTAGGTGGTTTCCACAGAGGAGGAGGGGGCCGCTACTGAGCCGCACATGGGTCCTGCTGGGGGTGGTACCACTGGTGCAAGTGATGCAGTCCGGGGGCAGGGGCAGGAGGCAGCACAGGTCGCCGTGGAGGGGCCTGTGCATGTCACTGTCCCTGACACTGTGACTGCACCACCATGCACCAGCAGGGATGCCCCATCCCAGGCCCGTCCGCAGGTAGGGGGGATGTCCATGTCATCTGACACTCCTCTACCTGCGGACGAGGGGACCCCTGGCCGTATGGAGAAGGTCCTGATTGGTGTCGCGTTGCGCACGCGTGTCATTCGTGATGACGTGCGTGCTTCCCGGGGGGAGCATGCACGTCATCACGAAGAGCAGCGTGCCAACGTGGCCCAGTTGGGAGTGTCCATGGTCGGGGGTTTTGTACATGTGTCGGCCACTCTGGCGGCTCTCTCCTCCTCTGTGGAGACGATGCGCCAGTCGTTCTCCATGCCGTCTTCCGGCCCAGATGCCACCAGGGCCCACTGTGGACCTGCCCTGACCAACGCAGCCAGCTCGGTGGGGATCCCATCCCTGCCAAAGTCGGGAGTCGGAGGTCCGGCATGGGTGGACACCACAGCAACTGGACCCCAGCAGATGGAGGATGTACCGGCATCATCGGGCAGGGCACGTGCACAACGGCATCGGTGGATTCCATCAGCCTGGATGCCGTCATGCTGGCAGAGGCAGTTGCGTCGGAGGCAGCGGCAGGCTCAACGTGGGAGGCATCATGGCTTGGGGCCATCTACATCAGAGGGGCAGGCATCGGCCGGAGGGCAGGAGGACCCTGGAATGGGAGTGTTTTCCATGTGGCAGCGGTTGGGCCAGCAGATAGGTGCGGAGCGGCGGCGGGCGGAGGAGGCACGGCTCACAATGGTCAGGGCGGAGAACTCCATGCGCAGGGCGCTGAGGCGGGCTGAGTGCCTCGAGGGAATTCGCAGGGAGTTGGAGGTGGACATGGCGTTATCCCTGCAGGACCTCGGGGCCAGAGAACAGGCCCGCCTCCAAGACATTGAACAGGAGTTCGATGATGCCCTGGCCCATGACATCAACAAGTGAGCCGTTGGACTTGCCCGCCGCCATTGTATATAGTTCATTAGTGTTAAGTTTCATTTCTTTTTTCTTTCATTTGGGGCGCATGGACTATGCCCCACATTTTTGTATAGAGTTAGTAATTAGGTAGGTTTCATTGTAGGTTTCATTTATGTCGTTGGGCTCATGGACCCTGGATTTGCTATTTGTACATAGTTTTACAGTGGATTTTTCTCCTTCATCTTTTTTTTTCTTCACCATGGAGCAATGGATATTACGCTTTTCTTTCACTTTGGATTTGCTTTGTTGGACGGTGACTTTGGACAAATTTTCATTTGGATTAATTTGGAGTCTCATTTTATTTATTTATCATTTTTTGGGACATGCTGCATTTTGATTATTATTGGCATTGTTGTGTGTTTTGATTTCATTCCCTTCATTTTGACTTGAATACATTTACGTTTCTTACTTCAATGTGTGGTCTTCTCTCATTGGTTTCATGCATGTCACAATGTGGGTTTTCTCAGTCATGTGTTGCCATTGTGTGGGTCTGACAGACTTGTACTCATGCGCCTACTGCTTATTTATGATCTATCATGTAATGGGGATTTCAATTTGGAGTGGATGTAAAGCTTGGTTGGGTGTTTGGACTGGGGTGGCGTGGGGTGGGATTTGGGTGGCCATAAGAGCCAGGGATCTAGATTGTGATGACGTGTTGGCTGGGGGACATGTGTCGGGGGGCTGCTGGCAGGTGCCTGTCAATGATGGGGGGGGGGTAGGGGTGCAGGGGGGACATGTGTCGGGGTCTGCTGGCAGGTGCCTGTCAATGCTGGGGGGGGTGGGGGTGCAGGGGGACATGAGTGGGGGCCTGCTGGCAGGTGCCCCTCACTGGTGGGGGGGTGGGGGTGCTGGGGGACATGACATGGGGTGCAGGGTAGTCCCCTGTGGTGTGGGCTGCCTGCAGGGGCCGTGGAGGGGGTAGAGGGGACACCTGGGTGGACCCAGGCCAATCGCGTGTAAAACTTCCCGCGCACCCCTGCAATACATGTACCCAGGCCAATCGTGTGTGAAACTTCCCGCGCACCCCAGAAATACACGTACCCCACTCGCACAGGGCCTATCGCGTGTGAAACGTCCCGCGCACCCCCGAAATACACGTACCCTGCTGAAATTGCGTGTAAAACTTCACGCGAACCCCAGTAATACACGTACCCCGCTTGCCGTGCTGGTACAGGGTTAGCGCAGCCCTTTGCGCTGAATTGGGGATTTTGATGGATTTTCCCTGCGCGAGGGGCGTTCTTGGGGGCGTAACTGGCGCTGCTGCAGGGTCGCTGCGCCACTGTGCGCCACGGCTGGTTTTGGTAGCTAAAATCCATGAATACGCTGTGCGCGGAAATGGATTTTAGCGCACGCGGCTGGCGCAGAGATTTGCACGCGCACACTGTGCGCCAGCCGCGTGCGCCACTTGTGCGCTAAATTCTATGAATTACCCCCTAAATGAGGTTCCAATCTCCTTTACAAACCCTGACTGCCAAAAACCGAAAAACGTCCTGCTTCTCCCATCCAAGCCTCCAGTCCACTTAAGATCAACTTGGTGAACATCTTCCCAACTACATCAATTAGGGCGATTGCCCGGTAATTTCCAGGGTCCGACCTATTCCCTTTCTTGAATATCGGCACCACTACAGAGGTCTTCCAGGACATCAGTACTCACCTGACCGTCTTTATTTGATTGAAAAGTAACTCCAAAAAGCTTCACCATATTTCCGGCTCTTCCTTTAAAGTTGCATCAGTCAAGAAGTCTGGACCAGGTGCCCTGGAACTACTCACTATTTACGAGCAGGATATCCTCTTCCTTGTTCGAGAAAGTCCATTCAATCCCTAAATCCTTCTCCTTCTTGCTCCTCCCCGCGTTTCCTGTATTAAACAGTTTTGTAAAGTGGTCTATCCATGCGCTTTCTGCCACTGCATTAGATTGTAGCGCCTCCCTTGGGGTATTTAATGAATTTATTTGTTTCCAATATCTCCCATTTTTATAGTCACGATCTTCTGCAACATTTGCAATGTGTCTACCTGCATCATTTTGTATTTACGTACCTTCAACCAGTTCTTATATTGCTGTTTATGAAATTTGATCAATGCAGCACAGGTTAAATGATCGTTCATTGTTAACTTTTTTAATTGTGATCTTAACTGTTTCCTTTCAACCACTAGTTCAGGAGCATAACAATGCATGTGTGCCAAATGTGGTTTTGCTCCAGCTCTTCGCGTTTCCACAAATGCCATCAGGAGTTTTGGATAATCCATTTTTTTGCAATCTTTAGGTTATCAAGTCCTTACGCTGTTCAATCAAAAGTGTTATTTTTGTAGCATTCCTAAATTAATCTCGAGAGATTTGGATAGGTAAAGGGTAGATTTCATCAGGAGGTTTACTACTTGAGGTGCATGTGATCTTTACTATATTATGGTCACTACGTTTTGTTGATAACAACCTCAAGCGTAGACACACATGACAGAAGGTTTCACGATACATAAAAATAATCCAGGACCTTATTCAGGCCGTCATGATTCCATGTTGGACACGCAGAGATATACCCCCTAGTGTGACCATTTAACAAGTATAACCCTCGAAGATTCACCTCTTCTCATATTATGCTTTCTTTTCTGATACTGATAAGGGCTTGTTTTCCTCCTAGCAAGAGTTCAAATGTTTCTTCAAGACAGTTATGTTAAAATCGCCACAGATGATAATGATGGGGTTTTCCAAGCTGTCTAAGAGTTTGTCAATCAAGTCTATAATCCCCTTCATGAACGTGGAGTCGGTAATTCCAGTAAACATTACACAAAATCAACAATTTTGGGGAATTCGACCTAACTTCATTAGTCTTAATTTGTGTCACTTGAATATAAGGATTTGGATTCCATGTCTTAGTTATTTCAAAGGAGCTCCCATTTCTTGATAGTGGTAGGAGCCCCAATGCAGGTCTACCCCAATTCCCTTCACAGCTGGATTCAGGAAAGAGGTGAAGTCTCCTGCAGGCAAATGATGTCATAATCATCCCAAGGTATCACCTCATTAGAGAGCTTTCATCAGGTGAAACCCCAATGGAGACAAGTGAGAGGTTTCTTCTAGGATGATTTGTTTGATCCAATTAGATTTGAAATGTACTGTAACTTTATCCAGTCGTTCTTCGCTTAAGAATGAAATCCTTGCAATATCCGTGTACACAATTTTTCACAGCCTAGGAATATGGTTCAACAATCTTCGAACATTACGTCTGTTCAGAATCTATAGTATTCTTTTTTTGGGGTATGTGGGTTCTCTCGAGAACTATGTGTCCTACTTGATGTCACCGTCACATTAGTAAACTATAAAGCTGCAGACTTCAGATTTGTTGGAGGAGGACTTATCGGCTCTTTCTCAGGTATAAATGCCAGTTTTTGTTCCAGAGTTTTAAACTCAGAGAATTCTCTGTAATTTCCCCCAGGGAATCACTCTCGTTGTTTTCAAAAGATCTGGAAGCATCTACCTGCTTTTCATGCACTGCTGGGCTATGAGCTACCTGGGCACTATCCATTTCTTCCTCACATGAATAGGTTAAAAGCACCATAAGAAGTTCAAGCGAGCCCTCCTCCAATGTGACATCCTCACCCAATTTCTTCGTCGAAGTATGCTTACTTTCTACATTCTCACTTTTCTGGACATCCTTTGATTTTCCTGATTTTGTCCCTCTAGTTTCTTATGGAGGGGTTCTCAAGTTTTTTAAACATTTTCGTGAGTCATTGGTTCTTACTTTTGGGATGTTTTGGTCTCCTTTGTTTAGAGCCTTTTCTTGAGGTTGATTTACCCGTTTTTTTCTTTTCGGATTTAATCTTGCGAACATCAGGTATTCTTGTTGTTGTTTCTCACTACTGGGTCCAAAGTAATACTAACTCCTTCGTTTGGCTCCGGCGTGGGTTTCTGACTTCTTTCTAATCTTCTTGCACTTCCAACTCTATCACATTCCCCTGAATCAACTTGGGTTAAGTTCGACCGTCTTTGGGACGGTAAGCGTCTTCTCCGTTTGAATGACTTTATGGGATGCTTTGGGTAACATCTCCCTCATTTCTGATTCTGAAACCCAATGGATCGGTTGCTGAGAGTTTGGACCACTAAGTTTTATATTTACCAGGTTATCTCATTGAAGAGGCAGGCCCTCAGGTACTGTCTTCCTCATGTCGGTCTCTAAGGCCAGATGAATCTGTCGCTATGAGTTTGAAACACTAGGTTTTGCATTTCCCAAGGTTCCCCTTTGAAGAGTAGGTCCCTCAGGTCCCTCGGCAATTGAATCACATCTTACTCTCGATTGCCTTCTCAGTTTTTTTTCCTTCGATAATTGGATCGCGGATGCTGCGTAATATACTTGTGATTTCTTCCCTATTTTTTTTCCAGTTTATCTTGAACAGCAGTGACAAATCCTTCAATAAAACATTTTTTTTAATGCAACATAGCGGACAAGGTGGATTGATCCTTTAATTGATCGTGTATTGCCTCATAGCTTTAAGAAGGGGGCCATGGTTATAGACAATGCTGCAACAGTACTTGTGTTAATATCTGACCCACAGTCCTTTGTTATTTCTTGTCTTGCCTGATTCTTCCCGCCGTCCTGGGCATTGGGAATCGTGGGTTGAGGAGTTGACAAACCCCTAGGGGGGGAATGATGACATTCACTGGCTGACTCTATCCTTCTCCACTTTCTCTGCTTCATACACCCCTGCATCAACTGGGATGGTCTACTGTTGTCAACCTCCTTTAGTGCCCATCCTGGGAAGGATGCAACTTCTTTTGTTATTGAAGTACCCTCAGGGCTTGCTAAAGGGAGAGTCATCCTCTGCTGGGATTTTCCTGAATGATCCATCCTAAATATGGGAATCGGAGTATCAGGGACAGTCTGGTGGTTGATTACTTCCACATTGTCCATTCTTCCTGTTCATCCTATGGGGTGCTACTAAACGTAGTTTCCAATTTACAATCTTTCTGGGGGAAATTACATTTTTGTTTATTACTTCTTTCCCCCATCGTTGTTCCAACAGGTTCCAACTTTCCAAAAGAGTAGCATCCTCCAATTCCCCTGATCCCACTTCCTTCCTTCCCACTTCCTTTCCAGGTGATATCAGAGGGGAGCCACTCTCACTAGATGGTAAAGGGCTTCTATAATGGAATCATTGAATTCCTTTTCCCCCTTTAATACCCAAAACAACAGGTTTCCAATACGTTGTTCTTTTAGGTGAAGTGCCTTTAGTAGTGTTGCTCTGCCACCCCCTGATTTATAACATGTAATGACTCTGTGCTGAAGTCTGGTAAACCAAGACCTCCCTCCCTCCCTCAAATCATTCTTTAAACTGGTACGTTCCTTTGCTGTATCAGTCAAATTGACTGTACAGGTTTCTGCCCAGAACACCTCAATGGCCTCTAGGGAATAAGTCGTACCAATGGTGTAATCCGTGTCTATTTCTTCCCTATGAGGGGGGACAAGGGCTGCTCTGCAGAGTTATTTGGCTCGACATTTACAACAGAGGTTCCTTCACACTGCTGTGCTACTGCCTTCTGCAAGCCTCCTGCAATGGAACTCTCAGGACTCCCCTGCCCCTATTTAACTGAATTTTCAAGTGCCTCTTGGACTTGTGAGTCATCCAACGTCCCCCGTCGAACAAGGGGGGTGGCCGGTAAAGGAGAGGAAGGTTTTAAAGCTCCATACTTTTCTATATATGAAGCAGTTGAAGCAGTTACCAACACATCTACCTCCAATGAAGCTGAATGTTTATGGCCAATAGTAGATCTGCTCGAATTAAAATGGACCACACGCCAGTTTTTAAGACTTTATCAAACATCAAATTGTTAAAGTTGGTCAGAGAACTAACCTCTGATTCCACCAGCGGCGAGGTCAGTTCAGAGTTCTGCAAGCCCAAATTGCTTGGTTCTGCCAATGAAGACCGCTGCATACTCCCAATGGATTTTGGCCCCCCCCATACCAGGCCAGGTGCAGCAAAAACTCTTCTGCAGTCGCGGTTGTCACCGCAACTAACGGCAAACAACTGCTTCCACTTGTTAAGCTCACCTGGCTCCCACAGGGGCGTCGATCTGAACTGGACAGCTGCGGTCTCCACCAATGTGACGCGTAGTGCCGAGATGACGGACTGGACTGGCCCACCTAGCTTCGTTTGCTTGGCCCGTAGGAATATTCTTCTGCAAATGGAGAAAGGGAATTAACCACCCGTGGAGTTGAGCGTAAACCCCCCACCCCCGCTGTTCTCCCCACTGATCACCTTTGATGTTCCCTCCTTATAATCTCACCTGATGGTTTGGAAAGATGAGCTCTCCATCCTGCATTGAGCGCAGGGGCGCGTAGTTAACCAGTTGCTACACTGGTTCGAAGGAATTGGTGAGTTCCAGAACATGAGATTTCCGGCAAGACGCCGTAAGTATGTAATTCGTAAGAGTTCCAATGTCTGACTTTCACTCTTGTCCGATTCCTTACAGGTTGCAGCTTGACCCTAGCGGAGAGTTCCTCGTGGCAACCGGTAATATTCAGGTAAGAATTTGTATTATCCAACACAGTTCGATAAAATAATGTCAGTATGTAACCTGTTGCTTTCTCCCTTATTCAGGCGCTGAGAGAAAGTATGAAGTCTCGGTATATAATGCCTCTGGCGGTAAAATTAGGTAAGTCTATTGTGGCGAGGAGGTTTCCCCTTGTTTGTCCCTTTGTTTCACCTTGCTGTCCTTTTGTTCCCCTTAGGGGCCGGGGTACGGTGAGGATGCGGTGGAGGCTGCGCCGACCCGTGAAGAGGAATAGTACCCCCGGTGGTAAAATCAGGTAAGTCTATGGGGGGTAACTAATATTGCCTCTGTTTATTCCCTTGGCTCACCTTGCTGTTCTTGTGTTCCCCTTGGGTGCCGGAGTGCGGCGGGAACATGCAGAAGGATGCGGTGGATAATGAAGATGTTGCGAAGGCCGGTGAGTTCAGCGCGGCGCTGCAGCAGGCGAGGCAACGCGCATAAAATAACTTCTTTCTTCCAGCTCGAAGGCGCGGTGGATCGGTAATTCAGGAAAGGATCTAACCTTGTCTCCTTCTTTCTCCCTTTTTCTAGGAGCTCCAGACTCGAGGCGTGCGTGGCAGAAGACTGGATGCTGACTGCAGGCATGGTGAGCGTTACGCTGCTGGATGCAGAATAACGCGAAGCGTGTGCTGCTCTTCGGGCGTGGTTTAAATAGCCCCAAAGTAGTCCCAGGTAAGTATTCCTCCCCGACCCCACCCAAGTAGCAAATAGTCCCAAGGTAAAGTAGTCCCTTTCAAGCCTCTTTTGGCTTGGAGTTCTTGCAGCATGGTCTGCATCAGGTGAGTTTGCAGCATGGTCTGCAACAGGTAAGTCTTAATCTATGAGCCTGGCGCCATAGACGCCAGCACTGCACCCAAATGGCCCCTAGCAGGAGTTGTTGGGCTTGCTTAGAATAACTTGATGCCTGCTTCCGGGGCTGCTGGACTTGATCTGGATCTCCGGGGGGTAGGCATCATGACACCAGTCTGCTTCGCTCGTGCACACAGTATAAATGAGCTCACAGCAAACCGGGATAGAAGACTCAAAGTTCACAAATGCCACAAAACAACTGCTTCCACTCTGCTTGCACTGGGAACATATGGCAGAAACAAAAGAGTTTTGGAAGCATTTGATGTTGGGTAGGCAGGGTCCATTACTTTTAGCCTTAGGAGATCATTGTCGGTGTGGTTTTAGTCTTTTGAAATAATTTGTTGGTATTTATTAACAGCCTTTTCTCTGGTAAATTATTGGATATTTTTTTATATGAGGGATATTTTATGGACCTGTTTCTGAAGGGTTTGATTTAAAACGTAATGCAAAGAATAAAGGAAGAAAAAAAGGACTTCTTGGGGAACCACTTTAAGTGGTTCCATGTAATAATGTCGCCACAAAAATATCGCCATGCAAAAATATCGCCGAAAAATGCCCGTTTTTTCTGGCGACATTATTGCATGGAACATGCGGGGGACACCCCCGCAACCCTCAAACTTTTTTTTTGTCTTTCCCCCTGTTCCCATATATATGGTCACCCATATAATATCACCACGACCTTTTCCCGGCGATATTATTTACGGCGACCATATATATGGGGATAATATTACTGATACCCTTTAAGTCAGTTAGCTGCTTGTATTTAAATAAGAGCAGTTGTCTCGTAACAGTATTGTTAATCAAGAATTCTGTAGCAGCTGTCCTCACTTATTTTATTTTAATTTGTGTTCAGAGTTGGCCCTACCAGGGGGTCTCGGAGCACCTTACAAGGTTCATAGCTTGAAAAGTTAGGCAGCTAAACTGAAGTTACTACATGTTTTCAGGAATAGTACAGAAAAATTATGATAGACAAGTGGTAGCAGGAGATGGAGGGACCAGGTTATGGGCCTAATCACGAGTTGGGTGTTAGCCCTTAAATGCGGCAGTAATGGTGTTACTGCCGCATTTAAGGGCTGGCTCTATCACGAGTCTGGCGTGTTTACCTCCATCTCAGAGCTGGGGGAAAACACACAGAAAATGCCAATTTCTGGCGCAATTACCACCAGCGGTATTCCTTAGAATTCCAGCAAAGCCAACCCTATACCGACATCAAGTGTAGAGCATTGGTGGACATGGTCGACACCATGGGACTGCAGGCTTTGGCAGTGCCAGTCCGAGGGTATGAGCAAACAGACATACTGGACGAGGGTTGGGTTACAGAATGGAACATGCCTCTGAATTCAGAGATTGCCAACCCTGTTGCCTCTCTGTGGCAGCATCCCTGCTATGTGACCCTGGTCAGTTCAAAGTATAGGCCAGCAAGAGGAGACCCGTCATTTCTGTCTTCTCACCCTTCCCCGGAAGGTCTTGTCGTACTAGCCATCAGTCTCCGCCAGACCAGCATCTTCAACTTCAAATCTACCGCCTGAGGCAGTAGAAAATGCTGTGCAGTATATCCCCGAGGGGCAAATGCGAGACGGCTTTGTACAGCTGGTGGAGGATGGGAAAGAGTTGACCAGACAGTTGCTGCAAACTGGCCTGTACGTGGCCGACTGCTTGGGCCGTTCAATGGCATCAGCGATTGTATTGAGGAAGCAGGCCTATTTAGCTGTTCAGGCTTTTCGACTAATGTCCAAAACAAACTGTTGGACATGCCCTTTGAGGGCAAACTCCTTTTCGGCCACAAGGCGGATGATTCCTTAGAGAAAATTAAGGAGTCAAAGATCGCTGCAAAGTCACTGGGCCTAACTGTGCAGCTGGCCAAACCTGCCTTCAGCTTCGTCTCCAGGGGCAGAGGCTATAGGCGTTATTTGCCTTAGGGCAAGAAGGCGCAGCTCCCACAGGCCAGGCAAGGGCAGACGTGTTTCTCGCACCCCGGAGGGGGCAGGGGTGCTTTCAAAGGCCAACAAGCAGTGACAGTTGTGGTAGCGGCTGCACCCTCTAAGCCAGATTTCCCCTTCCACAACTTACCGGTTTGTGGACGGCTGGAAGAGCACTGGCCCCAATGGCAGGAGATTACCTCAGATGCCTGGGCCCTGGAGCTCGTATGATGGGGCGATTGTCTGTCCTCCTTAAGGAAACCTCCGGACAGACCCCCACCACCTCCAAGCCAACCGCGACAGGAGCTTGAGGAAGAGCTGAGAGCCCTGTTGATGAAGGGTGCTGCGGAAGAGGTACCACCTGAGCAGTGAGGATCGGGCTGGTATTCCCGGTATTTCCTAGTGTCCAAGAAGGGAGAAGGTCTATGCCCCATTTTGGACCTCAGGGCCTTGAACAGGTTCCTGAGGAAAAACAAATTTAAGATGGTGACGTTGAGAGAAATTCTCCACGCTCTCGAATTGCAGGACTGGCTGGTGTCTATAGATCTGCAGGACACTTATTTCCATGTGCTGATACATCGAAAGCAGAGGAAGTTCCTGAGGCGTCTCATAGGGAACAAGCACTATCAGTTAAAGGTGCTTCCCGCTCCAAGGGTTTTCACCAAGCTCATTGCAGTAGTCACGGCTCACCTCAGGAGATCCGGTGTCCACGTATTCTTGTACCTGGACGACTGGCTGATCCGGTGGAAGTCGGTGTTAGGCAGAAACCTGTGCAGTTCCCTCTGGGACCACTGCAAAAGATTTAAGACTACAGGTGTTTGGCAGTAAACCCACTTGGTAGCAGTCTGTACCACCCAGATTTACCTGGTAGCTGTGGCTGAGCAGTCAGACTTCCCTCAAGAAGAGTTAGGCAGTATATAGAGCATACATAATAGGTACAGAGGCACAGTAGTACACGCAAACACTGACCAGAGCTAGGTGTAAAAGTATATATTTATTTATTTAAAAGAGACACTCATAAATTACACTAGCACAGAAAAGGTAAGTAAGTCAAAACACAGTCACTATTACTTATATGTACATCCCTAATTATTTGTTGGACAAGTCTAAGTTAACACCACTTATTTCCAAACAGAGGTGAGCGCTTAACGTTAGATGGCACTCCAACAAGTTAGTTAAAAAGGGGGGGGGGAAGGCAGAAGTAATGAAAACAGCAAGGTAAAACACTTTTCAGAGATTCACAGTGAGTTTAGAAAGGCAGTCAATTGTGGAACAAGGAAGTTCGGTTGCCAGGCCCACTCTAGGGAAAGCCAGGCGAAAAGATGCCCAAGATCACACAATGTCACAAGTCTTTACAGGTGAGTAGGAAAGGTTTTACTAAGCTTAGAAAAGTTTAGTTAGGGTGTCCCAGGCTTACCCAGGTTCGAGAGCCGAGGGCTAAATCTACCCCGTACAATCGGTGGCAAGGGAAGCCGGGCGGAACACGGTACCTTTAAAATGGAAAGGATCCTCCAGCGGTGGCAGTTGTTCCTGGTAGTGGGTGCAAGTTGCGGCGTCGTCCAGAGGAAGAGAAGATCTTGACGTGGAGGAAAGCTGAAGGTCGTTGCACTACCAGGGAAGAAACCAGCCGTGGATTTTTCCGGTTAAAAGGATGTTACACCTCTTTCGCGGTTGAGGTAAAAAGTGGTATCCCGGTTGCCAGGGTGCTTGGCACAGGCAAGGCGGCCACGAGATGCTTCAGGGAGGCGAAAAGAAGGCAGAAACTGGTTGTCCCCACCAGTCAAGGGAAGAAGACTCTCCCGGCTGGAGATCTCCTCTGTCGTTGGGAAAAGTGGTGAGACGGTTCCGCAGGGCTCCACCGGTGGTGTCGTCTTGGCAGGTCGGCTCGGCTTCTCCCTCTTCGGCTTCTTAGGTCCTGTGGCGACTTCTGAAGAACCAGTCCCAAACACCCTGCTTTTATGCAGCAAACCCCCATTCATACAGCCTAGCTGTCACTCAAACATGCTAAGTGGTGAGCGGGGCGGCTCACCACTTGGGCCAATCACACCAGAGTGCGACATGAGTTGGCAAGGCAACTCAGTCCAGGGTGCCTAAACCCCCTCCCACACCCACTGTGGTACCCAGACAGAATGGCACCACTTTGGAGGGCTTCTGTGCAGAAGCCCGCCAAAAGTGGAACAAAGGCTCGACTCGGATTCAGGGTTACTGAAGTGAACCTAGACGCCATTTTGGCGGCGGGTTCTGGCAAAAAATCCTAACCGGTGAATTTATATTAAATAAATAAACCGGCGGTATCTTTAACATTGCACCAAAAAGTGGTGCATTAAAATCAATGGGAAATCCTATTGGGAAATATTCCGGTGGAATATTTCCGTGGTATCCACTGCCACCAGCCAGAAACTCGGCGAGGGGGGGCGGGACAGTACCCCCTCGACAACAGACCCAGGGGCAATCTAATTGCCCCTACCAGTACTTCCACAGTATGATGGTTTGTACTGGTTAAGTTCCTGAGTTAAGACTAGTAAAGTCAACGGTGACTTTACAGACCCAGGGAGACAGTAGTCAGTCCCAGGGTGTGGAGTCTATGTTTGGGGGTCTCTAGGACACCCCTGTGTTACTGCACTGAGGGTGCGGTGTAACACACATTAAAAAACCAATGATAGCCTATGGGGAAAAATTACCCCATAGCCCATAAGCACATAGCAAGTCACAGAAACACTCTCAAGTCATGTCCAAGAGTGAGGGTAAAAGAGTCGCACTCTTGGCAGGAGAAAAAAATAAACCCCAAAAATCCAGCAAAGCTGCTGGGGGACTCACTAGGTTGGGAAATTCAGCCTAAACAGAGAATTCTCCCTAACAGTCGGCAGAGCGTGTTTGGTCTCGCATGGAGGACACCTGCTCACTACTCCACAGGCTGGTCTTCTCCCTGAACCTGAAGTAGTCCCATGTGATGCCAGTCCAGAGACTCCAGTTCATCAGAGCAGTCCTAGACACTTTCCTAGGGAAGGCCTTTCTCCCCCGAGGAGAGAGTCAACAGCATTGCGCAGATGGTGAACCAGTTCTGGAACCATGCTGCTTTAACAGAAGCTTCTTTCCTCTGACTTTTAGGCCTCACGGCTTCCTGTATCTTTCTAGTGCCAGGGGCCAGGCTGCACATGACATCTCTTCAATGGCTCCCACGAGGCCAGTGGTCCCAGTACCTCGAAACCCTTTCCGATTCCCTCAGGGTATCCAGGTCAGTGGTCGACAACCTTGGTTGATGGGCCAACAGCAGCACTCTCATGGCGGGGGGACCCTTCTGGCCTCCGCAGCCTCAGACCTGAGTGGTCCGGGATGCGTTTTTGAAGGCTTGGGGCGCTCACTGTGAGGACATGCAGGTGAACACCCTTTGGTCAGCAATGGAAGCCAGGTGGCACATCAACAGGCTGGAGTTGCGAGCCATCAGGTTAGCCCTAAGAGTGTTTGCTCCGTGTCTGAAGGGGCAGCATGTCATGATTCTGACGGACAATACGGTGGCCATGCACTACCTGAACAACAAGTTAGTCTGCACTGCCTCCCCCTCTGCAGAGAGACGATGCAGCTGTGGTTCTGGCAATCGGAGAATCGGATCTCAGTCTCAGCAGTTCATCCGGTGGGGACAGTTAAGATTTTGGCGGATGCTCGGAGCAGGCAGAGCACGGTCTCATATGAGTGGGAAGTGTGCCAGGAAGTCTAAGAGGAGGTCTTCTGGACCTGTTTGCCAGGGAGTCCAACAGGAAATGCAGACAGTTTTGCTTGAGGGAATTCCCAGCCAACGGCACGCTAGGGGACACGTTTCTGGTGGATTCGACATTTCTGGTGGATTGGATCTTCCCTCTCCACTACGCGTTCCCTCTGATTCCTGCCATTCCTTGGGTTCTCAGGAGGCTCAAGAGGTTTCCAGCAACCATGATCTTGATCGCCTTGGACTGGGCGAGGAGGATGTGGTACTCGGACCTTCTGGGTCTGACCATCTGCCCACCTCTCCGGTTGCCACAGCGTCCGGATCTCCTAACCCAGTTGGAAGGTCGGGTGCTTCACCCGAAACTCAAAATCCCTTAACCTACATGCGTGGCTCTTGAGTATGAGATATGATTGGAACCTCTCTGAGGAGGTACTTGAGGTGTTGCTGGCTGCACGCAGACTATCTAAAAGATCTCTGTGTTCAAGAGGTCCCCGGATCAAGGTTCTTATTTTACTATCCTGGTGATGACTTAATTCCTGAAGGGCCTTGTAAATAAGTTTCCACCAACTCCCTTTGTTGTCCCAGATTGGGATTTTAATCTGGTATTAACCTTCTTGATGGTGACACCCATTGAGCCCATGCATACCTGTTCTTTGCGGCTCCTCTCTTTGAAGGCACCTTTCTTGGTTGCAATAACATCCAGTAGGCGCGTTAGTGAATTGCAGGCCCGTTGCTGCAAATACCCTTTCTGTGGCTCTTTCTAGAAAAGGTCTCACTTAAAGTAAAGCCTGGATTTCTACCGAAGGTGGTGTCCGAGTTTCCTCTATCGCAGGTCATAGACCTGGCAGTCTTCTACCTACCTCTGCATTCTTCTAAGGAAGAGGAGCGTTTCCCATTCACTAGATCCGAAAAGGGCCCAGAGTTTCTATGTTGCAAGGACGTCTGAATTATGAAATTCTGACCAATTCTTCGTGGCCCATTCTCTAGCCCGTAAAGGTCTGGCAGTAACAAAACAAACACTATTCCAGTGGATCATTTTGTGTTACCAGTCTGCAGGCAGGGAGCTGGCTTCTGGCATCAGGGCACATTCGACTAGAGGGGTCTCTGCGTCAACTGCCTTACAAAGGGGGGATCCACGTTAGGGATATTTGTTGTGTGGCACCATGGTCCTCACTTCACACTTAAACTAGATACTACAGTCTAGATCTTGGTTTAACTTTCTACCCACCTCCTTTGCCTCACTGCTTGGGGAGTGTATCAGATGAGGAATCTGCAGGAGAAAGGCAATCCATTTGAAGAAAAAATTACTTACCGTAATGTTCTTTCTGTGTAATCTTCTCCAGCAGATTCCTCATCTCCCCACCCATCCATCCCCGCACAGAAAGTTGGCGGTTAGTTTGCATTGCTTCTTTGGTGGATTGACACCTGGTGATGGTCCTAAGATTATTGGTATATGTCTTTCATGCCGCATGTTTTTCTCTGCAAAATAAAAAAAATCTAATTAGTTGCTGACGCTACATATTGTAGTGTCTTTAAGGTTTTTCTTTTTTCTTCCCTGGGTAAGTTTATTGTTGTATTGACCGCTTATGGGCTGGTTAGCCCTGTTTGTTGTCTCTCTTTTCCTATGCAGCGGTCGAGCTTGGGGCAAAAAGGGGGGAAACTGAGGTGTGGGCTGTAGTGACGTGGTATATATACACGACACCCGATGTGTAATTCTAGGTCAGGTGAAGTGTCCAGTCCGCTGGCATCGTGAAGTCCCTCTGTGCCAGTACTAAAAGCTGAAATTGGTTGTCAAAATAGTCAACGCCTCCTGTTCCCATGAACATGGGATCGGCTCCTCCCTGGTCATCCATGCCAAAAATCGAAGACATTGTGCTAAATAAAATCAGTTCGGGACAGCAGGGTAAAGGATTCGTTGCTGAACGTCAGCGCCGATAGGGTGACTGTCGGCATCGACCGAGGCTGCAGCACCGGGATGGCGTCGAGGGACGTTCAGACATTGATTTGTGTAGTAAGGCCTGACATCAAAGGTTTCTGCACCTGCTTTGGCGTCAAGCCCGAAGGCTTCCCTGACGCTGATGGCATCGGCACTGGGGCTTGTAAGTGGACGGTATAACTGAGCGCTGCTGTCGCCTCTGAGGCCTGCTGCTTGGGGGTGGGTGCTGGGAATACATGCTTGCAGCAGCATATTTCTGAAACATTTCAAGCATGGAGATCTTGAAATCTTCCCACTCCTGACGAGTGGACGGCTCAACCGAAGGCATACCTCCTTCCACCAAAGAATCAGAGACTCGACGGTGGCGCCTCTTTCTTGTGTGATGACGAGGAAGAGTGGTTCAGAGAATGGGACTCTTCTCCTCATCTTTTTTGGGGTTAGGCTCCTCGGTCTCTGCCTCCGAGGTCCGGGCGGTCGACCGCGCAGGAGAATGGAGATTTTGAAGGCGGTCGGCCTAAAGCGAGTTTAGCAGCCTGCTCGCGCACCGATTTCGGGTGCATTTTCGTGCACGACGCACAACCCTGTGTGTCGTGACTCATGCCGAGACACCAGAGGCATACCTCATGCGGGTCGGTAACCGACATTTTGGAGCGACAGGCGGAACACTGCTTGAAACCTGAAACACAGGCAACAGACATCTTGCGGGTGAGGAAACATTCAAATTCTGACCAAAATAAGTCAAGTAGAGGCGAAGACTCGATCACCGTGTTCCTAAAGCAGCTTGTCAAGTGTGCAGAAAAAAGAAACTGCAGTTTGTGGCATAGTGACGTGGTATATATATACAACTACTGAGGTCACGCCCGGAATCGATTATCAAGTACCAAGCAAGATGGATCGACGATAAACGGCTGAATCGAGGTCCACTAAGCCCTGTGTCGAAGTTCTTGCAAAGCAGCAGAGCTGGATGAGGATATCTATCAGATGAGGAATCTGCAGGAGAAAGGCAATCCATTAAATAATGAGTACAGTGTAAGCTCAGGGTGAGTGTTACAGTCAAGCTGACACAAATGTGTCAGCAGACAACGATGAAGGAAAGAAGGTTTGGTTCCATTTATAAATATATATACCAGAAATCGCGATAGAGCATGCAATGCAAGCAGCTTGAATACAGTCCAGAAAAGCCAGTTCATAAACAGCATTGGTGTAATCTGACATTTATCAAGCAAACCAACAACACACACACTGTGTACTCTTTTATCAATAAAACACTAAAGGCACAAGCAGCTAGGTTGGAAAAGTCCCCAAAGGTGCATTGTGTACCTTTGTGGGTACATTAAAATATAACATTGAAAAGAAAAAAGTGCAGTATTTACAGACACCACAAAAATATTTTCCAAATATAAAAACAAATAGTAAAGAGAAAGAGCATAAAATAATCTTAAATTCATGCAAAACTGCTTCATTTAGAGCTTTTATGACAGAACATTTATCTGCAAATGCAAGAAATACTGTTGTGCTTTACCCTTTTTCCGAGCAGTTCACATTCAACATCATGGTTTTTCAAGGCATCCTGAATGGTTTGAATTTGCATGGATACTGCAGAAAGCACTGCTTCTTCCAGTCTGTTGAACTCATCAAAGCAACCCCAAGCTCCACACTTTACCAAACCAACAAAAATTCGACCCATCGATTTCACATCAATTCCCTTAAAACAGGAGAAAATATTGGACCAGATTAAATTTTGTGCAAGGGGAATGCAAATCAATTACAATTTGTTAGCCATTAGAATTTTACTGAATTGTGCAAAGTGAACTGCTAAAAACCTGATTTTACTAAATGTACAACAATAATGGAGAAGTATTAGAATTGTGTAAAACAATTATTCCACAACAAATATACGAGAAAACTGTTTTGCCATTCACAGGCACGGGCTGTAGTCATTTACCTCATCACAATTGAATACCAAAACTTGTCTTCCAAGAAGTCCACCCAAGGCCTTCACAGATTCCGTCTTGCCTGTTCCAGCGGGGCCATAGGGATTGCCACCAAGACCCATCTTCATTGCTTGAGTGAGAGTAAGGTAGCATTTGTCCGTCAATGGAGTGTAAACCAATTTGGGAGCATTTCCCTGCAGACACAAAGCAGAAAACAGGCTTTATAAATACTTCATTATGTCATGTATTTTGTTTTGTGTCCAGATAAAAAAAAGAAAAAAAAAGAATCAGACGGTGGAAGCAGAATGCATGGCAAGGATTGCCAGCAGCACAACTTTATTTCCATAAGATCACAGTAGCGCTTTCTGTGAGTGTAAGGATGCTGCACTTCAAGACAGACTCAGTAAATAAACTAGGACCCTCTGTTAATCGCGGACACACCTAGACAGCCTTATATTCAGTGCAAGTAGCTGTAACTAGTCTCCTTTGCAGAATTCCATCGCAAATGGGTCATGGGGCAAGAACAATGAGAGGGAAGGCATAGACAAAAACACCACAAAACAGAAAAGAGATAGTTTGTGCTTGGGAGATGAACCCTACTCAGAATGGACATCCACAGTCTTAGGGCCTCATCACGAGTTGGGCTGTATTCCCGGCTTTAATACCGCTGACTGTAATAGCCCCAGCACCGACCGGTCCGGTGGTAGGACCACCGGATCACGGGTTGGGCCTTAACGGTAAATCCCCATTCCTGATTGGGTCCATTGGATCCAATGGGGAATTTTCGGTGCTAATGCTGCGGGCCAATACAGCCGGCTGTAATACAGCCGAAAACAGGGATTTTCACCTCCAGAAAAAAGTTGGAGGTAAAACAGCCGATTTATTGCCCAACTCGTGATGGGGCCAGCCCTTAAATGTAGTGGTAATACCGTTACCACCGCATTTAAGGGCTACAGCCCAACTCGTGATGAGTCCCTAAATTGGGTAAATACGTCATGATTCAATGGCTGGAAAAGTTTTCTAAACAAGACTTGCACTTTTTCTTTTAAACCTTTATTTTAACTTGCAAAGATACAAAATAATTTCCTTACATTGTACATCATATATATTGTCACTAATCAACATCAAGCAATTCGGGAACACTTCACATAAATAGTTATAATGTCTCAGAGTTCTCTTCCTCTATACTTTTATGTGAGAGGTACTGTCTGTATCTGCCCCATATGTCTCTAGGGCAACTTCGGATCGTTAGAAGACCAATATACACTTAATAGTCGCTCGCCCATATCATGTCCTTTTCCCAGTCACTCCGCATGGGTGACACTTTACATTTTTACCTCATCAAGATCACCTGCTTGGCCAAAAGTAAACTCAGGTTAAGTAGCCTGCGCCATGTGGGATTCCTTTTGTTAACTATTCCCAACAAGCATACAGTAGGATTCCATTCAATGGGTTGGTCAGACATGGCATCTAGTGTGGCACACACCTCCGCTAAGTATGTTGTTAGATGAGAACATGCCCACAACATATGTAGTATGTCAGTGTTGTCGCTTCTGCATATGGGGCATTTCCCGTCAGTCGTCGGATACATAATGTTAAGCTTGGCTGGGCTGTAATGGGTTCAATGTATTATCTTATAATGTATCAGCCTGTATCTTGAGTTACATGATATGTTTCTCATCAGGACGCATAGCTGTGTCCAGTGCTTATCTGTGAATTTGTGAGCTAAATCCTGTTCCCATTTCCCTCTGGCTTCCTCAGGCTGGGGTGCACGGGCTGTCATTACAATCTTATATAGCGTGGTAACAGTTGTCTTGGTCACCCCGGCTGTGAATAAATATCCTAGGCCCAAGTGTACTGCTGGTTCGGACGGGAACCTTTCCCACACGTAGTCGTAAATAGTGCAGTCTTTGCAGGGGGCTGTCTTCCACTATCAGTTTAATCTCCTCCAAGCTAATTAATTGTTTATCCAAGAATAGGTCACCAAACGGGTCATGCCTTTACTTCCCCAGTGTGAAGCCATCGCCGTATCTTGAGTGGGGGGGATATAGGTCGCCTCCCATAATGGCATGTTCGGATTATACAGAACCTCACACCCAGGCCTCCAAGCCATCCTAGACCAAGCCGTGCATGTTACCAGTGTTGGGTCAGTGGAATTATCCTGTCTGGTTTTTGCCTCGGCCGCTTTTTGTGTAGGAGTTGCGTTGGGCTCAGTGCATGTGTTCCAGGCAGTATGCGAGTCGCTAGTGGGTTGTTTGCCACCCAATGCGTGGCAAAGTGCGCCTGTGCAGCCAGGTAATATAGTTCGAAGTTAGGGGCAGCCAGCCCCCCCATTGTGTAGGGTTTGGTGAATTGCTGCCAGCTTACCCTAGGTAGACCGTTCCACACAAACATTGTGCATGCTCCCTGAATTCTAGAAAAGAATGATCTGCCCGGTCATACAGGGACAGTATTGAATAGATAAAACAGCTTGGGCAAGATTACCATTTTCACCAATGCAAGTCTACCCATCAATGATATCGTCAGGGACCGCCATCTATCGAGTTTGACGCAGAGTGCTTCCGTGAGTGTCTTATAGTTTAGGGCGCGTACCAGTTGTGACATACGCGCAACTTCGACTCCCAGGTATTTCACCCGAGTGGGAGCCCAGACCAGACCATGTAATCCAGTGGGTGTTTGGATGGCATCTGTTAGCAGGAATTTCTCGGATTTGGTTGAATTTAGTTTCAGGCCGGAATACTCCCCGAAGTTCTTGACCGCATTTAGGACTTTCTCCAAGTTGCATTCCGGATCTCTCAGGCACAGCAATATATCATCTGCATAAAGGGTGATAATCTCCGGTTTGTGTGTTAGAGGGATCCCAACCTTACTGTATTTAGCCCTTAGTAGGTCTGCCAATGGTTCTAAGACCAACACAAATTGGAGGGGTGAAAGGGGGCAGCCATGACGGGTTCCTCCGGCTAGCTCTAGTATGGCCGATAGTGTTCCGTTGACACATACTCTAGCGTATGGCTGTGTATACAATATTTTGACCCAATTTATAAGTGCGGCCCAAACCCATTATTATTCAGGACTCTAAACAGGAATGGCCAGTAGATGGTGTCAAATGCTTTTTGCATGTCTAGTGCTAGTGCCACCCCTTGCATACTCTTTTGGACTGAGGAGAGTATATTATAGCAGCAATGAATGTTTGTTGCCGTCGATCTGCCCATCACGAAGCCAGCCTGGTCCTCATGTACCATATGTGGCATCAATGGTATCAAACGCATGGCAAGGGTTTTCGCGAAAATGTTCTTGTCTTTGTTTATTAGTGAGAGCGGTCTATAAGAACTGCAGTCTTCAAGCTTCTTTCCGGGTTAACAGTGTTATAACCGTTTCACGAGTTGTTTCGGGGAGCTTGCCTGTTTCCTGGGCTTCGGTTCAGATAGCGTGAAGTCAGGGAACCAATATTTCCGCAATTTCTTTGTAAAATTCAGCACCAAGGCCATCAGAGGCCGGTGTCTTTCCGTTCGGAAGGGTTTTGATAGCCTCCGCTATATCGGTCTGTGTAAGCAGGGTTTCCAGTGCCTCCTTCGTCTCAGTAGAGAGGAGCGTGGTGGGTATGCCCGCCAAGTAACTATCTATGGGCCTCATTATGAGTCACCCGGTATGGAAATAACGGTGGCAGTAAACACGCTGCCACCGTTGGTTCCATACCAGGTGATCTCGAGTACTGCAGACGGGAGGTGTCATTCCCGCCAGTTCTGACCTGGCTGGTTTAACACCACCCGCCTGAAGGCGGATGTGGAAACACCAGCACCATGGTGTTTCCACTTCCCCATTGAGTCCTATGGGACTCAATGGGAATGGGGATTTACCAAATTCTGCCTCCGGAATTCCCGGGTCACTGGGGTCGTAATGCCCCAGTAATTCCAGGAATCACAGAGGCGGAATGGTAATACGAGTCTGGCGGTAACCTGCCGGAATTTCAGGCACGGTTACCGCCGGACTCGTAATGAGGCCCTATGTCTTTTTCAGTAGCCGCACTCTGGGGAGAGTACAACCAAGAGTAGAAATCATAAAAGACCTTTTCAATTTCTGTCTGATCTGTCACCACAACCCCATCCAGTCTGATTATACACGGAATGACAGTGCTCCCTCGTTCTCCTCTCACCAGCTTTGCCAGGAGCTTGCCTTGTCGTTTCTGTTCCCCATATCTCCTAGCGGCAGCAGGTCTGTCAAAATAGCGTATCTCTCGGTCGGCCGCTGCTCTAAATTCTTCCAATCAGTGCTCCAGATAAGACTTGGAAGTGGGAGTATTTCACTCTCTATTTTTTAAAGTTGGGAGTAAAATGATTTTTTAGAGAGTAAAAATGTAAGCCCAATTCCCAATGAGAGTATTTAAAAAGCAAGTAAAAATATGGTTTCACTGAAAAATGGAAATGTTTTTGTAATTATTTATTTGCACCTAGTTATTCATGCACATTAAAAGATACATGTTTACTTCCTCCAATCAGGCAGTTAAAATAGTAGTTTCTTCCTGTGGTACTACGTGCATTAATGGTCCAAGCATATCCATGAAGCTGTGAGGGTAAAAGTAGGAGCGCAAGATTCTATTTGTCTTTCTCCTGTTTTTTGTTGGGAGTATTTTTACTCTCTATTGTTATTTTTTGGGAGTATTTGCCAATTTTAGTAAAAGTGTCCAATACACACCTTATTTGTAGGGCTTCCAATTGAGTCTTAATGTTTAGTTTGTGTTGTGGGGTTTATAGCGTATTTTTCTTGTACTTTAGCTATGTCCCCTTCCCATCTGCCCAGTTCTCTACGAATATCTTTGAGGACCCCAAGTTAGGTCGACATGGCCATGCCTCTAATATAAACTTTAAAGGCTTGCCACAATATTGCCTGGCGTCCCACCATGCCATCGTTAATCTCAAAATATTCATTGATGAGTTGGGTCATACTGGTCTTGAATACGTGGTCCGCTAATGCTTTAAACCTCCACAGGGGGTCTCTGAGGGGAGGCCTTAGGAATATGCATGGTTATCAAGATGGGTGAATGGTCTGACAGTGTTATAGGTTGTATCTTGGCCTCTGTCCCCCAACCCAGGGCCCTCTGTGATACCAGCCAAACGTCAATCCTCGAGTGCATGTCATGTACTGATGAGTAAAAGGTATAGGCATGTTGCGACCAGTGCAGTGATCACCATACATCGCAGAGGCCTAAATCTGTTATGTGGGTATGTATCATATGTGCAGCACTGGTAAGTGTTCTAGGGACATTGGACGTGCGGTCTAGTTGGGTGTCGAGTATTGTATTAAGATCACCCACGCAAATGATGTGGGCAGTTGGATATTGGGTGCATTTCTGAAATAGTCGGGGGTAGTACTCAGGATCGTCTTTGTTAGGGCCATATAGATCCATGAGTAGTACCTCCATATCGGCTAGTTTCCCATGGACCAATACATATCGCCCTTCTGGGTCGCTGTCCATGGCATAGTGTACAAATGGTACTGATTTATGTATGAGCGTCAGCACTCCTCTACTTGAGTAGGATGTGTAAAAGCGTTGTTTCCCCCAGCCTGGTGCCAATCTCTCGGCATGATGTCCCATCAAGTGAGTCTCTTGAAGATATACTATGTGGGCGCCCTGCCTATTAATGTACACCATGATCTTTCTCCTCTTTACCGGCATCCCGAAACCTCTCACATTCCAGCTCAGTAGTGTGAGGCCATTTGGGTCCTCTCAGCCATACTCAAGTGTTCTTGATCACAACTGTTTCATAGCAGTATCCCTCAATATTCTCATGTATCCAATAGATACATATCTGTGCATTTTTAACTTTATTCCCCAACCCAACATCCCCTCCCCCTCCGCACCCGCATAGTACCCAGAACTTCAACTATGTCATTCCCCATATCTTTCCCAACTCCCTCCCCACCAGGTCCAATTAGTATGTGCACCCGCATTGGGGGGGGGGGGGGTTGCTACTGTGGTAGCAGAGGCCAAAAGCTATTCCATATCTGCCCTCGTTATTTATAATAAATCTGAGACATTATGCTATGCATCTGCCCGGGAAAATATCCATGTTATTAATGTAGCCTCATAACCATTCACCTCTAGGTCGTCGTTTGTATCTTCGCTTCTTCAATCATGGCTCTGTGCCGGCGATACACTCCTGCTGTTGTCCTTAGAACTAGGTGTATGTTTAGGCAGCGGTGGGATGTTTGCCTCCACAAAGGTAGCAGCTTCTTCCGGAAAGGTGAAAAAGTATGTCTTGTTGTTGTGTTGCAGACAGAGTCTAGCTGGGTACAACATTGGGTATGGTACCTTCTGATCACGAAGCATCTTCTTGACACTAGCCTTTCTTGTTGGACCGCCAGTGCATAGTCTGGGAAAATCCGGATTGTGTTTGAGCCCAATCTTAGCTCCTGTTTTTCTCTTGCGGTACGTAGCAATAGGTCTCTGTCTCTGTAATTCATGAGTCTCGCAATGATCGGTCTGGGATATGCACCTTGTTTGGGGCATGGTGCAAGAGATCTGTGAGCCCTTTCCACAACAAACATGGAGGACCAGCCCGGATCTCCAAGCAGCTCTTTGAGCATTTCCTCCACTGCAATTTCCATGGGGCCCCTGAGTGCTTCCTCAGGAACCCCCACTATGCGTAAGTTATTACGTTGAGATCTCATCTCCAAATCCTAGCATTTTAGTTTCACAGTGCCCAAGTCCTTGGCCATCACAGTCACTGTGCTGCGTAGGGACTCAAGTGCATCCTCCGCTGCGCTTGACCTTGTTTCCGTTTCCGTGATTCTGTTAGTAGCTTTTTTGAGATTTCTGATAGATGTTACATTTGTGTTGATACTATCCAGTCTGTCATTCAGGGCAGTGAATCCCTGCTGCATTGATGGGACTGCCATGGATCCATAGTGGTCACCAGTGTCGAAGGTGTAGTCTGCGGGGCCTGTTTGGTGCTTGCGTTATTCATCATGCCTGTCTTAGTAACTGCTGTCGTAGACTTATCAATACCGCCTTTTCCCTTCTTAGGGCCTGCCCTCTTGGGCATTGTACTCTGTCACGCTCCGATCCTTTCTATCAGTGTTGCCTCCAATATCATTTGAACGGCAAGTATTTGCATCGGGATGCTACTGTGGTGGCTCACCCGTGTTGAAATTGCCGATTGCTGCTGTTGTTCGTGAGCACTGCCTTCAGACAGATAAGCCTGGCTGTTCGCGTTTAATTCCGTTGCTGTTGGACAGAGTGCGCCTGTCTCTGTTCATGAGTTGATTGTGACCTGTCCGAATAATGTAACTAGATCTGCCAATGGCTCTATGATATCGGGCCGCCCACCAGGGCTGTGTCTTCCACTGTTGATTGGTAGCCTGTTACCGTCTATACCAGCCTTGTGGTTATTCTCACCCCCTATGTTACCTATTCATCTGTTTCCTGTTGGGTACCGGGGGCTGTGTGGGCCGGTTTCCAATCACCGTTGTCCGTGGCTGTGTGGGTAAGGCCCTGGCGTGAGCTTCCAGGTGTCTGTTATGAGGGTCTGCTTGTGTCCGCCTGGCGGTCCTGCGTCCCTGGTCTCTGGGTCAGCAGCGCTGGCAGGAGATGGGCTGATTCATATGCATTCTCCCAAAACGCTTAGTCACCTCCTGATCAGAGCAGGCAAGACGCAGTTAGGTTACAGTGGATGTACACTATTATCCACCATATCGCCAGTGTTCTATTATATTTAGTTGCTCAGGGTGCTCTGCGATGTCTGGGTGATCGGGGTGGCTCGCCCCGAAACGTGGATGGTAGCCAGGGGTAGGCCCATCCGGCCCTGCGCGTCACGTTCGTGCTCTAGCCCTGCACATTTGGTTCAGCATGGTAGATGTTAGGGGCTCAGATATCCCACGTGTCCACACGCCTTGTATGGTGCCACTGGTGTCCAAGCTCCAGAGATCCTTCCTCCACCTTAAATTCTCATGCGCACTGGTATGTCTCTATATAATTATGCTTAGCGATCCTGGCACTGCTGTGTTTTCTGTCCGGTTCCCGCGCTCAGTGCACGTATTATAGCGGGTGCTGGGTGGCAGGGGGGTGAGTTCGTCCTTGGATTGTCCGTTTTACTGTCCCTCCTCCCACGTGGGACGAGCACTTCCACAAGGTAACAGGCTTACCTATGTGCTCCAGTCGAAGGTTTAGATAGAGATGCACACCTATGGTTAATAAAAACTTATAAAGTAATTCTAAAATTGTTTTAAATACATTTTAGGTGCGGGGGAGGAACTGGGGTCATGGCACAAAACCCCGACAAACAGTGAAAAGAAAGAGGATTCAATCTGGGAACCCTTCCTTCCCCTGCACACTTTCAAATGTTTGGACTAATCCAATACAGTTATTCACACTATATGTACATTATATGCAAACTTTTTTCTGACAAATGTAGGCAAACATGTAGGAAAACACAAAATTGTGAGATAAAAAAATATTTTTATATCAGAGCAATGTTATTTTCAACAAGGATTATTAGTCAGAAAAAAAGTTATTTACAGAATGAAGAAACAAGGTAGTATCAGTAGATGAAAATCAAATTGAAGATAAATGAAGTCCAAATCAATTAGCGACACTTTTCGAGGAAGGTCTCCTCTTCTTCATAAGGCCAGATTTGGACTATTAATGTAAAGAGAAAACACAGGTTATTCTTGTGTTGGTCTGTAATCTGAGGAACAACTTAAATTTGGACCCTGAGATGGGACCCAAAAAATTATTTGTAATTTATTTTGTTTTAAACTTTCATTTCTGTTAACTTGTCAATTGAAAGTACTTAATATACCTTTCGTGATTTTTGTTTACCATTCAACAAATGCATATGTCCGATTGGGACTGTTATATTATGTTATCCATGTGGTTTGTTAAGGTCTATGGTTATTTGTCCTACATCCTGTATAACTATAACCACTGTTATCCACCAATTGTGCACTGAGATGTTATACGCTGCTATTTGTAGACTAATTCATGGCCATGGTATTTTTTACCCTGTTGACTTGACAACAAAAGTTATTTTTCTGTGTTATCTTTCTACTCACAGATTCAAGCTCATCAGTCATTTTATGACTATTTACAGCATCGATATTAATATCAATCTACACAGCTATTTATCATTATTTTTTTCCCCCTCTAATTACGAGGGGGCAGGTAGTGCGAACTAATTTGCATTACGCGTTCTAGGGACTAGGTACAAAGTTCCCTAGCTTGGACATCATTCTCCTTTTCATTTACTTTGCAGTTGGAAATTTAGACCATCACGGCCATTTCTTTCCTGGTTGATCGGCCGAATACTATTTACTTTGCCCTTCATTGACTTCTACAGTCTTGCCATGGGAGCAATTTCACTACGGTTAAATGATATAATATATTTTTTTAACTAAATCATATTGTCTTACTTTGTAATGCCTTCATGATTTTATATCAGATTTCTCTGTACATTACCTTTATTTGTATCCAATTTTGTTTCCCCATTAGTTCCCTACAGCTCTCTTATGCGCATGTTAACATCTCCAAGTTCTGATGCACTCTAGAAGTGACGGCAGGAGACTTGAGTTTTACACCCAGTGTGGATGTTTGCCGACTATTCACTATTCTCCATACTTTTGTTAGGTATGTCACTCTATTTTTTATTAATTTACATTACCTTTTTACATATAGCGAAGTACTGATAAGGCTCTGTTATCTCCAGCTATATAGAATCTTCTTTGGGATATGCCTTGTTTTGAGGAAGAGACTGATGTACTGTGGCACACTGACCATTTCTTCTTTCACCATCCGGTTCCACGCTTTTTGGAACCTTTATTCATAGAGGTAACTATGTATATTCGCATGACTCTCATAATAGATCGATATAGCCTAGGTACTGATTGATATCTTTTATCTGTAATATATACAGCCTACTCGTTTTACTCACTTGATAATTCCTAACAGGGGAGCACCGTAACCTAACTTCAATACTGAGTATTTAAAGTTGTCAAGCCCACAGGATGGGGATCACCAAATGATCTTACATATTGCTTTTAACATAGACAACTGGATTTACCTTAAAATGTTACATGGTATGATAACGCATATGGAAACAGGTTATATTCTTTCTATTCCCTAATTTCAAGGGATAAAGGACCGCTTTAGGTACAACAAATGATACTGATGATCTGATTGAAAACAGAGAATATGGTATAACTAGTTTTTGAATTGTGGCTATAAAACCGTTTTTCTTGAACCTGTGTTTTCTCTTTACATTAATAGTCCAAATCTGGCCTTATGAAGAAGAGGAGACCTTCCTCGAAACGCGTTGCTAATTAATTTGGACTTCATTTATCTTCAATTTGAATTTCATCTACTGATACTACCTTGTTTGTTCTTTCTGTAAATAACTTTTTTTCTGAGTAATAATCCTTGTTGAAAATAACATCGCTCTGATATAAACATATTTTTTTATCTCACAATTTTGTGTTTGCCTACATTTGTCAGAAAAAAGTTTGCATATAATGTCCATAACTCTGTTTGAATAACTGTATTGGATTAGTCCAAACATTTGAAAGTGTGCAAGGGACGGGAGGGTTCTAAATTTGAATCCTCTTTCTTTTCACTATGTGCTCCGGTCCCCTCTCCAAAGGTGGCAGCCGAGGTTCGGCTAATTCGCAGTCATGGGTTCGCCGACCTTTATGATGCACCGCTACGCACCACGCCGAGCCATGAGTGTTGAGACGTTGGCACGGGACGTGGCCCCGAGGCTCTCAGTGCCACCTGCCTGGAGTCTTCTCGTTGCAGCAGATAAAGATGACGTGTCACGTTGGGCACAGTCTTTCAGACGGTGTATCTCACGCTACATCGAGCCGTTCGCTTTTTCACACAAGCGTTGCTCGACACTTCCGACGCCATTTCTATGAATTTCTTCAAGATCCGGGCTATATTCTGTCTTATTTTGCATTTTAGGCCCCTGCTTCCCACAGAGCTCACACAGTGCGCTGCATCTGACTGTGTGCGCAACAGCGCCCACAAGACTTGCACTTTGATATTATTGAGAGGAGGAATCTGTGGAGGAGGTAATCCATTAAAAAACGAATACTGTCAGAACAAAGAGGTCATCACTGCACATATATAAAAAACGACTTGCATTTCCCTGTTCTTCTAAAACTATAAAATACCACATTGACACCCTTGGTCCTGCCCTGGCCGATTTCTGCAAACTCTCCTTTGCCTCAGGAGCCTTCCCTTCCCCTCTGAAGCACTCTCTTGTGCATCCTCTTCTCAAGAAACCCACAGCTGATCCTTCTTACCCGGCTAACTATCACAAAATCTCCATTAGTCCTTTCCTGGGCAAACTCATGGAAAAGCTAGCCATCTCTCAGCTTAACCTCCACTATGATTCTGTTGGCTGTCTCCATTACAATCAGTCTGGCTTTAGAGCTGCCAGAAGCACGGAAACTGCTCTGCTGAACATCTGTGAAGATCTGGTCTCCAACCTTGACTCTAACATTCCCTCTGTCCTCATCCTACTCAATCTCTCTTCTGCCTTCGACACGGTCAACTAAACCATCATGCTCAACCATCTCCGTGACAACCTGGGCATCACCGATTAGGCTCTGGCCTGGCTGACCTCTTTCCTCTCTGATCGACCCTCCCAGGTTCAACTTGTGTCCTTCCTTTCCTCTATCTCTCTTTCTACCTGCGGTGTTCCCCAGGAGTCCAACCTCTCACCCTGGTTCTTTAACCAATACCTAGCAACTCTCACCCACTGCACTGCGATTTTATGCTCAAATTTCCAGTGCTATGCTGACGACAGCTCATTTTCAGGTTTCCCTCTGCCACCTCTTCTTCTCTCATCTCCGACTGCTTATCTGCCATTCAGGATTGGTGCGCCGCCAATGATCTCTGCCTGAATTCCAGCAAGACTGTGATCCTCTGCATCGGCACACCTTCACCCTCCTTTCCTGTCACTCTCTGGTAGGCTTCCCTTGGCCCTCATCATACCCCCACCTGTGAGGCCAAGAACCTCAGGGTAATCTTTGACTCAACACTGTCCTTCTCTGCCCACATTTCTGATGTCTCAAAAAAGTAAAACTTCTTACTGCACCTCCTCAGAGGTATTCTGCCTTTCCTCTCCTTCCCCCAGAAGCTCACAGTCTCTCGGGCCCTAGTTCTCTCAATGTTGGACTATTGCAACAGCCTCTTTCTAAATCTACCTGCCTCTACTTTCCGCAACTTATCCAGAACAGGACTGCTAGACTTGTCCTTGGCCTTAAGCCCTGGGATCGTATCTCTCCAGCCCTGAAATCTCTTGGCTCCCAGTGGCTGCAAGGATTAAATTCAAGACCCTCTGCATTGTCCACAAGGCGTTCTGGGGCCTGGGTCCAAAATACCTTCAGCTCTCCCTGCGTAAATACCCTCCCTCTCGAGCGCTTTGCTCCTCCACCTCTAACTCCCTCAGGGTCAGCCGTTTTTCTAAAAAACGAGCTGGGGGTAGATCTCGGTCTTCGGGTGGGGCCTCCTTCTGGAACAGCCTCCATGCCAATCTATAACTTGAGGAGAACCACCTCCGGTTCCAGAAGCACCTCAAGTCCTTCCTCTTTGCTTCTGCCTTCTCTCCTCCTCTCCCCCTGTTGATCTGGTCTGTATCAGCATTGTGCACCTTAGGGCCCAGGTACCTGCTCACCCTGCCCCCCACCTGCCCTGCCTGCGGGCAATCCCTGGCATTGGGGTCTGTATCTGTGTTAGGCAGAAACCTGTGCAGTTCCCTTATGGACCACTGCAAAAGATTTAAGACTACAGGTGTTTGGCAGTAAACCCACTTGGTAGCAGTCTGTACCACACAGATTCACTTGGTAGCTGTGGCTGAGCAGTCAGACTTCCCTCAAGAAGAGTTAGGCAGTATATAGAGTATACACAATAGGTACAGATATACAGTAGCACAAGCAAACACTGACCAGAGCTTTGGTGTAAAAGTATATAATTATTTATTTAAAGACACACTTGTAGATTACACTAGCATAAAGAGAAAAGTAAATTCAGCACACAGTCACTATTATATATATACAACCCTAATTACTTATTAGTCAAGTCTTAGTGATAAACACCACTTAATTTCAGACAGAGGTGAGCGCTTAACATAAGATGGCACTCTAATAAGTTATTTAAAAAGGGAGGGAAAAAGGCAGAATTATGGAAGCACACAAATTTCAGTACTTTTAAAAGAACCACAGTAAGGCAGGATAGGCAGAGTTCTACTGGAGAACAAGGAAGTCAATTGCAAGGCCCACTCTTGGAGAGAGCAAGCAGAGGGGGTCCAGGTTCACGCAGTGGGGTTATGCCCAAAGAGTCTTGTAGATAGTTTGCACAAAAAGAACAAACAACTCATTAATGCAGAAGTAATTACAGAGGGCAGTTAGCAAATGTTGTAAACCAATAGGTGTTTTAGAATTTAGTACAAGATTGTCAGCGTACCACAGAGCTTTAACTTCAACACCATTCATTTTTGGGCATCAGCCATTACCTTGTCAAAAATCCATTTGACATCATTGATGAAAAAGTTAAACAGAGCTGAAGCAAGAATACATCCCTGCTTCAGTCCTTGTTTAGTTGTTACTGCAGCTGATAGCAATCCCTCAAAGTTCAGTCTTATATGTACAGCAGTGTCTGAATGAAGGGCATAAATAATGTTGCGCAACGTAGGTGGACATTCAGCTTTGATAAGTTTGTTCATAAGTTTAGATCTAGAAACTGAATCAAAAGCGGAATGCAGGTCTACGAAGGCGAAATAAATCGGTTGCTTTATTGCTTGGGCATGTAGTTTGATGGCATTTAGGGTTATCAAATTAACGGCAGTCCCCAACCCAGCTGCAAAACCTGTTTGCTTTGGATCACGCTGATGCACCTTGGCGATCCATGTATTGAAATCCCTTAGAACCAAGCGTGAAAATATTTTTCCAGGTGTATCCAGCGAAGCAATTTGGCAATAACATTTAGGGTCCTTGCAATCTCCTTTTTTGGATATGGGAACAATCAGCGAGGAACGCCAGGACTTGGGTAGCTTTCTGGATGACAAAATGTGTTGGAATGTGTTATTAAGAATCGCCGCCCAGTGTTGCAGATTTTGTTTAAACATGTAATTCGTAAGCCCATCCGGCCCTGTGGCTCATGATGAAGAGGATTTATTGATGAATTCTTTTACAATGTCTTCGGAGCAAGCTAAATGCCAACAAAGGTCAGATCTATTTGTGTAATTGTAATCACTCATATTCACATCAGCGTAAAGTTTGGTAAAATGCGTGAGCCATTGTGCTTAAGTAACCCCATTAATTTGATGATCAACTTGAGAGGAGGAGTTACATTTGTTTAGCAGTTCCCAAACTTGAGCTGAGTTTTTCTTATGGCAAGCTGCCATGAAAAGTTTACCATCAATTTGGAATAGATGGACTTTCCTAGAACGAACCCAGTTACAATAAGAGCATTTAGCACCATTAATTTTCTTACCTCGTTCTGCCAGAGGTAATTTGCGTGAATTCCGCAGATTTCTTTTATGGTCAGTTTTCCTCTGTTGTAGAACAATATCAAAGCCATGAGTATGAGTGTTGGAAGTGCTGGACAGTCTGCTAATACACTGTAATATGTTCCTAAATGTATCTAGTACATCCACATATGACTCAAACCCATTTAACCTTTGACTATTCAAGATGGATTCACTCAGGGATGTTAACTTGCCTTCTGACCATCTGAACCGGTTTTTTGCATTTTTGGCCACTATCCTTTGTTTGGACCACTTCTGTAATTTGACGCTTCTCTGAACTGAGGTAGTCCAATACAATGATAATAAATGGTGATCATCTTTGGTTTGTTTGACAATTACAAATTTTCTAGCAGTCACAAAAATATTATTGCTTAAAAAGATGTAATCAATCATAGATCTGGATTCACCTCTCTCCCACATGTGATTTGGTGGGATGTCCCCCTGAATGGCCCCATTGGCCATTCGAAGATTTAGTTAATTCGCAAACCCAACCCATCTCTGCCCTTCTCTACTAGCCTTCTTATTTTCTGTCTGGATGCACGTAAGATTTAAGTCACCCACCACCAAGATGCCAGATATGTTCCCATGCTTTGCAATTTCTTCAAAGAGGGTTGCCAGGGCACGATAGAAGGCATCATCTGTGATCCCAGCTGGGTTATGATACAGATTGATTAAGGCATAAGTGTGCGTTGCATAAGTAATCTTCAATAATTGTATGAAATTATTTGGTGACCTCCAGGCAGAAATTTGAAATCCCCTGCTGGATTTTACTGCAACCAGCAAGCTTGAGGTAGGTCTACCTTGACCTGATGTGACCGCTGGTAACAAGATGAGATCATGATCATCCCATACAGGGTTTTGTAACATCCAGGTTTCTTGCAACGCCACAATATCAAAACAATTCAACTGATCATTTAGTGCCCACTGTAAATGCAAAAAAAAACCTTGTGTTCCAACTTGCCAGCAAAATGTCCCATCTTTTCTTGCTAGTTAGTGGTTACAATTGGGTTTTAGAAGACAAAACCTGGTGCAAGCTGTTCTCTTTAATACAAAACGGACATGAGCAGTCTGGCTCTGGCAATGGTGTAGATTTAGTCAAGCTTTAGTCCCCCAAGTTGTGATTTTAACGAGCTGGATCCAAGGCCAGTAAAAAGCCCTTGTTAAAGAGCTCCATTTTGGCTTCCATAGCATGTTCCGAACCAACCCTGATTTAATCCACAGACGTACTATGGAGAGATTTTTGTCGCATAGAAATTCTACTTGATCAAAATCACTTGATGAGAGATCTTCTAGCGCCTGAATGTCTCCAAAAATATTTAAGACACTCAAGCGGCAAATATCGTATTTCTCGAATGGACCATCACAGCACTTTAGTATCAGTGTATGGAAGGAGTCAAATCTGTTTTTGTTGGAATTTCTCTGATCGTTACATCTAAGTTTAAGGTTTGAATTACCATCAGCTCTCATCATTGGAGCATCTTTATGGGTTGGACCACGGGAGGAATCGTTATTCTCAGGTCCCAGGCATTTTTTGAACATACAGTCACGACTTCCTTGTTTGCATAACTTGCATCCGGCAATTGTTAGCCATTTTTCTGCAAAGACCGCAAATTATCATTCAACGGAATGGCCCCCGGCAACGCCTCATTTATTCTTCGAAGGAGGTAGTTATCCAACGCAGATTTAAGAGAGGCCATGCGCTCCTCGAAGCCCAAATCGCGAACTGGTACAGAGGCAGAGTGTTTGTCTATGCCAGATGTATCTGCTTGCGTCAGGATAATTGGAATAGCATCAGCAGGGGCAGATTTTTTTGATCGATAAGAGTCAAAGGATTTGTTTTCAAGTAATGCTACAAGCTCATTCAGGGGATCGTACCCCAATGAAGGAGCAAGAGCAGGAGGTTCATGTATTTCTACAGGACAACTTAAAGGTGTCACCAACGTTGGATTCTTGGCCACAGCTATAACTTTGTCCGCCACATTTGGAGTACTCCCTCCTTCCGACTGCGCAGCCACCTGTCTGGCAATGCCTACTTCTCTTATTTCAGCCAGAATGATCGCTTGGATTTGAGAACCTTTTTTGCTAGTTTTATTTAGCTTCACCACAGGCATCAATTTATGAGTTGATGCTTTTGGTTTTATCATTACCACTGTTTTTCGGCATTTTTTATGAGTCTGCTGGGAGGCAACTTCCCAATGATTGTCTTGGGTAGAATGGACAACATCATTGGACACAATTCTCACCGGAGAATCAACACTAACCCATGAGTCATTCAGCATGGCATCTGTTTCTTCTACACACTCCACAGGACGAATAATCCTGGGGAACATGGGCAAAGTTGACGCCAAGGGCTCAAGAGGTAGTGATTTCAGGGATGTATAGTTAGTCTCTAGGACTGTGAGTCTTTGAACCATATTCATAAACATGTCTGCTTTCGAAGGGTCACACGAAACACCTTTCATCCATTCACCAATTTGATCTTTTGCGGATTGAAGCAAAATCTTACTGTCCACAGCTTCAAAGAGTTTGTAAAGGCTTGCAATATTTGTGTTAACAGCCCCTAAGGTGATTTCAATAAGTGCTTGGTTGCCAACTGAATCATCAGGTTTACCAGCTGACAGGCCAGTTGACAAACAATGCCGAGGAGTAGGCTGTATGTAAGACTCATCCACTACCTGTCTGGTTGAGTCCATTGAGCAAGGTAGATGGTAATCAGTAACATTAGAAAGCCTAGAACTTTCAAGATCCCCAATACTTGCATGCAGTGATATGGCACCCATAGGAGAGCCACTCACACTTTCATCAGAGACTTCCACGAAACCCTGCGAACTAACAAATACTTCAGCATTCGTCAAAGTTTCCTCTTGAACTATAGAGAATGTTCTCTTACGCTGTATGATTTTCAGAGGAGTCTGTGGAATGTTCAAAATAGTTTGATCAGAGATAATGGCACTGGGGTGTCCCACTTTAGGGTTGGGATTATTTGGAATTGAGCTCCCAGATGGAATTATGTGGGACATGGGAGGTTCAGCAAGTTCTGCTTGCAGAGTAGGTTGTCCAGTAGCTGGCATTTAATTATTTTTTTTTCATAAAATTTGCGAATATCTCGATTGTGTAGTGGTGTTTGGGACACGGGGGTAAGGATGATACTTTTTTTTTTAGGTTAGTGTGGAACGTTTAGTTTTGTCAGAGAGCCAGTAACGGGAGACCCACACATGTTGTTTTCACCTGACACGTGGTCCGACGATAAAGGCATGCCGGATTTCAGGGTGTATACAACTCGTGACATTTAATCTTGTGGACTGAGTCTTCGATCCCTTACACAAATACAAACTCAACCGCAAAATAAAGCTCTTTGTTCTTAAATAGTAATCGTTTGAGCATAAATCTTGTACTCACATACGGGTGTCCGCAAATTCAACAAAGAAGAACACACCACAGGAAACAGTGCAAGATAACAGTGCACCAACGTATGGTAAGAACGTGATGAACAAGTCAATTCAGATGTACACCACCTGATGCTGCCAGAACAAAGCGGCAGGCCCCACCGAGTCGCCGCGTCTAAGCGGCCAAGCGGGACTTCTACTGGACTTGCGCGCGCTTCTGCTTTTATAGGCGGGGCACGTATTACATGCAGTAAGCCTAAAATAGAAACAAAAATAAATAAATATATAATAAACTAGTGAGTAAAGTTAAGAATCCTTAAGTCCTTAATATAGCTGGTGCTTGATTCACCTTCTGGGCAATGTAGTACAGCAAAATAAGTATCCAAAAACGCAGCAAGTCTTCAGGAAAGCAGGACCTCGGGCAAAGCAGGACTTCTATAGGACTTGCTACAATGCGCACGCGTGATGCGTGCAAGCGTCTGCTTTTATAGGCGGGGCACGCATTACGTGCAGTAAGCCTTCTGGGCAATGTAGTACAGCAAAATAAGTATCCAAAAACGCTGCAAGTCTTCAGGAAAGCAGGACCTCGGGCCAAGCGGGACTTCTAAGGGACTTGCTCCGATGCAGCCAATTCCTTCTGACAGGACATAAAGGTTTATTTTTTAACAAATTCTAGATTTGTATTTTTGTATTTTATCGGGATTTATAAGAGCTTGGGATTTATAAAGAGCTTTCGCCAACAATGGTCATAGACTTATCCGACTACGACCAGACCTCGGGCAGCAGATTGCCAGCGAAGAGGCATTTTATTACAGTTTATTTTCAATGTATTGGTTGTCATTTTTTTAAATGTAAAGCCAATTTTGTTTCTCAGAGTCTAGCTGATGCACAACTCCTGACAGCTTAAGTCTTTGATGGCCAAATTTGTATATATGCTTTATATTTACAAAAGCTTTATTGTTAGGGTGACTTTTGTTTACAACATTTTTTTAAATGGAAACGCGTACCAAACAATCCCAGCGTACTTTAGGTATTTATTTAGTGATTCAGTCATAAAACTCTCAGGCTGTACACCAGGAGGATACTGTTCTCACCAAGGATGCTCTCGAAGACCCCTGGGTCTGGGAGTTGATCTTCTCGAGGACATCTGCGTTTTCGATTGGGGGAGGCAAATGTTTAAGCACAAGCCCAAATTTCAAAGTCAGTTTCTTTTGTAGTATTTTAATACAGTTTAGCTCTTCTTGCCTTCTTCTTCTTCTTCTGGGATCCACACCAGTGTAATGTCCATTTCATCGGCATCCGCTCTGGGGCCACTCCTCATGCTTCCCAAAAAGGTTTGGATGTTCGCTTTCGTCTCAGTTGTTGCTACTGCTGATATTTGGAAACAATACAGTAACGCACTGTTTTGGACTTCGGTGGAGTTATCCAGACTTGGTGTCTTCGATTGAGGTGAGATTGGGGAGTAGGACCGCCTCTAGGGGGACTGTTGGTTAGCTGCCTCACCACCCTAGCCTGATAGGGAAGTTCTTCCCCGTGGCCAAGTGACGCCATCTGAAGGATCGTCACAGTGTCCAATTGAGGTCTATGGAGGGGAAGCTGCAAAAAGAAAATCTTTCCTAACCGATATGCTCCTCACATGTTTGTACCATTTGAGCCACCAGAGAAGTACTTCAGTCTCTTTGGTATTGATTTCTGGTTTCACAGACTCTTTAAACTGGTCCCAATAGTATGCCAGGTGCAGCTGAATCCTTCTCATCCTAAATCTTGCAAAAGGTACTGCCAGAATACATGAAACTTTGAATTCCAAACAAAGCTGATAAACTGGATTGATTGGCTAAGTGACAGCTGGGACTTTTTCTGGTTGATCAAGAGACCCAGCTTAAAGAAAAGTTGTAACAAGTCCTGAAGCAATGTGGAAACCACATCTGCTGAGGGAGCTCTGAGCAGCCAATTGTACAACTACTGATAGATGTGAATGCTCCTCAACTGAAGGTGAACATCTACAGGTTCCATGAGCTTGGTGAACAGACTCGGGCCATATCGACGATTAAGGGCAAGGCAGTGCATTGGGAAGAAGCCACTGCTAGGAACATTCTAAGAAATTTCTTGCGGGGAGATCAAATAGGAACAATAAATTAAGTGTTCTTAGGGTCCACTGCACACAAGCAGTCCTCCAGTTTCTGGGAGGAAATCGTGGCTGTGGTGGATATCTGGAATTTTTCTAGAGGAAGGAAAACCATTAGGGAAGGCAGGTCCATCACTGTTCTCAGCACTGTTTTGTACTTTTTGGGAACAGTGAATAATCTGGTGAAGGCTTCTGAGGCCCTGGAAACATGAACGATGAGGTTCAACCGCAAAGAATGGCCTTTTGCAACAGAGGGGTCTTCTTGAAGCCGGTCCTGTACGGCATGCACCAGAGTGAATCACCAGCAATAAGTAAAAAATACATTTGCAAAACGTCCAATAGAACGAACTTCGGTCCCCCACAAAAGGGGGAGGTAGCAGTTAAAAGTAAATGTTTATGTTTATTTATTTGATAATGCGCACCAAACCCTCAGGTAGCCCGGCGCAGCAATTACAAGAATATTTATAGCTTAGTTACAACAGGTAATTATTACAATGCATACATTACAGATATATATATAGGAAGCAAAAGCAGGGTAAAATATATGTAGGTACATAAATAACAAGGTCATGAGAACAAGAAGTCAGAGGTAGGATGTTGTTCAGTAGTGGATGGAAGTTATGAGATGTCTTTAGTACATAGCCAGTACTTGAGGTTTCATCTAAATCTAGAGTAGGGCTGGTCCTCTCTCAGGGTAGTAGGTACTGCATTCCAGACAATCGCAGCTTTAACCGGGAAGCTTGCTCCTCCGGCTTTGGACAGTTTGAACCTAGGAAATTCTGGGTATAGGTCATTAGATGCTCTGGTATAGTGAGTAGATATTCTTTTGAAAAATCTGGTGGCGCTATAGGGGGGCGCAGCATTGTTGAGTCCTTTGAATGTGAGGATACTGTTTTAAGGAGTATTCTGTCACTAATTTTTAGCCAGTGGTTGTCTCTCCTGGTGTTGGAAATGTGCTCTCTGCAGGGTATATTGAGCGCTGCTCTTAAGGCATTGTTTTGCAGTATTTGCATTTTGTTTAATAGATTTTTGTTAGCGCCTGCGCATAGGGCATTGCAGTAATCGAGCTTGGACATTATAAGTGCATTAGCAAGTGTAATACAATTTGTTTTGGATAAATAGGGTCTGCAGGCCCCAATCAATTTACAAGTATAAGCTGTGGAGGAGGCCATGGAACTGACTTGTTTTTTAAGGGATAATGTAGAATCGAGGTAAAATCCAAGTGTTTTTACCTCAGTGGCTACATTGATGACATTACCGTCAATGTTAAATGCAGCGTAACTGGGGCTGAGTTTTTTGAGGTTGGAGTCAGAACCCAGGATCAGGATCTCCGTTTTGCCCAAAAAGGGAGGTAGACTGTCTTTGGAGTCAGCTTTCCTGGCCCACCTGCAAATGACGGTTATCTCAACCAGTTATGAAGAAGGGAGAGAAGGATGACAGAAAAAGTAATTAAATAAATAAATAATTTGGCACTTAAGTGTATGACAGCTTTTTTTGCGCATAAACCTATGAGTTCTAGAGACATTCTAATGCAATGTCATAGTTGGCCTAGTAAAAACTGTGTAGAGACATTCTAACGTGAATACTTGATAAAAAGATATGTTTTCCTAAGTAACAATGACATGCCCGCAACAACACTGTTATAATAAACCATCCTGTGCCCAAGAGCAGAAGGTTCACTTAGTGTGGTGCTGAGAGCGTTACACATTCACACTAAAGCCTGGTGTCCGGTATATGCACTATTCTCTGCACTGGCAAACAGGATATTCTTAAAACCCACAACCACAGGAATGTATGCAAAATACCTAAATACCTGGTACTCGTATGTGTACTGGAGCTCAGCATCAACCATCTGAATGTAGCATTTTCCTTGCTCTTTCATATAGAAACGTAGTTGTTTCTTCCAAGCCCAGTCATCAGTCGTATGAATCTGTGCTTGATTTAGTTGCTTCACAATGTCAATATTATGTATGATATCAAGAATAAGTGCCTTGAGTTTAAGTTCCAAAACTCCAGAATCTGCATAAATAATCAGACAAAATTAGAGGTTTCACAATTAAGTAAAATAGGCTTTTAAGACAAGCAAAAAGCAACAATATAAAACGTGGTATAATGCTCCTATAACATGTAATGTGGAAGCATGTGTCGCCTTTATTTATCACTCCTCCAGTTACCCAAGTAAGTGCCTTTGATCACATCCATTGACATGACATGAAGAAGCAAGTTAACTGTGCCTTTAAGCCAGAAAGAACAAATACCCTAAAAATAATTCTGAAGATGAAGAGTTTGCAAAGGAAACCAAATCCATTACAATGTGCCTGGGTTAAAGATTTGTAGTGATGCGGAGCACATGTTTCGTAAAAAAACTGCTGGAAGAAAATAGTTGGACAAAGCCTCAATAGTTGTGAACTTGCTCAGAGATTCTCCGTGAATGTATAAGTCTCCAAAGAGTCAGGTTAATTCAACTTAAAGCTCATTAGCACCCTGGGGAAGTGCTAGTCAAACAGAAAGCACATAACTCGGGCTAGATTCACTGGAATAAAACGGCATTCCTAGCTTCCAAAGTACTTTGTGCTCCTCGCCGTGTTCCTTATACATTTATCCCACTGCCCCCAACTCAGCCTTTAGCACCTGCAAAAAAGTGGGACCAGATATGAAAAAGAAGAAAGACTTGCCTTTGTTCCTGTGCACAATGCTTCCATGACAGGGAGGCCGCTTTCAATGTGGATTAATTCATCTTAATCAACACTGAAAACAGACTCCCTCCCACAGAAGCGGAATTGCATAAACAAAGGTAAGCAAGTTTTATATATGTCTAGTCTTTAGCTCTCGCGTGTGCTTATTTGCAGGTGGTAATGGGGATATTACACTCGACAGTGGACCATCCGTGCCGATAATGGCACCGCTGCCCGTATTATGAAGCTCTCACTTTGATTGGGCCCTTAACTTGGGCCGCGGTCTGTTACTGGCAGGGTCGGCTCACCGCCTTGGGTAATTTCGCCTCAGTAAAGATTCTGCAATACCTCACATTTTAGCTTTAACCCATATACTACCAAACCCAATTCATGGGCCAGTCTTTTTCTGAGAACAATCTCATATTGAGGAATGAAAACATACTGGTGTAGTACCGCACTATGTTTGAGTGCCCCTGATGACAAACTTCAATAACAAACGTTAAAGACACCTAATACAAAAGTTACTTTCTTATAAACAGATTTTCAGCATTGGCATCTTCTTTGGTGTGCGGGAGCTTGGATTAATTTATATTGCATGCAGTGTGAATCTGATTTTCTTTTTGGTGCCGATCACTGCAGAGCATCAAAGCGAAACGTTGATAAATGGGCGGGATAAGAGCCCCTGAAAGTGACAAAAAGTGCCTCGGATTTCCTGAATGATTTCGTCCAAGAGAGAGAAAATTTGAGGACCCTCCTGAGGTCCAAGGAATGCAGGGCCATTTTGGCCTCCGACTGCGGGTTTGGGAAGAACACCGGGAGACAGAACTCTTGATTCAGATGAAATGGAGAGACCACCTTGAGCAATGAGTTTGGGTGAGTGCGCAAGATGGCCTTGTCTTTGTGAAATGTAGTGAAAGGCTCGCACAAAGACAACGGCACGCAGAGGTGAGAGCCACGAACAAAACTGGCTTTAGTGTCACCAGCCGAGTGTCCACGGAGGCCATCGGCTCGAACGTTTTGCACTGCAAGAACCACATTGAGGTCTCGACCGACTGCAGCCTGTGCACCGTGGAAAAAGACTAGATAACCCCTTGAGATGGGCCTTAACGACCGAGTTGGCTGCTGAAAACACATGATCAAGGGAGTTTGTGTACGCCCCGATGGCCACCAAATAAGTGCAGCAAGTATCCACTTGCACTCCAGAACAAGCCAGGTGCACTAAGAAAGCCAGTACATCGTCCAGAGGACAGGTGATGGGATCCAGACCCTTGTCACGAGCCCAATGGCAGAACCTAGTCCATTTGCTCTTATGCTGGCACCGAGTAGAGGGCCGCCTGGCCTGTTGAATGATGTCCCAGTTGTCATCTGAAAATTGAGAATGCTGAAGCCTCAGCTGGTCAGGAACCTGGCCGGGTCTGGATGTTCCACTTCACCGCCCTGCTGCGTCAGAAAGCCCATGCTAGGATCGGAAGGTGGACAGGCCCCTGGGAGCACAACTGCAGCAGATCCAAAAACCAGGCTCTCGAAGGCCAGCAGGGGTCAATCAGGATGAGGCTGCAGCCCACCGAACTCCAAAACCTGTAGAGGGTCCGTTGTAGAATTGTAGAGGGGAGAGGGCCTGGGGGGTGAGCAGGAATGCATAACACCTGGGCTGTGCCAACAGATCTGGAAGGTGTTTCCCAGGGACCCATGGCCGTGGACTGCCCACAGAGTAAACTGGGGCCACTTGGAATTCTGAGGAGATGCAAACCAGTCCAGTTCCACGAACCACCATCGCTGGAACAGGGGCAACAGTCTGTGTGCAACTCGCACTCGTAGGTGTTGAACCCCAAGCGGCTCAGCTAGTCCCGCTTCCTCATTGCTATACCCCGGGAGGTGGACTGCTGAAATCCAAATCCCCCTCCGTCAGGGCGCATTCCCAGATCGATACCGCCTCCATGCAGAGGAGGCGGGGGGAGGACGGGTACCACCCTGCTTGTTCAGGTAAAACATTGTGTTGGAGTTGTCCATCCTGACCAGAACCTACCTGTCCCTGATAAGAGGCAGAAACGCCTCAAGGGCCAGGCCCACTGCCCTGCGCTGGAGAAGATTGATATGCAGGAGGGCTTCTGCCCTGGACCATACGTCATGAATTGCGTAGCCCTCCTGAGTAGCCCCCCAGCCCAAAACACTTTGTCACCACCAGGGTAGGCCCGGTCGAGAGAAGGGGGCTCCCATGAAAACGTTGCCATCTATCAACCACCAGTGCAGATCGCGCACCAGGAGCAGGGGTATTGGGATCTTGTCTGACTCAGACCCCATCTCCTGGTCCAGTGTTCGGGAGAATTCTCTTATAAGGCTAATTTCCCAAACCTAGTGAGTCCCCCAGCAGCTTTGCTGGATTTTTTGGGGTTTGTTTTTTTCTCCTCCCACTCTTAGGCATGATTTGAGGTATGTCTTTGACTCTTTGTGTCCTTATGGGCTATGTTTTTTTTTTTTTACTCCATAGGGTATCATCTATTTTTTATGTGTGTGTTACACAGCACCCTCAGTGCAGTAACACAGGGGTGTCATAGTGGCCCCCAAACATAGACTCCATACCCTGGGACTGACTACTGTCTCCCAGGGCATGTAAAGTCACCATTGACTTTACTAGTCCTAAATTGTGAACAGAACCAGTACAAACCATCATATTGTGGAAGTACTGGAAGGGGTTAATTATATTGCCCCTGGGTCTGTTTTCAAGGGGGGCACTGTCCAGTCCCCCCTTGTCGAGTTTCTGGCTGGTGGCAGTGGTTACCAGGCGAAATATTGCACCGGAATATTCTCTATGGGATTTTCCCATTGATTTTAAACGCACCACTTTTTGGTGCAATGTTAAAGATACCGCTGGTTTATTTATTTACTATTAAATCAACGGTTGGGTCTTTTTGCCAGATCTCTTTTCTAAAATGGCGTTCGTGTCCGTCTCTGTAACTCTAACCAAGATCGAGTCCTTTGTTCCACTTTTTGGCAGGCTTCTCCACGGAAGCCCTCCAAATGGTGCCACTCTGTCTGGGTTCCACAGGATATGTGGGGAGGGGAATTGGCACCCTGGATTGCGTTGCCTTAGCAACTCAAGTCGCACTCTGTTCTGAATGGCCGAGTGGTGAGCCGCCCGGCTCACCACTTAGCATGTTTGAGTGACAGCTAGGCTGTTGAATGGGGGTTTTTCTGCATAAAAGCAGGGCCTTTGGGACTGGAACTTCAGAAGTCACCACAGGACCTAAGAATCCGAAGAGGGAAGAAGCTGAGCCATCAGCAACGACGACACCACCGGTGAAGCCCTGCTGCAACTACCACACCACTTTCCCGACGACAAGAGAAGATCTTCTGCTGGAAGAGTCTTCTCCCTCTGAGCTGGTGGGATCAACCAGTTCGCCCTTTTCACCTTCCAAAGACGTCTCTTGGTCGAATCGCCTGTGCCAAGCACCCCAGCGGCCGGATAGCCAAGCTTCACCACTTGAACTGCGAATAAAAGGCGCACCTTTTATTGACGAACTCCGTGGCTGGTTTCATCCCTGTGCAGTGCAACGACTCCATGTTTCCTCCTCGACGAGATGCTCTCTTCCCCTGGTTGAAACAACGAACTGCAACCACTGCCAGGAACAACTGCCACCGCTGGAGCCTCCTCTCTGTTTAAGGTACTGTGCCCTGCCTGGCCTCCCTTTCTTCGGTTTGCCCAAGGTGACCCTTAAATCCTTGGCTTGCCAACTGTGTTGGCCCAAGACCTTCTAACTTTACCTTCTTGAATCACCCCAACCTCTTTTGAACATTCTGCAAAGACTTTTTAGTGCATTTTAAACCGTGTGATCCTGGGCACATTTCGCTTTGCTCCCTTTAAAGTGGGCCTGGCCTATGAACTTTGGCTCTACAGTATTTACTGCCTTTATTCCCTTGCTGAGAACTCCTAAAAGTGGGACCTGTTTTATTTCTATGCTCTGCCTTTTTCTCTCCCTTTAACTGAACTATTGAAGTGCCATCAGGTTATGCGCTCACATCTGTGTAACAAATCGTGGCGTTTTAACTCTGACTTGTCTGATAGTTATCAAGGGAGGTGTGTATACTTTACCTGACTGTGTTTTAACTTCCTTTTGATTTAGAGTGTTAGTATATTGCCTAAAGTGTGTTTTAAATAAATAATGATATACTTTTTATACAAAGCTCTGGTCAGTGTTTGTTTGCTCTACTGTGTTTTAGCCCTATTGTGTATTCTCTATATACTGCCCTACTCTTCTTGAGAGAAGTCTGACTGCTCAGCCACAGCTACCAGGTAAATCTGGGTGGTGCAGACTGCTACCAATTGGGTTTACTGCTTACTCCTGTAGTCTTAATCTTTTTGCAGTATTCCCCAAGGGAACTGCACAGGATTCTGCCTAAAATCCCAATTAGCCACCAGGGGGAGCTGGAGATGCCTCTTGAGGCGAGCGTGCTGCACAGTGAGCACGCAGGAGCCCTTCAGTACGCGCAGGTGCTGGAACCACCAAGGTGGCCGAGTTGGCCAGAAAGTGCCCTACCGCATTGCAAAGGGAAAGGAGCCTCGTGGGCATGGGGAATACCCGCTGAACGGCCGTGTTCCAACACACCCTTAGGAAGGCCAGATGCTGGGAGGGGCACAACTGCAACTTCCACTGGTTGAGGGAGAACTCCAGCTGATGAAGAATATCCGCCAATCTCTGGCAGGAGTGCATCCCCCCTTTGGGTGACCCTACCTTCACCAGCCAGTCGTCCCGTTAGGGGTATAGGTGAAGGCCCTCTAAGTGCAGGAGACCCGCCATTGCGTTCATCAATTTTGTGAAGTCACGAGGGGATGAGTTCAGGCCAAAAGGCAGCACCTTGTACTGAAAGTGGTACAACATAATCGTGAACCGCAGAAACCGCTAATGCGGCTGGTAGATGGGAAAAATACAGGTATGCATCCTTGAGGTCTAGGGAACACATCCAGTCCCCTGCACACAGTGCATGGGAGTAATCATCTTTAAGTTTTCTAGCGGTAAAGACAGATTCAGAAATGACAGGTCCAGTACAACCCTCAGGCCAGCCTGGTTGTTCTTGGGCATCGCAAAAAACCTGCAGTAGAAACCGGAGCCCCTGTCTGATTGAGGAACCGCTTCTACCACCTGCATCTCCGAGAGCGAAAGGACTTCCCTTAAAAGAGCCAGGGACCCGATCTGACGAAGAGGAGGAGAGTATGGTAGAGGAAAAGGAGGAGGAAGACTGAAGCCTGTGTAAACTATGGATAGGATCCACGGGTTCTTGAAAAGATACTTCCAGCTGTCCTGGAAAAGAGCCAGACACCCCCCCCCCCGCCTCCAACTGGGGAGCTGTGTTCCCCGACCTTGATGTCACTGTTTGGCGTCGGTGGTTGTGGCATAGGAGGGGAGAGCAGAAAAACACACGCAAAGTCTTCTGCTGCTTCCTCCTGTTGCCGCTGGCCAACATGTCAGGCCTCTGTGTACCGCGGCCCTGAAAACCCTTGAATCTGGTGAAGGCGCACTGTTTAAATTCGGCCCTGCCTTGACCCTGAGGAAATGACTACTGCCCAGGCTTATTCAGGATGACCAAGGATTTGGCGATTTGCATAGAGGTTTTCTTCTTTGTAATCTCGTCATCGGTTGACGAATGAAAGAGGTCCACGCCCTCAAAGGGAAGATCTAAGATACGCTCCTGCACGTCAAAAGAAAATTTCGTGACATGCATCCACGCCGTTCTTCTCATCTCAACCCCTAAGCACTGCCTTCTGCTAGCCGTGTCAATGTGGGAGACAGAAGACTGCATGAGGTCCTGTGCAACGGCCCAGGCATCCACCAGACCAGTCTTAAAGGAGGACTAAACACAGGTTTTGCAAACACACTGCGCACAGACACTAGTTAAGACCACGTTGGTATAGTAGTTTTAATTAACACTAGGGTAGCCTGACACGTGTTTTGAGCACTTGCTCTTCCACTGAGGCTACAAGGTTTTTGTACATGCAAAGTGATGTAGTACAGATAAATTAAACAAAGTCCATGTGGAGGACCCAAGGTAGCAAGGCAAACAAAAAAGGTGAACAACAGAACAAATACATTAGTCATTCATGGCACAATTTACACACAATTGCAAAATGTTCAGTCCATAGTGCCAAGAGCCGAAATTTTAAACAATTAGGAGACAAACAAAATAATAAATCATCCATGAACAGCGTAAATTCAGTAAAGTCCATACCATGTGTATATTAGGAAGCCATCAGATAAGGGAGAGGAAAAAGGAAAGGAAGCAGAGCAATTAGCCTGCGGACAGCAGGCTCCAGTTCGGATTTGCAGCGGAGATGCTGGTAAGCACCATACTTGCGCGCAGACCCCTAGAGCCTTGAGGGTCTACGCGTGCACTAATTACTTAGCCAGACGCGCAGGTTTGACTAATTGGGCTGTCTGCTTTGTCCTTCCCTATTTTCCCTTATTTGTTGGGCTCGTGATGAACGCTCGTCTTTTCAACCTACATTGCCTTCCTAAGCCTAAATGCGGAAACGCTTCAATATTTGTTGTTGCAACTGCAAGTGACAGGTACCATTATGTTATACGTCTCCTGAAAACAAAATGACTAATTGCTCTGCTTATGCATTAGTACAATGTCTAATACCCCACACGATCTAAATTTACAGTGGAGCCTGTGAGACTTATTCTTCAATCACTTACCATACTTATGGGTAAGTGCACAGCCATTTTACTCCACGTAATGAATTGAAGCATCAGCATGTATACTTGATAATGACCCTAAAATGGACTTGTCTTTTTCGGATCTCATTATTTCCTTAGTTCGCAACCGATTCATACCTCACTGCAGGTAAAAGATTAAACTTCTTGAATAGCCAATTCTAATTGTATGGCCCACCTAGAACTTAAAAGCTAATGAAACCTTTGTTTATTTTCCCTTTCCTTTTTCCTCTCCCTTATCTGATGGCTTCCTAATATACACATGGTATAGACTTTACTGAATTTACGCTGTTCATGGATGATTTATTATTTTGTCTGTCTCCTAATTGTTTAAAATTTCGGCTCTTGGCACTATGGACTGAACATTTTGCAATTGTGTCTAAATTGTGCCATGAATGACTAATGTATTTGTTCTGTTGTTCACCTTTTTTGTTTGCCTTGCTACCTTGGGTCCTCCACATGGACTTTGTTTAATTTATCTGTACTACATCACTTTGCATGTACAAAAACCTTGTAGCCTCAGTGGAAGAGCAAGTGCTCGAAAAACGTGTCAGGCTACCTTAGTGTTAATTAAAACTACTATAGCAACGTGGTCTTAACTAGTGTCTGTGCGCAGTGTGTTTGCAAAACCTGTGTTTAGTCCTACTTACCTGGTGGAAGACTTGGAAAGTCCCGCCCCCCGCACTCACCTGCAGCGCTTCTCACTACACTTAAGCCTAACAGGTCCTTGCGCTGAACCTCGCTGTCCCCTCCTTGCCAAATTTAGTTTTCTCCAGTCTTAAAGGAGGCCTCTGCAAGCTCTTGCCACAGCTTCTGGTTAGCCGCGGCCAATAGGGCGTCACCGTTGGCCTGCTGCAAATGTAGCCCTGAGATGGCATAGCATCATTTGCCCAAGGACCCGAGGACCTTGTCTTCTTTAGAAAGACATCTGGAGGCAGCTACGGAGGAGGAAGACAACAAAGAGGACGGTTTAGAATAGATTGAGGCTGCAGCCCCCACTTAGGAGTGAGAGGCCAGGAGGATTGGCTCGACATTGTTCGGCCTGAACCTGCTGTCCAACTTCCTGTTCAACTGGGAGTTGGCCCTGGACTTCCCCCCCAGACCTTCCTCAGCACCTGCAGGACATCCTTCTGCAGGGGATGCCAGAACAGATCATGGTGCATTTGGCCAAAACCTCTGCTAGCACTCCGGAATCCTGAGGTGCCTTCTCGGGGAGGGGCATCCCCAAGAACTCTGCAAGGCCCTGAAGGTGGTCATGAAAGGCCTTTACAGATGCTGAGGGTTTGACGCCATGGGCGTCATCATCCCCCCCATCCTTTTTTCCAGACGGAAGGAAGTCCAGGCCCTGGGACACAGGTGCCAGCGGAGTCCCCCTCTGATCTGAGACCAAAGACAGATCCAACGTTTGCTGAGGGGGAGGTGTTGGTGGTACAGGAGGAGTTGGAGGAGTATGGACAACCGGCAATGCATGGACCAGAAGAGGTACTGGCACCCGCATCGCTGAAGGAACCGGAGGAAGGCCCAGAGGAGGAAGCCGGGTGGCACAAGCTGCGGGATCACCTCCTTGACAATATCCTTGACGAACTCCCATCATCTGCAGGGAACGCATGAGGAAGAGGAAGCGCTCAAAGAAGCGTTCCTCGCAAGTCGCTGGGTCCTGAGGGGCCCAGCCCTCCGACGCGCTAGGCCTCCATTCCTGGTTGCAGCGCTGAGGTGCCTGAGGAGGTGTGTAGCCGTAAGGCTGAGATGGGTAGATGCACCCCTGAGGAGACCAGATGCCTGTACTGTAAGCTCAGCTGCCTCTTCCAGAGGGAAGGGGAATAGAACCTCTTGTAAGGCCCATTCAATGGGCGAGAGCACGGGCAGGCTCTCAGCCGAATCCAAAATGGCTGCTGGTCTGGCAGGCTACGCCACGTGCCTATCCGCCATCTTGGAACCTTACGCCACGCCCTGGCGGGAGGGTGGGCCAGGTCTTGCACCTGAAGCAGAGGTACCTACCTCAGAGATCACTCCGGTAGGCGATGGGCCCCCTGGCCGGCTGGCCGCTAGTCATGATGCCCTGACTCACGACCTTGAAGTGAGCTCCGGTAGGCTACGCATCCTTGCCACCCGTGCCAGTAGCCATACTGGATCATGCCGATAACTGACTCTTGGAGGTGGCACCCGACGATCCCTTACCCCTTGGGGTTGAAGAAGACGACTAACTTGATCGCCCTTCCGAGGACAGCCCTGTAGTGCCCCCAAGCCCCTCGTGCTGGGAGCCAATAGCCTTGACGGACTCAGATCTGCCCCTGGAGGGCCGGGAAGCATGGGAGCCGGTAGCCTTAGAGGCCTCGGGCCTACCAGAACCTGAATCCAAGGAACCCCTGCCTGTGGGAATGCCCTGGAAGGAGTCGCAAGCTTTTTGTTATATACACAGCTAGAGTGAAATACCCTCCTTTCAGAGCATTGAAAAACCGGAAATAAGAAGTCATTAAGGAAACATACTGTTATACATGGAGGAGAGTGGACAATAATTAAGGTTAGAACATTACTTTTGGTCATTCTGGATGGTATTGGTTCAAGAGTTTATACGAGACAAGTCATTTCTCCAAATCTATATGTCATGATTATCACATATACATTTCTCTATATACACAGATAGAGTGGGAGATACCGGAATGAACAAATTGAGAAAATGAAAAATAGAATCCATTATTGATACAATCATGGAGCTATGTGGACAATAATTAAGGTCAGGATACAACCTTTTCTTGACACTATGAGTTGAAGGATCCATTAGTAATGTTTTAGGAGCTGCTATAGAGAACCTTTGATTAAAGGGAAGATGAAATTCTTACTACAATAATGTGTGCAATAAAATACTTGGGACGCTCTGTAATATGATAGAGCAAACCTAAGGTGGAAGAAGGTGAACATGCACTTGGAATGCTTAACGATTAATCATGCCAATTGGGTGAATTATTGACGATGTAATATTGGATAACAGCAAATCTCAACTACATACAGTGTTAGATGTGTTTGCATTTGAAAAAGCTATGAATTAAATGTCTATTAGAATAATCAACTGATTGATTTTTGTTTTAATTTTTTGTAGACTATATAGGATTGTACGGCCCTGATGAAGAGTACTCGAAACACGTTGGGCCATATGAACATTAAATACCTGATCTTATCAACTATTGAATGGTCACTGGAACTATATTTTGTATTAACTATGTTCTAACTGAAAATACTGTTTAAAACAATTACAAGATTCATTACCACATTATGAAGTGGTAAGTTTGGTCCTTATTATTGGTACCCTCTGCCACCTCTGATAAAAAAAAAAAACATTTGGCTTTGGTTTAGCCATAGACAGTGTGCAGGGGACAGGAGTTCCCCAAAAGGGAACATTCTTGCTTTCTTTGTACTATATACAACCTAGATGCCAAGGTTGTAGTTTTCTCTCCCGCACCTATAAATACATTACATTTTCTTATTAAATTTGAAATTTAATTCTTTGAATGGTACTTAAATACAATTAAGTTAGGGGTGCTTAGTGTTAACACAGTTCTGTTAGAAACACTACCCATCCCTCTGCACTCATGGCACACCATTTCTATGGACTTTGTGGTAGAGCTGCCTAAGGAAGAAGTATGTTCCGCAGTGTTGGCTGTGGTGGATATCCTTACTAAAGAAGGGCACTTTATCCCAATCAAGGGGGAATGCCTAGCGCAAAGTATTTTACAGGAAGTGGTCCGGCTGCATGGTTTGCCTAGTCATGTAATTTTGCAGTTTGTTTCTAAGTTCTGGAGCGTATTTTGTAAAGAGTTGTGGATAGATGCGAAGGTGACTTCAGGTTATCATACAGAAACCAATTGCCAGATGGAATGTGTGACTCATGAGTTGGAAAAATATTTAAGGTGTTATTTGCTAGCAGGCGACAGTTGGATAGATTTTACCTGGTTAGTCGAATTCGCATATAACAACTCTGTGAAGGATTCCACTTCTTTCCCCATTCTTTTGTAGTTGTGGTTTCCATCCCCAATTTTTGAGTGAACAGGTTAGGAAGGAGTCGGAAGGTCCTACAGTTGAGGGGTTACAGGCTATGAGTTTAAATCTTGAGCGGGCAGTCAAGACTTTACAAAGAAGTAAGAGATGGATTACAAAAGGTTTGCTTATAGCAAGCAAAGGTTACGTCCCAAGTATAGAGTTGGAGACTGGGTCTGGTTATCTATGAGTATTTGAGGATCAAGGGGAAGAATACATTTAGTCCCTGATTTGTGGGTCCTTTTGAGATTGAGAAGGTAATAAATCCTGTGGTGGTTAGGTTGAAGTTGCCCAGTAGCTTGAAGTTTCACACTACATTCCATACGAGTCTGCTAAAATCTTTACAGAATGAAACTAGATTGGGTAGTAATACTCCTTCAATCATTTGCGAGGGTCTCTCAGAGGAATATGAGGTTAGAAAAATATTGGATTCAAGGCAGGTTCAAGGGAGGCTTCAATGTTTGATTGACTGGAAGGGGTATGGTCTAGAGGAGCATTCGTGGGAGTCGACCTTTGATGTACATGCTCCACAATTGATTGCTAAATTTCACAGGAGACATCCAAATAAACCTGGCACTGACATCAGAGAGGGGGTACTGGCAGGTCCTGTGCGTCCTGTGGTGGGAGGTTTAACAGGTTAGGCCGCATTGACTCTCGATAATGATGTATGAGCACGAGTGATTGGTGTAACTGTTTTTATTCATTTGGTGTGACTATGGTCTGGGCTTTAATCAATGCTGCTCAGAGTCAGGCAAACAAACCCAATTCAAGATGGAGGAAGGGATCTTGAGTCCTGATTGGCCCCCGGAAGGACAAAGGGCAGATGGCAAACATTTTAAACTGCCTTTCATTAGGTTCTGTCCATTATGTAGGACCTGTTTTTGTTTGCTCCCAACCAGAGCTCTAAGTTTAGTTATTGCTCAAGAAAGGACTCCTCAAGTGGAAGAGTACAGGCATTCTGGTCTTTGTGGGACCAAGAAGATCACAGTAGAATGCATCGCGAGGTTAAGCGAAGTGAATATTCTTTAAATTCTGAGTGAGACTAAGGAACTGCATCAACACATTGTAAATAATATTCTGTTCTGTTTTTTCCACTACCTTTGTGTGTTTTCGTGCAAGGCGACGCATAGTTTTCTGCGTTGGCACCTTTCCTAACAAAGGGTCGTTTAGCGCTGGAGGTTGACTAGGAGGAAGGAACCTCTAGCGCGGGTCAGCACGCTGACATCGGGTAAAACGTTTCCATTGACTACACGAGAGCGTCTGCGCTCTTGCAAGAGGGGAAACGCTTTCAAGATTTCTTTTGCAGGTAGTGCGATGAGAGTTAACTGCATAGGTGCGAGGAGCACAGATATCACTTATATTACCAACAGTAATCTAACTAAGGTGCACAGAGACTTCTCATCAGAAGACTTATTTTTCTGAAGCGCGGGTAGCGCATTGACTGTTGGAGATCTCTTTTCTAGTAGCACAAAGATTCTAGAAGCACAAAGTCTCTAACAGTTCAAAGATTGTTCATGGGGCAACCACAAGCTTTGAGTCTGCCCAAATAAAATAGAAAAGATTCCTAAAAGGGAGAGAATTCATTTCAGAACTAAACTCTGTAAATTGTTTTAGTCTTATTCAGTCTCACCCTCATAACAGTTTCAGTGTATAGATGTATCAACATGTCCAAAAGACCGCTGTCAATATTTAGATCAATTAACCGTTGCCAAAGCATTGCTCCGTCGACCATATGAAAGTCAGACAAAAGGTTAATTGAAGCTACATATAAAGGAAGTTGGCCTTTGATCCGTGCATTATATTGTAATGTGGTAACAAGTAAGCCTCCGGCATCGGCGCCCATACACTTCATGAAGCCTATCTGTCTAAAATCCAAGATTTCATTCTCTTCAGCCCAGGCAATCAATTTGTCCAATCCCATAGATGCAAAGATCTTGGCCTCAACATTCATCAACAATATAGGCCAATAATTTGACTGAAGCGGCCCTTTCTGAATATCAACAGAACATAAGAAAGTTTCGAGGATTCAGGAATTCGCTTTAATGAAATAACATTGCTAAATATTAGATGAATTATATTAGCCCACATCAACACATTCTGTTTTAACGTCACAAAAGACAAGTTGTTCGGTCCTCGAGTAGTGGAAGACTTTGGGCCTCATTACAACCCATCAGGTTTGGACCGCGGTGATTCCGTGACGGCGGTAACAAAGTTTCCGTGTCCGCAAGGTTGCGGAAAGACCGTCCGATTACGTGCTGTCGGTCGCGCGCACCACACGGACGCGGAAACATTGTTACCGCCATCACGGAAAAAGCCACGGAAATGGACATAGCGCTGCCACAAGTAGTGCAAAACCCGTGTCCGCATCCGTCGCCACGGACACGGAACCGGAAATACCATGATCGCCAAAACAGGAAACAGAGAGGTGGCCATCATATAAAGCACAATCCATTGCCATCCAGAGTCAGCACAAGCAGAATCCACACTGTGAGAAGGCAAAAGGGACCACCAGCATGTCTGCCAGGATTCCAGCTCAGAGGCAGCGCAAACAATGATTTAGTGAGGCGGAGCTAACTGTTCTGGTGGAGCATATAGTGGAGCATGCAGAGATGCTGTTCAGTGCCGATCAACGGCGTGCCACACAGCAGCGGAGGAGGCAGTGTGGGCGGAAGCAGCACGCAAGTGCACCACTGTGGGTGTGACTGTGAGGAGCGTCAAGGACTGCCTCAGGCTGAGAGTTTAGAATCTGATCTCCACACACTGCCAACGCAGCAGTGGGACAGGTGGAAGACCCCCTTCCCCATTGAGGCTGCAATCATGGGAGGAGCGTTGCAGCAGTGTCCTCCACATTGAGGGCATCCATGGGATCGGGGAGGCTGAGGCAGGATTGAGCCCACCTGCAGATGCTGGTAAGTGGTGAAACATGAATGCCACATGAGAATATGTTGATGGCATGACTGGGCCAAAGGACCCATTAACAATCCCCCCCCCCAAGCAGTGCATGACTGGGCCAAAGGACCCATTAACAACCCCCTCCCCCCCAAGCAGTGCATGACTGGGCCAAAGGACCCATTAACAACCCCCCCCCGCCCCCAAGCAGTGCATGACTGGGCCAAAGGACCCATCATGATCCGTATGGCAACCAATATCACAACAATGCATACCCCCAACAATCAGATGCATGTAACTAACACTATTGAATGATCAACCTGTATGATGCATGTGATGCACCCATCAGCCACCCCAACAACACTAATTGCATGTCCTCTGTGTCCCCACAGCCGTATCAAGTGACAGTGATACTGCACAACAGGCCAGGCAATCTGCACCGGCACGTGTCCAAGCCACCGCCCCTGCACAAGAGGATGCTGCCAGCAGTTCGGCATCTCTGCCCCCAGTACCAACTGCAACAAATGTGCCGGCCACCACCACCAACATCCCCAGCGTCTCCACGCTGCCTGAGGCAACACAGGTGCCACAGGAACCCATCATGCCCACCCAAACCAACACAGAAGGCAGCTGCACTGCAGAGGAGGCGGCCTGTAGTGACAACAGTGTGGGGGTGGGGGTGGGTACGTTTGGGTGGTGGGGGAGGTTGTTTTGGGTGTTTGAACATTGGGACCTGGGTGGGGGTGGGTACGTTTAGGTGGTGGGCGGGCACGGGTGTACAGCTTCCCTAACCATTGCACCTCCTTCCCTGTTGTTAATTCATCAATATATCATCATTTGAAATCAAACCATACATGTGTGGACATCTATCATTTCATTTGCAGTACAACAAATCATTTATTGTCATCACCATGTCCATGCATTGCTGTGAATGTGCTGTGTCTCAAAAGTAAATGCGAATCAGTTCATCCCGTGCTCTTTGGCCATCAAGTGGAACCCCAGGGGGAGGTGGTGCCATCCCATCCCCATCTCCATCTCCATCTTCTTCATCTGCGTCCGGGGGCATTGGGATGTTCCTGCGCAGGCAGAGATTGCGCATCATGGCACATACGAGCGTGATTTTACCCGTCTTCACTGGGCTGTACAGCAGGGATCCGCCAGATCTGCTCAAACAGCGGAACCGGGCCTTCAGCAGTCCGAATGTCCTCTCAATCATCCCACGTGTGCGGACATGTGCCCTATTGTACGCCTCTTCATGCCTGTTCCTTGGTCTCCGTACAGGTGTCATAATCCATGGCGTGAGTGCATATCCAGCATCACCTACATGGGATGTAGATGGGGGGACATGTCAGTGTTTGTGGTATCATGTCTTCATCTGATGCTGTGCTATCTTGTACCATTGTTCATTCATGCATGTGTGCCATGCAGTGGTTGGAAGTGTTTATTGGCCATCACAGTGGATGTAGCCAAATGGATATTGACCTACACATTTGCGTGCATGTGTACTCTGCCCTGCGGGTGACATTTGATTGCGAGTATGGTATACTGCAGTGATGTGCACACATGGCAGAGTCACTCCACTGTAATTAAGTATTTAATGCAGGACGTCTCATTTACAGGCATGTGCATTGGGAGGGCAGTGTTCCATTTGTGGGTGGGTGTTTGCAGTGGCACAAAGTGTATGGGACAGCGACTGTATCGGCTGTGTGTGTCATGTGGCAGGGTGTGTACGGGCACACTGTATTGACCTGTCATGTCTTCCTTTGTGATGTTTGGGATCCGAAGTCTATTTGGTTGATGGCAGGGGGGGTGATGCATGTGCGGTCACAGCAGCACACTCACATTGCTCATTGGCCTGGAGACACACACACCACTTCAACAGGGTCGGAGCATTGTCAGCTGTACTCACCTAATAGCCATGTGGTTTGTCCAGCATAGCGTTCCATGTACCGTAGCAACATCGAATTCTGCAGTACCATTGAGTCATGGGTTGAGCCTGGGAAACGTGAGCAGCAGTGTGTAATCAGTAGCGTGGCATCACATACCATCTGTACATTCAGCGAGTTATACTGTTTCCTGTTGCGGAACACCATCTCAATTGCATGTGGTACTGTCAGCTCAATGTGGGAGCAGTCAACTGCACCTATGCAATTTGGCATGCCTGCTATGGCATGGAAGGCCAACTTGGTGGCAATGACCTCGGGGAGGGTACATGGTAGGGCTATGTGTTCCGACACATGGCGCAACAGGGCATCCAGTACCTGTACCAGGATTTTTGAAAAACAGGGTTGTGATATACCGTGCAGCTCACCGACCGTGTGTCGATAGGTGCCAGTGCCAAGGAAATGCAGCACAGACACAACCTTCAGGAGGGGGGGATGCAGGTGGAGGTGTCTATTTGACTGCTGATGTTGTCCTCAATCATGGCAGTGATGTACAGGATTGTTGGACGGTCCAGCCGGTATAGTGTGTGGATCTGTCCTGGGGTAAGGTTCCAGGGTGAGGCCCTGATGCGTGGTATTGCAAGCTGCCTGCGGGGTTGTGCTGGCTGGACAATGGGGTTTGCCATAGGTGTAGGGTTGGCTGGTTGGCGCCTGCGCCTCCTCCGCCTCTGTACCATTACTGCCATCATGTGCAGTGCTGCCTGTTGGTTGAGTAGGCCCAGTCCAAGTGCTACTAGAGCTGCTGCCTGCATGGTTCTGTGTTGTGCTGGGCTGGGTGTGGCCCTTTTGTAGGCTCCCAGTGTGCTGCTGGGTCCAGCTGGGCTGATTTGGTGCACCTGTGCCCTGATTCAGTTCAGCAGGCACTGTTTAACGTCATGTTCGCGGTGGTGGCGGTACCGCCACCGTGATCACGGTTTTAACGCCATTTTTCTGGCGGTGTTTCCATGTCCGCGCTAGTTGTGATGCTCGCGGTGTTTCGTATTGCCAGTAACGGAGGGGTTTCCGTGCAGGTGGACTTTACAGGACCCTTATTTCCGGGGCCGCGGGTCATGATTGGGCAGACGTGGAAACGGTGTCGGTATGATTTTACCGGCGGCGTTAACTCCGGACCGGTGTACTTGTAATGAGGCCCTTTGATTTTCTAATATAGCTTGTTATATTTCCAACGGACACATCTAAAGACCAGATTCATTGCCCGGTAGCACAATCTATTGGTTTAGATATTGTGACACTATAAAGTCTTTCGAAATGTTCAGTCCACACAGATGCATTTATTGGGTTTATTGATAATTGAGATTGTGAAGCTTCCATACTATTTATTAGAGACCAGAGATTTCGAAAATTGTGCCCTCTCATAGCAGTAAGCATTGCCTCACCATATTTTTGTTGCTGGGCAGAGCAATGATGGATTATCCAATTCTTATATTGTTGCCTACACTTTTTCATTCTGATTTTAACTATTTGGGCAGTTACTTTTAGCTTTTTTATCTCTCGGATTTCTTTATTCAACTGAACTTTACATTGTGAACACTGAATTTATCAACAGAATAAATGCTCATTGTTGATTTGAGGGTACTCTGAGCGAGATTATGCAGCATCAAATTGTTAAATTTAATTGTCTTTGCAGAGTTCCATTTTACACGATTTCCTCCGACATTGACCTCAGTCCTGGCACAGTATGCTTTTTTGCACGTGGCCTCTGTTAGGCAGAATCTGTCTAATCACCATCTGTTCCGTCCGTTCTCGTGTCCTTGTTTCTGCGCCCCGAGGCTCGCGAGCTACCGGCGCAATATAAATATTAAATAAATAAATAAAATAAAATGCAGTACCCTTTGGGAACACTACACACATTTAAGACTACAAGTGTAAGTACAATTTCACCTTTGGTACAAGCCTGTACTACACAGTAATGTGGTAGCAGTGGCTGAGCAGCCAGACTTATCTCAAGAGTAAAGTGAGCAGTACAAGAGGTTACACAAAGGGGCAGCAATCACAGTGGTTCAAATAAACACTTACTCAAGGTTTCTTGGTAAAAGAATATACATTTATTTACACAGTCAGTTGGAAAACATTCCACTAAGAGCAGCTCAATATTGCAATCTAAAATACTACAATACACAACCAATCAGCTTCTGAACAAGTTCAGCTCCCCTGAAGTATGAGCAAAATGGCACTTCAGTTACTTTAAAAAGGGGTAAAAAGACAAGGTTAAAAGAATTAAAGCACAAATACTTTCAGAGGTAGGGCAAATAGTTTCAGTTCACTACAACCAGTAATTCAATTCAACAGGCCTGGGCCAAAGTCAATGGTTCAGAGTCTTGGATAGGATAGCACAGTTCCGGTAGAAATGGTTAAGTCTTTGCCACGGTTTTTAGAAGTAGTTGGTCAGATGAAAAGTTATATGTCAGTTAAGGGAAGGACAAGCCTTCAAAGTTGGGAAAGTTTCACAAATTTTCACTGCGGCAGGAAGGATTTCTTGACCGCACTTGCACAGTACCTTTTAAATGAAGAAGAGCTGTAGCTGAGCCAAATGTTCCTGGCAGTTCCTGCAGATCTCGCTGTTCCTGAGCTTCAGTCATGGGGACAAGAAGGAGGTCGTCGGGAGGTTCCTGCACTGCCCAGGGAAGAGGCCACAAGCTTGGCAAAACATCGGTTTAAGGTGTGAGTGCCTTAAAGACCACAAACTGGTATCCTTCTCACTGGCTATCCGGTTTTCAAAAGCACTCTGAAGAAAATTCGACCAGTATAGAGACGGTGTGCAGGTACTTGCGATTTGGGTGTTCCCACCAAACTCAAGGGAAGAGGTTAACCTTGAAGGGCTTCTCGGTCGATGGAGTATCAGGTAATTCGGACCTGCAGCAGGGCTTCACCGGCGGACTAGGAGTTGCAGCAGTCATCTTCCTTCAGCTTGTCTTCGGTTCTTTCGTTCCAGTGGTCGACTCTGCTTTCCAAGTCCCAGAGGCCTGCTTTTAAACAGTTTTCCCCCATTCATTCCAGCCTAGCTGTCACTCACCCAGCAGGGTGGCTGTCCTTGCCGGGCAGCCAGCCGGCCAATCCCACCAGAGTGCATTCAGGTCTCCTAGGAGACTAGGCACAGGGAGTTTCGGGCACCTCCCTCACATCCTGTCTACCCCAGACACTCAAGCGCCAGAGGAGGGCTTCAGCACTGAAGCCCGCCAAAGGCCAACGAACAAAGGGACCAAACCTGGATTGGCGCACAGGGACAAACACTAGAAGGACCTTTCCTAAAAGAAACGGCAAAAAAAGTCGACCAGAGTCTGTTTTTACAGATAGGTCTTGGGCGCCATATTGAAAAACATGGCTGCCCCGGTGTTCGCAGTCAGGAAAAATCATGGTAGTTTGTTCTAAACCACTGTCACCAGCCATTTCAGGTGGGAAAGGGTAACATTTGACTGTTACATGAGTGTTTAGACTCAGGGGATGCTAGGCAACCCCTCCAGCACTCTATAGGAAGATAGTGTGTGCTGGGTCTGTAAATTTAAAAAGACTAGTAAAGTCAATTTAACTTTACATGCTTCTGGGAGACGGTAGTCAGTCCCAGAGATGGTATTTTAACCTTGGGAAGTCTGAAAGAAATCCGTGTGCCACTGCATTGAAGGTGCTGTGTGACACAGAAGAAAAACATGATGCCTATGGAGTTGTTTTAAAACTCCATATCCAAAGAACACAAAAGTAAAACACATTGAAAATGAAAAGTTCAAAGTCCCAAAGTATAGCAAAAGAGCTGGAGGGCTCTAAGGTAGAGGAAATTTAGCACTTGGGTGAGAATCCTCCCTAACAGCCTTTCAACCACTTTAGGTTAATAGACAACATAGCATGATCACTATATGGAGTCCGTTAGACAATCATTATCAGAACATCACTAATTTGTTCACTTACAAACATATAGATGACTTGCCACGAGCATGCCATGTAGATTTGTCATTATACAACGATTTTAAACCCCATGATCTCGCAAAAAACAGCCATAATGCACCTCTGTACTTTTTATTGCCAGTTTTGGAACTACAGTCACCCATAGAGGTTATTACCCATTCCATCTCACAGCTAGACATGTTACAATCAGCATTACTCATTCCATCTCACAGCTAGACATGTTACAATCAGCATTTAGGTCAACAGCAAGAATTATGAGCCCCCCAGAATTTAAATTCAGCCAATCCTCGATCATGACATTTATTTTATCAATCGTGTTTCCCAGCTGTGCGTCAGTGTAATCAGCAGCATTCCAATATAGATGTATCAGCATTAGGGATAAAGTACCATTTTGAGTTTTTACACAAAAAGTAGCTATCATTGCAGAGGCGTTAATAATATTTTCGGATACCTTAATAATAGCTTGATCTATACGATACGCTAGGGCAAGGCCACCCTTAGGGCGTCCTCTAGTTCCACAACTGGTGGGCAAACATATGATTTCATAACCATCCCACATCAACAGGCCTCTTGTTTCCTGAATCAGAATAAAGTTCAAATTCTACAGATCATTACATACTCTGTTATTGGATACTAAGTGAGAACAACCTCTTGAGTTCCAAAATGCTTATCTATTGGTTTTTACTTCGCTAAAGTGGCTTTCTCATATTTTCAACTGGGAGATCGACTCTCTTAAGGATAAGGCTGAACATCACCATTCCTGAATATCTCTAAGGGAAGGGTCTTTGTTCAGCAGTATGTGGATTCTCCTCCTCTTTGACGGATTTCGTCTCTCCTGATCTCGAGGGATCTGGATTCATTACCTGGCGTGTTTTTGATTAGCTCTTTGTAGCTAAATATATGTAGGCCCCTCTTCTGTAGCAGACCTGCTTCTTTCAGGATCAATGAGCGCACCAGAGGTGATGGAATTACCAAGCAAACATAATCACATCTGTGCGGATGTATATAGTCTATCAACTTTATATCAGCAAACATAATTAGACACAGTTCCGGGATGTCTGTGAATAGGCTTAAGATGTAAGGTCTATTCAATGAATATGGACCTCCATCTTCAAACACATAATACATGATTAAGCTTGGGTTATTGGGATGCACTGGAGATCATAAACATTTCAGTGCCTCATTGGGATTTCCCTTGACATATGGGCGAGAGACCAAATCAGAGTATGACTCCTCTGCTTTGTTAATGATCGAAGAGGCAGTTTGATGGTTGAACCCACTTGTTTGGACATCATAAGCACGATTTACCGAATCCTCACGGCCCCCCTAAACAGTGTAGGCTAGTTTGCGATTGCATTAGTTGTTACTGGTTGGGATCTCAAAGTCGTCTGGGTTATTCCCTGTCCAAGCGTAACATCTACTTGCTTCTGACTCAATATGTTTTCAATTAATGTACGGAGAGGACTTTATTCGACGTCAGAGAAGCATTGCCATCTCCCAGATCACTATTGTTAACACTAGTGCTACTGTCAGAGGGCAGTACTTTCTGGACCACTGAATTTTGCATCTCATCCTCCTCAGGTTTTTCCATTCCTTCACCAAATAAGGCATTCTTGGATTCTATTATTCTTTTTTTTTTTTTTTTTTTAGGTTTTAAGAGGCACTATCAGAAGGATCCAGCAATTCATGACCCTTTGAAACCTCTGGAGGTCTTTGGAAATCAGAGGAAGAGGGGGAATGGTGTACACAGACATGTTGTCCCAAGGGAATGACACAACATCCCCTAGAGACTTTACGCTCCTCAGCTTCCATGAAACGTAAAGATGACAGTTGTGGTTGCCATCCATAGCAAAATAGATCCACCTGAGGGGGTTGATCTTGACAAGGATCTCACTCAGAACCGCTGAGTGGAGTTCCCATTCGTGGTTTGAGTGCCTCATCCTGCATAGGGCGTCCACTTCCTTGTTGTCCATCCCTGCCAAATGGGCTGGCTGAAAAAGGATGTTGTTTGCTAGGGCTCAGTCCCAAATCTGCATCACTAGACCACACAGCTTCACTGACCTTGCACCCCCCTTGGTTGTTCAGATAAAACATCGTCACTGCATTGGAAAAGCTGATCACCAAAGACACAGACTATTGGTCCACCACTCTGGAAAGGACTTCAGAGGACTCCCAGGATGTAATGCAGGCTGCGAACAATGATGGCCACTTGAAGAAAATGGCAGAAGGCGACCCTTGTCATGGAAACAAAGAAACTAGTCTTGCAAGACTGCTCTTTGTGGTAGTGAGCTGCAACTTGAGGGAAATGCTTACTGTTCCATAAGCGGAGGGTCTGCAGCATCCCTAGCTTAAACTTGGCACAGCGACTGTTGCCGGGAAGTAGCCCAGGAGAACAACTGACTAGCCCAAAGGAGGATTCCTAGACTCTTCTGAACGCTTTCAACAACTGGATCGTCAAGTAGAGGTCGGGGATTGGTTGTTCCCACCGGTCGAGGGGTCTTGACTTATTAAGTGAAGGTGTTCAGGAGATATGTGGGGAGAAAGGGCTTTGCCGAGCAAGTGAACAAAGTACTGCTGGCTAGCGTCCAAAAACCTGCTCTGGGTTTTCACGGGCCGTTCTACCACATAGGGGTCTTGGCTCCAACTATAAACTCCAGAATGGCTCCAGGAGTCACCCTTTTATCCAGAATCCGGCCTGGAGTTACCCCAAGGATCTGCACCATCCAAACTTGGCAAGGGCTGTCCAATCTTGGATAGCAGCATTAGTCACTGATTCTGCCCAGCAACAGCAACACACACACTCTGGCACGTAAGTTGACTGGGTCCAGACGTACCCACCACCCACATCTGGCCACACAGACAGACCACCATTTTGCCCAGGAAACCTGGGTATTTTTTTGCTGGAAATGGGATTGCCGTATATGGAAGAAAGAAGGTCACACTAGAAGATGCCCAAAAGACAGGCGACAATCTTGTGGCATGGTCATTTTAGAGTATATGGTACTCTAACTGGCATGCCAATAAATGCAAAAATACAAAAAACTTGAAGAAAGAATATGCAAAAAAAATCCACTGCCACCAGCAAAGCATGCAATTAACCACAAACTTATCAAAAACAAACTTACAGAGACACAAAGTGTCTTAATCGTGCCTGTGTGCAGGGAAAAACAAACAGGAAATGTAACTATGGTGAGCGCTCCTGCACTGATAGCCATAGGGACTGATTAGTGCCCCGCAAATATCTGAATTTAGCAAGGTAAGTGAAGCTGAAAGGATTCAAATTGGTTTTGGGATTCACATGAAATGAAATGTTCAGCCCTGAAATCGTTTTTTAAGATAAGATTTTAAAAAGGGTGGAGACAACTTCAAGAGTATTTATAACTTATTGAGTGAAAGGATTTAATAATTATTTGATATTTTATTGGCTTGGCAAATGTGTGAAGCAGGGAATTTGCCAAGCTCGAGTGGGTTAATGAAATGGGTCTGCAATTATTGACTTGCAGATATTTATGGAGCTTTTCAAGGAAGTACTGGGTAGGTATTTCCCAAGTATTTACTAAATTCAGGACTACAAAGGACTATAAATATAAAACGGAAAGTTCGGGCTCCTTTAATGGACACGTGTTTAGATGCCAGCCAGACTTTGTCTCCCACTTGGTAGTTGGGGGCCTTTGCTCGGTGTTGATCAGCAAACTTCTTTTGGTGATTCTTAGCTTGAAGTAGGTGTTCAGCTGCCCTTTTAAAGGTTTGAGAAATGGTCGTGTGCAAGGTTTTGACTGCTGGCATTTCCAGGGTTGTAGGAACGTCCAACTCAGAAGCACGTGGGTGCCTGCCATACATGGTATAAAAGGGTGTCTGCCCAGTGCTGGCGTGTAGGGAATTATTATAAGCATATTCAGCTATCCATAATAGGTCGAACCAGCTTCCTTCAGCTTGGTGTAACATGCAACGCAGATACTGCTCGAGCGTCTGATTTGTCCTCTCAGTTTGACCATCCGTTTGGGGATGGTGACTGGTGGATAGCCGGATGTCGATCTGGGCCATAGAGCAGCATTTTCTCCAGAAGTTAGATACGAATTGAGTACTTCGGTCTGAGACCAAAACTGAAAGAAACCCGTGGAGCCGTACGATGCCTTCAAGAAATACCTTTGCCAGAGTGGAAGCATTTGGGAGCCCCTTAAGAGGAATGAAATGTGCCATTTTTGAAAATAGGTCCACAACCACAAAAATAGTGTTAAACCCTTGACTGGGTGGTAAGTCAGTAATAAAATTGAGGGACAACGTGTGCCAGGGTGCTGGTGGGATTTCCAATGGTTGTAATAGCCCAGCCGGTTTCTGCTTGGATGACTTGTTTTGAGCACACACTCCACAAGATGGGATGAATTGGATAATGTCTTTACGCCACGTGGGCCACCAATAATTTTGTTTAACCTTGGCTAGGGTTTTAGCGATTCCGGGGTGGCCCTCCATCAAGGAATCATGATAACCGGATATGACTTGTTCTCGTAGTTCTTGGTTTGGTAAGAATAAACGATTCCTGAAGTAGGGCAACTGATCTTTTATCATGTAATGTTCTCCTTGTGAACTCCACGCTTGTAATTGCTCCGGACTCATCAGGTTTTGGATTTCTTCATGTAATTCTTTCTGAGTTATGGTTGCTGTGATTCCTAGGAGCTTGTCACTCGGGATGATTGCTATTGGGTCAGGGGTCTGATACCCTTGCTCTTCCAACCCCATTCGGGAAAGGGCATCGGCCTTCCTGTTTTTCACCCCTGGTCGAAATGTAATCACGTAGTCATATTCAGCAAAAAAAAGAGCTCAACGTAGTTGTCGTGAAGATTGGGCTTTTGCCGTTTTTAGGTACTGGAGGTTCCGGTGGTCAGTTATTACGGTGATTGTGTGTCTGGCACCCAAGAGGTAGTGCCGCCATGCCTTAAAGGCTAACTTAATGGCCAGGAGTTCTTTGTCTGTGATAGCGTAATTGAGTTCAGGGGGTGTGAATTTACGCGACCAGAAGGCAACAGGGTGTAACTGGCCCGTTTCGGGGTCCTTTTGTGAGAGGACGGCTCCCATAGCCATGCTTGAGGCGTCCGTTTCCACCAGGTATCGGAGATCAGGGCAAGGGTGGCGTAAGATTGGGGCAGATGTGAATCTTGCTTTGAGTTCCTGGAAAGCCTCCTCGGCTTCTGTTGTCCACTGGAACTTTTTGTTGCTTTTCCTTAGTAATGACGTGATGGGATGCATGGCGGTAGAAGTTTGCAAAACCCAGCATACTTTGAACCCCCTTGAATGAATTTGGGGATGGCCAGTTCAGGATAGCATCTACCTTGTGTACATCGATTTGGATTCCATTCGGGCTGAGAATAAAGCCCAGGAATTCCACCTCGGAGACGTGGAATGAGCACTTTTCGAGCTTGGCGTAGAGCTGGTGTTGACAGAGTTTCTCCAATATGGATCGGACGCGTTTATCGTTGTTAGGTAGAAACCTGTGCAGTTCCCTTAGGGACCACTGCAAAAGATTTAAGACTACAGGTGTTGGCAGTAAACCCAATTGGTAGCAGTCTGCACCACCCAGATTTACCTGGTAGCTGTGGCTGAGCAGTCAGACTTCCCTCAAGAAGAGTTAGGCAGTATGCAAAGAATACACAATAGGCACTCAGATACAATAATACAAGCAAACACTGACCAGAGCTTTGGTATCAAAGTATATCATTATTTATTTAAAAACACACAGTTTGAAACACTCCAGCACTCTTATTGTAAAATATTCTAGGCACAGTTACTATTGTACTATACACACCCCTTTTTCCTTATCATATAAATCACAGTAAAACACCACTTATTTTCATACAGAGGTGAGCGCTTAACTAGATGGCACTCCAATAAGTTTGTGAGAAAGGGAGGGAAAAAGACAGAATATGGAAAGATACACCACTCTAAGATTCAGGAACACTATAAGCAAGGCAGAAGAGCAAAAGTCACTGGTGAGCCAAAGTCCAAAGGCTGGGCCCACTCTTAGAGAGAGCAGAGCACAAATGCGCCCAAGATCACACAGTTACACTAGGCTTAGAAAGTCTTGCAGAGGGTTCAAAAGGAGTTTAGAGAGGCTTTAGGAAAGTTTAGCCAGGGTGTCCCAGGCTAACCCAGGTTCGAAAGCCGAGGGCTAAATCTACCCCGTACAGTCGGTAGCAAGGGAAGCCAGGCGGGACACGGTACCTTAAGTGGGAAGGATCCTCCAGCGGTGGCAGTTGTTCCTGGTAGTGGGTGCAAGTTGCGTCGTCGTCCAGGGGAAGAGAAGATCTCGACTTGGAGGAAAGATGAAGGTCGTTGCACTACCAGGGCAGAAACCAGCCGCTGAGTTTTCCGGTTAAAGGTGGTACCTTTGTTTCGCGGTCGTGGTAAAACGTGGTATCCCGGTTGCCGGGATGCTTGGCACAGGCAAGGCGGCCACGAGGTACGTCGGGAAGGCAAAAAGACGGTGAAACTGGTTATCCCCACCAGTCAAAGGAAGAAGACTCTACGGCGGGAGATCTCCTCTGTCGTTGGGAAAAGTGGTGAGGCAGTCCAGCAGGGCTCCACCGGTGGTGGTGTCGTGGCAGGTCGGCTCAGCTTCTCCCTCGTCTGATTCTTAGGTCCTGTGTTGACTTCTGAAGTTCCAGTCCCCAAAGCCCTGCTTTTATGCAGCAAACTCCCATTCACTCAGCCTAGCTGTCACTCAAACATGCTAAGTACTTGGGCCAATCAGGATGGAGTGCGACTTGAGTTGCCCAGGCAACTCAGTCCAGGGTGCATAAATTCCCCTCCACCCCTCCTAAGTACCCCAGACAGAGTGGCACCACTTTGGAGGGCTTCTGTGGAGAAGCCCGCCAAAAAGTGGAACAAAGGGCTCGACTTGGGTTGGAGTCACAGAAGAGAACACAAACGCCATTTTAGAATCGAGTTTTGGCAAAAAATACCAACCGGGGAATTAATATTAATTAAATAAACCGGCGGTATGTTCGAGGCTACCGTAAATAATTAAATAAAGATAGTAGCCTAAAACAATGGGAAATCCCATAGGAAAATATTTGCGGTTGAATATAAAAAGTAGTATCCACTGCCACCAGCCAAAACTCGATCAGGGGGGACGGAGACGTGCCCCCATCGACTAACAGACCCCGGGGCAATTGAATTGCCCCAGCCGGTACGTCCACAATATGATGGTTTGTACTGGTTCTGTTCAGAATTTAAGACTAGTAAAGTCAATGGTGACTTTACATGCCCTGGGAGACAGTAGTCAGTCCCAGGGTATGGAGTCTATACTGGGGGGTCACTATGACACCCCTGTGTTACTGCACTGAGGGTGCTGTGTAACACACAACACAAAAACACATGAAGCCCTATGGAGTAAAAGACCCCATAGCCCATTAAACACATCTAGATTCAAAGAAACACACTGAAATCATGCCCAAGAGTGAGGGTAAAAGAGTCCCACTCTTGGCAGGAGAAAAAAATAAACCCCAGAAATCCAGCAAAGCTGCTGGGGGACTCACTAGGTTAGGAAATTCAGCTTAAACAGAGAATTCTCCCTAACAATCGTGGTCCTGCTTTGATGTGGAATATACTAGGATATCGTCGATGTACACTAGAGCACTGACATCAATCAATTCCCATAGGACATCGTTCATGAAGTTTCGAAATGCAGTTGCGTTGCAAAGGCCAAAGGGCATTACTTGATATTCGTGCAAGCCGTATTTGGTGCGAAAGCGGTTTTCCATTCGTCCCCCTGTTTTACGCGAACAAGGTGATATGCTCCCCTCAGGTCTAGTTTTGTGTAGATTTGGGCAACTTTGACTTGATCAAGCAATTCAGGGATCAGTGGCAGGGGGTAGGGATTTTTTACAGTAATCTGGTTCAGTGCGCAATAGTCGATGCACGTTCTCAAGTCTCCCTCCTTTTTCGGTACGAAGAATAGAGGACTGGCTGCTGGAGACTTCGAGGGACGGATGAACCCATTGGCCAGGTACTGGTCAAGATAGGCCTTCGGGGTGCTAGTTTTCTGGTTCCACGAGTGCGTAAATTCACCCACAAGGGATCTGTGCGCCGGGTATCAGGTCGATTTGGCAATCGTATGGTCTATGCGGTGGCAGGGTATTAGCCTGTTCTTTCTGAAAGACATCTTGAAAGTCCTGGTATTCACTTGGTAGGGTGCCGATTGCCGCATTCGCAAGCATGGAGGTTCTGGTGTCTATTGGTTGTTTCTCTTGGCGAGAACATGTGTGGGCGCAAGTCTCGGGAAAGGCCAATTCTTTTGCTCGCCAATCGATTCGAGGATTGTGAGCTACCAACCATGGCATTCCCAAAATCAACCGGAAGTGTGGTGCCTTAATGAGGTCGAAAACGATAGAATCCTGGTGTCCATCCTGGCACAGAAGGGTTAAAGCTGCAGTGCATTGGGATACTGGACCAGAAGCTATTTCCGTGCCGTCGACTGTGGTAACAGTGTCGGTGGTTGATTAAGGGCGTAACAGAAGCCCCATCTTTGCCGCAAGATCCTGGTCTATGTAATTCCCAACAGCTTCACTGTCTATGTACGCTCTTACTGCGTGCATCCGAGATGGTTGTTGGTGATTGATCAAGACCACAGATAGTGCAAAATGGGAGGTCTGTAGTTCACTTTCTTCACTCGACAAGTGGACGCCTACACTTGCCGGGCTGGGGAGTTTTCCGATTCCTTGATGGTATCTTCCTTGTCTGTGGCCCCTACCGTCCTCCTTGGTGGCTTCACAGGGCACTCTTTAAAGAAATTACCTGACCTTTCGCATGTACAGACATAACTGTTGCTGTCTCCTTTTATCCCTTTCCGCTTTAGTCAAGGTGGATCTGACCCTCACCCCCCGATTTGCATTGGTTCTCCTGAACCTTCCGTTGTTCGGGCAGTATTGTCCTTTGAACGCACATACATAGGGCGAGGGTCCGGTCTGGTTCGATCTGCTCTTCGGTCCTGCAACCTATGATCCAGTTGAACAACAAGGTCAATGAATTCTGAGCAGTCTTTCGGGGGTTTCACTACTTGTGCGAGAACATCCTTGAGCTCCCCCCGCAACCTCTGATGAAATAACGTGGTTCTCTTCTCCACTGGCCATTCTGCTTCAACTACGAGTCTATTGAACGTGGCTATGTATGTTAATAGGTCTTGATTCCCTTGGCGTAGGGACAGAAGTTTGTTGTCTAATGCCTGCCCACAAAAGCGACCCGTGATTGGTCATTCGGAAAGGCCCCTGGCCTACAAAGGAAGTGCAGGCGGCACAGGTTCATGAACGTTGCAAACCTCTTGGGATCCACCGTAAATCGTTCGGGCTGGGCTAAGGGAACTGCCCCAGGAAGGGTTATCTGAACGGGATTGGATGATGGCGCTGGCATTGAGGGCACGCTTCCCGGCAATGATGCATGCCCTGCTTGTGACTGGAGAAGTTGCCGGCTTAAATCATCAGTGCGTTCTTTGGCTACTATCAGCTCTCTCCTCAGGGTGTTGGTCTCCTGCCTGGCTGCATGTACTTCGGAACGTAGCTGCCCCAACATGTGGGCTAACTGGTCGGTTTCTGACGTTTCCATGACGCTCAACTGGTGTCCACGGGGACGTCACTCAGCCTGTTCTGACCTCTTACCACCTTGAACCCTTCCCTGGAGGCTATTCGACTGGAGACTGGGCCTGAAACACAGGATTGGTAGAGTTTAACTTCCCTATTGTCTCTGTGTGCTTGAACCCGTTCTTCCCCAGGGTCCAACCCTTCCCTTTAATCCACAGCTCACCTTGTTTTCTTGGATAGTGTGCTCTCCGTCCTGCCTTCAGAGCTCGTTGCTGCCTAGTTACTTCACTGGCAAGAGTCTGACAGGCAAGTATAATGAGTCTTTTAAACAGTTCTCTAACTTCGTTCCTTTCTTTCCTTAGATGATGGCCGGCGTCCAGGGATGGCAGCGTGCTGCTGAGATGAGTAGCGCTGAAGGTGAGAGCGCGATGCGCAATGCACCCCTTTCGTATTTGCATTGAACTGAGTTCTTTTTCTGTGACTTTTAGGTGCCGCAACGTTTTCAGCGTGGATGCCGGTTATGAAGAACAAATGCGGTGGGAAAGCGCGGTATGCAGGGCCTCTAGATGTTTCCACGCTAACCTGGAGTGTCTTTTCCCTCTTGCAGATGGATGAGAAGTTCCGGAGACAGAGTTCCCCCAGAGCGGCTGGGATTCAGGTAAGCGTTTGAAGCTCGTACAGTATTTAAAAATAAGCAAAGGTTTGCAGAATGCTTACTAATGCCTTTTTTCTGTTCTTTTCCCTTTTCCTTAGGAAGCGGTGTGCCGGGATGGGAATGACACCACCGAGGATGCCGCAGAACAGAAGGAGCGATGACTGATGGGCAGAAGCGTCGCAAGATAAGGCTGTTCCTAACAGTGTTCTTGCAGGAGTTGAGCGCAGAAGAAAGATGCAGGCCTACTGGAGACCGATCCGAACACGGTGAGTGTTGCGCTGCAGGTGCAGAAAATGCAAAGCATGTTTCTCAGCCTGGGTGTGGCTTAAATAGTCTCTGGGTATCCAGGTGCCTCTGGGCTGAACCACACCCAAAAGACTAGACCGCCCATGCAGTTCTGGGAACCGAAATATGTGGTGGCATCCATCTTGTCCCCATCATTGCACTACAAGTCCAATCCCCAATGTTATCCTATGGGAGTGAGTGAGTCGGGTGCCACAAGCGCCAAGTCTGACTCCAAGTGGGTCTTTGGAGGGATGGAGAGGCCCTTAAGGGCCATGTAGGTGATCATGGCCTGGCTCCAGCCTGACATCTTGGAGGGCTGGAGACATGAGGGGCAGGAATCATGACAACTGAGTACCTTCAGGATGGGACCCATCAGTTTCCTTTTTACTAATGTGCTGCTCGCCAAATCCTGATAGAGAGCTATCTGTTGGCCCTGGTATGTTATCGGTACCCTCTGTCGTGCCATCGAAGGACCGCCTCTTTCTGAGCGTACCTGGCGAAGGCCGCCAACACATCTCTTGGCCTTGGTGCTGCTCCTTTCGGAGCTCTCCCCACCCTGTGGACCCGGTCCAGCTCGGCCTGCTCCGGGGAGTCAATTCCCAGTATTTCCGCGAAGATGGCCTGGGTCACTTCTTTTAGGTCCTGGTCCTTAACCGATTCCGGCAACAGTTTCACCCTGATATTAATCCTACGGGATCTATTTTCCAAGTCTTCGACCTGTGCCTCCAGGTTCCGAGTAGGTACATATATATAGTCTTTCAATAGCTTCACTATTGGCGGTTGTATCCTTATCCACATCCTGAAGGCCTTTCTCCAGTAGATCAGTTATTTCACCCAGTTGTCGCATTTCTTGCCGGATCTCCCCTAGGGCCTCGTTCAGGTCCGCTCTCATGAGCTGAAATTGGTCCTGGAACTTTTTAGCGAGGTTGGTCTGCAAGTTGTGTACCTCGCCCAAGAAGTCTTGTTTTGACATCAAGGCGGTCCCATGAGCAGTTTCCAAGGGGGTGTGGTCCGTTGCCCCCTCTTGGTCAATCTTCGCTCCTACTCTAGTGTCCTGCTGGGACCACATAGAGCGGAGGGTGCCAGACATATCGCTCGCGTTGTGGGGGGTGAAGGCAAGCGTCCCCAACCAGCACGATCCTCCCCGCAATGAGAGACAATGAAGGACTCTCCCAGAATGGGAATAAGGCCAAGACAGAGTGCGGGTGAGCGTAAATGGGAGTTTATCACTCAGAATAGGGCATGCAAAGAACTCTGCAAACTCCGAGAGCGCTCTGTCTGACAATAGCAAAGACAGGCGTATATATTTACAAAACACGTCATCAGAACCTACATACTATAAGGGGCACAAGTTCAATGGGATTGGGTGGCGATGACTAGCTATAGGCGCTGCTGCGATGTGGTTGGCCTTGGCTGGAGGACGTCACTGGTCAGCCTCGTGGGTTGGGCTGGGCCTGGCAGGTCAGCTGAGTTCATCCGGGCGGTGTTGTTGTGCCATTGTGGCCAGTGTCAGAGATGAATGTCTTTTCCTGACTTATTTGCCCTAGGCCATGCACACCGCAGTCATTCAGTTATTGCAATATTATCTTCTTTAGTAAATCTTTCAATAGGTTATTCTACAGGTTAATGCAACACAGGAGGAATGCACCTTGAGAGGGGTTTGATGGTGATTCATCAGTGTATGGTTACCAGTGTCCTGTTGACCGGTACCATAGGTCGAGGGGCTAAGTCTCAGGGGATGGGACAGGCGGTACATGTCTTTCTGTCTTGTTAGAAGTCGTTATGAATGTGCTGCTGTATGTTGCCACAGTATTGGGTGTCCTAATTGTACAGGGGCCATAAATCTAAGGTGATCTGGTGGGTTGTGGGGTTTAAGAGGGGGCGCCTTTGGATTTGTGTATTCAGGCGGAGGTTTACTGCTGGGCTGTAAATAATGCAGGTGGCGGGCCATGGCCTTGGGTGCTGCAGAGGGCACTACAAATCTTTGAAGCGGCTCCAGCCTAGTTGGGGGAGGTGGAGCAGCGCGGGCCTCTGCTCTCTTGTTTGGCAGTCTTCGCAGGGTGGGAGGGGGAATGGCCTTGCACATATTCACAAAGGTATCTTCCTCGTGTGTTGCCGATTTTAGGTGAAAACATCATAAACATTCGAACACTATACAATACTCATTTGGATCATTTGGAAACATACATTTTAACTTTGCTAAATGTCTCTCAAATATGGCCAGTCTGAGCACATTATTTGTACACTATGTTTTAACAACTACAACATTTAGTTATATGCATATACATTTGCAGTAAGTGAGGTAGTAGTGAGGTTGGTGGAGCACATAGAAAATGACTCGCCACCGTACGTGACGGTAGTGGCGCATAAGGGGCTTAGACATACACACATGACAGGTGCATTCTCGCGCGTCCTTCACATGAGCCCTCTGTATGGTTACATTTGTCTTTCCTTGCACTCTAGCAGCATTAGTTTGGTTATGGCACGGGACCGTGGGGTGTAAGCTTTTCAATGATACACAACGAATAGTCCCCCGGAACGCTTTTTATTATTTGCACACAACTGCAGTGGTGTGGGTTCTTCATTGCTAATGTCATGTAAACATGCATTCTACCATGTTTATACATTTCATAGGTTTCCTTAATAGTAGAAGTTTTGTGGAGAAAATGCACGCATTGCAAGTAGTTTTGGTATTAATATTTGGGAACTTTTGCTTTTATCTGAGGACCATTTTACAGTTCTCTTTTTCACCCAGGCTTCGCTGGCTGGGTCATGCTGGGAGCAGTGATACACTGCGGAAGGTGAAATGTTACAGTGTTGGTATCTTACACTAGCTCATGTCCGTCTTGTTCGTGGGAACGGGCTCACAGCGGATCTGCCAGGGAGCTGCGGCCACAGGGATAATTGAAACTCTCCGAAGGTGGGGGCCGCGCTACAGTGCGCCGAGCTCGCACCAACTTTATTAGACAAAATGGTTTCTGAGGCCTAGCTAAATTCAATACGTTTGGGAAATGTCTTCAGCAGGTGAGCCATCCACCACCTGGGCCCTGGTGGTAAGGAGGGGACGCCCGATGAGCCATGGCGCTCACCTGGGGAAGGGATGTAGGCAAGGGGGGTCTTTTGGACCAATCCTCCCCTACAGGGGCACGTCCTCCTTTTCCCTTGGCCTTCGTAGTCATGGCACCCTCCAGCCCCACAACAGTTTTCCTTGCCAGTTTCCCGAGCTGCGCTTTGTAAAAAGCCCACGCCTTAGCGACTGGACCGCTTGTTCTCCCGCACTCCTTTTTAGCGTTGGGGCGACCTTCAAGGCTCCCCCCCGCCCGGGGGTCTGTCGCCCGAGTCCTTCCGCTCCTGCACTCGCCTCACACCTGCGGGGGCCACAGGGCCGCACCCCAAGCCCCCACGAATACCCGGGCTGGGGGAACTAGGGGCCGTCAAGAGTCAATCACTGCTGCTTCTAATGCCACAGCGCCTCTCCGCGACTCCTCGCTTCACTTCTGGGGGTCTTCCCACCTGCCAGATCAGACCAATACCTGGGCCCGTCGGGCTACCCCCGGGGTTCCCACTCCCCCGGGCATGACTATGACCGCGGGAGCTTCACCCTCCCGGGGGAGCTCCAGGTCGCCGCACTCACCATCCTCTGCCATATCCTTTACTCTCTGGCAATGCCTGCTCCGGAGACAGTCTCCCGGGCAGCCGGAGACAGATCCCGGGCCCTCCTTCCCTCGAGATCCTGACGGACTCCCCCGAGCCCCGACAGGGGGCGGCACGCGGGACCGACAATCCTCCGCCAGCGGCGCTGGCCCGGGGAAACAGCACCGCCCCCCTCCGAGGCACCCACCGAAGACTGTGAGAGGGCGAAGCTCCGGCTCCTCCGCCGCCTCTCCGCTGTTCCGGTGTCCTTGCTCCGCGTCCGGAGCTCTCTTCACTAGACCCTCAGCCCCTCCGGGGGCCACCCGACTGCGCGTCCTCCGTCAGTTAGGGGTCCGCCTCCACAGCTCCGCCTCTCCGCGGGGACAGGGCCCAGGAAGTCCCGATTGCCGAAAGCCGCCGGCTCTCCCAAAACTCCCGAGGTCAGTCCGCCGGCACTCCTCGCCTCCAACTCCCTCGGAGCTGCACAAGTCGCCCCCACAGACGGTCACAGCAACACGAGACGTACTTTGCAATATATTTTAGCCCGCTGGCGGGGTGGTGGGCACCTCCTTGCCTTTAGGGTACAGGGAGCTGAGTCAGCGCGCTCACACTAAGCCGGCGGCCATCTTGAAAAAAAAAAAAAACAGTTCAATGCTTTTTTGTTTTTGTTTCTAATCATAATCACGGTACAGCTCTGAATTCCAATGCTGTATGACAAAACAATTTAAAGAGAGGGAAGCACCATACATGATAAACATCTGATGTTAAAAGCATAACTCTACATTGTAAAACAAGCCAAAAAACGAAATATAATCGATCAGGTAAGAAATATAAATGCAGGTGCTGTGCATCCAGATGTGATAAGATTTGATCCCTTTTCACATATTTCTTTTAGCACAAACACATAGAAGATCAAGAACAATAATTCTATGTAGCTTGGTGCAGCATAATAGTGTAATACCATTTAGTATTCCATTTGGGTGGTCTGTACATCATAGACTGGCAAAGATTGGGGCTACTTATGTGTTAAGTGACTTTCCCTACTCCTACCACAGAGTCACTTGCCTGGATTGTAAAATCTGGGGTTTCATGAGTACACAGGGGCATTATTGTAGGTTTCAGACTATTATGTATCAAGCTTATATATCTGACTCAGACTTCAGGTAGTCCATAACAACAACACCTAACCAAAAGAGGATTTTGTTTCACTGGAAATCATGTCACATTATGACACTAAGCATTTATACTGTGCCAAATCACCACCGTAGTAGTTTCAGAGTGTCTGTGGAGAGGAGTACTGTGCCCCCGCCAGGTGTATCCAGACATTAGCCTGCTGGAGGAAAGAAAATGACGACAGGGGAAGAAGGTAAGAGGATGGGAAAGTGGAGAGTAGATACTACAGACCAAGATATGAAGGGATGCAGTAAGGGAAGACATTTTGTGGTAGCATGTATGCATGCCAGTCCTGATAGGTGGAACATAGTTCTGTAGAAGAGAGGAGGATATGTTCTTGAGTGTTGTAATAATTGGTGTTTACATGGCAGTTTTGGAGTATGTTAGGTTAGTGCACAAGGTAATGTTGGATGCATGTTCATCAATGTAATCAAGAAGTAGGCAGGTTGAGCAGGGAAAAGTAGTAGAACGGTGCACTTCCTCACCAGCTCTGCCCGTCCCCAATGGAAGCCAGCGGCACAGTCGAACAGGAATGACGGTTAGATAACTGGAAGGACTCAATGAGCTCTGAGGACATGCTGCTGGATAGCCACATTTGCCAGAGGGATTAAAGGCTTTTGGGTCCCCCATTAATGTAAAACCAATTCCAGGAAAGCTTGGTGAATTTGGGGGACAGATTCTTTTTTTCACACCATATTACATTTAATATCCTCAAGCTACTGGTTTTACAAAATGGTTTTTACAATTTATTAGTGACCATTTGCCACAAAGTAAATTGGGATGAATGATATCAATGTTTAAAAAAGTACCATGCAATAAGTATGCCAACAAAATGATTATTGAAAGCTACCATGACACATGCTAGGTTAACAAAGCTTTGTAATACACCAATATGCATCTGTCAGGATTCTTCAAAGAACACCCACTTATTACAGTCTACACGATGCATAAAGCAAAACTGTTCAAACCCAATTACACCCACCTGTACTTCCAGGATCTTCCATACTTGTATCAATGCTGGTGTAATGATCTCGTTTCTTCAGAAGCTCTGACTCGATCTGCTTTAGGTGTCGATCACGAATTGCATTTTCAATATCGTAAGTAAACTGAATTTGTTCGGCCAGGCAAAGTATCTAGAAGGAACAAAGAAAGACAAGAGAAATTCATATTTTAGAAATAAAAACATATTTCTCAGGCTACCATAATTCCTCATATTTTTGCCATACTATAGTATGCACAATATAGATGTTGTAGCAAAAAAATCAATACTTCGCAATTTCAAACTTGTCCAATGACAAATGGACAACTTTGCAGTCTGGGTGCAAAGCACTGAAGAAACACTACACAATCATTTTTAGACAATCTATTACAAAACATGGTCTGAATCATTCTTGACCGTTTGGAAAACTGTCCATGAACTGAGCAGCAGACAATCTGGCAAAGTCAGAGAGAAAGGAAAAATAAAGGAAATGTGAAAATGCACTGCTTGCAGAAATCATGAGCCGTAGACCATATAGCTGCAAGACAGAATTATCCAGGGGAAAAATCACTTTAGAAAGTGACAGATGCAACAAACTTTAACAAAGAATCACAAGTGCATGACTAAGTTGACAATCTGCCTAGAAACAAATCACACCTCCCTGCTACAGACAATGTAGGTATGTTATGGGTAGGTGTGGGGGGAACACCAGGTGATGCCTAGGTGAAGCATTTATGTGCCTGCCACAGGTCAATATGAAAAAGAACATTAAAAGCAAGGTTGCGAGGAGTCCAATGGTAACCGTGTATCTTTAAAAATAAAAAGTATGATTTTCTGGCAGGAGAATAATGCACACTGAAATTTTATGATAGTGTGATGACCACTGACAAGTAAATATCTTATGTTAGGAACTGTAGTCACCGGACACCAAAACATGTTAGAGCGAAAAGAAAAATGTTGATATAACACATTGAAATAACAGGTAAAAAAGCATAAATAAGTATCTCAAACCGATTGTCAAAAGAATAAAAATACAATTTGTTTTGTTTGTTTCCAGTTCATTAGAAAACCTTCACACATACAATTCATTACTATTAAAAATAATCAATTACATTAATTTACTTTCCTTAAAATTCCTCGATTGGTCAAGTAAAAATATATATTTTTGTTCTTCCAATGAGTTATGAATTACAGCTAAAAGTTGTACCAGAGCTATTATCAATGACGTGTTTTGTCAGCCCAGCAGCCTATTTCAAAACCATTTGCTTTCCAAGTCCTCAACATTTGTTACAAATCTCTTGAATTTCAGTTCCCTCATATTCAGTGTGGCTGGACAACAGGTTAAGCCAATGCGCAAGAGTTTCTAAGCAGTCTTCCATTGCGGCAGGGCATTGAGAGCACACCCTGAATTACAGGCACCCCTATTTATCAAGCTAGGACATCTGAAGTTCCCTTCATCCCCAGGAATAAGGTATATTTCCCTTCAACTTTACTGAAGAACATACTTACCTTGTCATTTTCATTCTAAAAATTATTTTCTTCCACTAAGTAGATTTACCTTTGATTCGTAGGTTACAGATTTACCAATTTGGGCCATAGAAGACTAGAATGAATTCAATACCAGCCACGTATGCTCATAGATACAACCTCGGGGCACCAATGTGAGGTAGGAAATACTGTGTAATCTTGACTGATATAATTAGTAAGAAATACCTGTGGTTCGCTAAATGAGCAAATTACAATCTGAGTATTACGATTTCTCTTATAGATATCAAGAAACATCATCTTTGAAGTTTAGAAATTAAAGAAAATCTATGGACAGTAATATACTTTGAGATTCTTTAACATTTACTCCAGAAGAAGGGATTTTTCCCGAAACGCGTTGAGTTTTTATGGATTATCACGTGGGAGAACTAACAGACTGTTAAATGTTGTACATAATTGGATATTATGCAACTATGTTAGTTGTAAACTGTATGTATGTTAATAAGAGAATCCTATCAACAATATTTGTGAATAAATATATATACATATATTTTTTTCTCTGAGAACCTATAGTGATATCAATGCATTACAGAAATAACTATTGACTTACTTTATATTTAGTAAAAAGCTGGCCGTAAGGAATAAACAAAATCACTATACCTTATTTTTAGATGCATCTAACCCCTAATACACCAGTTGAAGTTTTGACAATTGAAGTATCCACATGAATTCTCTTTTAAAACTCATACATTTGTGGACCTACATGGCTTCAAATATCTACACTTCGAGAACCTTAATATTTTGTACACCCTAGGAGGTCTATCAAGACGATAACTTTGGTTTAAACCAATACCCTCAAGAATGGACTTGCAAGAATTTCAGACTCTCATTTCATCTAGGTCCTCACAGATCATTTGGGGTAGGGGGGTGCTCTCGACCAAGATGGTAGCTGCTCTTTGAGTTCTGAGTGTGTTGGCCGAGAGGAGGCGGTCTGGGTCTGTTCTGGCCCTGTGACAATGTATCCCGACAACAGAGTGTGGTGCAGCTCATTATGCAGATACAGCGTGCCATAGCTGGGGACTGCCTGACGAGTCCTGGTGGGAATACAGTCTGGCAGTGCTGGGAGGAGGAGACCCCCGTGGGTAGCCCAGCTGCATATGGAGAGGTGGCCGGGTACTGTTTCGCAGAGCGAGCCGGAGCCAGATCATATGTTGGTGGGCCGGGAGGGGGCTGCAGCGAGTGCCCCCCTGTGATCCGGGTTCGGCACTGAGCGATTGTGCCTGAGGAAGCGGGGGGAGCAGGCTGCCGATGCGCTGACTCTTCTGCGTTCCTCCCAGACTGCTGAATGCAGGCGTCACGCTGGTGCCTGGTGGCTCAGCTTGCGGCTGGAACATCTTGAGGTGCTACGCTCCGCTGGGAGAGGATAGCCGGCTGAAGCAGCAGGCAATGGTGCGGGGAGTGTGAGGATGACGGAAAGGCGAAAGACCAGCTGTGTTGGAGCGTCCGGTCCTGCATAGTCGCTCTGAACCGGAGATCACCGCTGATGGATTAGTGCCTGCAGGCCTTCATTGGGGAAGCCGCACGGAGAGGCTGAACACATGTTGTTGAGCTAATAAACTGGCAGCCGGCAGGAATTGATCACTGCTGGAGTTTGGTAATTTTGATGTCCCTGCAAGTCTGAGCACAGAGTGGGGGTGCTAGACAATACGAGCAGTGAGAGGACCCAGGCTATTCGTGGTCTGCAGCGGGAAGTAAAAGAAATCTGGGACAAGAATGAGGATTTAGAAGCAAGGTCTATACACAATGACAGAGTGGTAGTAATAAGGTTGTAATGTTCGGTTATGGTTTGGCTTCAGACAGGGCATTTCTATGTGGGGAAATCGTGAGGATGATTTTTCTGGGGGGGGTGGTTGTTGTGAAGCGCGCCCATGATGTTGTTCTTTTTTGGTTATGTATGTAACGAGATGGGTCAGTGGCTGATTATCCTTGTGCAAATTGGGCCTCCTCCTCTTAGGGAGGGTGAGGGGGGGCTGCTCACAGTGGTCGGACCACCGCAGTTGCTGAGTCCATAGCCCACGGGTAGGTGCCCAGGTGGGAGGTGTTGGGGGATTTAGGGGGAGGGGGGGAAATTGGGAGGGATGTGGGGAGTACATCACCGCTGGTTGGGTTGGAAGCCGAGATAGAAACTCAAACTTAACAGTCCGGGGAAGGGAACTGTTAGGGAGAATTCTCATAAATGGTTGATTTCCCTTACCTAAAGAGTCCCCCAGCAGCTTTGCTGGATTTCTAGGAATTATTTTTTTCACCTGGTAAGAGTGTGAGCCTTTTTTCCCCACTCTTACATGTGTTTTGCTATGTGCATTTCTACTTTCTGTGTGATCTTGGGCACTGGATCCTCACCTACTCCATGTGCACCACTTTTTGTGTGTGTTACACAGCACCTTCAGTGCAGTGACACAGGGTTGTCTTTGAGACTTCCCACTGACTCCATTTTTCTGGGGCTGACTACTGTCCCCAGAAACAGGTCAAGTAGCCATTAACTTTATATAGTCACTTTAAACCACAGACGCAGTACACCCCATCTTACATGGAGTATTGGAAAGGGTTAACTCTTATCCCTTGTTATCTGTACCTCTTGGAGCCTTGTTTCGCTCCCTTAACATTAAGACGTGGCAGTGGTATCTACCCTAACTTTTCTACCGCGATTACCTTATATAAACGTGGTATTGGTTCAGGCTATTATATTAGCCTCGAATATAAACCCGCTTGACCAAATACATTTTATTTTGGTTCCGGCTGGGTTTAGTCGCCATTTCTTTTTGTTAAAATCTTTCTTGTGTTTTTCTCTGTGCGCCAAACCAGGGATGACTCCTTCGTTTGCTGTCTTTTCGCGGGCTTCTGCACAGAAGCCCTCCTTAAGGTGCCTGATAATCTAGGTAGGCAGGATGTGAGGGAGGGATCTTCGGACCCCTGCCATGGGTTCCCTTGGTAACCAAAGTCGCACTCTTGTCCGATTGGCTAAGGGGACTGGCCTTGCCAGGCCAGCCACCGTGCTGTGTTATTGACAGCCAGGCTGTATGAATGGGGGAAAACTGCATAAAAAGCAGGTCTGTGGGACTGGAAGAGCAGAGTCGCCACTGGAACGAAAGAACCAACGAGGAACTGGAAGAGAGGACCCCTACCACAACTAGAGGACCCCTACCACAACTGAACCGCCCGGTGAAGCCCTGCTGCAGGTCCGAATCGCCAGAATCTGACGACAGAGAATATCCTCCAGGAAACTTCTTCCGCTGAGCTGGTGGGACCAACCAGTTCGCCCAAACTACAAGCCAGGACCCCTCCTCTGGTCGAATTTGCTGTACAAAGCTACAGTACGCCGGATAGCCAGGAAGGTCGGACCCTGCTTGGGTTTTAAAGGAGCGCACCTTTTATTCGTTGTTTTGCTCTGCTGCTTGTTTCTTCCCTGGGTGGCGCAGGAACCTCCAGTCTTCCTACTTTATGTCAGTCCGACAGTCGCTTCAGGAACCATGAGCCTGCAGGAACCACCAGGAACGTCCGCCTCAGCTACAGCTCCCTCTCCGTTTTAAGGTACTGTGCAAATCCGGTTTTCCGTTTCGGTCAGCTGCGGTGAAAGTGTTTGAAATCTTTCTTCAATCCAAGGGCTTGTCCTTCTCTTCTCTTTGAACTATTCTACCAACCAACCTCGTCCGGAATCTGTGCCACAAACTTTACCGCGAACTACCCTGAACTGTGTGATCTTGAGCAAAAGGTATTACCCAAATTGGTTGTTTACAATTGTTCGAATGAACAATTGACCGAATTTAAAGGGTCACAATTGACCGAAAATAAATATATATATATGGGTTTTGGGGGGTTTGGCGTTGGGTGGGGAGTTGTGGGGGGTTTCCCCCCACATATATGGTACAATTGACCTTCACAATTCGGTCAATTGTGAAAAGGTCAATTGTCATTCGAGCAGTTGTAAAACGATCAATTCGTATACAACCGAGCAAAAGACTTTTGACCAATTGACTTTGGCCCTAAGCCTTTTCTAGCTGATCTCCTCAGTGTAGTCTCTCTTGTTCAATTGCCCTGATTACTTAGCTGTTGGTTTTGCCTAATTTCTAATAACTTTGTCTTTCCCGCCCTTTTAAATTGCTGGAGTGCCATTTTGCTCCCACTTCATTTTGTGAGCTTAACTTGTCTGGAATTTAAGGGAAGTGGTGTGGTGCATTTATGATTGTGATTTTTGACTTGCTTAGACAAGTGAAATGTTATACAACTGTTGAGTAAATAAATATATATTATTTTACTTAGAAACCTTGAGTCAGTGTTTGTCTGAATCATAGTAATTGCTGTCCTTCGTGTAACTATTTGTACTGCTCACCTACTCCAGGCTGGTGCAGGGTGTAGGAGGCCAAACAAATATCCCAGCAATTAGACGAGCAGATGGTATGGTAGTTTGACACCAATTTAGTTTTTGCAGAATATCGGTCATTTTATAGTGATCTGTAAGCTGCTTGGGGTAGTGTGCAGCAGGACATCATGAAGCTTTTTGTTGCAGAGGCTGCGTTGGCAGAGCTTGACGCGCAGGCTAAAGAAGCATCGAGTGCTCCTATCACTGTTAATGATATCCTGAAATCGATTAAAGGTCTCCCGACTGCTAAGGCCCTGGGTTCAAATGGGATCACGTCTGAGTTTTTTATGGAATATGGCCCCAGTGTTGCCGAATATTTACTTCAAGTGTGGCAAGAAGCCTTACAGTCGGGGTTGCTACCCCTATGCAATGCGTGAGGGTATTACTACTTTGATATTAAAGCCTGATAAGGACCCATTGGACTGCGCCTCCTAGAGGCCAATTTCCCCCATTAATAAGGATACTGAAATATTTTCTAAAATTCTGGCTGATGGGCTCCTTCCCTTTCTTCCTTCCATTGTGCATCCAGATCAGACTGGCTTCATCCTGGGCCGATACACGGCACTTAATTTCTGGAGACTGTTCGCGGTGCTTGCCCAAATGGACCCCTCTTTGCAGGCGATCAGTGCCTTACTAGACACACAGAAGGCTTTTGATTCAGTCGCGTGGGAGTATATGTTTGCGATTCCTGAACCGGTGGGGGGTACTGGTGTACCATCTACAATGCGTTAAAGTCCTATACTCTGGGGTGATCGCAAGCATTGGTCTTTTTTGGAAGACATTCGGCAGCTTTTCAGAAGTAACGAGGGACTCGTCAGGGATGTCAGTTGTGCCCTCTATTATTTGAAATCGCCATGGAACCACTCGTGGTTCGCCTGACCGCTACACAGACATCAGGGGTTAGCATTGCGAGGGGATCGGGAGCTGATCTCAATCTATGCTGATGATGTCATTCTTTATGTAAGGACCCGGGTTGTAATCTAAAGCCTCTTTTGCAAGAGATTGAATCTTTCGATAGAGAGTTAGGGCTGCAGGTCAATTGGTCCAAGTCGATCCTCTTTCCACTGACTGAGGCCATTCGGACGCCCTCAGGCATTGAACGCTTCCGATGGGAACAGACTTTGGCAAGGTATTTGGGCATATGCGTCAGTTGGAGCCGTTCCCAGTTGCTTATGGACAATCCTGGGGCTTATTTTAGAGACACTTCAGAGAAAAATTGATTGGTGGATATCACTCCCAATCTCCCTCATGGGTAAAGTGGTCGATAATAAAAATGGCGGTTCTCCCTAAATTACTGTACTTATTTTTTAATGTACCACTGAGGCCAGGCTCACATTTATTTACAGAGTTGATGCCATTGTTGACTAAACTACTGTGGAGCTCAAAGGCACCTCGAATTAAGTGGGCGACACTCACCGGGTTGTGGGAGCAGGGGGGGATTAAATGTACCTGATCTAGAGCTCTATTACCTGGCCGCACAGGTTTCCTTTTGTTTCATACATCCATATATTCCTGTGGATGCCCGAGAATACTAGGTAACAATATTACAAAGCTGTCAAAGCTTAAAGATGACGAGGATCCCTATAAAGCCTTACTACAAACAGATTAATCAAGCATTAAATGGGTAGAGAAGGAATGCTGGGGGAGAAGGGATGCGTGGAAGAGAAAGGAAAACAAAAAGGAGAGGCTACTCACAGCGGTCTCCCAAATAAACCTGAACACCACAGCAGTCTCCCAAATTACTTGATCCACCATAGCAGTTTAGAAACCGGTTTACCACCCTTTTAAGCATATGTTCATAATTCTGTCTTCCGTATTTAAACCTTTCGTGAGTGGCTAGTACACTCCTGTTCGACACCCAATCCTCCTCCCCAGGATGCTTCCTGCTCTTCCAGGACCTTACGATTGTCTTTTTTTTTTAACATTTTTTTTATTGCATTTTCATAAACAGTAACAATGGGACTCTCAAAATCGACCCTCCACCCTTTGCTCCCCTCCCTACCGACTTTTAAATGTCTGTCATCTTGACGGTATACCCTTAGAGTTTTTGTCTCTTTATGTAAACATGTCCAATATTCGTATTTTATGTGGCCACCACTGTAGCATATAATCGCTTTGCAAGTATTCTAGCGGCAATCCCATGTCTGATAAAAAGTTTTGGCAAGCCCTTTGAATGTTATGTTATGCGCTCCATTGCTATAAATAGCCATACTCTTTGCAGCCATTCTAGAGTGGATGGCAGTGTTTCCTGCTTCCATTTTTGAGCTATTGCTAGCCAGGCGGCAGTAAGGAGACCCATGAAGTTTCTCTTTTGAATTTTTGTCATTGTCCTATCTCGGAGATCCCACAAGCCGCACATCCAGACCTCTTCCTTTAGATGATCTGTGGAGGGAGTGGCAGGTGAGACCCAGATGATCCAATGCTTGCTCTGGAGAACACGCACGGATCAGCCAGTCGTCCAGGTAGGGGTAGACGTGAACCCCCCCTTCGCCTGAGATACGCTGCCACCACCACCATTAGCTTGGTGAAGATCCTCGGGTGGAGGTCAATCCGAAGGGCAAGACCCGAAACTGAAAGTGCGAGTCTCCAGCCGCAAACCTCAGGTACTTCCAGTGCTTTGGATGAACCGGCACATGAAAGTAAGCATCCTGTAGGTCCAGAGACACCAACCAATCCTGAAGTTAAAGGGCCTGGAGGACTTCAGAAAGAATGACCATCTTCAACTTGTCCTTTCTGAGAAGTTTGTTTAACCAATGCAAGTCCAGGATGGGCCTCAATCCCCCGCCTTTCTTTGGGATAAAGAAATAAGGGGAATACCATCCCTTGTTCCTCTCCGCTGCAGGCACCAGTTCTATATCACCTTTCTCTAGTAGGGTCAGGATTTCCTGCACAAGGAGCGGATCCGGAAGCTTCAAAGAGAAATTCCCCAGTGGATTATCGGGAGGCCGCTTTAGGAAGGGAAGACAGTAGCCGTGGGCTATGGTATCCAGAACCCACGTATCTGAAGTAATGGCTTGCCACTCTTCGAGATGCTGAGACAGTCTGCCCCCAACCGGCGAAACATGGGACATGGCCTCATGACTGTTTTGGAGCGGCTGCGGCAGTGCCTAAAGGCAAAGAGGCAGCTGCCTGAGCGGCCTTGGCACCTTTATTTCCCCGACCACCACAGGTACTTTTTAACTGACCCCTTTGACTGGTGGCCCCTCTCGTTCTACCAAAGGAGGAGTATGAAGGAAAATAACCTCCCCTCCACTGCTGTCCCCCAGGATGAAAGGCGGAGGTTAACGCACAGCTGCACTAAAAGATTTTGTCACAGCTTTCGAGGTCTGCAACCTCTCAAGGCTCTCGTCAGCCTTGTTGCCAAACTAATGTGCGCCATCAAAGGGCATGTTCAAAAGACAGGCTTGAACATCCGGGGCAAAACCAGACTTCCGCAACCACGCAACTCTGCATATAACGGTGCTCGCAGCCATGGACCGGCTAACACTGTCGGCCGTATCCAAACCAGACTGAAGGGATTCACACCTGGCATCCTTGCCATCTTGCATGAGAGCAAAGAACCCATCCCTTTCTTCCCCCTCAGGAATATGCTCAGCCGCTAGAGGAACACAGTTCCACAGAGTGTGTGAAAACCTTGCTACGGCACGAGTAGAGTTGGCTGATTTCAACGCCATACTCCTCGCAGAAAATACCTTGCGAGCCCATCCGTCGAACCGTTTGTCGTCCCTATCCGAAGGGATGGTAGGGTACGCCGCCTGCCTCGAGGTGGCCCTAGCCGCCTGAACCACCAAACTCTCAGGAGTGGGGTGAGTGGATAAGTAGTTGGGGTCGCTAACGGAAGGGCGGTACTTCTTTGTCAATGATTTGTTAACAGCCGGAAGAGATTCTGGTGACTGCCAAGCAGCCGCCACCCTTTTCTGTAAAGTGAGATGAAAAGGTAACACTGGGTCAGAGGACGGACCTTGATAAAAAAATGTCAGTTATATCATCTTGTACAAAATCTTCAGGAGGACTGGACCAGCCCAGATACTCCGTGACCCTAGCCATGAGCCGCCTGTATGATGACTCGGCATGAGCCCCAGGCTCAGGCCTGCCAAATTACACTTCCGGAGAAGTGTTCAACCCACTGGCATAATGAAGGGTTTGCCTCAACTCCTCCAATTGACTGTCTCCAGAAAAGACAGGAGCCACATCATGCTCAACAGGGTCCTCTAAGTCAGACCTTTCTTCCTTCTCATATATGTCGTCCAGAGGGAGGTGAAAACATTGCCTAGGGACACAGGAGGGCCTGGAGTCCACCACTGGCCTCACAGACTTAGCAGTGGCCTTCCTTGGAGGATCCACCGTATCAGGGAACTCCAAAGGTAAATATCGGACAAAAATTCCTGACGGCTTCAACACCAAGAGCGTCGACAACTTCGGCTTCGATAGTGGTGCCGACGGCGTCGAGGGCTGATCTGACGGAAATGGCGCCGACGGAGTCGATGCAGGCTTTGAGCCCTTAGCCGGTTTCTGCAGTCTCGCTGGGGACGAGGACCGAGACCTGCAAGCACATCTCTTGCGACTATCCTGAGCCTTGTCTGAACGGGACCTTGAAGGTTCCCGATGCGAGTCGCGTAGAGGACCCGAGCCCGAAGGCATGCGAGCCACAGTACGAGACCGTTCCTTGCCAGCTTCATCAGAAGGCGCGGCCGGAACCGTGCCTTATGATTGAAAAATCGCCAACATCTGCTCCTTAAAGGCAGCCCATTCCTCCAGAGTCGAGGACTTCGTCGGCCATGCCAGTTTCCTCGCGGCTCCATCCTCCGAGGAGTAGGGGGATGGCGACCGGTGACGGCGCTTCCTAGAATGCCGTGACGAGGAAGAAGAATGGCGGGAACCACTCCGGGACCGAGAACCCCCGTGCCTCCTCCCGACGCAGAGAATCGCCCCTCGGGTCGTTGGTGGACTCTCCCTTGGATGATTTAGATTTTCGGGACTTGCTGGGTTTAGAACCCCTACCCACCTGAAGCTTCCCCTTATGCTCCCGCAAGGCCTTGGCAGTCAGCGACTGGCATTTTGAACAGTCGTCGGTGTTGTGACTTTCTCCCAAACACCACAAACAAATGCGATGCGAGTTGGTGATCAACATTTTAGACTTGCAAGTCTTGAAGCCAGACAGCGGAGTCGAAGACGAAGACATCTCTACGATGAAACACACGAGGCGCGCCGAGTTCTCGAGGCAAACAAATTTGCAGAAAAAACAGAACTGAGGCTACGGGTGCCATGCATCCTATTTATAACATCCGGTGACGTTGCCCCCGACGGAGGCCTTCGAGATACATCGACCCGATGTCATCGACGCAGGACGCCCTCTGCCGAAAAAGTTTCCGAAGTGCACAGCTGTGAACATTACATGTCAAAGATGTGGAATATGTTGGAGGACACAATCCATTCGAAGTGGAATTTGGATAAGAGATGCAAGGTACAACAGAACTGAAGAAGAGCAAGTTCATTGCTTTATTAAGAGAAAATTAACGACATGAGGTGGAAGAGAATATGAATGAAGGGGGCAAGACGTTTTATTGATTTATTAACGTATGCTTACACTCTTCCGTGATAACAACTCAAATTTAGAAAATAACCAATATCTACCTGTGATGGAAAGAGAGAGGGGTCAATCGCATGATCAGATTGCCTTCCAGCAGCTACACATTCCATCAATAATTGTTTCAAGGTGTCTTTCATCTCATTGGCTAAGCTGTTAAGCCAAACCTATCCAAGAAAGAAAATGCAAAACTCATATTATTCATTCAATTATTTTACTGGCAAGGCAGTGAGCATATTTAACAAAAGAATTGATAAAGCATCAGAGGAAGATGTAAATAAAAAAACAATATAATTGGTAAGGTAGCAGCCTCTGTGGGAAGAAAGCAAATACTCATGAATCCTTTCACAAAGAGAAACCAGCTGAAAATAAACGCTTCACGCAGATAACACAAAGTGAGAATACAAAATACAATTTCTGAATTTTGATACATTAACATGTTTAAAATCACAAAATATATAAAGGCTGCCATTTATCCATCCAGCCATCAATGTTTCCACGTGCATGGATAAAGCATGAAATCAAAATAAAAACAACAAAAACACTCAATGGGTCTCCCTCTCTTCTACGTCTGATGGATGCAAGCATAGCAACGATAGAAATACACGTTTTTGACACCATCTTTAACTATTTCACCACTAGCTAGAGTCAGTAACAACTGAAATACACCTAACTAGTTAAACAACATAGTGCATGTCTACACATTTAAATGTGTTCATCTCTTGTGCTTTTTACAAGGGTTACATTCATATCAAATGATGAACGGTTTTGCTACTGTAAACAAACTAACCCTGAGTTTAAATGACATTGTGAAGATGTATTTTCGTTTATTCTACTGAGGAATTTGAAACCGAAATGAGTATATCCTGGGGTGAGGCATCAGTTTAAACAATGGCTGAAATGGCAACGATGTATCAAAGAGAATAATAAGACCACAGAAAGCTGTAAAACTTCCTAAAAAAAGTACCTTAATTTATGACTGAAAACACGGTGTCCTGATGATGTATTTGAGATATTCTGATTAAATGATATTGAAGTCTTACCTCGACGTCATTGGATACAAGAATCTTATTCTTTAAAGTGACAACTTCTCCCTCAAGAGATTTCATGGCAATTATGTGTTTGAAGTCCTGGTCAAACGTCACGCTGTGAACGCCTGTGAAAGTAAAATGGTGGCATTATTTGCAGGCAGCATTTCCAAAGATCTTTTCATATTTTATGATTTTGGGCCACAATGTGTAAATGAATAGCTACTTAAAACAATAACTTTGTACATTTTGTGCTATCATACAACAGTGATTTGTCTGTAACGGAGACTGAAGCAAAGGTGTGTGTTATAAATATGCCAGCACTAGGCAATGGACCCCAGAACACCTTTGGTAATTGTCACTTTTGCAGCTTCTCAACTTCAATAGAAGCGGACTTTGTATTTGTTGGGTCCTAATGACGTCAAAATACACACAATCACCACCCTGTCTAGATGCTTTTCTGTAGGAGGAACATGCCTGTGACACTATGGAGACTATTAGGGGGAGAGGAATAACGAGTTACATACATAAAAATAAAGTAAACGTAAATACTGGGTCATTTGTGATATGTGAGACAGCACTTCAAGTGCCGGTCAAGTGGCACAGCGAGTAGAGCGCTCGCTTTGACATCGACATCAGTGCCGAGCCTGCCAACGCCAATCATCCTTCCGAGGTCGATAAATGAGCACCACACACCGTGGGTAATAATAAGCAGCACTCAGATACCTGAGGGTTCGTAGCGTTATATAAATGCGAAATTATTATTATTTTTTACTTGCTCTCTCTTTCAGTTAGTAAGAGACTAAATACTTTAAAACTAGGTAACTTGTTTAGGGAAAACTTTCCATTTAGCAGCCGTTCCAAAATGACTACAAACAACAGGTAAGAAAAGCAAGTGGAGCACTAATAAACGTGCACCCATTTCCAAAATTCAAAAGGAAAGGACAGTTACCTGCGACAGGAAAAAGTTCTCTTTTTGCATTTTTCCTCCATTGACGTCAATGGGGCCTTGTTATTTGCTTAGGACCGTAGCCGATTGTGGGGTTGACTGAGGCCATTTTAGCCCCACTCACCTGCTCTACTCATTTTGTTTGGGGTGCACTTCATGCACGTCAGGATAGACTTTCAGGCAAACCAGCACTGTAGTTATTGGGAAGGAAAGAGGGTCTTCCCCACCCCCCCCCCCCAGGCAATATCTAATGAGAACCAGATGCTACAGAGCACATCCAGCGAGTAGGGGGTGTACACAAAGGAGGGTGCACAATCACGGTAGTGCATGCATTAGAGGCTACATAGTAGATGCAAGTGTGAATACCATCTTAGTTAATGGCTGCCATTTTGGAACGCAGGCCCAAGTGCTGCGAAAAGCACTAAATGGGCTAGCATTAGATCCCCTTCCACCCCAACCAGGTTTTCAGAGATTCATAAACCCATCATTGTCTTAGAAGTTACAGGTCTGCGTGCCCTAGGAAGAATGTGCTCTGCAAGGTCATGAGAAGGGAACAGAGCGCGTGTCTTGGCAGTTACCATCCCACAGAACAGATAGCCCACAACCCCCACACGAGAAATACAGCTTTACAATGCTTTTATCTTAAGAACCCTGCATACCCCAGTACTATCCAAACCCAGACCACCAATCATAAAACTGTTACACCCCTCGATCGATCACTAATATCAGAAAGCAAGGCTATCTTGCCTTCAAAATTGGGTCACGTGATTTGTGCAGCGAGGTGCAGGGTAGTTTCAAATTATAGCCGAAAACTAAGGTGGAAGGCCTTGGAAGTTGCTGACTTGCCTGGGAGTGAATGAAATATGTGAGTTAACGTGACCTCGGCTCTCCCCTCCGGGCTCATCTCTGTGCCTGCCAGGTGCACTGTTACAACGATAAAATAACATTGTTTTTCTAAGTAGCTAATTAATTGTTAGGCCAATCTAATAGCGGATGACAATCCCAGCAGCACCCACGTGGACAAAGATGGACAGATGAAGATGGACCAATGTCCTGGCATCCCCTATGGAGCAGGCCCTACATGTATAGGACTCCGCTAATTAGTATTGTAGAATTATGTGTGAAATTATGTCATCAGTGATGTCATTTGTGCTTATAACGAGCCGCACATGCCGACGGAGCTCAGAACGTTCGGCAGCAGCAGAGTTCTTTGCTGTTGCACTACTATGTAGAAATAAATACTTGTTATCTTTGCAAGCAGTGCCGTGGGCCTTTTTCCCTAGCAGGCTGTATTTCTTCTGGTGTGAGCGTATAGGGGTGTGCCTTCACAGTGCAGGGAGGATCTTTATTTTTCCTTTTATACAATGCAGCACAAACCACCTTAAGAGGAGTGCTGTAGGGAGACTTTGTTCTCCGTTTTCTTTTCTGTAACATTTTAGTTAATTGTGGGATGCGCACAGAACAGGGTGGTGGCAGTGAACAGATTTTATTTTTGACTGTGGTAAGGCATTTTTATGTAACATATACGGAAAATGGTTGCGGCATTTTTATGTAACATATACGGAAAATGGTTGCCCCTCGTGGTCTAGGCCCTTTTCTTTGTTCCATCCCGCTTCTTGCCCGCCTTTTTTTGCCTTTTCGGGTAATAAATTAACATAAATGGGCATGCACGTTTGCGAGAGTCCTTGAAAGGACTCCTGGTCAGAGCTTTGTGTGCATGCACTTGTTGGCACCGTTGATTCTGTCTCATCTTAAGCCACATGCCAAAACAGAGCGTATTTACTTTTTGGGCATATTGTGGAAATGCTGGTTGATCATGATTGTACTGTTTATAGCCGTTTGGATGTTGCAGATTCCTGCCACTGGAGGGCTGAGGAGGTCTTCCCCAGCCTGCATTTGGAATACAAATAAGAGGGTCCGGAGCCATAAAGAGAGTTGCCCACATGACCAAAGCATGAGAAGCCAAATGATTGCCAGATGGCGGCTGCCAGCATTGGCTGAATCCAACCACAGTGTTGCAAACCTCTGCCTTCAACTCATCTGTGGACACATGAATCGGGTGCCTCCCTCCCTTGAACCAGTGGGGCCAACGAGCTTGAAGCCCTACTCTATATCCCGCCTCTCAGAAGTGGAGGAGATGGGGCTGGTGGCTGCGGGGGATTCGCCGCATGATTACTGGCTGTGGTGTGCAGACTCTCCCACCAGTTAGGACTCTGCTGTTTCCTGTGGGATCCTGCAGTGGCTGCCCGGCCCGAGCAAGGCGGAGGCCCAGAATGGGTGGACCGCCCGAGCGCCGTCTTGGCCACGCTCATGTGTGCACATTCGGCAGTGGAAGCTGATCTTACTATAATCCAGAGCTGTGGCGGTGAGTGTTAGGCATAATACTGTGCAGTGCCCTTAGGGACCACTACACACAATTAAGACTACAGGTGGCAATACAAGTTTTACCTTTGGTACGAGCCTGTACTACTATGTTAAAGTGGTAGCAGTAGCGGAGTAGCCAGGCTTATCTCAAGAATATATGAGCAGTAGCACAGATCACACAAAGGGACCACAATTACTGTGACTCAAGCAAACACTGACTCAAGGTTTCAGGTAGAAAAATATAAGTACATTTATTTTTAAACCATTTGTTATAAACGGAACACTTCTATTAAATTCAAAACCACACGTAAAATACACTACAACTAACCAATTCACTTTGTACCGTATAAATCAAGGTAAGTACCCTGTGTTTAAACGGACCGGTGTTATGAAACAAGACACGTTACCGTGAATACGATTGCGATCACTTTTTGACAGTTCGGTCTACTAAATAAATGTTTATCTGCGGCAAGAAATGCTACCGGGGCAAAAACACACTTAGCACCTGAGATACCCAGAGGGAGTTCGGGGCAAAAATCATAGGCAATATATTAGTTAGGCAGACAGAATCGAAAGAACACTCATAGACAGGAATTCAAGAGTCAAAGGGCTGGAGCCAGAGTCAAGTTACACCGGGTGCCTGTTGTCGAGGATCACACAGTCGGACAGTTCACGATTTAACGTAGCCAAGAGTACTTTGTTATTGTCAATGTTGGGAAGCAAAAGTTATAAGAAGGAGGGAAAAGTAAGGACAAGCCTTGAGGTAGAGAAATAGGGATTCACTCAAATTCCTCAAGCAGGACACAGTACCTTTCTCAAAGGATGAAGCTGGTGCCACGGCAGTTGTTCCTGGTAGTTTCCTGCAGACCCACGATTCCTGGAGCTTCGGCACGAAGAAGGACGATGAGGGGGTCTGCACCACACAGGGATGAGGCCGGCAGCAGCGACGATGAATAAAAGGTGCGCTCCTTAAAAACAGGAGAGGCTCTTCAGGTGGCTATCCGGACCACTACAGCAGTGTGCAGCGATTTCGACCATGAAGGGATTCCTCTGACTGAAGACGAGCTGGTTATCCCCACCAGGCTCAAGGGAAGAAGACTCTGGACTGGATCTTCTTAGTCGTTGAAGGGTAGATAGCTCAGGACTGCAGCAGGGCTTCACCGGTACGGGATAGTTGCAGCAGTAGACCTCTCCTCCGCTTCTCTTCGGTTCCTTGTAGTTCCAGTGGTGACTCTCTGACTTCCAGCTCAAGAGACCTGCCTTTTATGTGAAAATCCCCCATTCCCACAGCCTGGCTGTCAATCACACAGCAGAGGGGTTGTCCAGCCCGGACAACCACCTCAGCCAATCATGAAAAAGTGTGACTTGGGTTTCCTAGGATACCCTGTGCAGGGGGTGACTTCACCCTTCCCTCACATTCAGCCCACCTAGACACCCATGCGCCTAGAGGAGGGCTTCTTGGCAGAAGCCCGCCAAAAGACAGTGAACAAAGGAGGCAAACCTGATTTGCCGCGCAAAGTAAAACACAAGAAGGACTTTAACAAAAAGAAATGGCGAATAAACCACACCGGAGCCAAAAGAAAAAGTATTTGGTCAAGCGGCTTTAAGTTCGAGGCTAATACCATAAGTCTACAATACTACCACGTTTATATAAGATAACCGCGGTACAAAAGTTTAGGGTAGATACCACTGCCACCAGCCAATTCTAAATGTTAAAAGAGCAAAAACAATGCTCTAGAAGGTACAGATAAAAAGGGCTAAGAGTTAACCCTTCCAGTTCTCCATGTAAAATGGGGTGTACTGGATCTGTGGTTAATTTGACTAAGTAAAGTTAATGGCAACTTTACTCTTTTCTGGGGGACAGTAGTCATCCTCAGAAATGGAGTCGATGGGAAGTCTGAACGACATCCGTGTGTCACTGCACTGAAGTTGCTGTGGGTTAATAGTCAAAAAGTCGAATTACATATTTTCGAAAGTCATAATCTCGAAAACAAAAAGTGGAAAAAAAAAAATTGAATATATATTTTTCTATGGTTGTTCGAATTGGGGGGGTTCCCCTCAACCCCCCTTTTTTGTACTTTTTTTTATTTTACCCCTTTTTTCACCTACGCAACTCAAAAAAACATATAAATAAAAAGATAAAACATTCACATTTTTTTTTCCACATTTTGTTTTCGGCATTGTTGTTATTCGACTTTTTGATTGCACACCGGTGCTGTGTAACACACAAAAGAAGCGGACCACTGGAGTGGTGCACTCCAGAGCCCACAATCATAAGAACAGGTGAAAGACACATAGCAAAACATGGATAAGAGTGGGGGAAAAGCTCACACTAGGTGGGAGGCTAGGTGGAACACAGAGAGAGGAAGTTCCAGCGGCGGCAGTTGTTCCTGGCAGTGGATGCAAGTCGTGGATTCGACCAGGGGAAGAGAAGATCTCGTCGAGGCGAGATAGTAGTCTTGTAGTCGTTGCACTGCCCAGGGAAGAGACCAGCCGCGGAGTTCGTCGGTAAAAGGTGCGTTCCTTTTATTCGCAGTCAAAGTGGTGAAGCTTGGCTATCCGGTCGCTGGGGTACTTGGCACGGGCGAGTCGACCAAGAGACGTCTTTTGAAGGCGAAAGGAGCGAACTGGTTGATCCCACCAGCTCAGAGGGAGAAGCCTTCCAGCAGAAGATCTCCTCTTGTCGTCAGGAAAGTGGTGAGGTCGTTGCAGCAGGGCTCCACCGGTGGTGTCGTCGTTGAAGATGGCTCAGCTTCTTCCCTCTTCGGATTCTTAGGTCCTGTGGTGACTTCTGAAGTTCCAGTCCCAAAAGCAATCAGAATAGAGTGCGACTTGGGTTGCTAAGGCAACGTAGTCCAGGGTGCCAATTCCCCTCGCCACACATCCTGTGGAACCCAGAGAGTGGCACCATTTGGAGGGCTTCTGTGGAGAAGCCCGCCAAAAAGTGGAACAAAGGGCTCGACCTTGGTCAGAGTTACAGAGACGGACACGAACGCCATTTTAGAAAAGAGTTCTGGCAAAAAAGACCCAACCGTGAATTTAATATTAAATAAATAAACCGGCGGTATCTTTTAACATTGCACTAAAAAGTGGTACGTTTAAAATCAATGGGAAAATCCCATAGGAAATATTCCACTGGAATATTTTGCGTGGTAAACACGGCAACCAGCCAGAAACTCGACAAGGGGGGACTGGACAGTGCCCCCTTGAAAACAGACCCAGGGCTAATATAATTAACCCCTTCCAGTACTTCCACAATATGATGGTGTGTACTGGTTCTGTTCACAATTGAGGACTAGTAAAGTCAATGGTGACTTTACATGCCCTGGGAGACAGTAGTCAGTCCCAGGGTATGGAGTCTATGTTTGGGGGTTACTATGACACCCCTGTGTTACTGCACTGAGGGTGCTGTGTAACACGCACAAAAAACAGATGATACCCTATGGAGTAAAATACCCCATAGCCCAGAATCACACAAATAGTCAGAGACATACCTCAAATCATGCCTAAGAGTGGGAGTAAAAGAGTGTCACTCTTAGCAGGAGAAAAAAACAAACCCCAAAAATCCAGCAAAGCTGCTGGGGGACTCACTAGGTTTGGGAAATTAGCCTTATAAGAGAATTCTCCCTAACACCGGGAACTGAATAGCCCATACCACAACCTGGGACGCAGAGGAGCCTGGGACGCAGAGGAGCCTTGCGCTGGGTTGGCTGTCTGCTAAGCGTCATTCCTGACCCCCCTGGGGTCACAAGCACAAGAGGGATAGTTGTGCCTGCCTCCCGTATTGCAGGGGGCTCACACAGGGGGACGCTTAACAGTGCTGTACTGTACTGCTTGTAACAGGATACCTACCATCGGTGAGTGGGCCGCCCTGAATTGTGCTCCCCGGGCGTGGAGGCTGGCTCTCGGTCCATCATAACTAAAGGTGCTGGTGGAGGGAAAAAGGCGGGCACCATGGACAATTTCGTAAAGGTTGTCCCCCCGGTGGGAGGAGGAATCAGAGACCCGGGCTGTGGCGTCCCCGGAGCGACCAGCGGCTGCAGTCACTATGACGAAAGCGTTCGCAGCAGTGAATGAAAAATTAGACAATATAACACTGAATGTCAACTCTATCCAGACACAGTTGGCCAAAGAGGTTTTGCGAATTAACGAGGTGTAGGAAAGGATCGGAACAACAGAGGATGTGGTGCAGGGGCCCCAGTCCGTAGTGCAGGCACTAACCAAGGATATGAAGTTGGTAAAAGCCAAGTGTGATGATCTCGAATCACGCTCCTGGAGGAACAATGTGCGAATAATTGGGGTCCTCGAGAATGCCCTCATGGGAAATATCGAACAAGCGGTGGAACATCTACTCAAAAACTTACTAGGGGGCCTCAACTTGTGCCCTTCTTTGCAGTGAAAAAGCACACAGGGCACTGGCCCCAAAGCCAAAGCCGGGAGACTTTCCCAGGCCTATTTATTGCTAAAATCCTCAGATACTGTGACAGAGATTTATTGTTAAAATTGTCGAGACAAGAAGGAGCTGAACCCGCAAATCATACAACTTTTTCCAGACTTTTCTGTTCTAGTCCAGCAGGAGCGCTGCTAGTTCTTGGGGGCCCAGAAGCAGTTGCGGGAGAGCAATATATCATATGCGATGCTACTCCCGCCCTGCCTTTGTTTTCAGCATTAGTGCAAACTATACTTCTTCACGGTCCCAGAGTAAGCAGTTAAATTTATTGAGGCCAGGATCCCAACTTGTTGCGTTAAGGAGACATCTCCTGAAGACTTGATGGGGGCATGAATACACCAGCTTTAATGTATATCAAAGTGTGTACTATTTGTACTTGTAGATAGCATAATTTGCAGTAGTGCAACAATGGTACTTGAGGTAACCTGCTATGGATGTTAAATTATGTGCCTGGACGGTAACATTATGCCCTCATTGCAATGGCTTGATCTTTGTTTGATTTTGGCGGCCGGCCGTGGTTATGAGCCGGTCCAGTGTTGGGTTTGGGCATGGTGGGAGGGTACGGTTTACACTGCTGGGTGAGGGAGTCAGTGAGGGTGGATGAGGCAGGGATGGAAGGTTGTAGGGCAGTTCAAAACCAATCTTGGCAGACGGGGAAGTGTATTGGTAAGGCTTAGTACATTTAAAACTGGCAGGCTCTCCCCGGGAGACGGGGCTTTTTATGGGAAGGAAAGTATTCTATGGAGGGACAATGTTGATTAGCTTGATGAGTTGGAATGTCTGGGGGGTGGGGAACTTCACTAAAACCAGAAATGGTTTGTCATACGCGAATAGGCACAAGATCAAAGCACTGTTCCTACAGGAAATGCATGTCACTGGTGCAGTATGCAGCAATTTGATGCTGGTGTGTGGGAAGAATAGATACTATACGACTTATCTTACCCAAGCTAGAGGGGTACTGATTCTCATTCATAAATCCCTTCAGTTCGAGGAGAGGGGCTCGCGCGTAGACCCGGATAGGCGCTATGTAATAGTACATTGCATCTTAGAACGCATGGAGGCCCTCTTGGTTAACACCAATGGTCCCAATATAGACTCCCCAGAATGTTATGCTGATGTAGCGGGATCATATCCTCTTATCCGAGTGTGCCTATAATCTGTGGGGGCAACTTGAAACTTATACTAGATCAGACTGTGGATGGACTGGTACAGTGCCTAGGGCACCCTCTAGGGCAGCACGTTGTCTGCTGGTTCCGATGGAACACCATGGAGATTGGGGATGTTTGGCGGCTCCTACACCCGCATAGTCGAGAATACACTTTTTACTCACCATTGCACAATATGGCGTCCCGCATTGAGGTCTTCTTGTTAGCCCAGTCATTAATCGGGAGGGTGAGATCATCAGATATTCTCCCACGCACGCTGTCGGACCACTCGCCGGTAGTGGTGCGGCTGAAGATAGGGCGTGAGGGGACTGTTAGAGGTGGTATGTGGTGGTTTAAACCTGAAGTGCTGCGAGATATAGTGTTTAAAACTGAGTTAAAAATGATATTGAGAATTATTTCCTGAACAACCCCCCACAGGACACATCACGGGTTGTAAAATGGCAGGCGTTCAAGATATACGTTAGAGGCATGGCAATGTCCAGAGAATTTGGGGTACTTAAGGCAACTATGCAGGACTTACAAGTGTGTGAGGGCAAACTTAAGGGGTGGGAGCGGTAACACGCCACCAACCCCTCCCCGGGAAAAATTGCTCGAATACGTTCCCCTCTGGAGCAGTATGGCGAACATGCGCAGAGAGAGACTAGATATTTTTCCCAACCAGTAGCAGCCAGGAAGTACGGTGAAGGGGAGAGACCGGGGAAAACGTTAGCACGTGTGGTACGTTGGGAGAGGGGGCCGACACGCATTGACTGTATCCTGGATAAACAGGGGGTCTGTAAGTGGACAGATAGACTTCCAACGTAGACTTCCTGCAGGAGCAGATGCTAAGTGATCCAGACCCCCAAATCTGGTTTCCTCAGCAGTTATCTAGAATACAGCTACAGAACTAACCAGGACGGGGGGATAGGGGAAGTGGATAAAACAAACTGTCAGGTGTCCTTCAACAGCCTTCGACTCAGAGTCCTCTTTGTCTCTCTTGTTGATGCACCTGTAATTTAAATAGCTTTGTTATACACATCTAACTTATACCATATTATTTAACTCTAATTCCCAGACTTACCGGACTACCTCCACCCATAGCTAGGATGTTCCATTGGTTTGGATTTGACAGTTTTTCTGCTCACTTACTGTTGAGCTATGAAGTTAGTTTGTTATCAGAATTCACTTTCTGATATTTCTTCTCTCTGTAACAGGCCGCTCAATTATAGAGTCTCTGTTTACTGGTAAAGAGTTCAGAATTGTGAGTTTTTAATAGTTTGTGACTTAAAAGATGCTTCTTCCCTTTTTCTCTCATATTTATCTTCTATCTTTTTAGAAGTCGCTTCAAATTGTTTAATATAAGAAAACAAATATTTTTAGGAACTTGAAAACATAACTTGTATCATATTGTGAAGTTCCCTTCTGTAAGAAGCTACTGTAGTTCAACTTTCAGATCTGTTTTAATGTCTATCACGGAGTCACCACCGCGCTTCGTGAAATGACTAGGATTTAAACACACAAATAAATCCGCCAGCACTGCTTCTTTACAGACTGCCGTAGCGCGCTATGAAATGGACATGGAACAACAGCTGAATGTCACTAGTGAGACCGGGGCTCAAACACGGTTGCTGTCTCCCTGTTGACACGCGGCACGACTTCAGGTGGTTTACTCTGAATGAGTGAAGCTAATACGTTTGCGCGCACAACGGTAAAGACTCTTTGATACGCTTTCTTTTCGGAATACTTCATAAAATACATATTACATTTACACGCGCACTGAGTTTTAGAGCCGTGAGGATCACGCGCCTGCCTCAGACTGCTTCATGAAACATGCGCAATCTTAAATAAAAACCCAATACTGAGCGGTCTTTAGACAAAGAAAATACAACTATTTACATTTGATGCAATGCGCACAAGGTTTCTCTTCAGCCGGTTGAATACACGCGCAAAGCTTTTGAATGCGAAGTGAATGCGCTCTAAGGCTAAATCAGCTGCTCTGGTAACACCCTCATGACGCAGCTGAAAAAAATGTTAAAGACTTCATTTCTTTTTACACAGAAAATGTAACTCTTTCTTAGATAGTTTACTTTGTTACTATAACGCTGATCTTCAAATAACTGTTCATTTCATTACTGCACTTCAAATATATTTTCAACAATAGCTTCCTTAGCTGGCCCTTATCTTAGATATACTCCTAAGCATACACACAGGTCACACAGGGTAACTGTAGTCTTCTCCAGTCTACAAGTTCTTGGGAGCTCACTTTAGTTACGTCCTCTCAGGTCTCTGGCTTGAATGAAAGGTAGTTGAAATCCATTTCCAAGGTTCCAAACTACCTCACAGGACTCCCAGCCAATCACTGCGGTTCAGCTGCCACCCCATTTTGAATTGGGACAGAATCAGATGTCTGCTATGATTGTTATGGTAAACTCACTTTACCAATCTAATATCACTCCTATTTCTGACAACATACCAGGTTATCCTAGAGGTGTTTTGGGGCTTTTACAGGTCATTGTATAAGACTGGTCTGCGGCATGGGGAGCAGGCTTTGGGTGATCTCTTGGGGGGTATTCCGATGTCACAACTCTCTGCTACGGGTAGAGCCCAGATCAATGTACCATTTACGGTGGAAGAGATCATGGCTGTCATGAGGGACCTCCCCCCCAGAACAAGGCCCCTGGCCCAGATGGATTGACTGCGGAGCTGTACAGGGAATTCAATGCATTGCTTGCACCTCGCCGGTTAGAAGTTTTGGAGGTATTCCTGTAGAATGCCCTTCTCCCCGAATCCCTACGCGAAGCCACAATAACTGTGTTGCTCAAACCCAATAAACCCAGCAATGAGTGTGGGTACTATAGGCCCCTATCGCTCATGAAAGTCGACACAAAGATACCTGCAAAAAGGATTGCAAACTGTTTGCGGCCGCTTATGCCACATCTTGTTCATTCAGACCAGGCTGGGTTTGTCCCGGGTAGGTCCATAGCCCTCAACATCTGACTATTTAATGAATGGCCAGACTCTCCCCCGAAGCTGTGGCAGCGGAAATAAGACTCGACGTATAGAAAGTGTTCGATATGGTGTTGTGGGAATACCTCTTTGCTGTGCTGAAGGCGATGGGCCTGGGCCCAAACATGACCAACTACATCCAACTGATGTAGTCGAAACCTGCTGCCAGGGTGTTAGTTAAGGCTCAAATGCCTGAACAATTCGTGCTAGGAAGGGGTACCTGAAAGGGTTGCCCCATGTTCCCGTTACTATTCACCCTGGCCATTGAACTAATGGCAGATTTGGTGAGAGAGCGGCATGGCGGGGGGAAATCAGACTAAAGGGTGCCCCAGAGATAGATCATCTCTCTCCATCTCTATGCAGACTGTGTTGTTGTACGTTAGATATCCACAAGTCAACTTAGATCCAATTATGCAAGATATCACAAAATTGGGGGAATACTCAGGGTTTGTCGTCAACTATGCAAAATCAGAAGTCTTCCCACTGATGGCAGTTACTGGTGAGCTGCATGTGGAGTACCCTCTGAAATGGACACCTGACAGGTTCAAGTACCTTGGGGTTATGGTGTCCAGAAATAAGAATACACTTAGGGATAACTACACTGAGGATAAAAAGAGTAATTGGGTATCTTTGTGGCAGGGAGATTGGCTCTCGTTAAAATGATTCTGCTACCTAAACCTCTGTATGTGTTCCCTTATGTACCCCTATGGCCTGGGAAATCTTGTTTTACAAGGATACATGGGATCCTTGCCAGATTCTTGTGGCACTCTGGTGCTGTTAGACAGAAATGGTCAGAAATTAGGATGCCATACGACAGAGGCGGCTTTGCAGAACCATATTTAGAAATATGCTGGCTTGCGGCCCAGGCACAGCTTGCCACACTCTGGTATGTAGAGGGGACAGGACCACTGCATGTTAAGCTGGAGGGGTTGGAGGCTGGCACATCAGACATGAGGACTTTGTTGCTGGACACGTCATATAGAGACAACTGTTTGATCCAGTCTTTAGTATACTGATGGCGTGGCACAAGATCTGGCGGAGATTGAAGCTGATGCAGCCGTATTATAAGTGGCTGCCGCTGTGGAGCTTCCCGGGCCTTGAAACACTTGTGTATAGGCGCGTTATAAATGCCATATCCTATCACATCAGATAAATCGTTGAGGTTACACTGGGAACGGATGGGGTACAGGGCACACGTTCCCTGAGGGTGCCTACATCACATCTCTGACCAGGAAACAGGTGGGAAGGAGCACCAGGCTTGAATTGATCCCAACCAATAGGCTGAGAGCGGCGGTAGCGGCAAGGTGGGAAACATATCCAGAAGAACCTCCAGAAAACAATCTCGCTTACATTGTCAACTCTGGGGGAGGGCATAGGTTGGTGGCTACTGTATATAAAATGATAATGGGTAAAAAGAACAAGTTACTTACCAATTGGTAACGTTCTTTCGATTGGATGTTCCTCCAACGTATTCCTCATCTTTGATGTATTCCATCCAGCTTGAGCTGCTTCGGAAAAAGATTTCGACAGAGGGCGCCATGCGTCGATGTCGTTGAGTCGATGGTCCCTCGAAGGCCTCAGTCGAGGGTGACGTCATCTGGTGTATAAGTAGCACTCGCGGCACCCGTTGGCCTCAGTTCTGTTTTTCCCCCTTTCATTATCGATTTACCACTGTGCAGACTGTGCCAGTAGACCGGTATTTTGCCTTGCGAGAGTTGGAGTGGCAACAGCCTGGGAAAAATCTACAGAGGGGTAGGTTGGGAGGGCGATGAGGAATACGTTGGAGGAACATCCAATCGAAAGAACGTTACCAGATGGTAAGTAACTTGTTCTTCGAGTGGATTGTGTCCTCCAACGTATTCCTCATCTTTGATAGACTCCCAAATCAGTAAGGATAATTCTTATGGAGGAGGGATTCGATTTTTTTTTTTTCTCATTATCTTCAGATATAGGACTGCTCTACCAAAATTAGCTCCTTAGATTGGGAAGCATCTAGGTTGTAGAATTTTGAAAAAGTATGCAGCGATGACCAAGTCGCTGCTTTACAAATGGACCTTATAGGAACACCTCTTTGCAGGGCTGTAGACAAAGCAATGCCCCTGGTGGAATGAGCCCTTAGACCTTCTGGTGGGTCTTTTCCCACCAGTCTGTAGCATTACGAAATGAGGGTTTAACCTTCAAAACAACTCTGTCCTTATGGAACACAGTATAGGGTGGCCCAGAAGACAGTGCCTGCAATTCGCTCACTCTTCTTGCAGATGTTAAAGCAACTAGGAAAGCAGTTTTCCATGTTAGTAATCTTAATGGGCATGTGTGCAAAGGCTCAAAAGGAGCACACATTAAGAATTTTAGGACCAAATTGAGATCCCAAATCGGTACTTGAAATGGGTGAGGAGGAAAACACATTAGTGAGTACTTTTAAGAATTGTACTATCAAAGGAATTTTGAAGTAGGAGCATTCTTCCGACGAGCGCTTGAAGATGGAAAGCGCAGCAAGATAACCTTTAATAGTTCCAACATTCAGACCGCTATGTGCTAGGGTCAGAAGAAAAGATAGTACTTCCGGAATAGAACATAGAAAAGGATCGACATTCTTTTCTCTGCATCAGTTGCAAAACTTTTTCCAATGGCAACGGTATAGAGACTTTGTTGCTGGTCTTCTTGCTGAAAGCAACACCTCCATAACGTCATCTGGAAGGATCCAATCCCTGTATCTCAGACTTTCGGATACCAAGCATGAAGGTTGAGCGTTTTGACCTCTGGATGGAAAACCTGACCCTCCATTTGAGAGAGGAGGTTCTCTCTCTGAGGAAGACGTACTGGAGGACAGATGGACATGTCTAGAAGGTCCGGGTACCACGTTCTCCTGGCCCAATCCGGGGCAATTAGGATCATGTGAGGGAACGCATACAATAGTGGGAAATTCCACACCACCACAAACGCGTCCCCCAGGGCTCCTCTCGGGGGAAATTCCCTTGAGCAATTCCTTTCGCACTTTCGGTTGATACTGGTCGCAAATAGGTCTACCTGAGGGGTTCCCCAAAGGGCAAAGTTCTCTAGAATGACTTCCTGAGCCAGTTCCCATTCGTGGGACACTGTGCTCTGCCTGCTCAAAGCATCTGCCGTCATATTATCTTCCCCGGCTAGGTGAACTGCCGTTAAAGAGATTCCTTCTTGAATTGCCCAATACCAGAGTTGCATTGCCTCTCTGCACAGAGGTAGTGACCCTACACCTCCTCTTTTGTTTAGATAATGCATGGCCATTGTGTTGTCCGTCATTATGAGGACATAATTCCCTCTGACAGATGGCAGGAAAGCCTTCAGCGCTAGTCTGATTGCTCTCAGCTCCAGAAGGTTGATGTGTAGTTTGGACTCTGAGGGAGACCAATGACCACTGATTGTCAGATCGTTGGCATGAGCTCCCCACCCCTTAAGTGAGGCGTCCGTCACTACTGTAATCTCCGGCCATGGCTGCCAAAAGGGTTCTCCTTTCAGAATATTCTCTGAACAAGTCCCCCATAGAAGATCCTGACGAACCTTGTTCGGAATCTGGAGAAGATCCGTCATTCGACCTGAGAACTGGGACCATTGAGTCTTTAGAGCCCATTGAAGGTATCCCATTCTCAGGCGTGCCTCTGGCACCAGAAAGATGCAGGATGCCATGAGGTCGAGCAACCTTAAGAAGTTGAAAGCCTGAAGATTTTGGGCATTTTGGAAACCATCTGAAGAATGTCTTGAGCCCTCGACCTGGGAGGCGAGCTCTTTCCCAGGGATGTGTCTAACACAGCTCCTATATATTGGAGCCTTTGAGAAGGTGTTATTTGTGACTTCTTGAAATTGAGGGAGAAGCCCAGACTGTGGAGGAAATGGCAGGTGACTTTCTGGTGATGCAGTGCCTGTTTGGCAGATCGTGCTCTGATCAACCAATCGTCCAGATAGGGGTAGACATGAATCCCCCTCTCCTGAGAGTGTGCTGCCACTACTACCATCAATTTGGTGAAGACCCTCGGGGCGCAGGTCAATCCGAATGGAAGGACTCGAAACTGATAATGTGAGTCGCCAATCACGAACCTCAGGTATTTTCTGTGCTTGAGATGAATCGGCACATGAAAATAAGCATCCTGGAGGTCCAATGACACCAACCAATCCTGAAGCTGAAGGATCTGAGAAAGAGTGACCATCTTGAACTTGTCCTTCCTGAGGAACTTGTTCAAGTTTCTTAAGTCCAGGATGGGTCTCAGTCCTCTGTCCTTTTGGGGATCAAAAAATATGGGGAATACCATCCCATGTTCCTCTCCGCTGCAGGTACCAGTTGTATAGCACCTTTCTCCAGCAGGGTTAGAACTTCCTGCTGTAGGATCGGGTCCGAAAACTTCAAAGGGTGTCTCCCTGGTGGATTGCTTTGAGGTTGCATTAGAAAAGGAAGGCAGTAACCTTGGGCTATTATTTCTAGAGCCCAAACATCTGAAGTAATGGCTCGCCATTCTTGCAGATGCTATGACAGCCTGCTTCCTACAGGTGTTTTGTGATGCAAATCCTCAAAGTGGTTTTGTGGCGGTTGCTGCAGCCGCTGATGGCAAAGAGGCTGTAGCTGGAGCTGGCTTTGCACGTTTTGCTCGTCCGCCGCAAGTGGCCTTTCTTTGGCCCCTTTGACTGGCCATTCCTCTCGTTCTTCCATATGAGGAGTACTAACGATAGGATCATCCCCTCCAAGATTGATTTGTCGCACGAAAGGGCTGAGGTTGCCTCATAGCAGCTCCCAACGACTTGGCAGCTGCCTTTGAGGTCTGCAACCTCTCAAAGCTCTCGTCAGCCTTGCTGCCAAAAAGGTGAGACCCGTCAAAGGACATGTTCAGAAGACGGTTCTGTACGTCTGGTGCAAAACCCGACTTCCGTAACCATGCAAATCTACGCATTACTGTGCTAGTGGCCATGGACCTGCTCACACTATCAACAGTATCCAAACCAGATTCAAGGGATTCCTGCATAGCTTCCTTTCCATCTCTAACAATGGCTAGGAATCCTTCCCTTTCTTCGCATTCTGGTATATGCTCCGCTGCCATTGCAATGCACTCCCAAAGAGTGTACAAAAACTTTGCAAGGCACAAGTGGAGTTGGCTGATTTTAATGCCATGCTCCCAGCTGAAAATACCTTCCGTGCCCAGCCATCCACACGCTTATCGTCCTGTGGAGGGATAGACGGGTACGCAAGTTTGTTAGAAGCTGTTGCTGCCTGTATGACCAAACTTTTGGCAGTGGGATGTTTAGACAGATATCCGGGGTCGCTACTGGCAGGGCGGTATTTTGAAGTAAGGGATTTATTCACTGGAGGAATAGAATCCAGCGTCTCCCAATTTTTGCCCACCCTATTTTGTAAGGCCACATAGAAAAGTAGAATTGGGTCTTCAGTAGGACCATGGTCCAGTATGTCTGTAAGATCATCTTGGACAAATTGGGCTGTAGGCCTGGCCCAGCCCAAATAATCTACTACCTTAGTCATTAACTGACGGTATGATGGATTGGCATGTTCACCTGGCTCTGGTCTACCAAATTCATTTTCTGGGGACGTATCAATACCACTTGCATTGTGCAATGATTCAACCAAATCCTTCATCCTGCTTTCCTCTGAAATCAGGCATTCAGGAACATTTGGAGTACCAGATTCAAGCCCAAAAGGTACATTTTCCTCATCAGACCTTTCTTGTTCCTCGAAAATTGAGGTCAGGGATTTGAAAAACTCCTTCCTAGGCAGAGGCTTGAAAACCTTCTCTGGAGGAGGTAGAGGAGGAGTGCTAATGGGTCCTGAATACAACCCAGGTGTTTTAGCCTTTTCTTTCTCTCTTCCTAGCTGATCTTGTCGAGATGGAAGTTTCGGCGTCAAGGGCTTTGGCTTCGGCGTCGACAAAGGCGTCGATAATGTCTACGTAGTACCTGACTTCGACGGCATCAGCTTTGAGGGCGTCGAGGCACTCTTCGAAGACTTGCCCTTCGAGATGTTCGGTCTCGACGGCGTCGGTGACCTTGAGCGGTCGACTCGACTGGAGCAATCTTTTTTGCTCAACGTCCTAGAAGGTTCTCTATCCTTCCTGCTTCGATCACCCGGGCTCGAGGGCGCGCAAGTGTTGGAGTGACAACGCTCTCGCCCGGCTTCCGAGGAAGGCGTGGACCGAGGCTTCGCTTTCTCGAATACCTCCATCATTTTTACTCTAAATGCTTCCCATTCTTCGGATGATGAATGTTTTGTGGGACATTTCATTCTTTTTGGGGATTCGTCCGAAGACGAAGTAGAGGGGGATCTGTTGAGTCGTTTCTTCGATTTTTTCGTCCAAGACGACGAGCGATGGGAATCGCTTCGGGACCTGGGCCGATGCCTTTCGCGTCGAGGAGATTTCTCCTCACGGGAATTCCACTCGACGCTAGAAGCTTTTCGGTCGGACTTACAACCTACCTGGAGTTTTCCCCTCTCTCGCAAGGCTTTCCCAGTCATAGCTTGACACTTCATACAGGCGTTCATGTCGTGGCCTTCTCCAATGCACCATAAGCACTGTCGGTGCAGATCTGTAATCGACATTTTTGAGCCGCAAGATTTGAATTTTTTGAAACCCGATTTCGGGGTCGTGGTCGGCATCGATGACGAAGACATATTTCGTTATTTATTCTTTCTTCACAGAACTCGAGGCACGCCGAATCTCCGAAGCAACGTACACTGCGGAAAAACGGAACTGAGGCCAACGGGCGCCGCACGTGCTACTTATACACCCGATGACATCACCCTCGACGGAGGCCTTCGAGGGACCATCGACTCGACGACATCGACGCACGGCGCCCTCTGCCGAAAAATATTTCCGAAGCAGATGAAGCTGGATGGAATACATCAAAGATGAGGAATACGTTGGAGGACACAATCCACTCGAATGAACTCTTAAGCCCGGGAGAGCGGTGCAAATGGGCAGCAGATATGGGCAAAGAAGTCTCGGATGCACAGTGGAAATTGATGTGTTTGCATACCAGAAAGGTGTCATTAAATGCTAGATTTAAAGTAATACAATTTAAGATCCTCAATACATTTTATCTCACGCCGTACAAATTTAATAAAGTGAACCCACAACTGAATACTGCATGCCCAAGGTGTCAATTGGAAGATGAAGATCAGATCACTTACACATGTTATATAGTTGTACCAGTCTGAGTGCCTTCTGGGGGGGGGGGGGCGCGATGGCGGGGACCTTGGCTGAGATTACTGGAATGCCTATTGTATGCTCGCCCATGGGGCTGCTGTTCGGCTTGTGGCCAGATATTTCACTGATGTGACCGAGATCATTTGTTCGTATGGGATGTATGATGGCTAAACGATGTATTCCCTGGAAATTGAAAGATGCATTCCCCCGCCCACTGCTTAAGAGTGGTTTACAGCCCTGACGTGGGCCGAAGTGAGGAACTCTTTGTTGGCACATTTCCGAGCACCTCCCGACCTAAGGACATTTGGGCTGTGTTTCGTGCCCACCTGGCAAATCTACCACAGGTGTGAATCCTGGGTTTGAAACTTGCACCCTTCTGGCTGGACACTGCACTGGTCCGGCTAGCCAAATTGTTGACATCTAACAAAAGAATACTAAAGACTGATAATATTTGTAAGAATCTTGTTATGTGGTTGAAAAGCTGATTGTGCTTAGCCTGTTTGAAAGTACTGTATACCCTGAATGGCAAGTTTAAATAAAGTTTAAAAACAAAAAAAAAGATATCTAGTCCTTAAGCGCTTTGGATTAAGGCGCTATATAAATAACACATCATTATCATTATCCTTCCAGCAATACAAACAGAGCGCTTCTGCCTAATTGAGGGAGACAAACTTCGCTACTACCAGCTTCGACACTGGGTGATGCATCCAGCTAACAAATCACAACCCACTCAGAGGACTCACACTTGGTCTCTGCACTATACACTATTATCGCTGAGGGCTCAACGAGGGGGACATGGGAGAGAACTCTGGGTCGGCCAATACAGCTGGAGGAGTGGGAATTCCTGTGGGGCAACATCCCCAAGCTAACCCGGTCGATCCAACAGAGAGGCGCGGTATAGGATGCTCCTCCAATGGCACTACACCCCGGAGAGGCTTCAAACGATGTACCCAACGGTATCAGCAGTTTGCTGGAGGGTTTACAAGGCACAGGGAGACTGGGCTCACATTTGGTGGTCGTGCCCGGCCATACAACCCTTGCGGGTGCGAATGTCCAAAGACATGCTGAACATGGACCTGTCTTTGGGGATGGGAACTTGCATGCTGGGTCTTTGGAAAAGGGAAACAGTGCCACAGGGGAGGGCACAGTTCAAGACCTTCATGGTTCTAGTGTTGGCGGCGTTGCTGGTGATGGCTAGGAAATGGAAATGTAGGGAGGCACCCACACATGACAGGTGGCTGGCTATGTTTTGGCACATCCTAGCAATGGAGTGGGTAACATAGTATTCAGGGGATTACTCGAAATTTCAGGAGGATTGGGGAATGGTACGGACATAGCTCCTGGAGGACTATCGCTTTCAGATGTGCCCACAGAACTTAAGGATTCTGGACATTGTCTGATATGCCAGTCGAGGACATGGATCCAAGGGAAAGTTTTGATGGCAGAGTGTACGGGGAGGGGCAGCTCGGGGGGCGGGGGGGAGATGCTGGGCAGGAGTGGGTGGGGTTGTTACGTTTCATTCATTGGTGCCTCTTACTTCTATTACAAATGCTAATAAACAAATGCTAATAAACATCTCTTCATGTATCTATTTATTTTCTGATGTCCGTACTTCACCACAATAAGTGAAGCAAAATAAAACGGAAAAAAAAATCATCTATTAAACCATACATCAAAATTGGCATTTTGCTTCAGTACCCAGGTGGTGAGTAGGAGACTGCATCAAAAACCTATTCCCTATCATGGAATGGGCTACTTGAGTCTCTGAATGTAATGTTGTTTGTGTAGCGCCTTTATCCCACTGGTATGACTGGTATGCCTCAAAGCGCTGTAGGTGAACGCCCTCGGGGGACCGAAGTCCAGGGTATGGGAAATGTATCAGAGGTTTAGAATGCTCATGTGGCCAAAAGGAAGTTGGGGGGTATGGCCAATCCCCGGTTAGCTACCCATGTCTAACAGGCATTTGAATGGTTGCTGTGAGATAATCAGGAGTGTGTGTGAGGGCAGGAGACTTGTTATGTGACCAGCTACACCGAATTTGTCCTGGGACTTAGCTGAATTCTGATGGCAGAGGTGTTGTGCGTTGTGTCTTAAGAGTTGTGTATGGTAGCAGAGGTGTGTGGGTGTGTGCTTGTGCCTGCGGCTAGAATCCAACATGGAGAGGGATACGTACCCTTGAGCCCAGATGGTTTCTTGTTTTCATTAATGTGGTGAGGAAATGTGTCCTGGGGTCTGCTGGGGTTTATTCTCTAACTTGCTCTGTAGAGATGCTGAGGAGAAAAATACTGGCACAGCCTAGATGACATGTGGGTAAACCCGAAGTGAAGCAGGAGGTTGTCAGGTTTCAAGTGGGAAGAGCCAGGTCTTGAGGGCCTTCCGGAAAGGAAAGGTGGTCATCTAAGCGACGGATGCTAAGTGGAATAGAGTTCCAGTGTGTGGGAGCTTGGACAGAGAAGGATCCCCCTATTCTAGTGAATTTAAAGGGAGGGATCACAAGGAGTAGTACGTAGCCTGATCACAGATTTCTATTGGGTAAGTAGCAGGTAAGTTTGTGTTGAAGCAATTCAGGGTCTGTCTTAAAGAAGGCAGGGTGGGTGATGCACATGGCTTTGAAGGTGGCCCGTTGGCTGATAGGTAGCGAATGGAGCACCAGGAGTAGCGGTATTGTGCTCTCTGGGGGTGAGGGGAAGGAGGAGCCTAGCTGCAGAGTTTTGGACACATTGGAGCTTTCAGAGTTGATAAGGAGGGGCACCCAGGTAAAGGGAATTGGCATAGTGTAGACAGGATGAAACCACGATTGCTGTGACTCTGAGGGTAGGAGAGATGAGGAAAGATGAGTCTGAGGATGTAGAGCTGTCGATGGCATGAACTAGGTATAGCGTTCATGTGGTAAGAGTGTGCAAATTTGCTATATGATTTGGATCCCTCTACAAAAAAGCTTACACCGGCAAGAAAGTGGGATATGTACTTAAAATGACAGCAATTCTCCTTAATGACCAATTGTGTGGCATTACAAAAGTTAAAATTCTGCTCAACATGAGCTAAAGTTAACAGACATTAAATAAAAAAGACAACTGAGTTGCATGTCATAATCCAACCAGGGAGTAGATAAAATAACAGATTGATGAACACTGGTGACATAGGTAGTCTAATGGGTGCAAAGGGAGACACCCAGGCACAGCCACTGAAATTTTTTTAAGAACAACATCTTTTGAAACGGTGCAGTTCCAGGTAGCATACAGATCCCAACTAACTAGGTAGGAAGTAGAGTTTATGTTAATTAATTGTAAAAATGTCAAAAAGGTTAAATATACCCATCTTTGAGTTGTCAATCGTGCAATGTAGGTGAATTAAATTCACTTTTAGGCTGTTTAAATGGCTGTGGATAGAAAGACCTGGACTGGTTGTGAAAGATTCCAGCTTTATGAGCGTACCATTACATGCATCTTGGCTATGTGTTTATTCATGTAAATAAATGTGGAAAGAAACTAGTTACATAGCAAAAAATAAATGTGCATGAATAAAGATGAAATGAACAAAAAATAAACATGGATAAATCAGCCAGAAATCAGAGCAAAAAGAAGAGAGAAAGTAAAATGCGGCTGCAGAGTGAAGTTAAGGTGTGTGTCCAGTGGAGCAGTTGTTGCATTGGTGAGCGAATACGGCGTTACATCAAGAAGTACAAAGTTATGTAGTGGGCGCGGAGTGCCGTAAGTGGAGCCCGGCTGTAGAGTGCAGTTAAGCCAGTTCAGGCAGCGTAAGGAGCAGGACAAGTAGTGGCCCTAAGGTTTACCCGAACGTTGCTATCCAAGAGCAAAGGTAAGCCCAAGGCATAGAAATTTAAGACTTATACTACAGTTTGAATTGGTTTTATGTTAATTGTCTCCTCAGGATCATCTCCAAAAGGTTCAACTTATGTTGTGCTACAAGTATGCCACCAAGCTCACAGACACTGGCGGATACGATGTCTGATGAAAATCTTTCCAATAACATGTGATTTAAAGATCATTCCCGGAACACTATACTCTTAGGAAAAATCACTCCAGTTTGTGATGTACCATTGAAGGGACCCATCTCAGCTGTTGGGGATGAAGGGATACTATCTTTTCCTGCATTAAATAAACGTTTAAACAGCTACAGTTCCTACAGTTTTGTCATAGGTTAGAAAATGAGGGTAACAAGGAGTCGATAGTCAAAATGTATACCTCCTGTCTGCGACCACAGACCTATTTGTAAACTCAACAGCCCAATGCTATGATTTGAAAGAAAACACAAAAAAATGGGAAAGGTCGAACAGGGTGGGTGACAAGGTGCCCCCTTCGCAAGCATTTATCCTGGGGGGGTCTCAATACTAAGCTAAATTATTCACTGGATGGGGGGCAATCCACGAATACCTCGAACTTGCCGATCCACGGGACTCTGCAGTCCTTGTGAGATTATACAATGCCCTCCACAGGGAATTCAAATCAATAGCACAGATGTAGCAAGTCATCTGTAAGGCTCTACAAAATCAATCGTGCTCCTCGACCCTTCAACAAAAAGGTTTTATAAATTGTGCCAGCCCCCACAAGAGATTTCCAACTTCGAGGAACATCCGTTGCTATTGCCTCCACATGGCACTTATCCAATGACATTATAGGGAGCCGATAGGGAGCCGATCTTCCTCACTTGGAACCTATTGTTATTTCTACCCAGTCAGTAATAGATGACATGGTTCCGTCTTCTTCTATTGATAAGGATGGAGACAGCATTTTATTGGATTCCTCATGTATTTGAAGGATTTCTGCAAAACGCCCAAGGAAGAATCCTAAAAAATGCCAAGAAAAAATGAAAACAGCCAGGGCAAAGAAAAGGCTGCATTCAAAAAGGTTTTTCCAAGGGCTACATCCAGATAACACAGAAATAATGATTATTCCAAGCGAGGAAGAATCTGTGGGGACGAGAACTATAGGCCTGAAAAGAAATACAAGGAAAAAAGGCATGAATAAGGAAAAGAAAGGGAGGAGCATCATCAATGACGAGCATACTGCCCTTTCTTACATGACAAGCCAACATTCGATCTACTTGTGGCAGCAAATCTGGAAACTATGAGCGTTTCTTGGGAGTGTGAGGGGAGCAACTTGGTTCTAGAGAAGGAAGAGGAAGAGACCACAATGAACAGTATCATCACAATTTGCGACATTGATGAATTGGCAGTCCAAGAAAATCTGCATTTTTAATCGAAGGACATAGTGGGGATCAAATGGCGACCGGAAGTCTTAAAAGGTCCAATGAATCCAAAGGAGAAATTACCTTACCGTAATGTTCTTTCTATGGATTCTTCTCTAGCAGATTCCTCATCGCTGTTCGTAAAACCTTTAGCCAGGGTGCGTAGTGGACCTGAACTCTACCTTCGATCGCCAATTCGTCTCGTCTGGCTCCTGATCGTCGGCTCCGGACGTGACGTCAGGCGTTGTATATATACCACATTACAACACCCCACAAGCCTGTTCCTGTACATTTTTCACCTTGCGATTGATCGCTGCAGAAGAAAAACCACAGGAGGAGGCTAACCAGCCATTAAAACATTAACAAGAGTGCAACCCAACAGGGTGACCCCACAACGTTTGACGGAAAAAAAGTAACTTTCTTTTTTTAACAGAAACGGTCATCCCAAAGCCATCACAAGATGCCTTCTCGCTCGGAGCGAAGCAACAACCCACAGAACTTTGAGCGGGGAAGGATGGGGGTAAGAGGGGTGGGGTCGATGAGGAATTTGCGGGAGAAGAACACATAGAAAGAACATTACGGTAAGGTAATTTCTCCTTCAATGGATTGCTTTTCTCCCGCAGATTCCTCATCATGATAAGACTCCCCAAGCAGGGAGGATAACGGAGGAGGGCAGAAAGATTTAAACCAGTAGATTCTGCAGAACCGCCCTATCGAACCTAGCATCAGCTCCCCATTCAACGTCCAAGGCATAGTGCTTGGTAAAAGTAAGTAAGGATGACCAAGTGGCCGCCCAGCAAATATCCCTAACAGGAACACCTCTCTTGAGGGCCGTAGAGGCTGAGACCCCTCTGGTCGAGTGAGCCCTGATGCCTGCTGGAAGTTCCTTGCCTGCCGATTGGTGACACTCGGATATGCCCAGGATGATACACCGCGACCGAGTCTGCTTAGTGACAGCAAGGGCTTTTCTAGACAAGGAATGGGCTACAAACAACTGGTCTGATTTCCTAAACTCAGACGTACAAGCAACATAGAAACGTAATGCCCTCTTGGGGTCGAGGCTTTAGAAACGCTCCTCCCCCTTTCAGGGATGCGGAGGAGGGTAAAAGACAGGTAAATAAATTGACTAGGACAGGTGAAATTCTGAACCCACCTTAGGAAGAAATCCTGGCCTGACTTTAAGAGAGACCTTCTCAGGAAAGAACTTCAGGAAATGGAGGTTTGCAGCCCAAGGCTTGAAGTTCGCTAACGTGATTGCAACCAAAAAGGCTGTTTTAAGGGACAACAGCCACAAATAACATGACTGCATAGGCTCAAATGGAGCCCCCTTCAAAAAGATCAAAACCAGATTAAGATCCCAATCTGGGACAACAAAGGGGGTTGGCGGAAACTTGTTGAGAAGGTCCTTCAGGAGTTGGATCATGGCCAGAATGGTGAAAAAGGAACCTTGGTCTGGGGATCTCTTAAACACAGACAAGGCGGCCATATACTCTTTCACTGTGGCAACCTGAAGGCCTGAAGAGGCCAGTGACAGAAGGAACTCCATCACTGTGATGGTGGGGCAAGAGATGGGGTCAGTCTCGAGTTCCCTGCACCACGCCTCAAATCTTCTCTACCTGCACACATACAGAGATATAGTAGTAGGTTGAGGAAGTTCGGAGTTGGGTGGAGCACCCAATCTTCTGACTGGGTGAGGCGATCGACGCCGAGGGAACCGGTCAGGCAGACAGATGGTCACATCCAGGAGATGGGTGTACCATGTTCTCCTCGCCCAATCTGGGGCAATCAGGATCATGGATGCTCGAAACCTCTTTAACCTCCTGAGAACCCAAGGAATGACGGGAATCGGAGGGAAGGCGTAGTGGAGAGGGAAAGTCCAATCCACCAGAAACACATCCCCTAGTGCACCGTTTGCTGGGAATTCCCTCAAGCGAAACTGTTAACACTTCCTGTTGGACTATGTGGCGAACAGATCCACTGCAAGGGTACCCCAAAGAGCGAAGACCTACTGTAGGACTTCCAGGCACAATTCCCACTCGTGCGAGACCGTGCTCTGCCTGCTCAGAGCATCCATCAAAGTGTTCTATGTCCCCATCAGATGAATTGCCGAGACCAAGATCTGGTTCTCTCTCAATCAGAACCACAGCTGAATCGCCTCTGTGAAGAGTGGGCGAGAGTGCACGCCACCCTGCTTGTCGAGGTAATTCATGGCCACTGTGTTGTCTGTTAGGACGAGGACAAGCTTCCCTCTGAGAGAGGGTGCAAAGGCTCTCTGGGCTAACATGCTGGCCCGCCACTCCAGCCTGTTGACATGCCACTTGGCTTCTGATGGAGACCAAAGGCAGCTCACCTGCAATTCCTCGCAGCGGGTGCCCCAACCCTTCAGGGACGCATCCGTGACCACTCGTGCCTGGGGCCCACGGTGGCCAGAAGGGTTCCCCCCACCAACAGTTTGCTGCACGTGTTCCACCGCCAAGTCCACGGACTACCTGGCTGGACACCGAAAGGCGATCCGTGAGCACTCCCAGGTACTGAGACCACTGGTCCCCCAGGAGCCATTGGAGGTATCTTATACGCAGCCTGGCCCCTGGCACTAGCAAAATACAGGAGGCCCTGAGACCCAAAAGGCAGAGGAAGGAAGCTGCTGGAAGAGTGGCGTGGTTCTGAAACAACTGTACCATCTGGGTGATGTTGCTGACTCTCCCCTCGGGAGGAAAAGCCTTCCCTATCTGGGTGTCTAGGACCGCTCTGATGAACTGGAGCCACTGGAATGGCATCAGATGAGACTTCAAGTAGAGGGAAAAGCCCAGCCTGTGCAGTAGCAGACAGGTGTCTTCCAGATGAGGCAAGACTTGCCCCGCCGACTTCCCTTTGATCAGCCAGTCGTTCAAGTACAGAAATACATAGACCCCGGATCACCTGAGGGGAGCTGCAACTACTGCCATGTGCTTGGTGAAGACCCTCGGCATGGAGGTCAATCCAAAGGGAAGCACTTTGAACTGATAGTGCTTGTCGCCAATGTGTAACCTTAGGAACTTTGTGAGCTTTTTGTCTATTGGCAAATGGAAATAAGCATCCTGTAGGTCCTATGGCCACCAGCCAGTCCTGTAGTTCGAGAGCGTGGAGAATATCTCCACGTCACCATCCTGAATTTGTCCTTCCTCAAGAACTTGTTCAAGGCCCTGAGGTGCAGGATGGGACGGAGACCACCTCCCTTCTTTGGGCACCAGGAATTAACGGGAATACCAGCCCGACCATCTCTGATCGGGAGGTACCTCTGCCACTGCAGTCTTCAACAACAGGCTCTCAGTTCTTCCTGGAGCTCCTGTCCAGGCTGGATTGGAGCTGGCGGAGGTCTGTCCGGAGGCCTCTTTAGGAAAGACAGACAATAACCCCACTGAATCAACTGCAGGGCCCATGTGTTATTTCCTGCCACTGAGGCCAATGCCATGCCAACCGTGCACCAACCAGTGCATCGTGGGAGAGGAAATCAAAACAGCTTAGAGGGTGTGGGGGACCCTGCTGCTTGCCTGACTTCAGGGAGCTACGCTTTCCTGCCATAGGGCACATAACATCTGCAGCCCCTGACCCTGGAGGCGAAGCTGAAGGCAGGTTTGGCCGGCTGCGCTGCTAGGCCGAAAGATTTAGCAGCCAATTTCGACTCCTGGAATTTCTCCAAGGATTCATCTGGTTTCTGCCCGAAAACCATGCCACCTTCAAAAGACATGTTCAGCAATCTGTTTTGGACATTTGGGGAGAAGCCATACGTTTTAAGATAAGCTTGGCATCTCATCACAACTGCTGAACCCATAGCTCTGCCAACACAGTCTGCCATGTCCAGGCACGTCTGCAACAACTGTTTGGCTACCTCCTTCCCATTCTCCACCAGCTGTAAAAAGCTGTCCCACATGGCACCCTCAGGAACGTACTCAGTAGCCTGTTCTACTGCTTTCCATAAGCCAAATTAATATTTTGTGAAACCACACGCCACCGTAGCGTCCTTGAGCGCCATGCTACCAGAAGTGAATACCTTTCTGGCCAAGGCATCACATGTTTTCCCTTCTCTGTCCGTAGGCAGATTTGAGATGGATGCCGCGGGTCTAGTGGAAACAGTGGGAGCTTGAATAACCAACCCCTCCGGGGAAGGATGAGTGGTGAGGAAAGAGGGATCTCCTCTTGGTGGGGTATACTTCCCTGTGAAATTGGCATTCACAGGGGGAATGGTACAAGGGTGCTGCCAAATGGAGGCTAAAGGGTCTGCAATGGCAGGGTTGAAATGCACATTGTTCTCGACTGTGGGACTCTTGTCCAATATGTCAGTAAGATCACATCCCTGAAGAGGGACAGAGGACGCCTCCAACCCAAGGGTGTCAACTACCCTGAGAACCAGCTCCCTGAACTTCACACTAGTGTCGGTAAAGGGCTGCTTTTGCTGTAACTCCAAGTCTGGAGAAGTATCCATATCACTGGCATTATGTACACCATGAGCCAAAACCAATAAATCGGCCTAGTCGAAATAGTCAATGGCGCCGGGCAACTGACAGACGTCGGGAGCCTTGGCCCTGCGGCCTTCCGGCGACTTATGTCTAATGGGAGTAACACCGGAAGACGCTTTCGACGCGGACGATGTCGACAGAGTGGCTGGCTTGGGGACGGGAGTACCGAGCGCCGCTTCAGCTGCCTAAGCCTGCAGGTCGGGGCCTGGAGCCGGACCTACAGCCACTTGCATCTTAAACATTTGCAACAGAGCTCTTACTCCTCTCATTCCGGTGACGAATTGGACTTGCGTCGATGGCAGTAGTGCTGTTACTTTTTCTGTGAGGAAGACAATGAGGAATGGCTCCTGGAATGGTACTGGTTCTTTGTCGTCTTACAATGTCGGTCTTTCCTCTTGACGGTGGGCTCCACGGCCTCGGCCTCCGAGGACCCGACGAGGGATTGCGCTGGAGACCTGGCGACAAGTCGGCCCAAAGCCAGTTTCCCAGGCCCTCTCACGCAGGGATTTCGGTTGCATCTTTGCGCACAGCGTGCACGCCTCTGTGTTGTGACTAGCACCCAGACACCATAGACGGAAGTCATGGGGGCCGCTCATATACTTTTTGGCCTCCCAATCATGGCATCACTTGAAGACCGAAACCCTGTGGGATGACATTGCGTTGAGTTTTTTGAAGAATAAAGTGTACAGTGTACAAAGTACAATAAGAGCGTCGAGTAAACTCGAGATGTGTTCCTGATGTAGCATGGAAAAAAGGAACTGACTTGTGGGGCACATTGACGTGATATATATACGATGCCCAACGTCACGTCCGGAACCGACGACTGGGAGCTAGACAAGACGGATCGACAATCAACGGCCGAGTCGAGGTCCACTACGTCCCCTGGCGAAAAGTTTTCTGGACAGCAAAGCTGGAGATGAACATCTATCATGATGAGGAATCTGTGGGAGAAAAGCAATACATTGAAGATAAGCTACACTGAGGTCACAACGACAGCAACAGAAAATGGAAACAGATCCCCTAACAAGGCAACAACTACAGTTAACTTTTTAAGTGCTGGTAATAGCTGATTGAAGGAATCAAATGTCACAAGGCTTGTAGAGCAGCCAAAGGTGCCACACAGAGGGAACAATTTGTTGGCGCTGACTGCGCCCTTTAAGGAAAACAGAGAGCTCATTTTAAATAGATCATTGATTATGAACATTTTATGGCTATTTTACCCCTTCAATTGATTAAATCTGAGGACATTGACCAAGCTGAATTTATAGATGACCTAAGAACTGACTTGGTCTTAATTCATGTAGAATCTAGAATTATTTACAACTTAATCTTAAAAGGAAGAGGGCTCATTCTTGGGGCTTGAATATTATATTTACCATTTTATTGGTTCACTTCCACAGGTCTGGCCTCTGACTTTAGGCCTCCCTTGGAAAACTGAGGGGAAGACATAGTAATGAAATGTATAATACATACAAATAGAGGCAGATCAGTATCAGTGATAAAGGGAAAGGCACAATTGTTTGTTGAGCAACAAGACTGGTCATGGCTGTCAATGGCATTGGCCAGATCATTCAAGTCAGCCATCATGTGGCCTCTTTAGATCTAAACCCATTTTCTTTCAAATAATCTCTTGGAATAGTCGAAGATACAAGAGTGTTATGCAGCCATGTGGGGATGCCCCATTGTTATCCTTCTATGAAATACTTGCCCCCAAGAAGTATGGTTGGATGACTCAACCAGGTTGGATGGGCATATTTCTGAATGCAGCAAAAATAAAAAAGGGGCTTGGGGTAAGACTAAGAGGGGGTATTCTCACAGGAGTCAGCATTCTATTTTCTACAGGTATCGAAAGGTTAGGGGTAGATTCCCCAGCCATTCTGGCAGTTAAACTGTCATGACCTGGGATTTGGGAACAGAACATGTTAAAGTGTTAATAATTAATGTGTATTGAATGTCAATCAATATCTTTATTGATCTGAGTGATTTGTTGAATGATTGGTATTGCCAGTATGACTCCACGAAGGTAATCATCATCAGTGATCTAAAATTGCCCCATATGATTGGGATGCCCAACTACAGGTTCTGAACCCACATAGGGCGTCAAGGACTTCAAAAGAACAAGGTAAGCATAAGTAATACATTCCTGGGCAATGTGCAAGTTAAATGTGAACACAGCAGGGGACATTCCTGCAAAGACTACATGGCAAAGAGGGTCGAGTAAATCGATTATAGATTATGTTTATGCATCAGAGAGCCTTTTAACACTAGTAGACAAACTGGAAATCCAATATTGCTCAGCTAGTGACCACGGCCATCTACCAGTATCATTGCAAACGGGCCTATTGTATCAAAGGAGTGATGGGGGGCCCAGTAGATCTACACGTGTCAGCCCAGAAGAACAGAGGAAAGGGTTGAGCAAAGCTTTTGAGATATTGAATTCTAAATTAAATGAGTTTTGGGACAATGAAGACTTTGGGTAAATGCACATCGACCCTAGCTCCCTTGTGTTCGCCATACAGCGACTTAGTGCTAAAGTCAGGGCTGGTAGCAAAGGAAAGAATCGAAAGTGCTTTCAGAAGAGGAAATACTTTGATGGGTTGGTACAGGATCGTAAAAAGTCAGAGATGAAAAATTCAAATCTTACAGAAGTTTCATAATGGGGGAAATGTAATAATTGAGACTTTTCGAAAAGTTAAAGCAAGCATATTACAACTGGATTAAGTACTATCGACATAGTATGGATTAGAGAGCCGCTCAAGAAATGTTGGTGGTAGCTAATAAATGTAATCTGGCAAAACTTTGAGAAACTCTAAACAAGTTGGGAGGTAACCGCATAGAAGTGGATCAATCCATTGATGGTGTGATGTAGAAAGGAGACTAGATCAAATTTATGGCTAGAAAAAGTGGGGATAAAGACGTAACAGAACACATTTACTCCTCCCAGGATCTGGGACAATGGGAGGGTAATTTCGGACGTCTTGAAAAATAAATTTTAATTAAGAAATCTAACAGGTGGAGAGGGGCTGGTCGGACGGGATCCCGAACTTAGTGTTCCAAACAGACACATTTTTAGATTCCTGCAGCAGGTGCTACATTGTGCCAATTCTTAAGAAGGAAGACATTTGGTCAACAGGCCATTACCGCAATATTTGCTGCCTATTACTCCAGGATTTGACCTCCTAGGCAGAATAAATAAACCGGAAAAATATCAAACAGGCATTAGACGTAACTATGGGACCTTTCTTAATGGATTGATTATCCAGTTATTGAAAAAACAAGCCTTGCGAAAGATTATCAGCCCTATTTATGGCAAGTGTCGATCTAGCAAGTGCATTTGGCATTATTGACAAACACAGATTATGGAATAAACGGTATAGTTGGGGAATCACGTGCAACATCTTACAATTTCTAATAGTGTTGCATTCAAATAAAACTGGGAAAATTAGATTAGACAGCAACAAGAAACTGGGAGCACCTATCAACACGAATATGAATCTTAGACATGGCTGTATACTTGCAGACTGCCTTTTTAATCTTTACCCGTCAGATCTTATAGAGCCTCTAGCCTGTAGTCCATCCTTCTCTCCTATGTTGCGCAACTTGAGGGTGCTAGTGCTTATGTTTGTGATGAGATAGATGTGTTTGACAGCACCTATATTGGTCTGCAGCACTCAATGAACTCATTAGATAGGTACTTTAACTCCTTATATTCCTCAATAAATGAATCCTAAATGTAGAAAAGACTTCAATAATGATAGCAGGGGTCGACTAACCAACAGACTGAGAACAAAATTGGTACCATTATATGTCCAAAGTATGAAAATCTTAATGAAATTGTGTAGGTTTACAGTGTTGAGACATTACATTTTACACAGTGAAAGGGGTTCCTTCCATGAAGTATGGGGTGGAATTGTTCCAATTAGATTGGAAGTTTCTCTTGGAAAAAAACAGTTGAGACTTCATTCCTCCCTACCTTTTTGGACATTAAGGCATGAATTTGGTCTGCTAGCGTGGGAGGTCTTGGTACATTATAGCCGAGATAAGATTATACCGAAAAACGATTGACTTCCTCTTCCTCCCAAAGTGCTCATTGTTCAAGGAACTAAATGAAATCCTGACCCTAAAACCTTGTAAGCTTTTGGAACAGTTTGAAAACTAGTGTGTCACTATTTTGGAGGGGAACAAGCTAAATAAAGGACATCTTTTAGAAAACTAGGGCAGAGTCTTCAAAGATAACTTACTTAAAAGTGTAGAGATCAAGATACACTGGCAAGGTACAAATTATATAGTGAACTGGCCAAACACAGGAGTTATGACAGTTTGAGGGTATATGATGAAATTCCCCACTCCTAAATATCGTATGGTCTTTTTTGCGTTTTAGGTTGAACATCTACATATGTACTGTAGTATACTTCTGTAAAGCGCTCTGTTGCTTCACGAAGCTAGGTCCGCGCTCAATGAATACCATAATAATAATACAAAATAAAAAAATGTATTGGGTACTCTCCAGAGACTGGGTCCGATGAGACGAACACAGAGAAATGATCGATTCAGTAGATTATTGCACGAACGTAGACTGTCTAGAAACCCTTGAGGAACAGGGCCTGGAAACTGAATGGTTTTGGAATAGGTTGAAGGGAGGTCAAAAAAGAAGATAAATTATAACTTTGGTGAAGGTTTTAGCTGTTGTACATAATTTACTGGATGAAACAGTCTATATTAATTAATTGGGGGGACTGGTGGGTGACCTAGGTTTCATTGTTTGAGCAAAGAATTGTAATGGAAGGTTTTAATGATTGTGTATATAGATCAATTATGAATTGGAATATTTATGAATTGTCTGTTTTATTGATTCTTGTATGTTAAAGATACAAGTAACAGATAAAGAAAAAAAAAGAATAGATGGAAATGGTGGAAAAAAAAATACTATAAAGCCAGAAGCCTTCAACGTGAGTAACATGTTATTTTCTTGGCAAAACTGAAAATAGATTTCTGATCTACTCTACATAATAAATCAAAATTTCAAAAAATACACTTTGTACTAGAATATGAAACTGTAATTTACAATGAGATTTACGGTTGAATGCAAGGAAATGGCATACAGTATCATCATAGCATCATATACAACATTGTTCTCACTTACACCTGTTGTAAATAAAGTGCTTATGAAACCAGAACATGAAAGCAAAAGTTTAATGTTACTCCTTTGGCTTCCAAAGCAGTTGCAGAATTAAGAACATTGGTTCCACAAGGACAACTTCAGACAACTTAATAATTACAATATGTTATACCTGCAAAAAGTTTCTTAAGGTGTGATTGAATGACAGTTGGGTTAGTAGACTGCCCCAAAATTTCCAACAGGTCATCATCTCCAATAAAGTAGAATCTGGGGAAAGCGGAACGTTTCTCCTGTTGGAGCAAAACATTTAAAATGTTATGGTGTCTGAAACAACAATATTTATAGCTGTACATATGAAAAAAAATGGAAATTACATACCTCAAGAAATTCATTAAGAGATTTTTGACATCGCTGAAGTTGATCAAGAATGGTTATCAAAGAGTGTCTTATTCCTGCCCGAGAAGTCAATGCTGTCACTCTGTTATCCCTCTTAATATCCGACATGATTGACCTTTGGAATGAGATATACAAGGTTCATAATTTGTATCTAATTGAATTGCTGTGCACAAACAAAGAGAGACCTTACACTGACTCTCCAAACACCAAACAATTTCACACAAATTACAACAAAAACATAAATAACAAAATTGCTAGGGCCACTTTGTTTGCCCTTGACATTCTCTGTCTACACAGTGCGGTGGGTCAGAAGGACAGAGACAAGTTTCTTCAATTTCAAAATGGGTTTTATTTTTTAAACTAAAATAAGTAAGCTCCTAGATATTCATAAACTATGGGTTTTCCCTATCTAACTCAAACTAACTATGGTGCTCGTCAGTCTTGTTGTGTCCAAAAGGAATAACTGTCCTCTGTCCAAATTTAATCCACACTGTCCCTACCACGATTCAGAAAAGAACCAAGGCATCTTCTCAGCAAAGTCACTTTAGTAGTTGATTCCACAGGTAGTTCTTCGCAACTACTTTCAATAGTTTATACAGTTCAGAAATAGGATTTTTCAGTTTCTCTAACGTGTCCTTGATACCATGCTTTTCCCTTCCGAGGTTCCTTTTCTTGCTTTCTTGTTTTCTAGATGTATTGCTCTTTCTTGACTCAATGCCCTCTATCTTCCCTGGCTGAGCCAGTTAACAACACTTTCAATAGGTTTCTTACTTACATCCGCTCTTCACTATTCTTGGGACGGGTAGTGAGGGTTCTAGTTGAGTTTGAGTAGAACTGTGCCAGAAGAAGAAATTACTTACTGTAATGTTCTTTTTATGGATTCTTCATCAGATAAATATTCATTCCAGTGTCAGTTGCTCAGAAAACATTTCGACAGGGGGACGTAGTCGATCCATCTTGCCTCGATGCGTCAGTCTTCGGCTCCGAATGTGACGTCGGTCGGGTTCGGACTTGACGTCGGTCGTCGTACATATACTGTGTCACTACGGCCCTGTACCTCAGTTCCCTATCTTCGTTCCCCCCAAGCTCAGCTGCTGCGGAGGACGATGTTACGATCCGGGTGAAACAGCCACAACTCATAAAAAAAGGATAACTCAACAGGGTTTTAAAAAATATATAATATTTAATCATTAAGGAACGGGCTGCAAAAGAATGTGGGATACACCAGCGGTAGCCCTCGAAACAAGAGTTCACCTCTCTCTCCCAATGGAGAAGTCAGTCAATAACTGCAGGGACTTTCATAGCAGGGTTGGACAGGAGGATGATGAGGAATCTGCAGGAGAAGAATCATTACAAACATTACGGTAAGGCATTTCTCCTTCAATGTATTGCCTTCCTCCCGCAGATTCCTCATCAGATAGACTCCACAAGCAGTATGTGTGAAGGAGGCGGGATGAAAGTCCCTATACGAGGGCACTTGACAAACTGCCCTCCCAAAACAAGCGTCAACTCCACAGGATACATCCAGGTAGTAGTATTTGGTTAAGGTATGCAGCGAGGAGCAAGTTGTCGCTCAACAGATGTCCCTCACTAGCACCCCCCTTTTGCAGAGCTGAAGAGGCAGCCACCCCTCTAGTGGAGTGAGCTCTGATGCCTGCAGGCAATTCCTTCCCAGCATTGAGGAAGCATTTGGAAATGCAGACTGTGATCCACCTAGAGATGGTTTGCTTGGAGACAGCCAGACCCCCTTTCACCATTGAGAAGGCTACAAGCAGTTGATCTGCCTTCCTAAACTCTGCCGTCCTCGCAACATAAGAGCTAAGAGCCCTCTTTGGGTCTAGCCTATGGCACCGCTCCTCCTCCTTGAAGGGTGCTGCGGCGGGTAGAAAACAGGCAGGTCAATAGCCTGGGACAGATGGAACTCTATACCACTTTGGCCAAAAACTCTGGTCATAACTTAAGGGAACTTTCTCCCTGAAAAGACAGAGAATAGACAGCTTGCATGAAAAGGGCTTGCACATCAGTGACCAGTCTGGCTGACGTAATGGCTACTAAGAACGCAGTCCTCAAAGTGAGCAAATGAATGCAGCAAAAGTAAAATGGCTCAAAGGAAGCCGCCATGAGGAAGGTGAAAACCAAATTAGGGTCCCAGTCTGGAACAACAAAGGGAACAGGAGGAAACCTATTCACAAGGCCCTTCAGGAATTGGGTCATAACCAAGATCATGTAGAACCCTTGATCCAGAAACCTCTTGAACACAGACAAAGCCACCAAGTATCCTTTGACTGTGGCAACATGAAGGCCTGACAAGGCCAGTGACAGAAGGAACTCCTTCACTGTAGTGGTGGGGAAATAGATTGGGTCGATCTTGCGTTCCTTGCACCATGCCTCAAATCTTCTCCACCTGCACGCATACAGTGACCTTGCTGACAGTCTACATGCTGTAACGCTCACCTGATTCCCGTAGAGGCGCCGGTCTTGACTGGGCGTATACCGTATCTTCAAAGGTGATGTGTAACACACGGCTGGCTCTTTGGGCTGGACCTCTGTGCACTGTATGTCTGACTCGAAGGGTAAGATGTCTGCAGATAGAAAATATGGGATTAATGAACTGGGTTATTGAATGTCTCTCTCTTCTTCCCTTTCTCTTCTCCTGTAGAACCCCAAAGGTTAACGCTCTCACCTTAGGTAAGTGAACGCCGTGCTCTCCATCTGCCTCGGGGCAGGGTGCTGTAACCAGTTTCTTCACTGGATAAGGGGAGCAGGCCTCTTGACTTCAGAGGACTGCTGTCCATCGTTTACTGCACGAACGGTAAGTTTCGAGTAATTCTAATGTCTTTAAAAGTCTTTAGTAATGATGTCTCTTGTTTTGCAGGGTTCCGGCGATGGCGGATGACCGGCTGAAGTGAGTTGAAGATGGAGCCCGTGTGATGAATAGAAGCGCCTGGAAGCACGTAAGTAAGCGCTTGTTGCCTGCTTCACGATGCGCTCTAACTGTCTTTTTATTTTGCAGGTACAAGTTCGGAGCGGCTGCAGGGTGCCGGAATACCCACTGGGTTAGATGTGGAAAGGAGTAATGGCACGTGAGTATTAAAGTTCCCCAATGTCTTTAAACGCACCTTGTTTTGTCTTTCAGATGCGGGATGCAGCGCCGAAGGCCTCCGGAGCGTGCGAAGAGTAGGTAAGCCTTTGTCTTTCAGATGCCGGAATGCAGTGCGAAGACCTCCGGAGCGCACGAAGAGTAGGTAAGCCTTTGTCTTTCAGATGCCGGAATGCAGCGCGAGGCGTTGGTGACAGCCGATGGACCAGGTAAGTGAAGCGCTGTCACTGAAGACCGTAATGCTAACCTGTTCTTTCTTGTCTTTATAGGTGTTGCTGAAGACTGGATTCAGGATGGTAAGCCTTTTTCCTTAGGCCCAGGATCAGATGCAGAAGACACAATGAGCGTTCTGCTGCAGAGGATGCAGAATAACGCAAAGCAAGATTCATCCATCGGGTGTGGTTTAAATAGCCTCCTGTAGTGCTTAGGTGTCTCCTTCCACAGCCACGCCTAGGTAAGAAAAGAGTTCCTGCTTTCCAGAAGAGTTCCAGTGTTCTGAACCTAGGGAGTGGCTCCTGCCCCACCCAACAGGAAAAGTAGTTCCAAACAGAAGAGGATCAGAGGCTCAACTGGCAGGCAAGTAAGCAGCATGGTCTGCTGCAGGTAAGTCCACCCAAGCATTATGAGCCCGGCGCTTCCAGCGCTGGGACTGGGCATATTTATGAGCCTGGTGCCACTGGCGCCAGGACTGGGTCCAAAAGGTCCCAATTGGGACTGGTTGGCACTCGGAACCTGGGTTATGGATCTGCTTTCAAGGGAGTTGGGAAAACCCTGACCTTTTGGAAGCAGAGATCATGACACATGCAGCCAGCAGCACCTCATGTACCTCCTCCAAGAGGTCCCAGTTGTCATACCTCATCCTCTCAAGAGCCACGTATGTAAATCGAGGGATTTCGGTTTCGGGTTGAGTACCCAACATTCCAACTGAGATAGGAAATCCGGTTGTTGAGGCAACCGGAGAGGTGGGCAGATGGCCAAGTCCAGGAGGTCCAAGTACCACCCTCTCCTCGCCCAATCCGGGGCGATCAAGATCAAGATTTCTTGGAACCTCCTGAGAACCAACTGATGACGGGAATCAGAGGGAAGGCACAGAGGAGATCGAAGGCCCACCCTACTAAAAACAATTCCCTAGTGCACCTCTCGCCGGAAATTCCCTTGAGCAAAACTGTCTGCTTTTCCGGTTGGACTCTGTGGAAAACAGATCCACTGCTGGGGTACACCACTGAGAGAAGACCTCCTCTAGGACTTCCTGGCACACTTCCCACTCATATGAGACCATGCTCTACCTGCTCAGAGCGTCTGTCAATCTGTTCTCCGTCCCTGCCAGATGCACTGCTGAGAATGGGATCTGATTCTCTAAAAGCCGGAAGCACAGCTGCATCGCCTCTCTGCAAAGGGGAGGGACGCACATGCCTGGTTGTTCAGGTAGAGCATGGCCACTGTACTGTGTCAGAATCAGGACATGCTTCCCTTTCAGAGAAGGCGCAAACGCCTTCAGGGCTAACCTGATGGCTCGAAGCTGAAGCCTGTTAATGAGCCAACATACTTCCATCATGGACCAAAGACCGCTCACCTCCAAATCCTCGCAGTGAGCACCCCAACACTTCAGTGACGCATACGTGACAACCCTGGCCTGGGGCCACATAGAAAAGAAAGTCTCCCTCGCCAACATGTCGCTGCTGGCCAACCAACAGAGATCATTGGCCACTGACCTGGACACTTTCAGAATGTCTTTTAAAGTGCTGAAATACTGGGACGACTGACCCCGCAGGTATGGGAACACATGGACGCCGGCTCACCTGAGGTGAGCAGCGACTACTGCCATAAGCTTGGTGAAGACCCTCGGGCGGAGGTCAACACAAAGGGGAGCACCTTAAACTGCCAGTGCTTGTCCCCCATGAGGAATCTCCTGTGCTTTTGGTGGATCGGCACATTCATATATGCGTCCTGGAGATCTATTGACACCAGCCAGTCCTGAAATCTGAGAGCATGGAGAATTTCTCTCAATGTCACCATCTTGAACTTGTCCTTTCTCAAGAACTTGTTCAAGGCCCTGAGGTCCAAGATGGGACAGAGTCCTCCCGCTTTCTCGAGAAACAGGAACTACCGTGAATACCAACCAGATCCTCTCTGCTCAGGAGCTACCTCTTCCATGGCACCCTTCAAAAGCAGGGCTTGCAGCTCTTCCTCAAGCTCCTGTTCCAGTTGCGGGGGAGGAGGTGGTCTGACAGGCAGCCTTTTTAAGAAAGGCAGACAGTAACCTCATTGGACAAGCTGGAACGCCCAGGCATTGGAGGTAATCTCCCACCACTGGGGCCAGTGCTCGCCTATCCTTCCTCCAACTGGGGAAACGTGGGGGGGAGAAATCAAAGCGGCTTTGAGGGCAGAGCGCCCCAGTCATTGCTGCCGCTGTATGCTGGCCTCTGGAGGCCCCCTGGCCCTTATGGAGTACGGGAAATGCCTCTGCCCCTGCCTGGGTTGCAGGAGTGGAGCCTTCTGCCAAAGAGTACATAACGCCTGTAACCTCTATCCCTTGAGGCGCAGCCATAGACAGGTTTTGCCGGCTGCTGGACAGCTAAGCCTAGCGACTTGGCGGCCAGCTTTGAGTCCTTAGATTTCTCTATGGACTCATTGGCTTTCGAGCCGAAGAGGCCTTTGCCGTCAAAGTCGATGTCCAATAGTTTGTTCAGGACAATGGAGCAGAACCCACATGTACGAAGGTAATCCTGCCTTCTTAAGACAGTCGCTGACACCACAGATCTCCCGAAGCAGTACGCAACGTCCACGTCTGGCTGCAATGACTGCCGAGCCACCGCCTTACCATCATCCACTAGTCTCTGGAAGCCCTCTCGCATCCCCCCTTCGGGAATGTACTGGGCGGCTTACCCAATAGCAGACCATAAGCTAAAATAATACTTAGCAAACGCGCAAGATGCACAAACTGCTTTCAGGGCCATCATACCAGATGAGAACACATTCTTGGCTAAGATGTCAACCTTTTTTTCTTCCCTTGCTGCAGGGAGAATAGACGTGGATGTGGCTGTCCTGGTATTCACAGTGGCCGCCTGCACCACCTACCCCTCTGGTGTTGGATGAGTTGAGGGATAAGCTGCTTCTCCCCTTGCCGGCCTGTACTTCTTTGCGAAGTGCCGGCCCGCACTTCTTCACAAACACGGAGTTCACTGGGGGAAATGGTGCATGGTCTGTGCCACAAGGTGCCAATGGGATCAGCAATAGCCACATTAAATGGCATGGCTTGCTCAGTAGAAGGTCCTTCGTCCAGGACGTCAATGAGCTCATAGCCCGACAAAGGCTTGGCTGGAGCACTCTAGCCTAGGGTATCTAACCCCCCTATCCACCAAGGCACGATACTTAATATGCCCGTCAGCCAATGTGATTAAATCTGCCTGGTTAGCAAAGTAATCCTTGCCTCCAGTACCTGCATTTGCAGGGTCGAGGCCACATGACATCTGGTAGTCATCGACATCAAAAATAGTAGTTGTGTTGAAGAACTCGGTCCTCGACTTAGGGACATAAGACCGCTCGGCGAGGGGTGACGATCAGCGCCGAAAGGTGCATTGACGACTGAGGTGTGCTGGGCGTGATCCAAGCCAGAGGCGCACCAGTGAGTACCGGCACCTAGCCTGAAGGCTTCGATGATGAAGAGGATGGCATAGTGGTCAGCTTGGGGCCGGGGTTACCGGGCGCATCTGGAGCCACAGAGGCCTGCTGCATCGAGGGATCACCAGTACCCGTAGCCACCGCAGCCACATTTCGGAACATGTCAAGCATCTGTTCCTTAAAGGCCTCCCACTCAACCCTGCATGTAGGCCCCACCAACAATTTACCGGGGTCATCCGATGAGTCAGACTCACGCCTGCGCCGATGGCGCTGCTTTTTCTTATTGGAGGAAGAGGAGTGACTCCAAGCATGTGACCTCTTTTTGGTTTTCTTTCGAGTAGGCCCTTCTGTCTTGTGTTCCAACGACCGGGTGGTCGACCGCGCCATGCCCACTGCAAGTTTCGCCACCCTCTCCTAGAGTGATTTAGGGTTAATTTTCCTACAGGAACCACAGTCCTTGGTGGCGTGACGGCACTGAGGCACCACACGCAGACATTGTGCAAGTCTGTAATGACATCTTGGAAATACAGTCCCTGCAGTGTTTGAAGCCAGACACATTGGGATCGCACATAACTCTGAAATCGTGTCGAATAGTGACAAATATGTCGATTGGAAAGTTACCTTGTGAAAGAGTTGTTCCTCGAGCGGCGTGCTGAGTGAGCAGAAAAAAGGAACTGAGGTACAGGGGCATAGTGAAGCAGTATATGTACGACAACCAACGTAACGTCCAGAGCCGACACATCTAGGCAGGACAGATCGACGTCGAAGTGCATTACGCACTCTGTCGAAAAGTGTTCCGAGCAGCTGATGCTGGAATGGATATCTATCTGATGAGGAATCTGTGGGAGAAAGGCAATCCATTGAAATGATCATCACTTCACTTCCACTCTTCACTCTTAATGGGAGGTGTATGATTCATATAGTCTTTATATTGTCATCCCTCCCGGGTCTTCTGCTGTCCCCTATACCTCCTTTCTTTGGGGTTTGTTTCACTTGCCCGGTCTGCAGGACGGGAAACTCTTCTTGCGCTGTCAGGTTGGTTTCGCTCTTCTCTCTCTGCCCCTCTCTCTCTCTGCCCCTCTCTCTCTCTGCCCCTCTCTCTCCCTGCCCCTCTCTCTCTCTCTGCCTCTCTCTCTCTGCACCAGTTCTGCGATACGGGAGGGTTTGTGATCTCAGAGTTGTTGCTGGACAGTCCATTGCGTCGCGGCCACACCCCCACTCACTGTTGGGCTTCTTCTTTGGGGATCCCTTTCCCCAGTTTCTCTGACTTCTAGCGTCACTCTCAAACACCAGCTGTCTTCCCGGTCTGCACGCTGCACTTCTCAGCTTCTCTCAGCTGTCGCAACAACAACCCAGAATTGAAACTCCCAGGCATCCCTTCTTTCTAGAGCTCCTCCTTTTATGACGTGCAGCTGGGCATTCCCTATTGGTGCATAAGATTCCTTTCTCTGTGTTGTTAGAAAGGTCTGTATGCCTTGAGCACTCTTCTGGTGTTATATCACAATAACAAACAGTAGCTTGTTCTTTTGGCTTCTTTGTGTTGCAGCTGTAAATTGTGGGTTGTGAGTGACATAGGGAGTAGCTCTTTGAATCAAGGGGTGAGTCTCTCTCGGTGAGGTCCCACTTGCCTCTAACCCTAGGGAGGATATTGCGTAGTGGGCTCACCTCCCTAGCCTCACAATGAAAGGCTCCCTCCTGGGGAGAAGTGACTGAATACCATGATTCATCACAGTAGACAAAGCCTTACATTGCTTGACTGTGGCAAAGCCTAGTGAAAGAACCCAAGAAAACCTTGCAGTTTGGAGAAGATGAAATTACTTTCCTCTCGGTAATGGTCTTTCTGATGAATGTCCCCCCAAAGATTCTTGGATGTTCTATCTGCAGCCTCAACTCCCTTCGGACACTTTAACCTCTAGGGGACACTGCGTGGCTCTGCTCGGCGTCTCTGTCCGCTCCACACCAGACGTGACACTGGGGCCAATATATATATGGACCCGCTGCGACCCATGATCTCAGATCTGTTCATTTCTCTGCAGCATTCAGTCACTGAGTGACAGTGGGACAGATGAGGCCCATGTGCTATCTGCCAAAGAGGGGCGGATTAGGAGGGCGATGGAGAATCTATGGGAAAAACATCAATCAGAAAGAAAATTACAGAGGTAAGAAATGTGTACTAATGGATTTCTTCCTCCCACGGATTCCTCCTCTATAATAGACTCCCATATCAGTATGCAGGCCTGAAAGAAGGATGAGAGCGAGAAGACACCAAATAGACCATATCACTCTGGAGGACTGCTCAACTGAAGTGAGCACTGTGCCCTGACGGAGTCCAAGCATTAATATTTGCCAAACGTGTGCAGCAAGGCACACGTGGTAACTTGGCAAATAGCCACCATAGGGACTGCCCCAGCAGGGCAGAGGTGGCAAACGATCCTCTGGTTGAATGAGCCCTGAGACACTCAGGCATATCATACCCATCCAGACCATAGTATTCGAAATACAGAGCATGATCAACCTTGACAGTCACACCCCTGTCCGCACATACACCAGCATAACCCACAAAAAGCTGTTAATCTTTCCTGACGGCCCTCATCCAAGAGACGTAGTAGCTGAGTACAAACCAGGTCCAGCACATGGAATCGCTCGTCAGTCTTTGAAGGGCTAGGCGGCGGAAAAAACACAGGAAGGTGGATCTTCTGAGACACATGAAAGTCCAAAACCACCTCTCACTCTCAAATTCATGTTCTCCTTGAAAAAAAACAAATATGGAAGTTTAGCAGACAAAGACTGCAGCTAACTCACCCATCTAGCAGAAATTATGTCCACCAGGAAAATCACCTCAAGTGTGAACAACCTTAATGAACATAAAAGCAGGGCCTCAAACGGAGCTCCCTTGAGAAAAGTCAAAACTAATCGCACAAAGGAACAGACATGCGTGGTGGGAACTGGTTGCACAATCTCCTCAAAGACTGCATAACATTGGGGATTGTGAAGAATACAAGCTGTCGGAGATGACAGTTAGATTCTCTTCACAGTGCCGATGTGAAGAGCCATCTGGGCCAAAGGAAGCATCAAATCCAGAACAGAGGAGATAGGACAGAGGAACGGGTCCAAACCTCTTCCCCAATACCAAGCCGAGAATTGACGCCACCTACAAGCCTAAATGGATTTGGTTGATGGCCTCAGAGCTGAGAAGAGAACACCCAGGACGTAGTTAGACCAATCTCATGGAAGTCCTGCTGTTCAGACTGGGGGTACAGAACCATACTCTGAGAGGCGCAAGGGAAGATAGAGGGACATGTCCGTAATCTCAGAACACATTGTATTCAGCGCAGAATCTGGAGTGATCATAATCAACGTGGACATGAACAGTCACAGTTTCCTGAGAACTAATGGATGCCAGGGATTGGCAGGAATATGGAGGAGATCAAAGTACCACTTAACTGCCAATGCTTCCCCAGAGCTCCCTGCTAAGGAAACTCCCTGTAGCAAAACAACCTGCATTCTCTGTTCACAATGCAAGCTGAGAGGTCTATTTAAGGTGTCTCCCACAAGGAGATGATCTCCCCCAGAACTTCCTGTAGAGCTCCTATTTGTGGGATGGTGTGAGAAACCTGAAGGTGTCTCCCCGCTAGTTCCCAGGGATCTGTCATCCAGGGGGCCAGGGCACTGCCATCGCTATTGTATTAAGTTTTTGAGTTTTTGGGGGTGGACCAATGCGGGAGGATCACCTGGATGGGGGGTCCTCGGGGAGTGGAAGTGGGATACCGAAGATTGAGACGTGGTATCCCCTTCCTTGTAACACCTTTTCCCCATCCTGCCTAGTAAAATACGTAGAAACTCTACCACCGCCCCTTTTCCAACACAAACACTTTCTCACAGTGTGAACGACAACAGACTAATACCCAAGCCATTTAGCTGACATGTCCCAACAAAAGGGTCAGGCAGAGTCAGGCAATTACTGACAACTACACACACCCGACTACCCTTTCCCTTCCACATAGGGATAAAAGGGGGAACACAAGAGCACACTCCGAGCATGGCTGAACACACGAAGAAGCAGCCATTCCAGGACGGCAGTTGAAATGGAGGAGAAAGGCAACAAGACCAGAAAGAACGTCAAGGAGGGACTTGCCGTTGGCCTTTTCAACCCAGACCTGCAAAGCCTTTGATGTAAGTAACATAAGACCGGGAATCGCAACTGGTAAATGGTGTAACGGATTTCAGCGGTAAATGGCACCCTCCCGCACTGATAGCCAGGACGGGGAGTCATGGAAGTCATTGTGGTACCGTCCTTGACTCCAGCGGCAAAGGAACTGCCAATAAGTTCAGCACAGCCAGTGAGTAGGAGGAGCCTGATAGTCGACCAAACTATTTTAGGCTCAAGGTTGCAGTGGCAACATTAAGAAGATGAATAGACATGAAGTCTTTTGTGAACAAACTTAGTACCAGAGATAGAGTGGTCCGGCGCACCGTGGGCACCCATTCGAAGGTCTCTGGGTGGTGCCGCTCGCCTGAACAAAGAAACTGTGTTGAACATTGTGAGTAAAGAAACTACAAGTACCAAGAGGCCATAGGGAAGTCTGGTACAATGTTTTAAACTAGTCATACAGGGGACGAGCCAAATCCCTTGTACACTCAAAAGTCCTTGGCACATTGCAGAAGATTGGTTATTGTGAAACTGCCGTTTGCGTCAGGCAGAGGGGAACGCAGAGCGAACTGTGATGCTATAAAGCCTGCGCTTGCCGTAAGCTAACAGAGGCACCCATCAAGACACACTTACCTTTCGGAAGTCTCTGTTTAAATTGGCAAGCGCTCTAGTTGGTCTGAGCCAGACTGTGGGAGGCTTATGACAGAGAAGGATCAGAGCCTGGCTGAGAGGGATCCAAGGGTGAAAGGTTATCACCCGACGTAAAGGTTAACAGAAGGAACTTTTATTTTTGTTTTGGCGTATCAGGCCCTCTGAAGCAAGAAACTTTGCATGAGAAGAGACTTGGGCACAGAAGGCCCTGATACTGGGAAAAGTTACTGTAAGTTTGTGCTAGAGAAGCCCAGGAGTGTGCTGTGCTCGAGAGCACCACCTTGTCCCGTGCTAAAAACGTGGGGAAGGGATACTCCGGCCATAACATCATGACTTATCATTTTGTGAATACTTATTTCTTTTCTTGTGAAACTTATCCCACGCTCTATTGTAGCATAGCGGTAAGGATTGGCAATAGTTGTTTTTAGTATAGGGCCTTTTTATTTGACTAGACGCCACAAGGACTATTATTTTTTGATGGTCGTAGCTTGCTCCCATCTTAGATTTAGCTTAGGCATTTATCTCACCCATTTTACAGTTTAATAAACGCTCTAACTGTGATCACTTGCGTCTGTCTTACTTTTGATGCCATGCCTTCCTTACAGAGGCTGAAGCCTATCTGCTGAAGGCATCTGCAACGATGTGCTCCATCCCGGCTAAATCCAAGATAGAATGAGTTAGTTCTTCTAATGGATTCCTTCCACCCACAGATTCTTCAACTAGGACAGCCTAAAATAGCAGTACAATGACCTGGAGGAGTGTAGGCAGCAAGGACATCACCTAAACCAGAAAACTATGAGGGACCGCTCTGCAACCCGAGAAATTCAGGGAGAAGCCCAAGCTGTACAATAGGCTACACATCCGGTAGAGGTGTGCCAACGCTAGATGTGGTGAATGGGCTTAGACAAGCCAGTCATTCAGGTAGGGAAAAACATCAATGCCTTCACATAGAAAGGGATCCACATTTTTTTCCCTGCACCAGCTGCTGAACTTGTCCCAACGGCAGCAGTACAAAGATTTTGTTGCTGGCCTTTCTGGCCAAAAGCAAGATCTCCATTACGTCATCCGGGAGGTCCCAATCCTTGTACCCCAAACTCTCAGAAACCATGCGTGAAGGTTGAGTGTCTTGACATCTGGATGGAGAACCCAACCCTCCTCTCGTGAGAGAAGAATCTCTCTTTGTGAAAGATGTATTGGAGGGCAGATGGACATGTCTAGAAGGTCCAGGTACCACGTCCTCCTGGCCCAATCCGGGACAATTAGGATCATGGTTTTCCCGAACTCTCTCAACTTCCTGATCACAGGAGGAATGACAAGGGCTGGAGGAAACGGGTACAGGAGTGGAAACTCTGAGTCCACTGCAAACGCCTGTCTCCTAGAGCTCCTCTTGGGGGAAAGTCCCTGGAACAGAACAGTTTGCACTTCCGATTAACACTGTTCGCGAACAGATCCACTTGAGTGGTTACCCAAAGGGTGAAGATCTCTTGAAGGACTTCCTGAGCTAGTTCCCACTCCTGGGAGACTGTGCTCTGCCTGCTCAGAGCGACCGCCGCCGTGTTCTGCTCTTCGGCTAGGTGAACTTCCGATAGAGATATTCCTTCTTTAATTGCAGAGAACCAGAGCTGCATTGCTTCTCTGCACAGTGGTAGTGACCCTACCACTTGTAGAGGTAGTACATGGCCACTGTGTTGTCATTATTAGGACATTCATTCCCCATACAGAGGGCAGAAAGTCCTTCAGAGCTAGTTGGATTGCCCTTCGCTCCAAAAGGTTGATGTGTAGTTTGGACTCCAGTGAAGACCAACGACCACTGATTATCAGATTGTTGGCGTGAGCTCCACACCCTGTGAGTGAGGCGTTGGTCACTACTGTTATCTCCGGCCATGACTGCCAAAAAGATTCTCCCTTTAGAATGTTGTCCTTGCAAGCCCACCACAGAAGGTCCTGAGAGACTCTGCTCAGAACTTTCAGTTGGTCTGACATTCTGCCTGAAAACTGGGACCATTGAGTCCTGAGAGCCCACTGAAGGGAATCTCATTCTCAGACGAGCCTCTGGCACCAGGAAAATGCAGGATGCCATGAGACCAAGCAACCTTAAAAAAATCAAAGGCCGGAAGATGCTGGGAACTCTGGAATGTGGTGACCATCTGCAGAATGTGTTGAGCTCTCACCTCGCGTGGCGAGGCTTAGAACTGCTCCAATAAATTGGAGTCTTTGAGATGGTATCATGTGGCACTTCTTGTAATTGAGGGAGAACAACAGTCTGTGGAGAGAGTGGCAGGTTAAGCTGAGCTGTTCCCGGGCTTGTTTGGGTGAATGAGCCCTGATCAGCCAATTGTCTAGGGAGGGGTAGACGTGAATCCCCCCCTCTCCTGAGACTCGCTGCCACCAGCGCCATCAACTTGGTGAAAACCCTTGGTGCAGACATAAGCCCGAATGGCAGAACTCAAAACTGATCATGAGAACCACCAACCACGAACCTCACGTACTTTCTGTGCTTGAGATGGATAGGCACATGAAAGTAAGCATCCTGAAGGTCCAATTATACCATCAAGTCTTGGAGTTGGAGAGCCTGAAGGATTTCGGAAAGGGTAACCATCTTGAACTTGTCCTTCCTGAGGAACTTGTTCAAGTTTCTTAAGTCCAAGATGGGTCTTAGTCCTCTGTCCTTTTTGGGAATCAGAACGCATTGGGGAAAAAAAGAGTTGTTCCCCAGTGGATGATCTTGAGGCCTTTCTTGAAAGGAAGGCAGTAACCTTGGGCTAAAGTTTCCAGTGCCCAAGCATCTGAAGTAATGCCTCGCAATTCGTTCAGATGCTGAGTAAGTCTGCCTCCCACCGGGGTCTTGTGAGTCAAGGCCTCAGAGTGGTTTTGAGGTGGCTAAAGCGGCGGCTGATGGTAAAATTGCTGCTGCTTGGGTTGGCTTAGCACCTCTCCCTCGTCCACCACAAGTCTGTCCTCTGACCGGCTTGAACTCTTCCAAGTGAGGAGTAGAATCGAAAGGACTTACCCATCCAGGAAGATGAGCCAGAGTAGGGGTGTTGAGGCTGTCTAATGGCAGCGCTCAGGGATTTAGCCGCCGCCCTTGAGGTCTGCAGCTTTTCCAAACTCTCATCCGCCTTGCTGCCAAACAGCCTTGAGCCGTCAAAGGGCATGTTGAGTAGTCTAGCTTGCACATCTGGTGCAAACCCAGACTTCCTCAACCACACAAATGTGCGTGACACTGTGCTAGTTGCCATGGATCTGCTGATGTTGTCTGCCGTATCAAGACCTGACTGGAAACATTCACCAATTGCTTCCTTACCATCCTTGATGACTGCCAGGAAGCCGGCTCTTTCCTCTCCTTCTGGGATGTGGTCAGCCGCCATAGCTACGCAGTCCCACAGGGTAAACGTAAACCATGACAAGGTAAAATTTACATTAGTTGACTTTAACGCCATACTGCCAGCAGTAAATACCTTTCTTGCCCAGGCATCCACTCTCTTATCATCCCTAGCAGGAGGAATGGATGGGTATGCTGACTGCTTGATAGATGTAGTAGCCTGAACCATCAAACCTTCTAGTGTGGATGTTTAGTCAGATGCGCCGGGTCACTGCTGTATGGTCTGTATTTTTTAGGAAAATTTGTATTCAATACAGACGCAGTTTCTGGTGTCTCCCAATTTGCAGAGAGCCTTTTTTGTAGTGCAGTGTGAAATGGCAAAATTGGATCTTTCTGGGGACCCTGGTACAAGATGTCTGTCATGTTATCCTGCTCAAAAGAAAGAGGAGGTCTGCTCCAGCCTAAAAACTCTATAACCTTACTCATTAGTCTCCTATGTTCTCAGCATGTTCAGTAGGATCTGGTTTGCCGAATTCTAATTCGGGAGAAGTATCTAACCCACTGGCTGACTGAAGGTTGTCAAATTACTATTTTATTCTAGACTCATCAGAAATCAGTTAATCAGGCACATTAGGGCCAGATGAACCCAAATTCATCTGGCCCTAATTGTAACCCAAATGGTGGTGATGTGTTCTCATCCGAAAGGTGTTTATTGTCTTCATAGTTGGCTGATGAAGACTTAAAAAAGTCTCTTTTAGGCAAAGGTTTGAAAACATTTTCCTGGACTACCACCGGCTTTGACAATTTCTAAGTAATCGTCGACAATAACTTCGAAGTCAGGATCGCCTTTGTCAGCGTCGACTTCATACTGGCGTTGACTGCTCCGATGCCAATTGTGTCAGCGAAGGCGTCGACGTTGCCAACGTCTTACGTTTCTTCGAAGGAACCCTCGATGAGCTGGATTGCCGACTCGTCGAAGGCCTCGACGATTTCACGTCAGATCGAGATTTTTCTCAACGCAGAACTGGCTTAAGGCTCAGTTTAGAAGATTTTGTCTTGACTTCCCTTTGTCTTTTTGCAGATTGACACGGGCATGGGCTTTCTGCTTGTTCCTTCAAGGGGGTTGATGCTGCATTCTCGAAAGATTTTGAACATTTCATTGCGAAACGCATCCCATTTTGCTGGGAAGTCCGATTTTGTTGGACACTTGATTACCTCAGCCAAGGAATCACTGGAGATCGAAGGTGACCTAAGAAGACGAAGAATGGTGTGTTCGACATCTCGATCGATACAGTTTTGATTTTTTACGTCGTGAAGAATCCCTCGACTCATTGGTCTTTCTCTTTGAACTCTTCGAAGGAGACTTTGAAGGCAACCTCCCCACCGCCAATTTACCTTTACGCTCCCCGAGAGCCTTTTCGGTCATCGCCTGACAGGAGCCACAGTCGGAGGTACGTTGACCGGTACCAAGACACCACAGACATATGCGGTGGCGGTCGGTAATCAACATCTTTGATCCACAGTCTTGGTACTTCTTGAAGCCCGTTTTAGGCGTTAATGGAGCCGACGGGGAAGACATTTTTTAAAAACGAAATTAACTATCGAAGTTCACAGAAGAACTGAAGCGTGCCCCAATTCTTAGAAGCATTAGCTCGGAAAAAGGGAACTGAAGCCAACGGGCGCTGCATACGCTACTTCTACTGATGATGATGACATTGACAGTCAAACCAAGGCCCTCGAGGGACATCGACTCGATGAGACGGCACACAGCACCCCCTGTCGAAAAAATGTTTTGAAGCAGCTGAAGGTGGAGAGATAATTATCATAAGATGAGGAATATGAAGGGGGCGTGGCTTGGCAGCCATGCGTTGAGGAGCGAAATTGGGGAGCTCCCGCATGATCCGCAATTAGATCCTGGTAGCTGGAGTAAACCGTTCAATATCCGAGCGATAAGAGGCAGAGAGGTGTACGAACGTCAGAGGGGCAGTCAGCAGTAATCCCGGCAGGAATCGGAGGACGGGGGAAGCATCCCAGTGCACGAACGAGACACTACCACCGAATGACTGGTGTGGCGATCGATTGGAGTGCCTGACACCAACTTGGGACCTCGGCAGGAGACCCGGCCGCCACGAGAGACAGAGGGAAGCATATAAAGCAGCGGGAGACCCATCGGCCCCGACAGGGAGCGCTGCTATCCAGAGTCCCCAAGCAGCAGACGCAACCGGAGAGAGCACGGGAGAGGTCCGTGGGAGTGAGGGCCCGCAGCGGTGAGTCCACCAGAGGCCGCGAAGGAGAGCTGCGCTGGAGAGGCGGGGAGCCACCCCTGGCAGCTCTGGAACAGGCAACATGGAGGGGATGCGTGAGGAAGACGGAGCCTGCCGCCTCACGAGAATGGAACTGGATGCTGGGCACACCGCGAGTGGCCCGGGACGGACCCCAGGACATCAGGAATGAGGGAGCATCTTTACACGAATTGCAAGGAGGCGGACCCGCTGCCTGCCGTCCGCAAACACACGGAGGAGCTGCAGGGCCATAGTGAGAGCCGGGACCTGCAAGATCTCGTCGGACAGACTACCGTCTGCATGGACAGCTGCCCAGTAGGAAGACCCAGAACGAGGCGAGTGTTCGCTGCGGCGGGTGGCGGACTGAGGCGCAGGGGCTGCGGCCCACAGGCGGACTCCGTACCGGAGGGTCCCCTCGACTCAGGGCGAGAAAAGCTAGTGAATAATCAAGAACAGCTACGTGGGAGGGCACAACCCAATCACCCTGATGGCCTATAATCTCATCCTGGGGAAGACACTGGAAGCCAGGGGCAATAGTAACGGGCCGGCGGAGACCTAATAAACACGAGTCCACGCCGTACACAAACCAAGGCTGTAACTGACACTGGTGCTGGCTGGAAGACAGACGAGGCCCGCGGATGCTGGGCACACCCAGAGAGGCGCGAGCTGGACCCCAGGGAACGAGGGGGACACCCGAGTGGGGACACCATAGCAGCTGTAATACGGCGGGTCCGCCAACAACCTCTGCAATTCACGGAAGAGCTGCAGGCCATAGCCAAGGACTGAGGCCTGCAGAATACACAGAACGGACTGCCATCTGTGCGCGCAGTTGACCTGTCGGCTAACCAGGAACGGGGTGAGTAAAAGCAACGGCAGAAGACGGGCGGGGGCGCACAAACAGTTCCACACCAGAGGGCTCTTAAAATCAAAGGGGTAAAGCTCACGAACAATCTTCAATTGGCACGTGGGAGGGCACAACCCACCAACCTACACGACCCGCAAGCATATCTTGGAGAAGACACTGGGAACCAGTGGTAACAGAGAAACGGGCTGGTGGAGACTTAAATAAAACAAAGTCACTGCCTATGCATACCAGGGGCCACAATGGTAGCTGCCATCAGCTGCGGGACGGCGCTGGGAGGCAAGTCCATGGCACACTAGCCTGAAGGAAGGTGGAAAAGCCCCCCTAAGGGGGACACGAGAGTGCATAACTCCGCCAGGGCACAGTAGTTCCAAACTCGCAACAATGGCTAAGGTGGACAAGGTGGGTTGAGCCACAGACACGCTGGAGAGCGGGGGCTCACCTTGCAATACTAGAGGAGCTGGCTCTGTGCAGCCACTGGTGAGACAAGCAAGAGGCAGCAGCGCTAGGCATTACACAAATATTACGTGGGATGCCACAATCCACTTCCCCTTGCTCAATCACCAGCAAGTAGGAATAGAGAGAGCCCTGCATTAGGGACACAGACAGAGGCATAAACACACTGGGACAGGAGGCCCAGCAGCAGCGGGAAGAAGACAAGACTGGGGCCTGACGCAAAAGACAAGGCACCCCCACCACAGACATGTCAGAAAAGCAGAAGGGGGAAAGGAAAACAAACAAGTATGGAGGCGTTTTCCCAGAAAACAGAAGCCCCCCCAGGAGGTAGCGCCAAAAGCAGGTTCCAGCACAAAGGAAACTGCACAGACTGAGAAGGGGAAAGAAGATAGACGTGTTCTGGAGGCCATAGCAATGCTGACAACTTCACTCGAATTCAAAATGGATGCAGTGATAGTGGATGTAGGCCTCCTTCGGCAAGATGTGAGGAACCTGTCAGAAAAGGTTGGCACGGCAGAACAGCAGGTGAAAACCAATACAGCGAGCATAACCACCACCGAGAGCCAAATGACAGAGGTGCTAGAGCGGATACGAACTCTAGAGAAGAGGGCGGAAGATGCAGAAGGAAGGGCCAGGTGTAATAATGTGCGCATAGTGGGGCTGCCGGAGGGAGAAGGAGGCAGGGACCTTGCAGGATACATAGAGAACCCACTGCTTCAGGAGGTAGGAGCGGGGAACCTGTCCCCAGGTTTCGTAGTGGAGAGAGCGGATAGGGCTCTAACTAGGAAGCCTCGACCAGGGGCGCCCCCAAGACCCATGATTGCAAAGATCATGAACTTTAAGTACAGAGAAAATATCTTGGCATTTTCAAGAGAGGGTGGGGGTCATAACAAGAAATGCAGCCAGAATAACTATGAACCCAGACTATATGGCGCAAGTGCACACAGCACAATTTTGGCCAAAAAAAGGAGTGCCTCAGGGCGACCAAAGTACAATTCATGCAGCTATAACCGGCCAAATTGAAAGTCCTACATAACGGCAGGACATACTTCTTCAAGACTACGACAGAGGCCCAAGAATCGATGGACCAGCAAGGGATCCTGCAACTAAGAGATAGGGATGAGCGGGACAACAGGACCCCCCCACCCCGATGACTCAAGAAGAAGCGCACCAGATAAATGTGTAACAGTACAGAGACTCAAACCAGCAGTTAGTTAGATGCGGGGGCCCACAGACCCTGAAGCAGGCCACCAAGTCCCATAGCAGTGACCCCGCTGAAGAACAGAATTTATGATGCCAGTTTTAAGGCACCACGCTACGACGAGTGCACCCACGGGCGGGAGGGGAGCAACTCGAAAGTGGTGGAGCCCGAGCAGGCAGGGGGAGGCTGGGCGTTTATAGTTGTAGGAGTTGAATGGTTAGTTAGGTTAGAGAAGGCAATAGAGGAGGGAGAAGCATGAAACAACCAGAACACGGCTGAGGAGCAGAGAGAGAGCGGACAGAGCTGTGCCCATATACAGAGAACCAGAGAGATACACCAGAGATGAGGGCCCGCACTGAATGGAAACAAGAGGAGGTCACCGGGGAGAGGAAGAACCATTGCCACTCCAATGGGTCGGGGAAGATAGGGGCAGGCCCGGAAGCACCGGACATTGGACGAACAACAGCTCATGAGCCCATGGGAATGAACGGGCCACCTGATACAGCGAATACATGGGCCAGGAAGTATTAAATGTAGTCACATGGAATGTCGGGGGATTAAATGCATATGTCAAGAGACTGAGGGTCTACGCCTGCTTAAATAAGACAAAGGTCCATATAGCAATGCTACAGGAGACCCACCTGACGGCGGAAAAACAAGCTAAGGTAGCCAAGAAGTGGAGAGGCCAAGTATACAGTTCAACACACTTGAACTGCGCAAGGGGAGTGTTGACATGGATTGCCCCTGGGATCCCGTTCCAGCTCATAAAACAAGAAAGAGATGAGGAGGGCAGAGTCTAGATAGTACGGGATATGCTGGAAAATCGGGAGGTGTGCTCAGTGAATACGTACGCCCCCAACCACGATGCAACTGAGTTTTTCAGGACACTCATGGCCCGACTGGCTTTGTACAGGGACCTGTCGGTCATCTGGGCTGGTGACTTCAATTGTACGCTGGACCCTCGGCTGGATAGGTCGGACACTTAGCATAGGAAACCGGTGCAGCCAGCCAGAGAGCTACAGAAGATATTGGAGTAGCTCGAGCTAGAGGCCGTCTGGAGGAAGGTACATGTGGACAGTAGGGCATACACTCACTCCAGCGCCACATACGGCACATTCACTTGAATAGATCATTTGTTCACAGGCAAGGAGACATTGGGAGAATTTACCAGAGCACACATTCATGCACAAACACTATCCGATCATGCACCGCTAGGGGCGACATGGGCACATATATACAGGAGAGCCCCCATACCCACATGGAGACTGATGGCGGGGGCATTGTTGGATGGGGAGTTCCAAGACCACATCCAGAGCACGATAGAGAATTATTTTGTGCATAACGTGGGGAGTGTGGACAGCACAGGAACGGTCTGGCAGGCACTCAAGGTGGTGGTAAGGGGAGCGGCAATAGGGAAGACTGGAGGCCTCAGGGGAGAGATTTTGGCAAAACTTGAGGGAATAGAAAGGAAGATTGGAAGAGCGGAAGTACGAGCAGGTGAGATGGTAACAGAACCGGGAGCTCTCACTACCATGAGGCAGAAGTGTATGGCAATCTAGGCGAGGCTGGGGAAGCTGGATTACGGGAAATACATACAGTGGCTGCACGTGGAAGGGGACAAGCCCAGTAGGCTCCTGCCCTGGCTAACCAGACAGGAGAGCAAGCGAAAGCCGATAAACGCAATTAAAGACAAACGAGGAGAGGTGATTAGGACCCAGGAAGGTATTAACATGGTTTTCTCGAGATTTTACGAGAAACTATATTCCCGGGTCCAGGAGGCTGAAGAGGGAGATATAGCTGATGCTCTGGTGGAAATCGCACTTCCCTGACTAACGGAGGAAAAGGCCAGAATGTTAGACGCGCCCCTTACAGTGGAGGAGCTGTCGGCGGTCATAGCCCAGCTCCTGACCGGTAAATCCCCGGGACCCGATGGGTTACCAGGTGAATTCTACAAGAAATACAAGGATACCCTGGCCCCAAGACTGTTGGAGACACTGGAGGAAGCATACGAGAGAGGGAGGCTTCCGAGTAGCATGTCTGAATCAGTAATAGTACCGATACTAAAACCAGGGAAATCGCCTCTGGAGTGTGGGTCCTACAGACCAATCTCCTTGATAAATCAAGATTCCAAGATCCTTACAGCGGCCCTGGCCAACCCGCTCAAAAAGGTTATACCCACACTGGTGTACCCAGACCAAACAGGGTATGTACCGGCAAGGAATACAACGTGGAAACTCCGCAGACTCCACTATGTCATAGACAACACGAATCAGGCAGAGGTGGGAAGCGCAGTGGCATCGTTGGATGCCGTAAAGGCATTTGACTCAGTGAATTGGGATTGGCTTATGGGAGTGCTCGCCCACTTTGGGATAGGCGAATGGTTCCTACGCTGGATTAAGCTTCTATACAAGGATCCAAAAGCGAGGGTGATGCCGGGCAGACATGTTTTGGTGGAATGGAGCATAGCACGGGGTATGAAGCAGGGATACCCGCTGTTCTATATCTTGGCCCTGGAAACATTTTCAGCCTTCTTAAGGGCACAGTACAATGACACGGGAATAGTGATAGAATGGGAGGTACACCAAATATCAATCTATGCAGACGATATGCTTCTTTATATCCGGAACCCACAGACTCACTTGCTGGACCTGCTTGAAACCCTGGGAGCATTTGGCAGGCTGGCGGGAATTACTATCAACAGGGAAAAATCCTTGTCGTTCCCCCTGGCGGGTCGGAAAGTCGGGACACCAGACCGGTTACTGGATTTAGGCCTCATATGGACCCCATATACTTTTAGATATCTAGGAGTGGACATATACCACGACACTAAAGAGACACATAAGAGTAATAACACAGGGGGCCCTGGACAAAATAGAGTGGGCCATGCAGTTTTGGAGGACACTGCCTCTGAGGATGATAGGGAGGGCGGCCCTGTTGAAGATGACCGTCCTACCCCGCCTTCTGTATTACTTCACTAACATTCCTTACAACATCCCTGGGACGTTCTTTAAACAATTACACGCAATGGCAAGGGAGGTCTTGTGGGGCGGAGGGAGAAACAGGGTAGCACTGACCACACTATAAAGAGATTACGAATGGGGGGGAATCAGGCTCCCAGACTTTGAGCGGTATTACTTGGCAGCTCAACTCCAGTTTGTGGTGCAGTGGCTGGGCGAGGACATATCCATAGAATCAATACTATTTCCATCGTCGCTGCAGCGATACTACCGGAGAGAGCTCCTATGGATGGACACGGCCTCAGCCAAGGCCCTCCCAAGGCGGTAGCCCAAATAGGAGACCTGTGGAAAAATGCACATTGGGTAGACTTACAGACCCTGGTAGAAGAACAGGGCATACACAAGGACCAATTCATACTGTATAATAATATGGTCCGGATGATAAGGAAAAGGTGGGAGACCCTAACGGAGGATGATGACACAGGGGAGGCACTGGACTCATGGTACGACGTCTCCGAGGGGGGACACAGAGTGTCCAGGCTCTATGAACAACTATTAGTTGGCAACAACAGGAGAGAATTAAGAGTGCGAGTGAAATGGGAGGAAGAATTTTAAAAACCCTTCACAGATATGGAATGGCACAGGGCCCTCTGATATCCAAAGAAAGTGTCCAGGAACGCAAGGTTTAGACAGATGCAGCTTTATCCCATACACAGAGCATATCTGATGCCGAAAAGAATGTCGAGTATGGGGAGCCAACAGACCTGAAGCTGCCCACACTGTGCGGAGGAGCTGGCAGATATGGTGCATATGTTCTGGTCATGCCCGAGAATAACAAACCTTTGGGACACTATCAAGGAAAGAGTGCTGTAGGGAGGTATCCAGATGCAGGCGTGGTCGCCGGTCTACTATCTGCTGGGCCTGTTCCCGAAAGGAGATAAGCAGAGAACACACTTTGCAAAAATGAAAGACCTGATGACAATTCTGGCAAAACGCTGCATAGCAATCGCGTGGAATACAAGCACGGGACCCTCGATGGAGGGGTGGTGGGCGGACCTGCATAAATGGGCAATAGCCAAAACATCAGTGTGGACAAGGGCCACGCAGAGGGGAGAAGGCAATAGTGGAGCTAAGATATTAGCATGGAATGCACTCGTCCAGGAACTGTTCGGAAGCAATGAGAGCAATGAGAGAGACAGCATGAGCGAGTCAGTTGGCCGGGCTGAGAACTAATCAGACTACAGAGGAAGTTCAGAGATCACAAACTGAAAGGAGCCGAGAGAGAGGAGGCCGGCCCATTCACACCGAGGTAGACTGTACATTAAGGCATGGGAGCATCATGAATGGAGGAAGTGGGGCCCTGCCGTGAATCAAGCAGATAAGACATAATAAGAACTCCAACATGAAAGTGCCAGTAGAAATGTGTTGTGTGTGTTGTTTAAAAACAATTACTTGTAATGTTTTGTGTTGAAAATGCTCAACATTCATTGCCCCCAGTCCACATAGCTATGCAATGCTTGTATTGAATAAAAAAATAACTAATACAATTTTTATCTAAACATTTTTTCAGAAAAAAACAACTAATTTTTTAAATATATATATATATATATATATGTTGGGATGGGGTAGGGGTTAAAATGGGTGAGGATGGGCTTCGGGTGGGATTATAAACAAAGGAAAACGGGGGATTTGGGGGAAGAACCCCCCCGCATGCACACAAAAAACCATCTGTCTTTTTTTCCGTAAAAATGTTTAGTTTAAAATCTTTTGTTTATTTTTAATTCGGTAAAATCACATGTAACCGTCCACATTCTGGACAAAGCATGTTTGTTCCTGGGCCGATATTGTGGCCAGAGGCAGTCCATGATTGGGCAGCTCCTGCCAGTTTGAATGGTACAGATCCTTACTATTAGTAATCTCAGGGCAACTCCAGCTCGAATTTAAGATAAGAAAAGGACTCATGCAGATACTCTTCAAATCATTTTTGGCGTTAAGACCCCTTCAAAGAAGAGCATCCCGCTCAAGACCTGTAAATTGTCATTGCAGCTAATTAGTGTTGTTTCCAGCATAGTCCAGTTGACGTTCTGCACCTTTGCCTAATATTCTGAAGGCCTACATAGGTGCTTCAATCCCTGGGCCGGTGGTAACAACCAGTCTCAACCCCTGCTGGAGGATTCTGCCATTGGAAGCCATCAGAAGTGTCCTGGGACCACCCTGTGGGCTGGCCAGCTCCTGCCTGGCTACTTCTTTGCATCAGCCGCCATCCCGCGTTCTGATTAGGGACTCCGCAGATTCTCGACTAGTGAGACGAGCCTCCCCCTGCAATTTCAGCTTTCTGGCACGAAGAGGAGCCTCGCAAGACCAGCGTCGTTATCTCTGTCACAAGGGAAATTTTCTGCTTCTTGATCACGTTGTTCATTGCTTTCTGCCGCATGCAGAATCATAGGGCACTAGGCTCCATCTCCTTTAGCAAGTTAGCACTTTTTAAGTGATAAAAGGCACCTTTATAGCATTTTATAGTTCTTTATTTACTTACCTGATTCTAACTGGATTATTGCTACATACCTATGTTTCTTCACTTGCTTTACTGCATGCAGTTTTCTAGTGTACTTACTTGAATCTGATCTGTTTAGTAGTTTTACCTACCTGTAATTTTTAATGTAAAGAGTTTGTTTCAAGACCTAATGAATATCACTGTATTTTTCTACATTTTGTCTGACTTGAATTATTAAGAGTGTTCTGTGTGTGCTTAACTGAACCATCCCCACACTCTGCTAAGTCAAAGCCTTACTGCTCAGTCACAATACCTTAAAAAAAAGTGTATTTTTTTTTGTAAACCTTTTTTTTTTCTTTGGGAACAGAGTTAAAAATCATAACACCATTCTAACGATACTTCACTTTAAGCTTGTTAACATTGCTTTTATGGTATCCCTTAAACAAGCGTCCTCCTTTTGTAGGCCTCCATTCCCTATTTTCTTTGTGTATATTAACCCCCAAAAAATTACAGTAGTCTCCCCAGGACCAGAGGGGACCCCAACTCCTCGGCAAGCTGGGAAACTCTCCTCCCCACCCAACAACTCAGGCCCCTACATTCCTCAAACAGGCGTCTTCTTCTAGACCCGTGCAAATTGTTTGAGAATCAATGGTCTGTGGTAAAAGTCTTTTTTGTCTCTGACAAAGTCTATGAATGGGGCCCAAACATGGTAGTACCTCAGGAAGCAATTATGCATCAGCGGCATGTTTTTTCCACAACCACCAGCCGCCATATCGTCACCCACCAATGTGTTACTACAGGCCCTCCCAGTTCTTTGTGCTAGGTTATGCCTGGCTGCAGTCAATAAATGTGTAATCAGAGACAAGGTAACTGTGATGCTGGAAATGCATTGGAAGGACAGGGTCTCCATGTCCTTGTCCTGTACTCCCTTATCATGTGTGTTATGTGTTTTCTGCACAGGAGTCCAGTTGGGACCCCTGGCAGTGCAGCTCTTACTCGCTTTGGTCACAGTGAACAGAGACCCATGGGATAAACTTATAGCACCCATGGGTGGAGTACAACCCTGTACCCCTAGTGTATGTTTTTGGGCAGAGTATGGGCTGGTGGCAGCTTCATGCTGATGTGACAGGTGCTCAGAGTATCCTCCATTTTGGTACACCCAGACCCTGCCATAGGAATCAGTGGATTCCTGATAGAAGTCAAGATGGCCCCTGGGGCCTCTTGGTTTCTGTTCTACCTTGTTTTCCCAAAGTCCTGGGAAGCCCTGACTCGCAGTGTAGTGTACCAAAAGGCTTGGATGCTCGCCCGAATTCACATTCCTTGTTATGAATGTATGGGTGGAAGTGAATGGCCTGAATGCCTATGAGCCTGATTGGTTGGCTGCCTGCATGAATACCCTTTCGTGTGATCAGCTGACTGGGCCTGGCTCAGCCAGAGTGAATGAGGGACAGATGTGAATATCTGGGGGCCTCTCACTTACCAATTTGTTCAGAAGCTGAAGTCGCAACTTGAAGCTCATACTTGAAGCCCAGTTGGAAGAAGAAGATTGCTGCTGCATTCCTTTGAAGTAATCTAAAAGCTGTTGAGTCTGTCGAGGACTAATCCAAGAGAGGACCTGGCTAGGAGACCTCTCCCCGAGCTACGAGAGACCATTGTGCAAACACTGCTCTCCTTCATCGAAGCACCCTGGAAGCCAGTTCTGTACGACATCCGGAGAAGGGGTCCACCGAGAATCCTGAAGAGAGAGCCTGGACATCGAAGTCCAGCGACGTCAAACGGGGTTCGGAAGATTTTAGTGACCACTGGAAGCCAGTCAAATCATGTTGCCCAGAAGCTGGGACACCTTGACGCTGTGCTGCTTGATGACCGGAGCCATGAAATGCTCCACCTTGCCTCAGAACATTTGACAGAGGGCTCCCTTGCCATCACTGTCGACCACTTTGTCTCGCTGGAGAAAGTCGCGGTCACCGGCTACCGAAGAAAGTCCGCCAGTGGGGTTCCCGCCACCAGAAGCTGACAAAGACGTCCCAAGGATACTGAGGGAGTAAGGATCCGAGGTACAGCCTGTGGTCGAGTCCCGATCAACAAAGCTATCCTGAGGTACATGCTGCACACAACTCCCAACACCCCAACACCCGACGCCCGCTGCAGGGCCAGGATCCATCACTGAGTCTTATCTGCAGCAAAAAACACTTTGCATCGGGTTGGACCGTAAACTCATCTTCCCAGGACTTCCACAATCAATCGTCAAAGAGCCCCGCGAAGATCGAAACGGCAGCGTCACCGCAAGTGTTCCATTTTTCTTCGAGGATCTCGACGCCCAGTGGCTCCTGCTTTAAAGGGAGTCCACCCTCGAGGGACATTGTTGACGAACCGTCAAAGAAACTCTTCCACTTCAGGTACATTGGGGTGGATGACCTTTTTCACCAGGAAGCAAGACTTATTAAGCACTTAAGGTCTGGGCTTGTTAATTCTTTTATTACAGGTTGACCAGGTGGGGGATCCTCATTCATAATTGTGTATCAATACCTAAAGAAAGCATTCTGCCATTGTTTAACTTTAACCTGCCTTCCTTCCTTTTTGTCTATGTTGATACACCTTACTGAAAGATGTGTATGCTCTATTATAACTGTCAGCAGTTGATGCATTTAAAAGGAATCTAAAAGTTAAGTGTGCTACCACATAGCATTGTATAGATTTGCCATATTAGAATTACCAGAGTACAAAGTGTTATCGAATATGGGATACATTGCTCACCGTAATCGTATTGCTGAGGCTTGTATCTGCTTAGATTCACATGCTGTGCATAGGCCGACATCTAGTGAAAGCTGCGGAGTATTACAGTTTTTTTTTCGAAACTCGAAAATGGGCGTCGACACAGGGCGTGCCAGTAATACTATCCCTAGTGTGACATCCCCTGTCCCCATGATCCCTCACGCGTCTAGGACCCTCAGATTGTATTTTTTTCTGACATGAGCTAGCATGAGGAGTAGCGTGAGTACAGATGATCCAAGCAGATAGAAGATAGATAAGATAAGACTACAAGCATCCATGCACCTTCTCTCAGAGGGGAGGAAGGGTGGGTCGCATGTGAATCTAATTTTGTATTTTATTTATTTATAACGCGCAAACCCGCAGGCCCGGAGGCATCAGGGCCCAATTTCTACAAGGTTACAGAAATGCATATCTACAGGAATAGCAAAGCATGAATTTACAAAGGAATAACATTGCATGATATTCCCAGGACATAAGGTGCAAATAATACAGTGTGCGGGACTTAAAGCTATTCGAAAAGCCAGGATCTAGTATTGGCTTTAAAAGTGTAAAAAGACTCTTCAGCTCCGATTGTAGCAGGGAGGGAGTTCCAGAGCTTGGACGCTAGGACCGGGAAGCTTGAACCCCCTGCTTTTTGCAGTTTAAATCTAGGGATGGCTAGACAGTGGGACTGGGCAGTTCTTAGTGGACGGGAGGTCGAGCGTCGCGGCAGTCGACTGCCGAGGTAGATGGGGGCTTTGTTAGACAAGCATTTGTGCGTGATGGCGAGTGCTTTGAGTGAGATTCTTTGCTTGACAGGTAGCCACTTTAACTTTGTTCTCGTTTCTGTGGTATGGTGGTTACGAGGGATGTTTAAGGCGGCACGAATGGCATTGTTTTGGGTAGTTTGGAGTTTATTCAAGTTCTCTTGGCTGGTGCCTAGGTAGAGGGCACTGCAGTAGTCGATTTTAGCCATGATGAGGGTTCTCGCTAGTGTGACACTGTTGGAGGTAGTAAGGAAAGGTCTGCAGGCTGCAATGAGTTTGCATGTGTATGCAGACGCAGATCTGACAACATTCGTTTGTCGGGTTAATGATAATGTAGCGTCAAGGTAGAACCCTAATGTTTTAGTGTCTTTTGAGACTAGAATGTTATTGCCGTCTATGGTGAATGACTGATATGTCGGTTCAAGTCTGCTCAGGCGTTGTGCAGTGCCCAAGATCAGAAGCTCCGTTTTGTTGTCGTTTAGGCACAGCTGGTGTTGGGCCATCCAAGCTTGGATGATCAAGTAGACGTCATTGAGTGCCTTGGTGTCAGCTAGATAATCGCCAGTGATGGGAATGAGTATCTGGGTGTCATCCGCATAATTAGTGTAGGAGACACCCAGATAGTCAAGCACATCAAAGAGTGGTTTTGTGAAGATGTTATAAAGTGTAGGTGACACACAAGACCCCTGAGGTACGCCACAGTGAATTGGGGAAGGGTCGGCGGCTGCGGATGGGGCAAAGACTCATGGATCTGTTGCTCAAAAAGGATTTGATCCAGGCTGCAGCCGAGGATGAGAAGTTAGCAGCGGAGTGGAGGTGCTTGCAAAGGATTTGGTGATTGACCAAATCAAAAGCAGCCGAAAGGTCGAGAAGTAATAGCCTTGCTAGCTTGCCCTGATCCTTTAGGACCTTGATTTGGGTTTTGAGGTCTATTAACGCAGTCTCTGTCCCATGTCTGGGGCCGAATCCAGATTGTCGTAGACCTAGCATGTTATTGGATTCCAGATAGTTTTGAATCTGAAGGTATGCAGCACGGTCTAAAATCTTAAGCAGAAATGGTACTGTTGTGATAGGTCGGAAATTGGTAGGAATGATTGGGTCGAGGGATGGTTTTTTGAGCAGAGGGATCACCCAAGCGTCCTTCAGGTTATCCGGGACAATACCGGTTTTGAAGGACAAGGTAATGAAGGCCGTGATGAATGGGGCCAGCTCATGCGCCGAGTCCTTAATAATAGGGGCTGGGCATGGATCACCTTGGCAGTTGGAGGGTTTAATTCTGAGAATTATGTTTTCTACCTCAACGACGGTGAGCGGTGAGAATGTAAATGGAGTGGTGTTAGCAGTATCTGGAGAGAGGGCCTTGGCAGGGGAAAGAGCGCAGTTATCGCGCTTCAGGCTGTCCTGCTTATCTTTAATTTTCGCTTGTAGTGTGGAGATTTTATTTAGTAAGGCTGCTTGGATGTTAGCACACCATTTACTATCTTTCAAGCAGGTGTCAGGGGGGGCGACTGAAGTTTCAAGCTCTTTTAGGATTTTGAAGAGTTCCTTAGTGTTCGAGTCAGCTTGAATAATGCGGTTGTTGAGAGATTCCTTTTTTGCAGTGATGATGGCATCTTTATATGAGAGTGAGGCAAGAAGGAAACCATCTTTGTGCTCGTCAGAGGGATCGCTTTTCCATCGATTTTCGGCACAGCGTTTCGCTTTGCGGAGAGTTCTTAACTGTGGGGTGAACCATGAGTTAAGAGGAGATTGTAATTTGGCCTTCCTAAGTTTGATAGGTGCAATAGAGTCAATAGCCGTTAGCATTGTTTGGTTGTAAGTGTCTGCTAAGGACGTAGGGTCAGAGCAGGTGTTGATGGCTGCATCAAGGGTTGGGAGTAACAGTGGGAGGAGTTTCTCCTTAGTTATATCTTTTTTGCTTCTAGTCGGGAGTGCTGGGGCTATTGGAGTCGGGATGCGTGGGGTTGCTTCAATGTTAAAGGTTATGACTTGATGGCGAGACCATAAACAGGGGGTGGTGCTAAGAACCTTAATGTTGCAATTGGAGCCTGCTAACCAATCAAGAGTTCTCTCTTTGAAATGGGTAGGTTCTTGAATGTGCAAGGTGAGGCCAAGATCAGTTAGTATGTTCTCCAGGTCGGTTGCCACAGGATCCTTTAGGTCACCAAGACCTAAGTTCAGGTCGCCTAGGATGATTGTTTGTGATTTATTTTTAGTATTGTCCAGGAGGAGGGTGGAAATTTCACTGGCAAAGGACGGAGCCGTCCCGGAGGCCTGTAAATAAGGTGCAAGGTGGCCGTTTGATTGGGGTTGAGTGCTAATTTGACTGACAGCAGCTCAGCTGATGCAAGTTTGGCATCAGGTATCACTCTTAGGTCAAGCGCATTTTTGTGGATGAAGGCTACACCCCCACCTCTAGAGTGGGCAGTGGGGCGGTCACATCGTGTGATTCCGTAGTGAGGCGGTAGAGCCAACACTAGTAAGGGGCCAGAAGCAGCATGAAGCCAGGTTTCGGATATAGCTAGGAAGTCAAGGTCAGACGTGGTGATGAGGTCAGCTATGTCTAGTGCATGTGTGGTGAGGGATCTGGCATTAATAAGGGCACCCTTAAACATGGGCAGTTTAACCTCTGTGGTTGTGGATTTGCAAGTGGTAGTGGTTGGCGGTGAACCAAGTGGAGGTAGTAAGGTTTGCTTCGAGGCGTTGTTACGGGAGTGACGTAGGCGGAATCTGGTGCCTAGTCTCTTATTTCTGAGAAGGAAGGGGCAAGGTTGGTTAGGTGTGGGTTTCTTAGCGTAATGTTCCAGCCATAGTGCAGGGTCATTAAGGTATTGGTTGATCTGTCCTCCAGCAAGGGCTGCCGGGCTCATTCTGGGAGACACCATAAGTCGTGGGGAAGCAAGACTGAGAGGAGGCTGATCAGGTTTAGGACGGAATGGTAGGGTGGTTACCGTATGTAGCTGAGAGACTTGGGCAAGTCGTAGGGCTAGATTGTAATAAAGTGCAAGGAGAGCGCTGATGTACATGATGGTGGTCCTAGTTACCCGAGTAGGAGGGAGAAAGCCAGGAGGGCACTGCAATCACATGCATAAATAGGGGTCACCTGGATTCGATTTAGCAGTGAAAGGCAGAAAGGCACAACAATCATATGCCAAATAAGGGTCACCTAGATTCGATTTAGCAATGACAGGCAGAAAGGCACAACAATCATATGAAAAACGAGGGTCACCTAGGTTCGATTTAGCAATGACAGGCAGAAAGGCCTAGGCATAGGGTACAACACGCCTCAAATGTGGTCAGGAAGTGACCATAGGGTACAATGAATTCAAATGTGGTTAGGGAGCGACTATAGGATACAGCACACTTCAAATGTGGTCAGGAAGTGACCATGGGGTACAACACAGCATACAAATAGGTTAAAAGCCATAGTCGAGGTACACGAATGTTAGGTGCGATAGTCAGATAGTCTAAATGCAGCTATCACAGGCGGGGTATGTAGGCTAATGCTCTTATCAAGGGCAAGGTGCACAGTAACAGGTTAGAGGGCACACATGGTCTAGGTGCAGCTATTACAAGGTAGGGCACATGTGGTTGCTGCTATTAGTAAGGCGGGGCACAGAGACAAGTGCTACTATCAAACTAACGAGGGCAGGCACAAAATGGCAAGTTACAGGTATCAGTGTGGTCTGTAAACGACCATGAGACACAATAAAATAGCACTGTGGTCTGTCTGCGACCATAAGGCACAGCAAGATAGCAGTGTAATCTGAATGTGACTATAAGGAACAGTAAAATGGTATTGTGGTCTCAAGCAACCATAGTGTAACCGACATTGCTAGATGGTAAAATGAAGATAAACTAAAAAGTCAAGTGCGTGAGCATAAAGGCGTTTACACTAGATGGGAGTCATTTAGAGAGGGTAGCGGAGTGAGAGCTTACCATCTGTGATAAAGGAGGGCGTCACTGGGTCCATGGTGGTACTTTCAATAGAGGGGCAGAGTTCCTAGCCCTGGATCCGGACGACTTCTGACAGGGCTGTCTTGTTGGGCGCCGGATAAAGGTTAAAGATGATCAATCACAGTGACTGCGCCATGCGCCAGTCAGCGGCGATCAGGGGCAAACAGGGCAGCTGGCCTTATAGTGGCCTTGGGGTGGCCGCCGGCTATTCCTCCTGCCGGCGGATGTCCTTGTTGAAATACAACAAAGGCGTGTTGCCTAGCAACAAGCCCGAGGCAGAGCCTCGCTTTCATCCCGCATCGCACCTGACATTTTGTTTTGGGTAATGTCGGCGCGTGCGGGTTGTGGGCCGAAGGGCAGGCAAACAAGCAAGGGAGGCACTGCAAAGTGCCAGGTAGTGCCCAGGAGGGGCACGAGGGAAGGATTCCGCTGGATTGCACACTTGGAATCCTGGCTGTGCCTCGGTGTGTGCTAGGGGCTCCTGCCCGCTCCGATGGCGCTGAGGTGGGGGCTCCTGCCCGCTCCGATGGCGCTGAGGTGGGGGCTCCTGCCCGCTCGCCGGAAGGTCACTGATGGGGGCAAACAGGGCACCTGGCCTTATAGTGGCCTTGGGGTGGCCGCCGGCTATTCCGCCTGCCGGCGGATGTCCTTGTTGAAATACAACAAAGGCGCGTTGCCTAGCAACAAGCCCGAGGCAGAGCCTCGCTTTCATCCCGCATCGCGCCTGACATTTTGTTTTGGGTAATGTCGGCGCGTGCGGGTTGTGGGCCGAAGGGCAGGCAAACAAGCAAGGGAGGCACTGCAAAGTGCCAGATAGTGCCCAGGAGGGGCGCGAGGGAAGGATTCCGCTGGATGGCACACTTGGAATCCTGTCTGTGCCTCGGTATGTGCTAGGGGCTCCTGCCCGCTCCGATGGCGCTGAGGTGGGGGCTCCTGCCCGCTCGCCGGAAGGTCACTCAGCAGATACAAGCATCAGAAATACGATTACGGTGAGTAATGTATCCCTTCTGAGGCTTGTGGAATCTGCTTAGATCACATGCTGTGCATAGATTAGCGAGCAGTGTCAGAAGGAGGTGGTATTTGAGAAGGGTCATGAGCAAATAAATGTCTTAGAACCGCTTGTCCCACTTGAGTATCTGTCTTGGAATGCGCGTCAATGCAGTAGTGCTGAGTAAAAGTGTGAATAGAGCTCCAAATAGCTGCTTTGCAAATGGTGTCAAGGGGAACATTTGCAATGAAAGCCAGAGTGGCCCCAATGCCTCTTGTCGAGTGGGCTCTGGGCGTAAAAGGCAAAGTTTTGTCAGAAAGAGAGTAACACAACTGGATACAGTTGACAATCCACTTGGAGATGGCACCCTTAGAGACGCGATCTCCCTCCTTTCCTGTGGCTACGGAGACAAACAGTTGATCTGTTTTCCTAAGTGGTCTGGTCTTGCTTACGTAGTAAAGGGCCGCCCTACGCACATCTAGGGTGAGTAGTTTAACCTCAGCCGAGCTTTGCGGGTTTTGGAAGAAAGCGGGACGTTCGATGGACTGGTTTACATGGAATTTGGAAATAAACTTAGGTGAGAACCTAGGGTGTGTCCGTAAAACCAGCTTATCTTATAAGAATAGTAAAGAAAGGATCCTGCACTGACAGAGCCTGAATTTCACTGACCCTTCTTATGGATGTAATGGCTACTAACAAGGCAGTTTTATAGGTCAGGTGTTTGAGACTCGTTTTATGCATGGGCTTGAATGGGGGGCCCATGAGTTTAGATAGCACCACGTTCAGTTCCCATCCTGGTGGTGGGTTAGAAATAGAAGGGCAAAGTCTCTTTACTTCTTCCATGAAGGCCTTAACTACTGGTACTTTCCACCACGACACCTTGTTATGGGAAGTGGTGTATGCTGACAGGGCTGCCAGGTGTACCTTCAGTGAGTTAAAAACCAGCCCCGCATCCAGCAGGTGGAGCATGTAAGTAACAATAGTGGAAGGAGTGCAATCAACTGGGTTGACTTGCTTACTCTGGCACCAGATTACAAATCTTTTACATTTGTCAAAGTAGCAGTGCCTCGTGTTGGGCTTCCTAGCCTCTTTTAGGATGTCCATACACCTCTGTGGTAATTTGAGATGTCCAAACTCTATGACCTCAGGAGCCATGCTGCCAGGTTCATTGAGTTGGGTTGAGGGTGCACTGTTTGACCTTGGTGCTGGGACAATAGGTTGTACCAGCTCGGAAGTCTGATGGGTTCGCACACCGCCAGTCTGCGTAAGTGTGGGAACCACGGTTGTCTCGCCCACATGGGAGCAACCAGGACGAGCGTCATCGATTCTCTGTTCATCTTGTTGACCACCTTTCTGATTAGAGGAGTTGGTGGAAAAGCAAACGCAAATATCCCTGACCAGTTCATCCACAGGGCGTTCCCCTGGGAGTCTGGTTGGGGGAACCTGGATGCAAATCCTGGGCATTGTCTGTTTTCGCTTGTGGCGAATAGGTCTATAGTGGGGAAACCCCACTGAGAGAAGATATCTTCTACGACTTCTCTGTGTAGACACCACTCGTGTTCCTCTGGGAGGGGGTCTCTGCTCAGAGCATCCGCTAGGGAATTGAGATCCCCTGGAACATGTTGCGATGACAGGAAGATGTTCCATCTGAGTGCCCATATCCAGATTTTCTGGGCAAGCTTGGACAGATTTGGCGAGCGAGTCCCTCCTTGTTTTTTCAGGTAGAACATGGCTGTAGTGCTGTCTGTCCGGATTTGCACTGACAGGTTTAAAAGGTAGGGTTCGAAAGCCTGGAGCGCTCTCAATACTGGCAGAACCTCCAGCAGGTTGATGTGATTCTTGGCCACTGCCTGAGACCAGAGACCCTGAGCTGTGTGGTGGAGATGGTGAGCTCCCCACCCCGTCAGGCATGCATCGGTTGTGACTACCGCCTGTATCTCGGGATCGTAAAAGGGTTTCCCCTTGGACAGATTCTCTCTTGTCCACCAGAGAAGGCTTTGTACCAGTGTTGGCGAAACGACCACTAGATCGTCCCTCTGAACACTTGCCTGAGACCACTGTTTCGCCAACCATTCCCGCATGGGACGCATGCGCAGGCGCGCGTGGGGGACCATGTAAATACATGACGCCATCATGCCCAGCAAACGCATTGCTTTGCGTACCGTTATCTGGCGACCGGACTGGTATTGCGGAATTTGCAGCAGTATATTCTGAATTCTTTCCTCTGAAGGAAAGGTCAACCCCTCTTGAGTGTCTAGGATAGCTCCTAAGAAGTGTTTGGATGTGCTTGGCACTATACTTGACTTTTTCTCGTTTATTGAGAAGCCCAATTCGAAGAGGAGGTCGATAGTCCTTTAAATGTTTGTTCTGCAAATTACTGGGGTTTCCCTCGTGATGAGCCAGTCGTCCAGGTAAGGGTACACCGGGATTGCCTCCCTGCGTAGGTGTGCTGCCCCCACCGCCAGTACCTTGGTGAATACCCTTGGGGCCGAAGCTATCTCGAAGGGCAGTACCTTGAACTGGTAGTGCCGACTGTCCACCTTGAAGCCAAGTATTTTCTGTGCGCTGGGAACATGGAAATATGAAAATAGGCATCTTTCATGTCCAATGTTGCCATGTAATCCCTTTTTTAGGAGGGGGATTACCTCTTGGAGAGTTGTCATGCAAAACTTTTGGGGCCTGACATACTTGTTGGCAGGCCGTAAATCCAATACTGGGCGCATTGTCAAATCTTTTTTTGGCACAAGGAAGTAAGTTGAATAAATACCCTTGTTTACCTGGTGTCCCGGGACGAGTTCTATTGCGTCCTTTGCTAGCAGATTGACAATCTCTTAAAGGAGGATCTTCTGGTGTTCCAAAGAATGTATTTTTTGTCGTGGAGGATGGTCTCGGGGACGCTCTAGTAGTTCTATACTGTACCCCGCGGATACGGTTGACAGCACCCATCTGTCTGATGTGATCCCTTTCCAAGCTTGGGTGAAGTTGGAAATGCGTCCCCCTACTGGGGTTGCGTGAGAAGGGACCCTGAACGGAGCGTCACTGTTTCGGTGGAGGCGTGCCGCCTCCTTTATTGGGGCTGCCTCTACCTCTACCAAGTCCTTATTACCCCTGCCGTAACCCTGGGTAGACTGCTGGTTATTATTGTTCCACTGTGTACCCTGCCCCTGGGAATAGTTAGAACCTCTCTGGGAATTTTGGCCATGTGGGCGACGGAAATTGCCATTCCCTCTCCGATTCGGGGGTTTAGTGGTTAGCTGGCCTAGGGATTTGAGTGTTTCATACTCGTCCTTAGCATTCTTTAGTGCGTCCTCGACCACCTTACCAAACAACAGATCCGGCTCCACCGGTTTGTCCAATAATGACGCTTGTGTTTCAGCCTTGAAACCAGACTGGCGTAGCCAAGCGTGTCTCTTAATAACAGTTCCTTCTGCTATTAATCTGCCGGCGTTATCCGCGGCATCAAAGGTTGCCTTTAAAATGCAACCGGACACGGCTCTTCCCTCTGCTGAAACTCGTGCCAATTGGCTCTTTAAGGGTTCTGGTGCGGAGTCTATGAGTGCCGCGACCTCTTCCCACTGATGGCAGTTGTAGCTGGCCAACAGGGTGGTGGAGTTGGCAATCCTTGCCTGGTAGGTGGAAGTGGAGGCCACTTTCCTGCCTAACCCGTACAGTTTTTTGCTCTCCTTGTCGGGAGGAGCCTCGGATGACGATAAGGGTGTTCCAGCCCTCTTACGGGTGTTAGTAACAACCAGGGAGTCCGGCTTTAGATGCCCCCTTATATACAGTGGGTCTGATTGGGCCGCCTTGAAAAGTTTTTCAATCCTAGGGTTCACTGCTCTGGTGAGGTTAGGATTGAGGAGTGACAGGTCTATTCTTCTCTGAATAGATTTTAGGATAGGGATGGCTTGAGCAACAAGCCTCCTCTCCCCCACTAACTCTTCTGCGAAGTCTCTTTCCTCCTGGGCACCCTGGGTGTCAATGTGGAAATGTTCGGCTGCCCGAGACAGCACTTCATTCAGGAGCGGCTGGTTGTCGACAGGGGAGTCGGTTATCAGAAGACCTGGACTTGTCTTTCTGTTTTTGAGGAGTGGAGAGTTCTACGGGCTTGGAAGTGGGTAGAGACTGCTTCCTTTGTTGTTTCCCTCCCTCCCCGTGACTGGAGGAGTGTTTCCCGTGTGTTTTAGGGCCCTCTGAGCTTTTCGACGCCTGGCGTCGAGGTTCGGGGGTCTTGACCCTATCCTTCGAGTGTGGAGGTAGGGGTTCGGGATCTGTAGTAATTCGGTCTGCGGGCGCCGACTCTTGGAGTGTGGCCTGAGGGTGGAAGGCGGCTTCGTCTTCCGACGATCGAGCTTCCGTGACCTTAGGGAGCGAGGCACTCTTGGCAATCGTGGATGTTTGCCTGGCGTCGTGCGACGATCTAGATCGAGAGCGCCCAGAGGACGCTGATTCGGACCGTTCTCTACGTGCCTCTTTCCGAGAACTCGACGTGCGCGTCGAGTCTTGGTTGGACTTTATGTGCTTTGTGGAAGTGTCATAGGAAGCGCTCGTGTCGCCGGGGCTGTTCCCCATAGCCGGCCTGCCGAGGTCGGGGACTTGCGCTCAGCTGTCTTTCGACGCCATAAAGCCCTCGCCGTCCGAAAGTACGGCGTCGCTGCCATCGCTGAAGGCGCCCTCCGCTGCCATGGCCTCTTGACGCCTGGCGTGGTGGGCCCAACGCTTGATTGAACGGTCCTTAAGTGTTTTAGGCTTAAACCTACTACAGGCTCTGCAATTTGCCTCGGGGTGGTCCCTCGGCAAGCAGAGGTTGCACGTGGCGTGCCTGTCGACCCAAGGGTATTTGCGATTGCACTTGGGGCAGAATTGGAAAGGGGTACCCTCCATACGCACCTTGTGGCAGCGGGCTGGTAAATATAGGAATATATAAGTGTATCTATATATTACAAGAGTGTAGAGTATGACCACCCCCCACTCTCCCTACTTGCAGGGCCGAGGCCAGCGGCCCAGGCCCGGGCCGAGACAGAAGCCTCGAGGCCCAAATCCGTCGTGCAGTCGACGGTCGAAATCCTCTCTGATCCAGCGTCGAGTGTAGAAATTCGGTATCTCGACGTTGGGGTGGAGAAAGGGGTAAAATTATCAATATTTTGCAAAATTATGGCTTAGGCCAGGGAACTCCGCAAAATGCTTCCGACCAGTATGGCGGAAAAAAACAATCTGAGGGTCCTAAACGCGTGAGGGATCATGGGTACAGGGGACGTCACACTAGGGATAGTATTACTGGCACGCCCTGTGTCGACGCCCATTTTCGAGTTTCGAAAAAACAAACTGTAATACTCCGCAGCTTCCACTAGATGTCGGCCTATGCACAGAATGTGATCTAAGCAGATTCCACAAGCCTCAGAAATATATATATCTGAACCTTATTTTTATATAAAGAACTGTGTTCGCTCTAAAGATAGTGTGTGGACATTCCTTTGTGGGGGCTTGGGGACTCACTGTACATAAGAACCAGCCTACATCACCTCCTGAGAGCTTAAGCCTTGGTTGCTCGTCCATCGCTACCATATGGAGAACCTTGGCTGGGGTGCTCTGTGCCTCTACTCTGCCATATAGAGGGCAGAAGTACAGATACCACCCACCAGTCTTTACAGTAACGCTTGTTATACTATATACCCCCTCTTGATCGACATCCCCTAGCACTACAATCATCAGTGACATCGGAAGCAGACACCAGTGATATCTATATACACCTTTACTATATTTCCCAGTATGTCTGAGCTTTGGGGCATGTCCACCATATGTGGACCATGTTACCCATCTGTGAGCATCCCCTCCAACATGTGGGGGGAGAGAAAGGGGTGATTTGGTGGAGCCTTGCCAGGGTCATGTACCATCTCTGGATAATCTTATATATCCCGCTCCTTTATGGTGGTGCACCTGAACACCTTGTGGGCTCTCTCCCATATTCAACTCCAGGATTCCTCAGAAATTGTCATCCCCAGTTCCTGTTCCCACTTGGTCACATATAGAAGGGGCCTATTATCAGACATGTTCCAGTAACCGATATGGAACAAGTTACTTACCTGTAACTGTTCTCCAGCATGGGTCTGGCATGGATTCACATGCTCATGAATATTCCCCGTCAGGCTTGGAATCCTCAGTAAAGAAAAAAATCAGTTTCAGTTTAGTTTCTGAACTGTCTTTCTACTAATAACCAATCACTGGTCTCTGGGTCATACTGCCCGCAGCCAATGACTGCCCTCTACCTAAGCCCCTCCTCTGGCAGCCATCTTCAGATTTGGTAGCACGTAAAGTGGCAGTAGGACCAAGAGACGAGCCGCAGAGGGGTTGGAGGGAGGGTTCGCATGTGAATCCATGCCAGACCCATGCTGGAGAACAACAGTTACAGGTAAGTAACTTGTTCCTTCTCCAGCATGGGGTCTGGCATGGATTCACATGCTCATGAATACAAGAATACATAGCAGTACACACATGCACAACCACGGGAGGTGGCAAGGCTCAACATTAAGCATTTCAACAACTCAACATTAAGCATCTCTTACCTCCTCACCAGGCTCACCTTCAAGTGAACAGGCTGCGCAGCACTGCTTGGCCGACTCTGTAGTCCTCCCTGGAATACCGGTCAACGCAGTAGAATCTCATGAAGGTGTGCGTCGACCTCCACATAGCAGCCGTGCAGATGTCCAGCAGGGGCACACCAGGCAGGAACGCCGTGGTAGCAGCGATCGCTCTGGTTGAATGGGCCCTCGGACGGCCGGGCAACAGTCGGTTTGCCAACCGGTAACAGAACATGATGCAGCCGGGGAGCCATCTGGCCTTCGAGAGGGCCTTCCCTTGGTTCACAGGTCCAAAGTTGACAAACAGTTGTGATGTCTTCCGAAAACTCTTTGTGCGGTCCACGTAGAACTTGAGTGCTCTAGCCACATCCAGCGAGTGCGACGGGAAGACAACAGGTAACACCAAGGGCTCGTTGAGATGGAAGTCCGACTGCACCTTGGGCATGAAGGAGGGGGGCGTTGTCAGCACTACCCTCTTTTAGTGGAATGTCAGGTATGGAGGTTTACAGGAGAGGGCCTGGATCTCTCCCACTAGTCGTGCGGAGGCGATGGCCACAAGAAACGCTGTTTTCCATTACAGTAATTTCCATGGTGCCGAATGCAGAGGCTTGAATGGCGGGCCCATGAGTCTGGTCAGCACCACGTTGAGCTCCCACGCCGGGGCCTTCACCGGCGGGAACAAGCAGAACAGTCCTTTCATGAACTCCTTAACAAGGCAGTGAGACCACAGCGAGGACCGCCCCGGAATTCTGGTGTAGCGGGAGATGGCCGCCAGATGGATCTTGAGGCAGGCATGCACCAGCTCCACCTTGGCCAGCGATAGCAAGTACGGCAGCACTTGAGGGGCCGTATTTCGTAGAGGGTTGATCTTCTGTGCACGGCACCAGACAGAGAACCCCTTCCATTTATGCCCATAGCACTTAGGAGTCAAGGACGCCCTGGCCTTTGCAAGGACCTCCTTGCAGTCTGTCAGGATATCGTAGCCTCCGAACCCTAGTGCTGCAGGAGCCAGGCCTGCAGGTTCAGCGATCCTGGGTTGTGATGCAGGATGGCGCCTCCTTCCCTGGCGAGAAGATCTGCGTCCATCGGCAGTTTGACTGGGGGGGGGGGGGGACGCTGACAAGTCCAGAAGGTCCGGGATCCATAACTGCCTCGGCCACGCCGGTGCGACGAGGATCATCCTGCACCGGGACCGCCTGAGTTGACTGATGAGTCGCAGAAGCAACGGCAATGGTGGGAACGCATACAGGAACAGGCCGTCCCAGGGGAAGGAGAATGCATCACCCATGCTCCCAGGCGGGGGAAACCTGCTGGCGAACCCACAGCACTTGGTGTTTGTCGCCGTCGCGAATAGATCTGTCTGGGGATTGCCCCATCGTCAGAATAGCATGTCCACTTGATCCTGCCGGAGGTCCCACTGGTGGCACGAGCGTAGCTCCCTGCTGAGCGAGTCGGCGACAATGTTCTTTACTCCTGCCAGGTGGAAGGGTACCAGGAACATCCCGTGGGCAACACTTCCTTGGATAGGGCTCGGGATCTGGTGCCCCCTTGCTTCCGGATGTAGAACATCGTGGTGGTGTTGTCGGTGAATACCCTCACCACCTTGACCTTGAGGGACGGGAGGAACGACCTGAGGGCCCAGAACATGGCTCGGAGCTCCAGGACGTTGATGTGTAGTGACCTCTCTTGCGGGAGCCAAAGGCCTCTTGCGTGGAGATCTCCGGTGTGCGCTCCCCATCCTTCCATGGAGGCATCCCTCGTCACCGTCTCCTGATGTGTCGGGGTCTGGAAGTCCGTACCCGCCGCTAGATGGCGGGTATGCCCCACCACCGGATTGCTTGGCGGAACGTCTTGTTGAGGGAGATCTTGTCTTCGAAACTGCCCGCTGCTTGCATCCAACGGGCGGCAAGGAACTCCTGCAGTGGTCGCATCCGCAACCTGCGTAGGGGCTCGAGGTAGAAGCACGATGACATCATGCCGAGTAGGGACTTGATGGACCTCACCCTGGCCGTGTCCATGGTCAACAGCCGTTGTACCTTGCCCAGGATGACCTTCGTCCTTTCCTCCGACTGTGTCGAGTCTGGCTCCCAGGAACAGGGCGTCTTGCAACGGTACCAAGTGGGATTTCGCGAAGTTGATCGAGAATCCCAGATCTGTGAGCAGTTGGACGGTCTTCGATGTGTGATCGACAGCGAGTTCCCTTGACTTTGCTCGGATGAGCTAACCGTCCAGGGGGTATACGTGGATCCCATGCAGGCGCAGCCGTGCCGCCACCAGTGCCAGGTACTTGGTAAAGACCCTGGGCGCCCACTTCAATCCGAAGGCCAGGGCCTTGAACTGGGAGTGTCGACCTTGGACTACGAACCGTAGGAACTTTCAATGTCCTTTGAGTATGGGGATGTGAAAGTAGGCGTCCAAGTCCATCGACGATAGGAGGTCGCCCTCCTCCAGCTGTCCCAGCACGTGCTGCAGGGTGACCATCCAGGAATTTCTGGGACTTGATGTATTTGTTTAGACGACGAAGGTCCAGAATGGGTCGCCAACCGCCGGTCTTCTTTCGGACGAGGAAGTACCGCAAGTATACTCCGGAGCCCCGGAGCCTCTTCGGGACGAGTTTTATCGCGCCCTTTTTCAGCATTGCTCGTACCTCCAGAAGTAGCTGTGGCACGTGGTTTTCCTTCCTGGCCACAGGTGGTATACGGGGACACTTGCCTTGGAATTCCAGAGTGTGCCCGTGGGCCAGCGCATCCATCACCCAACAGTCGGTGGAGATGGACTTTCACGCCCTGATGAATTTCGCCAGCCAGCCTCCCACCGGGGTGCTTGGGTGGGGGCCCAACATCACGGCCGGTTCAATCTTGTTTCGCTGAGGCCTTGCCACCTTGGCCTCCTTGGCGGTGACGGCGACCTCTTGCCTTGCCGCGGCCTCTGTAGGCCTCTTGCGACGATGAGCGAGCCGCTTGGTGATACGAGGAACCGCCACCAAATCCTTCGGAGGCTCCTTGAGACTTGCCTCCGGGGGTCCCGAAAGGACGGCCGTCGTTGATGGAGAGAACCCAAGGCCCGGGCCATCTCGGTGTCCGCCTTGATGGCCTGCAGTGACTCGTCCACTGCCTTGCCGAACAGGTTGTTCCCGTCGAAGGGCATGTCTAGTTACCTGGTCTGAACATCCTGACGGAAGTCGGTGGCCTTGTGTCAACCGCGTCGGTGAAGGCAAATGCTGTTGCCCATCTGTCGAAACCCAGTGTCGGCAATGTCCGTGGCCACAGTGATGGCATGGTCCAACGCCACCTCGCCTTCCTGTAGGATTTCATGGGCCTCCGCCCTCTTGTCGTCCGGCAGGAAATCCCGGAGGGGAGCGATCTTAAACCACAGCTCCCTGTCGTAGTGCGCCACGATCGCGAGGGTGTTGGGCCGCTTTGATAGTCGTCGCAGCCGACGAGATGACTCGTCCCATGGCGTCCAGCTTCTTCCCCTCGCCGTCCGGTGGGGAAGTGGAGGTTGATCCCGTCGCCCCTGCCGATTTCTTTTTGGCCGCTGCGGAGACAACTGAATCCGGGGATGGCTGAGCTCTAAGGCACATCGGGGTGGAATCCGGGACCCAGTACTTCTTCTCATACCGGTCCCTCTTAGCAGGAGCCGTGGATGGGTTCTTGAGCAGCAACAGTCCTTCGTCCCAGATGTCGTCCAGTAACAGTACTTAGAGGACGGTCTTCCTCTTGGCCTCCCGTCGTTGGTAGAGGAAACCCTCCTTCTGCTCTTCGGGACAAAGCTGGAAAAGTTCCGATGCTCTGGCGATCATAGCATGAAAGGAGCCAATTCCGTCGGGGGATCGGGGGGGAGGGAGGGGCCCGGGCAGGAGGTGATGGGAGATCCGTCACGTCGTCACCACCGTCGTCCGTCCCAGTCGTCACCATCTCCGTTCCTGTCTCATCCCTCGGTGGAGGGGAAGGAGGTGAAGGCTGAAAAGGAGGGGGGAGGATGGATTCGCCTCCTCTTGTTCGGTGGGCTTCCCGACGGTCCAGGCGCCGCTGGATCTTCCACTGGGGTTAAGGGCAACCTTGTCCTTATCTCTGTACACAGGGTCTGGATAGCCATCAAGATTGCTCCTGAGTTGTCCTGTGGCATCGGCATCGGTTGCGACGGGAGAGACGGCTGGGGAGTGGGGTCCTCCATCTCCTCCACGGCCTGCGGCTCCTCGTCGGCTCCACCGTTGCCCTCTACGTCCGCCTCGTCGGGATCCCTCCCGTAGGACCAGACTTCCTCGAACCACTTGTCCAGGACCTTTGCGACGCCAGCCAGCTCATCTTCGGAGGTGGTATCTATATCCGTTATGGCTACCGTGCCACCCCCCTCATCTCCTCCCGGAGTTTCACGGGGGTCTTCTCAATAGGCTGAAAAGATGATTCCCTCTGGGGTGGCAGAGAAACTCTAGGCCCGGCAGTCATCTCCACTAGGGTAGCCTCCACAACTCCTTCGATCGAGGCCTTAGCCGAGTGAATCAGGGCCTTCGCGACCTTGGGCGCGCCTGAGGCCTTCACCTTGGAGGGAGGGTCGCTGCCTCGCTCCCCCTCGGCTGTCACCGTCTGGATCGACCGGGGCTTCTCCCAAAGCTTACCCGGGTTCTCCGACTTCCTCTTCACCGAGCCAGAGCGTTGGCTCGTGGTTGATGGCGTTGGTGACATGGCGCCCTGCCTGGCAGTCGAGGAGCCCGAACCATCAGCGCTCCCGGTGCCCGTGGACTTGCGGTGCTTTGCCTTTTGTTTGGCCCCCATCGCCGGAGCACCCTCAAAGGTCTTAGAAGACCGCTCAAACTTCTTCCTCTTCTCACCTGCTGCTGGGCTCTTCCCCTCCAGCCAGTTGGTGAGTCGAACGCGATGATCCTTCAATGTCCGTTCGGATATGTTATTACAAAATGCACAGTCCTTCTCCACGTGCGATTTGTCGTTGTGAAGGCAGTAGAGGCACCGGGAGTGCTCATCCTCCTTGAAGACATTCTGCAATCCGAATCCCGGGCAGCTCCTGAACAGCTTGGATCCATCAGGCGTCATGTTTCCTTTGTCCTGGGCCATGACCATGCAGGGTAGGCCTCAAAGATCTTCCGGAATCCTCCAAGAAGTGAAAACCCAGCGAAAATTGGTCCTTGAGGGGTATAGAAAAATTCCGAAACGGGTCCCCATTGATTGGAAGTAGAATCGGTGGAGCTTGAGGCTTGATTGACCGAAAATATAAGAGTAAACTCTTTGAAAAAACGCAAAATGCAGTAAAAGCTCGAGAGCTATGGCACTCGGACTCCCAACACTTGAACGTGCGGTACAAATCTGAAGATGGCTGCCAGAGGAGGGGCTTAGGTAGAGGGCAGTCATTGGCTGGGGGCAGTATGACCCATAGACCAGTAATTCGTTATTAGTAGAAAGACAGTTCAGAAACGAAACAAACTGATTTTTTCGAGGATTCCCAGCCTGACCACAGGGAATATTCATGAGCATGTGAATCCATGCCAGACCCCATGCTGGAGAAAGTTATAGCCTTCCCTCCATCCCAACCACCAGTGTAAGTTCAATTCGCTCTGCTTCTCTACTACCTGCTTCCTTAATTGGTCTCCGAGTTATCCAGTGGCGAAGTTGGATATACCGATATCTTTCCCCTGCCCCTATCCCCAGATCAACCTTAAATTGCTTGAGTCTTGAGCACTCTTCCTGTGAACATAAGATGCAGTCGATATGTACCCCGAGCCTCCCAACCCTTTTATACAAACCCCTGGGAAGAATTGAAAGTTTCGTAGGACAGGAGTTATGGGTGCCTGCGAGACAGGCATGGTATCAAGAGATGACACAGAGAAGTGAAACACAGTTTGAAAACCTTTATTCTCAATGGTCAGGATGGTAGAATTCCTAACTTGTCCAGACTCTAAGGTGTGAATGTTCCCTATCGAAATGCAACAATAAGGTCAAAACCTATGCTTGTCCTCACTACTATAGGAAAACAGGGTGTATGGAGTTTGGCTAACTCAGTGTTCAAAGCAAAGTTAATGTGACAATGGAGCTCTTCCGTATCTGCCTTCTCCAAGTTTAAGGCAATAGGGAACATAAAGTTCTGCGGATTTCTCGATATTCACTGGGCAAAAAGTTCACGGTACCTTCTCTCCTTGTAAGTTTGTTAGGAGTCTTCAAGTTCCCTTTTCTTTAACCCAAAAGCCTTCTGATTCACTTTTCCTTAATTGGTCTTTCAGGCTTTCCTCGCCCAGACTCAGACCCCTTCTAATTTCACAGTGGCTTCTTTAACACAAAGGTTCAACTCATATAACACAAAAGTTCAGTTCTGCAAGACAGTTCCATTTACTCTTGGGGGTTCCCTTCCCCATTTTCAACCAAGGTCCTTTCACCTTTCAACAAGGTCCCCTGATCGTGGCACAGTTGTCAGACCGCATGGTCCACCCATTACAGGTTGCGCAACCAGGTGCCTTTCAACTTTAAGGATACCTTCTTTTCCTGGTAGTGGGGTCTCTGCGGCCAACCTGGATCACTCTCCCGCCTGATGGCCACCCCAATGCTTTTCATGCACTCTTTTCCTTGATTACTCTCTTTCCATAGGCTTGGGGGACTTTGCTCCCCTTATTGAGGATCTCTATTTTGCTCACACTTCTGACATTCGCACAGCTCCCCTGCTTGCAGGAGCTGCTTTCCTCCATACAGAGTCTTTCGACAACGTGTATTTATACACGCGACTACTCAGCGACTATGTTTCACAGCATTGTTCTCTTCACTGTTTGTCAGTTTTCGGCCGACACGCTTCCACTCTTGCGCATCCGGGCTGTTGCGTTGTATCTCATTCACTTTGCAAGCACACACCAGGCCTTCCCTACGATCGTTAACCGGTTGTGCTTTTTCCAGGTTTAGCATTAGTGTCTTTACCATCTGAGTTCAGGGTCTCACCACATGCCCCTCAGACACTCCTGGGCTCCTGTCCTCACCCACGAGAACGAGCATTCACCACAGCAAACTTCAAGGCGAATCAGCACCCCTTCCGACTCCCTTCCATGGACTCTTAACCTGCTGGAGATACGGTACTTTAGCCACGCCGGTCCAAAGTATTTCTGTATCCAGATCCTCAGCGTCCTGATGTCTCCCATCTGGTCCGGGTAGCCACGGTTCCTCAGCTCTCATCCCAACTCGCTCTCTTTGTTGAAAAGGTGTGCCCTTTTTAAACTTTCCTGGGTGCTTAACAGGAGGCAGGTGGGTTGGCTTGACTTCAATTGCCTGTCCATGTCACTGGGACATGTCCATTGAATATGAGGGCATGCTGGTGTTCGCATCTTTTTGTCCCAGTACCATAGTGGTGTTTCATATAGGAAGTCGGCATTCTTCATGTCTCTTCTTCATCACAGCACTCGAGTGATATTTGGGGAAATGAAGATTGTGTGCCTTAGCAAAGCCTATAAAGGCTGAGGAGGGGGGTGGGCTGCGTAGATCAGTGTCATGGAAGGGGGGATACCAAGTCTCACCCTCGAGTATTCCTTCCCCAATCCCTGAGGACCCTCTACCCAGGTGATCCTCCCTCGCTTGTCCACTCCCAGAGTCGGGATCCAAAAGCGATGGCCCTCCCCTGCCCACCTGTGTAGAAGATCCCCGGGGAGTAGGTTGGGAAATTATAAGTTACTCACCGTAGTGACTAACCTACTCCTAGTCCATAGTTCCATTTCCTCCATACTGTATGCGCGTCCCTCACTAGGGACGGGGGACAGAACCTTGTTTACCAGAAAAATCATCTTCCCCTTTAAATTTAGATGCGTGCGGAGGCACGGCCTTCCGCCCACCGGCGCCACTCCTCAGTCCCCTTTGACACGTCGACAATATTAACATTGGCTAATGACACCAGTTTATTATGGGGGAGGATGGTGGGACGTATGGAGGAAAGGGGACTATGGACTAGGAGTATGTTAGTTACTACAGTGAGTAACGTATAATTACTCCTACCTCCCGTCCCCTTTCCTCCATGCTGTATGGGCGATTACAAATGAATGTAGCCCCAGCGTGGTGAGTTGCCATGTTGGGCAGAAACCTGTGCAGTTCCCTTAGGGACCACTGCAAAAGGCTTAAGACTACAGGTGTTGGCAGTAAACCCAATTGGTAGCAGTCTGTACCACCCAGATTTACCTGGTAGCTGTGGCTGAGCAGCCAGACTTCTGTCAAGAAGAGTTAGACAGTATATAGAGTATACAAGATAAGTACCAAAATACAGTAGCACAAGCAAACACTGACCAGAGCTTTGGTATCAAAGTATATAATTATTTATTTAAAGACACACTTATAGAAACACTCCAGCACTATTATTGTAAGCAAGTTCAAAACACAGTCACTATTAATATATATACATCCCTTATTACTTGAGCACTTAACTAAAGATGGCACTCTAATAAGTTATCAAAAAAAGGGAGGGAAAAGCCAGAAATTAGAAAAGCACACAACACTAATACTTTAGAAGCGCCCAGCAAGGCAG